>NW_026712383.1:18948330-20320205 GCF_030504385.1 Musca domestica
TTGAAAAATGGGTGAAGGGATAGGTCTGAAATTATGAAATAAATTATGTAACTATCACTGTTGGAACCTATGATTAAGGTATGGAGGTGGCTTGTGATAAGTGTACTATAATTGTACGAAAGGTAATACATGGTACAAAGGATGGAAATGTATAGATTGTTTTTTTTTTTTTTTTTTTGCAGAAATGGATAGAGCTAAAATTCAGAAAATTGGTCATTGTGGTTTCTAGGGCTTACATAAGGAGATTTTGAAATAGTTATGGACAGAAAATTTGGATGTTGGAATAATGTGCAAACATCCTCCTCGGTAAACTTCGAAATAAAAGATTTTGAAGACTTTTTGATGTAAAAGATAAGCATTTTCCTATTATTCTTTCCGAAAGAAAGCAGGACTTGAATAGTATATAAAATTTGAAAGTCTGAAAATTGAGTACGATATATGAAGTTTTAATATTTTTTCTTTTTTTCTAAATTAACAAATTGTGGATTTGAAATACTAAAGGCCTAAAACAAACTATTGCAAAGAATCTAAAATTTCAAGATGGATCATATCCTTTGTTGTATGTTTCTAAATTATCTCCAAGATATATTTCTTAATTGTTGCTTCAAAATATTTCGGGGTTATTAAAGAAAATTGAAGACATTCAAAATCTTTTGGTAGTTATTTATTTAAAGCAATTTTTGGAAAGGACGTTAGAGCTATGTTCGTAAATACCTTAATGTGCAACTATAAACCTAAAACATATAACTAAATATTACTCATGCTCTGTTTATTATTGCAATTTTGGATTATTTCGAGAGGTATGGTTAAGTTTATAGGCAACATATCTGTAGAATATAACAACGTACGATCTTTTATCCATTACCTCTTTCTACAATGGATATTGGTTCGTTTCTTTGTAAAACATTAGTGCTCCTCCATGCTTCATCCAAACTTACCCTCTCTCCTTAAATATATTCGAATGATTTTTAAATTCAGGTCATATTATTAAGCCATATAATTTCTCTCCCTCCCAATTTTGCTTAACATTCGCCTATCTTCTAAAGTCCCTTTAAATGAATCCATAAAAAAATCCTAAAACGAAAATGTGCTAAATTTTTAAAATAGAAAAACACCTTCAGCCTGGTATCTGTTATTAAATTTCATGCCCAAACTCATAAAATTTAATAATCCAAAAAACCACCTTAAATTGTTTTCGACATTGCTTTTAGGCAACCATAGAATCATGCTCGTTAATATTTAAATGAACGGTTAAAGACTTCTCCCGCTCTCTCTCTCTCTCTTTTTCTCTCCCTCACCTGTCTGGAGCCCTTAACAACCGAGGTGTGAATAAACGTAAAACATTTTCTTTCATATGTTGATTAACGCAACAACAGCAACACCAAACAAAAAGCCAACAAAAAAGGTTCGAAACACAACCCAGACTGGCTGTCTGAGTTTTGAAGTACACTGAACAAATGCCAGACTTAACTAAACATTTAAATCTCAATATAAATGGAATCGATTTGCATGTACTTAATTTTGTGATACCTTAAACGGCACCCAGTCATAATGGCGAATGTAAAGTTATATATTAGAAATTAAAACAGGGCTTAACCTCAAAATGCCAAGTTGACTTTTTGTACCATGGCGAAAAAAAAAACTTTTTTATTTTTAGGCTCCACGAACCTAACTACCTTCATTTGGCAGTAAAACATTGAAAGGACGACCCCAAAAAATACCACTTTTTTCCATTAAATGTTTTAAAAATGCAAATTAGCAAATGTCAACACGTTGTAGAAGTTTTGAAAAAAAAATGAGAATCACAACACAGCATAGTTGTAGAATTTTGCTGTTTTAGGAAATAAACAAAATAACTTTCTCCCCTTTCGATGGATGAATATAAGAGGTGAATAAGAACCCCTGCAAGTATGGAAACTATAAAATGGAAGGACATGTGTAGTTAGCTAGTTAGGCGGTGAAAAATGAAAGGGATTAAATCCGGTGGTAGGAGACTTCATGTGGTCTATCCCTAGCACAATAAATGCATCTAACTTGATTTTTGTACCCTCCACCATAGTATGAAGGTTATATTAAGTTTGTCATTCCATTTGTAATTTTGTATTCTTGATCAGCATAAAATTCTAAGTCGATTTATCAATGTCCTTCCGTCTGTCCGTCTGTGGAAATCACTCTAGCTTCCGAACGAAATGAAGTAGGTTGATAAAATTTTACTCAGATGTGTACTATGTCTGCAGGACTTTTGGTATTGAAAATGGTCCATGTAGGTCCACGTCTTCGTATTGCCCCCATATAACCGTACCTCCCGATGTTCGGTATTTTGACGATTTTAGCGATATTATTCACAGGAATTGTTTCAAGTTTGGTATTTGATGTTCGCAATGGACGCTACAGCCTATGACTGAAAATTGTCTGTGCAGGTCCACGTCTTCGTATAACGGTACCTCCTGATATTCGGTATTTTGATGATTTTTGCTACAATATTTATCGGAATTGTTTCAAATTTGGTATTTGAAGTTCGAAATGGATGCTACAGTCTAAGGCAAAAAATTCTCTATGCAGGTCCAGGTCTTCGTATAGCTCCGATATAACGGTACCTCCCTTTATACGGTATTTTGATGATTTTAGTTACATTATTCATCGTTTATTTCGAGTTTCGAATTTGAATATGGTAATGGCTTATGACAAACAATGCCTATGCAGGTCCACGTCAAATAGACCGCAATATAACGGCTATATTCCGTATTTTTAAGATTTTTACAGAATTTTTAACGGATTTTATTTTTCTTGAAAATTACCAAATTTGTTCAAAATGGTGGAGAGTATTCAAAGTTCGGCCCACCCGGACTTACAGCTTTTTGTTTATATTTAAAAGGCCTGATAGGTCGTTTCCTCTATTATTTAATTTCAAGTTATAAATTACACAACTAATTTCAATACCCATCGAAAATCGCTACCTTAACTTAGTTTCAATAGTTCGTATAATTCCTTTTTTGTACTCAAAATGCACAATTTGTTCAGTTTGACAAACATGCGTTTATCAAAGCATCATTATCGAATTAAATTTTTAGACTTTCAATGTTTTGTAAATTATTCAAATTTTTCCTTTTTCGGAAAGAATGAGTAAAAAATGTTTACCCCTTACACCAAAAAGTCTTCAAAACCTTACATTTTGAAGTTATGCGAGGAGAATATTAGTAAAACCCTCGAAGAATGGATCAACATCCTAGTTTTTTGTACAATACTATTTCAACGTCTCCGTCTGAAAACTCTAGAAACTAACAGTGTAATCAATCTCAAATTTCAGAATTTCAGATTTATCCAGCTCTTCACCAAACACCAAATTCAATCACATTTAATAGCCATATACAAAACAAACTACATTTCTCAAAATTAGTACCAATTAGTAATTTTCTAACATTTATAATACGCATTTGCAAAACGACGGCCATATCATAATCACAGATATAAACAGAGACGTCAATAGTAACATTTGTATCAAATTTCAGGATTTCAGCTTTTCTCTTTCACCCTATACCAAAATTTGTACCGTTTAGTACTTTTTATATAATTATAGTGCGTATTTGCAAAACCATCTCCATAGCATACACCAACACAGACCTCAATATCAAATTTCAGGATTCCAAGTCTTTTCTATCACCCAATACCAAATTTAGTACAATTTAGTAGTGTTCGTACTAAAATAGGGCGCATTTCTAAAACCACCTTCATATCTTTATTCCAAATGCCTACAGAGACTTCAATATGAAATTTCGGGACTCCAGCTCTATTTCTTCACCCAATACCAAATTTAGTACCACTCAGTACTCATTGGACAATTATAGTACGTATTTTCAAAATCACTTCGATATCTTTATTTCGGATACACTCAGAGATATCAATATCAAATTTCGGGATTCCAGCTCTCTCCCTTCATCCAATACCCAATTTAGTACCACTTAGTACTTTTCACATAATAATAGTACAGATTTCCAAAAAAAAACCTCCATATCTAAGCCACAGACACCAAGAGTGACATCGATATCAAATTTCAGAATTCCATTTAGAACCATTTAGTACTTTTCGTACAAATATTGAACGCATATCCAAATCATCGATTAATCTCAAACATTACTCTAAATATGAAATTTAAAAATAGTATATCTTTACTTTTACCCATTACCAAAAATAGTTCAATTTAATATTTTTCGTAGTACCGATTTTCAGCTTTGAAGCTCTATCTGTTCAACCACTTTTCCAACAATTATATTGTATATTTCCAAGCCCACCTCCATATCTCAATCCTAGATACAAACAGAGATCTCAATATCAAATTTGAGGATACCAACACTATCTTTTCACTGAATTGAAGATTTAGTACCATTTAGTGCTGTTCGTAGAAATACATGTATAAGAAGCATTTCCTAACCACCGACAATTCTGAAACACAGATATCATAAGTAATATAATTATCAAATTTCAGAATAGTATAGCCACCTAATACAGAATACCGTACCATTCAGTACTTTCGTACAATTATAGTTCACATTTCCGAAGCCACCTCCATTTGTTCACTCTACACATGAATAGCGAACCTAATACAAAATTTCAAATATCAAGCACTATCTGCTCTCCCAATAAAAATTGTACCAAATATAGTACTTTTTAGTACTTCTAGTGCACTTGTAGTACACATTTCCACTACCATCTTATTATTACAAATCTTCCACCAAAAGGGACCCCAATACAAAATTCCAAAATTTCAGCTTTATCCATTCATAGCTCCAAATTTAGTACAATTTAGTACAGTTCATACAATTAATAACATATTTTCAAAACCAGCATATATCAAACGTATGTTTCAAACTTGATTATCATACCAAATTTTAGGTATTATACCAAATGTTACAGTTTATAATTATACCCTACAACACTATGTGTTGGGGGTATTATAAGTTTGATTGGGCCAGAATTTATGTAACACCTCGAAATATTGGTTTCCCATATAGGAAAGTATATATGGATCTTCCTAGCTCGCAGAACTGAGTCGATCTAGCTATGTATGTCCGTCTGTCCGTATGTCCATGTTAATTTGTAATCACTCTACAGGTCGCAATTATGGTCCGATCTTCACGAAATTTAGAATGGAGGTGGGGCTAGGGTCAGAATAGAACCCTATTTCTTTTGGAGATGATCGCCAAATGTTTAGGGGTTGAAATGGACCAAATACTGAAAAAATGTCGGATTTTGCAGTAGCTTTACAGGTCGCAATTATAGACCAATCGACGCGGAATTTCGCATGTAGCTAGAGTTTAGGGCGGGGAAGAAGCCTACCAAATTGGGTGGCCATCGGATAATATTTAGCGGGTAAAATGTACCATATATTTTTTGTTGAAAAAAATCAAAAATTTTCATTAAACCGCGAATATTTTAAATCCCGGCGACATCACAAAGCCATGACAAGGTTACTTCTGATCTTTACATTGATGTTAACATCCAACAAATCGGATATATAGCAAAATATGTGCGATATATATGCCTATCAAAGAAGATATGCTTGAAATATCTCTTATATGTCGAGAACGGCTGAACTGATTTCGACAGTTCTCATTAATTCAGAATGGCCTCTTTGCAGGGAAGAAAAAAACTCCAAAAAAATCGCATAAAATATCTCTCTAAAGATGAAAATATTGATTTTGTAACATTTTTCATATTTTTTCAATTTTGTCATATTTTTGGCATATTTTCATTTTGAATTAAACATTTGGTAATATTTCTACAGCTAACAAAACTAAGTAGTTAGGATATCAGGATACCATGTACAGATCGTATTTATGGCCCGATCCTTACGAAATTTTGCATGGGGATAAGATGAGGGTCAGAATTGAAGCCTACTCTTTTTGGAGATGATCGCCATATATTTAGGGGTGGAAATGGACCAAAAAACTGCAAAATTGTCAGCAAGTCGTAATTATCGCCCGATCCTCACGCATATTTGAATGGCCATCCAAAAATATTCAATGTGTGAAATAGTTTGCCAACTTTTGTAGACAAAATACGAAAATGTCCATTCCAGTGACTCTTTGGAGAATTCACAAATACAGGAGAGACACACTTCTGACTATTTCGTTAACGCTGATTTCGTTGAAGAATATAGTCAAATGTCTGTATCTCATATAGATGCGTTTCAGTCAAAAACCAATAATAAATGTAAATCTTTTGCCACTTCTGAGATATTATAGGTCTTTGGGAAATATTGGTTCCAGATCTAGAAAACCATTTACGTGCAACATCTACCAATAAATTGGAAATGAGCGAATTCGTTTAAGTTTGTTATTTATTTGTCAAAATATCTTGTGGAATTCTTTCGAGTATCTCGCCTATATAAACTGTATCATTTATTATAGTGTTGTAGGGTATTCAACGGTCGGCCCGCTCGACTGTAGCCTTTGCTTACTTGTTTTAGCATAATTTTAAAACTTTTCGTAACCTTTAAGTTCGATTTTCCAAAATCACTTTTGTACATACATCTTGCACTTCATCATTGACACTCAGTCAAAATTTTAGAATTCTACCTCATCTGTTTGACCAACATAATGCATTCAATTTTCAGTGCTTTTAGAACACCTACGGAATAAATATTCTCTTATATTTTCCAAATCAGTATCTTGGATTTTTAAAAAAAATATTTTTTCTTATTTTAGAGAAAACATATTTAAAAAAATTTTTTGTGAAAAAAATTCAGAGCTATATTCGGTATCCAGCAATACTTTGAAATATATATATATATATCCAGCAATACTTTAAGAAACATACTGCAATGCTTACAAAGCCTTCCAATAAGACAACATCAAGCTAGATGAGCTAACTTTGCAATACAACACCAAACTTAAATATCAAAGAATCCTATTCCAACACTCACGATTATCCTTTTTACCACTGCCAAACTGTACACTTTTTCCTCCGCATCAACATCGTCATTATCATCATCAGTGTTGTGGTGGCGGTGCAAATGCCACACTTTATTTAACATTAGGATTTTGTTTCAATGGGGGTTTGTGTTTTGTTTAAATAAGTTTAGCGTTTTACGCTCGTTAAAGGCTTAGCACAAACTACAGTGGTCTTAGCTAAAGATCAAGGTTTAAATGGTTTTAAATGTCAAACGTAGGCAGTAGGGTTAATTTGGCGTATAGCGGTTTTCACTTGGCACATCTACATGTGGGTTTGAAATAGTTAGCTAATGAGGGATATATTTTCTTAATAGGGGGAAGATATGATTTTAAGTTCGCGACCACAGGCTAAAAATAAATGTTACTTCCATTCCTCATTACTCTTGGCTTGATTCTTGCCAACAAATTTTTAGATTCAATTCTTATGAATACTTAAAAATTGAATAATCTAAACTCATGGTTGCCAAGAGTTTAGATTTTCTCCTTATGATTACACTATGCAACAGGCTAAATAATTCCGGGAAAATCCAGCAGAATATGAAAGTTGAACTAAAAATAGGAGACACGTGCCTTCGCAATATTCGTGTGTGTATTCGTGTCTTCGGCAAGATTGCATATAAAAATACGAAGAATTTTGTAGGCGAACATTTTAAACTCAAGCGAGTCAAAAAAGGGCTTTTTGGTCCTTTTTTAAATTATGGTTAAAATCTCCCGGTGAACGGAATATTTTTGTCTTTGACGTCATTTATCTGAAATGATGCTGCGTTGCAGATTTTTGCACAAACTCATACAACGTAGGGCTTTAACCCTAAAATGTGTTTTAAAAATCCATGAATTTCTGCCATTTAGGTAAGACTTAGACTCTTGCCGTCTCCTAAGACCAAAAGTAGAATTTTACGATAAATTATTTTGTAGAATATTTAGACTTGCGTGGAATGGAAAATTGTAACGGTATTCTAAAAAAGGACCGAAAATACCCATTTTCAAACCAGGCTTAAATTGTTTTAAATTTCTCGCATCTTCTTCATCTTTTCATTTCCACAGTCACCATATAAATAAAATGCACGGATCACAAGGAATCTTGTCCTGAAGATTTCTATAGTGTGGAAGAGGGGATTTTAGGTACCTTTGGACCAAAGCCGTTTTAGGTCATTTGGTGTCGATCTAGAGTCGTCCGTCTGTATGTCTGATTTAATTCAAACTTTGTACATTTGTACTCTTATTGTCAAATTTAGATATAATTCGGAGATGAACAGTATTCTACTACTTCTAGTACCTCCCCTACAAAAGTTCAAAATTTTCACAGAAAATAACTTTCCGTTAACAACAAAAATATATATCATACGATTTTGTTTAAGTTGTGTAAACTCCAATATTTGTATCAGTGCTGTGCTAGGTTTGAACATGGGCAATATCGACCCACTCCATTATGTACTCCTCACAACGGGTCAACATTTTTTATAATTATAAGTTTTATAAAATACGAAATACGTATCCGATTCTCTTTGGATTTCGCATATCCATATATTTCTTTCAACACAAAATCAGATGTGAAGATGGGATATATCCGTCCACTCCTTGTGATACAACCCCCGAAAAAGATCAAAATTTTGAATAATTATATCTCTTTTGCGAAATAAGCATCCGATTCTCCTCAATTTTACACACCCCAATATTTCTATTAACCCAAGATCTGATACGAAGATGATAGATATCGTACCCACCCATTTTAGAACCTCCCCCAAAAAAGGTTTACATTTTGATTAATTATTCGCATAAACGTGGATTTAAATTTTAAATGCTTATCCCAAGGATATTTTTAAGTACTAGAGAAGTAAAAAAGCAATAAGTTCTGCCGGGCCGAACTTTAAATACCCTCCACCATTTGGAACGGACTTGGAAATTTTCAAAAAAATAAAATAAGTTAAAAATTCTGCGTAAATCTTTAGAATACCGAATATATGAAGTTGCCGTTATATTGACGCCAATACGAAGACTGAGACCTGCATATAGAATTTTTGTCGTAGGTCATTACAATATTCAAATACGAAACTTGAAACAATATCTGTGAATAATGTCGCTACAATCATAAAAATACGGAATATAGGGTGGTACCAATATATGAGCGTTATCTATAATCTGGACCTGCATAAGAAATTTATTGTCGCAGACTGTAGTACCAATTAGGATCTTCAAATACGAAATTGGAAACAATTCTTGTGAAGAATGTCGCTGAAATCTTCAAATTACCGAATATAGAGAGGTACAGTTACATAGGGGATAAACCTAAACGTGGACCTATATATCCCTTTTTCACCCCTATAGAGGGTCAACAGTTTGGATTATAATAATGCACGTCAAAAAAAAAAAAAAAAAAATTTGAATGAACCAAAAGCGGCTAAGGGTATACATCAGTCTCTATAACAGCCACATATTTTTAACTTTTTTTAGTTCTACAGGGCGACATAGATGAAACTGCAACAAAGTCAAACGCCATAATTTTTACATTTTATTGAATGAAAGCAAAAAATTTAGGAAATAGCATCAAATTTTGGAATAAGTTTAGATTTGTTCGAATCGGTCACCTTCGACACGAATTATGGCCTTCAAACGGCCAATGAAACACACTGCCCGAATGTTGCTCTGCGGTATTTTGGTCCATTTCCGGCGAAGCGTTTGCTTGAGGTGATCAAAACTTTGGCATTTTTTAGTGCCAACCTTGCTTTCCAAAATACTCCAGACACAATAATCCAACGGATTGGTATGCGGAAATTTTGGTGGTTATTGTGCGCTGGAATTGAAGCGAGGAACCTCATTATGTAACCGTTCTTGGGTGGCGAGTGCTGAGTGCGATGGTGCTGAGGGTTGTTGGAATGTTCAAGGTCTACAGCCGAAATGTTTGCGTATTTTTTACTGTGGTATAAGTTCGTGCACTTTTTGGAATTTCAATGGCTTTACCCCGAGCTCATTTTTCAATATTTGCCAAATGGAATATTGTGATGTGCTCAGCTCACGAGCCATTTTCGGCCACTGCGACGCTGGTTTCGATCAAGTCCCTTCTTTACTTTTCGAACCTTTTCTGCTGATGTTGCTGTTTTCTTCCGCTACCAGTATCACGGTAACGAGCGATGGTACGAGACACAAAGGATTTATTCACATTTAAATGTTGGAGTACCCTAATGATAGCCACTTGTGGTTATCCTGCCAAATGTAAAGAATCACGCTTGACTTCCATCACGAATAACTTTTTTTCTGAAAAATTCTCAGCAAAATGCATTTGTACGCTTATAAACAATATAATGAGCTGTCACTGGAATAATTTTATTAGCTGTCAGACAAGTGGCTTAGAAATGATAGCAGTCTGAAATTGGTTGCAGTTTTTTCATCTTGTATATAGGCCATTTTCAATACCAAAAGTCCTGCAGGACAAACCCATATTTTTGTGAAATTTAATTAACCTACTTCAATTCGTTCGGAAGTTAGAGTGATTTCCACAGACGGATGGACCCTCTGACCGATAGACGAACGGTCATCGTTAGATCGACATAGCATCTAATGCTGATCGAGAATATATATACTTTGTGGGGTCTTTCGAGGCGTTACAAACGGAATGGCAAACTTGCTATACCCTCCATATTATGTTTGAGGGTATAATGAAATTTAATACTTCGGTCGACTATATCTGGTATCTACCGCACATTTCATCATTTTCCAAAAATTATGAAATAACCGATGTAGCCTGAATTTGGTCAATTTATATCAGAGTTTGGTTGATACGAAATGGACATCATAGACCCACTCCTTTGGAACCCCCACATAAATGGTCAACAGTTTAAACGAAAAGTGGTTAAGGGTACACATCAGTCTGCAAAACCGACAGAAACTTTTTAACTTGTTTTAGCTCTACTATCATAACCTTCTGCATTTTCTTCTAAATTTTTGAAAAAAAAATATTGATAAAATGTAGTGGTTTCACTCTTACCGGTTGTGTTATCAAAGGCTCCCATTACTTTGTCAAATATACACGAAACTAGCCACATTTGCCAACAATCCTTGTGGATGGTGTAACATCTATTTTATACTACACACTCTTTATATGAAGTTCTTTTCCGGCAAGTTCCTGGTGAGCAGTTATTTTAATTTATTTTTATATAAATTGCACAAGAAAACTAAAATTGCACTGGAAAGAATCAATATTCACTAACACAGCAACGATAATTATAAACAAACCGTCTGTGCTGTTCTAACAAACCACTGATTAAACAGCTGTCCAGCTAATCGATATCCATCATACCGATATCGATAACACATAGGCATATTTACACCGTTCTATAGTTCTGCTTATATGAGTAATAAAAGAACACTATTATCGACATCACCTGATTCATTACAAGGTACACCCAGCAAACGTTTGTTGTCAAAAAAAATGTCGGTTAATAATAACTCTGAGCAAGACGTCTTTTCGTGGAGTAAGCTATGCGAAGTATTGGATGTTAAACTAAAAGATGTCGCAAGGAAAGATGACATAACTGCATTACATGCGGAAATAGAAGAACTTAAGGTGGAAAATGCTAAACTAAAATGTGATGTGAAACTTTTGTCCGACCGTTTGGAAATGGTCGATCGCAAATGTAGATCTACAAATATTGTTGTGAACGGCTTATGTTGCACTAATCCCCATGCTGGTAAAAATAGATTTGTTGACGTTTGTAAAAACATGATTGGAGTTGACATGAACATTTCTCATACCAGAATGCTATCATCTGGAAAAACATTTATATTTACTCTTGACACATATACCGATGTCCATACCGTTTTATCTGCAAAAGGAAAATTAATGGAGCAACAAATATATGTACACAAAGACTATACCCCTGATGAATTGAATACACGTTACAATCTTCGTCGTTTTGCCAAATCCTTGGCGCATAAGAATGAATATAAAGTACGTTTGGGTGAATTCTGTGTATTCATAAATGATAAGAGATACTCCTGGTCAAATGGCAACCTATTGGCTTCTTCTGAGTTAGATGCAAAAATCTTATCCGATATTTTGGCCGACTGTAATAGCGATTACAACGTTTTACACTCTAATTCTAAGATTAAAAAAAACCAATAATTTTACACAATAGCAATTTGATAAATGCGATTTATTATCATACAACGTAGCAAATTTCAATAACTCCTTAAATTTCGGCAATTTTATAACATATTTAAACAAATTTGAAATTTTTTTTCCTATTTGAAACTCATGTGGTGCACAATAAACGTTCCCAAATTTCATCTTACTTTCGAAACTATTGTATCCAATGGGTTGATGCCAAAAAAGTGAATAACGCTGGTCGAGCTCGCGGGGGTTGTCTGTACGGCTTTAAAAAAGTTATCCAGAATAAATTCAATCTTAAATTCATAAACATCCAGGATGAAATAATCTTATCTGCCAATTTTAACGGAAATAAAGTTCATTTTATTCCAAAATATTTAAGCTGTACTGATTGGAAAAATGAGGCTGAAAAATTTCGCACCTTCTTGCAGAATGTAAACCATGGGTCTTTCATCAAAAATTTTAAGAATTTTACAAGCAATGTATGAATGTTCTGTAAGTAGAGTATGGGACGGAAATACTTACTCCAGTTTCTTCCCTGTAGATTCGGGTGTAAAGCAGGGATGTATCCTCAGTCCAATGTTATTTTCACTATACCTAAATGATCTACACGATATTCTTCCAGGCGGACTTTATGTTGCAAATACCAACATAAAAATCTTACTCTATGCTGATGATATTGTCATATTATCAAATACGCCACAAGGACTACAGGAAATGATTGACGTACTATGTGATTATTGCCTCATGTGGAGCCTTAAGGTCAACCTCGCAAAATCAAAAATAGTTGTCTTCAGAAAAGGTCCGAGAATTTCAAGAGACCTTAATTGGCATTTTGACAATCAGGATATTGAAATTGTGAATAATTATAAATACCTGGGAGTTGATTTGTCCTATAACTTATCTTTCAATAAGCATATAAAAAACAAGCTCTCTGCCTCCAAAATAGCTATAAACTCTACATGGTCAAAATATCTATCCAACAAAGAGATATCACGTAAAAGCAAATTAAAAATATTTGATGCTTGTTCAAAATCAATAATGCTATACGCTGCACAAGTTTGGGGATATAAAAGAAACGACGATATGGAAAAACTGTTTCGCTTTTTTATTAAAAGAGTATTATTTTTACCAGAAAACACTCCGAACTACTTGCTTTATATTGAAACAGGTTGGAATACTCTTTATGTTACTTCACTAAAATTGCATTTCAGTTATGTTAATAAAATACTACGCCTTAACCCCCTAAGACTTCCACGAATTTTAGCCGAAGAAATTTTACGCCGCGATATAAGTTGGGTCAAAGACTGGTCCAACCTTTGTTTATCACTAAACTACTCTCCTCCAGCGATCAATGTCCCTATGTGTCACTTCTGGAAGGAAATACTGTCTGCATTGGTCGCGAAAGAACGTCAAACATTCTTCACAGAAGCCTCATTTTCTCAACATCACGATCTATATGCCCATCTGCAATATGATCGAATATCAAGCCTAACAGATAAACTATCTGCGCGAGCGGCTAGCTTAGTCATAAAAGCTAGAGGTGGTCTACTGAAATTAAACGCTAGCTGTTTTAGAAATACTGATACCATTTGCTCAATGTGCAACTTGAACGTAGAGGAAAACACTTTTCACTTTATTGGCATTTGCCCGATATACAATCAATACAGAATGGCATATTTTGGAAAGGTTTGTCTTACTTTAAGTGAGGTGTGTATGATATTAAATGGCTCTAATTTCGAATCGCTGTATAAGTATTTAGAAATTTGTATAAGATATAGAAATTTAATATTAAATGAATTCAACTATTGAATATTAATTACATATATATTTTTTGGGTGAAAATTATATAATTTTTAATGGCTTACAGCATAAAGCTAGCCAATTGTATTATAGATTTAATTTTGTATAATACATTTACTTTTTCTGTAACTGTAATATTAAAAAATCTATTAATAAAATAAAAAAAAAAAAAAAAAAAAAAATATTGCTCTGTGTTATACTTATTTCTTCATTTGGCTATCAATCTCATTTAAATTCATTACATGTCCATCAATATAGTTATAGTGTTAAAAATAATAAATATCTCATTTTAATGATATTTTAATGTCATTCTATTCTCCTCTGCCACTGCCTGTAAATTTTGCTTAGCCGTCATTAGGGAGTAAAACTCATCATTTTTTGGGGATAATCAATCTCTATTAAATAAATATATTCTCGGAACCAATACATTTAAAATACATTGCTAAAATTCAATTCTCTGTAGGACAAAGTTCGGCAGTAGACCACAGTGCAATGACCTCTTTTTTTGGTGGTGGATTACAATAAGCAAATTATTTTACAAAATACCCCAAAGAGCAGCAGAACTCTCACACTCACCATCACTCTCCCTCACTCTGCCTCTTTATTACTCACTCTTAACAAACCCCGCCAACTAAAAATCTAAACTGTTTCCATTTTCTTTAAACTTTTCCATTCATTTTGTTGTTGTCTTTGTCCTGATTTCCTTTTTGTTTTTGAGGGTAGGGGTTAAATGCAAGAAATATGTAAAGCGGTTTTTGTTTGGTCCTTAGCTTTGTCTCGCCACTGGCAAGGCAGTTTTCACCTGTGAGTCAACCTTAATTTACATTTTCTTGATTTTTTTGCTGTTCGTGTTCTTGTTTTTTTTTTTTTGGTTCTCTGTGACATTTATATTCAAAGAAGCAGGCTCGATTTTTAAAAGATTTCGTTTTGCTTCAATTTAGCCTCAAAGGAATAAGGTCTAGGGAATTTAAAAAGAATGTAACATGCACTGCCATGCCATGGAGATGTCTTTGGATTTTGAATGTTTTATCAGAAATAAGAAGAACATGCAGGCTCTGGGATGGGGGTGCTGTTGAGGCTGGCAAGCGTGTGGCATAACAACATGTGCTAAACTCATTCAAGTTGTTAAACGAGGTTTTCGTTTTTTTCCTCTCTCTCTTGACAAACACACACACACCCACATCTTAAATATTTACCAGCCTATATTCTTAAGGGGTTTTCTTCGCTCAGGTAGCTGGAGGGGTCGAGCAAATATGCAACAAGAAGCTGTATGAAAAATCACCGTGAATTTTTTTTTTTTTTCTCAGGACCTCTTTTTCAAACAAAAGAGAAAACAAATAAAAGTAACCAATGGAATAGCTTGACACCGAAAAAAAGAAACCGAAACAAAACGGAAACGCCAACAAAATAAAACAAGATAATAATGATTTTGGTTATCTCTCTAATAGGTTCTTGGTGTTTTTTCTTCTAGTGGGAGGCAAGGGTGTCCTCAAGCTCAATTTTGTTTTTTTTTTTTTCATTCAACATTCAGCAATGAAATATTTGCCTACTTTCATTTTCGCTAAAATTAAGCCATAAATTTTGAAATTCTTGAGATACATAGTGGGGAGGGGGAAATTGAATGACAAAAAGGAAATAGTTAGTAATGGTAATAATATGTTATGGAAGGTGTAATGGAAATACTCAGGCAAGATTATTTGTCGCGAAAAATTTACATTTGAAAATCGCAATCGTAAAGGTATAGAAGAGATTTTTCTTAATGACAAAAAACAGATCTTGAGTGGAAAAAGCAAAGACAGCTTGAGGACTTAAGGACCTTAGAGGCAATAACCAATGATTTTTAAAGAACTTTAATCAAGGGCTATCAAAGCATTACACATTGAATTTGTGAAATTGAAATTTGAAATTTTTGATTTTCTTTTTATTTTTATAGAAATTCTTTTAAATATTTTTCCAAGATAATAAAAACTGATATCGTGAATTCTAAATAATTTCAAAGGCAATATTGTGAATATTTGAATATTGAGGAGTATCAGAACTATATAGAGTCGGTGATACTAAAAAAATTAAAGGAATATCTGAGGTATAACGGAGGATTATAGAAACATATATGACCTAGATCCTATAATCGAGGATTAAAAAAAAATTTAAAAAAAAAATAAATAAATAAATAAATTTAACAAATTTTTGCCAAAAAGGACAACGACAGATATTGATTTACCTATTCATTAGGTAATTGTTAAGGATATTTTAAAGGACTTAAATTGATATATTTTAAGAATATGTTCCAGGATAATAAGACCTACAATTGCGGATTTATAAAATGAAAACAGAGGCATATTCTAGAACTTTTCAAAAATATTCGTCAAAGGCTTATTATCAGGGATTTCAACAAAATTGTCAAAGATAATCAGAAAAATTTCTAGGGATTTGTAACAAATATTCGTCCCAACGGGTAGATATCCGATTGCAGCCGGTTTCTGAAGGAATAATTTTTTCAAGAACGATCAGAGCTATAATCGTAAACATATATAACATATTTTTCAAGGATATACGATTGGGTGTTTCTTTCAAAAATGTTTTTAAAGGGACAATCCGATCTATTAGTGAAACGTAATAACAAACATGTTCAAAAAGTACAATCAGAGCTTTAATTTCAGAATTTTAAAGACTATTTTTGCCCTACACCTCATAGTGGTAAGGGAATTTTGTCTTTGTTTCCATGTATTTTTGTGAAAAAATGCTGGTCGCATTTATTAACCCAAGGACGAACCCCATTGAAATTGGCGAGAATCGGTTCAAATTTAGATATAGCTCTTATATATTTTCAATTGATGACCTGTATTTCGGCACATCCGACTAATTAAGCCTAGAATTAAGTAGATCAAATTTGAAGAGAATCGGTTCAGATATATCTATAGCTCCCATATATACGTTTCATCCGATTTGGGGCTTAAAACCCCCCACACTCGCAATATGCGCTTCAGAAGAATGGTATTTTGTACTGATAACTTATGGAGCTCAAAAATACCTCTGTCGAATAAAATCGAGATCGGATCGGATTAGGATATAATCCCATATATATAATTATACGATATCAGCCCAAATGGACTGAATTTTGGCAATTCCGACTTAATTCATCCTTAAAACAAGTATTTCATATTTGGTGAAAATCGGTTCAGATATAGCTATAGCTCCCATATATACCTTAATCCGATTTCAGACCAAATGGCTAATATCAGCCCAAATGGAAGGAATTTTTACAATTTCGACTAAATTCTAGAAACAAGTACATCAAATTTGGTGAAAATCGGTTCAGATATAACTTTAGCTCCCATATATATGTTTCATCCGATTTGGGGTTTTAAGTCCCTGCCATGCGTAATGTAATGTACTCTACAACAATGATTTTTGACACCAGAAATCAGATATTGCTCGAAAACCTTTGACAAAATTTATCGAGATAGGTTCAGATTTTTATATAGCTTCGATATACATCTTCACCCGATTTTACCGTTATTGCTCACCATATATGTGATATTAGCCCAAATTGAATAGATTTCTTCATACTCAACCGAATTTTACCATTTGGTGAAACTAGGTCCGGTACAGCTATTGCTCCAATGAATATTTTTTATACCCTCCACCATACTATGGTGTAATTCCGTTGTAATATATTCTTGATCAGCGTTAAATTCTATGTCGATTTGGCGATGTCCGTCTGTCTGTCTGTTGTAATCACGCTATCTTTCGAACGAATCAAGATAGAAGGCTAAAATTTTGCAGACATGTTTATTTTGCTAGTAGGCAGGGTTAAGTTCGTAAATGGTCCACGTTTTCATGTAGCCCCATATAACGGTACCTCCTGATATTCGGTCTTTGGATGATTTTAGCGACATTATTCAATTTGGTATTTGAAGTTCAAAAGGGATACTACAGCCTACGTCTTCATATAGCCCCAATATAACGGTACCTCCCTATATTCGATATTTTGATGATTTTAGCGACATTATTCACCGGAATTGTTTCAAATTTAGTATTTAAAGTTCGTAATATATGCTATGGCCTATGACAGAAAATTGTTTTGTTCAGGTCCACGTCTTCGTATAGCCCCCATATAACGGTACCTCCCTATATTCGATATTTTAATGATTTTAGCGACATTTTACACCGGAATTGTTTCAAATTTGGTATTTGAAGTTCGTAATGGATACTACAGCCTATGACAGAAAGTTGTCTGTGCAGGTCCAGGTCTTCGTATAGGTCCTATATATCAGAACCTCCCTGTATAAGGTTTTTTACGTTTTTAGGTACAATACTCACCGAAATTGTTTGATATGTCATATTTGAAGTTCGTAATGGATGCTGCAGGCTGTAACAGAAAATTGTCTATGCAGGTCCACGTCTTCGTATAGTCCCCATATAATGGTACCTCTCGATATTCGGTATTTTGATGATTTTAGCGACATTATTCACCGTTTATTTTAAGTTTAAAATTTAAATTTGGTAATGGCTTATAACAAACAATGCCTATGTAGGTCTACGTCGTATAGACCCCAATATAACGGCTATATTCGGAATTTTTAAGATTTTAACAGAATTTTATTTTTTTTTGAAAATTTTTAAATTCGTTCCAAATGGTGTATTTAAAGTTCGGCCCGGCCGAATTTACTACTTTTTTACTTGTTATTTATATCTTGCCCCGATTTGTATTTAACTGTGCATCAATTGGGCAATATTACTCCAAGTAGGATGGAATTTGGCCAATGTAATTAAATTAAGACTAGAAAGAAGTGTGTTAAATTTAAGAAAATCAGTTAAGATATAACTATAACTCCTATAGATATGTTTCATATAATTTGGTGTTTAAGTCCCTCATAAACTTGCCGGGTACAAAATACCTCATACCGCTGAGAAATACCTCTGTCAAATTAAAACGAGATCGATTCAGATTTGGATACATATCCCATACAAACTCGGGTTCCAAATTTTCCAATATATATATACGGCTCACAGTGTGTAATGGGTTTAAAAATCTATGAATTATCGATCTAATTCAAATATGTTTCTTTATTTTGAAATGTAAGCAATAAAGCAATAGCAAAACAACTTCCTTTTTTTCCTACAAATTTATTTTTGCCAACTATAATTATTCTTACAAAATTTTCCTTTTACCTCTCATTCCTTGCTGATTGAATACTTTTCATATCAAATATATTTAATCGAATTTTACAAATAAAAATTCGATATAAAAATTAAAATTGTATACGAAATTAAAAACATTTCAATTGTATTCATTTAAATCCCCCACTTACTGCCAAGTGGATTAAATAACCAGTGTGTGTATGCGTGTATCTGCCTGGATAAGAAGAGATAATTTAATTGGATAAAAATCGAGAAAAAAAAATAAAACAATAACATAATTTCTTATTGTCAATATTTAAAACAATGTATTTTTTTTTGTTGAATCGAAAAATAATACAATTCATGTGAATTGGGAAACAAAAGAAAAGAGAGAAAAAAATAACAACAACATCAATGAATAACAAGTAAAAGGAAATCATGGATTTATTGTTGGCTATCCTTGGCCATTACTGCCCCATTGATGTTATTATTTTGTATAGATTGTGTATTATCCCAAATCCATTATGAAACAAAAACACACACACGCACACATGTGCATGCACACGAGGAGATATACACATAACCGATATAAAGATATTAAATTTATGCACAATTTACCTTTAACAATATACCAAGATGAAGCAATACAAATAACAAGAGAACAAAAAAAGGAAAAATTGTTACATCAATTCTCTTATCCTGACCATGGCATGTTACATTTTTCCATTACAATTTTTCCATTGGACCCAAAAACAAGAAAAACAAAATTAAATCGAAATCCCATGAAATCATGAGAAACAAAATAACCAATATTTTTAGAACAAAAAGAAAAACAACAAAAAAAAAAGAATTGACCATTCACATGAAGATTTCCTGCCTCGGTCATCAGGCCATAAAGGTTCACATGGCGAAAGTTCAAAAGGTTTTCATGTTTCTGTTTTCAGGATTTAAGTATTATAGACCTGTTACAACGATGCTTGCATGTTAGCCTCCCAGCAAATCTCATTTATCCTTTAACATGTTCGAAGAAAAATTTGATTAGGCTTAACATGCAAAGGTTGCTAGTTGGCCTTGCTTTTAAGAAAAATGGAAAAAAATGAAGCAAAAAATAAGAAATACAGTTTCTGGAAGTTTTTCAATATATTGGCTTGAAGAGATCAAATCTAGTTATTATAATCTTTAAATTTTGCAATTTTTATATAATCTGCATAAAATATATCCCTTAGACAAAAGTCATCCCTTGGACAAAAAAGAGTTTTACTTTAACTCATCTACAGAATCTGAACTAAGTTCGTCTATAGAGATGGTCTGGCCTTTAATTGGTTTTCAGGGGCGCCCTGGGCTTCAACTCTTCTATATAGTCAACCTGTCCTACAACTCGTCTATAGAGCCGCCTTGGCCTAGAACTCGTCCATAGAGTCGCCCTGGTCTACAACTTGTGTATAGAGCTCGCCTATAGACAATCGATGGCCATTCAGCTCGCCTATAACATTCGCTGGTCCTTCAGCTCGTCTATAGACAGTCCTGGTCCTTCAGCTCGTCTATAGACAGTCCTGGTCCTTCAGCTCGTCTATAGACAGTCGCTGAACCTTCAGCTTGTCTATAGACAGACGCTGAACCTTCAGCTCGTCTATAGACAGTCGTTGGTCCTTCAGTTCGAAAATATTCTGGAGAGTGTATTAAAGCCTTGGGCAGTCAAACATTTTGGCCGCAGACCTTGTACTTTCCAACAGGACTCAGCACCATCGCAATCAGCACGCACCACCTAAGAATGGTTACAAAATGAGGTTCTTCGCTTCATTTCTAGCGCACAATGGCCACCATAATCTCCGGATACCAATCCGTTGGACTATTGTGTCTGGAGTATTTTGGAAAGCAAGGTTGGCACTAAAAAATAGCAAAGCGTCGATCACCTCAAGTAAGCGCTGCGCCGGGAATGGACCAAAATACCGCTGAGAAACATTTGGGTAATGTGTGACGGTTTCATTGACCGTTTGAAGGCCATAATTCGTACCAAAGGTGACCAATTCGAACAAATCTAAACTTATTCTAAAATTTGATGCTATTTCCGACATTTTTTGCTTTCATTCAATAAAATTTAAAAAAAAATATAAAAAATATGGCGTTTGACTTTGTTGCAGTTTTTTATCTCACCCTATATGGAAACTCCCTGGCCTCCAACTGTCCATGCAGAAAAACCTGCCTTCAACTTTTCTTTAGACAGGACCTGAGCTCAGCTCGCCTATGAAGTCTCCCTGGCCTCCAGGTAGAGGAGCCTGGCCCTTTAGCTTACCTGGAGACACTCCCTGGCATCCAGCTCGCCTATAGAGACTTGTTGGCCCTTCAGCTGGTCTATAGAAATAACTGGGCCTTCAGCTCGTCTATAGAGACTCGCTAGGCTCCAGCTCGTGTATAGAGACTCGCTAGGCTCCAGCTCGTCTATAGAGACTCGCTAGGCTCCAGCTCGTCTATAGAGACTCGCTAGGCTCCAGCTCGTCTATGAAGACATCCTATCCTCGATCTCGTCTGTGTCTGGCCCTGCTGCGTCACACCTCTTCTATAGAGTCGCCCTGGCCCACCAGCTCGCCTATAGAAAGATACTCGCTGGCATCCAGCTCGCCTATAGAGAGAGATTCACTGGCCCTTCAGTGCGCCTGGAGACACTCGCTGGCCATTTAGCTCACCTATAGAGACTCCCTGACCTACAGATCGCCTATAGAGACTCCCTGGACCTTCTGCTCTTCTATAGAGACTCCCTGGGCTCCAGCTCGCCTATAGAGACTCCCTGGGCTCCAGCTCGCCTATAGAGAGAGTCTCCCTGGCCCACCAGCTCGCCTATAGGGAGAGACTCGTTGGCCCTTCAGCTGGTCTATAGAAATTAACTGGGCCTTCAGCTCGTCTATAGAGACTCGCTAGCCCTTCAGCTCGTCTGTAGAGAGAGACTCGCTAGCCCTTCAGCTCGTCTGTAGAGAGAGACTCGCTAGCCCTTCAGCTCGTCTATAGAGAGAGACTCACTAGCCCTTCAGCTCGTCTATAGAGAGAGACTCCCTGCGCCTTCAGCTCGTCTATAGAGAGAGACTCCCTGCGCCTTCAGCTCGTCTATAGAGAGAGACTCCCTGCGCCTTCAGCTCGTCTATAGAGAGAGACTCCCTGCGCCTTCAGCTCGTCTATAGAGAGAGACTCCCTGCGCCTTCAGCTCGTCTATAGAGAGAGACTCCCTGCGCCTTCAGCTCGTCTATAGAGAGAGACTCCCTGCGCCTTCAGCTCGTCTATAGAGAGAGACTCGTTGGCCCTTCAGCTCGTCTATAGAGAGAGACTCGTTGGCCCTTCAGCTCGTCTATAGAGAGAGACTCGTTGGCCCTTCAGCTCGTCTATGGAGACGACTCCCTGCGCCTTCAGCTCTTCTGTTGAGAATCCCTGGGCTCCAGCTCGTCTATTGAAATTTCCTTGGCTCCAACATGTCTATGGAGACAAACCTGCCTTCAACTTGTCTTTAGATTAGACCTGGGCTCCAGCTCTTCTGTAGAGAATCCCTGGGCCTTCAACTCATCTATAGATACTCCCTGTCCTTTCACCTCACCTATAGAGACTCCCTGGCCATCAGTTCACCTGAACCGTCATTGCCTTCAACTTGTCTATGGAGACAAACTGGCCTCAGCTTGTCTATAGAGTAGTCCTGGCCTACAGCTCTGCTATGGAAACTCCCTGGCCTTCAGCTCATCTATAGAGACTCTCTGGGTCTTCAGCTCCTCTATAGAGTAGGCCTGGCCTCCAATTTGTCTGTGGAGACTAACTGGCCTTCTATGAAGAATCCTGTGTTCGAACTCGTCTATGGTGACTCCCTGGCCTTCAGCTCACCTATAAAGTAGCCCTGGCCCCCAGCTCTTCCAATGAAACTCCCTGACCTCCTGCTCATCTGTAAAGACTCACTGGCCCTCTTCTATAGAGACTATCTGGCACTCCAACTTGTCTAAAGAGACTCCCTTGTCCTCCATATCGTTTGTAGAGACTCCTTGGGCACCACCCTGTCTATAGAGACTCCATGGGATCCAGCTCGTCTATAGAGACTCCCTGGCGCGTCAGCTAGTGTATGGAGACTCCCAGGCCTTCAGCTCGTCTATGGAGACTTCCTGGCTTTCAGCTCGTCTATAAAGTCTCTCTGACCTCCACCTCATCTATGGAGACTCCCTGAAATTAAGCCATTACTTTAAAGCATCTCCCTTCATTGTGTCTAAAACTCTTACTTTAGCTCTTATATAAAATTTATCTTCCTCTTTCTTTTGCATTCGAATTTTGATAATCAATTTGTCTGAACTCATGCAAATCGTTTTCAATAATATTTTGTATTCATTTGTCTTTATGTAGCATTCTTAGCTGTAATTATGTAAATATTAGATTTTCAGACTATGCATTTGTAAAGGATACCTACATATGTTGTGTGCCTGTGTAAACCAGGACTAAAATTGAGTTTTCCTAGGCCCTATTCAAACTCCTTCAACAAGATTTTCAATTTTGTTGTACACTTGATTTGGATGTCCGCAACTTTGCTCACTACCCCAAGAGTCCTTAGGAAAATATTGAAAATTGAAAAAGTACAAGTGCTGTGTGCATGTGTGTGAAAGTTTCGGTGAATCCTTAGCCAGGATGAGAGTGTGACTGCCTCGGCTAGGCTTGGATATTTCTACGGCATGTTTTACACTTGTGGTTTCAATACTGGATTCTGTTTGTGGACTAAGAACTAGTTGGCTACAGTTATGTATATATGTGTGTAAATGTATATATACATATGTGTGCCTGTGTATGTATTGTATTATTTTGTTCACAAAAATTTTGTTTTGTGGTTTATTGCATAAAAATGTCGATTTGTTTTTATTTGATTATTTTTGCAAAAGTCAAAATATTAGCAATGAAAGAGTTTTTGTAGAGTTGTTGTAGTTTATACTGTATTTGTTGTTGTTGTTGTTAATTGTTGAATATGTTATTGTTTCGGCCAGGGTTTAAAGTTGAAATGTTTTCCAGCCTATTGTTCTTGTTTGTTGCTCTTATTAGTTTTTGGGTATATGAAGCGGAGGGCAAATATGTGTGTAAATGTGTGTGTGCGTGTGTGTTTCGGATGTTTTTGAAACTTTGAATGAAATTCAGATTTGAACATTTAACATGTTTTGAAGTAGGCCGAAAGTACCACTACAAAAATCATACATGGGTGTATACACACAAGTAGAGTTGAACATATGTATAACATATACATGACTGGTCGATGAGGTGTTGTTGGCAGTTATAAATTGGGAATATGTTTCAATTTAAAATAAAATGGGAATGTTGAATATTTAATATGAGAGGGGAGAGCATTTTTTTGGAGAAATACTACGATCCCTAGATTAGAAATAGTAGTTGTATACATTTCAATTTGCCCAGAATTATAATATTCCGCCTTGTCAATTCCATAAAATTCCAGTGAAGAAAATATATTTTTACTTATACAGGGTGAGATAAAAACCTGCCCCACATAACAGTACCTCCCGATATTCGGTATTTTGATGATTTTAGCGACACTATTCACCGGAATTGTTTCAAATTTGGTATTTAAAGTTCGTAATGGATACTACAGCCTAAGACAGAAAATTGTCTATGCAGGTCCACGTCTTCGTAGAGCCCCCATATAACGGTACCACCAGATATTCGTATATATATATTCGATTTCAGCGACATTATTCACCGGATTTTTTTCATAATTGGGATTTGAAGTTCATAATAGGTACTACGGTATAAAACAGAAAATTGTCTTTGCAGGTCCACGTCTTCGTATAACCCCCATATTACGATACCTCCCTATATTCGATATTTTTATGATTTTAGCGACACTATTCACCGGAATTGTTTCAAAATTGGTATTTGAAGTTCTTCGTGGATACTACAACCTAAGACAGAAAATTGTCTTTGTAGGTCCACGTCTTCGCATAGCCCCTATATACCGCTACCACATGATATTCGGTATTTTGATGATTTTAGAGACATTATTCACCGGAATTGTTTCAAATTTGGGATTTGAAAGACGTAATTGATACTACAGCCTAAGACAGAAAATTGTCTTTGCAGGTCCATGTCTTCGTATAGTCCCTATATAACGGTACCTCCTGATATTCGGTATTTTGATGATTTAGCTATAATATTACCGATTTTTTCGCATTTTCGCATTTGAATATTAAAATGGCTTATGACAAATGTTACCTATGCAGGTCCATGTTACAAATGTTACCTATGCAGATCCTAATATAGCAGCTACATTTGGTATTTTTAAGAATTAAAAAAAAAATTAATGGATTTTATTGTGTTGGAGAATTGCCAAATTCGTTCCAAATGGTGGAGGGTATTCAAAGTTCGGCCCGGCCGAACTTACAGCTTTTTTACTTGTTTTTTAATCATATTTTATTAAAAAATGTCGGAAATAGCATCAAATTTTAGAACAAGTTTAGATTTATTCGAATTGGTCACCTTTGGCACGAATTATGGCCTTCAAACGGCCAATGAAACCATCACACCCTGCCCGAATGTTGCTCGGCGGTATTTAGGCCCATTTCCGGCGAAGTGCTTGCTTGAGGTGATCGACACTAATTTTTAGTGCCCACCTTGCTTTCCAAAATACTCCAGACACAATAGTCCAAGAGATTTTGGTGGCCATTGTGCGCTAGAAATAAAGCGAGGAACCTCACTTTGTAATCTTTCTGGGGTGGCGCGTGCTGAGTGCGATAGTGCTGACTCCTGTTGGAATGTACAAGGTCTGTGGCCAAAATGTTTCCGTGCCCAAGGCCTTAATACCCCCTTCAGAATATTTTCGCCATAATATTCGGCATTTATTCTGATGGCACGGTCGATTGATACGAGCGGAGAGCGACCATTGGCTGTTATGGCGGCCCACACCATCACCATGGCAGGCGCTTGAGTTCTAGTAGCCAACCGAAGGTACACTATTTCAGTTGACTTATTTGGCAAGTAATCATGATCATTTTGTTTGCTTACAAACTGCTGGGCAGCCAATGCTTTTCTCTTTCGGCCAAGCGAAGCAACTCTTTAGCTCTTTTGAGTCTATTTTCTTTCCGTTGCGGTGTAAGTTTTTGAACTTTTTGTAATTTTATTTTTCAATATTTGCCGAACGGAATATTGCGATATGTTCAGCTCACGATCCTTTTGTCGGTCAGTGCGACGCGGGTTTCGATCAAGTCGCTTCTTTACTTTTCGAAACATTTCTGCTGATGTTGCTTTTTTCTTCCGTCCACTTCCTTGACGTCGGGCTACGCTATCAGTTTCACGGCAACGAGCGATGGTACGAGACACAAGAGATTTATTCACATATAAATTCTGGAGTGCTCTAACGATAGCCACTTGTGGTTTTGCAGCCACATATAAAGAAATCACACAATCACGTTTGAATTCCGTCAGGAATATATTTTTTTCTGGAAAACTATCATTAAAATGCTTTTGTACGCTAATAAACAATGTAATCAGCTGTCACTAGAATAATTTTAACAGCTGTCGGACGAGTGGCTTAGAAATGATAGCAGTCTGAAATTGTTTGCAGTTTTTTCATTTCAGTCTGTACTCTTTTGTATTAATATTCTCTTATATATATATCCTCAGTTTACTTTTAAAACCATTTCTCATTTCTTTTTGAAAATAATATGACTACAAAAGCCTTCCAATAGCCTCTTTTATCTAAGCTATTAAAAATATCTTTACATGGAAATTCAAGCATCCATAAATATGAATTCTCATTAAATTTTCTCCCAAGAAAATTGCGAAAAAAAAGACGCAAAGCAGCGGCATTTTCTTTGAACACGAAAATATTTAACAAGCGCACTTCCCCATTTCCTTCAAATGTTTTCAACGGAAAATGGCTTGTAAAATTGTTGGTTTATTTCACTAATAGGCACATGGATAAACACATGTGATAAAAGCCTAAATCCGTGTGTGTGTTCGTGCGTATATATTTTCCGCCATATTATTTATATAAACTCATGCGTATCTGTTTTCAATGGAAAATAATAAATTAAACCAACAATTCCATAACCACCAACCAACCATCCAGCACGGGAATTACAACGGCAGAAAGGCCTCTGTGTATTCTCGGTTTTTTTGTTGGTGTTTGACTTGTTAATAAAATTGCAAAATTAATTGAGCTTTAAAATTGTTATAAAAGTTTAGACAAACTCATATGCATAAATAATTAATTAGCATCATATTTTTTTTGCGAATGAGTCTGTGTGTTTCTGTGTAATATTTTGACATTTATACATATTATACGGTGTATGGAGCCATGGCATTATATTAAATTACAAGTTGGCTAATGAAATCTTCGGAAGAAAAAAGTTTTTTGTTTGGTAATATAAATAAATTTTTGTAATTATGTTACAAAGTACTAAATATTTATTGAAAAAAAAATTCAAAAAGAAATAAATAAATACATAGAAATAAATATGTAATAATAATAATATAATAATAATAATAATAATATAATGAAATAATAATAATAATAATAATAATAAATAATAATAATAATAATAATAATATAATAATAATAATAATATAATAATAATAATAATAATAATAATAATAATAATATAATAAATAATAATAATAATAATAATATAAATAATATAATAATAATAATATATAATAATAATAATAATAATAATAATAATAATAATAATATAATAATAATAATAATAATAATAATAATAATAATAATAAATAATAATAATAATAATAATATAATAAAATAATAATAATAATAATAATAATAATAATAATAATAATAATAATAATAATAATAATAATAATAATAATAATAATAATAATAATAATAATATAATAATAATAATAATAATAATAATAATAATAATAATAATAATAATAATAATAATAATAATAATAATAATAATACTAATAATAATAATAATAATAATAATAATAATATAATAATAATAATAATAATATAATAATAATATATATAATATAATAATAATAATCATAATAATAATAATAATAATATACAATAATAATAATACTAATAATAATAATAATAATATATAATAATAATAATAATAATAATAATAATAATAATAATATAATAATAATCAATAATAATAATAATAATAATAAATAATAATAATAATAATATAATAATATAATAATAATAATAATAATAATAATAATAATTAAATACTAATAATAATAATAATAATAACAATAATAATTAATAAATAATAATAATAATAATAATATAATAATAATAAGAATAATAATAATAATAATAATAATAATATAATAATAATAATAATATAATAATACTAATAATAATAATAATAATATAATAATAAT
Organism: Musca domestica; assembly: GCF_030504385.1. Classification (NCBI taxonomy): domain Eukaryota; kingdom Metazoa; phylum Arthropoda; class Insecta; order Diptera; family Muscidae; genus Musca; species Musca domestica. Next base: position 18,976,687 of record NW_026712383.1, read on the forward strand.
AATAATAATAATAATAATAATATATTAATAATAATAATAATAATCATAATAAATATAATAATAATAATAATAATAATAATAATAATAATATAATACTAATAATAATACTAATCATAATAATAATAATAATAATATAATAATAATAATAAAATAAAAAAAAATAATAATAATAATAATAATAATAATCAAATAATAATAATAATAACAAGTAAAAAAAAAAACATTAAGTTCGGCGGGCCAAACTTTTGATACTCACTGGCCTTCAGCTCGTCTGTAGAGACTCACTGGCCTTCAGCTCGTCTATAGAGACCCACTGGCCTTCAGCTCGTCTATAGAGACCCACTGGCCTTCAGCTCGTCTATAGAGACTCACTGGCCTTCAGCTCGTCTATAGAGACTCACTGGCCTTCAGCTCGTCTATAGAGACTCACTGGCCTTCAGCTCGTCTATAGAGACTCACTGGCCTTCAGCTCGTCTATAGAGACTCACTGGCCTTCAGCTCGTCTATAGAGACTCACTGGCCTTCAGCTCGTCTATAGAGACTCACTGGCCTTCAGCTCGTCTATAGAGACTCACTGGCCTTCAGCTCGTCTATAGAGACTCACTGGCCTTCAGCTCGTCTATAGAGACTCACTGGCCTTCAGCTCGTCTATAGAGACTCAACTGGCCTTCAGCTCGTCTATAGAGACTCACTGGCCTTCAGCTCGTCTATAGAGACTCACTGGCCTTCAGCTCGTCTATAGAGACTCACTGGCCTTCAGCTCGTCTATAGAGACTCACTGGCCTTCAGCTCGTCTATAGAGACTCCCTGGCCCTCCAACTCGTCTATAAAGTCACCCTGTAGACTTTCCATGGTCATCAGCTCGTCTATGCAGACTCGCTGGCCCTTCAGCTCGTCTATGGAGACTCGCTGGCCCTTCAGCTCGTCTATGGAGACTCGCTAGGCCCTTCAGCTCGTCTATGGAGACTCGCTGGCCCCTCACCTCGTCTATAGAGACTCACTGGCCGTTCAGATCGCCAGCCCTTCTGTTTGTCTTTAGAGAATCGCTGGCCCTTCTGTCTAAAGAGACGCTTTTGCCTACATCTCGTCAAAAGGAACTCTCTTGCCTTCAGCTCGTCTATAGGGACTCGCAGGCACCTCTAAAGGCTATCTTCCGCTCGCCTATAAAGACTCACTTCACCTCGCCAATAAAGACTCGGTTCAACTCGTCTATAAGGACTCACGTCAACTCATCTATAAAGACTCCCTGTCGTTCGTCTATAAAGACTCTCCTCCGTTCGCCTATAAATGCTACCTTCCGCTCGTTTATAAAGACTCCCTTCCGCTCGTCTATAAAGACTCCCTTCAGCTCGTCTATAAAGCCTCCCTTCACCTCGTCTATAAAGACTCCCTTCCGCTCGTCTATAAAGACTCCTCCGCTCGTCTATAAAGACTCCTTCCGCTCGTCTATAAAGACTCCCTTCGCTCGTCTATAAGACTTCCCTTCCGCTCGTCTATAAAGACTCCCTTCCGCTCGTCTATAAAGACTCCCTTCCGCTCGTCTATAAAGACCCCTTCCGCTCGTCTATAAAGACTCCCTTCCGCTCGTCTATAAAGACTCCCTTCCGCTCGTCTATAATCTATAAAGACTCCCTTCCGCTCGTCTATAAAGACTTCCCTTCCGCTCGTCTATAAAGACTCCCTTTCCGCTCGTCTAGAAGACTCCCTTCCGCTCGTCTATAAAGACTCCCTTCCGCTCGTCTATAAAGACTTCCCTTCCGCTCGTCTATAAAGACTCCCTTCCGCTCGTCATAAAGACTCCCTTCCGCTCGTCTATAAAGACTCCCTTCCGCTCGTCTATAAAGACTTCCTTCCGCTCGTCTAGAAGGACTTTCTTCCGGTCTTCTAAAAAGACTCCCATAAACTCGTCTATAAAGCTTCATTTACGTCAATTGACATCATTTACGTACGTCCATAAAGGCTTATTCCGCTCGTCTATAAATACTCTCTTCAACTTGGCTTAAAATACTCCCTTCAACTTGTCTGTAAAGATTCATTTCAACTCGTATTTATAGACTCAAATTAACTCGTGTTTAAAGACTCATTTCAACTTGTCATCCTTTCTATATTTAATTATATGTTTAAACTAATGCAATAATTTTCCAACCTAATATAATTATTTTCCAATTGGACTCGGTTTCCGCATACACCCCAATCTCATATATCTGCATCACATTATTACAACAGGTACGCTAACAAATTGTTTGTATTTAATTCAATAATTTACCTTTTAATACCAAATTTGTGGTCATATCAGAAATACAAAATACAGCTCAGCTCTCAGTCGATCCCAGGCATGACTACAAAATCAAATTAAGCAAAATCGTATCCCACATTTGTTAGTCAAAGTATAACATTACAAATCCTAGCTACGTGTCTAATACTCCAAAAATTTCTACCAGTATTTGTGAGGAGGGGTGGGAGGAGACCGAGAACAACTGCTGATGGTTGAGGTTGCCACATAACAAATGTATCCAACGAATGTAGGTGAAACATTTGCAACTGATTAAATGAGATTAAATGTAATTATATAGCTGCGAACTAAATTAAATCTTACTATTCCAAATTAAATTCGTGGATATTTCTTTCGAAATAAGAAATTCTGTATTTAAACTCATTGCTCGGCGACAAGAAGTATAGTTATCAGCCCCTATGATTATGTCTACTTGTTTTCGTTTAAGAATAATTTCCATTAATCCCTTGCAAACTTTCCTTTTATACTGTCTTCAGTGATCTCCTGATCGAATTCAATATGTCCTTTTGGTCATCACAAGGAACTCACTATGGCTTGCCTTTTAAAATTTGTAAATATCCTCCGTCTTATAGCCTATAAAGTCTCATCATTTTCTTCGATAAAACTCAGTTGTCACATAATGAAAGGACACCACTGCAATCTCCCAAAAAAACACTCCCTTCGAACATTTTTCAATCCAAAGAGTACTCCGTTTTTTTCATTACTTTTAAATTACCATTCCACCGAGCATCTTCATGAAATGATAAATTCCTCCATAAACTACCGTAAGTGTCATATAGCCCCCTCCTCGTGTTTCTCCAACTCCACAACCATCCCTTGATACCTTTTGGTAATCATGGATATAAATGAATAAAAAAGAGGTAGAAAGGTGTGTGGTAATAGGTTTTCCTTGCTTTTGTCTCTCCACCACCCCCTCCTTAAGTGGCCTGTCTGTCTGTGTGTGTGTGAGAGAAAGAGAGTCTATTCAGTGGATGTATGCCAGTACTTCAATATAAGAGTTCATTTCGTACTGTATATAAGTGATGTTACCGGAAAACGGATGCGGATGTACTATATCCTTATTTTTGTTTTGGTTTTTTTCTCCCTCTCTTTACCTTTCAAGTACCCTATAGACAATTATCTTACCTCAAATTGAGTATGTACATAAGTGTACATGATAAAGATGCAAATATGTATGAAAGCATATTACACTGGGTATGAATGTGGAATGTAATGAAGTAAAAATGATGATTGGATATTTATAAATGTGTGTGTATGTGAATAGAAATTTAAGATTTGCTTTACATGGTTATAAATATTTAGTTGGTTTTAGATTTTGAATATACCAAAAATAGTTTTGCTTTAAGCTAATTTAAGAAAAATGTGGACTAGGAAGATAATTTTATAAAAGAAGTCTATATACCAGAATTAAAGAAGTCTTTAGGGGAAGGTTAAAGGGAGTCTTTAAAGTCATCTAGAGGGACTAAGGGCAATCCATATAGACGAGCTGGCGGCAGTCTTTATAGACAGGCTGATGACAGTCCTTATAAACGAATTAAAGTAATTCAAGGCAGCCTTTATCGAAGAGCTGAAAGTCATGTCATTATAGACGGTTTGAAGGCAGATATATAGAAGCCGAGCAGAAGGGAGTTTTTACAAACGAGTTTCAGAAAGTATTTATATACAAGTTGAAGCGACTTAAGAAAATTTGACGCGAGTTTTTATAACATAGTGCAGAGAGTATTAATAAACGAGCCGAAGGAGTCTTTATAGAAGAGTCGAAGGGAGTCTTTATAGACGAGTTAAAGGAAGTCTTCATAGACGAGAGAAAGGAAGTCTTTATAGACGAGTTGCCGCTGCAACTTTATAGAAGAAGCGAGTCTTTATAGACGAGAGGAAGCGGGTATTTATAGACGAGAGGAAGCGAGTCTTTATAGACGAGTTGAAGCGAGTCTTTATAGACGAGTTGAAGCGAGTCTTTATAGACGAGTTGAAGCGAGTATTTATAGACGAGTTGAAGCGAGTCTTTATAGACGAGTTGAAGCGAGTCTTTATAGACGAGTTGAAGCGAGTCTTTATAGACGAGTTGAAGCGAGTCTTTATAGACGAGTTGAAGCGAGTCTTTATAGACGAGTTGAAGCGAGTCTTTATAGACGAGTTGAAGCGAGTCTTTATAGACGAGTTGAAGCGAGTCTTTATAGACGAGTTGAAGCGAGTCTTTATAGACGAGTTGAAATGAGTATTTATAATCAACTTGAAGTGAGAGTTTGTAGACGAGTTTAAAAAAGACTTTGTAGACGATTTGAATGGAGTCTTTATGGACGAGCTGAAGGCCAGAGCGAAACTATAGACGAGCTGATGGCCAGGGCGACTCTATAGACTATCAGCAGGCCAGGGTGACTCTATAGGCGATCAGCAAGCCATGGCGAATCTGTAGACGATCAGCAGGCCAGGGCAACTTTATGGACTCTACAGACGATCAGCATGCTATGGGAACTCTATAGATGAGCTGAAGGCCAGGGTGACTCTACAGACGATCAGCATGCCATGGGAACTCTATAGACGAGCTGAATGCCAGGGTTACTCTACAGACGAGCTGAATGCCAGGGTGACTCTACAGACGTGCAGGCAGTTCAGTGAGTCTCTATAGATGAGCTGAAAGGTCTTTATAGACGAGATGAAGCGAGTCTTTATACACGAGTTGAAATGAGTATTTATAATCAACTTGAAGTTAGAGTTTGTAGACGAGTTTAAAAGAGACTTTGTAGACGATTTTAGGGGAGTCGTTATGGACGAGCTGAAGGTCAGAGCGAATCTATAGACGAGCTGATGGCCAGGGCGACTCTATAGACTATCAGCAGGCCAAGGTGACTCTAAAGTCGATCAGCAGGCCATGGCGAATCTGTAGACGATCAGCAGACCAGGACAACTTTATGGACGAGCTGAAGGCCAGGGTGACTCTACAGACGATCAGCATGCCATGGGAACTCTATAGACGAGCTGAAGGCCAGGGTGACTCTACAGACGATCAACATGCCATGGGAACTCTATAGACGAGCTGAATGCCAGGGTGACTCTACAGACGTGCAGGCAGTTCAGTGAGTCTCTATAGATGAGCTGAAAGGCTATAGACACGAGCTGAAGGGCTATTGACACGAGCTGAAGGTCCGTTCTATAGACGAGTCGGGTCTTTAGACCCGAGTTGAAAAAAAGAGTCTCCTAAGAGCCGAACTGTAGCACGGAGTCCCGTTAGAGCCGTGTTCAAGCAAGAAATCTTTTCAGAGCCAAGCTTAACAAATAGGTCTCTTTAGAGTCGAGCTTAGGGAATGAGTTTTTTTTTTGTGTCGAACTGAAGCTGAGAGTCTCTTTAGAACCGAGCTGAAGCATTATGTTTCTCTGGAGCCAAAATGAAGCGAGTAGTCTCCTTAGACCGAGCTGTTACACGGTTCCTCTTTAGACCCGAGCTGAAGACAGTATTTCGGGTCAAGTAAAATGCACTAAATGAGGTTCTGAAGGCTCTGTTTTTGGACAAGCCGAAAGCACTGTTTTTAAACGAGCTCAAGACAATGTTTCTAGACGAACTGCGATTACTTGCGACCGTCTTCTTCCGTTGATGTTTAATACGTATATGAATGACCTGAAGAAAATTTGGTTTCAGTCCTCAAAATCGTTCTGGAATTTTTTCCTTTTTTTCCCAAGAAAACACCTTAAACTGGATTGGATTAACATTAGAAGGATGGACTCTTCTTTTTATGATTAATAAATTTTCTGCGTCATAGTTTTAATTATTTAAACTAAAGTTTTTATTAAACTTCCTGCAAACTATAGCGTAATCTTAAAGATGAATTTAGCACGAACACATATACATATAAACAATCATAGATTGGTGTCAACCACATTTAAATGTTTAAGGCACACACATACACACGTACGCACACAATGGCAACACCAATGCAAACCACAAAAACCAAAAACTCATAGTGTTGTTTATATCCTGCGGGTGTTTGGGTGTATTGGGTATTTACCGCATTCATTGAATACCAAAACAGGTGGTTAACATCTGAAAATATTGCCGGGCGTGTGAATGTGGGCAGGGATGGCTATGGCCTCATTTATTTATGGCCCAACTATTCAATGGGAGCACAAAAACCCAATGAATTTCTTAAAACCAAAAACAAGTTTTATGCAAATTACTACTAAGCTCGATATTTGCTGACGATGATCATCTGAAAGAAGCAAACATTTTCAAATAATCTCAAACACAATAGACAAAATCCGAAAATTTTAATGCAAATATTCTACAAGAATTTGTTTTGTGTATTAGTTTTTCCAGACAAAAAAAAAAGAAAAGGATAAACCCAAAGGATATTTTTGTGTATGTATATGTGTTGTTTAGTGTTATTTTTTTCGAAATGTGTCTAACATTTGTGAGAATTTGTGAACTCCTTGGAGACTTTTAACATGTTTTGAACTTACCCGATGTCATCTCTATCTCTCTCTCTCTCCCTCCTTCTTGTCATGGTATTTTGTACAATTGTCCTGGGTCATGACACAATATGAGCATGCAGTGTCAGTTGTATGGCCTGAACTATGACATGTTTTGTTATCCTTGGCTATCCAAATTTTTTGGCATATTGTTGTTGTTGCCGTTGTCGTTGCTGTTGTTTTGGTTATTTCTTTCAGTTGATGTCAGCTTTTTTGTTAAACATGATTGTAAGACAAAACATTTTTTTGGAAACATATATAAAGAGGGAAAACATAAAACTTGGGAGACAAGAGCATGAACAAACATGCATGAATAATCAAATGCGTTGTTTTTTTTTTCTTTTTTGTTTGGGAATTATCGCATCTTGAGTGAAAATTTTTACACCAAAGGATTTAGGGACGCAATCTAACGAGGTAGGCTAAGGGGTATGCTAACCTAAATAGACATTATTTAATGGAAGACAACAATTTTTATACCCTACACCAATAGTGGTAAGGGTACAGGGTTGCCCATATTCGACGGACCCATCTGGCAACGCCATAACTTTTGACAGAGATGTCACATCGCTTAAAGTACATACCGCGTTTGAAGCGTCAGTCCAAGCAGATTTTTACCATGAACCAATACACGCCACGCGAGCGCTCTGAAATAGTTGAAATTTACATTCAACAGAAGAAGTCAATTGTGAAAACTCAACGTGCTTTTAAAACATTGAAAAATGTGAGAAGTGCGCCTTCTAAGAACACCATCAAGCGTTTATACGAAAAATTTTCGACTGGTAAGGCTCTTTCTAATCCGAAGAGGCCATATAAAAGTCGACCAAGGCGATCGGCCGAGAATATCGCTGCTGTACGAGCCAGTGTTGAGAGGTCCCCAAGAAGATCCCAAAAACGCCGTTCTCAGCAGTTGGGCATGGCTCGGTCCACTTTACAATGGATTATTCGCATTGATTTGCATTTGTTCCCGTACAAAATTCAATTGACGCAAAGAATGTTGCCTGCGGACAAGCCCCGTCGATTGGAATGGGCCCATGGGTCCGTCGAATATGGGCAACCCTGTATTACGTCTTCGTGCTTTTGTTTGTAATGTGGAGAAGGAAGCGCGATAGACCCATAGCTACTTTTGAAGATCTTAATACAAACACTTTCTGAAACGATTTATGCCTGCAAGTCCGTCCGACCGTTTGCCCATGTATTTTTCTGAACGAAACGCAGGTCGCATTTATTATCCGGTTCAGATGAAATTTCCCACACAACATTTGTTTGGCCCAAAGAAGAACCCCATTGAAATTGGTGGGAATCGGCTCAAATTGATAAAGCTCCCATACGTATCTTCAACAGATTTAAGGTTAATTGTGCACTAAATGGCCAATATCAATCCGAATGACTTGAATTGTGGCCGAATTCAGTCAAGAAAGAAGTACATAAAATTTGGTGAAAATCGGTTCAGATACAACTATAACTCCCACATATATGTTTCATCCGATTTCGTCTTTAACTTCCCCACTGTCGTAATATTCACTCCACAGGAATGATATTTTGTAACAGATATCAAATAAAGCACAGAAATACCTCTGCCAAATTTTATCAAGATCGGTTCAGTCTTGGATATAGCTTCGACATATATCTTCAACTGATTTCGGATTAATTGTGCACCAAATGGTCAATATCAGTCCAAAAGACCTGAATTTTGGCTATTTATTTAGAAGGAAGTGCGAATTTAGTGTAGTAGCAAGTGCATAAAATTTGATGAAAATCGGTTCAGATATAGCTATTGCTCCCACACAGGGTGAGATAGAAAAACTCGAATCAAAGTCAAAGGCCATAGCTTTTACTTTTTTTTTTAATTTTGTTGAGTGAAAGCAAAAAATTTTGGAAATAGTATCAAATTTTAGAATAAGTTTCGATTTGTACGAATTGCTCACCTTTGGCACGAATTATGGCCTTCAAACGGCCAAATGAAACCGTCACACACCGCCCGAATGTTGCTCTGCGGTATTTTGGCCCATTTCCGGTGAAGCGCTTGCTTGAGGTGATCGACACTTTGGTATTTTTTAGTGCCAACCTGGCTTTCCAAAATACTCCATACACAACAGTCCAACGGATTGGTAGCCGGAGATATTGGTGGCCAATACAGTCCAAATGACCTGAATTTTGGCTATTTATTTTCGTCGGAACGAATTATGGCCTTCAAAGGGCCAACGAAACCGTCACACGCTGCCCGAATATTGCTCTGCGGTATTTTGGCCCATTTCCGGTGAAGCGCTTGCTTGAGGTGATCGGCACTTTGGTATTTTTTAGTGCCAACCTTGCTTTCAAAAATACTCCAGAAACAATAGTCCAACGGATTGGTATCCGGAGATTTTGATGGCCATTTTGAGCGGGAAATGAAGCGAGGAACCTTATTTTATAACCATTCTTGGGTGGCGCGGGTTGAGTGCGATGGTGCTGAGTCCTGTTGGAATGTCCAAGATCTGCGGCCAAAATATTTGCGTGCCCAAGGCTTTAATACACCCTTCCGAATATTTTCGCGATAATATTCTGCATTTATTCTGATGCCGACTGTCGAATAATAGGAGCAGAGAGCGACCATCGGCTGTTATGGCGGCCCACACCGTCACCATGGCCGGTGCTTGAGTTCTGGTGGCCAACCGAAAGTGCACATCTTCAGCTGACCTCTTTGGCAAGATCGTGTCCATTTTGTTTATTTACAAACTGCTGGACAACGAATGTTTTCTCGTCGGAGAAACGCAAATTCGGCAGTTCACCACTTTCGACCAAGCGAAGCAAATCTTTAGCTCTTTTGAGTCTATTTTCTTTCTTTTGCGGTGTAAGTTCTTGCACTTTTTGTAATTTTATTTTTCAATATTTGCCGAATGGAATATTGCGATATGTCCAGATTCAGGAGCCATTTTTCTTCCAAGGCGACGCTGGTTTCGATCAAGTCCCTTCTTTACTTTTCGAACCTTTTCTGCTGATGTTGCTGTTTTCTTCCGTCCACTTCCTTGACGTCGGGCTGCACTACCAGTATCACGGTAGCAAGCGATGGCACGAGGCACTAAAGATTTATTCACATTTAAGTGCTGGAATGCTCTAATGATAGCCACTTGTGGCTTTCCAGCCAAATATAAAGAAATCACACTATCACGCTTGAATTCCATCACGAATAACATTTTTTCTGGAAAATTCTCACGAAAATGCTTTTTTACACTTGTAAACAATATAATTAGCTGTCACTGGAATAATTTTAACAGCTGTCGGGCGAGTGACTTAGAAATGACAGCAGTCTGAAATTGGTTGCAGTTTTTTCATCTCACCCTGTATATGTTTCATCCGATTTGGTGTTTAAGTTCCTCGCACTCGTGATATGCACTCCACACGAATGATATTTGGATATTTTATTTAGCTCGGTTTGGATATAACTCCCATATATAATTGTGCACCAAATGGCCAATATCAGTCCAAATTCCTGAATTTTGGCACATCCGAGAGGCGAGTGCATAAAATTTCATGAAAATCTGTTCAGATATAGCTTTAGCACCGATATATATATGTTCATCGGATTTGGTCTTTAGGTCCCTCACATTAGTAATATGCATTCGACAAGAACGATATTTGGTTCCAGATATCTTATAGAGCTCGGAAACACCTTTGCCAAATTTTATCGACATTGGTTCAGATTAGGATATAGCTCCCATATAAATCCCTAATCAGATTTAAGGGTTATTTTTCAAATAATGGTTAATATCAGCCCAAGTGGAGTGAATTTCGGACGTACGTTTCCATTTGGTGGAACTCGGCTCCGATATATATTTTTTAATATAATCCTTCTCTAAGTGATATCATCATGCTATAGGGTTATTTGGTATAAATTATAAAAATGTCTCCGTCAGATTTTGTGAAAATCGATTCAGAACTGTATGTGCCTCCTACATATTAGTTCCTTCCGAAACCAAATTATAGTGCTCTAAAGCCAAATGTTGATAGGAGGTATGATCTACTTAAAATAAATTCGTTTTTTGCGGGAGCTCTACTAAATACGCATAGTGGTGACGGGTATCATATAGTTGGCTCGCCCGACTTTTGAGCTCACATTACATTCTCCTCATTTTTATTCTCTTCATTTCCACACTACCCCCGTTTGGTTTCTAATTATGCCTCCCATAAAATTCAAACAAAAATGACATAACACCCAAATTTCAATTGCCCAGACCTTTGCCAATATACAATGCAACTATTTCTCTTGAATTTATTTTTAACACATTTTCTTTCATCTTCTTCTTTTTTGTGTGTTTTGTATAAAAAACCCAATGAATTCTAAACAAATGAAACTATAAATCCATTTGCTTTAATTCTCTGATTGAAAAATTTTGCAGCAATTGCAAAAATGTTTTCCTTGCTTCTTCTCTTGTTTTTTTTTTTTGTCTATGGAGATTTTGGGAATTTATTAGGAAATAGATTTTGTAAATAGTTCTATGAATGCCCTGAAATAAAAATATATTTATTTTTCATTTAATAGACAAATTTATTTCTTATCTCTATTGTTCAGTTATTTACAGATGGAAAAAAGGGGAAGTGGTATTTTTTTTTTTTTTTTGGGGAAAAGGTTTCTTTGAGAGACGTGTAAAATTGTGAAAAATATGAATAGAAGAAATAGGGTGTTGGTAAATTTTCTTTTAATATTTGTTTTCAATCAAAGAAACATTGTAAAAATTTAAAATTGTATGGAAAAGAGCATTTTATGGAATAACTATTTGTGCTTTCTTGACATAACATATAACATCGCCGTAGACATAATCATAACTATAATCGCAATCCCATTTAATGTGAGTTACATGTTTTGCAAAAGTATTCAAATAAATTTAAAAACACGGGCTAATAATGTAAGTATAAATTTTCAAATATCAATCAGTGTTCGCAAAACGCAATGGTACTATCGGGTTTTTTCTTAGGGTTTAGGCAGAAAACCAAGATTCAACCAATTATAGACATATTTCAATAACAAAATATTTTTCTTTTAATTTCAGGTAAGTCACAAAAAATCGCTAAAAATTGCAATGTCGTAAGTAAAAAAAATATTCGATGATGATAATACTTTAATGTTTCAATACAGAGAACTTGAAAATATTATAAAAAAAAACTATAAACATTTAAAATGTGATGAAGAAGGTTTTCATGAAAGACCAGGAGTAGGGTGAGTTGGACTCTAAACTATATATTCTTCAAGCAGAGTATAAAAAATAATTACAGAAGAAATAATTACGAAGAGCTAAACAAGTAAAAAACCAGTAAAGAAAGTCTTAAAGTCGGGCGAGGCCGACTTAACGACATCCTACACCACTTTGCAAATTTAGTAGAGCTCCACATAACAATTAAACGTTTTTATGGGAGAATTCAATCATACACGCTATGATTGTAATTATAATTTAAAGCTCAAAGGACTAAATATGCCGACGCATTTGTATCTTTTAAATTGGGACTTGTATTGCCCATATGGTGCGAAATTAATTTGAAATCGGATAAAAATATATATGGGAACTATATCCAAATCTGAACCGATCTCGATAAAATTTAGCAAAGGTATTTCTGAGCTGCATTTGATATATTTCCCCAACTATTGTTGTTACAGAGTGCATATTACGGCTGTGGAGGACAAAAATAATACATCGGATGAACAATATATATGGGGGCTATAGCTATATCTGAACCGATTTCGATTAAATTTGGCATACTTATTTTCAGGCCTAATTTGGTCGTATGTGCAAAATTCCATACTATTCGGCCTGATATTACACGTTTGGTGCACAATAAAAGGGAAATCGGACGAAGATATATATGGGAGCTATATCTAAATTTTTACCGATTATCTCCAATTTCAATAGGGTTCGTCCTTGGGCCAAACAAATGATTTGTGCAAAATTTCATCTGGATAGGGAAATAAATGCGAACTGTACTTTGTTTACAAAAATACATGGACAGACAGTCCATAAATCATGCATAAATCGACTCAGAATGTGATTCTATGCAGATCATCAAAACTAACTATGGCTCTATCTCGTTTCCTTTTGCCTCATACAAAATATGTCTGTAAATGTTGAATTTCAGTGTTAGAGGGGTATGCGCCACTTCTGTTTTTGAGAACATCGGCAGGATAGGAGCTATAGAAAAAAAATTAAATTTTCGTTACGGAATCCAAATACTGAATTTTAAGTAATTGCTTTAGAAAATGTGTGTTATTTATCGTCTAAATTACGAATATCGGGGAAATACATTTATGTGGGGGGTAACACGAAAACGTGAACCGGTATAGACAATGTTATGCTTCTGGAGATAAATTAAATCAATTATGAACTCTAAATACCGAATTTAAAGCTAGAAGCTGTAGCTAAAATCACCAAAATACCGAATATGGGACTGTACAATTATATTTTGCTCTGCAACACGGGTAGGAAATATTATGTCCGTTAAAAAGGGTGGATAAAATCATCAAGATATTGAATATCGGGAAGTACCTTTATATGAGTGCTGTAGGAAATCGCGGACTTATATAGACAATATTCTGCCACCTGAGGTAGAACCCATTACTCGAAATACCGAATTTTTAACTATTCCGTGGAAAGTTTGGGTAAAACTGTCAAAATACCGAATACGGGAAGGTACCATTAAAATGGGATTGTTATCTTTAATAATGAAGAAGACACTACACACCTAAAATGTAATAATTCCCAAATATCTCAATTTGAAAATGTCCAAAAATATCCCCAAACCCTCTATTTGGTTACTTTTCGATTTAAACTTTGAAAGCATTTTTCTATATTTGGCTCATCTTTTATAATATGCTGGATTTTCATGTATCTGTTTTTTGTGTATCACTGTATCACTAAATATGTCGTATCGGAACATTCGGAATCCCTTTACCGGTGTTTTTTCGTTCGTCCATCCGCGTGTCTGGCTTTTCCATTGGAATGCAAAATATGTGGCTATGACCGCATTCTTCATATGGTGGTTAAGTTTAAAATTTTTGTGCGGAGAAATTGTACTCTAATGAGAAACCGAAATATCAAAATACAAACAAATATCAAATAAAATCTATCAAAACACCGAAAATCTGAAGGCAGATCTTCTATCAATAAAATACCAGATTTTTTCTACCTGTACAAAACAGCTGTATAGCCTTATATAAATGGAAAACCGAAAATTTTAAAAACTACAGTTTTTATTTTGATAGTCCTTTGAGAATATAATTGTTAGTTTGACAGTCGATTAAAAATGATTTAATGATTCTAAGTCTGATAGAACTCTGGAAATATTTTTTAAAAATTCAAGACTTAAAGCATCATATATTTTGAAAATATTATTTAAACAATTTAGAATTTTAAGCCTGATTTTTTAATTAAAGATTTCAAGTTTGTCAACCTTAAGAAAATACAGGGTGAGATGAAAAAACCGCAACCAATTTCGACTGCTTTCACTTCCAGGCATCTCGTCCGACAGCTGTTAAAATTATTCCAGTGATTGCTCATTATATTATTTACAAGCGTACAAAAGCATTTTGGGGAGAATTTTCCAGAAAAAAAGTTATTCGTGATGGAATTCCAGCGTGATAGTTTGATTTCCTTATATTTGGCTGGAAAACCACAAGTGGCTGTAGTTGGAGCACTCCAGCATTTAAATGTAAATAAAACTTTTGTGTCTCGTACCATCGCTCGTTACCGTGATACTGGTAGCATAGTCCAACATCAAAGAAGTAGACGGAAGAAAAAAGCAAACAGCGTCGCAGTGGCCGAAAAATGGCTAGTGAGCTGAACATATTGCAATGTTCCATTCGTCAAATATTGAAAAATGAGCTCGGGATAGAGCCATTGAAATTCAAAAAAGAGCAAGAACTTACACCGCAGCAGAAAGAACATAGACTTAAAAAAGCTAAAGAGTTGCTTCGCTTGGCCGAAAGTGGTAAACTGTCGAATTTGGTTTTCTCCGATGAGAAAACATGAATGTTTGTAAACAAACAAAATGTTCGTGTTTACTTGCCAAAGAGGTCAGCTGAAAATGTGCACTTTCGGTTTGCCACCAAAACTGAAGCGCAGGCCCTGGTGATGGTGTGGGCCGCCGTAACAGGCGTTGGTCGCTCTCCGCTCGTATTAATCGACCGTGGCTCCAGAATATATGCCGAATATTATCGCGAAAATATTCTGGAGGGTTTGTTAAAGCCTTGGTCACGCAAACATTTTGACCGCAGACATTGGTTATTTGGGCCAAAATTCCGCAGATTACATTCGGGCAGCGTGTGACGGTTTCATTGGTGGTTTTAAGGCCATAATTCGTGTCAAAGTTGACCAATTCCAACATATCTATCTAGACTTGAGCACGCAAAGATTTTGGCCAGAGACCTTGGACATTCCAAAAAGGACGCAGCACCATCGAACTTAGCACGGCCATAATTCGTGCCAAAGGTGACCAATTCGAACCTAAACTTATTCTAAAATTTGTTGCTATTTCCGATATTTTTAACTTTCATTCAATAAAATTAAAGAAAAAATGTAACAATTATGACGTTTGACTTTGTTGCCTTTTTTTTTATTTCACCCTGTATTTTTTTTTTTAAATATTAAAAATATTATTTAAAAATATTCCATCTAAAAGTATTTTCCATAGTCCTTTGAAAGTAATGTTTCAAAAATTCATGAATATAAGTCTTGAAGCTTTTGAAAATATTACTTAAAAATATTCAAGTTTTTTTAAAAAGGTCATTGAAAATTTCGGTAATTGTATGTCCAATGGTCCTTTCAAATGCACATCACGCGTTCCATTTTTTCTCACATCACGCTATGGGTCTCATGCTAACTATAAAATTTTTCAGCACGTGGGTTTTGATGAGTATTCATACTCCCTTTTAATTATTTTTTTTTAATACTCACACCAAAATTGAGGTAGAAACTCTGATTTTTTTCTGTTTCAGAATCCTGTCCTTCTTGATTTTATTACCTTCAAATATCTACTGACAACAGTAAAGCCTTTGCCAAAATTTAGTGCAATCCATGTTAACTTCAATTCCAATTTTTTTTCTTACTCAGATTCCAGCAAACAACTTCAATTGCATCTTTTTTTGAATTACATCCTGCTTAGAAGGGATACTAAGTAGATGTTCAGATTGTCTCCTTTTTTCCATTCTTTCTTTCTTTTATTCGTTGTAAGATGAGGGTTTAGTGCAGTCAGCCATCATTGCAGCATTTTTGTAGTCTATTTATGCCAAGGATTCACTAACATTCACACACAGAGAGACACCGGCAAATAGACATAGCCTTGGCGTCACTTCTATGTCAGCCAGAAGCAGCCAACATAAGGCTGTTGTATGTGGGTATGTATGTGTGTCGCAGCATAAGTAGTGATGGCCTCGGTCGTTCGGTATTCCTTTTAGTTTTTTTTTTGCTGTTGTTGTTGCAGCTTTTCTTGTTAAACGTATATCCGCAGGAATGTTCTTATTTGATGTGAATCAACTTTCTTCCAAGCATTCTGCTACACTTCGTTACAATTGCGTCAACAATTGAAAGCAAAAGAAGACGAAGAAGCAGCAGCAGCAGAAAAAAGTTTAATGTAATTTGTGTTTGCTGCAACAGTTCAGTTCCATTTCGTTTGGTTTGTGGCAATGTCTGCATTTCTTTTTCTGGCATCCTCCTTTCCGCCTTCTTCTTCCTGGTCGTCCTCTTTTACTTCTGATGCTGATACGTTGTATTTAGATAGGTCTAGATGTGCGCTTCTCATATATCACATTCAATGGTTTCTAATGTGATCTTTAAATATTGATAAAGTAAAGAAATGGTGTCTCTGTGTGTGTGTGTGGACTCAAACAGCAATGGTTGCACTTTGCCGTGGCAACAACACTTTCCTTACCCGCTCTGCATTCCTACCGCTGCTGCAGCTGCCATTGGCAAAAGTTAATTTAAAAAGTTATATGACTTCGTTGTGCGTTTTGTGCTTCATTGTGTACATGATTAACGTTAAGGTTGGGGATATACGAGGACTATTTTTCTGTATGTGTGTGTGTGTGTGTGATGGGCCAAAGTAGGACCTTTGACAGTTTGCCAAACGTTAAAAAGGTTAGCTCTGCAAGGAAACTCTATCCATTCTGGCTGTGCCTTTCCACTGCATGTCTCTCCTTACCTCTCTCTTACTCTCTCTTTATAAGAAAAATGTCTAAGTCAATCAAGATTGACAATACGATACTGTCTTCGCTTTAATGATTGTGGTCGGTCGCTTAGCTATGTATAGAAGCCAACCAGCCAGTCACACAGCACGGCATGCAGTCCAGCAGCTGGGTTTAGGTAACATGCCCCAAATAGACTTCGACTTTAATTGGAACTCAAAAGTTGAAGTTGACTAAAAGATTATGGATTTTCTCTTGTTATCAGTGCACATCGACAAAGGATTAAAGCTTAAGGAGAAAAAATTGGAATTTATTGCAACTTCGAAATGAAAAGACCTAGTTTCTTTGGCTCTCAGTTGACATAAATTAACCCCAAAGCTTAATTGAGTTATGTGTACGAGAGTAGAAGAGGAGATTTTAAAAAAGGATTTGGAAGGGAGACTCAAAAGTTTTGTAATTCATTGTGGAGTCGAAATGAAGAGTAAAGAGTGATTACCCTAATTCTAAGACGTTTAATGGTAATCTTTATGGAAATCATGTAGATATTGTGTTCTCAAGTCATAGGAGAGTATTTTCAAGGGGCTATTAGAATTGCAATCGTGTATCTGCAAAGAATATTAAAAAAATACCGACTAGGTTTTAAAGTATAATTTAAAAAAAAAAATAAAGATTATTTTTCAGAAGATATATCAACGTGGATTTTTAAAGGATCTTTTTTAAATGGCGTAAAACAAGATTTTTTTAAGATTTTCAAAAGACAATCAACGTGGATTTTCTAATGGATCCATTTTTCAAAAGACATAAAACATGCATTTTTTAAGGATCATATAAACAATTTTAAACTTTAAGTAACTTTTTTACATATATATCAAGAGATATATACATAAGTTTTCGAAAAAAAAAAAATTAAAACAATATTCTAAGAATATTTTCATAAAAATATTAACGTTTGTTTTTATACCCTCAGTTCTATAAATCACTTGAAAAAGTTTAAATTTTTCACAGAAAGTAATTTACGTCAGGAAACGATCATACAATTTCGTACAAACATGGAAAATTCCAATATTTTGGGGTCCAAGAGTTGTGATTGTAAATGCGTGCAGCAACCATACGAGAGGTACTAAATAGTACTAAATTTGGTATTGCGTGAGCAGATAAAGAGCTTAAATCCTAACCTTTGATATACAGGGTGAGATAAAAAAACTGGAACAAAGTCAAACGCCATAACTTTTGCATTTTTATACCCTACACCACATAGTGGTAATTATACCCTACACCACATAGTGGTAAGGGTATTATGTCTTTGTGAATTTGTTTGTAACATGGAGAAGGAAACGAGATAGACCCATAGTTACTTTTGAGAACCTTCATAGAATCACTTTCTGAGTCGATTTATGCATGTCAGTCCGTCTGTCCGTCCGTCCGTCCGTCTGTCCATGTATTCTTGTGAACAAAATGCAGGTCGCATTTATTATCCGATTGAGATGAAATTTTCCAAACAATATTTTTTTGGCCCAAGGACGAACCCTATTGAAATTGGTGAGAATCGGATCAAATTTAGATATAGCTCCCATATATATCTTCATCCGATTTCGGGTTAAATGTGCACCAAATGGCCAATATCAGCCCAAATGGCCCGAATTTTGGCACATGTGACCGAGATTAGCCTTAAAGCAAATACAACAAATTTGAAGAAAATCGGTTCAGAAACAGCTATAGCTCCCATATATATATATTCATCCGATTTCGGGTTAAATGTGCACCAAATGTCCACTATCAGTCCAAATTACCTGAATTTTGGCACACCCAACCGAGTTCGGCCTAGAAGCAAGTATATCAAATTTGGAGAAAATCGGTTCAGATATAGCTATAGCTCCCACATATATCTTTCATCCGATTTGGTGTTTAAGCCTCTCACATTCGTAATATGCACTCCACAAGAATGATATTTGGTACCAGATATAAGATACAGCCCAGAAATAGCTGTTTGTAATTTTATCGAAATCGGTTCAGATTTGGATAGCTCCCATATATATCTTCATCCGATTTCGGGTTAATTGTGCACCAAATGGCCGATATAAGTCCAAATGGACTGAATTTTAGTACATCGGACCAAATTCAGCCTAGAAGCAAGTATATCAAATTTAGTGAAAATCGGTTCAGATATAGATATAGCAACCATATATATGTTTCATCCGATTTAGAGTTTTAGTCCCATACATTCGTAATATTCACTCCACAACCGTGATATTTGGTACCAGGTATTAGATGGAGCACAGGAATAGCTGTTTTAAATTTTATCGGAATCGGTTCAGATTTGGATATAGCTCTCATATATATCTTCATCCGATTTCGGGTTAAATGTGCACTAATTGGAGAAACCCGGTTCAGAGATAGCTATAGTTCGTAAAATGCACGATAGAATTAGATAGATTTTGATTTTGTACCAAATATCTCATAGAGCTCTGAAATGCCCTGTATAAACCTTTTTACGAGAGCTCTACTAAATATGCATAGTGGTGTAGGGTATCATATAGTCGGCCCCGCCCGACTTTTGAGCTTTCCTTACTGGTTTTAATCTTATTTAATGAAAGCAAACAATGTCGGAAAAAGCATCAAATTTTAGAATAAGTTTAGATTAGTTCGAATTGGTCACCTTTGAAATGAATTATAGCCTTCAAACGGCCAATGAAACCGTCACACGCTGCCCGAATGTTGCTCTGCGGTATTTTGGCCCATTCCCGGCAAAGCGCTTGCTTGAGGTGATCGACACTTTGGTATTTTTTAGTGCCAAACACGCTTTCCAAAATACATACTCCAGACAAAATAATTCAACGGATTGGTATCCGGAGATTTTGGTGGCCATTGCTCCCTAGAATAAAGCGAGGAACCTCATTTTGTAACTATTCTTGGGAGGTGCGTGCTGAGTGCAATGGTGCTGAGTCCTATTGGAATGTCCACGGTCTGCGGCCAAAATGTTTGCGTGCCCAAGGCTTTAATACACCCTTCAGAATATTTTCGCGATAATATTCGAGATTTATTCTGATGCCACGGTCGATTAGTACGACCGCAGAGCGACCATAGGCTATAATAGCGGCCCACACCATCACCATGGCCGGCGCTTGAGTTCTGGTGGTCAACGGAAGGTGCAAATTTTCAGCTGACCTCATTGGCAAGTAAACACGATCATTTTGTTTGTTTACAAACTGCTGGACAACGAATATTTTCTCATCGGAGAAAACCAAATTCGGCAGTTCACCACTTCCGGCCAAGCGAAGCAACTCTTTAGCTTTTCTGAATCTATTTTCTTTCTGTTGCGGTGTAAGTTCCTTCACTTTTTAGAATTTCAATGGCTTTACCCCGAGCTCATTTGTCAATATTTGCCGAATGTAATATTGCGATATATTCAGCTCACGAGCCATATTTTGGCCACTGCGACGCAGTCTTCGATCAAGTCGCTTCTTTACTTTTCGAACCATTTCTGCTGATGTTGCTGTTTTCTTCCGTCCACTTCCTTGACGTCGGGCTACGCTACCAGTATCACGGTAACGAGCGATGGTACGCGACTCAAAATATTTATTTACATTTAAATGCTGGAGTGCTCTAACGTTAGCCACTTGTGGCTTTCCAGCCAAATATAAAGAAATCACACTATCCCGCTTGAATTCCATCACGAATAACTTTTTTTCTGGAAAATTCTCAACTAAATGCCTTTGTACGCTTGTAAAGAATATAATGAACTGTCACTTGAATGAATTTAACATCTGTCGGACGAGTGGCTTAGAAATAACAGCAGTCTGAAGTTGGTTGCAATGTTTTTCTATCTCACCCTGTAAAGGTCACTGTTGGTATCTGAGGTTTGCAGTTTGAAATTTTGTATAAGGGTACCTATACAAAAGAAAGTACTAAATTTGGCACCGTTTGGTATTGGGTGAACAGATAGTGCTTGGATTTTGAAGTTTTGTATTAGGGTAGTCTTTCATGTATGGTCTTGACATATGGGCTAAGAGATAGGGCTAAAATTCTGGAATTTGATATTGAGGTTATTGTTGGTTTCGAGTGATTAGATATGGAGACTTGAAATAATGTAGTACAGAAAAATGGGATGTGGATCAATTGTGCAATGGTTTTACCAATATCCTCCTTGGTAAACTGCAAAAGGGAGGGATTTTAAAGACTTTTTGATGTAAAAGGTAAATATTTTCCTATTATTCTTCCCGAAAAAGCAAAAAAAAAAAAAAAATTATATAAATAAATTAAATTTTTGGATAAAAAAATTTTAGCGGAACCCTCTTTGTGGTACTCTCTCACAACGCGTTAAAACTTCTAGAAAACATGCATAAATCGTGAAATGAGCACCTGATTTGGTGCAAGAGATATGAAATATCAGCCCGAATTCAGACTAGAAGAAAATAATTAAAATTTAGTGAAAATGGTTTAAGCTATGGCTACAGCTCCCACATGTTTAGGTCTCTCGTTTTCGTAGTAAGGAATCTTCAAGAATTATATTTCGTTATCGCGATCGTTTCAAATTTGGATATATCTTCTGCATATATCTTAATCCGATTTCACATTTACAGGGTTGCCCATATTCGACGGACCCATCTGGCACCGCCATAACTTTTGACAGAGTTGTCACATCGCTTAATGAAATACCGCGTTTGAAGTGTCAGTCCAAGCAGATTTTTACCATGAACCAATACACGCCACGCGAGCGCTCTGAATTTACATTCAACAGAAGAAGTCAATTGTGAAAACTCGACGTGCTTTTAAAACATTAAAAAATGTGAGAAGTGCGCCTTCTAAGAACACCATTAAGCGTTTATACGAAAAATTTTCGACTGGTAAGGCTCTTTATAATCCGAAGAGGCCATTTAAACGTCGACAAAGGCGATCGGCCGAGAATATCGCTGCCGTACGAGCCAGTGTTGAGAGGTCTCCAAGAACATCCCAAAAACGCCGTTCTCAGCAGTTGGGCATGGCTCGGTCCACTTTACAATGGATTATTCGCATTGATTTGCATTTCTTCCCGTACAAAATTCAATTGATGCAAAAAATGTTGCCTGCGGGCAAGCCTCGTCGATTGGAATGGGCCCAAAGGTCCGTCGAATATGGGCAACCCTATATTGTGTCCACCCAAATTTGTGCTCTGTTCCAGAACTTGCAAAAACCTACTAGTTTTGCAACTTTATTCGATATAATAAAGGGAAAATCGATTACCATAGTAAAAACTTTTGCATACTTGCTGATCTGGATCATACCATTAGAGGGTTTTGGAACATGCTACCGGATACATCCTGGAATCAAATAAGACATTTGTTGATATATGTTTCCATATAGCTATAGCTCCGAAATATAATTTTTTTTAATTTAACCCTATTCAACCCTATTTAACCCGATTCAGGGTTGGATATATCTCCCGCACATTTGCCTGAAAATTTGTTTTTTTTTTTTTTTTTTTTTTTTTTTTTTTTTTTTTTTTTTTTTTTGACAAAAGGTATTTGATATCCTCTTTTAAATAGAGTTTTTAACCATAAGCTCAGCAAAGATTTTTGATTTAAATATTTTTGGATTTTGAAAATTCCCTATATTTAATTTCATATTATTGTTGTTCAATACAATTCATTTGCTTAAATTTAAATTCCCCCTCCTTGCCTAATTTCAGCCCGGGGCCTATTATTAACGCAGCCGCATTTTTAAATTTTAATCACAAACACGTAACAGACATTGCGGATTTTCAAAACGGCCGCAGTACATTTTGGGCAATTAATTTTTCAGATAAAAGCAAAACATTTCCTTTATAGCAGATATTCGCTGACACAATAACAAATTACCCAAAAACAAATTCCAACAACTGTTATCGTCGATATTTGTTGTCACCAATGCCATTGAAAATGGCTGCGCTACGTGAGCTTTAATAAATAATCTCCAGCATATTCGAACAGGGCGGAAATCATGCTGCCGAGAAGCTGATAAATGGCTAGGAAATTTAATCTAAATGCCGGTTAAAAAATCTATAGCAGATGCTTTATTTGGAATACAACTGCTAAATATTGAGTATTTTTTTCTTTCTGTAGTACATTTGCTTTTGCGAATATCTTTTGCTTTCCAAGAAATACAGTCAAAAGCAAATTGAAATGGTAAAGAAATGGAATTCTGTTTCTTACAAAGCATGTCTGCAATATCTTGGCCTTTGAAGCAGTACGTGTCCCCGAGTTACTTTGAAAAAAAGGAGCCATTCATGGAACATGTATTGATATGGTTTTTAGAGATA
Organism: Musca domestica; assembly: GCF_030504385.1. Taxonomy (NCBI): domain Eukaryota; kingdom Metazoa; phylum Arthropoda; class Insecta; order Diptera; family Muscidae; genus Musca; species Musca domestica. The sequence goes on from NW_026712383.1 coordinate 18,999,862, forward strand.
TTTTATTATGGGTTGGCTACAGTGGCGTGTGGTGGTAATATTTTGGGGGAGAGAACCTCAATACTAATCCCAACAAAATTTTGAAATTTCTAGCCAAGCTCTCCCAAGGAAAAATAAAGAAAAAAATCTCCAAAAGATATTTTTCCACTAAAATTTTATCTTTCCCCTCTAAAACTGTTTTGCCAAATTTTCTAGTTAACTACGTCCCTTATCTTACCTTTGCCCATTTGGTAGCCTTAGATACCGTTTTTCGATACCAAAAAAATGGTGTAATATTGAATACGAATTTTTTGCTCTCTGTCTCCCCCTCCTTCCCCCAATCTTAAATTGTGTGTGCTACCTTTTTTGTGGTTTTTGCTTTGTATTTCAATTGGCCGTAAGGTATTTAGCCATTGGTTAGTTACTTCTATGTAATTGACTGTCAGATATTATGTTTCATTGGAGTGTGTTATACCCATACTTCTTCTCCGGTGTGGTATGCTTATCAATTCCTCTTTGGCATTTGGGAATTTAAGAAATGTCTTTTGGGGCCGAAGAAAATTTTTGCTTGGAGATGCTGTAGATTGATTTCCTTTCGTTGGTGATTTAAGGTGTATAGAAAATTATTTTACATTACATTGAAAATATGATAGAATTTATTGGCCATACAGTTTTGAATTGGGATATAAAATTGAAAATTTTTCTGTCTTAAAAAATATAATAATACTAATATTTATCGTTAATAAGAAAATATTAGAGCACACCTTTTGCTCATCAAAAATATTTTTGGCAAAATCCAAATTGGCATCAAAAATGTATCCTGAAAACTATTTTTAAAAAAATCACATTGATATTTAATGTCTTTTTTTAATCAGTGGATATCTCTTATGTCCCGTGGAGAATATTCTCCATGTATCCTGCTAGCTTATACAGAAATAGACTGTAAAAAATCTTGTTTGGATTCCTTGAAAGAAAAACCTGTAAAAATCCAATAAAGAATGTTAAACGTCGGGCGAAGTCGACTATGTGATACCATATTTAGTTGAGCTGCCCGTAACAAATAAAATTTTATATTAAAAATTTATGAACAATGATTTTTTTTTTTAAATACGTGTTATGGCTTTGGAGTAGTTATAATTTGGAATCTGAAGGAATTATTTATTGTGAGGTATATTCTGAACTCTGATTTATTTTACACCAAATTTGACAGAGGCATTTCTCGTATCAAATAATAGAGAACAAGATATGTCTTCGGGAAAGATTGTATAAAAATAATATATCAATATATGGGGTATCCCCTAGTTTCATCAAATGGAAAAAACGGGTTGAATGTGCAAACATTCTTCTAATTTGGGCTGATATTACATATTTGGTGCACAACAACCGTAAAATCGGATAAAACTATGTCCAAGTCTGAACCTATCTTGATAAAATTTGACAGAGGCATTTCTGAGCTTTATGAGATATTTGTTATCGAATATTATGGTTTTGGGGTGCATATTACAAAGGTGAGGATCGGATGAAACATATATGTGAGCGGTAACTATATCGGAACCGATTTTAGCCAAATTTGAAGTATTTGCCTCTCGGCTGAATTCGGTCAGTTGTACCGAAATAATCCTATTTTATCGAATGTTAAACATATGGTGCAAAATGAAATTGAAATCTTATCTTTTTATCAGATCTTGTGTTAATAAAAAAAAAAAATAGGATGTGAGATATTTGAAGAGAATCGAATACTCATTTCGCAACAGTTTGATATATTCCATGTTCAAAGCAGATCTTTTGTTAGTACATATATTGGAATGTGTGAAATTTAAAGAGGATCGGATAATTAATTCACTTTTATAAAAGATTTAATTGTCTAAAATGTTGACATGCCGAACTTTGAAAACACTCCACCATTTGGAACGAGTTGGGAAATATAATGCTGTTAAAATCTTAAAAATACCGAATAAAGCCATTATATTGGGGTCTATACGACGACGTGGACCTGAACAGACAATTTTCTGTCATAGGCTGTAGTATCCATTACGAACATCAAATACCAAATTTGAAACAATTCCGGTGAATAATGTCGCTAAAATCATCAAAATATCTGATATCGGAAGGTATTGTTATAGGGGGGCTATACGAAGACGTGGACGTGCGAAGACAATTTTCTATCTTAGGCTGTACTATCCATTACGATCTTTAAAAACCAAATTTGAAACATTTCCGGTGAATAATGTCGCTAAAACACCAAAATACCGGAAAAGGGAGGTATCATTATATGGGGGCTATACCAAAACGTGGACCTACATGGCCCATTTTCAATACCAAAAGTCCTGCAGACATAATACATATTTGAGTAAAATTTGATAAACCTGCTTTATTTCGTTCGGAAGCTAGATTGATTTCCACAGATGGACAGACGGACGGACATCGATAAATCGACATAAAATTTTATGCTGATAAAAAATATATATACTTTATGGGATCTAAAATGTATATTTCGAGGTGTTACAAACGGAATGTCAAACTTAATATGTTTTTTATAATTTTTTATAATACCGTACATTTCTTTACGTTCTTTAATAAATACATTGGTAGGCATTGAATAGATATTTTCAAATGGTCCAAATTTTTATCTCATCAAAAAATAATAAAGTAAAACCTTTTATATATGTCGAAACTCAACATTAAAATAATCGTAAAAAAAACATTTAAAAAATTAGCATTTTTAAAAAATGTTTAAAAAATAATACTGCAGATTTCTTTTCAATTTAAATAAATTTAAATTTAATTTACCATTCACATTTACCATTTAATACATATTTTCAATAGCCCGCATTTATATCTTATCAATGAATAATTAAAAATCCCTTTGATGTAAAAACTAAAGATTAAATAATTCTTAAAAACTTAAGGCTATTGAACTCTTATTTTTTTTGTTTTTTTTTTTTTTTTTTTTTTTTTTTTTGTTATTGCTAATATCAAATATGATACGTTCTTATGGAATAATATTTGATGGAATTATTTTCAATCATGTGTCAGATTTGCAAAATATTAGTCTTTTGCAAATTGAATAGCAAGCATTAAACAAAAACAGAAATTGAAAAAGTAAAATAACATTTATTTTTGAATTCTCTACAGTTTCATGGTGATAATATTTTCTGGAACCAAGCTCAGAAAAACACTTTTCTATGGAATTTTTCAGTTGGTGACTAGCAATTTTAAGGGTCATATATATGAAGTAGTCCCATTTGAAGTTCTTATATACATAAGGTCTAACTTTGTCACAAAACTCTTTATAAAGTTTCCCATTGACCAATTATTTATTATCGATAACATATCTTAGACAACATTTTCTACCTAAATACACCATGTATTTACTGAAGCAATACTGAATCAATAAATATTACTCTGCATTTCAGCAATGAAATCAATACGTAACAAACAAATAAATATTAAGTGCCACACTGACAATACCGACGATTGAAATTTTAAATCAACAAAAAATTAACAAATCTGTAATTCTCAATATTATAAAATAACATCACTGTCGTCGTAGTATACGGTTTACTGCAAAATAATAACAACAAATGTTAAAAAACGCAGATACAACTTGCAAACGTTAGCAAAAATCAAGCTGTGGTTGCTTAACTACTAAACCAGCACATGATTACCCACAATTCACTTGCAACCCCAAAAAAGTAGCTTTAAAAAACTGGCATTATTAAAATGTAAACAACGACTGATGACAGCAATGGCAGACATAACAAAACAAAAATGTTATATCAACAAAAAATATTTATAATGCGGGTTGATTTTTACTTTTTTTCTGTTTTTTTTTTTTGGCGCAGTGTTACCATCCACCTTAACTTGTGGAGAGATAAGCATACAAAGGTGTATGTAACAAATGATGGGGTTTTGCCAACTTACTGTAAGGATTACAAATTAAGCTTATCGACATGATAGGGGATTTTAGGAAGATAGCTTTTTTAAATATTTTAAAATTTATTTATACACGTGTAAATTCAAGGACATACCGGAAAAATTAAAAGAATATCTTCTTCGTGCGGAGAATGGAAGGTGCTTACTATTGAAGGGAATGGATGGGGTTAAGGAAATGTATTTAAAATTATATAAAATTGTGATATAAATTGAATTTGAACTACAATTAGAATATAGAAGAAATAGTGACATTTAGAGGTCAAAATATATGTGTAATTACATATAGACCCATTTAAACGAATAAAGTGATTTTATAACGTCAACGAATTTTTATATCAAACAACATTCTTTTTAAAGGCAGAATCTGTACTTTTGTATGTGTGTGTGTGTTTTTTTTTTAGAAATCTCAATTGAAAAAAATTGAGAAATTCGATTTAAAATCCAACATTTGTCTTACAAAACCAAAAGGTCAAAAATCGGACGGGGCCGACTCAATACAATTTAGATTAATATTAGCCATTTTGTGCACAATAAATTTGAAATCGGGTAATGCTATATGTGAGAGCTATATGCAAATCTGAACCGATCTCGATCCAATTTGGCAAAGATACTTCCGAGCTTTATTTGATATTTTTCCCTCAATGTCATTGTTGCGGAATTCATATTACGACTGTGGAGGACAAATTTAACAAATCGGATGGACAATATACATATGGGAGCTATAACTTAATTTTGACCGACTATATCCAATTCAATAGGGTTCGTCCTTGGGCCAAATGGTTCGTTCGGACGGAAATGTATAAATCGGCTTAGAATGGGATTCTATGCAAATCATCAAAAGCAAGTATAGGTCTATCTCGATTAGGGTTTTAAGAAAGGGTACTAAGGCGGTGAAGAACCTAAAATTTATAGGTAAAGGTATAAGTTAATTTTTTAAAAATGCCCTACCATAGGGTACTAAAAGTATGGTACCAGTATAGTATTCATGGACCTAGAATTTTGGAATCTAATATGCCTGATAAAGTGAAATGTTCTTCGAAATTTGATTTCAGAAATTACAACTTTTGTATTCAAAAAATGTACATGATGTTTACTATGTGAAAAAGTATGTGAACGAATAGGAAAACAGAAGGGAGTATGGAACTATTTACCAAAATATAACATATTTAAGTTAATCGCGCTAAGTTGGACCGGGCCGAACTTTTAATTCCCTCCAACGTGAGGAAACCATTAAATATAAAAGTATCGGTATTGAATTCTCGAACCACTTCCATTTTTGTCAAAGATAAAGGTGGGAAAGAAGCCTTCAAAAATACCGTAAAGTTGATGGCGCTGATTTTCTGCTGCGAGTTTTTAATACCAATTTACTTTAAAATTGTCGTGAAAAAATGGGGATAAAATTCCGAAAATACCAACTATTTTGAAGTACCACTTAATGGTCGATAAAATAAATATAGGCCTATTCATGCAATCTTCTACCACAGAAGACGTAATCCAGTATAAATTCCACAAACTAAATTTTAGACGATTTTCTTAAAAATTGTTATCATCAGAATCATTGGGATATACGCATGATTTGTAACAGAATGAATGACTCATTATGAGAATTCTCATTTAAAGAATTCCATTGGAAAGTGTGGTCATCAGAATACCAAATGTCGGGGGAACCAATACATCAGGCCATGTGGACCTAACTATACAGTGATCTGCCAAGGATGTTAGTGCCCATAACTATTTTTACGTACCGAATTTTTAACAATTCCGTTACAAAATTTGGCTTAAATCGTCCGAATACCGAATATCGGGGGGTATAATTAAATGGGTGCTAAAGGAAAACATGGACCTTTAAGACAATGTTCTGCAATAGAGATACAAACTCTAAGTACCGAATTTTTAACAATTCTGTTAAGAAAGGTGACCAATGATTTAAAAATCCCAAATATCTGAAGGTACAGTTATATTGGGTCTATACGTTCGAAAAATAGCCCGATTACAATACTCAGACAGATGATCGGACGGATATATATCCATATCCACATAGAATTTTAAACTGATCAAGAATAAATATCCGTTCTGAGTATTTCAAGAAATTACAAACGGAATGACAAAATATGGCGGAGGGTATGAAAATAGTATTATAATATTTCCTTAGTAACTGGAAAATATTGCAAAATTAATGTCCGCAAGCAAATGACCCGAAAAATAAACCAAGTATTGAAAAACTGGATAAAAATTCAGAAACAGTAAAAATTTTAAAAAGGAAGAACCTTAGAAGTTGTCTGCATTTAAAACTCGTTATCATTAAACGTGACACTAGCGATATGATCCATGTAACGATATCTATCACTTGAGAATTTTTTTTTCGATATCTATAATTTCAAATATATAGAAAACCCCTTGATAAGGAAAACCGCTCGATTTTAAGGTATTTTGTTAGCATTTGTCAAGCAAGCTTATTGTAATTTGCATTATGGCTCAAAAGGCGGGCATTAAGCAATCCTTAACATATGATCTCGGAAGTATAACTATATTACTTCTTGATGGATGAAAAAACGAGGGCATCCCAAGATATCGGGCTTGGAATTATTTTTCAAGATTTTAATGTCTATGTGTAGACCAAGAATAATCATTATCAGAAAAAGATTAATTTATATTCCCATGTTCATATCCATAAATACCAACATTTTTCAAAAATTATTATTAAACAACCACGTATAACATTTTAACTCCCTAGGAAATTGTTTCAAATCCTGCAACTTTGTCTCGTAGAGTTATTTAAAATTCTAAACAATTTACTGGATGTAAGCCTAAGAAATTATCTTTTTTTAATTGCCACTGAGACCCCAATTCTGAGGAGACCCAAAAAACGTAAATGTCCTTGACCCAAACTGGCAGACAAATGCATATACTTATGCAAATACTTTTTCTCCACTTGTATATCTCTCAACCCCACCTAATGTTAAAAAAATGTCCATGAATCTCTCAACACCAACCAAATAACGTATCCACAATCTATTCGAAAAACAAATATTATTTTGTTAAAATATTTGCATATCCATTTGGTGGGTTATAACAAAATCGTGTTATGTTATTTCATTGTTTAGTTACGGTCGCGTTTTGTATTTTCCTTGTGGTCGCTGTGTTGGCGGTGGATGGATGTGTGCAAAACAAATTTAATTAAAAAACACACACAAGTAAACAAATTATAAAAAAAGGGAAAAACTAAAACTACAAAATTAAAAACTATGGTTGGTGGACGGTGGTCAATTTGCAGGATAGAGCACTACATGTGTTGGTTGAAAAAATATAGTAAATTACAAAAACAAACATCATCTTCTAAATACGCTTAAATCAAATTTCTGTTGCTAAAAGTATATCCATCCTAGACTAAGTTATGGTCTAGGATGGATATATATTTACATTATTTAGCATATTAGAATTCAATTTATTGTTTCTAGAAGCTAACTCTTCCTAGACCAGAGCTCAAGATACCATCCCGATCTCCTATGAAGGTGTTTTTACCCCTATATGTCCCCAGTGTGAGGACAAGACTACCTAGCTCTTCTGAAAAAGAATTTCATACACTCCTATGTTCTCAAGAAAATGCATGCCTAAATGGAAGGTGAATATTTGCTCAGTAATATCCTCCATCTGGCAGTAGACTGGAAATTAAAAATTACTAAAAATAGTTTGATACATAACCTCCAGATACCAAACTTTAGCTATTCGACACCCAAATAGGCTTTTCAGTCCCTATCTGCAACATCTTCGATGACTGGACTACACTCCTATGGGAAGGTATTTAATTAACTCCTATGGTCTTTAAAATATACCACCCTGTATGGAAAGTGAATATTTGCCCATTTCCATACTCCATCTGGCCTAAGACTGAGAACTCTTATAAAGTCTTAAAATAATTTTAAAACTAATTGAAAATGGTTTGAAATATATCCTTACCAGATCAAAGCTTAAGTTATCCTTTTCACTCCTCAGATATGCCTTTCAGTCCCTATCTGCAACACATTCGATGACTAGACTACCCTTCTATGGGAAGGTCTTTAATTCACACCTATGGTCTGTAAAATATATCTTCCTGGATGGAAAGTGAATATCTGACCATTTCTATCCTTCGCCTGGAAGAAGACTAGAAATGTCATATTATAATTTTAGAAAAAATTAAAACCCACCAAAAAATGGTTTGAAATATAATCTTCTCAGACTAAAGCTTAAGCTATCATTTCGACTCTTCAGATAGACTTATCTGGGCCTGTCTGTGCCCCATTCGATGACTTGTTTACACTTCTTTGGGAAAGTCTCTAATTCACTCTTGTAGTCTCAAAAATATACCTCTCAGCACGGAAAGGGGATTTCTGCCCTTGTCTATACTCAATCTGGTCAAAGACTGACAAGTCATAAAGACTACTCAATACTCAATCTGGTCAAAGACTGACAAGTCATAAAGACTTAAAAGAATTTTAAAGCTAATTGAAAATGGTTTGAAATATATCCCTACCAGATCAAAGCTTAAAATCTCCTTTCGACTCCTAGGAGAGGATTCTGGTCCTATCTGTGCCCTGTTCGATGACTGGTCTACCTTTTTATGGAAGGTCTCTATTTCACTCTTATAGTCTCAAAAATATACCTATCTGGATGAAAAGGGAATATCTGTCCATTTCTATACTCCAACTTCGACATTTGAACCGATTTTTTTCAATATTCAATTGAAGTAAGTATCAAATACGTGCAAATAAATTGGTTCTGCTGTGGGCAGGTCCTTCTCTTGCCAAAATTAAGATATATTCTCCGCCACGCAGGCTACTATAACTGTATTTCGGGATAGTTTGATGACCATTTTGATAGCATCCATGGTAATCGAAATATCAAATTTGATCATTTTGCCTCTATCCCTTCCCTAAACACCACGCAGGCTACTATAACTCTATTTCGGGATAGTTTGATGACCATTTTGATAGCATCCGTGGTAATCGAATTATCAAATTTGATCATTTTACCTCTATCCCTTCCCTAAATACCAAATGTAGTACCTTTTGGTACATATCGTACTTTTTGGTACGTTTTTAAAAAAAGTTTTATATTTCAAACTCTGTCCCTTTTTCCTATATAAAATTTAGTACCATTTAGTACTTTTCATTTACTTGAAGTACAACATCAAAACCACTTCTTTGCGGCAAACCAACCACCAACAGTGACCACAATATCAGCATTTCAAATTTCTATCTGCACCCATTCACCCGATTCCACATAGTACCAAAATTACATATAGTAGAATTCTTGAATTAAGTACATATTTAAAAACCGACTCTTTACATCAACCCTAGTTCGCCAACCTAATTCTTATAGCAAATGTCTGCATATTAGCTCTATCCGTTCACATAATACCAAATAGTTCAAAAAACTTTCGTGCATCTATTTTACACACCATTAGCGACTTTCTTCCCAAATTTCAGAATTCTACCTATATCCATTTGATCAATACAATGTATTCAATATTTAGTACATTTTGTACTTTTAGTATATTTACGAAGTAAATAGTATCTTATATCCGGCACCTGCCACTATGCTACCTCCTCACCAATTTTGAACCCTATTTCCCCAACCTTATTCCTACGCCAAATGTCTACAATTTAGTTTTATCTGTTCACTTTATACCAAATGGTACTACTAACAATATAGTTCTATAGTGCAATATAGTGCTTTTTAGTACTTTTGGTACACTTTTAGTTCGAATTTTAAACCTTTGGTGCATATTTCCAAAACCGTGATAGTGAAATTTCAAACAATTCCAATTTACATTCTTACTACTTCAATACTGGTTGAAACAAGTTTTTAACACCATCAGTGGCTTCAATTTCAAAAACTTCAACAAAAATTCTCCCAGTGTTTCCCAACCAATATCCTTTTCTACCTTACTTTAAAATTCCCCCCCAAAAAGAAATTTCCAACATTTTAAACAACTAAATACGCCAAATAAAATATTGAAAAATACAAGGCTACCAACACGATTTTATAGCAGCATGTTGACTTTTAGACTGCATGGCATAGTGGAACGTGAGAGAAAAAACCAAAGCCGAGCAAATGAAAGTGAACCAACATTCCATTTTCATATCCCTGAACAATATAAACAGCAAACATACATGCATACATATATAAATATATATATTTGTACATATATATGTAAACGTACACATATGCAAACACCGATTGCAAATATTATTTTTTATATTGTCTAAAGTTTAGCAATATACACTCAAGAGAATATAGACAGCAACAACAACAACAGCAATAACGAAAAAATAATAATAAAAACAAAACTGCCATACCAAACAATATCAGCACACCATCCAAATTTTTATATTCACAACGAGCAGTGTATCTAACAAAAAAAAAAAATACTGTCGCTCGTCGCTGAATTCTTGAAATACCAATAGTGAGACTCATGAGTATCGAAATGGGAACAGCATTTGTCAGAAGTTTATTGGGGTATCCCGCGAGAAAAAATTGAAAAAAAATTTGACCTACATTAAGAGAGGTGTGATTTTGATATAAGTTTTTTTTTACTGAAGCTCCATTGTAGCTATAAGGAAGTTAAAAAGGGGATATTCTCAGATCCCAGAGATAGCGTGTACAACACTTTCAAAGAAATACCCGTTTCAACGCAATATAAATATATCTATTATTTTTACCACGCTGAGATCGAGATGGAATAGAGAGAACAAAATTTTGGAATAATAACATTTCAAGATTTTGCCAGCAATATAGTGTCTGTCTCCTCCATGTGGTTCCTCTCCGGCAAGTAATCAAAGTTATGAAAAGTCATAAGCCTGAAGGAAGGAGAGATTATCCCGTAATTTTACCACATTTCGACAAACACAAAATAATATAAATGGCAATAAAGGACAAACATTTTTAGGATTCCTGAATCATGTATAAAGCAGCAGAATACCAACCAAAACTCCGGGATTTTTAAATAAATTCACTTTCTTTTAGGATTTTAAGGATGATTTTGAAGAACAATCTTGGAAAGGAAGAATGAATACTTTTTAATATTTTCAAACAAATTTTTGGCCAGGTATGATTATTATTTTTGCACTTTTTAAGGACTCTCCCCTTATATATACAGTAGATTTCGAAGATTTTTATTAATATATTTTTTTTCAAATCTTCTTAAATAGAAATTTGAGATTTTTGAAGAAAAATTTTAAGGATCCCCTTAAGATATGTCATGGTATTTTATAACGACATCCTAGACGAATATCGAAAATTCAAAATATTTTAAATAAGTTTCTTATATTATTTACAACTAATTTTAAAAAGGGCTTCAAGTATCAAAATTACATCTTTTTATTAAAGGATCAAGGGTCTTGTGATCAAAATCGTAGTTTTGAGCCAATTTATTTCCGTCAAAAATCATGAACTTTTAAGAAAAATTTCAAAAATATTCTTTCCAAACATCTTATCCCTGTGTATGAGGACATAAGCAAATTAGTTAACGGAACATCCTCCAATACGAAAATCATTGATATTCGTCAAAAAATGTTCTAGGATCTCTTGATCAAAATAAAAATTTTTTCTTGGACAAAACATTTGGGATCTAGCCACAAACATTAAAAGATTTCTTTAGCCTATATCTTGGATTTTCAAAAGAAATTGTAATTGAAAAATTTTCGATTTTTTAAAACTGTTCTTAAAAAGGTCCAACTACAAAAATATCCGATTCCTAACACCAACAGAGACCTCAATATCAATTTTGAGAATTCCAGCCCTATCGCCTCACCCAGTAACAAATTTAGTACTATTTAGTAATTTTCATACAATAATAGTACATATTTTCACAACCAACTCCATCGATCAATTCCAGATACCAACAGAGACATCAAGATTATATTTTGAGGATTCCAGCCCTTTCCCTTCACCAAATATCAAATTAAGTACCATTTGGTACTTTTCGTACATATATACGATGCATATCCAAACCACCGCTAAATCTCAAACACAGTTACCATCTGTAATCTAAATATTAAATTGTATCTCTATCCCTTCCCTACATACCAAATGTAATACCTTTTGGTACTTTTTTGTACGTTTTCGTAATATTATCGGAGGCATTTTCAAACCACTGTCAAATCTAAAAGACAGATACCATCAGTGACTCAAATATCAAATTTCAGAATCTTATATCTATCCCTTCCCTAAATACCAAATATAATAATTTTTAGTACTTTTCGTAATTTTTGGTACGTTTTGCGAAATCCGCTCACAACAAGTGACCCTTATACCAATTTTAATATTTCCAGTTCTATCTCTTCTTATATAGAATTTAGTGCCATTTAGTACTTTTCATACAAATATAGTACCCTTTTCCAAATCATCGTCACATCTCAAACAGAGAATGGTATCCGTATTCCCTCCCCAGATATGAAATGTTGGACCTTTTTTACTTTTCGTTTTAGTACTTTTTCAAAATCTACCCCCATACCAGTGACCCTAATACCAATTTTAATACATCCAGCTCTATCCCTTCCTCATATACCAAGTTTAGTACCATTTAGCACTCTTCATGCAATTGTAGTACACCACCAAGACCACCTCTTTATCACAAACCTACCACCAACAGTGACCCCAATAGTAACATTTCAAATTTCGAACTCCATTCGTTCACCCAAATTGAAATTGTACCAAATTTAGTACCTTTTAGTACAGTTCTTGCATTTAGTAACCAATTCAAAAATCCCTTACATTAACCCTAGTCCGTCGACTTAGTTCTTATACCATATGTCTACATTTTACCACTAGCCGTTTACATAATACCAATGGTGCAAAATATAGTGGTTTTTGGTACTTTTGGTACAGTTTAAGTTCGAAATTAAAAAAAAGACTTTAGTGCATCTATCGTACACGCCATCAACGTCTTTTAAGCCAAATTTCACAATCCTACCTCTATCCGTTTGAACAATGAAATGAATTCAGTTTTTAGTACATTTTAGTACTCTTATGGAATAAATAGTATCCCATGTGTGTCCCCTGGTTCTAAGCTACCTCCTCACCAATATTCAACCCTAGTTCTCCAAACTTATTTTTGTATCCACAGTCTACATTTTAGCTCTATCCGTTCCATTAGAGAAAATGGTACCAAATATTGTGATTTTTAGTACACTTTTGGTTCGAATTTCAAATAAAACTTTGGTGCATCAATCCAACACCCCATTAGCGACCTCCATCCCAAATTTCAGAATTCTACCTCTATCCGTTTGACAAATTCAATGGATTCTATTTATTGTGCCATTTTTTCTAGTATTTATGATACCACTTACTTTTAGTCCACTTGCGGAATTAATAGTATCCTACATCCTAGTCCTGGTTCTGAGCTACCTCTTCACAAATTTTTAGTCATATCGGTAAAGTTATAAATAGTGTAAATAGCGCTTCTTTCTATTGTACATATTATTAGAGAAAAAATGTCCAATGAGCTTCTGGACATAAATAATATTTTAGCAAGGACTAACAGACAACAAAATGGCAACTATTCAAAAAGTGGTTTTAGGGCCTCTTCAGGTTGGATTTTTTAGAATCTTTTTAGTGGAGCTTCCAATTCAAAAAAACAAGGACATTTTTTCCAAGACCTCCTGGCAGTATATCGTAAATTTGTAAGAATATTTCTGCAATTATTTCCTGGACAAAATCATCGATTTTTTTTAAAAGTATTTTTAAGGATCTACTAGCTATATATCGTTTATTTTTAAGGATATTTTCAAAAAGAATTCAGGAGAAAAAAATTCAAGCATATCATGGTCATGTATAGTGGACTTTTAAGAATATTGTCTATGTTATACCTTGTCGTTGAAATTTGAGACTTGAAAGACAAGGACATAATGACCACAAATGGTGGATTTTTAGAGATATTTTCTCATCCAAAAAAAAAAAAAAAAAAAAAAAAAACAGTATATTAGGAATACATATGACAAAAACTTTTATCAAGAATATTTAAGAATATTTCTACAAGGACTTTAGGAAAAAAATTAAGGATCTAATGGTTATATAAAGAATATTTTTATGTAATACCTGGTCGCTGAAATATAAGAAAATTCAGTCAAGAGGATTATTAGGGATTAGATATTCTGATTTTTGACGAAGATTTTCTGGTCATGAATCAAGGATTTGGAGTTAATTATACCTAGAATCATCTGATTGAAAAATGTTAATTTGAAGGACATTTTTCTGACTAAAAATCTTGGACTTAGCAAACCCATTCAACTAAAAGTCATTTCAATGACATTTTCTTTTGAAAACTCCCTACCAAAACGAGTGGGTTTATAAGATTAGATTCTGAGTACTTTAAAAAAATTTTTTCAGACGTATTGATGGCATTTGCCTATACCAATTTTTTGAGAAACTTTTTATTTTTTTTTTAATTTTACTTAACTTTTCGAGACAACCTTTTAAATCATCGTTCCTAAAAAATATATTCAAGTGCGCATTTGTCCTCGAAATATGTTACAAATATGATTACATTTATGCTGCATACCAAACACTCACACACACACACACACACTTCACATATTCACTTTCAATAATGTGCGTTTGTGTATGTTTGTGTGATGAGCTGCTGAGCATCTATCTACCAAAGTCGAACGTTGTTGCCTCGCTTCATAATTTTGCATCAGGCAACAGATGTATGTTCTCATTTCGTAGTTACTGTTGTTGTTTGTATTTTTTGTAATATTATTTTTTTTTTACAATACCTCTGACTTACTTAGGTGGTCCCCAATGGCCTGATGTGTGTTCGTTCCACTTTTACGGCTGGTGTGTAACAAACAAAAATATGCCACTGGCACACACAAAGAAAAAAAGAAACGTAAAAAATGGGCCCTCGAAAAAAAAACCGAACATTTTTGTTCTTCTTTTCGTTGATGGATTTTTGTTGTTGTCGTATGTTTTTCTGATAATGTTTTAAGGTCTTTTGTTTTCTGCATTTACTTTTTACTTTAAAATCTAATAAGAATGGATTTTTCATATATTTTTTTGGTTTTGGTTTGGTTGTTTGTCATGTGGTTATAAGAGGCTTGTAAGATTTGATTATTTTTTCCGGGAAAAGAAGACATATTTGTCTTAATTTGAAGACAAATCAATTATGTGTAAATAAGCGGCGTACTTGAAAAGTTAGTCCCCAGAGAGTCGATAACATATTATTTTTTAATTGGAATTTTTAAAATTGCTAAGTATCTGCAAAGCTTCGGTTTGCAAAAATTAAAAAAATAATTAATTAAAACGTATAAGCCGGATATAGATAGACATTTACTCTCAGCATATGACGGTTTATAAAAGGCATTCCCTTTGCGATGGACGTAATTAAAATGGAGGACATATACATCCTATCTTCACATCAGATCTTCCAAGTAAATTGGGGAATCATTTCACATTTTATGAGAGTAGTGATTGTCAAGCTGTGTGATTATTTGTGGGAGAGGTACTAGGAGTGGGCCGATATTGCCTTTACTTTAGTGTACGCAGTTTTAATCGAATTGAGTCCCCCTCACATTTTATTTAATATATATATGGTGTATTTAAAACAATCTATAATTTTTGGGGAAGTAACCTTAAAAAGATAAGCCACATATCGCATATTCATACTAGCTACAATATTGATATAAATTGTGTAAATTGCGAAGATTGAGAAAATACTGTCAATAAATTTACACGTTACTCTAGTCATATTACCCTCCTGGAGGGAGAGGTACCACACAGATTATACTGTTCTTTCTATTTGAGAATCTTACCTATGCTTGAAGTCGTTGAGTTGGCGGTGCCTTACATTTTATTCCCTTCATCAAATAAAATTTTTGATAAAAAGTATCGGAATTATTCATTTTCTTCACTTTGGGGATTGGGTCGAAAAGTCCATACCAAGAGGTACTAAATATTTTTTCCTAAATTAACTACCAGTTTGGAAATTCATTCGTAAAACACGATTAGAACCTTAAAAATACCACCAATTGGGCAGACCGTTAAATAGAGGCCATCTCGAAAGCTGAAATACAGGCTGAGATGAAAAAACTGCAACCAACTTCAGACTGCTGTCATTTCTAAGCTGCTCATCCGACAGCTATTAAAATTACTCCAGTGAGAGCTCATTATATTGTTTATAAGCTACAAAAGCATTTTGGTGAGTATTTTCCAGAAAAAAGTTATTCGTGATAGAATTCAAGCGCGATAGTGTGATTTCTTTATATTTGGCTGGAAAACCACAAGTGGCTATCGTTAGAACACTCCAGCATTTAAATGTGAATAAATCTTTTGTGTCCCATACCATCGCTCGTTACCGTGATACTGGTAGCGTAGCCCGACGTCAAGGAAGTGGACGGAAAAAAACAACAACATTAGCAGAAATGGTTCGAAAAGTAAATAAGCGACTTGATCGAAGCCCGTGTCGCAGTGGCCGAAAAATGGCCCGTGAGCTGAACATATCGCAACATTCCATTTGGCAAATATTGAAAAATGAGTTGGGGGTAAAGCCATTGAAATTCCAAAAAGTACAAGAACTTACACCGCAACAAAAAGAAAATAGACTCAAAAGAGCTATAGAGTTGCTTTGCTTGGCCGAAAGTGGTGAAGTGCCGAATTTGGTTTTCTCCGATGAGAAAACATTCGTTTTCCAGCAGTTTGTAAACAAACAAAATGATCGTGTTTACTTGCCAAAGAGGTCAGCTGAAAATGTGGACCTTCGGTTGGCCACCCGAACTCAAGCGCCGGCCATAGTGATGGTGTAAGCCGCCATAACAGCCGATGGTCGCTCTCCGCTCGTATTAATCGACCGTGGCATCAGAATAAATGCCGAATATTATCGCGAAAATATTCTGGAGGGTGTATTAAAGCCTTAGGCACGCAAATATTTTGGCCGCAGACCTTGGATATTCAAACGAGACTCAGCATGCGCCACCCAAGAATGGTTACAGAAGGAGGTTCTTCGCTTCATTTCTCCGGATATCAATCCGCTGGACTATTGTGTCGGGGTTGGACTATTGTAATGGATTTCATTGGCCGTTTGAAGGCCAGAATTCGTGTCAAAGGTGACCAATTCGAACACATTTAAACTTCTTCTAAAATTTGATGCTATTTCCGACATTTTTGCTTTTAGTCAATAAAATTAAAAAAAAAATGTAAAAATTATGGCTTTTGATTTTGTAGCAGTTTTTATTTTCTCCCCTTGTATGTTTCATCCGATTTTTTGTTTAAGTCCCCCACATGCGTAATATGTACCCCAAAAGAATGATATTTGATAACAAATATCTTATAGAGCTCGGAAAAACTTTTGCCAAATTTGATCGAGATCGAAGATTTGGATATTGCTCCCATAGATGTGCTTAATCCGATTTCAAGTTTATTGTGCAAATAATGGCTAGTATTAGCCTAAATGGAGTGCATTTCGGGACGTAAGTTTCCATTTTGTGGAACTCGTCTCCGATATGTATTTTTTAATACAATCCTTCTAGAAATTATATCATGTCTCTAAAGCAATGTTTTTTGGTGTAAAAGATAAAAATGTATCCGTCAAATTTCGATTCGAGTTGGGTTTGCCTCCCATACATTAGTTTCCTCTGAAATCAAACCATAACAGCTCTTATGTCAAATGTTGATAGGGGGTAGGATCTACTTCAAATAAATTATTTTGTTACGGGAGCCCTACTAAATATGCATAGTGGTGTAGGGTATCTGGGCTTTGATGAGGAATTCACTCATCAGTTACTACTCTAATAAAATTTTGTTCTTTAATTACATATTCTTTGGGGATGATCAATTATTCGGGTATTTTGAATCCTGAAAGCGCCTTCTATGAAATAAAAAAATATAATTTTCAAAATTTTTTTTCCGAAATTGCAGTGATTTTTTGATGGAAATCCAAATTTTTTTGTAGCTGCCCTACAATTAAATCTTTGAACTTTGTTATGGGGGTGTTTCACATCACATTCCCTAGAAAGGTATTTCCCAAAATTCTACAATCCAAAGACCTCTTATAATGTCTTCTTAAGGCCTTAGAAGGCATGATTCTGAAAAAATTATATTATTCTATATAAAAATAATATATAAAAATTATATTATTCTATATCCTGTACCACATCCCCAAGGTTTACCTACTATAAAGTCACATAAGTTAATTGTACAGTTATTTCATTGATTTCATTATCACAATACAAATTTAAAAATTATGCGAATTTTTTAACGTCACCTCAACCTTCCTCCTCGCCACTAGGCAGATATGTTAACATTTGAACAGTAACCAAAATGTAAACATTTGCGGCTGGGCCAGGCAATAACCACATTTTTCCACTGCAATGAACTGGTTTCATTTAATCATCATCAGCAGCAGCACCAGCAGCTGCAGCGGGATCTACATTACAACCCTCACCACTGCCAGTACCCGTAGCATCATAGCCCACATCGTCATCGTTATCATGAACATAATCCCCTCATCCTTAGCTGTGTAGGATGGAGCTTTGCCAAACTGCAAAAACAGCAGCAACAACAACTACAGCTTCATTATTATGGGTTTCGCCCTCATCATTTGGCTGCTAACATGATCAGAGTCATTATAATCAACTTGTTTTCATTGCCGCTTGATGCCTTTCGTCAATGTTAATATTTTCCAGGCCGTCAGTTAGTCAGCCATCCATTGAATTTATGCATTTTAACTAAGCATGTCATGTAGCGATGGCTATGGCAGCAGTAGCTAACGGTAGAGGCTTGAGCTGCCACGGCAAATATGCCAGGACAGGTAAATGTAGTACCTGCATGTGAGGGAAACCTTGTGACTATCAATTTGTTTTGTAGTTTTACAGACAGCTGATGTGGCACAACACACATGGATTTCACTACCACTACCTCTACCACCATCATCGCGAATATAGCAGCTGCCAAAATTGCTCATTGCTAGTTTAGGTAAGGTAAAACACAACAACAACACAACCTCTACTTCAACAAGGACATTTAAAGCCAAGACACCCATTTTACAAGATGAACTATCAAACTCATTAACATTGTACCCAGCCAACCGTCATGCTCATATTATCTGAAGCAATAGCCGCCAACTGCATTGTGTCTGGTTTTTAGTCAGCCTCTACCTTGACAAGGACATGAGTGGGGAGGGAGGTGACTCCAAATATAGCTTAGCCATAATCACAATGTCTGATGCTGTCGACGATGATGACGGGTTTCTTTGAAGTCAGCCATACATATATTTTTGCTACACTTCATTTGGCTTTAGTAGTTTAAAGCTGTGAGAGGTTAATTTTTTTATACCCTCCACCAAAGTATGGAGGGTATATTAAGTTAGTCATTCCGTTTGTAACAACTCGAAATAAACATTTTAGGCCCCACAAAGTGTTTATATTCTTGATCAGCATAATATTCTATGGCGATTTAGCGATGTCCGTCAATCCGTCTGTGGAAATCACTCTAGCTTCCGAACGAAATTAAGTAGGTTGATAAAATATTACTCAAATGTATATTATGTCTGCAGGACTTTTGGTATTGAAAATAGGCCATGCAGGTCCACGTCTTTATATAGCCTCCATACAATGGTACCTCCCGATATTCGGTATTTTGATGATTTTAGCGACATTATGCACCGGAATGGCTTCAAATTCGGTATTTGAAGTTCGTAATGGATAGTACAGCCTAAGACAGAAAATTGTGTGTGCGGGTCCACGTCTTCATATAGCCCCCATATAACGGTACCCCCCCGATATTCGGTATTTTGATGATTTTAGCGATATTATCCACCGGAATTGTTTCAAATTTGGTATTAGAAGTTCGTAATGGATATTACACCCTAAGGAAGAAAATCGTCTGTGCAGGTCCACGTCTTCATATAGCCCCCATATAACGGTATCCCCCGATATTCGGTATTTTGATGATTTTAGCGATATTATCCACCGCAATTGTTTCAAAGTTGGTATTAGAAGTTCGTAATGGATACTACAGCCTATGACAGAAAATCATCTGTGCAGGTCCACGTCTTCGTATATCCCCCATATAACGGTACCACCCCATATTCGGTATTTTGATGACTTTAGCGACATTCTTCACCGGAATTGTTTTAAATTTGATATTTGAAGTTCGAAATGCATACTACAGCCTATGACAGAAAATTGTCTGTGCAGGTCCACGTTTTGGTATAGCCCCTATATAATAGTACCTCCTTATATTCTGATGATTTTAGCTACATAATTCACCGGATTTTTTTCAAGTTTCGCATTTGAATATTGTAATGACTTATAACAAAAGTTGCCTATGCAGGTCCACGTCATCGTATAGACCCTTGTATAACGGTTACATTCGATATTTTTAGACTTTTTAACGGATTTTATTTTTTGAAAATTGCCAAATGCGTTCCAAATGGTGGAGGGTATTCAAAGATCGGCCCGGCTGAACTTACTGCTTTTTTACTTTTTTTTCTATGCCCACAAGGCGACTATAACACCGTGTTCTGTAGTGGGTAAGCCAGGTTATGGCTTACACTGTGGTTTTTCTTCGCATTAGCGACTAATGCTTTATAGTTGCTAAGCCACCACAAGGTTAACTACTGGGTACAATGGCGTATAAATAAGTTATTCTTTTTTTTTTTTTTTTTGGTTTAACAAACGTTTCTCCTCTACATGCAACAACTCTCACTCACACATACACGCACACTCATTTCCTGGTATTGCCTGTTAAGCAGGATGTTGTAATTCCATATTATGTGAGGTTGGGTGGTTGCTTGTTTCGTTTTCTCTTTCTCACATTACACCTGAACTTAACACAAATTACACAAAGTATTACAAATTAATTATGATATTGGTTGCAAGTGCAATATGTTAACGAGTTCACACTGATTAGAGGTTTTCCATGAAATTCTTAAATTACAACAGCTAATTGATTGACTGACAAATTCCAAGAATATTCATTATCCGTTGTTGATTATTTTCCAAAATTTCCAGTTAAACTGAAAAATTTTACATAATATTTTAAATGACCATGTGAAATGATAGTTATGGGAAAATGAAAGCATATGAGAAATATAATGAGCTGGAAAGGTCGTAATTTGTTGGAAAAAAAATAAAAAATTAATAAAAACAAATTTAAATGGAAAAAATTTAAACATTCCAAAATCTAAAAGCCGGAAAATGTGACATGGACCATAAAAATAAATAAATTTTACAGTACAATTACACAGTATCGATATACTGACAAACTTAAACTAGTAAAAAAGTACAATGTTCTGCAATACGTAAGAAACAAAATTCTCAAATAAAACGATAAAAATACCGCACAATTGTTTTTACACCTTTTGTAGATACCATTATTAACCACAAATACCGAATTTAAAATACATCCGATTAAAAATGTAGCCTAAATAATAAACATTTCGAAAATCTGCAGGACTATACAAAAACGTGGACATGTATATACAATAATCCGTTGCATTGGCCAGAATCTATTACGAACTATATATACTAAATTTTTAGAATATTCCCTTAAAAACGTGTCATAAATTGTCAAATTACTTAATATGACGTATGGTGCCGTTTTATGGGTGTCATGGCTATACGAAAACGTGGACCGATATATCTCATTCTCAATATCAACCATACCAGATAAAATACAAACTATTGTGCCAAATTTCAAAGTTCTACGACAAAAACCAGTAAGGAAAAGTCAAATGTTGGGCAGTGCCCACTATATGATACCCTACACCACTATGAAGTAGAGCTCTCGTAACAAAATAATTTATCATACCACCTATCAACATCTGACTTTAGAGCAGTTATAGTTTGCTTAGTTTTGCCGAAATGGGATTAAGGATTTATATGTGAGGGACTAAAACACTAAATCGGATGAAACATATATATGGGAGCTATAGCTATATCTGAACCATTTTTCTCTAAATTTGATATATTTGGTCGGATATACTAAAATTCAGGTCTTTTTGACTGATATTGGCTGCATATTGCGCTTACGAGGGACTTCAAACCCCAAATCGCATTCACTTGTTTCTAGACTGACTCTGTGGGATGTAGCCATTTGGTGCACAAATGGCTACATCCCACCGAAATCGGTTGTAGATATAAGAAAGCTATATCTAAATCTGATCCAATTATCAGCAATTTCAACAGGGTTCGTCCATGGGCAAAACAAATATTGTTGGGAAAATTTAATCTCAATTGGATAAAAAATGCGATCTGCATTTTGTTCACAAGAATACATGGACGGACGGATGGAAGCACTGACATGGATAAATCGACTCAGAAAGTGATTCTATGAAGATCCTCAAAAGTGACTGTGGGTCTATCTCGCTTCCTTCTTCATGTTACAGTGTGATATAAAAATACTGCAACAAAGTCAAACGCCATAATTTTTACATATTTTTAATTTGATTGAATAACAACAAAAAATGTCGGAAATAGAACTAAATTTTACATTAAGTTCGAATTGGTCACCTATCGCAAGAATTATGGCCTCCAAATGGCCTATGAAACCGCCACACGCTGCCCGAATGTTGCTCTGCGGCATTTTTGGCCCACTTCCGGCGAAGCACTTGCTTGAGTTCTGTCCTCTTTGGCAAATAAACAAGATTATTTGGTTTGTTTACAAACTGCGGTTTTCCAGCCAAATATAAAGAAATTCCATCACGAATTTTTTCTGGAAAATTCTCAAAATGCAGTTTTATCATTTCACCCTGTATGAGTTCACACTTCTAAAACTACTTTCATGCATCGACTTTACTTCTAAAACTTCTTTCATGCATCGACTTCACTCCTGAATCTCGATTTTCATTCCAACCTTGATTTTCTTGTTACATCTATCATACACTCCACTCGTCTGGGCGTTGATAAATCGGGTAGTCAATCAGTCAGTCAGGCAGTTACTTTGAAGAATTCCTTTTGTTGTCGATCCGAAAGTATTCAGTTTGCTGCTGACTCCAAAGTATTCGAGTCAGCTTTCGTCTCGTAAGTACACGGACTGCTGTCGACACGAAGTATTCGAGTTGCTGTCTTCAGAAATATCCATTAGTGAGAGCAATAAGGCTATGAGGTAAGGTAAGTGTTTGCTGGTAGCATTGGGAGTGGGGATATTTAAGAGCTTGCTGTGAGCGTGGAGCTTGGTAAGATAGTGGAGCTTGCTATGTATAGTAGAGAATGCAAAGATCAGCGGGGTCGCAGTGTTTCCTAAAGAATAACAGTTTCAGACACTACGGACGAGCCACACGTCTATTACACGCGTAGCTTGGAGGCTGAATTCGAAAAACTCTGCTATGAAATCTGAAGTCTATATTCGGGTTATATAATTTTATTCAAATGTAAATAAATCGGCCAGTTTACAGCTCGCTTCAACGTCAAAGGAATAGAGCCTATATAAAACAAGTAAAAAAGCTGTAAGTTCTGTCGGGCCGATCTTTGAATATCCTCCACCATTTGGTACAAATTTGGCAATCTTCAAAATAAAAAATCCGTTAAAAATTCTGTTAAAATTTTAAAAATACCGAATGTAGCCGTTTTTTGAGGGTCTATACGACGACGTGGACCTACATAGGCAGCTTTTACCATAAGCTATTACAATATTCAAATGCGTTATTTGAAAAAAATCTGTTTATAATGTAGCTAAAATCATTAAAATACCGAATATAATCATGGGGTTATAAAACGTTGTCCTGCACAGACAATTTTCTGTCATAGGCTGTAGTATTTATATTTTTACGAACTTCAAATACCAAATTTGAAATAGTTCCGGCAAATAATGTCGCTAAAATCATCAAAATACCGAATATCTGGAGGTACCGTTATATGGAGCCATACAAAAAAATGGATCTCTACATTTCATTTTATTTTTACACAATGCAAACTGTTCTGCCAAATTTTGAAGCTCTACCTCAAATAATGTGGGCTGTATCCTGATTTCAACAGACAGACAGACAGGAAGTTATAAAAATTTGAGTTTTTCTAAAGAACTTCATCTAAAAAGCTTAAGAATTTAAAAAAAAAAAGTTGTAAAATTCTTAAAATTGGCATACGGCATAAACTAAGTCTACTTTTTATGAACTTCGCCGAACAACACCTTTCTTTCCGCAATTATCATCATCATTTCCATGAAACTTTAAAAAAAATATTCACTCCAACTACGTCATAGGTCTTTTGTAAAAATTCTAATGAATGTACAACAACCCGTTTGGATGTTAATTGACGTTGGCTGCTGTGTTTTTTCCCATTAACATTAACAAGGACATGTATTTCACGTTAGCCCAGTTTAACGTATTTTGCAGAATGTATTAACGTAACTCACGACACACACCCATACATTTACACAGGAAAAATGAACTCTCAAACCCGAAGGTCTGTCTGCGACTGCTTCCCCTTGAAGTGGTCGGTCGTGCTTGCTTGGCTTGCCATTTGTAGAAAAAAGAGCGCTGATAAAACCTGGTAAATTATGGATCAATAAAATCTATTTTTAAAAGAGGGTAAGAGAGGACCGGCGAGCAGTTTTTTAGTGTTAAATTTTACATTTAAGTTGGAAGCGAAATTATTCTGGGAATCCATTAAAGGAAACGAAGACCATGGGGTTGTTGGGGATGATTTTTTAAAATGGCGTTGCCTTTTGAAAGGTTAAGCAAATTATTGGTGGTAATCTGCAATCCCTTGTTGTTGTTGTGGGTTTTGTATTTTCGTATTTTTATTGTTGTAAATTACAACAGCCATAGTGTTGTTATCTAGGCTCTTAATAATGCTGATAACATTAATGAGGATTTACACAAATTTGACCTTTTGTTTTGGCTTATCTATTTGTGACGACCATAGGTCTAAGGGCGGATTTAAGAGAAAAACAAAAAAAAAAAAAAAAAAAAAAAAAAAACGAGAAAAAATACCACAAAGCAAGAAAAAAACTAACAGCAAAAAATATGAATATGTTAACATCAACAAATATAAATGTAACAAAAACAACAAGAGAGCCATTGGGGGATGCCGGGGTGTATAACAATGACAATAAATGCTACTGATGTTGATGAGGGTAAAACATTTGTATTGTTCCCAAAAATAAAAAAAGAAAATATATAGAAAAGCTCACATAACTAAACAGAACCCCCCTTCACAAATTGAGCCCGAAAAAATACCTTTTTCTAAAAATGAAATGAAGGAGACCAAGTTCATTTGTAGGCCAAAAATCAAAATGAAACGTATGTATTGTATTTTTTGGACAACTTACTTCCTGTGCCAACAAAATAATTTTCTTCTTTCCAACATCCAGGCATAATAATAATTCGACACATATCTACACTTAGGTATTTACACAATCATAAGAGCACAGAGGACTAACACCAATGGCCTCAGCAACGTATGATTTGATAATGTTAATACCATAAGAAAAAAAAAAAAAGAGAAAAGAATGCTGACTCAAAATGCTGACCTGTTAAACACTATCAAAGGACGTCTGAACCATTGTGCTGGGAATGACAATATTACAGTGGGCCAAAACAATTATAAATAAATTTTGAAATCAACTTAAGGCTCGTGCCTTTTTTGGAAATTCGTACTAAAAAGATACGAAAAGTAAGAAAATGCACTAAAAATTTTATATATTGTATTGGACAAGAGATATAAGCTAGATTTCTGAAATTTGGAATGAGAGTCCCTGATGAAGAGTAGAATAGCTGTACCAAAGGGTTTTTTCAAATACGAACTTTAAGGTTACGAAAAGTACTAAAATGGAACCATTCGGAATTATCTAAGGTTCAAGGTAGAAATGGTAAGTTTGATATATGAAGAGTGGAATTCTGAAAATGTGTTCTAAATTTTGAACATTTTGGTTTAGGCTGAACGAATGAAGCTGGAATTTTGAAATATTGTATTGGGGATCTACTGGGATATAAGCCTGTGATACAGAAGTGATTTTGGAAATGTGTACTACAAGTGTATCAAACGTACTAAATAGTACTATTGTAAAGGTGGTTTTGGAAATGTGTTAGAGATAAAATTCTGAAATTTGATATTTGATTACTGATGGGATCTGTCTTTGAAATTTGGTGGTGGTTTGGAAAGGCGTCCTATATATGTATGAAAAGTACTACAGTTGGTACTACTTGAAAAGATAGGGCTGGAATCCTCAATTTTGTGATATTGAGATCTTTGTTTATATATGTGGAGTTGAGATATGGAGGTGATTTTGGAAATGTGTACTATAGTTGTTCTGCAAGTACTAAGTGGATGTGGTTTCGGAAATATGTACTATAATTTCATGAAAGGTACTGAATTGAGTATTGGATGAAGAGATAGAGATAAAATTCTGAAGTTTAATATTTAGATTACTTATGGTATCTGTGCTTGAGATTTGCCGGTGGTTTGGATTCTATAATTGTACGAAGAGTACAACATAATACTAAATTTGGTTTTGGGTGAAGGAATAGATCTGAAATCCTCATATTTGATATTGTGGTCTCTGTTGTTATCAGTGTTTGAGATATGGAGGTGATTTTGGAAATGTGTACTATAATTGTACGAAGAGTACTGATTGGTACTATATTTGGTATTGGGTGAAAGGGTTAGAGATAAAATCCTGAAATTTCATATTCAGATTACTAATGGTATCGATGTTGGCCATTCGGCGGGGTTTTCGGAAATGTGAACTATAATTGTTATAAAAGTACTAAATAGTACTACATTTGTTATTGGGTGAATAGAAAGGGTTGTGCTCTTCAAATTTTTGCATTGGTATCTGGAATTAAGATATGGAGGTGGTTTTAGAATAACAGTACACATTGTACGAAAAGTAATAAGTTTGGTATCGGGTGAAGAAATGGAGCTCAAATTTGATATGAATGTCACCGTTGGTTTCTTTTGTTGAGAGAAGAAGTTGGTTTTAGATATACGTACCATAGTTGTACAAAACGTACTGCCTAGTTCTAAATTTGGTATTTGGAAGAGGAAAAGAGCGGAAAAATGGAGGTAGCTTGGAAATGTGTACTATAATTGTTCGAAAAGTACTAAATGGTACTAAATTGGGTACTTGGGTGAAGGAACAAAGCTGGAATACTGAAATTTTATATTAAGGTCTCTGTCGGATTCAGAGATTGAGATGTCAGGTGGCCGTGGAAATGTGCACGATTACTGTGCGTAAAATGACTAAAAATACTAAGTGATAGTAAATTTGGTATTGGCCGAAAGAATAGAGCTGAAATCCTGAAATTTGAAATGGATATCACTGTTGGTGTCTGTGGTGTGGAATCCTGAAATTTGATATTGAGGTCTCTTTGGCTTAGGAAATGCGTACCATACTTGTAAAAAAATGAAGTTGTACTAAATTGGGTATTGAATCAAAGAATGGAGCTAGGATCCCGAAAATTTATATTTTTATCGGTATCTGTTGTTGGGATCAGGTGGTGGTTTTGTAAGTGCGTACTATATTTGTTCGAAAAGTACTAAATGGTACTAATTTTGGATCGTTGCTGCTGTCTAGAAAATTTGAAAATTTTGCATGCAAATTTATATCGGGTCACTGTTTGTTTCTAGAGATAACGTATGGACACGTAGAGAATTGTGGACAAAAAATTACTTTTTATTGTTAAAGTTTAAAATTTTTCCAATGCTCCTTCCGAAAAAGGAAAAACTTTAATAATGTATGAAACCTTGAAAATTTAAGTACGAAGTATGAAATTTTTATTAATAAGTTTTGACAAATTGAAAAATACCCCGCATTTGGAGTACTAATAAGTTCTAACACGAACCAATGAAAGAATCTAAATTAACTTTTCGCTGCCGAAGTACCGGACACTTGCTTGCTTGTTATATGAGAAAGAAATAAAGCTGGAAATCTGAAATGTGCCCTTGTGGAAGAAAACCCATATCTACTCAATCGAAGCCATATTCTAGATACAAAGAAATCGTAGTCCGGAAACAAAAATGAACTATCCTTTCAGCATTCTTAAAACTCGAGAACATTGCATCCGACAGTCTTTGCAAGAATATTGTTCGGGATTCAACCAAGATTTTTTTAATTTAATCTACGATCCAGACTTCCCCCTTAACCTTCGGTAAACTGTAGCTTTTAACCTGAAAAGAAATTTCAATAACTCGAACTTCTCACCCACTGTCCATGCATAATTTCTGGAGCAACCGAACTGAAAAAGACCTTAGCAGACGTGTTGTATCCGCTCAATGTTTTTGTTTACTATTTTTATTACAATTTCCTTGTTTTCCCCGCTTTTTCGTCTCGTCTTTTTTTTTGCTTAGCCCGCATTTCTATGGATATTTTCACACCCAAACATAAATAGCATTTTTAGTTTTGTTCTGTTTTATTCGCAATAGCTGTAGCACCAGACAGATACATGGTGTCAAACAAACAAATAAGTTCACAACAACAAGACAGACAGATATGTATCCTGTTCTTGTTAGTTTGTTTTCCTTTTTGTTGCTGTTGCAAATTTATTATAATATGGCTCGCTGTTATTGTCCTCGTACTCGTCGTCGTCTCTTTACTTTGTGTGATGGCGATTACGATAATGAAATAAAAGTGAGGACTGACTAGGTTGGGGAGACAGAGGATATGCTTATGTTTTCATAGTTCACAGTTGTTATTATTATGATGTGCAGGGGAAACAAAAAATGGGGGAGAGAGAAAAATAAAAACAGGACCCTTGTCTATGTTCCAGTTCGTCTAAGTCTGATTGTCTTTGTCATCGCCCATGAACGCCTTCGAATACCTTTTCTGGGGCGGTTAGTGGAAACTGTGTTAGAAAATGGAGATTTTAAATGAACATTTTGGAGAAATGGGTACTTATAAGGTCTTTTGTATTTTTGATATCGATTCCTCGTACAATTTTTAATCCTAGTATTATTATTTGTTGTCCCCTAAAAATTTGTACCTTATTGTTTTTTGGTAACCTTAAATACAAGTACCAACACATTAGTATTATTTCCCCATTTAGTACATTTTAGTAATTATCGTACCTTCACAAGCATACATTTTGAAAACCACGCTTATTTTGACGCATAAAGACCCTAGTACAGAATTTTAAAGCCTTGGCTTTAATCAATCAATCAATAACAATGCTGTACTATTTTGTACCTTTTAGTACTTTTCGTACCCATAAGTAAAAATATAGTCACTATGTAAATTTTTAAATTTAGTTTTTCTAGTTTTTATCTAGCGATTAATAACAACGGTGTACTATTTAGGGCCGTTTAGTCCAATGGGTACCCTTTAGTACTAAATTAAAATTCTTATCTCACAAAAAAAAAAAACACCCACCGCAAACTTGGGAAATTCTAGTTCTTATAGATTGTTGAATAAAATTATGTACTATTCGGTTCATTCTAGTACGTTAAGTACTGCAAAAAAACTGGATTTTTCTCTAAATGGGACTAAATTTGGAAATTAAGGAAATGGTCTGAAATTATCAAATTTTATATTGAGGTCTCCGTTGGTATCTGGGATTGAGATAAGAAGGTGGTCTTGGAAATGTGTACTATAATTGTTCGAAAATTAATAATTGGTACTAAACTGGTTATTGAGTGAAGGAATAGAGTTTAAATCCGGAAATTTGATATTGAAGTCTCTGCTGGGATCTGGGATTTAGGTATGGAGGTGTTTCTGGAAATGTGCACTATAATTGTACGAAAAGTAATAAGTGGTATTAAATTGGGTATTGAGTGAATGAATAGAGCTTTAATCCTGAAATTTGATATTGAGATTTCACCTGGTATTTGGTGGTGGTTTTGCAACTTCACACTATTCTGTTTATTTTAGTACTTTTCGTGACCTTCAGGTACAAACTGCAAAAAACTCGATATTTCTCATCTAAAGAGTGATTTTCAAGTAAAATTTCGTAACGTTTAAATGTAATGTTGTATCATTTTATTCCTTCAAATGCCTTTTGTATCCCTAAAGTACAGGAAAATTGATAAAATTCTGCCATATCGTAATCTCTTAAAAATTTAGCAACCCTAATGTAAATTTTTAAAGTTTTAGTTTTAATTGATCGGACATTTGCAACATGTGTCCTTTAAACGCAAAAATCCTTAAATTTCGCTGTATATTGCTCCTCTACAGACCCAGTTACCCCATGAATTGAAAATTCTTGCTTCTACCGACCGACCTGGCGTACAATTTTCGAAATAGTTTGTCTTATGTCATCCCATAGTGGCCCTGGACGTTGATAGTTCAACATTTTTGTTTTTAATGAGAGATTAAAAAATATTGTACCATCTAATACTTTTCGTACTCTTTAACTTATAACGACAAAGTCCTCGTTATGTCATCCCACAGTGAATGTTATGCAATTTTTGTAAGTTCCAGCACTACCCTGTCGCTTTAAAACTGTGCTGTACCATTTAGTACCGTTTGGTCCTCTTGGTATTCTATAAATAAAACTGTTTTATCTCATCCATAACACCTCAATAAATTTCATGCAATTTTCCAGATCATGCTTCTTAGTAGGTCAAAATTCTAGATTTTACGGACCTTTTTGCTACAATTTTCAAAAAAGTAAAAAAGTGGCACTTATGTAAAATTTCAAAGTTCCAGGTCGGTTAGTAGCAGTGGCGTACAATTTAGTACATTTTAGGACTATATGTACCCTTTTCAAAAAAAAAAAAAAAAAAAAAAAAAAAAAAACATTAACTCAACCGTTCACGCTTTAAAAGAATTCAATGCAAAATTTCCACATCCTTGATGTTGATAGGTCGAAATGCCATTGTTTACCGATTGATAGAAAATATTGTACCATTTAGTACTTTTCGTACCCTTGAAGTACAAATTTGTTGCAAATTCCTCCTTCTGTCATCCCATAATGGCCTTTTGACATAAAATCAAGGTTCCAACGCTTTCAGAGTGCCAAATAACAGCACCTTACTTCTTGGAACTTTTGGTACCCTTTTCAAAAAACAAAAAAAAAAAAAGACTTTGTATCTCGCCAGTTCAGTTTTAGTTTTTACTGATCTATACAAAATTTTGATATTTTTAGTACTTTCCGTACCCCTATAGTTAAATTTACAAAAAGTCATTCTCATGTCATTCCATAGTGACCATATGCAAAATTCTAAATTTCTAGTTCATTCCGGTCGTTGTCGAGCAGAGCCGTACTATTTACTACCTTATGGTATCTTTAAAAAGAATCCGTCTGATCTAACCAATTCATGCTACAATAAATTAAATGCAAAGTTTCTACATCCTGGACGGTTTTTTACCGATTGATATAAAATATTGTACCTTTTAGTACTTTTCGTACCCCTAAAATACATTTTTCCAACAGTCCACCTTCTTTTCTCCCCTAGTTGCTCTTATGCTAAATTTTAAAAATCTAGTCTCATCGGTCGCGTAATAACAGCGTCGTACCATTCAGTACCTTGTGCTACCCTTTTCAAAAAATTCACAAATTCACACTACAATAAATTCCTTAACAATTTCAAAATCCTGCAGCTGATAGGTTAAAATTCTAGCTTTTATTTATTTAGAACATTTTTGTCCTCTTGGTACTTTTCGTACCAATATAGTACGATTTTCTAAAATTCCACCTTTTGTCATGGCATAGTTGACCTTAGACACGAGATCAAAGTTCCAACTCTTTTCGAGTGCATAATAACAGCGGTGTATCATTTAGTGCCTCCTGGTTCTTTTGGTACCCATTAAAAAACACGCTTGTATCTCACCCGTTCATGCAATAAGTTCCAAGCAAAATTTCCAAATCCCAGAGTTAATAGGTCAACATTTTAGTTTTTACTGATCGATACAAATTATTGTACTACAACTAGTCGTACGCAAAAACACAATTTTCCAAAAGCCTACTTCATGTCATCCTATAGTGGCGCTTATGCAAAATGTCAAAGTTATACCTCTTACCGGTTTCTTAATAACAGTGCCGTAAAATTTTTTAACATCTCAAAAAATCCCATTTTGTTTCAGACTTTCAGAAAAATCCTGGTCGTTGATTGATCAAAATTCTAGCCTTTAAATTGAACATTTTAGTGCTTTTCATGCCCATATAATACAATTTTTTAAAAGTCCGCCCTATATCATCCTTTAGTGACCCTCATACTAAATTTGAAAGAACTCGCTATTATCGGTCGCTGAAAACGGCGATGTACAATTTTTAACTTTTGGTACCCCTTAGTTATATATTAAAACCAGTAAGGAAAAGTCAAAAGTCCGGCGTACGCCTACTGAATGATACCCTACACCATCACTACACCACTATATCTGAACCGATTTCCTCCAAATTTGATGTACTTGCTTCTAGAATGAATTTGGTAGGATGTACCAAAATTTAGGACTTTTGGACAGATATTGGCCATTTAGTGTACAATTACCCCGAAATAGATTGAAGATATATATGGGAGCTATATCCAAATCTGAACCGATCTTGATAAAATTTGGCAGGTATTTCCGAGCTTTATAAGATATCTGGTACCAAATATCATTGTTTTCGAATGCAAATTACAAATGTGAGGGACTTAAACACCAACTCGGAAGAAATATATATGTATGGGAGCTATAGATATATCTGAACCGATTTTCACCACACTTAATGTACTTACTTCTAGACTGAATGCGGTCGGATGTGCCAAAATTCCGCTCATTTGTACTTATATTGCCCATTTGGTGCACAATTAATCCGAATTCGGTTGAGAATACATGGGGGCTATATCTAAAGCTGGTTCGATTATCCCAATTTCGTGCTCGGGCCAAACAAATATTGTTTGCTAAATTTCATTTTAATCTGATAATAAATGCGACCTTCATTTTTTTCACAAGAGTACATAGACGGACGGACAGACGGACTGACATACATAAATCGACTCAGAAAGTGATTCCATGAAGATCCCCAAAAGTAACTATGGGTCTATCTCGCTTCCTTCTCCCTGTTACAAACAAATCCACAGATACATAATACCCTTGCCACTGTGTAATGAAGGGTATAAAAATCGTATTTATCTCAAGTGAAGTTCTTTGCACAACTTCCAGGTCCAGGAAGTCTGTAGGTCAAATAGTCCTTGTATTGTTTTTCCGATCCCACTGTTCTTCTCCCTGTCATTTTGTTAGTTCTCACAGTGTTATTTATAGATGTGACGGCGTGTGAGTGAGTGTGGGTTGGTGCGTGTGTCTGTGTGTGGTGGGCTTCGTTACAGTTCTATGAGGGTTAAGTTATATTTTCATCTTGGCTTAACAAAAAGGAGGATATTTATTTATGGATTTAATGCTGCCATTCCTTTATAACAAGACTCACACTCACATTCACATGGAGACATCCCACCACACATAACTACGTCAGTAGACATTAGTATGTATTTTCCCAAACAATTTCATTCACAACCATTCATCCGTACATACGTATATCCAGTCTAAATGAAATGCCAGGACAAGTGGCAGAGAAAGTGACGACATAAACACACACACGTGTCTGCATATGCTTACCTCAATGTGTTGGTGTTGTCATTGTCATTGTTGTTGTGAGTTGCTCTGCTGCTCTTCTTGTTATAAATATTTCAAATATTAAATGACACGTAGAATTATTACAACGATACATTTCCACACTCAATTCTCTCAGCCTCCCCCCTCCCCCTTTGGCATTTAAATTATTGTCTAATTTGAAACTTTGTGGAAAAAATGTTTTTCTTTTTTTTATTTTTTGAACCAAATACAATTTCCTCTCTCACACTCTCCTCCTTTCACCCTCCTGAGGAAGTAGATAAAAAGTAGCATTTTTCTATATGTTTCCCTGGGAAAGTTGTTGTGGTGTGGAGATGTGTTTGTGTGTAACATGTCAATGATGATATGCTAAATGAGTTTCCTTTGTCCCTGGGTATATTCTTTAACGTAGACACTTTTATGCAGAGTACTCCCTCTCCCCCTCTCTTCACTTCTCAAATTGATGACAAAGGAAACCTGTTCATGTGTGTGTTTGTGTTAAGAAAAAGAAGAAAAAAAGCGAAACC
Organism: Musca domestica; assembly: GCF_030504385.1. NCBI lineage: Eukaryota > Metazoa > Arthropoda > Insecta > Diptera > Muscidae > Musca > Musca domestica. The sequence continues at coordinate 19,033,746 of NW_026712383.1, forward strand.
AACCAAGTCTCATTTGCCTTCTCTTCCTGGCATTGCCTTTGATTGCTGTTGTTCTTATAGAAGTTGAACATCTCCCCTTTCTTCTTCCCCCATCCAAATGCCTGTTGATGTTGAAAATTTATATGTGTTGTAGTTGTTGCATATATGCATATATTTATGCCCGCCAGAAGAAGGGTGTATCCTCCGTAGGTTGTGCCCAACAACTTAATGGTTGGCTAATGAAACCCCAAATAATTTTAATTGATGTGTGACATACTGGTATTTCTTAATTAAAGGTTTTAATTTGTCTAAGATTCTTATTTTATGGGGCGGAAAGTGTTAACTAGTTGTTGGTTGAGACAACCGCCAAATCTAGTTTGCCGGAATGGAAGATGATTTTTTAAAAAGCATATGTGGGTTTTTATAATGTTGAGAATATGGTTGAAGGCAGTTTTGTAACGAAAGTGCAAATGTTATTATTTAGGGATCTAAAAAAAAAACAGAAAAATAAAGTACAATCTAGGTTTTCATACTCTACATCACATAGTGGTAAGGGTATTATGTCTTTGTGCATTTCTTTGTAACATGGAGAAGGAAGAGAGGTAGACCCATAGTTACTTTTGATGGTCTTCATAGAATCACTTTCTGAATTGATTTCTGCATGTCAGTTCGTCCGTCCGTCCGCCCGTCCGCCTGTCCATAGATTCTTGTGAGTAAAATGCAGGTCGCATTTATTATCCGATTGAGATGACATTTTCAAACCAAATTTTTTTTAGCCCAAGGACGAACCTTATTGAAATTGGTGAGAATCCGTTCAAATTTAGATATAGCTCCCACATGTATCTTCAACAGATTTCGGGTTAATTGTGTACTAAATGACCAATGTCAGTCCAAATGATCTGAATTTTGGTACATCCGACCGAATTCAGCTTATAAGCAAGTAAAACAAATTTGGAGAACATCGGTTCAGATATAGCTATAGCTCTCATATATATGTTTCATCCGATTTTATTTTTAAGTCCCTCAAATTATTTATATGCACTCCAGAAATAGCTCTTTTAAATTTTATCGAAATCGGTTCAGATTTGGATATACAATCATATATATCTTCCTCCTATTTCGGGTTAATTGTGTACCAAATATCCATTATCAGCCCAAATTTCCTGCATTTTTGCAAATCCGACCGAATTCAATCTAGAGGCAAATACATCCAATTTGGTGAAAATCTATTCAGATATACCTATAGCTCTCATATCTCTCTCCAATTTGGTCTTTAAGTCCCTCAAATTCGTAAAATGCACGATACAAGAATAATATTTGGTACTAGATATCAGATACAGCCAAAAAATATCTCTTTTAAATTCTATAAAGATCGGTTCAGATTTGGATATAGCTCTCATATATATGATAATCCGATTTCAGGTTTGTTGTGCACCAAATGGCAAATATTAGCCCAAATGGACTGAATTTTTGCATTTCCAACCGAATTTAGTCTAGAAGCAAGTATTTCAAATTTTCTCCCATATATATTCATGTTTAAATCTCTCACTTTCGGAATATTCACTCTACAATAAGGATATTTTGTATGAGATATCTCATAGAGCTCAGAAACGCCCAATATAAAGTTTTTTCACAAAAGCTCTACTAAATACGGGGTGCGTTAAACGCCATAATTTTTACATTTTTTTATAATTTTATCGACTGAAAGCAAAAAAAAAAAAAAAGTATCGGAAATAGCATCAAATTTTAGAATAAATTTAGATTTGTTCGAATTGGTCACCTTTGGCGCGAATTATGGCCTCCAAACTGCCAATGAAACCGTCGCACGCTGCCCGAATGTTGCTCTGCGGTATTTTGGCCCATTTCCGGCCACAAGCGCTTGTTTGAGGTGATCGACACCTTGGTATTTTTGAGTACCAACCTTGCTTTCCAAAATACTCCAGACATAATAGTCCAACGGATTGGTATCCGGAAATGTTGGTGGCCATTGTGCGCTGGATTAATACGAGCGGTGAGCGACTATCGGCTGTTATGGCGGGCCACAACATCACCTGGCCCTTGATTCCTGGGCGCCAACCGAAGGAGCACATTTTCAGCTGCCCTCTTTGGCAGGAAAATACGATCATTTTGTTTGTTTGCAAACTGCTGCACAACGAATGTTTTCTCATCGGAGAAAACCAAATTCGACAGTTCACCACTTTCGGCCAAGCGAAGCAACTCTTTAGCTCTATTGAGTCTATTTTCTTTCGGTTGTGGTGTAAGTTATTGCACTTTTTGGAATTTCAATGGCTTACCCCGAGCTCATTTTTCAATATTTGCCGAATGAAATATTGCGATATGTTCAACTCATGAACCATTTTGGGCCAGTGCGGCGCGGGTTTCGATCAAATGGGTTCATTACTTTTCGAACCATTTCTGCTGATGTTGCTGTTTTCTTCCGTCCACCTTCTTGACGACGGCCTAAGCTACCAGTATCACGGTAATAAGCGATGGTACGAGACACAAGAGATTTATTTACATTTAAATGCTGGAGTGCTCTGACGACAGCCACTTGTGTTTTTTCAGCCAAATATAAAGAAATCACACCATCACGCTTGAATTCCATCACGAATAACTTTTTTTCTAGAAAATTCTCACCAAAATACAAAAGCTTTATAAACATGTAAACAATATTATGAGCTCGTAAACAATATTATGAGCTGTGAATAATTGTAACAGCTGTCGGGCGAGTGTCTTACAAATGACAGCAGTCTGAAATTGGATGCAGTTTTTTGATCTCACCACGTATGTGAGCTTTACCTCAATCTGTAATGATTTAGAGAAAATAACATACACAATAATATTGTGCGTATTAGGGCTTTTAGAGGCTTAAATGTTAAATCGGAAGTAGCTATATTTCTAAAATTCACAACATTTGTCTTATATGTCAAAATCTCCTATATTTTGTTAGTAACAACGCACATGTTTTGTTGTGAAAAGGGAAATTTGGCCATGAAATATGTGGGAGCTATATCTAAATCTGAACCGATTACCATCCATTTCCATACGGTTCCTTCTGAAGACAAAAAAAAAAAAAAAAAAATGAACTGTACAATGCTTTTTCCCAATAGATGCATAGAAAGACTTTTTTTGATCTACCATACTTTATTCGAAGGCATTGGGTATGGTATATTCTAATATTAAGATCAGAAATATAATCTGGTAAAACATGCCACTCTAAGGTCTTACCTTACCTACAAGCTGCCGGGAGACAAGCGTAGCGAAAAGGAATATGTCATAGTCTCAAAAAGTGGTATTGAATGGGTGTACAATGTCCAGCATGACTAAGATGAAGACATAAGTTTTACGACTGAAGGATACTAACGCAGAAAAAGCTCAGGGATTACCAAGCCAAGACGCTGCAGAAGTTTCAAAATTCAAAACATCTTTTTTGCAGTGAATCTATGAAGCCATAACGAAAATAGACCCAGAAATGTTTGCCTCAAAATTCAAGTTACATATCCATTTTTTCCCAATTGCCCGACTATTTTCACATGACTTAAATCCTGCGAATAAATATTATATTCCATGATTTGGTCTAGCATAGAAATCTTTTTTAGAAATATAAAATCAACTTAAATATTCCTAGCTTTCGACTTAAATATTCCTAGTGATGACTATGTGTGAGAGTCATCACTACTAGCAGCCAACAAAAAATAACCACTAATCCCAAATGAAAATACATTTATATGAAAATGAATGAAATACTATCACCACCAACATGACTGACTGGCTGGCTGACTGACACCAAAAAAAAAAAAACTTTTCCGAATAAAGCTCAACACAAAAATGATGGAATTGCCTTCTAAAAATTATTACCCTGATAAGAGGGCTAATATTTGGCATCTCGACAGAGTGGCAAGTGTAGGCAATTTTGTTAGGCACATAAATGAGGGATAATCAGGACATGTAGCCAAATGGGGGATATGCGGAAGGGGATGAATAAAAAAACAACATTCAGCATTATTAAACCCAAACTTCCATCTTCGCCCAGAAAAAAAAACGAATATTGTATGGATCTGTGGCCATAATTCTAAATTTGATTAGAAATATGCAAATGTGTGTGCACGGGAGTGTATAAGCAAAACACACACACTACACCAAGATCTACGACATGTCTACGAAACTTGGGGAGTTAAAAAGTAGAATAAACCTTAAGCAATAATGACAATAACAAAAAAAAAAAGGAGAAGACCAGACCAAGGATATGTTATAGTTAAATGGGGATATTTTTGTTTATACAAAACGCATGCACGCAATAAACTTTCACACTAAAGACATAAGCACACGCACCCTCACATATACATCCTAATACACCCGGCCTGATACGCATTATTACACACACAGTGTACGTGTGTTTTGGAAGTTACTACGTTTTTTTTCGAAATTTATTATTTCCATACATCTTCTTTTTTTGGGTAACGAATTGTAATACTTGCTGTGTCTAGATACCCATGCTTGATTATGTATGTATGTATGCGTGTGCCTAATCGTAAACGTTTGGCCCATGATGAGAAAAAAGCAACAACATATCTAACCCCAGGGATTAATTTATTTAAATAAATGCACGCAATTTCACAGCGTTAAATGGTTTTGTTTTTTTTTTTTTTTATTTATTTATTTAACTTCGCTTCCGATGAGGGATATGTGGCGGGAAAAAATACGACGCAAAAGATCAAATTTATGCGAATATCTACGACTTCTAAGCAAAGCTTAACCTCGTGCTAAGGGCCCTTTAGTGGAAGGCCATCATTGACTTATTGGTGAATATGTAAATAAATATCTTGCTTCAAAGGCTGGGTTTGAAAATCGGTCACGACCTAATGGGTGCGTGACCGATATATACTTTAATAATAATACTCTAAAAAATACACTTTAAAAATTCCACCTTTCAAGTTGAGTAAAAAGTATACATAAATATTTCAAAATACCATTTTAAAAAAATTGGACATTTGTAAATATTTCAAAAAATATTAAAATAACCAAGTTTGTTAATGCATGGAAAAAATGTCTTTGAAAAAATATTATTATTATATATTTTTAAAAAAATATTTTTTAAAAAGTCCACGTTTACTAAAAAATAAAAGTTTGTTAATAAATAAATAAATACTATAACAAATATTTTTTTTAAAAAATCCACGCTTGTTAATAAATAAATAAATACTTTAACAAATATTTTTTTTAAAATCCACGTTTGTTAATAAATAAATAAATACATTAACAAATATTTAAAAAAAAACACGTTTGTTAATAAATAAATAAATACTTTAACAAATATTTTTTAAATAAATCTACGTGTTTTAACAAATAAATACTTTAACAAATATTTTTTTATAAAAAGTCCACATTTGTTAATGCTTTGAAAAAACAAAAATTAAAAATTCACATTTGTTAATACTTTTAAAATATTTTTTAAAAAATTCACGTTTGTTAATACTTGAAAAAATATTTTTTTATAAAATTCAAAATGATGTTCCTCTCTTCATTCCCAGCGCACAATGGTTACCAAAATCTCCAGATACCAATCCGTTGGATTATTGTGTCTGCAGTATTTTGGAAATCAAGGTTGGCACTAAAAAATACCAAAGTGTCGATCACCTCAAGCAAGCGCTTCGCCGGGAATGGGCCAAAATACCGCAGAGCAACGGGCAGCGTGTGACGTTTCATTGGCGTTTGAAGGCCATAATTTGTGCCAAAGGTGACCAATTCGAACAAATCTAAACTTATTCTAATATTTGATGCATTTCAATTTCCGACAATTTTTGCTTTCATTAAATAAAATTAAAAAAAAAAAATGTAAAAATTGTGGTGTTTGACTTTGTTGCAGTTTTTTATTTCACCCTGTATCGCTTCAAAGGCTAATTTTCATTCAATATTAAAAAAATAAAATTAAAAAAATGTAAAAATTATGGCGTATGATTTTGTTGCAGTTTTTTATCTCACCCTGTATCGCTTCAACGGCTAATTTTGGTAGTTTGTTGGTGCATGACCTATAAATACACACTTAATATTTTGGAAAAACTATTTTTAAAAAATCCACATTTGTTAAAGCTTTAAAAAAATACTTTTTAAAAGTTTAAACTTATTAATTTTTTTTATTTTTTAAATTCAAATTTGTAAAAAAATATTTTTAAAAAATTCACGTTAATTTAAAAATGTTTTTTAAACAATTCAAGTCAATTAATTTTTTTTTAATTACGTTTTCTAAAAAAGCACTTTTTAAACAATCCATAATAGGTATGTTTCTAAATAAAATTGGCATTTATAATATTTCAAAGAAAATAATTTTCAAAATAATGATGTTTGAAAGTGGATATTTTTTAAAAATCCACGTCTGTATATATTTAAAAAAAAATATTTAAAAAAATAGGCTTTTGTTAATATTTTAAAATAATATTTTTAAAAAATATAGGCATCGGTAATATTTCAAAAAAAATCATTTTTAAAAAATCCATGTTTGTATATTCCAAAAAAGGATTTTTTTAAATGGTAATTTGTAAATACTTAAAAAAATATTTTTTGAAAAAATCCACGTTTGTAAATACATCGAAAAAATCCTCGTTTGAAAAAATTATTTTTAAAAAAATCCACAGTTCCAAATACTTTGAAAAAATATTAAAAAAAATAATTCACTTTTGTCAATACTCTGAAAAAAAAATGTTTTTAAAATCCACGGTTGTAAATACTTTGAAAAAAATTATAAAAATCCAATTTTATAAATACTCTGAAAAAATTTTTTTTTTCAAATCCACGGTAGCAAATACTTTAAAAAAAATTATAAAAAAAATCCAATCTGTCAATACTCTCAAAAAAAAGTTTTTAAAATCCGTGGTTGTAATACTTTAAAAAAATATATAAAAATCCAATTTTTAGTAATACCTTAAAAAAAAATTATAAAAATCCAATTTTTAGTAAACCGACGTTGAAAGTGCTTCAAAAAATATTTTTTAAAAATCCACGTCTATATATATTTAAAAAATAGGCTTTTGTTAAAATTTTAAAATAATATTTTTTAAAAAAATATTTTTAAAAAAATCCATGTTTGTAAATATTCAAAAAAAAGTATATTTTTTAAATGGTAATTTGTAAATACTTTAAAAGAATATTTTTTTGAAAAAATCCACATTTGTAAATACTTCGAAAAAATCCACGTTTGAAAAAATAATTTTTAAAAAAATCCACATTTGTAAATACTTCGAAAAAATCCACGTTTGAAAAAATAATTTTTAAAAAGATCCACATTTGCAAATACTTTAAAAAATGTTTTATAAAAAAATCCACTTTTGTCAATACTCTGAAAAAAATGTTTTTAAATCCACGGTTGTAAACACTTTGAAAAAAAAATTATAAAAATCCAATTTTTAGTAAACCGACGTTTGTAAATATTTTAATATTTAAAGAAAAAATTTGTTGTTTCAAATGGTCAGGCTTAATCCCTTTATTTTTGTTTTTTTTTTTAGAAAACAACGTTTGTTTATTCGTGGAGAACGATGGTAATGTTTACCAAGGGTGTAAGGCAGGGGATATCTAGGTTTCGGAAAGAGCCACCAATCCTCATCATTAAAAAAAATATTTTTTTAAAAATCCACTTTTGTTAATATCTGTATTTTTTCACTTGAAAATTGTTAATTTTTCTATAATATTCAATCGATATTTTCGAATAGTATTCAAACATAGGTATGCAAGAAAATAAATTTCCTTATGTATATATACATTGTTTCTTTGTAAACTAAAGACTCATACATACACTCATACTTTTTCATTCATTTTACATACATACATCACATTGTAGATAAATATTTACAGACAATATCTAAAGTATGTTTACATATTCACTGACCTGTAAGGTGTTTTTGTTTTACATCAAAACGGAATATTAAATTATTTCAAAATTCTTGGAAAACTCTGTTAAGAATTCTTAAACTAAAATGTCTTTATTGATTTTTTGTCCCAAAATAATAATCTCCACATCAATATATATGTATCCGTGTGATATACATATTTACCTTAATTAATAACCCAGAAACACATGTCCCAATGTCCTTGTCTTGACATTTCCATCAGTGAGCCTAACACCTAATTAAATTATAATGAATCACTCACTCACTGTGCCCATGAGCGCACATACCAACACCCATACTCACCCTCTCCCCCACCCCACTATTACAGCAATAGTTCAATATTAACAAAATGGCTAATACTAATGGTTAATTAAACGTATTTATGATTAATAAATTATTACCTACTAGTGCGTAGTAATCTCCAATCCTGCCTCCGCAGCACTTTGTTTACACACTTGTTAAACAAATGTTGTGCTGTCCTGTCGGTCGGACATGATTCTGGACGACAAACAACAAAATCACGTCCATGTTAGGCATGAATGAATGCCCAACAAAAGGTGATGATTGTAATGAAATTTACAAATACAAATACAAACACACACTAGCATATTATGTAAGCTGCTTTTTGACATAATTACAAATTAATAATGTTGTTGTTATTGCCTTCAATGTGTATGTAGGTGTGTATGCCATTATTGCATGTCCTGCTAAAAGGGAACATATTATAATTTATTGATCATAATATATGTCAATAACCATTGAAATGTTGATAACATAATTTTGTTAATGACAAATTGCCAGAGATATTGAATTCAAATGAATATTTTTCACTAAAAGAAGTTTATAGGAATTTTAAGAAAAATTGAGTATAGAAATGAATATCAAGAAAAATTCTTATGGAATTTATTAAAATTTTGTTATGGGAATTAAAATTCTTAAAATTTTCCTAATAATAATGAAAGCCTATTAAAAATATATTTAAATACTTTAAGGATGGGATTTCGGTTTTATAATGAGAAGAACAATTGGAATGTAATTTGTTGGTCTTCAAGAGAACGACACAGAGGTATTTATATATATATATATATATATATATATATAGACCAATACGCCTACTCAGAGAAGACCATGAGGTCTTCATATAGAATACCAAGTTGTACTTTAATAGAAGACAGAGAGGTCCTCTTGTAAAGAACAAATTTTATCTTTAAAACCCCGTTTTTGAGAAATTAAAAAAGTTATATTTAAAGAAGAGCAGCTCTTCTTTTAGAAGAGCAGGAGTTTCTCTGCTAGAAGAGCCCTCCTTTTAGAACAGCTGAAGAGAAAAGTGGAAGCTCTTTTTTTAGAATAAAATAGCTATTCTTTTAGAAGAGCAGGAGCTCTTCTCCTAGAAGAGCAGGAGCTCTTCTCCTAGAAGAGCAGGAGCTCTTCTCCTAGAAGAGCAGGAGCTCTTCTCCTAGAAGAGCAGGAGCTCTTCTCCTAGAAGAGCAGGAGCTCTTCTCCTAGAAGAGCAGGAGCTCTTCTCCTAGAAGAGCAGGAGCTCTTCTCCTAGAAGAGCTGGAGCTCTTCTCCTAGAAGAGCAGGAGCTCTTCTCCTAGAAGAGCAGGAGCTCTTCTCTTAGAAGAGCAGGAGCTCTTCTCTTAGAAGAGCAGGAGCTCTTCTCTTAGAAGAGCAGGAGCTCTTCTCTTAGAAGAGCAGGAGCTCTTCTCTTAGAAGTGCAGGAGCTCTTCCCTTAGAAGAGCAGGAGCTCTTCTCTTAGAAGAGCAGGAACTCTTCTCTTAGAAGAGCAGGAACTCTTCTCTTAGAAGAGCAGGAACTCTTCTCTTAGAAGAGCAGGAACTCTTCTCTTAGAAGAGCAGGAACTCTTCTCTTAGAAGAGCAGGAACTCTTCTCTTAGAAGAGCAGGAACTCTTCTCTTAGAAGAGCAGGAACTCTTCTCTTAGAAGAGCAGGAACTCTTCTCTTAGAAGAGCAGGAACTCTTCTCTTAGAAGAGCAGGAACTCTTCTCTTAGAAGAGCAGGAACTCTTCTCTTAGAAGAGCAGGAACTCTTCTCTTAGAAGAGCAGGAGCTCTTCTCTTAGAAGAGCAGGAGCTCTTCTCTTAGAAGAGCAGGAGCTCTTCTTTTAGAAGAGAAGCAGCTCTTCTTTAAGAATAGAAGGAGCTCTTCTTTTAGAATAGAAGGAGCTCTTCTTTAAGAATAGAAGGAGCTCTTCTTTTAGAATAGAAGGAGCTCTTCTTTTAGAAGAGAAGAGCAGGAGCTCTTCTCTTAGAAGAGCAGGAGCTCTTCTCTTAGAAGAGCATGAGCTCTTCTCTTAGAAGAGCAGGAGCTCTTCTTTTAGAAGAGAAGGAGCTCTTCTTTTAGAAGAGAAGGAGCTCTTCTTTTAGAAGAGAAGGAGCTCTTCTTTTAGAATAGAAGGAGCTCTTCTTTAAGAATAGAACGAGCTCTTCTTTTAGAATAGAAGGAGCTCTTCTTTTAGAAGAGAAGGAGCTCTTCTTTTAGAAGAAAATGATATCTTCTGTTAGAAGAAAATGACATCTTCTTCTACAAGGGAAGGGACTCTAATTCTACGAGAGCGACAACGTTTCTTCTAACAGAGGGAACTCTTCTCAAGATGGGCAGGAGCTCTTCAGCTACAAGAGCACAATCTCTTTCCCTGCAAGAGAAGGGACTCTTCGCCTATAAGACCTTCTATTGGAAAACCTACTACTGATCTTCTATGAGAAGACCTACTACTGATCTTCTATGAGAAGACTTACTACATGCCTTTTATGAGAAGACCTACTTATTGGTCTAATATGAGAAGTCCTGGTATTTTATGCTGGTGCTGGTCATTTATAAGAAGACCTACTATTGTTCTTCTATGAGAAGACCTACTATTAGTCTTCTATGAGAAGACATACTACTGGTCTTCCATGAGAAGAAGACTACTTGTCTTCTATGAGAAGACCTATTTGCTAGTCTTCTACAGAAGACCTACTTACTGGTCTTCTATGAGAAGACCTACTATTGGTCTTCTACTATTGGTCTATGAGAAGACATTCTACTGGTCTTCTATGAGAAGACCTACTTGCTGGTCTTTTAGGAGAAGGCCTACTTACTAGACTTATATGAGAAGACCCACTTACTGATCTCCTATGAGGAGAACTACTTACTGGTCTTCTATGGGAGTACCAACTTACTGGTCCCCTCTGACGAGACCCACTTACTGGTCATCTATGAGAAGACCTTCTTCTGCTCTTCTGTGAGAAGACCTTATTGTGCACTTCTATGAGAAGACCTTCTTGTGATCTTCTATGAGAAGATCTTCTTCTTATATTCTATGCGAAGGCCTTTATCTGCTGTTCTGTGAGAAGACCTTTGGCCTTCTATGAGAAGACCTTTGGCCATCTATGAGAAGACCTTTGGCCATCTATGCGAAGGCCTTTATCTGCTGTTCTATGAGAAGACCTTTGGTCATCTATGAGAAGACCTTTGGCCTTCTATGAGAAGACCTTTGGCCTTCTATGAGAAGACCTTTTGCTCTTCTATGAGAAGGCCTTCTGCTGTGGACCTTCTATGAGAAGACCTGCTGTGGACCTTTTAGGAGAAGACCTGCTGTGGACCTTCTATGAGAAGACCTGCTGTGAACCTTCTTTGAGAAGACCTTTGGGCCTGGTCTTCTAAAAGAAATCAACCAGTTCGTTTATAAGAATGACACATGTTATTCTTCTATCTCTGAATTCTTATTGGATTTTTCTTTTGGAGAACTTGTTTGTCTTCTCCATGAATATGAGTTTGGAGTTTGCCTGGGTTTCCTCAAAGATGATCTTGTGGTCTTCTTTATTTAGGCATCTTTATCTTCTCATAGAAATACCGTCGGTCTTACCTTTTTAATTAAGACCTTCTCGAGCTTTATAAAATTGTATTTAGTTCCTCATAATATCTTGCGTTTTACTCATATTAAATATTTTCTCCTTAATTTTTTCTTCTCTTTTCCGATCCCTGTTGAATATCTGCAACTGGAAACAACCCACAACACTCTATTAAAACATGGATCCTTCTACTTTATTATGTGGCGCTTTGGATAACAATAACCCAAAATCAACCTAAAAAAATAAATTTTGTGTTGGATCTGGCAACATGGCTTGCGAACAACCAAATACTATGTGTGGAACAAAAAAAAACATTATACGTACGGAACTCGCAACCTCAATGGCACACAATATAAAAATAACTATAACCCCCCACCCTGCGACTGCGACTGGTAAACAAACCACTTGCCATTGGACCACAATGCCAACGAACCAATGGACGACCAACAATAACTGGGGAAATTTTTGTACAACTTGACAACTCACACCTACATGGATGTGAACTAAAACTCTCGCACACACACACACACTCTCTCAATGTGGTCATAACTACCGGAACAATAACAACAACTAACCATATAACAACAACAAATATCTTAAACTGAACCTGAACATTTTTTTCTGTTCGCCATGGATGGAATGTTTTCTTTAATGCCACTACAACTACTACTACTACTGCTGCTGCTGCTGATGATGCTGTTGGAACTTTGTTTGACCGTTTGGTTGTACGCAACAACTAATGATGTCAATTGCATGGTGACATTGTTCACGACTCGAACAACAACAACAACAATAACACAACAACTTTTTGTACACCTTTTGATGTATCTGTTGTTAATGGATGTGGGTGGGTGTTGTTATTGGAACACTTCAATACTTTTTGTGTTGACATCCACCCGATTCCCCTTTTATCCTACAACGGCGGTCCTTGCGAATGACAATGTCTGTGGCTGTTGTTGTGATTGTTGTTGTTTTTTCTTCTGTCTTTCTTTCCATCAAACAATTGATGATTGTTTGACCACCATGATGTTGTTATATTAATTAAATTTACATGACTGATGCCATTACCGTTCCCGATGATTTCTTTGTATGGCTTTGGCTCTCTCTTGGCTTTGAATATGAATCTTGTTGCTGGTGCTGGTGGTCGCTTGCCTGGCTTACTGGACAATCCGAAATGAAAATGTTATTGCCTGTCCAACTAAATGATAATACCAACAACGACATTTGCCTTTGGTGTTGTCATGGTCATGGCATTTTGTGGCATAACAAAACCAAAAACAAAACAAACATAACTGATGATGATGATGACCCAACCCGCTTTGTTCTGAATGGGCATCAATATAAACAATACCCATGGAACCTATACCGCCCACCCACACATATTATCATTGTCTTGCTACGCGAATGTGGTTCCCATCGGCATCGTTACCATCACTGGGTCCTGGTTGCTTTCCTTGTGTCTTTGGCTTTGTAAAAATACACCTGCTGGCCTGGCATATCGTCGTTGTTGCTTTTGTGCCACCATCATCATCATCTATCCTTGGCACCTTGGTCACGTTTATAATCATTTCTTTTGGCCGGACAAATATGGTCGCCGTCACCGTTTCCCCTCACCTATACCAACCAACACCAACGTTTCACATTTACATCTCGGCTTAATGTTATTGTGCCCGTGTGTATGGATGTGTGTGTGTTTTTCCGTTTCCCGTTAATAGTTAAAACAAAAGATATTGAAGCTGTCGAGGGTAAATCAGTGTCACTGCCATGTCCCATATCTGCGCCATTGGACGATGTCTACATGGTCTTGTGGTTTCGTGATAATGCCGGCATACCTTTGTACAGGTGAGTGGAGATTTTCGTTTTATTTCGTTTATATATCTAAATATATATTTTGGTATTAAGTCTACCATAATATAGCAGGCGTTTTTATATGACAGCTTATAATTAAAATATTAGAAGAATATTTTTATTAATATTAAATTTTCTGGCAAATCTAAATAAATAGAAATCTATAGGTCTATATAAAACTGTAAAAAATAATTATAATTAGACATACTTTTTCAAGAACTACCTGGCCAATAGGTATGGATTTTTAGAACTAATTTTTCAAATGTTTCCTATAATAATTGTTTTCCAAGGACACCAATAATTACAGGGAAAATCCTACAGATTATGAAAGTAGAGCTAAAAAGGAAAACAAAAATTGTTGGCATAAATATTCCAAAAAATCCCGAAAATATTTCCCAATTTCTTTGATCAAATTTTCCTTGGCCATTTTTCGAGTTGAAAGTGACATAAGATTTCTATTTAGACAGAAGGAGTCAAAAGAAGAAATATTCTACACAAAAGTGTTAGATGGCGGCTATAGCAAATATTGAACCTGGAGCCGTTTAAAAACATTTGAAGTCGATGTAGTGATGTCCGTCCGCCTCAAAGGGATTATCCGATTTAGTCCAAACTCGGTACATCGTAATATGATTATCAAATTTAGATCGAGTTCAGAAATGTGCAATATCGGTCCACGCCTTTTGGTACCTCCCCACAAGATGGCAACATTTTCAAGGGAAATAATTTATTGCACAGTAGGAGAAAGGATAATCCGAATTTGCGCCAACTTTGCAAATCCTAATAATTGCATCAGTATCAGGTCAGGTGCGAAAATAGAGAGTATCGGTTTATTCCATCATATACGTACCCCACAAAGGGGTCAAAATTTTAAATAATTATAACCCTTTTAAAATTTGATGTAATGGTCCGATTGTCTTCAAATCACACACATCACAATATTTTTATGAACCCAAGGTATAGTGTGAAGATGGAATGCATCGGTACCTTCTGAATGTTCAAGAAGCTTATAAAACACGAAATTATCATCCGATTCCATTCAGGTACAACTCAATATCTCCATAAACACATGATATGTTACAAAGATGGTAGAGATCGGACCATTCCTTCTGGTAGCTCCCCCACAGAAGGTCAAAGTTTTGGATAACCAAAACGATCATAAAATCCGAAATAAGCATCCGGTTCTCTTCAAATTACACACATCACAATATTTTTATTAACCCAAGGTCTGCTGTGAAAATGTGATATATCGGTCCACTCCTTCTGGTACCTCCCCCACAAAGGTTCAACATTTTGAAAATCCATGAAGTTCATAAAACGCAAAATAAACATCCGATTCCATTCAGACTTGGTACATCTCAATACTTCCATATTCACAAGATCTACTATACACAAGATCTATTATAAAGATGGTAAAGATCGGAACATTCCTTCTGGTACCTCCCCCACAAAGGGTTCAAGATTTTGAAAAAAAAAAATGCTTAAAAAAAGCGAAATAAGCCACCAACAAAACTGTTTGCTAACACCAGATCTGTTGTGAAGATGATATATATCTGGGAAACCCTTCAGGGTCACAGTTTTCAATTCTTATATCTGTCATAACTTGAGAAACAAGTCAGCGATTATTTACAACTTGTTACACCTAAATATTTCTCTCAACCAGAAACGTAAGATGGATATGGAATTTATGATTTTGCATAAAATTGGATATAAATGCTCGATTTTGTTGTAATTTTGCCCGTACCAATTTTAATATCTGTATTAGATGAAGTATGACAAGTGAAAAATCAGTAATGTCGGCCGGGCCTAATTTTGAATACCCTCCACCTTTTGGAAGGAATTTGGAAATTTTCAAAAAAAAAAAAAAAAATAAATAATAAATAAAAATAAATAAATAAAGAATTGAATTCGTTATAAATTCTGTTAAAACCTTAATAATACCGTATATAGGGAGTTGCTGTTATTTTCGTGTCTATACGAAGACGTGGACCTGCCATTTCCTGTGAAAAATGTAGCTAAAATTGTCAAAATTTAGAACGTAGGGAGGTTCCGATATTTAGGGTCTATACGGAGAGCTTCTCATTAGGAACTTCAAATATGAAATTTGAAACAATTCTCGTGACTAAAGTCGCTAAAATGATAAAAAAGGCGAATATCGGAAGGTACCGATATTTAGGGGCTATACGAAGACCTGGCCCTGCATAGACAATTTTTTGTCAAGCACCGTAGTACCTATTAGGAAATTCAAAAACGAAATATGAAACAATTCCAGTAAATAATGTAGCTGAAATCAGCAAAATTCCGAATATAGGGGAGTACCGATATATGGGGCTATACGAAGACGTAGACCTGCATGGCCAATTTTCTGTCACAGGCTGTAGAACCCGGTACGAATAGCAAATACGAAATATTAAACAATTCCTGTGAATACTATTGCTGAAATCAGTAAATTACCGAATATAGGTGGTACAGTTATATGAAGGCTATACCTAAACGTGGACCTCTATAGCCCATTTTCAGTACCAAAATTCTTGCAGACCAAACACACATTTGAGCAAAGTTATATTAACCTATTTCTATTCGTTCGGAAGCTATGGTGATTTCCACAGACGGGCAGACAAACGGACGGACAGACAGACAGGCAGAAAGACGGACGGACGGTCGTCGTGAAATCGACATAGAATTTTATGATGATCAAGAATTTATATACTTTGTGGGGTCTAAAATGTATATTTCGAAGTTTTACAAACGGAATGACAAACTTAATATACCTTCCATACTATGGTATGGTATTTGATATTTGGTATTTGAAGTTTGTAATGGATACTACAGCCTACGACAGAAAATTATCTGTACAGGTCCACGTAAAGTCCCCATACATATATCACTCCTGAGTCAGAAATGGATAATATTGGTAAACTTCTTCGGAACTTCCCCCATAATGCACGGCTGGAGGTATGCATATCTCGGGAATTCCGACTGATATTTAACTTGTTCATACAAAAATTGTTTTCAGGGACTTACCTCATATATTTGCTCAAAAGGAACGTAATTATTAGAATTGCCAATTTTGGAATAAAGATCAGCCAGATGCAGTTTGGTGCGGTTAAAGGGCTTGTGGCATAATTGGACCGTGCTTCTTCGAAGATACTGCAAAGCGTAACGTAACTGTAAATGCTTCGCGCTACCGAGAGGTGATATCGAACTTTTTTTGCCGAAATGCAAGAGCTTGATTTGCTTGAAATGCGGTTCCAACAAGACGGTGTCACATGCCACACCGTACGTTTAACCACAGACTTATTAAGATGCGATTTCGGTGAACATTTTATTTCACGTTCCGTAGCAGTCCGTAAGCCGACTTGATAGTGTGATTTTACATCTTTAGACTATTTTTTTAATGATTTGTTATAGATTATGTCTATATAGACATAATCCTTCTGAAATGATTGATGTCTCAGCTGATCCCATTGTCTGTGCTAAACTAATTATCACAGGTAACACTGTATTCTTAACTTGTTCTTATATTGCTTCTAATTCTGGACTTGAAATTTATATGAACAATGCCAATCTAATTGCTAAGGTGTCTTATTTTCTTACGGATAATTCTTCGTTAATATGTATGCGTGACTTTAACCTTCCTGGTGTTTCTTGAATCTCAGGTGAGAATATTGTAGCCTCACCATGACCCGCTCAAGGCCCCTTAGGTTATAAAGAATTTACCCATTGAACCCAAGCCCCCCACAAAAACCACTGGAAATCCCTTTTGTCATCAAATATGCCAAGAAATTCATAAATTAATCAATCAATCAGCATGAACAAAAGGAATTTCCACAATTATTTGCACCTCTCTCACCCGCTCCCTCCCCCGTCCTTACTATCTCTTCCCCAAGAAAACCACCTTCTGTCCAAATCATTGTTCATATAATTTTATATTCAAACCACAACTCCTTGAAATTCCGGAAACATGTGAGAAAGGTTGAGGAAATTTTTCGTTACTTTTAAAAAGCCGTCTTAGTTGTTGCCATAAGAGGCATTATAATCTCGGTAATCTTTTAATATCCTTCGTCTACGAAGCAAAATGTTGTCGGCATTTGAGGGCAAAAATGTAATTGGTCATACCACCTCAATGCGATTTGGATGATGGTAGTGGAAGGAGTAACAAAACAATTGAAAATGAAATTGTAATGAAATAAAGCTAGAACACCCTACTCTTCCTGTTGGCGGATTGAACAAAAGGGATATGGATTTCATGATTCAAAGAAGATTTTACTACATTTAATTACAAATTTCAATTTTCTGTACTGGCAACCCTAATATGGCTGCCATTAAAAGAAGAAAAATAAAAACACACGAACAAAACGAAAGGAAACGGAAAAAGAAATTTGTTTTAATTGCACAATCGCACAATGGCAATGGCGCAAACAAGTCTACCGAGTAGCTTCCCCGCCTCCCTGACACAGAGGAAATACAAAACAAAAGCAAACGGTGAGAGGTGGATTTTGTGGCCAGGTGGGGGGACAGGTAGTTCGCAATGATCGGATAATGAACAATAACAACATTTCACCTGACTAACAGCAATTAATTAAATTGATTTAAAATCTTGAACAAATTTTTATGATTGTTTTTATGTTCCACATAGCCATAAATCATTAAATATGAAAACCAAAATTTTGCCAAGAAATTTCAAATCTCTTTTCAGCACGACATCGTCGAAATGAACCATAAAAAAATTAGCTGATTGCTACTTGAAAAAAAAAACCAAACAAACTTAAATTTTCTTAACACTGCGATGTAAGGGATATTTCATTGTTTAATTGTGAGCTGCTAGACGTCTCAAACACTCGTGATAATGAATGTCAGTTGAACATGTTTCCAACAAGGAGCATGGAGCTAATTTAAACATTCAGCCAAGTTAGAAGTGTCGGCAGGGGTAGACCCCCTAAGAATGTTGTCTACAAGCAACTCATTTTTGTGCTAGACATGGTCGTTGTTGTATGGGAGGACGACAGAATTTCTTGTTGTTGGCTTGGGCTGTTGTAAACATGGTCATAATTTCATGTTAACATAAATTAAGTCCTACTTTCATACGGACATTTGGATGGAATATTTGTGCTGTTAAGGAAGAGAAGAAATCTCAATTCCATTTA
This sequence comes from Musca domestica, assembly GCF_030504385.1. Classification (NCBI taxonomy): domain Eukaryota; kingdom Metazoa; phylum Arthropoda; class Insecta; order Diptera; family Muscidae; genus Musca; species Musca domestica. The sequence continues at coordinate 19,052,449 of NW_026712383.1, forward strand.
AAAATAAAAATAAAATATATGAAAAATTTTGATTTTGTGGATGGTTTAACGAATCTAGGGATTCGTTGGAGTGAAACTTGCTCACGAGCGCGACTGCTCGAAGAGTGGGAGTTTTATACAGAGTTTACTTTTAAATCTCTTCTCGGCAGAGACAAAACATGCTCGCTCTTATTTACGTCAGATCGAAAAGTAGATTATTCTCGATTTATTTTTTCGGCACCCAGGAGTACCTCCGCGAGTTTAACTGTATACGTGAATTGAAGCAAGTTTTTCGGAGGCCTGGTTAGCCCACAAACGACTTCTATTCAGAAGCGTACCTACGATTTTTTAATAGGTAAGCAAAAGATTCAGAGCACAAACAATGTCCAGTATCGAATTGAACGAAAACACTGAAGCATTTATTTGTGAAATACCTGCCGAAATGTTGGAAAGAGTATTTCAACGATGGACCATTAGAGGCGCAATCGCGGTCAATATTTGCATGAAATAATCTTAAAATATATTTTTTTTTTTTTCAAAAGGTCACCCTTGGTATGAGAAATGTTTAACAGTTTTCTTTGAATTTAGTGGGAAGTACCAGAAAGAGTGGCCCGATATTTTTCATTTTCACACTTGCTGTATTATAGGCATTTCACGCTGACACAATTTTGGGAGGAGTCTGTTGGTCGAGGGCTTCCACTTCACCATATCAAATTGTGTGCTTCTCATACCCTATACATCACGCATTTCCAAAAACGGTCTATTGTCAAGCCCAGTCACCCTTGTAGCAAAGTTCATAAGTTCGGCTCTATTCCTGTTCTCTATGTAAGATAAAGTACAATTTTCATTCCTCCTAATCTGAAAGCTACACACCCACAATGATCTCAAAACCAAATATCATAATTCCACCTCTTTATAATTGGGTACTTTTCGATCAGTGCATCTCAAGCATTTCGAAATCCACGAAACTACAAGTTTTCAAAGATCCTAATACCAAAATTCACATTTCAGGTTTATGTTCTGCACTACATGCGAAATTTAGTACTTTCGCTTACTTACAGGGTGTTATAAAAAACTACAACAATGTCAAACGCCATAATTTTACATTTTTTTTTTTTAATTTTATTAAATGAAAGCAAAAAATGTTTAGATTTGTTCGAATTGGTCACCTTTGGCACGAATTATAGCCGGACAATGAAACCGTCACACGCTGCCCGAATGTTGCTCTGCGGTATTTTGGCCCACTCCCGACGAAGCGCTTGCTTGAAGTGATCGACACTTTGGTTTTTTTTAGTGCCAACCTTGCTTTGCAAAATTCTCCAGACACAATAGTCCAACGGATTGGTATCCGGAGATTTTGATGGCAATTGTGCGCTGGAAATGAAGCGAGGAACCTCATTTTGTAACCATTCTGATTGCGATGGTGCTGAGTCCTGTTTAAATGTGCAAAATGCCAAAAATGGTTGCGTACCCAAGGCTTTAATATACCCTCCAGATCACGATAATTTTGTTTGTTTACAAACTACTGGACATCGAATGTTTTCTGATCGGAGAAAAACAAATTTGGCAGTTCACCACTTTTTGTGTGGGATGTTTTAGAAAGACTAGACCGATGTCTATTTCCGAACTCGATCTAAGTTTGATATCAATATTGCGATGTACCAAGTTTGGGCCAAATCGGATACTCCCTTGAGAGTTATCGTGCTTACCAGCTAGCCAGACAGACAGACGGACGGTCGGACGAACATAGCTAGATCGACCCCAAATGTCCTGAAACGGATTTGGTCCAAAGAGACCAATCGGCTAAAACCCTTATTCCGACTAGCACTTTTTTGCCATATCAAATAATATATACCCTCTCTAGCCATATGGCTGAGGGTATAACTAGCTATATTGCTGAGGGTATAAATAGAAAACGAATTAAGATAGGAAGCTAAAATTTTGCACAGATGAGTCTTTGTGTGCAGGTATGTCAAGTTCGAAGATAGACCATATCGGTCGGCGATATCGTATAGCTTCCATGTAAAGGTAACCACACCCCCCCCCCCCCACATTATTCGGTATTTTAATAGTTTTAGGCACATTTTCTAGAAGAGAATTTTTATATAGGTCCACGATATGGTATATCCCCCATAACGGTGCCTCACGATATTCTGTACTTTCATGAGTTTAACCATTTTTTTAGTACAATTGTCTGAAAATCCAAACAAGTACTTTGAGTACATTATTTAACTGAATTGTTTCAAATTTCGTTTTTGAAGTTCGTAATCGATACCACACCATCTGACAAAAAATTCCTCATGCATTCCTTATTCCTCATATAACAGTTTTCATTTATGTGGTATTTTTCGACGGATTTTTTTTTTGAAATTATTCAAGATTTTTTAAAATGGTGGAGGATATTATAAATTCGGCCCGGCCAAACTTAGCTTCGTTTTTTACTTTTTGTACTTCCAGAGGACAAAAATCTCTCCCCCACCCCTTCACATGTTTCTTCCAACCCATAATACACTGGAATTTGAACATTAAGCTCTAGCAATTTAAAGGTTAAATCATTTTAATTATTCATATGTTTATGGGCAACAATGCCACAACCTCCCCTTAAAACACATATACTCTCACACACACACATCTTAACAAACCCCTTAACAAAGAATCTAAATTCATTGTGTTTTGCCGTAAGACCAATGTGGCAACATTGCCATAGCCATATGAATATGTAATTATGTTGGAGAGTTCATATTCGCGTTTATCCTTTCTGCCGGCGACTTTTGCGCTGTTATGGTATGTGTGATTGTGGCCTTAAGAGCTTGTTGGCTTGTGAGCGCTGCCATGCCGAATGGTTGACTTTGCTTCGGTGCTTGCCAGCCAGCCCGCCTGCCAGCCTACTTGCTTGCTTTCTGTCTTGCTTGTTATACATGTTAGCCTATAATGATAGTAAAGGTTTTACTGAAACCGGAAATTACACTCAAAATGTTACATTGTTAAGCGTTTTCCCACTTATACTAAGTATACGCGTGTACAACACATGCATACATCTATATAAGGAGGAGGAAATTTAGAAACGCCCACCGCCGACATGTAGCAAGTTATCGAATGCAAATGTGTAGATGGCTTGCATATATGAGTATGTAGAAGTATATATACATATAGATATACATGTCATGGAAATGACAGTGTGATTATGTGTGCAGGTCGATTGTGTTCTTGTCAAATACAGAAATATGAGTGTATGTGTGTATAAATGTTTAAGAAAAGTGCCTTAAATTTAAGTCGAACAATTAAATCATTCATGAATATCAAGCACAAGTTTCACGATAATGATTTGAGTTTCCGCTGTTAGTAGTTCGTAAAAAAAAGAAATAATATTTTCGTGAAATTAAAGGTTTAAAGAAACGTTGGTTTTTTCCACAGTTCAATACCGCAAAAGATATAGAGTAAAATTTCTCAATATTTTTTTGAAGTCAGGTTGCAATTTTAAGACGATGTCAGTCAAATTAGGTAAGGACTAGGCTATTATTATTATTTTTTTATTATTTTTTATAGGATTGAAAATGGGTTCTATCGGTCAACATTTTTTTTTATCCCTTATATATCGATATTAACGTCCTTTATGCGTTTAAGGGTTTTCTAATGGTATTAACTATTATTTGATTTGTGGAGTTTCCAATGAGTGATACGTTTTCTCATAGCTTCCAAATGGCAATAAGGCCTGATTTCAGATATTTTAGTGGTTTTTGCCACCTATCACAGGGAAATTTGGTTCAATTTGGTAACTTATGTTATATTTGACTATAATTATTCCACAAAAATTTCGAAATCGATTCACATCTTGGTATTGTGCCTATTTTGAGTCTTTTGAAGGATTTGATAATGTTTATAGCTTCAGTCATATGCCTACAGTGGGTATATACCATTTGTTAAATTTCTCATTGAAATAACGGGCTTAGACCCTGAGTATCAATTTTTGGAGTAGATCTAACGGTGTCCGTCCGTCTTGCTGGTGCACATGATTCCTATGGAAGGAAATATCCGATTCGTCCAAATGTTGTACATCCTCCTATTTATATAGAAATTAGGTTGAGTTGGGAGATGGACAGTAACTTTCCGTTCCTCCTGGTACCTCCCCGCACTAGCTCAGCATGTTTATAAAAAAATAGCCAGTCCCCGCTACTTCGTCAGCTAAAATTTCAACTTAAAATTTTTGATTCGTTCCACTATTTCTTCGACAAAACTTCAAACGAAACTTTATACACCGTACTAACTTTTCGGCATCTGTTCGATAACATTTTATTAACATTCAAGTTTTTCCTTAATCGTAAAAGATAATCGAAAAAGATTATTTTTTCTAACTACAAATCTTCAAAATCATTCGTTTTGATGTTATCCAAAGTGCTTATTAGTAAGACCCTTGCAGAATTAAATTTTTTTCTTCAATTTTTCTGGATATAAACATTTCTTTTCATAATATAAATAGGCCACCACCATATCTTAATCCTAGAAAACAATACTGACCTCAATATTCAATTTCAGGAATCAACCTCTATCCGTTCACTTAACGGAAAATTTAGTAGCATTTAGTCTTTTCCAAAAATAATAGTACGCATTCCCAAATCCACGTCCTTCTCTCCAGCCTATACACCAACAGTGGCCTCGATATCAAATTTTAAAATTAAATCTCTATCCCAACACCCAACTGAACATTTTGTGGCAGTTTGCATCTTTAGCATGTTCATTGTAAGAATTTCCAAAACCATCTCTTTTTTCAAAACTACAGGTACAAGCAGCGAATTCCGTATCAATTTTAGGATTTAAGATTTATTTCTTTACCCAATACAAATTTAGGAATATATAGTTATTTTCGTACAGTACGCATATCTAAACCTCAGATACCAACAATGACCCTAATATCAAATTTCAGCTCCGTAATTTCCCCATTAACAAATTTAGTACCATTTGGTACAATTATAGTACGGATAACCAAAACCAGCTGCTTTCGGAAAATTTTAGGATTCCAGCCCTATCCCTTCACTCAATACCAATATAGTAACATTTAGTTTTTTTCCTACAGTTAAAGGACGCATTTTCACAATAGTCTCCATATTATCACTGCACACACAAACAGTAAACTTCAGTTAAGGATTTCAACTCTATTCCTTGACCAAATACCAAATTAAGTACTTTTCGTACAATTATTGTACACTTTTCCAAAATCACCTTCATATCACAATTCCAGATACCAACAGAGACCTCAATATCCAATTTGAGGATTCCAGTCCTATCCCTTCACCCAATTTCAAATTTAGTACCATTTGGTACTTTTCGCACAAATATAGAACACATTTTCAAATCCCCGGCGAATCTCAAACATAGATACTATAAGTAATCAAAGTATCAAATTTCAGAATTGTTATCTCTATTCCTTCACCCCATACCGAATATAGTACCATTCAGTAATTTTCGCACAATATAGTACACTTTCCCAAACACACCTCCATATGCCTAGCCTGCATGTGAACAGTGACACTAATGCCAAATTTCAGATTTCAAGCACTATCTTCCCACCCAATACCAAATTTTGCAAAATATAGTACTGTTTAGTGCTTTTCATGCACCTGTTGTATACATTTCCAAAACTACCACCTACTGGGCTCCATAGGATTTTTTTAGTACAGTTTGCACACTAGGTACACATTTCCAAGAAAACCTTCATATATATAAATTGCATTCCAATCTTAGTTCTCATACCTTTGTTTTAACTATATTCTTTCACAAAGTACCATTTTAAAAGTTTAGTGCCTTTTTAGAACTTTTTCTAACTTTAAAGTTCCAATTTCCAAAAACCCTTTGGTACATCTATCCTTCACTCCATCATTCCTTTTGTCCACTGTAAAGTATTCTATATTGGTACATTTACGTACTTTTCGTATCTTGTTACCCAAATTTTCAAAAACCCAAGACAGATCCTTGTGCAAAATTTGAAGACTCAGTCAGTTATTTCACAATTTTTTTTACATATCTTTATGGGATACAGCGGAGCACGCCTTCTGGTACCTCCCCTTTCACTTTTAACATGTGAATAGAGTTAGTGATTTTCTTCACCTCCCCTCTAATGTGTCAATGTTTTGTAAAATTCTTAAAAATGATATTTTACTTCGGACTATTCTATACCTCTAGTAACATTAGATGTAGTATGAATACGGGGTCATTCATTCTTGTACCTTCCCTACAAATTGTCACTATTTTAATAAGATTATTAGTCCATTGTTCAGCGGTACCTTCATTTTTTCTAATTGAAATGATTGAGTTTTTTTTTTTTCACTTCTTAAATTCATAAAATGCGAAATTGATCCACAGTTCCGGTCAAAGACGGTACACTGCACTATGGTTTTTTATACCCTCCACCAAAAAAAGTATGGAGGGTATATTAAGTTCGTCATTCCGTTTGTAACTCCTCGAAATACTCATGTCAGACCCAAAAAGGTATATATATTCTTGATCAGCGTAAAGTTCGATTTAGCGATGTCCGTCTGTGTGTCCGTCTGTCTGTTGTAATCACGCTATATTTCGAACGAGTTGAGATACAAGGTTAAAATTTTGCACACAGGTTTATTTTTACAGTTTTTTTTAAGTTCGTAAATGGGCCATGTAGGTCCACGTTTTCATATAGCCCCCATATAATGGTACCTCCCGATATTGGGTATCTTAATGATTTTAGCAACATTAATAATCGGAATTGTTCAAAATTTGGTATTTGAAGTTCGCAATGGATACTACAGCCTAAGACAGAAAATTGTCTGTGCAGGTCCACGTCTTCGTATAGCCCCCATATAACGGTACCTCCCTATATTCATTATTTTGGTGATTTTAGCGTCTTTATTCACCAAATTTTTTTCAAATTACGCATTTAGAGTTCGTAATGGAAACTCCAGTCTGTGTGGGTGCAGCCAGGTCTTCGTATAGGCCCCATATACAAGTACCTCCCTATATTCGGTATTTTGACGAGTTTAGGTACAATGCTCACCAAAGTTGTTTGAAATGTCGTATTTGAAGTTTATAATGGATGCTACAGAATATGACAAAAAATTTTCTACGCAGGTTCAGGGCTTCGCACAGCTCCGATATAACGGTACCTCCCTATATTATATACTTTGATGATTTTAGCTACATTATTCACCGTTTATTTCAAGTTCCGAGTTTGAATTTGGTAATGACTCATGACAAATAATGCCTGTGTGGGTCCACGCCGTATAGGCACCAATATAACGGCAATATTCGGTATTTTTAAAATTTTACCAAAGTTTTTTCAGGATTTTATATCTAAATTCTTTCCAAATGGTATAGGGTATTCAAAGTTCGGCCCGGCCGAACTTACTGCTTTTAACTTGTTTCTAATTGAAAAGATTGAATTTGTTTGCGAAATTGATCCGCTCTTCCGGTCAAAGACCATACACTGCAATTGTTCAACCTATAACTATATCATAAATAATAAATTCTGGTTGAACTAAAGGCTTGCAAAAGAAAATTCTACGATAGGAAACATTTGCAACAATCTTTGGTTCCTTTTTGGTTTTTTTATAAAGTTCATACCCTTCCAAGGACTACTATTTTTTGAAAAAAAAAAAAAAAAAAAAAAAACCAACTGAGTTTTTGAATGACGTACCCAAATTTCTTAATTTCTTTTCGAACCTGCTATATATAGCATGCCTTTGCAAAAAAAAAAAAAAAACAAAATCCTACCAAGCGACAATGAGTGGGCGATTAAAGTTGCTTGTATTTCGAAAATATGATATGGCCAAATAAGACAAGGCACACACACAAACGGGACACATACACACACCTCCACAACGTCTCCACAAAGAAAAGTTTGCTCAGAATGCCTAAGGTGCAGCCGGTTTCCACGTTTTTTTAAAGTAGCAGTGAGAATACACGCACACATATACAAACTAAAAATAAAATAAAATACCTAAGCAAATGCTTTCGTGTTTTGCAGCCGAACTACTTAGAAGGCTGTTGCTCCTAATGTCGTTGTTGTTTTTCTTGTCGTTTTTTGGGGATATAATGTTAGAGACGTTTTGACTACCTTTGTTCGGTACTCTGACTCTTTGTTGGGAGGGGACTAGACTCGACATGTAGTTATGGCAATGTGAGTATGAGTGTGTGTGTGTGCGTCGGCGTTTTTGTATGTGATAAGTCACAAAACGGCGTCATTGCAATGCTGGTTACGTACGAATGAGGTTCCTTTTTGTTGCCTGTTCTTCCTTCCTTTGCCCTTCTCCTCCTTCTGCTTGTCTTATTTTTCAAACATACTCAGTAGCCTTTGTTTGTTGAGACAAGTGCAGAGGTATTTATTATATGTATGTGTATGAGTATCGGTGTTGTCGTCATTGTTACTTCTCTCAGAGAGTGAGTGTGTGGGTGCAGCAATTCGTAGCGTAGTCGTCATATGTCTGCACGGTAACAACTTAATTGCATGTAAATCCTTAGTTGTTAACCCAATTTACTGTTTTTTTGCAACATGAATGTTTCATTGCGTTTGTGTTGTTTGTTCGGGGAGTTGTTTGGGGTGCTGTTGTTGTTGCTGTTGCAGTTTTCTGCTTGTTAGTCCGGGCTATACATTTAACTCAGACATCCTTTAATATTAAAGGTAGAATGTGTAAGATAAGGGAGGTAGGGAATGGAAACGAAAGCAAGGCAAAATTAATGGCATGAAATTTTGTATCAGGATGAGTATTACCCTTTAGCAGGATATTTGGAACATCAAACTTAGAGAGTACGGATAGTACTCAGAGTTGTCAAATTGTACCATTTTCTTATTGAGCAATCGATAAGAGCTTCATTTTTTTTAAAATCTTGTATGAATATAACTCTTGAGTGAGGTAAGATGGATTCAAGGAAATAGGTACTTTAATGGTACGAAAAGTATGAAATGTACAATAAGTACTTAATGTACGAAAATCACTTAATATTGTGATTGACCAAAGTATTGGATTGGAATTTTGCAAAAGGATCTCTATTTCTTTACAGACGGGAGGTCGGGCCGTAGTTTTGGAACTTAGTATTTTTACACGCGATACGATATCGTTTAGCCGCCGATATTCAGTATTTTAATGCTTTTAGCCATATTTTTCACTGGAATTGTATGAAATTCTATACAAGGAGTTCTACAGACATAGAATTGTCTATATAGGTCCACAATAACGTATATCCCCTCATATATAGGCACCTTCAGATATTCGGTATTTTTAAGATTTTAACAGAATTCTTAATGGATTTTATTTTATTTTTTATTCATTTATTCATTTTTTTTTAATTTTTTTTATTTATTTATTTATTTTTTTTTTTTTGTAAATTTCATAACTCGCTCCAAATGGTCTAGGGTATTCAAAGTTCGGTCTGCTTCCTTACTTGTTCCTTACTTACTGCTTTCTTACTTGTTTAAATTTTATTGAACGAAAGTAAAAAATGTCGGAAATAGTATCAAATTTAAGATTAAGTTTAGATTTGTTCGAATTGATCATCTTTGGCACGAATTATGGCCTTCTAACAGCCAATGAAACCGTCACACGCTGTCCGAATGTTGCTCTGCGGTATTTTGGCCCATTCCCGGCGAAACGCTTGCTTGAGGTAAACGACACTTTGATATTTTTTACTGCCAACCTTGCTGTCCAAAATACTCCAGACCTAATAGACCAACGGATTGGTAGCCGGAGATTTTGGTAGCTATTGTGCGCTGGAAAAAAAGCGAGGAACCTCATTTTGTAACCAATCTTGGGTGGTGCGTTCTGAGTGCGATGTTGCTGAGTATTGTTGGAATGTCCAAGGACTGCAAAATGTTTGCATGCCCAAAGCTTTAATACGCCCTCCAGAATATTTTCGCAATAATATTCGGCATTAATTCTGATGCCATGGTCGATTAATACGAGCGCAGAGTGACCACCGGCTGCTATGGCGGCCCATCACCATGGCCGGCGCTTGCTTTCTGGTGGCCAACCGAAGGTGCAAATTTTCAGCTGACCTCTATTGCAAGTAAACACGCTAATTTTGTTTGTTAACAAACTGCTGGACAACGAATGTTTTCTCATCGGAGAAAACCAAATTCGGCAGTTCACCAATATCGGCCAAGCAAAGCAACTCTATAGCTCTTTTGAGTCTATTTTCTTTCTGTTGCGGTGTTAGTCCTTGTACTTTTTTGGAATTTCAATGGCTTTACCCCGAGCTCATTTTTCAATATTTGCCGAATGGAATATTGCGATATGTACAGCTCACGAGCCATTTTCCGCCACTGCAACGTGGGTTTCGATCAAGTCGCTGCTTTACTTTTCCAACCATTTCTGCTGATGTTGCTGTTTTCTTCCGTCCACTTCCTTGACGTCGGGCTCCGCTACCAGTATCTCGGTAACGAGCGATGGTACGAGACACAAAAGATTTATTCACATTTAAATGCTGAAGTGCTCTAACGATAGCCACTTGTGGTTTTTCAGCCAAATATAAAGAAATCACACTATCACGCTTGATTTCTATCACGAATAACTTTTTTCTGGGAAGTTCTCACCAAAATAGTTTTGTACGCTTGTAAAGAATAAAATGAGCTGTCACTGGAATAATTTTAACAGTTGACGACGAGTGGCTTAGAAATGACAGCAGGATTTTTGGAATTTCCAACTTAAAGAGTACAAAAAGCTGTCAAACGGTAAAATATTCTTAATGTGAGCTCGATATGAGCTACAAATTTGGAATGTTGCATAAATGTAGCTATTAAATATGGTAGGCTAGATTTCGAGAAATGCATACTTTAAAATTACTAAAAGTGTGATTTAACAATTGATAAGAAGTCGAACTTTGAAATTTTTCATAAATATTATTATTTATTCACTTCCAAGACATGAAAGGTACTAAGAGTTATGTGGCGGCCGGAAAGTACTCAATAATAATTTACTTTAAAAATATTATTTTTATGTGATCAAGTCATCTTTGATTTTGTATTTTTCTTTTTTCGTCAAGTTAGCCTTGACTTTCAGTTTTTGTATTTGGTGACAACAAAATAATTTTTACTTTTTCTAGTTAGTTCTTTTTTGTCTTTTGGAAATTAAACATTAAACTAAAAAAATAAAATTGTTGTGGTTTTATTCATACCAACGCCCAACAAATTGGTGACCCCGGACAAAAAAATAAGAACAGCCAATTGAACGGAAATCAGACCTACTAATGGCAACCACCGCTACAAATTCTGGACCATCAATGGAAGTTTCGCGAGTAGCTGTGAAAGCTCCACCATTTTGGCGTTCAGACCCGCTGCTTTGGTTTAAACAAATGGAATCGCAATTCATTATGGCTGGTATTACGCAAGATTCCACAAAATTCCATACCATTGTCGCATCTATTGAAAGCAGTATTTTGGAGAAGGTATCAAACATCATCGTCGATCCTCCTGCGGAAAACATGTACGACACGCTTAAGGAAAAACTTATTAGCAGTTTTTCGGATTCAGAGGAGAAGCGTCTCAAGAAGCTTTTGACTAACGTTGAACTTGGAGACAAGAAGCCTTCAGAGTTATTATCCGAAATGCGGTCTTTGTCTCAAGGTAAGGTTTCAAACGACATTTTGAAGCAGTTGTGGATGCAACGTCTTCCTTCACAAATGAAGGCGATATTGTCAGTTAGTGAAGATAGTCTTGACAAATTATCAACGATGGCCGATAAGATTGCGGATAGCAGTGAATCGGATGTGTGCAGCTTTTCTCCATCGAGCACTCGTTTAGAAGAAATTGAGAAGAAATTGCAAACGCTCTGCACGCAGATAAATTCCTTCAGGAAGTCAAGAAGCCGTAGCAAGTCATCATCATCAAGGAATAGACGGTCAAATTCCAGAAGCAAATCAAAACCTTATTGTTGGTATCATTTCAAATTTGGGGAGAAAGCCAGAAAATGTCTTGCTCCATGCAATTATAAGCCTCCAACTTCGGAAAACTGAATGGTGCACCATCTTTGGTGACGGATGAGTGTAGCCCAGATATATGTCGCCTGTTTGTTCGAGACATTAAATCGAAAACCAGGTATTTAGTAGATACAGGGGCAGATTTAACGGTATATCCTGTGTCGCAATTCATGCGAAATCAACCTCCCAGTCAGCTTGTTTTGTATGCCGCAAACCAAACTCCGATTAGGACATATGGTACAAAAACCCTTTCCATAGATTTGGGAATGAATCGATTGTTTAAATGGAACTTCGTAATTGCTGATGTACTAAAACCTATTATTGGATCAGATTTTTTGGGGAAATATGGACTACTTATCGATATTAAGAATAATACTCTTATAGACCCCCACACCAATTGGAAATGTAATGGTGCTATAGCAAGTGTACAGGATTCCGCTATTAAATGCATTTCGAGATCATCTCAATATACGTCATTGCTGCGAGAATTTAACGACTTAACAAAGATTAATTTCAAATCTAGAGCAAAACATTCAGTTAAGCATCATATCGAAACTACGAAAGGTCCACCCGTTTTCAGCAAACCCAGACGTCTTCCACCTGAAAAACTACAAATTGTGAAGAAAGAATTCGAGGAAATGATTCGTCTTGGTATATGTCGTCCATCAAATAGCAGTTGGGCTAGTCCGCTACATATGGTGAAGAAATCCAATGGTGAGTGGCGTCCATGCGGTGACTACCGTGGTTTAAATGCTCGCACCGTCCCAGACCGATACGCAGTTCCACATATTCATGATTTTGGTGCATTGCTGGATGGTAAGACAATTTTTAGCAAAATTGATTTGGTTAAAGCTTACCACCATATACCAGTGGAAGAAGAAGATATAAAAAAGACAGCAGTAGCAACACCGATTGGAAATTTTGAATTTACTAGGATGGCATTTGGATTGTGCAACGCTGCACAAACATTCCAACGATTTATGCACGAGGTATGTAGAGACTTAGAATTCGTTTACGTTTATATAGACGACATTCTCGTGGCATCAGTAAGTGCGGAAGAACATCAAAATCATCTTAGAAGATTATTCGAGAAACTGCGCCAATATGGTTTAACTATCAACATCGATAAAAGTGTTTTTGGAGTTGCGGAATTGGAATTTCTTGGGTATCTCGTAACAAAAGAAGGGTTAAGACCTCTTCCTAGCAGAGTTCAGGTAATACAAGCATATAAGAGACCCAGCACTGTCAAAGATCTTCGTCGTTTTCTGGGTATGATAAACTTCTACAGACGATTTCTACCAGGTGCTGCAAAGTCACAGGCAATTTTACATAGCATTTACAACGCCAATGTGAAGAACGATAACAGCGATATAACGTGGACTGAGGAACGGACACAAGCTTTCGAAAATTGCAAGAAAGAGTTGGCAGACGCAACATTATTATCCTATCCATGCGAAAATGCACCAACATCAGTTTGTGTCGACGCTTCCGATTTTGCCATGGGTGGTGTCCTACAACAGTATGTTAGTGGTGAGTGGAAGCCACTAGGATTTTTTTCTAAGAAATTGTCGCCTGCTCAAGCTAAATACAGTGCATATGACCGTGAATTGCTGGCAATATATTCCACTTTGAAGCATTTCCAGTATTTCTTGGAAGGTCGTCAGTTCTGCATTTTTACGGACCACAAATCTATAACATACGCTTTTAAGCAGCGTCCGGAAAAGGCATCTCCACGACAACTTCGACATCTGGATTACATTGGGCAGTTCACAACAGATATACGCCATATCAGTGGTAAAAATAATGTGGTGGCCGATACATTGTCGCGTGTGCAAACAATCAGAACGCCCCATTGCATTGACTTTAAAGGACTAGCAAAAGAGCAACAATCCGATGAAGAATTGCAGTCAATATTAAACGGCAAAATGTCCGGTCTACAGCTAAAACTTATGAAGAATGAAGGATTTGAGATTTACTGTGATGTATCAAGCTCTACCATCAGACCTTACGTAACACCATCATTTCGAAAGTTAGTTTTTGATACTATTCACGGATTGTCACACCCTGGAGTTAAAGGTACAGTCAATTTAATTCGGTCACGTTACATCTGGAAGTCATTAAAGAAGGATGTGAGCGAATGGGCTAGAAGTTGTATCGAGTGCCAGCGATCCAAAGTTCACCGTCATACGAAAAGTGAGTATGATGAATTCAAACCACCAACTCAACGTTTCAAGCACATCCACATAGATATTGTTGGACCATTGACGCAATGTCAAGGTTATCGATATCTCTTAACTTGTATTGACAGGTACACGAAATGGGCAGAAGCAATTCCTCTGGCAGACATTAGGGCTGAAACAGTAGCCTCAGCTTTTGTCAGTCTATGGATTTCACGATTTGGTGTGCCATTGGAAATTATTTCGGATCAAGGTAAACAATTTGAGAGCAGATTATTCAGGCAACTTGCGAAATTATGCGGACCAAGAGTGAAACACACAACACCTTATCATCCTCAGACAAATGAATTGGTAGAACGATGGCACAGAACTTTAAAATCAGCTATAAGATGTACAAATAGTAATGACTGGGTAGGTGCACTACCGCTCATCCTACTCGGGTTACGAACCCGAATTATCACCGATACTGATGTATCTCCTGCTGAAATGGTTTATGGAAGTAGTTTAGCTTTGCCTGGAGAACTTATTATTGACACACAGCAGCTTTCAGATGAATCTGATTGGATAACATTATTCCGGAACAAGATGAATAGTACAAAGCCAGTAGTTACAGGATGTCACAGTAGTAACAAAATTTACATCAACAATCAACTGAAAACATGTCAATATGTTTTTCTAAGGTATGATGCAGTGAAGAAACCGTTACAACCACCATACACAGGCCCACATAAAGTTGTTTCAAGGAACGGAAAAATTTTCAAGATTCTTGTTGAAGGAAAAGAGAAAGTAGTTTCTATTGACAGATTGAAACCGTGTATATTATCTAATGAATTCAACAATCAAGGACAAAATCCAAAATCTGTAACAAAGAAAGTTCGTTTCGCTGAATGACAACGCTGGAGGGGGAGTACTGTGGCGGCCGGAAAGTACTCAATAATAATTTACTTTAAAAATATTATTTTTATGTGATCAAGTCATCTTTGATTTTGTATTTTTCTTTTTTCGTCAAGTTAGCCTTGACTTTCAGTTTTTGTATTTGGTGACAACAAAATAATTTTTACTTTTTCTAGTTAGTTCTTTTTTGTCTTTTGGAAATTAAACATTAAACTAAAAAAATAAAATTGTTGTGGTTTTATTCATACCAACGCCCAACAGTTATATTATGGTACAAAATTTGGAAGTACTGCTTGATAAGGAGTAGAACTTGGGAATTTTGTCTTATATTTATTTATGGTCGATTTTTTTAAATGTCTGTTTCACGTATACGAAAAGTACATAGGGTATGAAATGGCATAATTTTTTCCAATCTCATAACTTCAGGGTTGCCCATATTCGACGGACCCATGACTCTTTGGGCCCATTCCAATCGACGGGGCTTGTCCGCAGGCAACATTCTTTGCGTCAATTGAATTTTGTACGGGAACAAATGCAAACCAATGCGAATAATCCGTTGTAAAGTGGACCGAGCCATGTCCAACTGCTGAGAACGGCGTTTTTGGGATGTTCTTGGGGACCTCTCAACACTGGCTCGTACGGAACCGATATTCTCGTCCGATCGCTTTGGTCGACTTTTATATGGCCTCTTCGGATTAGAAAAAGCGTTACCAGTCGAAAATTATTCGTATAAACGCTTAATGGTGTTTGTTTAACTCAGGGGAGTGGAGGAATGGCAGACAGCGGCAACAACAACGAGAAGTCCCCAGAGTTATTATGTGATGGTGAGAGGTGCGGGTGATTCGCGAGTGTGGTTATGCGGTGAAAAGAAATAGCAAAGGAATGAAACTCAAGACATTAGTAATAAATTCTAAATAGTTTCATTCTTTGTTGATGTATTTCTTCTTTCTATTACACAACAAAATTACCTTTGTAATTTGGGGTGGCGACAGAGGCCTGGTTAGTATAACCGTGAACGAAGGGTCAGAGCGCGAGAAGTGTACACTTCAACTAATGTTCGACAAGTGAACGCTGAGGTTCTTGCAATCGCAGAGGATCGCAGTGATCGCCGAGGATCATTGTCGATTACTACTACTACATTTACAATTATTTCCAATGAGAGCAAAGTCTCGTATGTATCAAAGTGTGCTAACCAACAACAACCACCGCCCGGTGGCATGTGCGCTCTACGGTCTCCGCCGAGGGAAGTATGCCGAGGAGATGCCCGTTGTGTCAATCAGCATTCGTGATTGACTGGACTCGGGAAGTTGAAGGCCAACTTAAACAGTGTTCTTAGAAGGCGCACTTCTCACATTTTTTAATGTTTTAAAAGCACGTTGAGTTTTCACAATTGACTTCTTCTGTTGAATGTAAATTTCAACTATTTCGCGTGGCGTGTATTGGTTCATGGTAAAAATCTGCTTGGACTGACGCTTCAAACGCGGTATGTCATTAAGCGATGTGACATCTCTGTAAAAAGTTATGGCATTGCCAGCTGGTCCGTCCGTCGAATATGGACAACTCGTATTTGTCTATTATGTAAAAATATTTTTGAAGTTTGAAATTTCATTAACTTCGACCACCGTGACTCAAATATGTGATGATGTAGAAAAAATGGAACAAATATTTTTAAATCCAAGCTTCAAAGAAAACTCATAAGGATCCCATTTTAAAATTAGGTCCGTTCTTTAATACATACGTACATTAAAGCGGACTTTGTCTATATTGTCTTTTTAAATACCTTTAATAACTATCTCTAATTAGTAAGCAGACTCAGATATCTTTTCGTCACATTTCCCTTTAAATTAAATTCAGATTAAACCTACACAGTTTACCCACCCGTTGTTACAGTTTTACAAAATTATTAACATAATAACTTGGTAAATTATATACACTTACCTTTTTAATTATGGTCCCACACAAACTTTGGTCTGATTTTCTTTCTTTCTCTACTTTTTTTAGTTTTAATAAAATTCTCTTGTTAGCTTTATGTCTGGTCTCGTCTCTTGTTGCCCCGCCAGTCTGTTGCACCCGACTGAGTCTGATGATGTCATTGAGGTTATGCTTTTTGTTACAAATTGCATGGGAATATCGTTAATGATTTTCTGTGTTCTGACCGAAAAAAAAAAAAAAAACAATTTTGAATTTTTATTCTGCATAAAAAATGTTCTTCATTCATTCCGTCGAAATGACATCCTTTGAGTATTCGAATTTTTGAAACACGTCCTTTGTAGTTTAATGGTAGACATCATTTGTATTGTGTACGGTGTTTGCAAGGAGAGACAATTTATTTTTTTTTGAATTTTTGACAATGAACAGATAGAATATGATGTGACCTCCTGAGAAACAAGTTAATGTTGGAAATTTAAATTAAATAAAACCACTAAAGAAAAGGGCCGACTTTATGATACCCTACACCACTTTGCTAATTTAGTAGAAATTCGCATAATCATACACGCTTTGATTATAATTGTAATTTAAAGTTCAAAGGACTAAATATACCGAGCATTTGTATCTTTTAAATTCGGACTTGTATTGCCCATTTGGTGTACAATTAATAATATATATGGGAGCTATATCCAAATCTGAACCGATCTCGATAAAATTTAGCAAATATATTTCTGAGCTGTATTTGATATATTTCCCTGAATATCGTTTTTACGGAGTGCATATTACGGCTGCGGAGGACAAAAACAACAAATCGGATGAACAATATATATGGGAGCTATAGCTATATCTGAACCGATTTCGATCAAATTTGGTATACTTGTTTTCAGGTCCAATCTGATCGTACGTGCAAAATTCCATACTATTCGGACTGATATTACACGTTTGGTGCACAACAAAAAGCAAATCGGATGAAGATATATATATGGGAGCAATATCAAAATTTTGAACGGACGGACGGACATGCGTAAATCGACTCAGAATGTGATTCTATGCAGATTTTCAAAAAGAACTATGGGTCTACCTCGTTTCCTTTTACCTGTTACAAAAAATGCACAAAGACATAATACCCTGACCACCTTGTGGTGTAGGGTATAAATATTAAATAAGTGTTGGAGTGGTCTCAATAGAAGACCGTGAGGTCTTCTGTTGTCTATGGAAGATTCTAAGGTCTTCTACCATCTACAGAAGATCTTTGATATTACTTTTTATACCCTACACCACATAGTGGTAAGGGAATTATGTCTTTGAGCATTTGTTTGTAACATGGAGAAGGAAACGAGATAGACCCATAGTTACTTTTGAGAACCTTCATAGAATCACTTTCTGAGTCGATTTATGCATGTCAGTCCGTCTGTCCGTCCGTCCGTCCGCCATGTATTCTTGTGAACAAAATGCAGGTCGCATTTATTATCCGATTGAGATGAAATTTTCCAAACAATATTTTTTTGGCCCAAGGACGAACCCTATTGAAATTGGTGAGAATCGGATCAAATTTAGATATAGCTCCCATATATATCTTCATCCGATTTCGGGTTAAATGTGCACCAAATGGCCAATATCAGCCCAAATGGCCCGAATTTTGGCACATGTGACCGAGATTAGCCTTAAAGCAAATACAACAAATTTGGAGAAAATCGGTGCAGAAACAGCTATAGCTCCCATATATATATTCATCCGATTACGGGTTAAATGTGCACCAAATGTCCACTATCAGTCCAAATTACCTGAATTTTGGCACACCCAACCGAGTTCGGCCTAGAAGCAAGTATATCAAATTCGTAATATGCACTCCACAAGAATGATATTTGGTACCAGATATAAGATACAGCCCACAAATAGCTGTTTGTAATTTTATCGAAATTGGTTCAGATTTGGATATAGCTCCCATATATATCTTCATCCGATTTCGGGTTAAATGTGCACCAAATGGCCAATATCAGCCCAAATGGCCCGAATTTCGGCACACGTGACCGAGATTAGCCTTAAAGCAAATACAACAAATTTGGAGAAAATCGGTTCAGAAACAGCTATAGCCCCCATATATATATTCATTCGATTTCGGGTTAAATGTGCACCAAATGTCCACTATCAGTCCAAATTACCTGAATTTTGGCACACCCAACCGAGTTCGGCCTAGAAGCAAGTATATCAAATTTGGAGAAAATCGGTTCAGATATAGCTATAGCTCCCATATATATCTTTCATCCGATTTGATCTTTAAGTCCCTAACATTCCTACTATGCACTCCACAACCGTGATATTTGGTACCAGGTATTAGATGGAGCACAGAAATAGCTGTTTTAAATTTTATCGAAATCGGTTCAGATTTGGATATAGCTCCCATATATATCTTCATCCGATTTCGGGTTAATTAACCACCAAATGGCCAATATCAGCCCAAATGGCCCGAATTTTGGCACATGTGACCGAGATTAGCCTTAAAGCAAATACAACAAATTTGGAGAAAATCGGTTCAGAAACAGCTATAGCTCCCATATATATATATATTCATCCGATTTCGGGTTAAATGTGCACCAAATGTCCACTATCAGTCCAAATTACCTGAATTTTGGCACACCCAACCGAGTTCGGCCTAGAAGCAAGTATATCAAATTTGGAAAATCGGTTCAGATATAGCTATAGCTCCCATATATATCTTTCATCCGATTTGGTGTTTAAGCCTCTCACATTCGTAATATGCACTCCACAACCGTGATATTTGGTACCAGGTATTAGATGAAGCACAGGAATAGCTGTTTTAAATTTTATCGAAATCGGTTCAGATTTGGATATAGCTCTCATCCGATTTCGGGTTAAATGTGCACTAAATGGTCAATATCAGCCCAAATCACCAGTCTAGAAGATAATACGTAAAATTTGGATAAACCCGGTTCAGGGATAGCTATAGTTCGTAAAATGCACGATAGAATTAGATAGATTTTGATTTTGTACCAAATATCTCATAGAGCTCTGAAATGCCCTGTATAAACCTTTTTACGAGAGCTCTACTAAATATGCATAGTGGTGTAGGGTATCATATAGTCGGCCCCGCTCGACTTTTGAGCTTTCCTTACTGGTTTTTATTGCGAGAGAAATTTGTACTATGTATACGGTAAATAAAAATTATCCTAATCGTCTTCGGTCCGGGATTGGAATTAATTCTTCAGCTCGAGACCTGGATAAGTTCTCAAGCTGACTACAAGGATCTACGATACGATTACGTGAGACCTTAATAAGTACTCAAGCACTACGAGGATATTCAAGGATACGGTTGCAGGGGACTTTAATAAGTACTCAGGCACTACAGGATATTCAAGGGTACGGTTGGAGGAGACCTTAATGAGTACTCAAGCACTACGAGGATATTCAAGGACACGATTGCAGGAGATCTTAATAAGTACTCAAGCACTACAAGGATCTAGGATACGGTTGCTACAGACCTTAATAAGCACTGAAACAAACTACAAGGAACTTAATTAGTACTCAAGCAGACTAAAGGAATATAGGATACTGGGACCACAAGGATATTCAAGATTAACATCGGGATTCAAGGATTAGAGATCTGGATGGGTACTCCAAGGAAAAATGCCAGTTACCGAAGCTGGTGTTGTCACGTTCAAGGTCTGGCACTCACTTTTGTCCATAGAAGAGCTTCTATTCTTCTATTGTCCATCAAAGAGCTTAAGGTATTCTATTGAATATAGAAGAGCTTGAGGTCTTATATTTATAATCTGGTGAAGAAGGTGTTGCGGTGAATAGATGACCTCAAAGTCTTCTATAGGTTATAGAAGACCTCAAATTCAACAAGGTGTTCTATGGACACTAGAAGACCTAAAGGTCTCCTATAAACAATTGAAGTCCTAAAGTTGTTCTGTAGACAATAGAAGACCACAAGTCTTCTATATACGGTACAATACATCAAGTCTTCTACAGACAGTAGAAGACCTGAAGTCTTCTACAGACATTAGAAGACCTAAAGGTCTTCTATGGAGAATGGAAGACCTCAGATCTTAATTGGTGAATGGAAGACCTCAAGGTCTTCTGTGGACAATAGAAGACCTTAAGGTTTTCTTATGTACAATAGAAGACCTCATTGTCTTCTATGACCTCAAGGTCTTGATTAAGATGCCCATAATGTAAAATATTGAATATCCACCTGCTTAACTTGAGAAAGGATACAATTTTTCGAACATATCTACATAATGTTTCTTCCTAACTAAATTATTATACCCTCCACCATAGTATGTAGGGTGTATTAAATTTGTCATTCCGTTTGTAACACCTCGAAATATACTTTATAGACCCCACAAAGTATATATATTCTTGATCAGCAAAAAAATTTATGTCGATTTAACAATGTCCGTGCGGCAGTGGAAATCACTCTAGCTTCCGAAGAAATGAAGTATGTTGATAAAAATGTTCTCAAATGTGTATTATGTCTGCAGGATTTTTGGCTTATGACAAAAGTTGCGAATGCAGGTCCACGTCATGTATAGACCCTAATATACGGTTACATTCGGTATTTTTAAGATTTTAACAGAATTTTTAATGGATTTTATTTTTTTGAAAAATGCCAAATTTGTACCAAATGGTAGAGGGTATTCAAAGTTCGGCCCGGCCGAACTTACATATTTTTTACTTTTTTTCTGTTCAATATTGGTCTATTACTTGCCTACCTTTTACAATACTTTAGTGATTTAAAGGACCCGACACACATGACCGCGGATATCCTGTTGAAGCAACGTCACTAAATTACCCAATTATTACGGCATTGATCAGCATTTTTATATTTCGCTCATGTTTAGTTCAGTCCTTTTTTAGGGAAATCACATTGTCAGGTATGGGAATGGTTAGAAAGTCATGTTCGAATGGGGAAAATAACTTAAAGAGTTGCTGTGGGGAACTGAGATGGAAAAGAAAACAGTGTTGTAACCTTATCTTTTGTTGCACGTTATCTGCAAAGCGACTGGGGTCGGTATATTTGAATAAAAGGATATTTTGAAAAATTTTAATCGAAAAAAGTTCATAAAGAATTGATTTGAATTTTGGAAATTAGAACATTGGAAATATATAAAGTTCTATTATATCTGAACTTCATTTAACGAATTTTTTGCTTTTATATCTGTTATAATCTTGTGATGTAATTTTTTACTTTCCTCTTTCTTCTTTTTTTTTTTTTTTGCAGCTTTGATGTGCGAGATAAAATGAACACTGACCAGGCAAGGCATTGGTCAGCACCCGAAGTGTTTGGTTCACGTGCCAAATTCCATTTCGATTCGCAGCCAGCAACTTTGGAAATAAAGGTATGTTTGTTCTTTGTTTTCTTTTTTTTTTTTTGTGATTGTAAGGATAGTTCATGATGGGGTTGAAAAATTCTTGTGTGTTTTTTTGAAAAAAGAAGCGTGTATATCTTCATAGAATAAGAAATAAAAATCGTTTGTTGATTTCAAAAAGAAAGACAAAATCGTTTTGTACGAATGCCTGTCTTCAATTGGCTTCCTTTCTATATTGCCGGACATTCCGTTTGGGTGTTGATTCAATTGGAGGAGGTAAAAGGATGAACATCAATAGAAAACCATTGCCTTTATAGAAGTACGAAAAAGGCTGATGTGTTAATTTTTTATTTAATTCGTTTAGAACTTTATTAAATGTGGGGTTTGTTGGAAAGGAGCCAAAGTCTACGCAAAAAAAAACAAAAAAACAAAAAAAACAAAAAAAAAAACGACTTGTTAAATTGTAGGTGATAATGGAGGGAAATGCATTAAATTTGAAACATCGAGGTTTTCCTCAACAAATACGGCAAATAAATCAGGGCTGTCACAGAAACCATGTCGGTTTTGCTTATTGTCGTTTTTTGTAAACCTATGTTGGTTTCATTTGGTGTCATGAAACCAAGTTGGTTTTGTCAATTTCGAATGTAAATAAAACCAATGTTCGAAGCAGCTGTTGTTGCTTACATGTGTTGTTTGTTTATTTGTCATTGAAATATCAGTAAAAGTAAAGTAAATAAAAAAAGGAATAAGTCGCTATATGTTGGACGAAGAACGCTCAGAAAAGGTGACGAGAAAAGCTCTTAGAGTTTTCAGTAACTCACTGGAGTTGCCGGAGATAGCGTAAGTAATTTTTTTTATTGTGAACTTACTCATAAAGCTGTTTTGCAGATTTATGGTTTATGGTCCTTTAAAAATTATTTAAAAAATCCTTAAAAAATCCACGTTTATGGTCCCTTAAATATTTTTTAAAAAATCTTTAAAAATCCACGTTTATGGTCCTTTAAAATATCCCTTGAAAATTCGTTAAAAAAATCCACGTTTATGGTCCCTTTCTTTAAAAAATCCAAGTTTCTAGTCCTTTAAAAATTGTTTAAAAAATCCACATTTTTAGTCCTTTGAATATTCTTTAAAAATTGTTTAAAAAATCCACATTTTTAGTCCTTTGAATATTCTTAAAAAATTCTTTAAAAAATACACATTTTTAGTCCTTTGAATATTCTTAAAAAATTCTTTAAAAAAATCCACGTCTATAGTCCTTTAAAAATTCTTTAAAAAAATCCACGTCTATAGTCCTTTAAAAATTCTTTAAAAAAATCCACGTCTATAGTCCTTTAAAAATTCTTTAAAAAAATCCACGTCTATAGTCCTTTAAAAATTCTTTAAAAAAATCCACGTCTATAGTCCTTTAAAAATTCTTTAAAAAAAATCCACGTCTATAGTCCTTTAAAAATTCTTTAAAAAAATCCACGTCTATAGTCCTTTAAAAATTCTTTAAAAAAAATCCACGTCTATAGTCCTTTAAAAATTCTTTAAAAAAATCCACGTCTATAGTCCTTTAAAAATTCTTTAAAAAAATCCACGTCTATAGTCCTTTAAAAATTCTTTAAAAAAATCCACGTCTATAGTCCTTTAAAAATTCTTTAAAAAAAATCCACGTCTATAGTCCTTTAAAAATTCTTTAAAAAAATCCACGTCTATAGTCCTTTAAAAATTCTTTAAAAAAATCCACGTCTATAGTCCTTTAAAATTCTTTAAAAAAATCCGTCTATAGTTAAATAAAAAAATCCACGTCTATAGTCCTTTAAAAATTCTTTAAAAAAATCCACGTCTATAGTCCTTTAAAAATTCTTTAAAAAAATCCACGTCTATAGTCCTTTAAAAATTCTTTAAAAAAATCCACGTCTATAGTCCTTTAAAAATTCTTTAAAAAAATCCACGTCTATAGTCCTTTAAAAATTCTTTAAAAAAATCCACGTCTATAGTCCTTTAAAAATTCTTTAAAAAAATCCACGTCTATAGTCCTTTAAAAATTCTTTAAAAAAATCCACGTCTATAGTCCTTTAAAAATTCTTTAAAAAAATCCACGTCTATAGTCCTTTAAAAATTCTTTAAAAAAATCCACGTCTATAGTCCTTTAAAAATTCTTTAAAAAAATCCACGTCTATAGTCCTTTAAAAATTCTTTAAAAAAATCCACGTCTATAGTCCTTTAAAAATTCTTTAAAAAAATCCACGTCTATAGTCCTTTAAAAATTCTTTAAAAAAATCCACGTCTATAGTCCTTTAAAAATTCTTTAAAAAAATCCACGTCTATAGTCCTTTAAAAATTCTTTAAAAAAAATCCACGTCTATAGTCCTTTAAAAATTCTTTAAAAAAAATCCACGTCTATAGTCCTTTAAAAATTCTTTAAAAAAATCCACGTCTATAGTCCTTTAAAAATTCTTTAAAAAAAATCCACGTCTATAGTCCTTTAAAAATTCTTTAAAAAAATCCACGTCTATAGTCCTTTAAAAATTCTTTAAAAAAATCCACGTCTATAGTCCTTTAAAAATTCTTTAAAAAAATCCACGTCTATAGTCCTTTAAAAATTCTTTAAAAAAAATCCACGTCTATAGTCCTTTAAAAATTCTTTAAAAAAATCCACGTCTATAGTCCTTTAAAAATTCTTTAAAAAAATCCACGTCCTTTAAAAATTCTTTAAAAAAATCCACGTCTATAGTCCTTTAAAAATTCTTTAAAAAAATCCACGTCCTTTAAAAATTCTTTAAAAAAATCCACGTCTATAGTCCTTTAAAAATTCTTTAAAAAAATCCACGTCTATAGTCCTTTAAATGTCCTTTAAAAATTCTTTAAAAAATCCAAGTTTGTAGTCCTTTAAAAATTGTTTAAAAAATCCACATTTTTAGTCCTTTAAAAATTGTTTAAAAAATCCAAAGCAAATGAAAAGCGACAGCTCTAAGCAACTTGGTTTATTTCCAATAACAAAACCAATAACATTGGTTTCTATGACAACCAAAACCGATAAAATTCTAATTCGAAAATAAAACCAATAACATTGATTTTCATGACACCAAAGCATTTTTCCCTGTCGTTTTTAAAACCAATAGTGACAAAATTGGTTTCTATGACAGCCCTGAATTATTTGAAATGCCTTAATCCAAGTACCTTCTTCGTTATCAAAGTAAAAAGTCAGGAAATACTAATAAATAAAATAAATTTATATATTCAAATAAAAATGTATGTCAATAATATTCGATCTAAGAACAGAGGATCACGACTACGGTGGGCTGGCCACTGACTTCATTTCACACGCCATAAACATTTCACTTGCAGCATATCCTGATTCAGGGCAATCCAAGAATGTTCAGTCATAATAAATCAGTATAACAGCTATATCACTGCAAATAAAAACAAAAATATGAAGATATATGAAAACAAAACTATTTATATGAAGATATAGCTGTTGACAGTGTGCAGGATATATATCATTTCTATTTGGACGCAATCCGTTTAAGGACATTTGGGGTCGATCAAGCAAAATCGGTCTATCCATCTGCATGTGCGGAAGTATCCGATTTAGGCTCAAAATTTGTACATCATAATATCTTTGTCACACTTATATCGAATTCGATATGTTCCCCACCAAAATTCAAAATGCTGCCAAAAATTCAAAACTCATATTGACCGATTGAGGTATTCCATATAGTAAAAAAACAAGTAAGAAAAGGTCAAAAGTTAGGCGGAGCCGACTATATGATACCCTACACCACTATGCGTAATTAGTAGAACTCCCGTGACAAAAAAAGTTTATATTGAGAACTTATGTGAATTAGATCATACCAACTATGAACCTTACTCGAAAGCGTATCATGGTCTTAGAGTTGTCATAATTTGGGAACTACATCCCACTCTGAATCGATGTTCAACAATTTTGACGGAGGCTTTTGTACCTCTAGTTCAAATAACATTTTTGTATAGTGCATTATATGACTTCAATTAGAATTATATTAAAACACATTTATTGGAGTAATAAATATACCGGACCTAGTTTCACCAAATGGAAAAATTCGATTGAATATAAAAAAAATCTATCCAATTTGAGCTTATATTATCAGGTGGACAATAATCGGATGAAGTTGCACATCGATGGAATATAAAAATCTGAATCACCATAAAATTTGGCACGGTATAAAATATTATTGCTGTGGAGTGCATATTAAAACCTCAAATATATATGTGGGAGCTATAGCTATATCTAAACCGATTTTCACCAAATTTAATGTACTTGGTTCTTACATTCGGATGTGCCAAAATTTAGGTAATTTAGGGTGATATTGGACTTTTGGTGCACAATTATATATATATGAGCTACATCTAAAATTAAACCGATTATCACCAATTTCAATAGGTTTTTTGGGCCAAACAAACATTGTAAAATTTCATCTCAAACGGTTAATAAATGCGACCTGCAATTTATTCCCAAAATACATGGACAGACGAAAGGGCGGACAGACTGACTGTCATGCATAAATAGACCCAGAAAGCAATTCTATGAAAATACATAATACCCTTAAAGCTATGTGGTGTAGGGTATAAATAGCGCAATGAAATTTTCAAAATAAGACTCAGGTCATGAACGAAAATAATAGTTCACTTTTTCTTGTACCTCACTCACACTAAACATTGCACAGTTCTGGTAAAGACATGGAAAGGAGTTCCAACCTTTCTTGAACGTCCCCGTTAAAGGGCATATAAAAATATATGGTCAAATGATGAAGGTATATGTCTGTCGAAATGTTGAAAAAAAATCTTTCTTGAACGCTCCCTTAAAAGAGCGTATACAAATAAATGCTCAAATGTTGAGGGTATATTACTATCGGAATGTTGAAAAAATAAGTAGGTACTCATCCACATCAAAAGTGACCCACATATAAAATGTCGAAATTCTATCTGTTCTCCTTTGTATTTATTGGATTGTGCCAATTTTTTTCGGACCAACTTTTTTAATTCTAGGTGAAGTTCTAGTAAAATATCTTATCTGATACTTTACTCTGTCACTGATCTACATTTCGAAATCTTAAGATTTGAACTCTAACAGCTTGAATTTAGCACTTAACTTTTTTGCACATAATTTCCAAAAAAATCATCATATTGCCGACTAATTTACCCACCAAACACACTATCCTTCATTTCGGACCGAATTTTTACACCCTACACCATTTGTAAGAAACTTGAACAAATCTAAAAAAAAATCATCGAAAAATACCGCTCAAATGTAACTTGTTATATGGGGCTATACTAAAACATGGCACTGCATAAGAAATTTGTGTCATAGGCTGTAGTAACGGTTCCGAACTCAATATTCGAATTTTGAAACAACTCCGGGGAATAATGCCAAAAATCATGAAAATACCGAATATCTGGGGATACCTTTGTATGGGCGCTATACTAAAACGTGGACTTATTTAGACAATTTTTCTTCTAGGGCGTAATGTACTCAGAAAGAACCAATTGTATGGATTTTAAGACAATTCCATTGAAACTTTAGGCTGAAATCATCAAAATACCAAATATCGGGGGGTACCGTTGTTAGGGGGCATACGATATCATGGACCGATAACAGCCCATATTCGAACTTCACCTGCCTGCAGACAGAAGACTGATCTGTGCAAAATTTTCACATTTTTCATATCTTCATTCGTTTTGACTGCAGTGTTATTACAACAGACGGACGTATTGATATGGCTAAATGGTCTTAGAATTGTACGCTGATCAAGAATATATATATATATATATATATATACTTTGTTGGGTCTAAAATTAATATTTCAATTCGTTACAAACGGAATAACGAACATAATGTAGGCTCCATTCTATGTATGGTGGAGGGTACAAAAAAATTAAACTCATTCTCCCACACACACAAACTTCTTCGTAGCATAACTTGGTGATTGCTTGCGTATGCTTTAAATACATTCATCATACGCTCCATATAACCCCAGCATTATTTCATTTGGTAATTAAACTTGATTTCCCATTAAAAGTCATTACTCAACTATTGGTACCTTTTCCGCAAAATGACTTATTTACTCCACTCCATCCAAACAGATTCTAATCAAATGATTCACTTCATATAATTACGGCCAATTAAAAAATATCTCAGAAAACTTTTGTTGTTTCATAACAAAGATAATGTTGCTCAATAATTTCGTTTTATGCTGTTTCCAAAAAGGAGGCAAAAAGAAGAAGAAAAAAGGAACGATGTTGATTTCAGGGAGGCAAAATGAAAAGTTTTCATTCTTTTTTGTCACCACACTTCGGTCTTTAGTTCTTAGTCACTGGCTTTGTCACTTTGGGTTTTTGTTCGAGAAAAAAAAGAAGAGAAAAAAAAACACATTTTTATCAGTGTTATCTGGATCTCGCCTCTCTTTTCTCTCTCTCTCTCTTCTTCTTTCTCTTGTTCTTTGTGTCATTCATGGTATCAGCATCAAAAGCTAAAAAAAATTAAAAAGTTTCTCTGGTAAAACATTTAGTTTTGCCAGCTCTGTAATTTTTTTCTTTTAATTTTTCTGTAACGCACCATGGCACAGAGGTGTAGGGGGGAAGTGTATCACAAAGAGCATGTATATAACTTTACGCTTTTTTTCCTGCTGCTGCTGCTGCTGTTCATTGTAAAACTCAATACCGAACTTTTATATTAAAACACAAAACTGGACACAAATTGAGAAAGTGAGACGACATATAGAACGAGAGAATAGAATGAGTAAAAGACAAATGAAAAAAAAACTGCTAAAGTAAAAATCGCTAAAACTTTTCAAAAGTAATTAAGCACAATTAGAGCAAATGAAAATATTGTCCTCCTTTTCGTTTTGTAACCAACATCCATCCCGTTTCTATGGTTAAACACTTTTGACCAAGTCCAATGGAAACAAGAATTAACTTTGTTAGGCCGCATCCTTAACTTGACGACAATGATGGCTAGAGGAAAAATGCCGCACTGACTTTGCACCGAAGACCGAAAAACTATATCATCAGCATATGCATGACCATATCATCAAGTAAAACCGACATTGACTCAGTCGACCATGTTAACCACTAAGTGAACTAACTAACTAACTTTCTAAAAGTGTATGTGTAAAGTAGGTTATATTGAGGAAAATGAGAAAAGCGCAGAAACTTTCAGATATTGCTTTTCAGTTGGAAAAAGATGTAGAAGACTTGTAGAAATACCCCTATGCAATTTCAAGTTCCATCAATAAATGGGGAAAAACAGTGTATTTTGAGTCATTAGGTCAACTCATGGAAATCTGTAAAAAAGGAACTAAGGGAGATAGAGATAGCATAGCATATTTTGAGACCGTAGATCCAAAAGTGGTCCTCATTTGGATTTTAAAGAAGCATAGAAAGAAGTATATACATTATCTGATACTAAACCGATGGTTCTGGTTTTTTCCCTTTTCTGTAGGTGACTTGCTTATGCTCATTGACATTTGGGTTGTCTTTTCTTTAGGAGGAAATCTTGTCAAGCTTACCGACGTTTTTGGTTCTATTCCCCTGTATGGATGTGAATAACGGATGGATACCTTAATATTCGTACTGTCGTGTGCTTGGTTTAGTAGGTTTTGTATTGCCAATTATAATGCTACATTGTAGATCTAGCGATTATTTGCCAAGGGTTAAGAGAAAAAAGTAAAAAAGCTGTAAGTTCGGCCCGGCCGATCTTTGGAACAAATTTGGCAAAAAATTATAAAATCCGTTAAAAATTCTGTTAAAATCTTAAAAATGCCGAATGTAGTCTTTATATTAGGGTCTATACGAAAATGTGGACCTGCACAGACCACTTTCTGTCATAGGCTGTAATAACCATTACGAACTTCAAATGCGAAATTTGAAACAATTCCGGTGAATAATGTCGCTAAAATCATGAAAATACCGAATATCGGGAGGTACCGTTATATGTGGGCTAAACGAAGGCGTGAACCTGCACAGAAAATTTTCTGTCTTAGGCTGTAGTATTCATTAGGAACATCAAATACCAAAATTCCGGTTAATAATGTCTCTAAAACGTGTACCGGCACAGACAATTTTCTGTCTTAGGCCGTAATATTCATTACGAACATCAAATACCAAAATTCCGGTGAATAATATCTCTAAAATCATCAAAATACCGAATATCGAGAGGTACCGTTATATGGGGCTATACGGAGACGTGGACCTGCACAGACTATTTTCTGTCTTACGCTGTACTATCCATTACGAACTTTAAATACCAAATTTGAAACAATTCCGGTAAATAATGTAGCAAATATCATCAAAATACCGAATATCGGGAGGTACCGTTATATAAATACCAAAAGTCCTGCAGACATAGTATACATTTTGGTATCATCAAATTTTATCAACCTACTTCATTTCGTTCGGAAGCTAGAGTGATTTCCACAGACGGGCAGAGGGTTAGACTGACGGACATCGCTAAATCGACATGGAATTTTATCCTGATCAAGGATACATATATTTGTGGGATCTAAAATATATATTTCGAGGTGTTACAAACGGAATGACAAATTTAATATAATTCGCAGACCATGAAATGTGGATTTTTTAAAGATTTTTTTTTACAACGACAAGCAGACCATGAAACGTGTATTTTTAAAGATCTTTTTTTAAGAACCATCAGACCATGAAATGGATTTTTTTAATAATTATTTTAAGAACTACCAGACCATGAAACGTGGATTTTATAAATATATTTTTTTAAGAACCATTAGACCAACGAGACCTTAATTTTATAGAGATTTTTTCATGGATCATCAGACCAACGAGACGTTGATTTTATAGAGATTTTTTTTCAAGGACCATCAGACCAACGAGACTTGGACTTTATTGAGATTTTTTTTTCAAGGACCATCAGACCAACGAGACGTGGATTTTATAGAGATTTTTTTCAAGGACCATTAGATCAAGAAACATTTTTTTCAAGAGCTATCTGTTCAGGAAACTTTGATTTGTTAAAAAATATTTTTTTTTTAAAAACCTCCATAAAAATACATGTGGATTTTACAAAGAAAATTATTTTCAAGGACTATCAGACCAATGAACTTTGTTTTGTTAAAGAATATTTTTTTCAAGGAATATCAGTCCAAGAATCATGGATTTTTAAAGATAAAAATTTTCATGGACCATCAGACCAAGAAACATGGATTTTTTTTAAAGAATGTCGTATAGTAGTAGTATTTTAATCAATTCCCTCTTATTGTTTTTTTCTGCCATAAACCGAAAAGATGTCTTTATTATTTTAAATTGCCTACAAATGATTTAATTTTCTGCACGTTCTGCTCCTGCTGACAGTGTGGCACGTTTCAAATGACTATCATCATAATGATACCTCGGAGTGTTATTGGCAGAATGAGCAAGAGTTAACATCAGAAAAAAAAAAAAACAGTAAAGAAAGTCTTAAAGTCGGGCGGGGCCGACTTAATGATACCCTACACCACTTTGCTAATTTAGTAGAGCTCCATATTACAATTACAAGTTTTTATGGGAGAATTCAATCATACAAGCTATGAATATAATTATAATTTAAAGTTGAATGGACTAAATATGCCGAAGCATTTGTATCTTTTAAATTCGGACATGTGTTGCCCATTTGGTGCACAAATAATTTAAAATTGGATAAAAATATATATGGGAGCTGTATCCAAATCTGAACCGATCTCGATAAAATTTGGCAATAATATTTCTGAGCTGTATTTAATATATTTCTCCAAATATTGTTTTTATAGAGTGCATATTACGGCTGCGGAGGACAGAAATAACAAATCGGATGAACAATATATATGGGAGTTATAGCTATATCTGAACCGATTTCGATCAAATTTGGCATACTTATTTTCAGGCCTAATTTGAATGTATATGCACAATTCCATACAATTTGGGCTGATGTTACACGTTTGGCGCACAATAAAAGGCAAATCGGACGAAGATATATATGGGAGCTATATCTAAATTTTTACCGATTATTTCAATTTCAATAGGGTTCGTCCTTGGGCCAAACAAATGATTTGTGCAAGATTTCATCTCAATCGGATTATAAATGCGACCTGCATTTTGTTCACAAGAACACATGGACAGACGGACAGACGGACGGACGGACAGACGGACTGACATGCATAAATCAACTCAGAAAGTGATTCTATGGAGATCCTCAAAAGTAACTATGGCTCTATCTCGCTTCGTTCTCCATGTTACAAACAAATGCACAAAGATATAATACCCCTACCACTATGTGGTGTAGGGTAAAAGTGTGGTGCTAAAAGAAATCAAAAAAAATTATAATAATAATAATATATTTGTTTATTCTGTCACCAACTAAAGGAAGACATTTGATAGTACATATAAATTAAGACGAAAAAATTAAAAAAAATCTGATTAATTTCAGAATGGTATATTGTTAATAATTGAATATGAAATCATGTCATTCTTTTTAAAATTTCTAAAATAACCAACATCGTGGTAAATTGTTTGCTTTTCGCCAGACTTACAATCACTTTGATGAAAACAGTGTTTGGCTTCAAAATAAAGTTTACGAAAGGAATGTCATAAATAATTCATAAATATTATTCATAAATATATTAAGAGCCTAAGTTCGGGCGGTCCCAATTCTTTATACTCTCCTCTATTTGGAAAGAACTCGAAAAATTAAAAAAAAAAACGTATAAAAATACCGTTTAAAAAAAACCATTATATCGGGGCTATACGAGGAGGACCTGTATAAGTAATTTTTTGTCATAGATTGTAGTACCCAAGAAGATCTTTAAATACGAAATTTAATACAATTCCGGTAATGTCGTATTCCCAATTTTTGTCATGGGCTGTAGTATCCATTACGATTTGTAATGTATCTAATACAATAAAAAATACGTGGACCTGCATAAAAAAATTTTGTAATGGGCTGTAGCACCCATTACAATCTTACAATACGAAACTCACCACAAATGGGGCTAATATCATCAAAATACCAAATATCGTTACATAGCGAATATATATATATATATATATATGGGGACAGACGTGCCCCTTTTACGAACTTAACCTTCCTCCTGGTAAAATATTGTACTTTGTTAGGTCTAACATGAGTATTTCGAGGAATGACAAAGTTAATATACCCTCCATATTATGGTGGAAGGTATGAAAAGAATCAAATAAAATTTTAGAATTCATTAAAAAATCTCCTGTTGCAGCTGGAATTCATTTATGAAGAAAGTCTCCTACTGTAGCTCAATGAAAGAACTTCTTTAAAAATTCTCGATTAAAGCTCTGATAATGATTATTTCAAATGAGAGCTGTTTAGCTTTGGAAATTCTTATAGCTAAATTTTCCGCATGACGAACAATACCACCTTTCGATTACTTGTTTAGCAGCTCATCCACAGGCTCAAGCCATTCCCGCTTCCTGTTAATTTCCATACCAAAGCCTAATTAAATTGCAGAATTTCCATTCATTTCTTTGTGAAAGGAAAACAATTTCCTCTCATGTATTTTCTTTCTTTAAAAGAAAATCTTTTGTTATTTCAAAATCCATGAACTTTCACCCCAATTCCCAATTTTTTATGTATGTATGTATGTATATACATACGGCAACATTAAAAGCTTAACGTTTAGGTAAAACGTAAAACCGAAGTAAATCAAGTTATCTGCGAACATGCAAGCTATTAATAAAGAATTCGCGTGCGTTTACCAATTTAACAAGTTGATATGGCCGAAATTTGTTATTGATGTTGTACGAATTAAAAGTTGTTTCAACTTAATGTATTAACAAACAATAAAAAGCCCCTTGAGCCCCTGGGCAGAGGGGGGTATGGAATGGAAACACATTAACAACAACAAACAACTAGAAACAACATCATTCTATGCCAGGCTAAACCATTATATTCTGCAATTTCGCAAGGATATTTAGTATGCTCATTGCTATTGTGAATGGCTAGCGAATGAATTGGACTATGACGAATAGTGGAAGAAGCGTAAAACTTAAATAGGAACGAAAATAGTTCTTTTTCTATAAAAAGAAGAAAATACCTAGAGGGGTAGGAATACAACTCAATTTTCGCAAAATGATTAGAAGGACTTTATGGCACATAAAAATAATTTTTGACTTATTTGAATTTCAGTTATTGAATTTATAATTGATTTGGCCGAGATTTATAGTTCTGTTCCAGGGTATCACTTTCGGAAACATTATGAATTAAAAAAATAGACTTATTCTTGAAAATCTTAATTAGCCGACTATATGACGCTCTACACCCCATGCGTGTTTAGTAGTGCTCCCGTAACAAAAAAGTTTGTTTTAGAAATGTATGTGAAGTAGGTCATACCAACTATCAATGCTTTAGGGGAGTCACAATTTGGGAACCAGAATCAACCCTGAATCGATTTTCAACAAATTTGACGGAGGCTTTTGTACCTCTAGTATCAAATAACATTGCTGTATAGTGCATGATATGACTTCGATAAGAATTGTATTAAATAATTAACAAGTTAAAAAGCAGTAAGTTCGGCCGGGCAGAACTTTTAATACCCTCCACCATTTGCAACGAATTTGGATATTTTCAAAAAATAAAATCCTTAAAAAATTCTGTTAAAATTTTAAAAATACCGCATATAGCTGTTATATTGAGGTCTATACGACGTGGACATACAAAGGCTTTGTTTGTCATAAGCCATTACCAAATTCGAAACTTGAAATAAACGGTGAATAATGTAGCTAAAATCATCAAAATATCGTATATAAGGAGGTGCCGTTAAATTGGAGCTGTGCAAACACCTGGACCAGCATAGACAATTTTCTGTCACAGGCTGTAGTATCCATTACGAACTTCAAATACCACATCTCAAATAATTTCGGTGGGTATTGTACCTAAAGTCATCAAAATACCGAATAAAGGGAGGTACTGATATATGGGGCCTATACGAAGACCTGAACCCGCACAGACAATTTTCTGCCACAGACTGTAGTTCCTATAACGAACTTCAAATACCAAATTTGAAACAATTCCCGTGAATAATGTCATTAAAATCATCAAAATACCGAATATCGGGAGTTACCGTTATATGGGGTCTATACGAAGACATCGACTTACACAGACAATTTTCTATCTTAGACTGTAGTATTCATTACGAACTTCAAATATTAATTTTGAAACAATTCCGGTGAATAATGTCCCTAAAATCATCAAAATACTGAATATCGAGAGGTACCCTTATATGCGGGCTATACGAAGACGTGGACCTGCACAGACAATTTTCTGTCTTAGGGTGTAATATCCATTTGGAACTTTAAATACCAAATTTTAAATTACTTCCGGGAAAAAGGTCGCTAAAATCATCAAAATGCCGAATATCGGGAGGTACCGTTATATGGGGGCTATACGAAGACATGGACTTGCACAGACAATTTTCTATCTTAGGGTGTAATATCCATTTGGAACTTCAAATACCAAATTTGAAACAATTCCGGTGAATAATGTCACTAAAATCATCAAAATACCGAATATAGAGAGGTACCGTTATATGGGGCTATATGAAAACGTGGACCTACATTGCCCATTTACGAACTTAACCTGCCTACTGGAAAATAAACATGTGTGCAAAATTTTAGACTTCTATCTTAATTCGTTCAAAAGATAGCGTGATTACAACAGACAGACAGACGGGTAGACAGACAGACCGACATCGCTCGATCTTTCTAGAATTTTACACTGATCCAGAATACATATACTTTGTAGGGTCTATTATGAATATTTCGAGGAGTTACAAAGGGAATGACAAAGCTAATATACCTTCCATTAGAATAGTGGAGGTTATAAAAATATTTATTGGAGCAATAGATATAGTGGACCTAGTTTCAACAAATGGAAAAATTCGGTAGAATTTGAAAAAAATCTATCCAATTTGGGCTGATATTACACACAGTGACAGTACATTATATTGTTTACATGCATACAAAAGCATTTTGGTGAGAATTTTCAAGGAAAAAAGTTATTCGTGATGGAATTCAAGCGTGATAGTGTGATTTCTTCATATTTGGCTGGAAGACCACAAGTGACTATCGTTATAGCACTCCAGCATTTAAATGTGAATAAATATTTTGTGTCTCGTACCATTGCTCGTTACCGTGATACTGGTAGCGTAGCCCGACGTCAAAGAAGTGGACAAAAGAAAACAGCAACATCAGCAGAAATTGTTCGAAAAATAAAAAAAGCGATTTGATCGAAACCCGCGTCGCAGTGGCCGAAAAATGGCTCGTTAACTGAACATATCGCAATATTCGGCAAATATTGAAAAATGAGCTCGGGCTAAGGCCACTGTAATTCCAAAAAATGCAAGAACTTACACCGCAACAGAAAGAAAATAGACTCGCTTGGCCGAAAGTGGTGAACTGCCGATTTTGGTTTTTTCCGATGTCCAGCAGTTTGTAAACAAACAAAATGATCGTGTGTTTACTTGCCAAAGAGGTCAACTGAAAATGTGCACCTTCGGTTGGCCACAAGAACTCAAGCGCCTGCCTTGGTGATGGTGTGGGCTGCCATAACGGCCGATTGTCGTTCCCTGCTCATATTAATCGACCGTGGTATCAGAATAAATGCCGAATATTATCGCGAAAATATTCTGAGGGAGTATTAAAGCATTGGGCATGCAAACTTTTTAGACACAGACCTTGGACATTCCAACAGGCCGCGCCACATAAGAATGGTTACCAAATTAGGTTCCTCGCTTCATTTCCAGCGCATAATGGCCACCAAAATCTCCGTATACCAATCCGTTGGACTATTGAGTCTGGAGTTCTTTCTAAAGCAAGACTGGCACTTAAAAATACCAAAGTGTCGATCACCTCAAGCAAGCGCTTCCCCGGGAATGGTCCAAAATACCCCAGAGCAACATTTGGGCAGCGTGCGACGGTTTCATTGGCCGTTTAAATGCCAAAGTTGACCAATTCGAACTTATCTAAACTTATTCTAAAATTTGATGATATTTCCGAAATTTTTTGGTTTCATCCAATAAAATTAAAAAAAAAAAATAAAAATAAAATGTATGACATTTGACTTTGTTGCAGTTGTTTTATCTGACCCGGTACATGGGTGCTATAGCTATATCTGAACCAATTTTCACCAACATTTGAATTACTTGGTTCTAGATTGACTTCGGTCGGATGTTGCAATATTCAGGCCATTTGGATTGATATTTGTCATTTGGTGCACATTTACCCCGAACCCGATTGAAGGAGCTATATCTAAATCTAAACCGATCTTGATCGAATTTGGCAGTGGTATTTCTTGGCTGTATCTGATACCTAATTTCATTCCTGTGGAAGACATATTATGAATGTGAGGAACTTTAACATAATATCGCATGAAACATATACTTGGGAGCTATAACTATATCTGACCCGATTTTCAGCAAATGTGATGTACTTGCTTCTAGACTGAATTCGGTCGGATGTACCAAAATTCAGGACTTTAGTCTTATTTTGATCATTTGGTGTACAAAAAACCTGATATCGGATAGAGATATATATGGGAGCTTGAACTAAACCTGACTACGATAAAATTTGACAGAGATATTTCTGGGCTGTATCTGATATCTGGTACTTAATTTGATTCTCTAGGAAGGCATATTACGAATGTGAAGGACTTTAACATGAAATCGGATGAAACGTATACATGGGAGCTATAGCTATATCTGAAATAATTTTTACCAAACTTTAAAATACTTGCTTCTGGGCTGAAATCCGTCGGAAGTGCCATGATTAAATTAATTTGGGCTAATATTAGCCATTCGGTGCACAATAAACCTTATATTGGATAAAGACATAAATGAGAGCTATATCTAAATCTGATCCGATCTCGATAACATTTGACAGAAAAAACTCCAATTTGGATGAAACGTATATATGAAGCTATATCTGAACCGAATTTCACCAAAATTTGATGTACGTGCTTTGATACTGAATTCGGTCGGTTGTGTCAAAATTAAGGTCATTTGGACATAAGTGGGCCATTTGGTGCACAATTAACCCGAAATCGGTTGAAGATCTATCTTTTAATCTGAACCGATTCTTACAAATTTTAATAGGGGTTGTCCTTAGGCCAAACAAATATTTCATCTCGATCAGATAATAAATGCAACCTGCATTTTGCTTACAAAAACACATGGACATGCGGACTGACACGCATAAACCGACTCAGAAAGTTATTCTATGAAGATCCTCAAAAGTATCTACGGGTCTGTCTCGCTTCCTTCTACATATTTGAAACAAATACACAAAGACATAATATCCTTACAATGCTTGAAATTAAGCCTAGCCGAAGTTCTTATCAAATGGGAGCCAAACTTACCCGTGCCACCCGTAATTAACTGTGGGTACCTCGTGTGAAACCTTCGACCCCTTAGAAAATATTTGTCAATAAATATTTTCCCCTAGAACTTCAAAATTTTAATGTATTTCCCATTTCATAGGCCTAAGATCTTTTCCCATTTTTACACCTTGTGCTATACACATTTAACTTGTTTTTAACTGGCCTTCACCTCCCTTTGCCTCGATTCCCCCATGGCACTCTGAGTGCCAAAAAGCCAAACATGTACATTTTTCTACATATGCGACAACATGTAATACCTTTTGCACGAACAAATGTATTAAACATAGATTACAAGCATGTAATCAATGTTCGCAAGTTAAAATGGATGAATGAACGAATGAAGAAAGCGGTGGTCGGAAAGAAAATGAGCGGCAATAATTTCATAAGCTATACAACATAAAGCAGTAAATTTTAAGAGTTTTTTTCTTTAATACCCGTCGTTGTTGTTGCTGCTGCTGCTGCCGCTATTATTATTGTTTCTTTATGCCAAAAGGAAAATTTTCCAATTTTTTTTGCCCACATATATTTTGACATTAATTTTTTGCTGGCTTTGTTGTTGTCGTTGTTGGGTTTAGATGAGTTTACGTGTTCTGGGGTCATATAACCGAAACGATTGTGTACTCACGCACTCATCAGATATTCCTTGATTAGGGTAGAGTGTGGGAGGTTGGTGAAATTGTGCGTTTGATGTATAACCTGTGACATGCTTAATTTTTCTCGGGGTATGTAGCCAAGAATTGCTTGTCGTAAAGTGTGATATATACATAAATTGCCCATTGAAACATAAGCAATTCCTGAACTCTTGAAAAAAAAAAGGTTACAAGGTGTTTGTCAATGCATCCCTATTCGCCAAATTGTCTACTAAAATTGTAACAAAATTCACAATATCAATCGAGATCAGACTGAATAGTTAGTGCCAGTTATTCAGTGGGGAAATCCGTTGCTCGTAACTTACCATGTAGATATAGATAGATATAGATATATGCCATCCATTCATATGAAATATTATTAGGTACTAAATTGCAATCAAACAAGATTTTACAATAATTTCAGAGTTTTGGATTCTGGGACAGCAGAAGGAATTGGGCTATTCTAAAAGAATGGATAAAGGCTTAAAATGAGTAAAAAAGCACAATTTGTGTAGAACTTACAAAATACTAAATTTTAAAAATTTTGAATATTAAGTGCTACAATTATATGGAGCTCTTCTCTGGAAGACTTCCGAAATTCGATGAATTCCAAACACCAAGTTTGAGATAATTCCATAAAAAAGTATTTAAAATCGGATAAGGGAATTATACAAGGTGAGATGAAAAAACTGCAACAGCTGTTAAAGCTATTTATATTGTCTAGAAGTGTACAAGCGTTTTGGTGAGAATTTTTAAAAAAAAAAGAAAAATTATTCGTGATGGAATTGAAGCGTGATGGTGTGATTTCTTAATATTTGGCTGGAAAACCACAAGTGGCTATCGTTAAATCACTCCAGCATTTACGGGTTGCCCATATTCGACGGACCTTTGGGCCCATTCCAATCGACGAGGCTTGTCCGCAGGCAACATTCTTTGCGTCATTTGAATTTTGTACGGGAAGAAATTCAAATCAATGCGAATAATCCGTTCTAAAGTGGACCGAGCCATGCCCAACTGCTGAGAACGGCGTTTTTGGGATGTTCTTGGGGACCTCTCAACACTGGCTCGTACGGCAGCGATATTCTCGGCCGATCGCCTTGGTCGACTTTTATATGGCCTCTTCGCATTAGAAAGAGTCTTACCAGTCGAAAATTTTTCGTATAAACGCTTAATGGTGTTCTTAGAAGGCGCGTTTCTCACATTCTTTATGTTTTAAAAGCACGTTGAGTTTTCACAATTGACTTCTTCTGTTGAATGTAAATTTCAGAGCGCTCGCGTGGCGTGTATTGGCCCATGGTAAAAATCTGCTTGGACTGACGCTTCAAACGCGGTATGTCATTAAGCGATGTGACATCTCAAAAGTTATGGCGTTGTCGAATATGGACAACCCTATAAACGTGAATAAATCTTTTGTGTCTCGTACCATCGCTCGTTACCGTGATACTGGTAGCATAGCTCGACGACAAGGAAGTGGACGGAAGAAAACGGCAACATCGGCAGAAATGGTTCGAAAAGTAAAAAAGCTACTTGATCGAAACCCGCGTCGGAATGGCAGAAAAATGACTCGTAGGCAATACTTCATTCGGCAAATATTGGAAAGTGAACTCGGGGTTAAGCCATTGAAATTCCAAAAAGTGCCGGAATGTCCACTGCAAGAAAAATAAAATAGACTCAAAAGAGCTAAAGAGTTGCTTCGCTTGGCCGAAAATGGTGAACTTCGGAATTTGGTTTTCTCTGATGAGAAAACATTCGTTGTCCAGCAGTTTGTAAACAAACTAAATTATCGTGTTTACTTGCCAAAGAGTTCAGCAGAAAATGTGCACCTTCGATTGGTCACCAGAACTCAAGCGCCGGCCATGTTGATGGTGTGGGCCGCCATAACAGCCGATGGCAACTCTCCGCTCGTATTAATCGACCGTGGCATCAAAATAAGTGCCGAATATTATCGCGAAAATATTCTGGAGGGTGTATTAAAGCCTTGGGCATGCAAACATTATAGCCGCAGACCTTGGACATTCCAACAGGACTCAAGACGCGCCACCCTGGGAGGGTTACAAAATGAGGTCCTCGCCTCATTTCCCGCGCACAATGGCCACCAAAATCTCCGGATACCAATCCGTTGGATTATTGTGTCTGGAGTATTTCGGAAACAAGTTTGAAACTAAAAAATACCAAAGTGTCAATCACCTCAAGCTAGCGCTTCGTCGGGAATGGGCTAAAATGCCTCAAAGCAACATTCGGGCAGCATGTGATGGTTATATTGACCGTTTGAAGGCTATAACTCGTGCCAAAGGTGACCAATTCGAACACATCTAAATTTATTCTCAAATTTGAGGCTATTTCCGACATTTTTTGCTTTCATTCAATAAAATTAGAAAATATTGTAAAAATTATGGCTTTTGACTTTGTTGCAGACTCTTTTTATCTCAAACTGTAGTATACATTTTCAAAACCACCTCTTTATCACAAACCTACCATCAACTGGGACTCTAAATTTTCTTATATAAAATTTTAAGTTGTTAGCTCTATCCGTTCACTTAATACCATATGGTATCATATTAGAAATTTAGTACTAATTTAGAACTTTTCGCAACCTTACATTTCGAATTTCCAAAAAGGCGCTGACCCTCATTACAGATTTAGCTCATTCCATTTGTCCAATACAACATAGTCAATTCAAAGTACTTTTTGTACACTTTTATCTCGAATTTCCAAAAACCCAGCCTTATCCCTCACCTACCCATCATAACCCTCGTGCATTATTTCATGAATGTCTCAATAGATTGCTAAAAAAAAATGTTACAATATCTTCACAATTCCCTACTAAGACGAAATCTTACTCTGAAAGTTTCTTGCAATGATATTTAGGCCAATTCTACCAAAAATGCGGAATGACAATTTTCTACAAGAATTACAGTAAAACAAGCCACGGTATAGTCGCTCTTCATACAAAGGTAAAGACATTTAGGTTCAATTTCGTTCGCATACTTCGGGATATAAATATCGTAGATTTTAACCATATTTTGAAACAAGTCGCGCGGGGCCGACCATGTGATACCCTATAACACTACAATATGTTAGAAGCCCCTTAATGCCCAAATCCATTTTGGAAGATTTCGCCTTGGAAATTATGTTACGGATTACGGCACAGATATTACCTTTAGCATTATGAACAGGGACATTTGCCCAATATTTACGCATTTCGTCGTACTGTTAGTTGTTTTGGTCCATTTTACAGCTAAATATAATCCTATGGTCATCCAATTCTTCCCTGTCCTTAACGCCCTTCTCAGGCGTTTTTTTTTTTCGTTTTTGGTCCATTTCAACACCAAAATATATTGCGGACATCTTTGAAAAAAATAGGGCTAGCCCTTCTGTGCCTAGCCCTATCCTTTTTCGTGAGGATCGGATGATAATTGTACAATGTTTATAATAACCCCAACCTGTGTTGTAAAGTGAAAAAATATTACAAAATTTGCACCTCAATATTATAAGTCAAATTGAAAAAATCGCATGCGATAAAAAATATGAAAAAATAAATATGTCACAAAATACTACAAAATCTATATTAACATCATTATTGGCATCTTTTTACGCGATTTTTTAGATTTTATTCTTTTATGCCAGGAGGGCATTCCGAATTGACAAAATTTGTCAAAATCGGTCCAGCATTTTAGCTAACATCCCCTTCCTTTGTTTACATACATTGTATATA
This sequence comes from Musca domestica, assembly GCF_030504385.1. Lineage (NCBI taxonomy): Eukaryota > Metazoa > Arthropoda > Insecta > Diptera > Muscidae > Musca > Musca domestica. The sequence continues at coordinate 19,095,453 of NW_026712383.1, forward strand.
TTTCGCTATATATATCCGATATAATATATATAAACGGTCAGAATTGACCTGTTCGTCTATGTGTGATTTCGCCGGAACTAAAAATATTCGCGGTTCAATGGAAAATTTGACTTTTATTTAACACAAATGTTATAGACTATTTCACCCACTAAATATTACCCGATGAAAATTGGAAGGCTTCTGCCCAGCCTTAAGCTCTAGCGCCATGCTAATTTCCGCGTCGATTGGTATATAATTGCGACCTTTAGAGCAACTGCAAAATCAGAAAAATGTTGGTCCATATTATGCGATCATCCCCAAAATAAATAAGGTTCTATTCTGACCTTAACCCCACCTCCATTCTAAATTTCGTGAAGATCGGGCTATAATTGCGACCTGCAGAGTGATTACAAATTAACATGGACAGACGGACAGACGGACGGACGGACATACATAGCTAGATCGACTCAGCTCGGCGAGATAGGAAGATCCGTACATACTTTCCTATGTGGGAAACCAATATTTCGAGGTGTTACATAATTTTTGGCCCAATCAAACTTATAATACCCCCAACACAAAGTGTTGTAGGGTATAACAAAATATAGAACCGAACCTGCTTAAATTGTGAGAGGAATTAATTTTTATTTTTCACATAAATTTGCAACACTGTTTTTTTTTTTTTTGAAAATTTACAATATTTTTCTATTTTAAATTTATAAAATATCAGTACTATCGATAATAACATCGATTTTTTTTTTGTTAGCTCCAATATGAATCATCACAACTCCTGTGACCAACTTCATCAACCCTCTTTTCCATGCGGAGGTTATAAAAAAACCCAAAAACCTCTAATGAACATCGTCCCTCCTTAAAACCCATCCCTGCAAAATGATGACATCGTTCATGATGGTGTTTCCGCTATTTACGTTTTTACATTATTTTTTCTCCGGCATTTCACTCTTCGTGGCATGATGCAAAATAAAAATAAAAATCATATAATTTCCTCTTTCGTTGTTGTAGCTTTTGTATTTAATGTTGCTTTTTGTTGTTGTATGTTGTCATGAAATTTATTTGTGGCGGTATTTAATGATTGTTTGATAAATTTAATACAAATTTTGTGGTTAAACATTTTAAGTACTTGATTCGCTATACTACCCGGTTCTGGAAACCTTGTCAGTTGGATGGTGGGGTAATGTGGGTGAATGGGTTGCTTTGTGTGTGAGTGAGGGAGCGGGTGTTTGCACAATAATATGGAGGGGTTTTCCGAGCTACAGTTTCGGGGTACAACTCTGCCATCGATATTTACGATTTTCTAAGTAAACAACGAATAAATATTTGGATTTTGTGGCAAATTTAATGAGTGTATTAATGGCAGATGTACACGAAATCGGTGTTTAAATTTAATTAGAAACATTTATGGTGTTGCGTGCAGAAACAATGGCAATAACAACAACTCCAGCATGTATGTGTGGTTTTTTCCTGGTGGGGAGGTATATTTAATTTGGAGAATTGGATTGGAAATCAGAAAACTGTAAACATTAGTATAAAATGAGTATTTTTTAAGGTTGTGAATATGGTGGTCGATTGGACAGTAAGGAGGGTTTAATTTGGTTTGCTGTAAATTATATTTTCGGATAAAAAGGCGAGACTCATTTAATATTTCAAAATGGGCTTGAAATTTGAACTTTTTATATATGACACTGTTTATATACTTTAATTTATAAACAAATTTTCCATCACATGAGAAATGGATAAAGCAATACTGAAATTGAATTTAAAATACAGGGTGAGATTAAATACTGCAACAGAGTCAAACGCCATAATTTTTACATTTTTTGTACCCTCCACCATAGTATGGAGGGTATATTAAGTTTTTCATTCCGTTTGCAACACCTCGAAATATACATTTTAGACCCAACAAAGTATATATATTCTTAATCAGCATAAAATTCTATGTCGATTTAGTCCGTCCATCTATCCGTCTGTGGAAATCACTCCAGCTTCCGAACGAAATGAATAAAGTTGATAAAAATTTACTCAAATATGTATTATGTTTGCAGGACTTTTGGTATTGAAAATGGGTAAAGTAGGTGCACATCTTCGTATAGCTCCCATAAACGGTACCTTCCGATATTCGGTATTTTGATGAATTTAGCGTTATTATTTACCAGAATTATTTAAAATTTGGTATCCGAAGTTCGTAATGGATACTGCAGCCTATGACCGGAGATTGTCTGTGCAGGTCCACGTCTTCGTATAGCTCCCATATAACGGTACCTCTCGATATTCGGTATTTTGATGATTTTAGCGACATTGTTTACCGGAATTGTTTCAAATTTGGTATTCGAAGTTCTTAATAGATACTACAGCCTAAGGCAAAAAAATTCTGTGAAGGTTCACGTCTTCGTACAGCCCCCACATAACGGTACCTCCCGACTTTCGGTTTTTTGATGATTTTAGCCATTTTATTTACCGGAAATATTTTAAATATAGTATATGAAGTTCGTAATGAATACTACAGCCTATGGCAGAAAATTGTCTGTGCAGGTCAACGTCTCCATATAGCCCCCATATAACAATTCCCCCTATATTCGTTATTTTGATGATTTTAGCGACATTTATTTACGGAAACTATTTTAAATTTAGTATATGAAGTTCGTAATGAATACTACAGCCTATGACAGAAAATTTTCTGTGAAGGCTCACGTCTTTTTATAGCCCCCACATAACGGTACCCCCCCCCCCCCCCGGATTTCGGTATTTTGATGATTTTTTTTAGCTACATTGTTTACCGGAACTATTTCAAATTAGGTATTCGAAGTTCGTAATCAATACTACAGCCTATGACTGGAAATTGTCTGTGCAGGCTTATGACAAAAGTTGCATATGCAGGTCCACGTCGTCGTATAGAGCCTAACATACGGCTACATTCGGTGTTTTTAAGATTTCAACAGAATTTTTAATGGATTTTAATTTTTTGAAAATTGTCAAATTTGTACCAAATGATGGAGGGTATTCAATGTTCGGCCTGGCCGAACTTACAGCATTTTTACATTTTTTTTTTAAATTTTATTGAATGAAAGCAAAAAATGTCGGAAATATCATGAAATTTTAGAATAAGTTTAGATTGGTTCGAATTGGTCTCCTTTGGCGGGAATTATGGCCATCAAACCGTCACAAGCTGCCCGAATATTGCTCTGCGGTATTTTGGCCCACTTCCGGCGAAGCGCTTGAGGTGATCGACACTTTGTTATTTTTTAGTGCCAACATAGCTTTTCAAAATACCCCAGACACAATAGTCTAACGGATTGATATCCGTAGATTTTGGTGGCCATTGTGCACTGGAAATGAAGCGAGGAACCTCATTTTGTAATCATTCTTGGGTGGCGCGTTGTGGGTGCGATTGAATATTTTCGCAATAATATTTTCGCAATAATATTCGGTATATATTTTGATGTTACGGTCGATTAATACGAGCGAAAAGCAACCATCGTCTATTATGGTGGCTCACACCATCACCATGGCCGGCGCTTGAGTTCTGGTGGCCAACCGAAGGTGCACATTTTCAGCTGACCTCTTTGGCGATCATTTTGTTTGTTTACACAATGCTAGACAACGAATGTTTTCTTATCGGAGAAAACCAAATTCGGCAGTTCACCACTTTCGGCCATGCGGAGCAACTCTTTAGCTCTTTTGAGTCTACTTTCTTTCTGTTGCGGTGTAAGTTCTTGCTCTTTTTGGAATTTTACCCCGAGCTCATTTTTCAATATTTGGCGAATGGATTATTGCGATATGTTCAGCGCACGAGCCATTTTTCGGCCATTGTGACGTGGGTTTCGAAGAAGTCGTTTCTTTATTGTTCGAAGCATTCCTGCTGATGTTGCTGTTTTCTTCCGTCTACTTTCTTGACGTCGGGCTACGCTACCAGTATCACGTTAACGAGCGATGATACGAGGCACAAAATATTTATTCACATTTAAATGCTGGAGTGCTCTAACGATAGCAACTTGTGGTTTTCCAGCCAAATGTATAGAAATCACTCTATCACGCTTGAATTCCATCACGAATAACTTTTTTTCTGGATAATTCTCACCAAAATGTTTTTGTACGCTTGCAAACGATATAATGGGCTGTCACTGGGATAATAATTTTAACAGCTGTCTGACGAGTGGCTCAGAATTTACAGCCTTCTGAAGTCGGTTGCGGTTTTTTCATCTCACCCTGTATATTTATTATATTTATTATTATTATTATTATTATTATTATTATTTTTTTTTTTTTTTTTATTGGATTAAAGAGTATGATTTGTAAAGGCTTACCAATTCAATTCGCTTAACCACAAAATACCCCGAATGTAATCATATGTATTTAACCCCTCTGTTTTTCCTCCTTTCGTTTCTATCCAGGATATCAAACGTCACGATCAAGGCATCTATCGCTGTCGCATCGATTTTCGTACGAGTCAAACACAAAGCTTCCGTTTCAATTTATCCGTTATAAGTAAGTATACAGTTTCCTTTACAATTCAATATGCAATGCATACAATAGCCGATTTCCGTTTTCATTTGACATCACACATTGGTTTTGTAGTTTTAAATTTCCCCGCTTTTCCCCCACCCAAATTACGAGAGTAACAACAAAGAAACCTCCCCGCTTTTTATGTGAGTAGACAATACTTGCGAATACAATTTCAGTTTTCTTTTGTACAACATAATCTCACACATACAAGCGTAATAATAATGCAAATACGAAAAGAGAAAAAATAATTCTCCAGCTTTTGTGTGTGTGTGGCTGGCTGGGCTGCCATGCACATGTTCATTTGCATCAAAATCATTAAAATAAAAACTACAAGGGAAAAAAGTAAAAGCCAAGATATGGCGGGCAAACATTGAAATTGAAAATAAAATCCATAGAAATTCCAAAAACGAAAAAAAGAAAAACAAATCATGTTATGTTCCCGACAACGACATAAGTATGGAAAATGTACTTAAAGGAATATAAAGGAAAACATAATGCCCCCAGAGAATCATGTTTATAGGTTTCTTTTGAAAAATACATATACAAAGATGGGGGATGGGCGCACAAGTGAGGTTAAAATCATGACATGCAATTTGATCAAATATTGTCGGATAAAGCCAGCTCTACAACAGCCAAGTTAAAATGACATTATCTTAGACAGGAATAAAGGATTTGTTTTAGTTACACTATTTATAAGTCAAGAGCGGATTTACAGATATTATTGAAAATTGGTGAGAAGTTAACTTAGAACCGCAGACGGACATAGGATGATAATTTATCCGCAAATATTCTAAAAGCAGTAAAATGTAGCAAAATGCAATTCAAGGTATTTGTCAAACGGATAGAGTTAGAATTTTAAGATTTAGGATGAAGTCGATAGAATGTTGGATAGATGAAAAATATATATATATTTTTTTTGGATTTTGAAATAAAATGAATAAAATAAAATCTGAAATTTGGAATGTTGGTCTTCATTATTTGTAGGATATATATACCAATGTTCTCTTTGTGGTAATTCGAACTATAAGGGTACTAAAAATACAATAATTGGCACCATTTGACATTATGTTGGCGAAATTGGGTTGATTAAAAGAAGCAGTTTTTAAAATTTTTACTTAGTTTAAGAACTCTACTAAATGCTTCTTAATTTAGTATAATTTGGATTTGGGTAAAGGAAGGGAGCTGGAAATTAGAAATGTTCATGTTGGAGTCACTCTTAATGTGTATGGTTGAGATTTAATGATGGTTTTGAAAATATGTAGTAAAAAGTTCGAAAAGTAATAAATGATACTCGTATATGAGAAAGGAGCTGGAAATCTGAAAGTTCACAAGTAATAAATAGTACTAAATTACGTATTATGAAGGAATGGAGCTAGAAATCTGAAAATTGACATTAGGTTTTTGTAGTGGGGTTGATATATGTAAGTGGATATCGTAAAACGTAACACAAAGTACGAAAAGCACATCATTTGTTTCGGTATAAAACCCAATGTAAGGAAGTTGGGTTGTAATAAGGAGGTGGTTTTGAAAATGTGTATTAAGTGTAAGTGGCACCGAATTTTTAACCAATTTGGTTTTGTGTGAACGAATGGAGCTGTTAGTGAGTGCGGAGTTGATATTTGAAATTAGGTATATGAAGGGATAGAGCTGAATTCAGAAATTTGGTATTATTATAATTTATTATTATATATATACAGGGTGAGATGAAAAAACTGCAACTGTTAAAATTATTCCAGCTAAAAAGCTGTTACTGGACTAATTTTAACAGTTGTTTAAAAGCGTGCAAAAGCATTTTGGTGAGAATTTTCCAGAAAAAAAAAATTATTCCTGATGGAATCCAAGTGTGACGGTGTGATTTCTTTATATTTGGCTGGAAATCCACAAGTGGCTTTCTTTAGAACACTCCAGCATTTAAATGTTAATAAATCTTTTGCTTCTCGTACCATCGCCCGTTACCGTGATACTGGTAGCGTAACCCGACGTCGAAAAGTAAAGAAGCGACTTGATCGAAACCTGCGTCGCAGTGTCCGAAAATTGGTTCGTTGAGCTCGGTTGAGCTGAACATATCGCAATATTATAAAGCCATTGAAATTCCAAAAGCGTAAGAACTTACACCGCAACAGAAAGATAACAGACTCAAAGGAACTGCCGAAATTGGGTTTCTCTGATGAGCAAACATTCAATGTCCAGCAGTTTGTAAATAAACAAACTGATCGTGTTTATTGCCAAAGAGGTCAGCTGAAAATTGGGCATCCTCGGTTGTCCACCAGTACTCAAGCGCCGGCCACGGTGATGGTGTGGGCTGCCATAACAGCCGATGGTCGCTCTCCGCTCATTTTAGTCGACCGTGGCATCAGAATAAACGCCAAATATTATAGCGAAAATATTCTGAAGGGTGTATCAAAGCCTTGGGCATGTAAACATTTTGTCTGCAAACCTTGAAATGTCAAGAGGAATCAGCACCACAGCACTCAGCACGCGCCACCCAAGAGTGGTTACAAAATGAGATTCCTAGCTTCATTTCCGGCGCACAATGGCCACCAACATCTCCGGATACCAATCCGTTGGACTATTGTGTCTGGAGTATTATGGAAATCAAGGTTGGCACTAAAAAATACCAAAGTTTCGATCACCTCAAGCAAGCGCTTCGCCGGGAATGGGCCAAAATACCGCAGAGTAAAATTGGGACAGCGTGTGACGGTTTCATTGGCGTTTGAAGGCCATAACTCGTGCCAAAGGTGATCAATTCGAACAAATCTAAACTTATTCTAAAATCTGATGCTATTTCCGACATTTTTTGCTTTCATTCAATAAAATTTAAAAAAAAAATGGAAAAGATATGGCGTTTGAATTTGTTGCAGTTTTTTTATCTCACTCTGTATGTCCAGGATTTTGTCATGATCACAATGCAAAAGGTGACAGCAGATTTTTTTCAATATCTGTGATGTGGAAGACTTAACCGTAGCCTTGTTTTTTAAGGCAGTTGTATCCGGTTCTAAAGCCATAACAGTCTTCTTACGTTCTGTCCCTTCGAAGCCACATTTCCAGACGAACAAGAGCTTCCACAGTGGTCGTTTTTTTAGGGGTCTCGACATGTTTCATTCTGATATGCTTTAAATCCATACCAGTGAGTTCGGACGGATCTACTTCATCGCAATGGTGGCCAATATGCCTTCTTGACCCACGAAACCCACGAAAGTCAGCGTCACATCCACTTTTTCACTAGCTGTGTCGCTCTCCTTCTTTCTAGACTAGGTACTAGCCTACACTGTAGTCGTGAGATCGCCAGTGCCGATAAGCCCTTGCTGGATGTAGTCGTGAGATCTCCAGAACTCATCACTTCAGCAGATCCGGAAGGCCAACCTTTGACCCGATGTGGATAACCCTACTATCTATGTCTTTCTCCTCATCTGTCCGGGTTATCTGCAGGTATGCTGTCCTGGCCCATATCCGCAATAATTCGGCGGATTGCCTGTTGCTGTCTTGAAATATTTTCGTTTATCATGTCTAAAGTCGGGGCATTGTCACCTCTCGAATTTCGTCCTCCATATTGTTCAATTTGTAGTAGCTAAAGTGTGTAAAATTTTCCCCATTCTACACTGATGTCCCTGTTTTATTTGCGCTCTTGAACAAACATCCCTGTTATATATATTTCATGAATAAAGTCATACGGAAATAGCGTCTTATTATTATGTTTTTTTTCTTGTATTTCGTGTTTTCTTATTTGTCTACACAACATATATATGTCTGGGTAAATTCATATGTGTATATACTTATTTGTATTATATGCATACATTCATGGGTAAAAAAAGGGGGAAGAGAAAATAATTCTCTCGAAAAGCAGGCAAGAACAACATGTATCGCTAACAAATAGCAAACATTTATGTCAGCTTAAAGTATAACAAATAATTTTATTTTGAAATAAGAATATAAACAACAAAAAAGAAGCAAAAGAAGAAAACCTGACAAGAAGTCTCTCCAGCTGAGAGCCCTGGAGTGAAGTTTTTATTTGCTTTTGAGTTTTACATGGAGATTTTAAGATGAAGGCAGAATGGAGGGAGAGATAAGATATTTTTCGCGGAATTGTTAAAGGATCATATAAATACCAGTTGAAATATTTGCAGTTGAATTCGGAGAGCTTGACATATATCTTTCTTCAAAGTGATCAAATGGAGCTCCCAATCTATGTTAAACAATTTCTAGTGTAGGCCTTACTAAAAACAAATTGAGTTTGGCTGGTATTTAAAATATTATATTTTACTTTTTTTTTTTAATAAATCTGAAATAGAATCCAAAAATAGATCAAAATATAAACGATTTTATTGAGATGTGTATTAATGGCGCCCAATTGTAATGATTAATCTTCTTCAAAGTGTTTTTTAAAATCAAAAAGAAAATATGTATAAAAACAGATTTTTTTCCAATACCATCTAGGAAGGTCTGGGACATATGAGCATTTGAGGTCAATATAGATGGCGCCCACTTGAATTCAATTGAACTTGGAGATGTCTTAAAGTTAAAATATAAAATTAACTAAATCTGTAATGAGACCAAGAGGTTCAAGCTATTGTAGAAATTAGTGGTAATGGCGCCCAGTCATAGTCGATTATCATCAAATGTATCCTGTCAAAAAAATTTGTATTTTCCATACGATTACTAAATGAAACGCAGATTTATATGCATCTTTGTATTCTGTGTTTATGGCGCCCAAACATAGGTATGCATTACCTCTGTTAAACCGACTAAAAACGAGTTACAAACTTTAATAAACCAAAAGAAAAAAAACAATATTTCATGCGAAGCTGTAAAAGTGGCGCCCAAACATGGAAAAAATCACATTATAGAAAAAAATTGGAATTAAAGTTGTTTTTATAAGTTCAAATGAAACTTTAAATATAATTTATAAAAAATGCAAAATGACACGAGGTCTTAAAAGATTTTAAAGAGCTGAGTATAAATGGCGCCCAAGCATGATAGAATATCATATCATGTATTTCATGATTATATATTTTATTACGCCCTATTATAATCCAAAGTGAAAATTTCTGAGTTAGTATTTATGGCGCCCAAGCGGTACACAAAATCTTTGTTAGGTCATACTAAATCAAATAATTTTTTTTTATAAATTGAAATTAAAATGAGATAGAGATGAAAAGTGGCGCCCAAGCATTGGACAAACTCGGGTCGTTGAACTTAAATATATTTTATAAGTGGAACCAGTAGAAAAGGTTCAAAAGTCGGGAGGCGCCGACAATATGACACAGTACAACGCAATGCGTATTGAGTAGAGCTCTCGTAACACTAAATGTTTATATTGGGAATTTATACGAAATAGATCATCCTAACTATGAGCCTATGAGTAGTCACAATTTGGGAACTATATCCAACTTTGAATCGATTTTCAACAAATTTGACGAATGCTTTGTACCTCTAGCACCAAATATCATTGATGTACAGGGTGAGATGAAAAAACTGCAACCAACTTTAGACTGCTTTCATTACTAAGCCACTCATCCGCAATTATTCCATTGACATCTCATTATATTGTTTAAAAGCGTACAAAGGCATTTTGGTGAGAATTTTCCAGAAAAAAGTTATTCGTGATGGAATTTAAGGGTGACTGTATGATTTCTTTATTTTTGGCTGGAAAACTACAAGTGACCATCGTTAGAGCTCTCCAGCATTTAAATGTGAATTAATCTCGTGTCTTGTACTATCGCCCGTTACCGTTATACTGGTAGCGTAGCCCGACATCAAGGAAGTGTACGGAAGAAACAACGACATCAGCAGAAATGGTTCTCAAAGTAAAGAAGCGACTTGATCGAAACCCGCCTCGCAGTGCCGAAAAATGGCTCGTGATCTAAACATATCGTAATATTCCATTCGGCAAATATTGAAAATGAGCTCGCCCATTGAAACTCCAAAAAGTGCAAGAACTTACATCAAAACAGAAAGAAAATAGACTCAAAAAAACTAAAGAGTTGCTTCGCTTCGCCGAAAGTGCTGAACTGCCGAATTTGAATTTCTCCGATGAGAAATCATACGTTGTTTATCAGTTTGTAAACAAACAAAATGATCGTGTTTACTTGCCAAAGAGGTCAGCTGACAATGTGCACCTTCCGTTGGCCACCAGAACTCGACTGCCGGCCATGGTGATGGTGTGGGCCGCCATAACAGCCGATGGCCGCTCTTCGCTCCTATTAATCGACCGTGGCATCAGAATAAATGCCGAATATTATCGCGAAAATATTTTGGAGGGTGTATTAAAGTCTTGGGCACGCAAAGATTTTGGCCGCAGACCTTGGACATTCCAAAAGGAATCAGCACCATCGCACTCAGCACGCGCTAACCAAGAATGGTTACAAAATGAGGTTCCTCGCTTCACTTCCAGTGTAAGATGGCCACCAACATCTCCGTATACCAATCTGTTGGACTATTGTGGAGTGTTTTAGAAAGCAAGGTTGGCACTAAAAGATACCAAAGTGTCGATCACCTCAGGCAAGCGCTTCGCCGGGAATGGACCAAAATACCACATAAATGTTTGCTATTGTTATCGGATAATAAATGCGACCTGCATTTTGTTCGCAAAAATGTGGACGGACAGACATGCATAGATCGACTCAGAAAGTGATTCAATAAATACCATCAAAAGTAATTTTGGGCCTATATGGCTTCCTTCTCCATGTTACAAACATATGCCCAAAGACACAAAGAAAAGTTGAAATTGAAGTTGCTATTAAAACTTCAAATGAAAATTTAAATATTTTTTTGAAAAAATCCAAAATGACACCATCACTAACAAGATTTTATGGAAATGAGTATTAATGGCGCCCAAGCATAGTGGGAAATCATCTCTTTTTTATTCCATATTAAAAAATGTGTATTTATGTACCTAAAATCCCCTTGTCTACACAAAACATAGTAAAAATTTAAATAGAGATATTTTTGTAAGTTTAAATTTTAATTCAAATATTTCTATTAGAGTCCAATATGAGAATCTGTACGTGTGGCGCCAATCAAGTAAAACATTTTACATACCGCATTCAAGAAAATATTTATAAATTACAATGATGAGGTATGATATAAGTTGACATAATGGTTTGTTCTTTAATTCTCTTCTTTGGTAGCAAACGTGCTCATATAACATTTCCATAAGTTTCCATAAATACCCCTGAAAAAAAATCTAATAAAAACAAACTTTTAAATTCCTACTTCCAAAAATATAACATAAATCATTTCTTATTAAACAACTAATGAAAAATAAATCTTTTTCGTAATAACTTTTATAGATTTGGATTAGGATTTAATTTAAAAGTGCTTTAACGTGAAAAACACACTCCAACACAAGCCCCATTCTCCATCTACCATTTGTCCCCCTCCATTACAGGCTAGACGCCTGTAATGCCAGCCTTACACAACAATTCCAGTTATCCACTGAAGGCATGTTCCCGTTCGAAAGCTTATCAAATGTTCAACAAATCCCCAACAAAACAAATCACAAGAAAATAACTTCGATACTATGACCCGTCACGACTATGTCGGCGACGACGACGACGACAACGACAATTTGCTTTCTTGTGACAATGGCAATGGGTCGAAATGGGTAACTGTTATTGCAAGGCATTGTACGTTGGAAAAGAGAAAAAAAAACCGAGGGCGCTGAATGACGACCGTTGTTAAGCTTGCCGAAACTTTTAAATAGATTTAAATTACAATTATTTGCGTATTGAAAATTGCCATTGCGGGTATTGGAAAAGTTAATTTTTGCAATGTGTTTTTAAAGAGCTTTAAAGTGGGGGAATCATATTGGGATTAAGAGAAACTGTGATTAAAGTATTTTATTTATTTTTGAATCAATATTTATTTTTGAATCAATATTGTAATAATGCGTATCAAAATGCGTAGTATTGGGTTTAGGAATAAATGAATAGGAAAATAACAAAAATAACTGACTGGGAATGAGTGAAATATGAAAACCGGTAAAGAAAGTCCTAAAGACGGGCGGGGACGACTTTATGATACCCTACACCACTTTGCTAATTTAGTAGAGCTCCACATAACAATTAAAAACACGTTTGGTGCACAAAAAAGGCAAATCGGACGAAGATATATATAATTTTTGACCGATTGTCTCCAATTTCAATAGGGTTCGTCCTTGGGCCAAACAAATATTTTTTGGGAAATTTCATCTTAATCGGATAATAAATGCGACCTGCATTTTGTTCACAAAAATACGTGGACGGACGGACGGATGGACAGACGGACTGACATGCATAAATCAACTCAGAAAGTGATTCTATGGAGATCCCCATAGGTAACTATTGATCTACCTCGCTTCCTTCTCCATGTTACAAACAAATGTACAAAGACATAATACCCTTACCACTATGTGGTGTAGGGTATAAATACTGACTTTTAATTCAAAATACCAAATGTCGACTGGTCAATCAATGTGGTAGTGTAGGTCAATCAATTCCCAGCATTTCGGTGGTTTGGCCATATTTTCCTATCGGAAATTTAAACCTTTGTTATCTCCTTTTAAAAATTGAATGTTCTTGTTTTTGATCTCCTATAAAAATGAATGTCATTAGTTTATATTACTTAATGTTAATGCCCTTCGTCTAAAATGAATGATTTACCTATGAACAGATTCCAAAAGCGTTTATTCCATAAATCTTCCTTTAATAAGTTGGAAATTATTTTTCGGTTAACCGATTCATAAATGCCATCAGAATGGAGAAAAATGAAAATGGCGATGCCGAAATCGGACACAGATTTCATATTCCACGAGGGTTATTAATAATCAAAACTTTGGTCTTTTGTGAGGTCTTGAGTGGACCAATACTTTGCTCTTGACCCAAGTCTGATATAAATCTCAACCCACGTAGAGGTTTATTGTCATAAAACTGGAAAATACTTTGGGGAAAGTGTCATAAGAATTGAACCGATAATTTCCAGCTCGATCTGAGTTTCGCCAACAAAATTCAATGTTCCAAATTTGGACCACATCGGATACTCCCTTTGACAGATACCATGCTTGACAAACCAATATAAGCACGTACATCTCTAGATCGACCGTAATAGTCTAAAGCGATTTTTGTCATAAGAGACAAGGGTTTTCAATCCGTTATTTCGATGACACATATTTTGGATGACATCAATTTTTGTAGCCAGACGACTGAGGGTATAAAAACTGTGACTTCTATTTTGTCTTGAGGCTTTTATGCTGATCAAGAACAAAATCACAAAATTTAATGGAGTGACAATGTTCGAAATAACTTGCTAAGGATAACAAGTAACCAAGTAACCAGTAAGTAAGTAAAGAAAGTTTTAAAGTCGGTCGGGGCCGACTTTATGATACCCTACACCACTTTGCTAATTTAGTAGAGCTGCGCATAAAACTTAAAAGTTTTTATGGGAGAATTCAAACATACACGCTATGATTATAATTATAATTTAAAGTTCTTTTAAATTCGGACTTGTATTACCCATTTGAAATCGGATAAAGATATAAATGGGAGCTATATTCAAATCGGAACCGATCTCGATAAAATTTGGCAAAGATATTTCTGAGCTGTATTTAATATATTTCCTTGAATATCGTTGTTACGGAATGCATATTACGGCTGTGGATAACAAATATGACAAATCGGATAAACAGTATATGTGGGAGCTATAGCTATATCTGAACCGATCTTCACCAAATTTAACATACTAGCTTCTAGACTCAATTCGGTCGTAAGTGCCAAATTTCATCCCATTTGGGCAAATATTAGAAGTTTGGGACACAATAAAAGGTAAATCGTACGAAGTTATGTATGGTAGCTATATCAAAATCTGAACCGATCTCGATAAAATTTACCAAATGTATTTCTGAGCAGTATTTGATATATTTCCCCAAATATTGTTGTTACATAGTGCATATTACGGCTGCGGAGGAAAAAATAACAAATCGGATGAAAAATATATATGGGAGCTATAGCTATATCTGAACCGATTTCGACCAAATTTGGCATACTTATTTTCAAAATTCCATACTACTCGGACTGATATTACACGTTTGGTGCACAATAAAAGGCAAATCGGACTAAGATATATATGGGAGCTATACCTAAATTTTGACCGATTATCTCCAATTTCAATAGGGTTCGTCCTTGGGCCAAACAAATGATTTGTGCAAAATTTCATCTGGATAGGGCAATAAATGCGAACTGTACTTTGTTTACAAAAATACATGGACAGACGGACAGACGGGCGGACGGACATGCATAAATCGACTCAGAATGTGATTCTATGCAGATCATCAAAAGGAACTATGGGTCCATCTCGTTTCCTTTTGCCTGTTACAAACAAATGCACAAAGACATAATACCCTGACCACCTTGTGATGTAGGGTATAAAAAACAGCTAAGTTCGGCCGGGTCGAACTTTCACCATTCCATTTCCATCATTTTTAAGCAGCTTAAAAAATGTCCAAAAATTTCGTCGAAAAATATCGTTCATAGGAAAACCGTTATATGAGGGATATAGCACCCATTACGTGCTTCAAAACATAATTCCGAATATCGGGAGGTATCATTACAAGTGGGCCACAAGAAGACGTGGACCTGCATTGACAATTTTCTGTCAAAGGTTGTAGCACCATTACGAACTTCAAATACGAAGTGTGAAAGAATACCTTTAGATAATGTAGCTAGCTTTTAGGGCCTACACGAAGACCTAGACCTGTATAGACAATTTTCAGGCTGTTGTACCCATTACGAACTATCATAATGTAATTTGAAACAATTCGGGTGAACAATGTGGCTAAAATCATCAAAAAACCGACCAAAACTCTTGCAGACCAAACAGATTTGAGTAAAATTTTATCAACTTACTTCAATTCGTTCGGAAGCTTGTTTGTGATTTTCACAAACGGACAGACAAACGGAAGGTCATCGTCAAATCGACATAAAACTTTATGCTGATCAAGAATATATGTACTTTGTGGAGTCTCTGGAGGAATAAAAAACTTAATATACCCTCCACACTATGACGGAGGTTATTAAAATTTGGTAACCAAGATAATTATTATCCACCGGTCAAGGCCTCTACTGGACCCGTTTGTATTATTCATGCTCTTTTAAGAAAATCATTTTGAGGACTGGTCCATACATTTGAACATGCCAAAACCATATTGGGCGCCACTAGGAAAAAAATGTGCCACAGAATAACTACAAGAAAATTTTTATCGAGCGACCACTTCGTTCGCACATTTTTGGCTCCCTGGCCAACAAAGAAAGTTGAAATTGGAATCTGATAACAACAACCTCTGGAACACTACAGTCCATTAGATATCTGAAGAGAGTCTCACTTAATGGACAGACTAGATGGCTTGAATCTCCCTGCCTTACCCATTTAAAATTTTACCCCCTTAAAAAAAATAAATTGTTTGCCCTTGCAATTGTTCTAATGTATGAGAAGTACTTATTCCTGGCTCTTGAAACGTTTGTTTTAGCTGTCTGAGAAAAAAAGCCCCTTATTGCTGCCACACGTCACAAGGAAAAGGACGGACCACTGAACCCCAAAACAAATAATGAAAATGTCTCAAAAAGGATCTTAAAGTCTTAAATAAAATGCGTGCACAATTATGTTAACGATGTTGACAAAAGGACAAAACGAAGAGCAAGAAAAAAAAATACAAATTCTATGAACTCAAGAAATCTATAAAGCCAAACGCCAATGTTATTCAACAATGGCAAGGAGCAAAATAAATGCCATAACAAGAACTCTGACACCAAGGCATTTCGCTAAGGCAGCTATGCCAGCGAGCACAACGTCAGTGTGATTGTAATCAACTACAAGGACAACGAATATCGGGAGGTACCGTTATATGGGGGCTATATGAAAACGTTGACCTACATGGCCCATTTACGAACTTACCCTGCCTATTAGCAACATAAACATGTGTGCAAAATTTTAGCCTTCTATCTCAATCCTGAAGACATTTGTCCTTGCTTTCAAAAATTTCAAATTCATGAAGTATAGTTTCTTTATGGCAACCTATGAGTCCACAAAGGTGCCAGATTAATGTCAAACAATTAATTTTCTTCTCCAACCGATATTTCCACCCCTCGTCCAAATACATAAATTCACTATCTACTTTCCCTCAATTCCTTCCGACTTGCGTCTCCGTCATGTCACTCGGACTGGTGTATTATTTTTATTTTGACTTCAATACGTGGTGTACTGGAAATAATCATAAAATCAATTGCTATGCCATGGGTCTTAACTTGTTTTCTATGAATTCCCAGTTTGATGGGTTGCCCGTTCCCGTTCTCATGGACATACCCTAGGCACACTTGCAATAAAATTGTGCGAAGGACGAAAAATGGGGGAGGAAAGAGAGAGGAAAAACGCATAATAAAAAAATAACAATAAAAATTGTTTAGACTTATGTCGTCTGAATATATAAATAAACAGAAGGTAGGACAAGAAGAAAAAACAACAAAAACATGGTCAAATAATAAACTCTTTCCTTATATCCTCTCCCCAACTCGTACACCCTCTTCCCAACTCATACACCCTCTCCCCAACTCTCTCCTTTTCCCAGGGGTATATAATTGTTCGCTCGCTTCTGGCAAACGAAGGGTGGACAATGAGTCTGCCGAATCAAAATGTGAAACCAAAGCAAAACATGAAAAAAGCAAAGCCAAGTAGAAAAACATTCTTTACTAGTTTTCCATAGAAAGTTAAATTGAAAAGCAACAATAATAGATTATTTGTCTGTCTGTTTGTTTACTTCTTAATTTGTGGTAGTTCCTCGAAGGTGGGTTTCTGCGGACAAGTGGGCTAAGTGATAATAAAACGTTTAATGACGTCAAATGATTGTCGCCGCCCCACCCTCTGTATTTATTATTTAATGTTCTGTGTAATAATTGATGTGAAGGGATCGGAAAAGAAAACATGACTGGAAGTTTAAAACTGTGGAGAAAAACCACTTAGGTTTTCATAAATTGTGTAATTGGCACACATAGAGCCCTTACAGGGGGTCTGCTTTGAGATACAAGTCGAAAAGGAAAGGGATATGCTTTAATAATTAATATAAATTATTTATTGAATTCCGACATGAAGGGTATATAGAAATTCAGATTTCAAGCCATACGGTGAGTTTTTTCTATTCAGCAACTAAACAGGTCTTAATATATAATAATTCGAAGTTTGAAGAAAATCGGTTACTATTTCTGAACTAAGTTTGATATTATTATTATCAAGTACAAAATTTGTTCTACGCTTGGCTTTATTTGAGATATATGATTATTTTTATATCCTACACCACATAGTGGTAAGGGTATTATGTCTTTGTCCATTTGTTTGTAATATGGAGAAAGAAGTGAGACTTTTGATGATCTGCATAGAATCACATTCTGAGTCGATTTATTAATTTCAGTCCGTCCGTCCGACCGTCTATCCATGTATTTTTGTGAACAAAATGCAGGTCGCATTTATTAGCCTATTGAGATGGAATTTTCCGAACAATATTTGTTTGGGCCAAGGGCGAACCCTATAGAAATTGGTAAGAATCGGTTCAAATTTAGATATAGCTCCCATATACAACCCTTCAGCCGGTTTCAGGTCAATTGTGCAGCAAATGGGCAATGTCAGTCTGAATGTACTTCCGACGGAATTCAGCCTAGCTATTACTCTCATTTATATGATTCATCCAATTTGGTGTTAAAGTCCCTTACATGTGTAACATTCACTCCACAACATTGAATTTTGGTACTAAATATCAGATACAGCCCTCAAATACCTCTGCCAAATTTTATCAAGATCGGGTTAGATTCGGATATAGCTACCATGTATACCTTTATCCGAGTCCATTTTTATTGTGCATTAAATGACTGATATCCCAATTGCCCAATTGAAGTAAATTGTGGCACTTCCGCCAGACTTCAGGCTAGAAGCATGTACTTCAAATTTGGAGAAAATCGGTTCAAGTATAGCTATAGTTCCCATATAAATGTTTCATTCGATTTGGGGTTTTAACTCCTTCACATTCGTAAAATACAGGGCGAGATAAAAAAACTGTAACAAAGTCAAATTCATAATTTTTAAATTTTTTTCTTTTTTGAATTTTATTGAATAAATGCAAAAAAAAAAAACATCGGAAATAGCATCGAATTTAAGAATAAGTTCAGATTTGTTCGAATTGGCCACATTTGGCACGAATTATGACCTTCAAACGGCCAATGAAACAATGAAAATGGCCAAACTCAAGCGCTTGCTTGAGGTGATCGGCACTTTGGCATTTTTTAGAGCCAACCTTGCTCTCCAAAAAAAAAAAAACTCCAGACACAATATTTCAACGGATTGGTATCCGGAAATTTTGGTGGCCATTCTGCACTGAAAATGAAGCGAGGAACCTCACTTTGTAACCATTCTTGGGTGGCGCCTGCTGAATGCGATGGTGATGAGTCCTGTTGGAATGTCGAAGGTCTGCAACCAAAGTGTTTGCGTGCCCAAAGCTTTAATACACCCTCCAGGATATTTTCGCGACAATATTCCGCATTTATTCAGATTCCACGGTCGATTAATACAAGTGGAGAGCGACCATCGGCTGTTATGGAGGTCAACACCATCACCACGGCCGTCGCTTGAGTTGGTGCTGGTGGCTGGTGGCCAAACGAAGGTTCACATTTTCAGCTGACCTCTTTGGCAAGTAAACACGATAAGTTTGTTTGTTTACAAACTGATAAACAACGAATGTTTTCTCATCGGAGGAAACCAAATTCGGTAGGTCACCACTTTCGGCCAAGCGACGCAACTCTTTAACTTTTTTAAGTCTATTTTCTTCCGGTTGCGGTGTAAGTTCTTGCACGTTTTGGAATTTCAATGGTTTTTGCAATTTTTGGAATTTCAATGGCTTTAGCCCGAGCTCATCTTTCAATATTTGCCGAATGGAATATTGCGATATGTTCACCTCACGAGCCATTTTTCAGCCACTGCGATGCGGGTTTTAATCAAGTCGCTTCTTCACTTTTCGAACTATTGCTGCTGATGTTGCTGTTTTCTTCCGTCTATTTTCTTGACGTCGGGCTACGCTACCAGTATCACGAGAAACAAAAGATTTATTCACATTTAAACGCTGGAGTGCTCCAACGATAGCCACTTGTGGTTTTCAGCCAAATATAATGAAATCACACTATCATGCTTGAATTCCATCACGAATAACTTTTTTTCTGGAAAACTCTCACCAAAATGCTTTTGCACGCCTGTATATAATATAGAGAGCAGTCACTGGAATAATTTTAACAGCTATCGGACGAGTGGCTTAGAAGCGACAGCAGCAGTAGTTGGTTGTAGTATTTTGATCTCACCCTGTATATAATAGTACTTGACATATCACCGTTATTTTGTGCTGTGCTCGGGAGACGATTTTCAAAATCTTCAAAATTTTGTTTTAATAATTTTATTTAAGGTTTTTGGAATGGATATAATTAAAAGGATGTCCTTATTAAACACGACATTTTTTTCTCGATAAATCCTTTCTTCACTATTTTTGGAAGATGCTACATTTTTTTTAGAAAATTCAAGAGTTTTTGTGAAGCAAGGGAATCCTAAGGTAAAGTCTTCTAAATGTTTACTATCGTTAAAAAAAGCTTAATAGGTCAGGAGATCTTTGAATTCCAAATAAATAATAGATCTTGACTAGACATGTTTTTACGACTCATATATTGTTAAGAAGTACTTAAAAATTAATAAAAAATCAGGCGGTTTGTGTGCAGCTCAGAAAGATATTAATACAAAATCTTTGTAACCTGACCAAGAAATCTTGACAAATATCTATAAAAAAATAACGGATAATAATTTTTGAAAATTCTACTTCTTGGCCAGGAAGCCATAAAAAATCCCCAATTCGGTAAGCGAAAAATATTTTCTTTAAACAAAAAAAAGTGCATGAAAATCTTGCAATAGTATTATTTATAAATCTACGATTTCTTGGAATACATTGAAATTAGGCAAGATTATAGTAGGGCTAGCATGATAGGGAATACACTTCATCATCATAACTTGCGGCAAAGTTCCTGTAAGTCTGTAAATTTCTGTAAATTCCGGTATATATTTGTATACAATATCCGACTCGTCATAAAAATCAGAATCAATAGAATGGTCAAGAGTATAATTTTCATATATTTGTGATTTTGCCGCCAGGTGATTTTCAGCATTAGAAACAGTCTCGATTAAATGGAATTTTTTTTTTCAAAAATTGGGAAGAATTCTAGTTTTATGGATTTCATCCATACTAACTTTTAAATTTATTGCAAATTCCCAACCATCCTTAGCATCAAAACGTCCGTCCATTGATTTCCCACATTAATTAATTTTATGATACCATATGGACTCCCTTAGCACAAATAAGAAAATCGCACATTTATTTACCTTTACCCAGCCGATGAAGTCATTTTGGAAAATTGTTTTCTCTTTCCCCCCTCTCAGTCCTGCTTTATGTACCTTATCCAATTTAATGCTAAATTAATTTAATTATGTCTATGTCATTTCTTCAATAATGTTGTTCAATTCTCAGTTCAATTTTCTCATGTTATTTTTTCTTTTTGCAATCTTTCATTACAGTTCTTCCAGAACAGCCCATAATATTGGATCGTTGGGGTCGTCAATTAAATGGTACGAAATTGGGGCCAAAACAGGAAGGTGATGATATTGTTATAACCTGCCGGGTGGTGGGAGGTAAGTATTTGGGTTTTGAAACGAGAAATTTGTTTTTGTGTGTTTGGCAGTGGCCATTAATGCTGTTCACAGAATTGTTGGGAAATTGAGTTTTTTTGTGGGTGTTTTCATCATTTGTGGACTTTAAATATCCACCTGGTTTTCTTGGGAAATTCAGAAGAAAAAACATTTTAAATTTTCTTCCAAAAAAAAGGAAAAAAAACTATAGCCCAGTAATCTTCAAATGACAACTGTGTGACTGGCTTACACACACAAACAAAATATGTTTTTTTTTTCTTAATACCCATAAGTATGTGTATGTGTGTTGTAGCTGAATGGGGGAGAGATGTGTTGGACAAATCTCCCCCAATATCCCCTCGAATGGATTTTAAACCATGGATTGCCAATGGATTTGTCGCTTTTTTGTGAGACTTTATGTAATTTAAGAATTCAATTTCCCTTTTAATTTCCCAAAAGCATTGACACACCAACACATTGCCAAAAAACAATATGGGGTACTACATATTTAGTGGAATATTGGCGGAACTTGGGATAACTGAATGATAAGAGAATTCCGATAGGAAAAATATGTTCACAATTGCCTGAGGAGGCGATAAATTACTCTGTGGAAGGAAGGGACTTCTGCATGGACCTACTAAATTTTTCCAAAAATATATGACCCTATATTTGGAATGCTTACAATTTTCTCTGACATCAAGTGTTTCACAGGAATATCAAACCTGACCTTACCCCAAACTTATAAAATAAAATCCATGATATACCCCACCACCGCCAATTATTTCCCAAAATCCCCAATAATTTCCCTGCTAGCCTCCATTTCTAAATCCTTCCGCAATCGATCAATCCACATGTCCACCAAAACAAATCCCACAACTACGACCCATATGTGTCTATTTGCCGCAACACTTGTGTCGACTCTCACACAAATCCATAGACACAATTTTCGCCTAAACTCTAAGTCTAGAACGGCTATTCGTTTTTCTCTCTGTTTTCGTTTTTTTTTTCCGATACGATTTTTGGGAAAGGCATAAATACTAAATGCTATTTCTGAGAACAGTCTTTTTTTTTTTTCTCTATCCCTCTCACTTCTCTACCACATTGTTAAAGAATAAAACTGATTTTGTATTTCCTATTTCGTTTCGTTTCTTTTTTTCAATTTCTCTATTCTTTTTATCGCAACGTGTATTTTTTCTAATTCGGCAATGGCTGCTGTCTGCTGGATGGATGGATGAATGAATGGATGGATACTTTGGTTAACGGCTGGCTGTATCTGTGTGAAACCTGTGGCAAAACCCAAAAAAATCTCCCACATTTTTTTGGTGCTGCTTAAATACTCTACCCATGGACCAAATCTCAACAAAATCGCATTGCAACCGGCTTAATGGGAATCGCCTTTGAAAACACCCGCACACACACACGCTCTCACATCGACGTTTATTGATTTGAATATAAACACCAACCGCACCACCTTCTACACTCAACCCAAACCCAAAAAACACCCAGGACGACCACAACCACAAGTGCGATGGCTGGTCAATGGTCTGCTGGTGGACAACCAATACGAACATTATTCCGGTGATGTTATCGAGAATCGTTTGCTATGGCCATCGGTTCAACGAACGGATTTAAATTCCGTTTTCACATGCCAGGCTCTGAATACGCAATTAGACAAGCCCAAGGAAAAGAGCTTCATCTTGGATATGCATTGTAAGTATTAACCAAACAAAGCAACAACACAACACATTTGCGACTAATGGAAGAAAGAACATTCCCCAAAAAAAAAAAAAAAAACACAAAGAGGGCAAAAAAAGAAATAAACAAATTTTCTTCGGCAAACTGCAACAGATTTGCCGGAGTTGCTAATGGAATAAAAATTAAGGAAGCCTATAGTTGAACGATTAATAAATTTAACATTAAAGGGAGACTTTGACTCTCAAAATATTGGTAAAGGTATACATATGAAGAGGTATACGGCGAGAAGAGCTACAGCAGTTCTTCTATGGCGAGAAAATCTGCAGTTGCTCATTTATATCGATAAGAGCTACAGCAGCTCTTCTATGTGTCGAAGAGCTCCTATAGCTCTCCTACGTATAAAAGAGCTCTCCTATAGCTCTTCTACGTATAGAAGAGCTCCTATAACTCTTCTATGTATAGAAGAGCTTCTAAAGCTCTTCTACGTATAGTAGAGCTCCTATAGCTCTTCTACGTATAGTAGAGCTCCAATAGCTCTTCTGTGTATAGAAGAGCTCCTATAGCTCTTCTGTGTATAGAAGAGCTCCTACAGCTCTTCTGTGTATAGAATAGCTCCTACAGCTCTTCTGTGTATAGAATAGCTCCTACAGCTCTTCTATGTATCAAAGAGCTCCTATAGCTCTTCTATATATCGAAGATCTCCTATAGTTCTTCTATGTATCGAAGAGCTCCTATAGGTCTTTTATATATCGAAGAGCTCCTATAGTTCTTCTATGTATCGAAGAGCTTCTAAAGCTCTTCTAGTATCGAAGAGCTCCTATAGCTCTTTTATGTATAGAAGAGCTCCTATAGCTCTCCTACGGATAGAAGAGCTCATGTATAGCTCTTCTATGGATAGAAGAGTTCATGTATGGTTCTTCTATGTATAGAAGAGCTCCTATAACTCTTCTATGTATAGAAGAGCTCCTATAACTCTTCTATGTATAGAAGAGCTCCTATAACTCTTCTATGTATAGAAGAGCTCCTTTAGCTTTTCTATGTATAGAAGAGCTCCTATAGCTTTTCTATGTATAGAAGAGCTCCTATAGCTCTTCTATGTATAGAAGAGCTCCTATAGCTCTTCAATGTATAGAAGAACTCCTATAGCTCTTCTATGTATAGAAGAGCTCCTATAGCTCTTCTATGTATAGAAGCGCTCCTATAGCTATTCTATGTATAGAAGAGCTCCTATAGCTCTTCTATGTACAAAAGAGCTCCTATAGCTCTTCTATGTATAGAAGAGCTCCTATAGCTCTTCTATGTATAGAAGAGCTCCTATAGCTCTTCTATGTATAGAAGAGCTCCTATAGCTCTTCTACGTATAGAAGAGCTCCCATAGCTCTTCTATGTATAGAAGAGCTCCTATAGCTCTTCTATGTATAGAAGAGCTCCTATAGCTCTTCTATGTATAGAAGAGCTCCTATAGCTCTTCTGTGTATAGAAGAGCTCCTATAGCTCTTCTGTGTATAGAAGAGCTCCTATAGCTCTTCTGTGTATGGAAGAGCTCCTATTGCTCTTCTGTGTATAGAAGAGCTCCTATAGCTCTTCTATATGTAGAAGAGCTACACCAGCTCTTCTTGTATAGAAGAGCTCCTATAGCTCTTCTGTATCGAAGAGCTTCTATAGCTCTTCTATGCATCGAAGCTCTTCTATAGCTCTTCTATGTATAGAAGAGCTCCTATAGCTCTTATATGTATAGAAGAACTCCTATAGCTCTTCTATGTATAGAAGAACTCCTATAGCTCTTCTGTGTATAGAAGAGCTCCTATAGCTCTTCTGTGTATAGAAGAGCTCCTATAGCTCTTCTGTGTATAGAAGAGCTCCTATAGCTCTTCTACGTATAGAAGAGCTCCTATAGCTCTTCTGTGTATAGAAGAGCTCCTATAGCTCTTCTGTGTATAGAAGAGCTCCTATAGCTCTTCTGTGTATAGAAGATCTCCTATAGCTCTTCTGTGTATAGAAGAGCTCCTATAGCTCTTCTGTGTATAGAAGAGCTCCTATAGCTCTTCTGTGTATAGAAGAGCTCCTATACCTCTTCTGTGTATAGAAGAGCTCCTATAGCTCTTCTGTGTATAGAAGAGCTCCTATAGCTCTTCTGTGTATAGAAGAGCTCCAATAGCTCTTCTGTGTATAGAAGAGCTCCTATAGCTCTTCTGTGTATAGAAGAGCTCCTATAGCTCTCCTACGAGCTCATATAGCTCTTCTGTGTACAGAAGAGCTCCTTTAGCTCTTCTGTGTATAGAAGAGCTCCTATAGCTCTTCTGTGTATAGAAGAGCTCCTATAGCTCTTCTGTGTATAGAAGAGCTCCTATAGCTCTTCTGTGTATAGAAGAGCTCCTATAGCACTTCTGTGTATAGAAGAGCTCCTATAGCTCTTCTGTGTATAGAAGAGCTCCTATAGCTCTTCTGTGTATAGAAGAGCTCCTATAGCTCTTCTGTGTATAGAAGAGCTCCTATAGCTCTTCTGTGTATAGAAGAGCTCCTATAGCTCTTCTGTGTATAGAAGAGCTCCTATAGCTCTTCTGTGTATAGAAGAGCTCCTATAGCTCTTCTGTGTATAGAAGAGCTCCTATAGCTCTTCTGTGTATAGAAGACCTCCTATAGCTCTTCTGTGTATAGAAGACCTCCTCTAGCTCTTCTGTGTATAGAAGAGCTCCTATAGCTCTTCTGTGTATAGAAGAGCTCCTATAGCTCTTCTGTGTATAGAAGAGCTCCTATAGCTCTTCTGTGTATAGAAGAGCTCCTATAGCTCTTCTACGTATAGAAGAGCTCCTATAGCTCTTCTACGTATAGAAGAGCTCCTATAGCTCTTCTACGTATAGAAGAGCTTCTATAGCTCTTCTACGTATGGAAGAGCTCCTGTAGCTCTTCTACGTATGGAAGAGCTCCTGTAGCTCTTCTACGTATGGAAGAGCTCCTGTAGCTTTTCTACGTATTGAAGAGCTCCTATAGCTCTTCTACGTATAGAAGAGCTTCTATAGCTCTTCTACATATGGAAGAGCTCCTGTAGCTCTTCTACGTATGGAAGAGCTCCTGTAGCTCTTCTACGTATGGAAGAGCTCCTGTAGCTTTTCTACGTATGGAAGAGCTCCTGCTCTATAGCTCATCTTTACATAGAAGAGCTTCTAAAGCTCTTCTTTACATAGAAGAGCTTCTATAGCTCTTCTACGGATAGAAGAGCTTCTATAGCTCTTCTTCTATGGATAGAAGAGCTCCTGTATTTATAGCTATAGATACAATTGTTTTTTTACTTCTTTTATGGATAGAAGAACTTCTATAGCTCTTGTTTTGGGTTTTTGCGTGTGCGTTTGGCCCATAACCCCACATTTTTATAGCCCTTTTCCCCTTCCATAAAATTTTGTCAACATTCCTGTGTAATTAAGCTCCATTTATTTTGATTTGTTTGACTCTTAATTGTGTAATCCACCCAACAAGGTATCACATAAAAAACCAATCCCCCACAAAACTATAATTTCCAGCATAATTACAATTTAATTTCCGACAGGAATGTTGACTTCTAGACTAACAACCACATTTCATTCCGTTGTTTAGTGTTACAGAGTTTCCTGCCCACCTCTCCAGTCGGCACTTAAGCCAACAATAGCCACTCTAGTAGATATGCCACTGACCAAGTGGGTAATTTGTCTATTGACTTACGTATGTATATTTAACAGACATAACATTTGAATTGAATTTGAATAAATGTGGTTCGTAAAAGGGAGGATTGTTGATACCTCCAATGCAGAATAGAAATGTGGTGACTCCTACTTTTGGCACATGCAAATTTTTTTCTTCACCCATTTGAAATGTTTGGTTGGCCGAAGGCAAGAGGACCTCCGTTTGTAAGGAAACATTTGCGTTTGCCTCCATTTGTCCAAAGGTATTATTTTCTATGGCGAGACATAATTCCTTAAGTCTAGCCTTAAGTTTTTTTTTTTTTTCATACACAGTGCAACATTTGCAGAACCTTTAATTTTTCTTTTATAGACCAATATTTGTTGCTTACATTGTTGTTGTTTTTTCTCTTTTCATTTCATTTTTCGTCCTATAGTGAAACCACTTGAAGTAAAAATAATAGACCCACCCAATTCAATGGTGGCCGATAGACGGTACGAGGTAACATGTGAATCAACCGGTTCCCGACCAAATGCCATCATTACCTGGTATAAAGGAAAAAGGCAATTACGCCGAACGAAGGTAAGTCGTTTGTTGTGTATGTCCAAAAAAAAAAAGGAAAAAACAACGAAATGGAAAAGGTAATATATAATATGTTGAAGAAAATATGTGTGTGTGTATATATTGAAAGGAAAGGTATGTAAGAATATATGTTTGGTGAAATTCAAGGAGTGGGTTTTCAAATTGATGAGGCATTGTAAGTCCTTGTGGAAAGGAAGGCTAAGTGGAATAAAGGGTGATGGTGTTGTGTCCAACAATGGAAGATAATAAAATGGGGTAACTAACGTTATTATGCATGGTTCAGTGTGTATCTAATGCAATTTCATGGTATACACCCGAGAAAAAAAAATGCGATTTCGGAAATTCAACACGTATTGTCTGAAATTATACTGAGGTTTACGGGACGTTATTTTGGTTAAAAGATTGGAGAGATAATCACAAATAACTTACAGTTCTCTTGCAACGTAACGAGTGAATGCGACACAGGGTGTGAATCTTAAGATCAAACGTTCGTAAGTTCGGGTCGTCCAAAAAACGCAACACAAAACAAGTAAAAAAGCTGTAAATTCGGCCGGGCCGAACTTTGAATACCCTTCACCATTTTGAACAAATTTGGCAATTTTCAAAAAAACCGTACCGTTATATGGGGGCCTATACGAAGACGTGGATCTGCACAGAAAATTTTTTGTCTTTGGCTGTAGTATCCACTACGAACTTCAAATACCAAAATTTGAAACAATTTCGGCGAATAATGTCGCTAAAATCATCAAAATATTGAATATCGGGAGGTACCGTTATATGGGGCCTATACGAAGATGTGGTTCTGCACAGACAATTTTCTTTCTAAGGCTGTAGTATCCATTAAGGATTTCAAATACCTAAGTACCGCTAAAATCATCAAAATACCGAATGTCGGTATCGTTATATGGGGGCTATACCAAAACGTGGACCTACATGGCGCATTTTCTATACCAAAAGTCCTGCAGACATAACACACATTTTTGTAAAATTTTATTAACCTACTTCATTTCGTTCGGAAGCTAGAGTGATTCTTACAGACGTACAGACGGGCGGACATCGCTAAATTGTCATAAAATTTTATGCTGATCAAGAATATATGAACTTTGTGGGGTCTAAAACGTATATTTCGAGGTGTTACAAACGGAATGAAAAACTTAATATATCATCCATACTATGGTGAATATGGCAATAGTGTAGAGTATGTTGTGTCGAGTTCTCGATCTGAAAATCGGTAGTTCCAACCCTTCGCTCTAACGGAATTTATTTATTGACACTTTCATCGAAATATCCTTGTTTGAATAAGGGACCAGTATGCTGTTTAGTCCACAGTTACTGCTTCCAAAAAGTACTTACTGAAGCCATTACCAGGTTATGGGGTATTATGATAGAGATTATCACTGTATCATATCCAAGACTTTTACTGCAAAAGCTAAATTATTTATAAGTGGCATCATCACCAAAGCCTTATATGCCCTCATTTCAGATTCCTTTTAAAGACAATTCATTATTTCGAAGGTCGATCAGATATATAATTCGGGATACTTTTCAATGACTTTAAGATATATAATCGAAAAGAGCTTATGTCGTGGATTCTTTTGAAAAATTATCAGCGATGCAATCGTAAGTTCATTTAATATATCTCTAGTCGAGCATTTCTTACAATGACACTTAAAGCTGGAAAAGAGATTAAATTGGTTTTTTTAGATCTCGAATCCTGCATATTTTCAAAGACTTTCACAGTTTTTCCAAGAAATTCATTCCGGGATTTTTCTGAAAGACTTTCTAAGCTTCAATGGTGATTTTTCTGAAAGACCTTAAGAATGACTCTTTAAGCTCGTATCTCCAGTCATGGATTTTTTAATACTTTTACAGTTGCAGATTTGCATATTTCTGAACAACACTTATAATCATGGAATTTTTAACACTAACAGTTTTAGTGCTTCAATCATAAATAAAATTAATAAAATCTCAAATCGTGAGCTTTTCTGAATATCCTTTGAAGCCCAGTCCTGGCTAGGATTTTTCGGAACAACATTTAAGGCTCCAATTCCACTGTGTATGACATTTGGAAATGCAGACTTTAAGAAACATAATCGAGATTTTTCTGAAAGTACTTTATTCTTGGGTTCTGTTCAAAAACTATCAGCAGCCCAATCCTGAGTTAATTGGAAAGATCTCTAGTCGTGTATTTCCTTAAATGACATTTAAAGCTCAGACAAGAGCTCCAATCGTGGGTTTTTGAGAAAAAAGGTTTAGAGCCCTAATGTAGGATATTTTTAAAGACATCAAAGTGCTTGTAAGAAATTCATTTGGGGAATTTTCTACAAAATTTTTTGAGGATTTGTATTGGATTTTTCTGAGAGACCGGATTTAGTCTTGAAATATGTTTGGAACTCTAGAAGTGGTTGTTTTAGATATTTTTTGAGCTTCAGTTGAGGAGATTCAATCATGGAATTTTTAGCTCCAATTGTGGTTTGACAGTGTAGTGTTGGCAATGATTTTTTAATCAACTATAGAGCTCCAGTAAATTTTTTCGAAGGTCTTTATAGCTCTAATATTGGATTTAACTGAAAGAACTTTAGTCCTTACATCGTGGATTTTTCTGATAAACTTTTAGAGTACCAATCCTAGATTCTTCAAAATTGTTTTAGGACGTAAATTATGGATTTTTTTGAAAAAATTTTGGAGTCGCGTATATTCCAAAATATCTTGCAGCTTCGATCGTACATTTTTCAATAGTTTCAATAGTTAATTTTTTAGAAAGATTTTATTGCTTAACTCCTCTATTTTTCTGGATTACTTTTCGAGCTCCAGTCACTTTAATAAAGGCTTTTGAAAGGCTTTTAAATTTCTGATAGCAGAATTTTCTGATATCTTTTGAAATCCCTTTAAAGCTCGTATCTTGATTTTTTCCGGAATATATTTAGAACTGCTATTAGGTATTTTTCTAAGAAAAAATTTGCGGTTCCAGTCTTTTTTTTTTACCCTTCACCATACATAGTATGGAGGGTATATTAAGTTCGTCATTCCGTGTGTAACTTTAGACCTAACAAAGTAGATATATATAAAAATCAAGACGATTTAGCCCTATCTGCTCGCCCGTCTGTTGTAGTCTTGCTAGAGTCAGAACGAATTAAGATAGGAAGCGAAAAATTTGACAGATCAAGTATTTTTCTGCAGGCAGTTCCAGTTCGAAGAATGGGGTATAACGGTACCCCACAATATTCGGTATTTTGATGATTTCAGCCACATTTTGGAATTAGGGAAAATTATGGTATTATCTGAAAAATAACACAAGCACTTCCTTTTAAGTACTTTACCCGCACGCTATTGTATATTCCCCACACAACGGTTCCTCTGATATTCGGTATTTTAATCCTTTTAGCGACATATTTTTCCGAAATTGTTTCAAACTCCGTACTTAAAGTTCGTAATGGATACTACAGACTATGACAAACAATTTGTACATGCTGGTTCAAGTCTTCATGTAGCCCTTATATAAAGATATCCCCGATTTTCGGTATTTTAATGAGGACATTATTCACCAGAACTGCTTCAAATTTCATATGTAACGCTCGTAATGGGTAATACAACCTATGACAGAAAATTGTTTATGCAGGTCCACGTCTTGTTAAAGGTTCCCTATAATGGTGCCCCCCTTTGTCCGACATGTTGATGATATTAGCGACATTATCCACCGGAATTGCTTAAAATTTCGCTTTTAAAGTTCGTAATGGGCACTACAGCCGATGGCAAAAAAATAACTTATAAAGAACCACGTTTTAAATTTTGCGGAAATTCTTAAAGTTCCTTCAAAAGTTTGGCCAGCGGAACTTACCTGTTTATCATTATCTGCTCTAATGTTAAATTTTCCCGAAAGCCACTAAAGTTCCAAATTGGTATTTTTTTTAAATTAAGTCTATATTTCTAATGGTTTGTTTATCGGTGTATTTGCAGGCCGAAAGCGGGGGCCTATATTGTCATGCCTTGTACCTGCTGGAGAACTCCAAATACCAAATGTTATATATATATATATCTCTTAAAAAAATATATAAAAGAATGAGGCATAAATCATAAAAATACCGAATATATTTGTATATTTATAGATTATTTTCTTTCAAAGAGTATATATCAAATTCAGATTCCAACTTTAAGATATTTCCGTTGAGCAATATCGTTAAAGGCGTGAAAATACTAAATATATGGGAACCATACGAAGCTTGGACCTGTGCAGGCAATTTTTCTGTCATAGAAAGAAATACCCATTAAGAACTCCAAAATCTAAATTTGAAATAATCTCGGTGAAAAATGTGACAAGAATTGTGAAAATTCTGAATAGTAAGAGGAACAATTATATGAGGGCTTTACTAAAATGTGGGCATATGTAGATTGTTTTCCCTCGTAGGAAGTAGTGCCCAATGTCATTCTAAATTTGAAATAATTCTCGCTTAAATAATAAAAATGCCGAATATAGGGAGGTATCATAATACGACGGCTTCGTATAGCCGTGCATTTATATATACAATTTTCTGTCGGGGGAGGTACTACCCATGCAAGCTTCGAGTTCTAAAATTGAAAGATGTTAAAAAATGTGGTAAAATAGTCAAATTCCTGAATATTATTAGGCACAGTTATTTGGGGACTATAACAAAACCTAGACCTTTATACATAATTCTCTGCAAGATTGTTTCCTGCCAACGGTTATATGGGGGTCATACAAAAACGTGCAACTATATGGCTCAAGTATATTGCCCTAATTTTTTAACTCCCTTAATTTAAAAAGGTCTTAAAATCGTTCTCCACTAATAAACAAACGTTGTTTTTATAAAAACAACAATAAAGGGATAAGCCTGACCATTTTGCAACAACAAAATACTACGGTATCCCGAACAAACAAGCCACACTGGTCTTAAAAAAATTCAATATTTTTTATGACGGTGTTGGTTTAAAATTTTGGTTTTGCCAGGAGTATCAAAAATAAAAAACACTGTGCAACAAAATATCTATATACTAAATATAAAAATTAAATTTTGAAAAGTTCCCCAAACCCTAGTATTTTACCATATATTATAGGAGGTAAAAATGTTACCCATATCGGTAAAATATGTCGGTTTTCCATTACAGCAAGTTAAAAAAAAATTAAATACCTTGCTCATGCATTTATACAAAACTTCACA
Source organism: Musca domestica (assembly GCF_030504385.1). Taxonomy (NCBI): domain Eukaryota; kingdom Metazoa; phylum Arthropoda; class Insecta; order Diptera; family Muscidae; genus Musca; species Musca domestica. Next base: position 19,127,783 of record NW_026712383.1, read on the forward strand.
GACAAAATATCGTACCGCAAAAAAGCATCCTGCTCTATGCCAACATAAAATGAGTAGTAAACAAATAAACAAATGCATTGTAACTATTTTTAAATATTTGAAGCAGCAGCAGTGGCTACGAGTGCTGACTAGCGCATTCTGTCAATAGGAACGACGACTACAGTTAGTAACAGTTTTTTGTTTGTTTGGTTTGCTTTCTGGCCATAGAGAGCGCAGCCCATCAACCTAACTCCTGTTGGGGTTATTGTAGCCACCACACAAAACAAACCTTTTCACAAAATAGAACTCCCCCTTGGGAGTTCTAGGATCGCAAAACAAAGTCCTATGCAAAGAATTTCCTGCAAATAAAACTAGCAAACGTTTATACCGTATAATGATGATGATGATGGCGATGGTGAAAAAAAGAAAACAAAGGAAAGAAAGCGTACTGTCTGCCAGGCTGGATTGCCGACTGTCTGACAGTATGACCAGTAAAAGGAGACAAACGTTCAATTTACGTGCACTTATTTTGTGCAAATTGCATGCGGTCATCCATAAATACTTCACTACTTACTTACCAAATAGTCACAAAGTAGTCACTCGCTGCAAATGCATTGCAATGGAATGGAATGGCAGGGAGTCAAATGCTATGAGAATTTGGGGTCGGTACAAAGGGCGTTGTGCAAATAAATGCAGTGAAATCAAGTGATACTTCCAAACATATCCAATACTCTGGAGGAGTCATAAGTGCTTACAGGAGTGTTGCTTTAAAGTTTATATTGCTACAGAATTGTTGTATTAGATACCCTCGAGAAAAAATGGATATCAGGAACACAGCTTAACGAAATGAATTAACCATCTTTTGAAGTACTAATTCATCAGATTTCCTAGTATTCGTGCCAATTGAGGCAGGGCTCTGAAATTTCTGAATCTATAAATTATGCACATATTAAGGTCAGGTCTTTGTTCCGTACGGATTTTAGAATAAGAGTAGCACCGTATGTAAACAAGAAAAATTGTCGCATTTGGGGCAGAGAAAATACACACGGATGTACTGAAAATCCAATGAACCCAAAGCGAGTAACTCTTTCGTGCAAATTTTTGTCCACAGCAATAATTGGGCCATTTTTCTTCTACAATGGGCAATGACCAGCCTTTATGTCATCGGGACATGTTGAGTGAATTTTCGTTCATAAAAAATGAAGAATAGGATATTGGCAACATTTGGTTTCAACAAGTGGATGCAACATGCCATACAGAGCTGATACCGGTTGGCCACTTCCGAGTTGTTGTTTGCCTATTATTTTTGAGGTGCCGTCAAAGATAAGTGGTAAATGGCTGAGAAGTCAAAGGGGAATAATCGTGAATATTTGATGAAATACAGCTAGCACACAATCAAAATTTTGACCGATTACGGTATGGCCACCCAAGGCAATTTTTCCCTTTTTAACAGAACCATTTCTATAAAACTATTTTAAAAGTATCACTCGGTTTTGCCGACAGATGTATACCCTCAGCCAATATCCGAATATTTAAGTATAGTTTGAGTTGGGTTATGATTTTTTTAAATGTTCACCCATAATGGGAGAGGTTACGAAGGACTGCACCAAACTGTCTATTTTGTAACTGTCCCAAGTCTGATATAACTATTACAACATGCTCAATTTGGACTATATAAACTATTTCCTTCAATTTATATGTTATAGTATGCGTGAGGTACCATATACTGTGTGAGGTAAAAGAACTACAACAAAGTCAAACGCCATAATTTTTACTTTTTTTTTTTAATTTTATTGAATGAAAGCAAAATATCTCAAAAATGGCATCAAACTTTAGAAAAAGTTTAGATTTGTTGAATAGGTCACCTTTGGTACGAATTATGGCCTTCAAACGGCCAATGAAACCGTCACACACTGCCCGAATGATGCTCTACGGTATTTTGGCTCATTCCCGACGAAGCCCTTGCTTGAGGTGTCGACACTTTGGTATTTTTTAGTGCCAAACTTGCTTTTCAAAATACTCCAGACACAATAGTCCAACGGATTGGTATCCGGAGATTTTTGTGGCCATTGTGCACTGAAAATGAAGCGAGGAACCTCATTTTGTAGCCATTCTTGGGAGGCGTGTGCTGAGTACGATGGTGCTGAGTTCTGCTGGAATGTCTACGGTCTGCGGCCAACATGTTTGCGTGCCCAAGGCTTTAATAGACCCTCCAGTATATTTTCGCGATAGTATTCGGCATTTATTCTGATGCCACGGTCGATTAATACGAGCGGAAAGTGACCATCCGCTGTTTTGGTTGCCCACACCATTACCATGGCCGGCGCTTGAGTTTTGGTGGATAAGAGAAGGTGCACATTTTCAGCTGACCTTTTTGGCAAGTAAACACGATTATTTTGTTTGTTTACAAACTGCTGAACAACGAATGTTTTCTCATCGGAGAAAACCAAATTCGGCAGTTCACCAGTTTCGGTCAAGGGAAGCAACTCTTTAGCTCTCTTTTTTTTCTTGCGGTGTAAGTTCTTGCACTTTTTGTAATTTCAATGGCTTTACCCCGAGCTCATTTTCTCAATATTTGCCGAATGAAATATTGCGATAGGTTCAGCTCACGAGCCATTTTTCGGCCACTGCGAAACGGGTTTCGATGAAGTTGCTTCTTTTTTTTTCGAACTATTTGTGCTGTTGTTGCTTTTTTCTTCCGTCTACTTCCTTGGCGTCGGGGCTACGCTACCAGCATCACTGTAACGAGCGATGGTACGAGACACAAAAGATTTATTCACATTTAAATGCTGGAGTGATCTAACGATAGCCACTTGTGGTTTTCCAGCCAAATATAAAGCAATCCTACTATCACGCTTGAATTCCATCAGGAATAATTTTTATCTGGCAAATTCTAACCAAAATGTTTAATATTATAAGCTGTATCTAGAATAATTTTAACATCTGTCGGACGAGTGGCTTAGAAATGACAGCAGTCTGAAATTGGTTGCAGTCAACCTGTATGTATGGTGAAGGGCATAAAAATATGAAGTTATTGACACCAGATTCTGTAAAGTTGGATTCTCTCCAATCAGAACTTTTATGTTTAAGATATTTTCATTTATGTTTTACAAATTTCAGTTGGGAATTTTAGGTAAAACTTACATCTACCTTTAAGTGGTGCATTTTCCGACGCGAATGGTTTTTTTCCTTTGACAATCAGAATCGTAATCTTTAAGCTGATGTAGTAATGAAATGTCTTTGAAACCTACACTAAATATGAAATCGTCAGTAACTGATATGTCGATGTTTCATTAAGTACTATAACTATATTAGAGATGTTAATGAGAAGACAATATTTCAAATATCAGCTTATTCGTTTGGATACTACCGTTTAAACGACAGCCAGAAAATAAAGTAGTACTATTTGAATCTACAATTGGAATTTTTCCCCACTTTTTGCCATTTTTAGAGTTTTAGCCATACTTTTAACATAACAATCTTCAATTTATCAATCACTAATTGCAATACACTAACCCAAAATTTAGAGATTATGAAGCCAAATTTTTTGGGAATAAAGGTTTGAAATATTATTCACTTTTGCCTATTTAACATCCATGTTCTGCCATATCCAATTCTCCAGATTATACCACAAATTTGATCCCCAACCCCTCATAACTTTCGTCAGCATATATGAGTAGCATGGAGAGTTCTCCATAAACTACTGTTTCTACTCATACCAGACAGTAACCTCAATGATAGAATGTCTGGAACCTCGTTTATAGATGCTGGGGTGTGTTAAAAATATCTTGATTCTAGATTCTTGCTCAATGGAAATACTGGACGAATACATTTTTTTTGTTTTACATTTCATCCCTTTATAATGGATTTCGTTTTAAATGTAATGTGATATAAAAATTGATGTAATATAAAAATTGATCCAGAAGTATTAACTAGACAGGGTTTAAAAATTCTGACATATCTTCCAAAAATTCGAATTTAATTCATTTTCAACTTCAATTTAAGTGAAATTAACCATTAAACCCAACAGCCTTATATATATCATTACCTTATATCATTGCATTCTTATGGCATTTAATTTGATTTTTTCGTTTCAAATACCGAACTGCACAAAAAATCAATTTAAATTAAAATATAATACCCAATACCATTATTATTTTCAGTTTATGTGAAAGTTTGCGCGCAGCGCATGTCTGCATTTTTCGATTCTCTGGCCATGGTGGTTGTCTATTTAGATTACGCGTAAACGGAAATGGAAATACATTTCCGTTAAAGGTTTGTCTAACATTTCAATTTTTTTTTTTTTTGCAAATGGAAAAGTAGAACGAGAGGTAGATGCCACCCACCCATTTCTAGTTCATTGACTAAACAAAGTTGCAATTGTAAAATGGCAGCCGAGCAACATTGGCAAACGTCAAGCAATTTGTAACTGTAACAGTGCCGGCGATGATGTTGTGGAGGATAATGATGTTGTTGGTGTAGATTGATGTTTGGACACATGCATATCAAACAACACCAGCTACGAAATGTGCATGATATCCACATGGTATTTCAATCAAAATAACTGGGTTTTTTTCCCTATTGAAATATAAGGTGTGGTACCCCGATGCCCACTCTATTGAGGGCGGGTTTTTTTGTTACAGCTTGTTTCCTTAGACTTTTAAACATTTAAATCACATTATCATTGTTTACCTACAACTCAGCGAAAAAAGGGGTGACTGGCAATCAATTACGCCCGCTCTTATACGTTTATATACTGTTGCAGGCCATCAGAGATGGCATTTCTGGTGCAATTTACGTTGGGCGCCATATTTTGACATTCCTAATTTATAAGTATTTTAAAACTGGTATATTTTTAAACTGATATTTAAAGGCATGTATTTGCAATCTAGTATGCATTACGTCCACTCTCCTATACTGCTGCAGGCCATGGGAAATGATTTCCCAAGCTTAATCTTGTTTGGGCGCCATATTTGGACAATTTTTATAAATAAGAACCTTTTCAAATGACGAGTTGTCGCAAATATTTTAAAATCCTCGTTGAACTGTATTTATTTTTTAATACCCCCTCTCGTTTATATTTTCATTTATTTCTGAAATAACATTTCTAGTAAAATTTTCGTTGGGCGCCATATTTGAAGTCATATTAAATAAGTACTTTTTGAATTGATATAAAACGAGTTGTGGCAAATAGTTAAAAATAAAATTATCTGCCTGTACAGGGTGAGATAAAAACTGCAACAAGATCAAACGTCATAATTTTTACATTTTCTTAAATTTTATTGAATGAAAGCAAAAACTGTCGGAAATATCAACAACTTTTAGAATTAGTTCAGATTTGTTCGAATAGGTCATCTTTGGCACGAATTATGGCCTTCAAACGGCCACTGAAACTGTTACACGCTGCCCGAATGTTGCTCTGCGGTATTTAGGCCTATTTCCGGCGAAGCACTTGCTTGAGGTGATCTATCCTTTGGTAATTTTTAGTGCCAACCTTGCTTTCCAAAATACTCCAGACACAATAGTCCAACGGATTGGCATCCAGAGATTTTGGAGGCCATTTGGCGCTGGAAATGAAGCGAGGAAACTTATTTTGTAATCATTCTTGTGTGGCGCGTGCAGAGTACGAAGGTGCTGAGTCCTGTTGGAATTTTCGAGATAATATTCGGAATTTATTCTGATGCCACGGACGATTATTACGAGCGGAGAGCGACCATCGGCTGTTATGGCGGCCCACACCATCACCATGACCGGCGCTAGAGTTCTGGTGGCCAACCGAAGGTACACATTTTGTTTAATATATTTTTCAATCAAAACCTAATATATACAAGGTGAGATAAAAAACTGCAACAAAGTCAAACGCCATAATGTCGGAAATAGCATCAAATTTTAGAATAAGTTTAGATTTGTTCGAATAGGTCATCTTTGGCACGAATTATGGTCTTCAAACGGCAAATGAAACCGTTACACGCTGCCCGAATGTTGCTCTGCGGTATTTTGGCCCATTTCCGGCTAAGCGCTTGCATGAGGTGATCGACACTTTGGTATTTTTTAGTGCCAATCTTGCTTACCAAAATACAATAGCCCAAGGGATTTGTATCCGGAGATTTTGGTGGTCATTGTGCGCTAGAAATGAAGCGAGGAACCTCATTTTGTAACCATTCTTGGTTGGCGCGTGCTGAGTCCTGTTGGAATGTCCAAGGTCTGCGGCCAAAATGTTTGCGTGCCCAAGGCTTTAATATATCCTCCAGAATATGCCATAATATTCGCATTTATTCTGATGCCACGGTCGATTAATACGAGCGGAGAGCGACCATCGGCTGTTATGGCGGCCAACACCAACACCATGGCCGGCGCTTGAGTTCTGGGGGCCAACCGAAGGTGCACATTTTCAGCTGATCTCTTTGGCAAGTAAACACCATAATTTTGTTTGTTAACAAACTGCTGGACAACGAATGTTTTCTCATCGGAGAAAACCAAATTCGCCAGTTCACCACTTTCGGCCAAGCGGCAGATTTCAGCTGACCTCTTTGGCAAATAAACACGATCATTTTGTTTGTTAACAAACTGCTGCACAACGAATGTTTTCTCATCGAAAAACAAGAAAACCAAATTCGGCAGTTCATTACTTTCGGCCAAGCGAAGCAACTTTTAGCTCTTTTGAGTCTATTTTCTTTCTGTTGCGGTGTAAGTTCTTGCTTTACCCCGAGCTCATTTTTCAACATTTGCGAATGGAATATTGCGATATGCTCAGCTCACGGGCCATCTTTCGTCCACTGCAACGTGGCTTTCGATCATGTAGTTTCTTTACTGTTCGAACCATTTCTGCTGATGTTGCTGTTTTCTTCCGTCCACTTCCATGACGTTGGTCTACGCTACCAATTCCATGGTAACGAGCGATGGTACGAGACACAAAAGATTTATTCACATTTAAATGCTGAAGTTCTATAACAATAGCCACTTGTGGTTTTCCAGCCAAATTTAAAGAAATCACACTATCACACTTGAATTCCATCACCAATAACTTTTTTCTGGAAAATTCTCACCAAAATGTTTTGTACGCTTGTAAACAACATAATGTGCTGTCACTGGAATAATTTTAACAGCTATCGGATGAGTGGCTTAGAAATGACAGCAGGTTGAAGTTGATTGCAGTTTTTATCTCGCCCTGTATACTGCTACAGGCCATGGGAAATGGCATTCCCATTTTAATTTTAATTGGGCGCCATATTTTGACAATTTTTATATATGAGAAACTTTTCAAATGATATATGGCGAGTTGTCTCAAATTTTTTAAAAGCGCCGTTATACTGCATTTATTTTTCAAACTAAAAACCACTTATATATTTTCATATATTTCTGAAAAACATTTTTAGTAAGATTTTCGTTGGGCGCCGCATTTAAAGACATATATAATGAGGGCCATTTTTACGGATATAATACAAATTGTGGGAAACAATTAAAAATAAGACTTTCTGTTTGTTTTTTAATAATTCGTAGCTTTGTTTCGTTTTTTTGTTTTACAAGTATATGACTTTTACGACATCATGTCGCAAACATCACTCATACTCGGTCCATTTAAAATTATCCTTATTTAATTTTTTAGGAATGTTAAATTTTGCATTAATTTTTTGACATGGTCGCAAACGCTTGTATGCATCCCATCACTGGCCAACACAAGCACACATAACATTTAGTTATTTGTTGTGGTGGTTGTTGCCATAGCACAAAGTGTGCAATTGTTTTTAATGCCGCTCAAACGAGAGAGCGAGTAAAAGCAAATGTAAATTACAACAACTCCATTTGCTATTCATTTACGTTAATGTTTGCGATTGGTTATCATGATTATCGCTGCAGCTAATGCAGTGTATTATGCTACTGAAAGGGAATTGTAATGATCCGGAGATGTTTTAGATTTCCTTGTGACAATGAGAAATTGAAATTGCAGATGTGAAAGAAACAATGGAAATGAAAGATGTTATTTGTACGGTATTTTAAGAAAGGAAGTTCAATAAATGAGGACTTAAATGGCTATACAAGAATGTTTCACAGACACATAAATTAAAAAAAAAAATAATAGCCTATTTTCAGCTGGGAAATTTTCTAAAATCAGGATAAGAAAATGTATAACGTATCATATCTCTTTGGACGCAATCTGTTTGGGGGCATTTGAAGTCTCTCTTTTTAGTGGCACGAAGCTAAAATTTAGAACATATCAGTATTTTGTATGCAGGCAGGTCAAGTTCAAAGATGGGCTATATCCACGTCCAAGATATCGTATTGTCCCCATATAACGATGCCTCCGATATTCTCTAGTTTAATGATTTTAGTCACATTTTTCAATGGAATTGTAGGAAATTCTACACAAGGACTTCTTTCTGAATACTTAAACCCTAGGAAGAGAATTGTTATTAAAGTTCCACGATATCACCTATCATCCATATAACGGTACCTCCCGATATTCGGTTTTTGATGATTGTATCTAAATTTTAGCAATGTAATTGTCTGAAAATCCACACCAGAAGTTTCTTCTGAGCATTTTACCCCCCCTGGAAGATATCGTATAGCCTCCATACAACGGTACCACAAGAATATTGGAACAAGATATTTTGATGATCATTTTTGTCCGGAATGGTTTAAAATTTGCTATATAAAGTTCATAATGGGAATCACAGCCTATGAAAAAATTGCGTATGCAGTATAGCCCCATATAACTAAACCTCACAATACTCGGTATTTTGATGATCTTAAATTGACTATGAAGGTACACGTCTTCATGTAGACCACATATATCGGCAACTCCATATACAGGGTGAGATGAAAAAACTGCAATCAACTTCAGACTGCTGTCATTTGTAAGCCACTCGTCCGACAGCTCTTAAAATTATTCCAGTGACAGCTCATTATATTGTTTAAAATCTCCGGATACCAATCCGTTGGACAATTGTGACTGGAGTATATTTCAAAGGAAGGTTGGCACTAAAAAATACCAAAGTGTCGATCACCTCAAGCAAGTGTTTCACTGGGAATGGGCCGAAATACCGCAGAGCAACATTCGGGCAGAGTGTGATGGTTTCATTGGCCGTCAAGTTATAAACGTCATAATGCGTGCCAAAAATGATCAATTCGACCAAATCTATACTTGTTCTAAAATTTGATGCTATGTCCGACCTTTTTTTATTTTACAAGTAAAAGTATCAGAGTATCAAGTACAAGTAAAAGCATTAAAAGGAAAAATATCAAAATTGGGTATCCATCCAATCAGAAGCTGGCAACTAGATTTGGCCGAACTAGTTCATAGTTCAGTATGAGTGGTTTAAAATTTTCATATCCCTCATACGCAGAGTTTTCATACAAATGACCGGAGTCCACGGAACTAGATAAGGTACTTGTCGTTCGGTCGAACTAAATTGGCAAAACTCTACTGAAAACCATGCTACTGTTTGCTATACTGCCAAATATACCAAGTAAAAGTTTGTAATAGAGAACGCCATTTAGCCTTAAGATTAAGTAGCGTTTCGTGTACACGAACGTTAAGGAACCTTAAGGAAAAGCAGTAAAGCAAATCTTAAAGTCGGGCGGGGCTGACTTTTTGAAATCATACCAACTATGATTATAGTAATAAAAGTCCAAAGGAACCAAATATGGGAGGAATATGTTCCTCTGAATTGATTTATACTAAATATGTCGAGGCATTTGCGCCTTTTCAATTCGGGCTTGTATTATCCATCTGGTGCACAATTAACTTGAAATCGGATAGATATACATGGTTGCCCATATTCGACGTCTTGTTGAAACCAGAACTGCCTCATACGCTTTCGACGAATAATTGTCATCACAAAATTGGTCATCATGTCGCGATAACGCTCCTGATTGATGGTAACGGCATGGCCATCTTCATTTTGGAAGAAAAACGGCCCAATGACCGTTTTCGCACTAACGCCGCACCAAACTGTGACTTTTTCGTCATGAAGAGAAACTTCTTGAATCTCCTGAGGATTTTCAGTGGCGAAAAACGGCAATTTTGCTTATTTACGGTCCCTTAGAAGGCGCACTTCTCACATTTTGTAATGTTTTAAAAGCACGTTGAGTTTTCACAATTGACTTCTTCTGTCGAATGTAAATTTCAACTATTTCAGAGCGCTCGCGTGGCGTGTATTGGTTCATGGTAAGAATCTGCTTGGACTGACGCTTCAAACGCGGTATGTCATTAAGCGATGTGACATCTCTGTCAAAAGTTATGGCGTTGCCAGATGGGTCCGTCGAATATGGGCAACCCTGTATATGGGAGATATATCTAAATCTGAACCGATCTCGATAAAATTTTTCAAAGGTATTTCTGAACTGTATTTGATATATTTCCCCGAATATAGTTACTACGGAGTCCATATTACGGCTATGTAGGGCAAATTTAACAAATCGGATGAACAATATGTACGGGAGCTATAGCTATATCTGAACCAATATCCACCAAATTTGACGTACTAGCTTCCAGACTAAATTCGGTCGTAAGTGCCAAATTCCATCCCATTTGGTCTAATATTACACGTTTGGTGCACAATAAACGGGCAAATCGGACGAAAAAAAAAAAAAAAAAAAAAACAAATCGTATGAGAAATACATATGGGAGCTATATCTATATCTGAACCGATTTTGAATTTCAAATTTGGCACACTTATTTTAAATTCCAATCTGGTCGTACGTGCAAAATTCCATACTATTTGGGATGATATTACAAGTTTGGTGCACAATATAAGGCAAATTGGACTAAAATATATATGGGAGCTATACCTAAATTTTGACCGATTGTCTCCAATTTCAATAGGGTTCGTCCTTGGGTCAAACAAATTATTTGTGCTAAATTTCATCTGAATCGGACAATAAATGCGACCAGTACTTTGTTTACAAAAATAGATGGACAGACAGACGGACATGCATTAATCGACTCAAAATGTGATCCTATGCAGATCATCAAAAGGAAATATGGTTCTATCTCGTTTCCTTTTGCCTGTTACAAACAAATGCACAAAGACATAATACCCTGACCACCTTGTGGTGTTGGGTACCAATACCAATAATATAAACGAAGGCCATTTTTCCGACAATTTATATTTCACACCAAGGAAAAAAACAAAATGTCCACAAATGCAAACAATTTAATAAATGCAATGTTTTAATATTTTATTATTTTAATATTAATTCACAGAAATAACTTATTAAACAACTCACAAGAATGAAAAATGCTTAAAACTAAAAAAAAAAAAAACTCTCATTAAGAATTTATACTCAATGAACCTTGGAAAATGTGTGTTTATAATTATTTAACGAAAATTTTGAACAAATAATCTAAGTATCGACAATACAATATATTAAGTTTTTTTGCCTGCTACGAATTAAATGTTTTAAATTATATATACCTACAATACAATATAAAAATATTCCTTTTGTTTTCTTCTTTTCATTCAAGGATGACATATCGAACAATACAACACGTTCGGAATTGAGTTTTGTGCCAACAACAGATGATGATGGCAAATCGATAACATGTCGAGCAGAAAACCCAAATGTCAATGGTTTATATTTAGAGACCATGTGGAAATTGAATGTAGTATGTAAGTAAAAACAAAAAACAAAATAAAAAACAAAACAACAATAAGGAAATACAATATAACGTAGTAAAAAATATATATATATATATATAAAAAACATACAATATTTTTAAACAATAAATATAGTTGGCATAAAAAAAAAACTTCAAAAAATTCCAGTTTTTGCCATGCCAGCATCCTCATCATTGCCATTACAATAACCCCCAAAACAATATTCCACAGTGTGTATGAAATTTAAAACAAAAGAAACAATGACCCACTTATTGGGAGCCCAGAAAAAAATGTAAGGCGAGTAGTAATTTCTATGTATGCACATACATATATTCGTATATTTCTGTATTCTATGTTAGCCAACAACTTAAAAGTGTCATTTAATGGCCTATAAACCATATGAACAACAAACAATATCATCAGAACATGTTCGGATATTGATGCCACGTTTACAACAATGGACTATAGTAATATGTGGTTTAAACAAAAGACCTGAAATAACAATATGGATTTAAAAGGGAAACGACAGCTTTACGAGCAGGTTTTACAAATAAATTAAACTAAACTGAAAATATGAAATTCTTTGGAAAAATGTGAATACATCGGGAGTTTTTCCAGTAGATGTACTTAACTGTAAAGACATGTAATCCATAAATAAACAAGTAAGCAAAAGCTATAGTCGTGCGAGGCCGACTATGTGATACCCTACAACACTACAATATGTTAGAAGTCCCCTTATGTCCAAATCCATTTTGGAAGATTTCGATTTTTCTGTTTTTGGTTCTTTTGAACTCGTAACTATTTTGCGATCATCTCTAAAAGCAAAAGGGCCCTCTGTAATCCTAAATTTAGCCTCATCTGTATGATAAGCTTATCTACGATATTTGTATGGAATTTTTTCCCACAAAAGTAGTGGTCTATTCTACCCGCTGTCCTAAACTCTATCTTCATGCGAGATGTGTCCTTTGGATTCTATATGTGACTTTTATAACGGCTAAAAAATCAGGACATCTATGAAAACAATGAGCCTAACCCTTCTGAGCCTAACCTACCCTTTTTCGTGAGGATAATTGCAATCGGTATATAATAACCTCAACTTGTGTTGTAAAATGAAAAAAATATTACAAAATGTATTCTCCAATATTATAAGTCAAAATGAAAAAATCGCATGCGATAAAAAATATGAAAAAATAAAAATATATCACAAAATACTGCAAAATATATGTTAACATCATTATTGACATCTTTTTATGCGATTTTTTTTAGATATTATTCTTTTATACCAAAATAGTTCTAGCCATTCTTGTAATATAAGCGTTCTAGCTGACATCCCCTTCCTTTTCATATACACATTGTATATATTTCGCTATATGTATCCGATATATTTACTATCGGGATCTACGTAACGGTCAGAATTGACCTGTTCGTCTATTTGTGATTTTGCCGGGATTAAAAGTATTCGCGGTTTAATGGAAAATTTAACTATTATTTAACGCAAATGTTATGGTCTATTTCACCCACTAAATATTACCCGATGAACATCAAAATTGGAAGGCTTCTGCCCAGACCTAAGCTCTAGCCTCATGCTAATTTCCGCGTTGATTGGTGAATAATTGCGGCCTGTAGAGCAACTGCAAAATCATGAAAATTTTCAGTTTTAGGTCCATTTCAACCCCTAGATATTATGCGATCATCTCCAAAAGAAATAGGGTTCTATTCTGGCACTATCCCCACCTCCATTCTTAATTTCGTGAAGATCGGACCATAATTGCGACTTGTAGAGTGATTACAAATTAACATGGACAGACGGACGGACGGACTTACATAGCTAGATCAGCTCAGATCGGTGAGATATGAAAATCCATAATACTTTCCTATGTGGGAAACCAATATTTCGATGTGTTACATAATTTTTGGCCCAATCAAACTTATAATACCCCCAACACATAGTGTTGTAGGGTATAAAAACAAAATTTAATGTAAACATATAAGCAAAGCCTACATTCGGGTGGAGCGACCATGAGATACCATAGAACTCTCTAATTTATGGCATTGTTTCAGTAGATCTGAAACCCTTTGGACTGAAATGAGCGAATCTATCAAGATATTAAGATACATTCTGATTAAGCCCATTAAATCGCCATCAATGCAAAAGTCAGATATAGCACTTTAATATACGAGTCGCAAAGCCACTTTCAACATCTTAAATATTCGTGGTTATATTTATATTTAAAATTTTTTGAAACAAAAATTATGGTCAATTTCATCTATAAAATATTATCCGATGACAAACCAAAATGGTAGGCTTTTGTCCTGACCTAATATCTTACCCCACACAAAACTACATTCGATTTGTGAGGCTAGGGTCAGAATAGAAGTCTAATGATATTTTAGATGATCACATAATATTTAGAGTTTTAAATGGACCAAAAAGCTGAAAAAATTAGCATGGGGCTAAAGTTTAGGGCTGGTCAGAAGCCTAGCATTTTGTTTGGTCATCGGACAATATTTAGCGGGTGAAATAGGCCATAACTTTTTTTTGTAAAAAATACGAAAACTTCCACTAAAATGCGAATAATTTTAGTCCTGGCAAAATCACAAATGTACGAAAATGTTACTTCTGACCGTTACATTGATGCTCATATCCAAGATGTCGCATATATAGCAAAATATATACAAATTCATATATCACAGTTAGACCGCTCATAAGTCAGAACCGCTAGAATGCTTTTCACAATTCTCATAAATTTGGAATGGTTTCTGGCCAGAAAAAGATAAAATCTAAGAAAATCGCATATATATATCCCAATAAAAATGTGAATATTTTTTGTATTTTTTTTTTAAATTTTTGTAATATTTTTATCGCATGCGATTTTTTCAATTTGACTTACAATTTTCTTAAGTTTTTCTACAACACTATGTGTTGAAGGTATTTTATACAGGTCGCAATTATCGTCCGATCCTCACAAAATTTGCATGAGGTAGCGACGGTGTCAGAATTAAAGCCTAGTGTTATGGAGATATAAATTTAGCAGTTCAAATTTTTATTTTGCATTCGCTCTACATGAGGAGAGAGTTAGTTACAGGGAAGACGTCAAGCATTTAGGATGACCATTTCATTGTATTTAGCTTTAAAATGGACAACGATATTTGAGATTTTTTTTAATACATAACAAAACGGCGGAGTGCGTAATATCCCCCAACAATAGCTCTATTCTGACCCAAATTCGAACGTCATGCAAAGTATAGTGAGGATCGGACCATAATTGGAAGACGGACCCACATTTCTAGATCGAATCAGCACGGTATAGGAAGACTGAAATATAGGAAATATAGAAATATAGAAATTGGACTATATTTGGTAACAGCTGTGTGCATATTTGGTAGACATTTTGCATATGAATTAAGAAGAATTAAGGAGAACTTGGGTTGAAAATTGGTGAGAAAGTAGCTTAGTGTCAGGAGACGACAAAGGACACTATATATTCCGTAAGTATACTAAAAGGTACTACGCATTAAGCCCTTTGTATTGGCCAAACGGATAGAGGAAGAATTCCCAAATTTAGGATGAAGGTCGGTGATGGGGTGTCAGATAGATGTACTAAAGATTTTCATGAAATTCGAATTTAAAGTTTACTAAAAGCACTAATTTTTTTACTATTTAGTATTATGTGAACGGATAGGGCTAAAATGTAGACTTTTAGTCCAAGACTTAAGTTGGGAACTAGGTTTGATATAAGGGGGTAACTTTTCAAATATGTTCTAAGTGTAATAACTGTACCAACTGGTACTCAATTAGGTACCATTTTGTTTTGGATATACGGATGGAACAGACATTGAGACATGTTGATATTGAGGTCACTGCTAGTATGTAGGATTGAGATTTGAAGGTTGTTTAGGAAAAATGTACTAAAAAGTTCGAAAAGTACTGAATAGTCTATGAAGTAGAAATAGAGCTGGAAATATTGTCTGAAAATATTATTTGGAAAAGTGTACCAAGAAGACGAACGTACTGTTCGTGAATTTTGGCTGGAAATCTGAAATATGAAATTGGGGTCTATGATGCTGTGTAGGATTGATGAACAAAAGTTTTTATGAAAGTATTTAAATGCACAAGGTTTAATAAAAGAATAAAATTTAAATTTAAGATGAGAAATTTGGTATGTGGTCAAATTTTATTTGAGGGTGAATGAAAAAATTTTTTGTAAACAGTAAATTTCGGCCAGGTCGACATTTTAATAATTCATTTAGAAGGAACGTGAAAAATTACAAAAAATAAAAATTAAAAACATTTAATGGCGGCAATACGAAGACGTTGTCTTGTATAAATAATGTGTTGCCATAGACTGTAGTACTGATTCTGAATTTTAAAAAGGAAATTTGGAATGATTCCGGCAATGTGGCGAATAGAGAAACGTATCGTTATATGTGGTCTATAAGAAGACGTGAACCTGCATACTCAATTTTTTATAATAGGCTATAGCAACAATTCCGAACTTCAAATAGGAAATTTGAAACGATTCCGGTAAAAAAATATCGTTGCAATTATCAAAATATCGAATATTTGAAGGTAACGTTATATGAGGGCTATGCGAAGACCTAGAGCTGCATCAAATACGGAATTAGAAATGAGTCCGGTGAATAATGTCGCTAAAATCATCAAAATTCCGAATATAGGGAGGTACATTATTTATACGGTACTAAAACTAGACGTGAACCTATACGGTCCATTGTCAATACCAATTCAATTCTGCAGACGAAACAAACATTTAAGTAAAATTTTCTAGTGATTTCCACAGACAGACGTTAAATTGACATAGAATTTATTTATTTATGCAGATCAAGAATTGATATACTTTATGGGGTCTAAAATGTATATTTCGAGGTGTTACCAACGGAATGACAAAATTAATATTATGTTGAAGGGTATAAAAATGGTATAAAGTTTGGAGAATAAAAACTCTGGATCGCGTAGTCGGAGTTGGACAAATCGCAGAGGAGAAAACTTCATGGCCCGGCCGAAGGCCGTCTACTTACAAAACTTATGAAGTTTAGAAAAACTGTGGATCGTATAGCCGGTGTTGGACATACTTCAGAGGAGAAAATCTTAAGCCTCGGTCGGGGCTGTAAAGCTTAGATACATATTAATGGAGATTTAGACTGTATATAATGCAGTATGTATATGTATATTTCTTTAATTGCTTCGAATCCGGTCCAAGTTTTGTAGAATTGGATAAACCGGGTATTTCTCCCAGGAAAATTTACTTTGCCGTAATCACATTAAAATACTTACACCTTAATCGGGATTATATCTGATTTTTTTGCACATGATCCCCATTAATTTGTGGCGGTTATGACCAAAAAAACATTCATAATCTTCTTAATTGCAATAGAAATTATGAGACTGCACCGATTTTTTTGCATATTTTTAAACCAGTACGAAAAGACAAAAGACTTTATGATACCCAACCGACTATGAATATTTGATACATTCAGGTGTAGCAAATAAACTTTCCTATTGGCAAATAGGTTTTAAGGCTTTAAAAATGTTTAGATAAGGCATAGGTTAAAACTAACCTATAAAAGTTTTGCTATAAAGAAGGATAAAAAGGGTCCAATAGAGGCTCGCTTGAGCTTTAAAATTTTCTACCATATGGTTATCTATACAGCAAAAAGGCACGGACTTCAAGAAATCTTAATTCGAAATTTTCAACAAAAAATTAGGAGGTGGGGATCTGTCCTCCTCTATTGAATTATTTTGCTATGTAAATTTTCAAAACGTCTTCTTTTTTTACCCTCAGCCATATGGCTACAGAGGGTATATATCATTTGATACGGTCAAAACGTGCCTAGTCGAAATAACGGTTTTAGACCCTAGGTCTCTTTGGACCAAATCCGTTTCAGAACATTTGGAGTCGATCTAGCGATGTCCGTCCGTCCGTCCGTCTGTCTGTCTGGCTGGCTGGCTGATGCGCACGATAACTCTCGAAGGGAGTATCCGATTTGGTCCAAACTTGGTACATCGCAATATTTTTGTCAAACTTAGATCGAGTTCGGAGATGGGCAATATCGGTCCACTCCTTCTGGTACCTCCCACACAAAATGTCTAAATTTTCAAAGAAAATAATTTATTGCACAGAAAGAGAAAGGATAATCCGATTTTCCTCGAACTTTGCGAATCCTAATATTTTCATCAGTCCAAGTTCAGGTGCGAAAATAGACAATATCGGTCCACTCCATCAGGGACCTCCCCCACAAAAGGGTCAAAATTTTGAATAATTACAACACTTATAAAATGTGATGTAAGAGCCCGATAGTCTTATTTAAACAATATATATTTGCTCTTTGAAGTTATTTTTTTAATAAGTTGTCTTTTTTACATTTTGATTATAATGTATCTTAATTTATCTGAATATCTGCCATTATTTTTTTATACAAACGACCTTCTTTACTATTTATTATATCTTATTAAATAAACGAGAAAGTTTGTTTCTTTTAAAACTATATTTGTAAAATAATTCGTATAATTTGTTTCCTTACACAAATTTTGGATTCATATATTTTTTTTAAATAATCTAAATGTTTTGCTTCCATTTAGAACTTTTTAATTGCCGTTGTTGGCTCCTTGAAAAAATACTGGTTTTGGTACATTAAGATTTCAGACTGACCACAATTTACGTTATAACAAAATATCGATAAAATCCACATACACATTATTGAAAAAGAAATCCTTACATATATTATACACGCTTAATATGAATCCCGGCAAATATTATTGACGTCAGATTTGCCATTTCTGGTAACAAAAAGCTGTTAAAATTTTACAAAACAGTTTGGGTTTTCTGTCTTTTATATGACTTCGTATACATTTAGGTAAATATACATATGTATATACATATATACTATGTATATAATACATTCTTTTTCCGGGCCAAGACTAATGTGTAGTGGAGGGAGGGGGTAAAATATTTTGTTTTTTTTCTATATGTGATGCCATATAAAATTTTAATATGCGTTGAACATTTTTGTTTTTTTTTTTTTTTTTTTTTTTTTGTAGAATTTTATGACGGTGTTAACATCTTCAGTCTCCTTGACTTGTCATCCATCCATTCTTAAGGTATGAGGTGAGGAAATCTCACCTCAGGTCTATAGTATGAAAGATACCGATTATATATACTATGACTAAAGCATACATTTTAGCTACAATGTGTTGGTGTGTTTGCGGGTGTGTTCTATAGAGATTTTAAATGTTGCCTTCACTCTCACACACACACACACATCCATACATATAAATTATTACCAAGCGCCATATAACCTGGTTACAGTTTTCATGCCATTATATTGCAATATTTAGGGGCGGTAATGGCTTTAAGGTTTTAAAGTTTATTCTCTCGTTCATGTAAGGTTTAAAAGTTAATATATGTTCGGCTTCTTGGTCGTATCTACATATACGTATGTATATACAATTTCGTTTCATTATTGTTTTTTTTTTTTTTTTCTTACCGAAATGTGCCGGTGCGATATCATGGAGATATCAGTTACCAAAACCGCCTGAGTGAGCTTCATAAAAACAATAACGTTATGATGAGCAGGTCGTTCAGTGTATCCAAGTACTTTTATTCATATATAGACACACATACATATGCAAGTACGGACAAGTCAAGGTTATACATTAAAGAGCTTAAGTAGAGCATATGAGTACTTTTCATGTTTCAGTTTCGCATTTTTTTTTCGGTTGCTCGCCTTCTTTTTTTAATATCCCACATCCTTATCCTTAGCGGGGCACATATAAATTTCCTTATTCTGTTATTAACAAAATGTGAAGCATACATTTTTTCCCAGATAAGTGTGTATATTCGTTTTTCATATAAAGAGTTTTATATTGTGCACAATTCAGATATTGTTACCTTTTTTAATGTTTCATTTTTTTGTTGGTTTTTGTGGACTAAGTATGCCAAGAATTTTGTGTATTGTTTGAAAAATGCTGTTCTCCGGATATTTATTTTGAACACCTATAACCTGGCCGAGTTAAGCTATAAACTTGTATATAAAAATGTTGGAATGTTATATTTATTTAAATTGTTATTTGCACATACGAAATTTGGGTTGGGTTCGGTTGTTATCAGGGTTTTATGTGGTGGTTTGTTATTAACGATATAATTTGAGGTGTCTGGATAGGAGGGGTAGTATCGAAGAGTGATACCCCTCGCAACAACAACTGTACCGAGTAAAGAGCACTGTAAGTTGCGTTTAATTTGTGTTAAGAAATATATCCAAATAAAATCAATTACTGCTTGGATAAGTCTTCTCTACCTTCATATCGACAGTATAATAACACTGCGTAACACAAAACATTAATTCAGGGAAAATCCAGCAGCATATGAGAGCAGAGCTTAAAAAGAAGACACGTGTTTTGGCGTTTTGAAAGTTTCCATCGAAAAGTAACAAAAATACCAAATTTTTTGAAAATTCCGGATTAATATTTCCTGAAATCTGTGCATCCTAGGTGTACAGTGTCTTCAAAAAATTTTAGAGAATGGTACTAGGATTATTTTTGAAAATTGTTGTGCTTAAAACGAAACCTTATGGTCCTGTTTAAAATATAAACCACCGCCCTTTACCAAGAAAAAACCAGTAAAGAAAGCCTTATAGTCAGGTAGGTCCGACTTTATGATACCATTTTGCTAATTTAGTAGAGCTCCGCATAACAATTAAAAGTTTTTATAAGAGAATTCAATCATACACGCTATGATTATAATTATAATTTAAAGTTCAAAGGACTAAATATGCCAAATCATTTGTATCTTTTAAATTCAGATTTGTATTGCCCATTTGCTGCACAATTATTTTGAAATCGGATAAAGATATATATCCAACTCGGAACCGATCTCGATAAAATTTGGCAAAGATAT
Source organism: Musca domestica (assembly GCF_030504385.1). NCBI lineage: Eukaryota > Metazoa > Arthropoda > Insecta > Diptera > Muscidae > Musca > Musca domestica. The sequence continues at coordinate 19,148,274 of NW_026712383.1, forward strand.
TTCTGAGCTGTATTTGATATATCTTCTCAAATATTGTTGTTACAGAGTGCATATTACGGCTGCGGAGGACAAAAATAACAAATCGGATGAACAATATATATGGGAGCTATAGCTATATCTGAACCGATCTTCACCAAATTTGACATACTAGGTTCCAGACTCAATTCGGTCGTAAGTGGCAAATTCCATCCCATTTGGACAAATATTAGACGTTTGGTGCACAATTACAAGTAAATCGGACAAAGTTATATATGGGAGCTATATCCAAATCTGAACCGATGCCGATAAAATTTAGTAAATATATTTCTGAGCTGTATTTGATATATCTTCTCAAATATTGTTGTTACCGAGTGCATATTACGGCTGCGGAGGACAAAAATAACAAATCGGATGAACAATATATATGGGAGCTATAGCTATATCTGAACCGATTTCGATCAAATTTGGCATGCTTATTTTCAGGTCGAATTTAGTTGTATGTGCAAAATTCCATACTATTCGGGCTGATACGTTTGGTGCGCAGTAAAAGGCAAATCGGACGAAGATATATATGGGAGCTATATCTCCATTTTGACCGATTATCTCCAATTTCAATAAGGTTCATCCTTGGACCAGACAAATAATTTGTGCAAAATTATATCTGGATAGGGCAATAAATGCGAACTTTGCTTTGTTTAAAAAAATGCATGGACAGGCGGACGGACGGACATGCATAAATCGACTCAGAATGTGATTCTATGCAGAACATAAAAAGGAATTATGGGTCTATCTCGTTTCCTTTTGTCTGTTACAAACAAATGCACAAGAAATGCACCACCTTGTGTTGTGAGGTATAAAAAGACCAATATTGCCAAAACAAAAAAAAATATATATTTTCTATTTATGTATTTATATCCTCCACCGTAGTATGAAGGTTTTATTAAATTTGTCATTCCATTTGTAACACCTCGAAATATACATTTTAGACTCCACAAAGCACATATGTATATTTGATCAGCATAAAATTCTATGTCGACTTAGCGATGTTTGTCTGTTTGACTGTAAGCCTTTAGAAATCACTATAGCTTCCGAACGAATTAAAGTAGGTTGAAAATTTTACTCAAATATATGTTTGGTCTGCAGGACATTTGGTATTTAAACGGACTATATAGGTCCACTTTTGGGTATAGTCCCAATATAACTGTACTTCCCTTTATTCAGATTTTTTATGTTTTTTGCGACATTGTTCATCGGAATCGTTTAAAATTTCTTAATGTTAGTTAGTTGTTAATGGGTACTACAGAAACCTATTTATGAAGATTCAGGACTTCATATAGCCCCTAAATATGGGCACCTCTCCATATTCGGTACTTTCATGATTTTAGCGACATTATTCACCGGAATTGTTTCATATTTCGTATTTAAAGTTCATAATGGATTCTACAGCTTATGATAGAAAGTTGCCTGTGCTGGTCTACGTCTTCCTATAGCCCCTACATAACTGTACCCCCCAATTCTCGGTATTTTGATCATTATTCACCGGAGTAGTTTCAAATTACGTATTTAGAATTATTTAATGAGAAGTGCAGTCTGTGACAGTAAATTGCCTGTGCAGGTCCAAGTCCTCGTATAGGTCCCATATATCAATACCTCCCTATAATCGGTATTATGACGATTTTAGGTTCAACACTCATCGAAATTGTTTGAGATGTCGTACTTGAAGTTCCCAATGGACACTACAACATATGTCAGGTCTAGGTCTAGATCTTCGTATACCCCTTTAAATATCGGTATCTGCCTATATTCCGTATAATGATGATGTGAGCGAAGTTATTCATAGGAATAGTTTCAAATTTTGTAGTTGCAGTCCATAACGGGTATTATAGTCTTTGATAGTAAATTTTCTACGCATGTCCACGTTTTCATATAGCCCCATACTACGGTACCTCCCCACATTCAGAATTTGGCTGATTTCAGCAACACTATTCCCCGGAATTATTTCAAATTTTGAATTTGAAGTTCGTAATGGGTACTACAGCCTGTGACATAAAAATGTCTATGCACGTCCACGTCTTCGTACCAATAAAATAACCGAAAATATTTCCTAATGTGTTTAAACATATTTTCTCTCTCACAAAGCATCATCTTAAACCCAGTAAGAAAAAGTCAAAAGTCGGACGAGGCCGACTATATGATACCCTACACCACTATGCATATTTAGTAGAGCTCCCGTAACAAAATAATTTTTTTGAGGTAGATCATACCACCCAACATTTCGCCTTAGAGCAGGATATATATCTAATTCTGAATTGGTTTTACTGAATTTGTAGGAAACATTTTAATCTTTTATACTAAATAACCTTGCTATAGAGTGGATAAAATATCGTTCGAGAAGTATTATATTAAAAAAATATGTTTCGGATCCAAGTTCCACAAAATGGAAACGTACGTCCCGAAATTCACTCCTTTTGGGCTGATATTAGTCATTATTTGCACAGTGAATCTAAAATCGGATTAAGGATATATATGGATAGCTCCTATCCGAATCTTAGCCGCTCTTTATAAAATTTGGCATAGGAATTTCCAAGCTCTATAATATGTTTAGTACCAAATATCATTGTTGTCGAATGGATATTACGAATGTGAGGTACTTAAACACAAAATCGGATGAAGCATATACATGGGAGCTGTAGCTATATCTTAACCGATTTTCACTAAATTTAATGTACCTGCTTCTAGATTGATTTCGGTGGGATATGCCAAAATTCACGACATTTGGACTTATATTGGTTATTTTGGGGCACAATTAACCCGAAATCGGTTGAGATGTATATGGGAGCTATATCTAAATCCGAACTGATTTTGACAAAATTCGACACACTTATTTTAGAGCTATATCTGATATCTTGTATTAAAGATGGAATGCATATTACGTGTGTGAGGGACTTTAAACCGCAAATCGGATAAAACATATATATGGGAGCTATAGCTATATCGGAAGCGATTTTCAGTGGCTTGTACTAAAATTCAGGAAATAAGGACTTATATTGGCCATTTGGTGTAGAAATTGGTTGAAGATATATGAATATTTAAAAATATTCTTCATCTAATTTTTTTAAAAATCGCCAAAGAAAAGAATAATAGTTTTTCTGAAAAATACATTCATATTTATGTACTGAAAGTGAAAATGAAGTCTTTGCTTTTGTTACTCTTAATTTAACACGTATTCAATTCATGTCAAAATCTCGCTTTATATTTTATTATTTGGAGAAAGTGTTAAAATAAAAATTATTCTACATTAAGTTTCATTGGGAGTCTCTGAACAAAAGAAATTTGTATACCTTATATCTATCAAAAAATTAGATTTTTTTTCAATTCTCTGCAAGTTTATTTATAATTTCACTGTGCAATAGCCAGTCTGAATTATAGTAAATGCCAAGTAGACTCCATAGTACTTGTTTATAGATCAGAGCTTTAAAGGGGTCCTATGTTCCTCGGTGAAATGTTGTTAAGACTCTCATATAATTTTTACAAAACACAAAGGGACTGGATTTTCCCAGTAACTATTAAAAAATCTGAATTTTGTCGCACTTTGTAATTTTGACAAATTACCAGATAATTAATATTTAAGAACTGAATTCATTTTAGGCTTAACAGCACATTTTATGCAAAAAATTGGTTTCTTAGGAATTTCAATAGGTTCTCATAAGAACCACCTCAACTAAAAAAACAAACAAAAATCTGTAAAAATATTTAAATCATTTACAGATAACTCAAACACGCCTCCTTGCTCTTTGAAATCTGGTTTGAGTTGGTAAACTTCAAGCAACCATAACAGCTGAAGCCATTGAACAAATTTGTTGGCTAATTAGCATAGATTTCGAACAATCAATATTTATGGGTTGAATAGAAGCAGGCAAAAAGTTTTTCTTTTCAGTATTTTTGAAATCACTGCTAATTGCTTTGAAAACTTCAAAAACAAATCCGACGTTAACTCGCTGAATAAATATTAAACCCTTGCTAGTGTAAATGGCGGCGAGTGTGTAGGTGGGGCGGTTTCTTGTAAGAAAAACAAAATATGGTCAATATGTGGATTTTCTGGCCAAAATGATTAATAAAAACCAATATATAGATTTATATTACTCGCAAAAGACGGTGAATAATCTCAGAATCTACTACATTTTGACGTGGATTCCCATTAGTCTTTAATTCTTGATTTTTTATTCAAATGTTTGGAATTTTTGGATTAAGATTCAATTTTTTGAATATAGTTTTTTTTTGCCAATATTACAAATAAAAATTTGAAAAATTTTTTGGTCGAACATCTTTACTCTTGAGGGGTCAATAAACGAGTATTTTTGACCGTTTTCTACAAAATTATTTGTCATGTAATTTTAATATCGGTCTGAGAATACATCAAACCCCAAATTTTTTCAGCAATTTGTGTTCAATATAAATACATTTCAGGGTTAAAGTCGTTCTAGTTATGAGTTAATACCAAATTCGCCCACAAAACCTCGTTTTACAAGTTTGGCAAATAATCTTTATTCAAGTCACCAAAAACTAAATTGATGAATAAATAAAAAATAGAAGAATTACCGAAAAATAAATAAATAATTTCCATTTTGGACAGTGATATTATAGGAAAATATGCAGTGCATTCGGAAATAGTGCTATTTTTTTTTCAAAAATACAATTTTATTTTGTTCAGATACATCCACTGTTGTTTTATTTAGAATATATATTTTCAAAAAAATACCTAAAATGCAAGGATCCATGCCTAAAATGCGAGGATTGACAGAAATCTTTATCCGAAAATTTAAAAAAAGACCTATAGGGGGAGTAATTTCGCCCTCTCACGCGTTCCTTCTATATTTAGCTCTACTTTCAAGTTTACTGAGTTTTTCCTCGAATTAGTTTTGTGTTGCGCAGTGTTATTAGCAATTCTTATTAATATTGTTATAATTGAATATTGAAGGCTTTTCGTATGTTGTGTTTCGTACCCAGTCTGTGGAAAGAGGTAACGCTGAAATATATTCCCAATGCCGGGGGACATAGTCACACATTACCCAAAGACCACAGACTGATTAGCATATCTTCTTTTCTGAAGAAGATCTGATAAAGGTTTTTGGACCTGTAAATTCGTTTGAATTTAAATTTTAATATAATAAGTAATCGCAACACGCCTATGTCAGGGATAGGTCTATGGAGACAGCCCTACACGAAGCTGTCGGCTACATTGAGGAAAAATATGGAAAAGTTTTGCAGCTTTCCTTGATATAGAGGAATCTTTTGTCAAAGTGAAGCTAGATCCCTAATGCTCTTCGTGGCTCTAGTATTTCCTCTATCCTGATCGAATGGATTGACTGAATTCTACGAAGCGAATTAATAATTTGCAACTTAGGCGAGAGTTACATTACCAAAACTGTCAGCAAAGGGACATCGAAAGGAGGAGTTCTCACACCCCTGCTTTGGTTTCTGGTGATTAACGAAATACTTGTGAGTTTCGAGTAGGTTGGAATAAAGGCAGTTACAAATGCCGATGGCCCAGTAATGCTGATATGTGGTAGATTTCCAATTTTTCTGAACTAATGCTAAGTGCACAGGCAGTTGTCTGGTTGGGTCCTTGATAATGTCGAGGAGTACTAAAAAGAACCAAATTTCACTCTATGCATGCAGAAAAATCATATGGAACAGCTGGGGGCTTAAAACACAAGTCGCTCACTGGATATATGTCACAGCAGTCTTACCTGTTCTGACATATGGGTGGCTGGTCTTCTTCAAAATAACCTCAGTGCAGAGAACAGCGTCCCCACTGTCAACCGAAGCTATAAAGTGCACTTCAGCAGCAAGGAGTGCGCTGAGACTACGGAAAGTTGGAGGATGGCACGTTTGGTCATACACGAATCCTGGACATACCTATTATTAGTAGGTGAAGGAAATAGAACAAGTGATTACATGCCCACCTATTTCGACTTCAATTACAATAATGTTACTATACCTGACAGTAATGTCTGGACTGGCGGTGAACTTTCTCTGGACGGTTTATACAGACGGCTACAAGATTGGTGAAGGCATCGGAACTGCCTTATTCCCTCCACCATATATAGAATGGAGGGTATATTAAGTTCGTCATTCCGTTTGTAACTCATCGAAATAATAATTTTAGACCCAACAAAGTATATATATTCTTGATCAGCACAAAATTCTAATACGATTTAGCTGCTGTCCGTCCGTCTGTCGTTCTGTTGTAATCACGCTAGAGTCAAATCGAATAAAGATGGGAAGCTAAAATTTTACACCGATCTGTCTTTTGTCTTCAGGCAGGTCAAGTTCGAAGATTGGTTATATCTGTTCATGATATCGTATAGCCCCCATATAAGGTACCCCCCTCTGAGTACATAACCCCTTGATAAAGCATTGTCTATATAGGTCCATGATATCGCATATATCTCTTATAACTGGTCCTCCCGATGTTCGGTATTTTGATAATTTTAGCCAATTTTTTTAATGGAATTGTCTGAAATTCTACACAAGGAGTTCCTTCTGAGCACTTAACCCCTTGAAAGAGCATTGTCTATATAGGTCCACGATATCGCATATATCTCTTATAACAGGTCCTCCCGACGTTCGGTATTTTGATGATTTTAGCCACATGATTTAATGGAATTGTCTCATATTCTACACAAGGAGTTCTCTGTGAGTATTTTACCCCCTGAAAGAGAATTGTCTATATAGGTCCACAACATCGTACAGCCTCCATACAATCGAACCTACCGATATTCGGTATTTTGAAGATTTTAGCCATATTTTTCAATAGAATCGGCTCAAAATCTACACAAGGAGTTCCTTCGGAGTACTTAACCCCTTGAAAGAGAATTGTCTATATAGGTCCACAACATCGCACAGCCTCTATACAATCGAACCTACCGATATTCGGTATTTTGATGATTTTAGTAACATTTTTCAATGGAATTGTCTGAAATTCTACACAAGGAGTTCCTTCGGAGTACTTAACCCCCTGAAAGAGAATTGTCTATATAGTTCCACGATATCGTATAACCCCCATACAATGATGCGCACTGATATTCGGTATTTTGATGCTTTTAGCCACATTTTTCAATGGAATTGGCTCAAAATCTACACAAGGAGTTCCTTTGGAGTACTTAACCCCCTGAAGGAGAATTGTGTATCGTATAGCCCCCATTTAATGGTGCCCACTGATATTCGGTGTTTTGATGATTTTAGCCACATTTTTCAATGAAATTGGCTCAAAATGCAGCCAATGGAGTTCCTTTTGAGTACTTAACCCCCTGAAAGATAATTGTCCAGTATTTGTCCAGGATTTTTGCGACATTATTCACTGGAATTGCGTCAATTTTCGTATTTGAAGTTCGAAATCGTTTCTTCCGCATATGACAAAAAATTACTTATCCAGCACCACATCTTCGAATAGCCCCCATATAAAGATATTCATTCGAGAGGTATTTTTTACGGATTTTTTTTTAAATCGTTAAGTTTCTTCCGAATGGTGGAGGGTATAAAAAGTTCGGCCCAGAACTTAGGTGCTTTTTACTTTTTTCTCTTTTTCCGTACTTTATTTATCCAATCCTTTATTTATTTTCCGTACTTTATTTATCCAATGAATAACACAGCAGACTAAAGGGTTTCCAATGAAGCAGTTTCCGAATCCATATAGCCGCCCATCCTTAAAGCATAATATTTATTATTGAAAATTCTGGCTGTCCGTGGAGCAGATGAGAGAGGGAGAAGACCTTATATGGTCTATTAATTTTTTGAAAATTAGGAAATAGTATGTCATTTAGGTTGATAGCAGAAAGATATGTTATTTTGTGCGGAAGATAAGAAAAAAGTGAATCATTTTTTTTCCATTTTAACATTTGACCTAAAAAAATATTTTTGTATGAGCCGGATTTGAAGTACCTCTGATAAACCAATATTCGAAAATTTTTAACTTTTGTCCCGGACGTGCCAAGAAAGTGAAGTCGTATTATCTATCTTCGAACCAGATCTGATTTTGCTAGAAATTTTGAGGAATTACCAAATTCGAAAATTCAAGAAGGTATTTGAGAACTATCAGGAACACCAGTCAAACAGACATGCAGGTCTGAACGAAGCACGGGCATCGCTAGAACGAGTCTCTATATCTTGATACAATTTATATCGAAAAATAAATAAAAGAAGTCAAATCGTTATGTCAGTGAGTAAGGCCGCATTCTAAAAAAATGGCAACCCTAAATGGAAAACCATGCCAAACAAAATATGGAAATTATGGTTATCATATTTTTTGTGTACAAACAACAACTAGCCGCTTGTTATGATTAATACTTAAATGCTACCCACACAAACCCGCCAGCCTTAAAGATCAAAGTAAAAGGCAGAAGGCGCAATTACTCAATACTTTTTCTCCAGCTAATTGCCGAAAACAATAAATGCCTATGGCGTTGCAGAAATAGGAACTAAACAAACAACAACAAGAACAACAGCAGCAGCAAAAAAAGCCAATGGAATGATTTGAAGCCATTTGCCAAATGTATTGGTGTTTACTTTTGCTTTCCGTTCTGTTTGGGAGAGGGGGAGGTGAAATACGCAATTGTTCAATGCGTTGGAGAAAAACCACAGCAACCAGCCAGCCAGCCACATTTTGTATGGGCAATGAAAAGAGTAGAACTTTCTTTGCAGCCAAACCAACACAAAGCAATCGACCAGCCTTAACAACAACAACAACAAAACAAGCTGGCAATAATACAAAACTGGAACGAAACAAGTCTTTAGGTTCACAGCAGCAGAAGCAGCGGCACTACCAGTAAAAGGCGGAAAGCCCAATAACGCCTTGGTTGCTGTGAATTAAAACCAATAATTCAAGACGGTGCCACCAAGCAATGCCAGCAGTTATACCTTGGATATTTGTTCTTATTCTTCGGCGTAGTTGTAGTTATTCGTGTTGTTGCTGTTGTTCTCGTAGGACGAAGAAATAAATTGGTTTTTGGCTTCAATGTCCTTTATCATTTCCTTTGTGGTGGTAACTGGCCTGGCATACAGCTGCCTTTTGAATGGAGTTATAAATGTTAATCATTGCTGGGAATGTAAAAAAAAAAACACACACACACAAATTGTAATGTATTGGACAGGAAAGGCATAAGACCCACCGGCAGAGATATTAAGCCAGAGAAACCACAATAAACAAGGCTTATGCCTCAAGAAGATTTAAGAAAAAAAAAAAGCCAAAACAAAGATAAAGGCAATCAAACCGAAGCGGAGGCGAATTGAAGAAATTACAGAACCAAAAAAAAAACCAGAGACAGTTGGCGGTTTCCGAATTTACAAAAGAATATTTTCATGATAACCACAATACGATTTAAACATCCTTTCGGCCCCTTTAATTTTCGTTGGTGATTTTCTTTCGGCTTTCGGCTTAACTAATTTCTTGCACGTGTTACTTTCTTAGCGCTTAGTTTGAAAAGAGTTCACGCTATTTGCCTTTGATTTATTTGCCTTTAGATATTTGTCATGCCTAACAGAAATGCGTGCAAACTCTTGGAGAAAAGGCTTTAAAGTTGAAGAGAATTATAATGGCAATGGGGGAATAACAAATAAGCAAAACCGAAATTTCTATCCAGACATGAATTGTTATACCCCCCAGCCATGTGGCCATCTGTGGTAGAGATGGTATACAGGGTGAGATGAAAAATCTGCAGCCAACTTCAGTCTGCTGTCATTTCTAACATATCGCAATATTCCATTCGGCAAATTTGAAATATGTGCTCGGGGTAAAGCCATTAAAATTACAACAAGTAAAAAATATGTAAGTTCGGCCGGGCCGAACCATTTGATACAAACTTGGCAATTTTCAAAAAATTAAAAGCCATAAAAAATTCTGTTAAAATCTTAAATATACCGAATTAAGCCGTATATTAGGGTCTATACGACGAGGAGGACCTGCATACGCAACTTTTGTCATAAGCCTGCACAGACAATTTTCTAGCATAGGCTGTAGTATCCATTACGAACTTCAAATACACAATTTGAAATAATTATGGTAAATAATGTCGCTAAAATCACCGTATATCGGGGGTACCGTTATATGGGGGCTATACGAAGACGTGGACCTGCACGGACAATTTTCTGTCACGGACTGTAATATGCGAGCTTCAAATGCGAAATTTTAAATAATTCCGGTCAATAATGTCGCTAAAATCATTAAAATACCGAATATCAGGGGTATCGTTATATGGGGGCTATACGAAGACGTGGACATGCACGGACAATTTTCTGTCATAAGCTGCAGAATTCATTACGAACTACACTTACCAAATTTTAAGTAGTTCAGGTAAATAATGTCTCTGAAATCATCAAAATACCGCAAATCGGGAGGTTCCGTTGTATGAGGGCTATAGGAAGATGTGAACCTACATGGCCCATTTTCAATAGCAAAAGTCCTGCAGACATAATACACATTTATCAACATACTTCATTTCGTTCGGAAGCTAGAGTGATTTCCACAGACAGATAGATGGACGGACATCGCTAAATCGACATAGGATTTTATGCTGATCAAGAATATATATACCTTGTGGGGCTTAAAATGTATATTTCGAGGTATTACAAATGGAATGACAAACTTAATATACCCTCCATACTATGGTGGAGGGTATAAAAAGTGCAAAAATAGACTCAAAAGAGCTAAAGAGTTGCTTCGCTTGGCCGAAAGTGGTGAATTGCCGAATTTGGTTTTCTCCGATGAAAAATCATTCGTTGTCCAGCAGTTTGTAAACAAACAAAATGATCGTGTTTACTTGCCAAAGAGGTCAGCTGAAAATGTGCAACTTCGGTTTGCCTCCAGAACTCAAGCGCCGGCCATGGTAATGGTGTTGGCCGCCATAGCCGACCGTGACATCAGAATAAATGTCGAATATTATCTCGAAAATATCCTGGAGGATGTAGTAAAGACCTTGGACATTCCCACAGGACTTAGCACCATCGCACTCAGCACGCGCCTCCCAAGAATAGTTACAAAATGAGGTTCCTCGCTTCATTTCCAGCGCACGGTGGCCACCAAAATCTCCGGATACCAATCCGTTGGACTATTGTGTCTGGAGCATTGTGGAAAGCAAGGTTGGCACTAAAAAATACCAAAGTGTCGATCACTTCAAGCAAGCGCTTTGCCGGGAATGGGCCAAAATACCGCAGAGCAACATTCGGGCAGCGTGTGACGGTTTTATTAGCCGTTTGAAGGCTATAATTCGTGCTAAAAGTGACCAATTCGAATAAGTCTAAACTTATTTTAAAATTTGATGCTATGTCCGAACTTTTTTGCTTTCATTCAATAAAATGTAAAAAAATGTAAAAATTATGGCGTTTTCTGCAGTTTTTTTATCTCACCCTGTATATCATATGATCCGGCCAAAACGTGCCTCATCGACAAATAGGACTAGGTCTCCTTGGACAAAATCCATTTCATAACATTTGGAGTCGATCTGTCAGTCTGGCTGTCTGGTGCGTACAATAACTCGATACTCGTATCCGATTCGGTCCAAACTTGGTACATCGTAAAGGTCCCACAAAAGGTCGTAATTTTCAAAAATTAAAAAGAAAGACATTTTACTGCACAGAAATGGAAATTATAATCCAATTTGGATCCGCATTTGCAAATTCTAGTAATTGCATCAGTTCTAGGTCAGGTACGAAAATGTACAATGTCGGTCCACATCATCAAGTAAATCTCCCATAAATGGTCAACATTTTGAATAAATATAGCTCCTATAAAATGTGATAGTTTTATTAACCCAAAGTCTGGTTTGAAGATGGATGGAGGGCACCCATATAGCCCACCTTTTGGTACCTCCCACAGAGGTTCAAAATTTAAATATCCATGAAATTCATAAAGAGCGAAATTGACGTCCGATTCCATTCAAACTTGGTACATCTCAATACTTCCATCAACAAGATATGTTATAAAGATGGTAGAGATCGGTACCTGCCCCACAAAGGTTCAAAGTTTTGAATAACCAAAACGACTATAAAATCCGAAATGAGCATCCGGTTCTCTTCATATTTCACACATCCCATTACTTCTACTAACACAAGATTTGCTATGAAGATGGAATATATCGGTACACTGCTTCTGCTACCTCCCCCATAGAGGGTCATCGTTTTAAATATCCATGAAGCTCATAAAGAGCGAAATTGACTTCCGATTTCACTCAGACTTGGTACATCTCAATACTTCCATCAACACGAGATATGTTATAAATATGGTAGAGATCGAATCATTCCTTGTGGTACCTGCCCCACAAATGCTCAAAATTTTGAATAACCAAAATGACTATAAAATCCGAAATAAGCATCCGGTTCTCTTCATATTTCACACATCTCATTACTTCTACTAATACAAGCTATGTAATGAACATGGAATATATCGGTCCACTCCTTCTGGTACCTCAAATTTTGAATATGAATCTATGAAGCTCATAAAATCCGAAATTAACATCCGATTCCATATAGACTTGGTAATTTTCAATCTTTCCAACAACACCAGATCTGTTATATAGGGTTGAAGATTTGGAAAAAAGGAACACTCAAAGAAAGTGAACTCTCTTCAAATTTCACACATACAGACATCTTTGCTAACGCAAGATCTGTTGAGAAAATGATATATATCTGCGAACCACTTCTGGTAAATCACCCACAAAGTTGCAATTTTCAATACTTTTATCTGTCATAACTCGCGAAACAAGTAAGCGATTCTTTACAACTTTCTGTATCTAAATATTTTTCTCAACCAAAAACCTGAAATGAATATGGAACTTATGATTTCACATAAAATTGAAGGTAGATTCGATGGATATTATGAGTTACTTAAATGTTTTTTTCCAACTAGCCCATATATCAATAAGATCCAATGTTTAAAAAAATCACTTCAAATTGAGTTCAAAAATCCTTTGATGTCTGTTTGCTTTTTTCTCCACTTTCTAAAGTTCCTCATCTATTACGAAAAAGTTCTTAGCGGGCGAACCCAATGAGGAAGTGTACATTTTTCAGCGACAGCAAAAAAATACAGCCAACAACCATGAAATAGGACACCAAAGTTTAAAACACGCATAAGCATGCAGAAGACACAGACACAGCAACACCAATCATCTAAATGAGTGCTAGTGACAGTTTAAATGCCGCTGACACCATGACAAAGCGAAGTAGAGGATGGATGGAATGAAAAAAAGTGGCGTAGATTGGATGATGGTGTTGAAGCTGGTGTTGTTACGTTTGTCTCATTAAAATTCACTTAAATAAACGCACAAATGTTAGACGCTCATTATTTTTTCATTTATTCATTTGTTGTGCGAAAGTTGCTCGCTATCTTCTTTCTTCCTTTGCTTAACGCTAAGTTATTTGTGTTACCAACGCAATGGAAACTTGTAACACACGTTTCAGTTTATTGGTTGAAGTCATTTTTTCTTTATATTTTGCTTTGTGATAGAAAATTCCCTTTTAGAAGCTGCGAGATTTCTTTTTCTTTTCAAGGAGGAGGGGAGGATGTGGTATTCCTAAAGAGGGGGCTATAGGGGAAGCCACTGCAAAAAAATTAACACAAAATGTAAAAAATGTGACCGAATTTACATTTTTAGTGCACATAGAGATTTCTGCCGTAATTATTTAAGCCAATTTAAATAAAATCGGAGAGGGGTCAGGAAATCGGAAAACTATAATACCTCTGAATTTCAATTTTTTTTTTTTTGTAAATTCATTCTAATGTGCGTTTAAGCGCTTAAATATTTATTTCAAAAGAAAAATTGTAAAATCTAGACGGCTTTTTGATTTAATTCACGTTGGGCGCCACAGAAATACAATATCGAGCATTTTGTGTTTTTTACAATACAACGAGTTATTTGTGCCTATAGAAACTCACTAGGCTCCAGCTCATCGAAATAGACTCCCTATGACACAGTTCATCGGAGTAGACTTCCAAATTTTTGGAGTATCGCAAAAAAAAAAAGAACAAATTAATTTAACTTACGTTGGGCGCCACCGGAAATTGATTTTTTTTTACTTGGCGGACTTAAGCTCTTCGAAATAGAATTTATGTCGCCTCCTTAGGCTTCAGCTCATTAAAACAGGCTGTGTTTCAATTCTAGCTTCTCTAAATAGACTCCATGGACTCCAACGGGTCTAAACTGGACTCCAACTTATTTTAATAGACTACCTGGAATTTAGTTGTCGAAATAGAGACCAAGAGCTTCAGGTTGTTGAAATAGACTCCCTGGTATAAGCTTGTCAAAATAGTCCCACTGGGCTATGTTGGTCTAAGCAAACTCTCTGTGTTCCAGCTGGTCTAAATAGGATCCCTGATATCTAGTTGATCTAAATAGACTTCCTGAGATAAAGCTGGTAAATCGAGTTCATAGGCTTCAGATCGTTAACGCAGCTTCCCTGCTCGTATGTTTACCTAAATAGACTCCCTGAGTTCCAGCTGGTCTGAATTCGCTCCCTGGGCTCTACCTTATCTAAATAGACTTCTTGGGATCCATAGAGTCCCTGGGCTTCAGGTCGTCGAAATAGACTCCCTAAGTTTAAGGTTGTCAAAATAGCATCAAACTATTTCTCCATGGGTTCCAGTTCGTCGAAATAGATTTCCTGGGCCACAGCTCTTCTTTATGCATTTCCTGGGCGTAAGCTGGTCTAAATAGACTTTCATCAAAATAGGCTCCCTAGACTCTAGCTGGGTTTTATAGACACCCTGGACTTATAGAATCTCTGGGATCCAGATGGTCTAAATTTTGCTTCCCGGGCTGCAACTGGTCTAAATAGTTTGCCGGGAATCAAGCTGGAGTAAAAATACTACATAGCTGGTACAGCTGGTCCAAATAGACTTTCATGAACTCTATCTGGTCTTTATAGGTGACTTGCGCTCCAAACGGTCTAAATATACTACATAGGATCCAGTTGGTTTAAGTATGCTGTCTGAGCTACATGTCGTCTAATATACTCCAGAGGGTGCTAGCTCGTCTAAATACACCCCTTGACCGTAAATTGGTCTTAAAAGACTTCCAGATCGTCAGCTCATCGGAATTAACTCCCTGTGTTTTATCTCGTCTAGAGCGACTGTCCTAGCCTATGCTTATCTGCAGCGACTCCCTAGGTCTCCCGGCTCCCTGAGCTCCAGATCTTTTATATCGACTCCTTCCTCTGCTCTAGCTCGTTTACAAAGACTAGCAGACGCAGAGCTCATCTAAAGAGACTGTCTGTCCTTTCACTTCGCCCATGAAGACTCCCTGCCCGTTTAGCTCTGTAGAATACCCATTTGTGCTTCTGATTTTCTTTTCAGTACATATGTGGATACGACCTCGGCCTTAAACCCATCTTTGGAGACTCCAAAGTCTCCCAGCTCATCTTATTTTTTCCTAGGCCCATTAGCTCGCCTATAAAGACTCGTCTGGCCTTCAGCCTATAAAGATTCGTATATCCTGCAAAGTCGATTATAAATTCCAAAACCTCGTCTATATAGATTTCCTGATCCATCAGCTATGCCTATAGAGAATCCAAGGCCAGCGGCTCTTCTAATATAATCATCACTTTCTTCCGTTTTTCAAGACTAACTCAGTCCGTTTATAAAAACTTCTTTGAGCCCTCTTCATCTCGTTGTTTACAAAGAATGCCTTTGATTTGTCTTTAAAGATTATCTTCAGTTTTTCTGTATTTTTTTTTTTTTTTGTTTCAAATTTGATTTCCTCTGACGCTATGGAATCCCCCACAACTCGTACTCCCTTCCACCCATTGCCCACATCCTGTACATACCCATACTAAGTTTTTACAACATCCGTCTTTTTGTGTCATAGCACAATTATTTTGTGCCACTGCTTAAGAGAATTGTAGGCCGATGACAGGACGAGAGGCGAGGATGAGAAGTACCTCATTCCTCGAAACCAAGAGAAAAAATGCCGGTTTTGGCCAAAAGCAGTTGTAGGACTTGCGTACAGACAAACAAGTAACCAAGATTAGTTGGAAACGGAAGTTGGTTAAGTAAAAGTTTACAGTTTCGGTTTTGTTGTCTTTTGTGTTTGCGAAACTTTTGAGCAAACGCTTGACAAACTTCGCGAACAAAAAACAACAATAACCAACTAGCTGACACTGATGGTTGCGATGACAATGTTTTGATAATGGCGGGGCGTTGGAGCCATACTGATTCCGGTTAAAGATAACAATCATAATGAAGATGATGATGGCCCGGTACATGGTGATGTTGTTGGCATTTTTTGAAGCTGGTATTTTGGGCTATTGATTCTTGTCAAGTGGAGGTGGCAAGGTGGGGAAAAGTGGTTTCCGATTTCTTAAGTTCATGATGATGCTTGTAGAATATTAAAAATTTCCTTTCAATTTTTCTGTTTTGTTTCTGTTTTTCTTTGCAGATCCACCTTTGGTTACCTTGCGCCTGGGCTCAACACTTTCACCCGATGACATTAAAGAAGGTGACGATGTCTATTTTGAGTGTCACGTACAATCGAATCCTCAATGGCGTAAACTTTTATGGCTCCATAATGTAAGTACTTGATAGCATTTGCAAAATTGCTGCTGCGTGTTTTCACTTTCCATGGCGTGGCTCTGTAAAAGATTAACCCCTCCTCCATAGCTTCTCTTTAAAATTCAATTATAAAAATGGTTTAGCATTGAAAAAATAAAAACTAAACGGGGGAGTAAGAAATGCCATTGCCACAAAACGTTTTATTCATTAAATACAGATTTTGTTGAATAAAGTTTTGTATTTGACGGACAAGCTTTGATATCACTTTAAGGGATTTTAGAGGTTATTATACTTTTTTTAACAGTGAGGAATGTTGGAAGACCAGTTTAGGGAAAATTTTGTGTTGAATTTTCTATCAATTTGTTTAATATTAAAGTCATTTTTTCAAAAGATCCACGTTGGGCGCTATTTGATTTAAAACAACGGTTATTGGAACATTTATATCAAGTTGAAAGACTTGAATTTGAACTTTCCAAATTTTTTGAGGTTTATAACCTGCGTTGGGCGCCAGTTAGAGTCTGTTTAAGTTTTTAAATATATAGCGAGCTTTTAGTACTAATACTAAGAGGTTTTGGAGAATAGTATGGAATTTTGCATACAACCAAATTAGGCCTGAAAATAAGTATGCCAAATTTGATCAAATCGGTTCAAATATAGCTATAGCTCCTATATATATTGCTCATCCGCAGCCGTAATATGCACTCTGTAACAACAATATTTGGGGAAACATATCAAATACAGCTCAGAAATACATTTGCTAAATTTTATCGAGATCGGCTCAGATTTTGGATATAGCTTCCATATATATCTTCGTCCGATTTACCTTTTATTGTGCACCAAAAGTCTAATATTTGTCCAAATGGGATGGAATTCGACACATACGACCGAATTGAGTCTAGAAGGTAGTATGCCAAATTTGGTGGAGATCGGTTCAGATATAGCTATTGCTCCCATATATATTGTTCATCCAACTTGTTGTATTTGTTGCCCACAGCCGTAATATGCAATCCGTAACAACGATATTCAGGGAAATATATCAAATGCAGCTCAGAAATATCTTTGCCAAATTTTATCGAGATCGGTTCAGATTTGGATATAGCTCCCATATATAACTTCGTCCGATTTACATTTTATTGTGCACCAAACGTCTAATAGTTGCCCAAATGGGATGGAATTTGGCACATACGATCGAATTGAGTTTAGAAGGTAGTATGCCAAATTTGGTGATGATCGGTTCAGATATAGCTATAGCTCCCATATATATTGTTCATCCGATTTGTTGTATTTGTTACCCACACCCGTAATATGCACTCCGTAACAACGATATTCAGGGAAATATATCAAATACAGCTCAGAAATATCTTTGCCAAATTTTATCGAGATCGGTTCAGCTTTTGGATATAGCTCCCATATATCTTTATCTGATTTCAAATTAATTTTGCGCCAAATGGGCATAGTTAGTTCTTTGAATTTTAAATTATAATTATAATCATAGGGTGTATGATTGAATTCTCCCATAAAAACTTTTAATTCTTATGTGGAGCTCAACTAAATTAGCAAGTGGTGTAGGGTACCATAAAATCGGCCCCGCCCGACTTTAGGACTTTCTTTACTGGTTTGGAGTTTCACGTTGGGCGCCATTGAAATTCGAAGCATATCAATATTCATCATCGTTAAAACAGTTTCTGTAACACTTATATCAGATTACAAGTCTTAAATCGGACTTAATGTTAACTACTACCAAATCAGTTTTGTATTTCAAACCTAATTTGAAAGAGGTCCATGTTTGGCGCCATTTAATTTTGAGCCACATAAAGATTCCGGAAACAATTATATTAGGTTAAGAAAAAGAGTAGATCAGGCAAATATCAAAAGTATTTTTTACAGTTCTACGTTGGGCGCAATTTTAATACGAACAAGGGTTCCTAAAACATTTATATCAGGTTGAAAGACTTTAATCGGACTCTTAAAATCTATGGGTTTAAAACCCCGCATCAGGTGCCAGTTAGTTAAATATATAAATGTGCCATCTTATATCGAGATGATTTGGCGTAACAAATTTCATATTTTCCCCTGATAAGGTTTGCGCCATGTGTTGGCCGCCAGAAAAACCTCAAACTGATTTGCGTCCTATAAAAGCAAGTTAGGTTAGTATTTGAAGTCTTATTTTCAAGTGCTCCACTTTGGGCGCCATTTAATTTTGAACTATTATGCGATTTAACCCCACTAGGCTTTTTTGTGGGGCTATGTTAAAATTCCATTGGAAGACAACATTGTAGCATATATTCTTGAGATACCGGCCGAAATGTTGGAAGACCTATTCCAAATTCCGACTTAGCGGATGGACCATTTGAGACGCTGTCAACGTTTGCATGAAGTAATCTTCAAGCATTACACTATATTGACCGTACAATCAATTTGAAAAAAAAAAATTTCATGTATTTTTCTGTATTCAAACCTTCTAAGGAGTTCATATTGGGTGCCATTATGGGCGCCACGGACCACAAATTGTTCTTTTCTTCGTATTTAGAAAAGAATAATTAATCGACGGTCAAAACGATTGGAAGTCATTAGTTTTGTAGTCCGACCCTTCAAATCAATTATGAGATTTGAACGCCATGTTGGGCGCCATCTAGAATTATCTGAAAAAGTCTCTTTAAGAAACTTATATCAGGTCTAAACCTTGGATCATCTGATCATTTATACCTAAGTTTAGCCTTGAACTACATGTTGGGCGCCAGATTTTGCATTGTTATAATAATTTACGGAGTTACAGATATAAAATTAGGTGGTTACTAAAATCAGTTAAATGAGGGGATTTCAAACCACTTAAGGTGGTATGAATCCCATTTTGGGCGCCAGCTAGAATTTATTTAAATATTTAACATAAAGTCTCTTTTAGTAAATAGTATCAGGTCTTAATGGATAGAGGTTTACGTCTCGGAATCTTATTGTTTACATATAAGTTTAATTTTAAACCCCACGTTGGGCGCAAAATATTGAATTTGGGAACCAAAAGAAGTTTGAAATATTCCGATTTGATGGAAATATAATTATTTTCTGAGTCTACAATAAAAAATTAAGTTGCTGCCAAAATTAGTTTAACGAGGGAAAATCAAACTAA
Source organism: Musca domestica (assembly GCF_030504385.1). Lineage (NCBI taxonomy): Eukaryota > Metazoa > Arthropoda > Insecta > Diptera > Muscidae > Musca > Musca domestica. The sequence continues at coordinate 19,167,914 of NW_026712383.1, forward strand.
TTTTGAATATTAGAACCCCATGTTGGGCATCAGCTAGAATTTATTTAAAAAGAATTAAAATAAAATATCTAGCACTTATATCAGCTCCTATTTTTCAGAGGTTTATGTCTTGGATTCTGATTGTTTATACCTAATTTTAGCATTTAGTCCTACATTGGGCGCCAGATATTGCATTGGGATTAAATTGGAGTTAAGTTAGTAATTAATTATTTACTGATGTACAGATAAAAAGCTTAGGTCATTACTAAAGCTATTTTAACCAAAGAATTTCAAATGAAGTATGCAGGTTAGAACCCCATGTTGGGCCCCAGGTAGAATTCAGCAAATAATTTAGCATACCGTTTTTTGGACAACTCATATCTGGTCTTAATAGTAAGAGATTTGAGTCTTGCATGCATAACGAGCGAATTTCAAACCAAGAATGGAGTTTTGAACTCCATGTTGGGCGCCAGTTAGAACTTTCTTAAACATTTAAGAAGCAGTCTGTGTTCGCAACTTCCATTAGGTCTTAGTGGTTATAGGTTTAGGTCTTGGTTTCTAACTGTTTATGTCTTAGTTTGGCTTTAAACCCCACGTTGGGCGCCAGATAGTGCACCGGGTCCAAAAGAAGTTTTAAATATTCAGACTTGATGGATATATATATTTATTTTATTAAATTACAGATAAAAGAGTCTCAGGGTCAAACTAAAATAAGTTTAAGGAAAAAAATTTCAAACCAACTATGAGTGTTTAAAGCCCGAGTTGGACGCCAGCTTATCGCTTTTAGCAACTTATATAAGATCTTAATGGTTAGAGGTTTAAGCCTTGGATTCTGATAGATTTTACCTAAGATTAGCTTAAAACCCCATATTGGGCGCCATATATTATGAACCAAATGAAAGTCTAAATATGTAGACCTGATAAAAAAAATGTTTGATTTTTTATTAATTTATTTATTCCTTACTTTATTTATAGACCATGGGTGAAAGATAAATAAATTCAGGTTGTTAATTCAACCATTGTAACGAGGGAACTTAAAACCACCTTAAATAATATTCAATTCCTTAAACCTGTCACAGCCCTTTCATACCAGTCTCAGGCTTCCTAACAAAAAGGGTCACAAAAAACCGAACCATTAAACCTCCAGTTGTATGAAACTACAACAACAACAAGAATTTCCAAGAATAATGTACCATATAATACAAAATTTATTTGTGTTCTGTTGTCCATCCTTTAGCCATAAACCACATGGGGCCTTTTAACTTTAAGAGTTATGACTTGTGTGAAGAAAAAATGAGCAACAACAAAAAAAAAAAAAAACGGGAACAAGTGCAAAGAAAAATAGAAGCATCCACAAACCATTAATCAGCAATTAGAGGGTTTTTTTTGTAGGTTGTAGCTAAGGAACGAAGTGTTGGGTTTACAAGCTCAAGGCCAAAATGGATGAAAATTAGATGGAAATAATTAGAGTTGAAGTTTATTAAAGAAGAGGGTATTTTTCTAGGGGTTTAGGGTTGGAGTAATAGAAGATTGAAGATAATTGCATGGTCATTTAAGTATCCATCACTACAAGAGTTATTTCGAATTCGAATTGCCGAACTTTACTAAAAAAAGAAGTTTCCTTGATTTCGTCGGCATTTTAATGCATCTTTAAAGACTGCCTAGTCATATTATAAGCCGATCGTAACACTGGGAATTTATCCATGATTACTGACACTCCAAAGTAGTGTTTTCAAAATATCTTTTCGAAATAACTTTTCCGAAAAATCCTAAATTTAATTTTTAAGGGCTTTTGAAGGCCTAAGGACTTGGAATAAAAAATCATAAAATTTATTTAAACAATAAAATTTCCTTTCGTAGGATTATTTTTATAAGAAGAGTTTTACTCAGACTATGAATCTTTTCAAAGTAGGGTAGGTCTTCCCCTTCCATCAATTTTTAAATTTAATAATTTTTGTTTTTATTTCCATTTCGAAAATTCAGTCCGAATAGTATGGAATTTTGCACGTACGATCAGATTGGACCTGAAAATAAGTATGCCAAATTTCATTGAAATCGGTTCAGATATAGCTATAGCTCCCATATATATTGTTCATCCGATTTGTTATATTTGTCCTCCGCAGCCGTAGTATGCACTCTGTAACAAAAACATTTGGGGAAATATATCAAATGCAGCTCAAAAATACCTTTGCTAAATTTTATCGAGATTGGTTCAGATTTGGATATAGCTCCCATATATAATTTCGTCCAAACGTCTAATAAATGCCCAAATTAGACGAAATTTGGCACTTACGATCGAAGCTAGAAGCTAGTATGTCAAATTTGGTGAGGATCGGTTCAGATATAGCTATAGCTCCCATATATACTGTTCATTTGTCATATTTGTTACCCACAGCCGTAATATGCACTCACTCCGTAACAACGATATTCAGGGAAATATATGAAATACAGCTCAAAAATATCTTTGCCAAATTTTATCGAGATCGGTTCCGATTTGGATTGATTGATTGAATTCTCCCATAAAAACTTTCAATTGTTATGTGGAGCTCTACTAAATTAGCAAAGTGGCGTAGGGTATCATAAACTTTCTTTATTGTTCTTTTTTTAATTTTATTGAATGTCGGAAATAGCATCAAATTTTAGAATAAATTTAGATTTGTTCGAATTGGTCACCTTTGGCACGAATTATGGCCTTCAAACGGCCAATGAAACCGTAACACGCTGCCCGAAAGTTGCTCTGTGGTATTTTGTCCCATTCCCGGCGAAGCGCCTTCTTGAGGTGATCCACACTTTGGTATTTTTTAGTGCCAACCTTGCTTTCCAAAATACTCCAGGCACAATAGTCCAACGGATTGGTATCCAGAGATTTTGGTGGCCATTGTACGCTGGAAATGAAGCGAGGAACCTCATTTTGCAACCATGTTTGGGTGGCGCGAGTGCTGAGTCCCGTTGGAATGTCCAAGGTCTGTGGTCAAAATGTTTGCGTGCCCAAGGCTATAATACACCCTCCAGAATATTTTCGCGATAATATTTGGCATTTATTCTAACGCCACGGTCGATTAGTACGAGCGGAGAGCGACAATCAATCACATTCAAATGCTGTGTTTTCCGAACCAAATATACAGAAATCACACTATCACGCTTGAATTTCATTACGAATAACTTTTTTCTGGAAAATTCTCACCAAAATGCTTTTGTACGCTTGTAAACAATAAAATAAGCTGTCACTGGAATAATTTTAACACCTGTCGGACGAGTGGCTTGGAAATGACAGCAGCCTGACGTTGGTTGCAGTTTATTCATTTCACCCCGCATTTTTTGATAATTTTCTCTTTCGATTTGAGCTTATAACTACCTAAGGAATTGGAATCTAAAATCTTTAAAAAAATTATTTAATCATTAAAATTGCCTTTCGCATGGTTATTTTTTAAAGGGATTTTTACTCAGATTATGAGTATTTTTTATTTTCCTCTTCCATCTGTTTTTAAATTTAAAAGTGGAGAAAGATATAAATGTTTATAAGTGCGGTTGTAAGATTTCGAAGATTTTCCAAAAGAATTCTAGTTTTATTTAATTCTTTGGTTCCTCTTCTATTGAGCTTATAATCTCGTCACTTGGGTAAAAAATGTTTTTTTGTCATAGAAGTTATTTTTAAAATAACTTCTGGGGAGAATATCCCAGACAAATAACAAGGGAACTGATGAGGATTGGTGGCTCTTTCCGAAACCTAGGTATTCCCTGCCTGACCCCCTGGTAAACATTACCATCGTTCTCCACTAATAAACAAACCTTGTTTTTATAAAAACAACAATAAAGGGATAAAGCCTGACCATTTTGCAACAACAAAATACTACGGTATCCCGAACAAACAAGCCACACTGTTCAATTTTTGTTTTTATTTTTTTTTCATTTTAATTATGAGCCGAAATAAATTCCCTCTAATTTTCTCTTAATATTTTGTTAGTAACAGCTAATATTAATTTAATTTTCAAAATTACGAATTATATGTGTTTACTTCGAAAATCCTCTATACTAAAAAGAAAAAGTCGCTTACTTCAAGGTAAAACTTAATTGATTTGTAAAAGCTGGTTGTAAAAAAGAAAAAAACAAAAAAAATACTTAAATCCAGAGCCCACGCCATTACGTCAAGTGCAATGCCGTTGAAAATTTCACTCACAACCAACAGAGAAAAAATAAAAAAAACCATTCATGCACAGAAAAATAACATTACTTTTAATTTACTTTGTTAGGGAATACACCTGGAGCACAACACATCGGCGCGTGTAATACGCTCTAATCAGAGTTTGGTGTTGCAAAAAATTACGAAACACTATGCGGGAAATTATGCATGCAGCGCCATCAATGATGAAGGAGAGACTGTCAGCAACCAACTGCCGTTACGTGTTAAATGTAAGTATGCACACAAGTTTAAAATATATATCACACACACAAGCACATATATATATAGACATTAATATATACACACACATACACTATACAGATATTTCTTATTGAATCATATTATGCACTCTCTACCTCCGTAGCTTCCCAAGTCTCGTGGAGGGCGGAGTGATGTCAGGTGTAGTTGTTGGGGAAGTAACGCATACTGTATTTTATACACGTATTATCTACATTTTTGAATGCCTAATTTTGGGTTGGTTTCTGCAAAGGTGTGTGTGTGAGAGTGTGTGTTTTTCTTTTACGTTCTACGTGAGTCTGTGAAAGTCGCAGATTCCAAGGGAGTCAATGCCTGATTTTGTCTGTCTCATTTTATTCGAAGAATTCCTTAAATATAAGGAAATTGCATTAAGCAAAAAAAAAAAAAAAAAAAAAAAAAAAAATCGAATGACGGCAAAATTATCTCGAAAACAGAGGAAGAAGAGGAAGAACAAGAAAATACCGGTATTTTTCAAAAAATCGCTACAATGTACAGTGGTCCCAAATCATGACAAAATTTTATTGAACAAGTAAAAAAACATTAAGTTCGGTCGGGGCGAACTTTTAATACCCTCCACCTTAGGGTAAACGAAACATTAGAACCCATTGTGACCCACAAATAACAATTTTTAGACATATTCGTGAGAAAATGTCGCAAAAATCATCAAAATGCCGGGAGGTACCGATATATGGGGCTATACAAAAACGTGAAATATTTTTAAAAAATATTTTTTCAATGGCTATTATTAAACGTGGATTTTCTTAAAAATATTTTTTCAGGGCAACTATTAAATGTGGATATTTTAAAAATATTTTTTCAAAGGCTATTAATAAACGTGGATTTTCTTTGTTTTTTTTTTTTTTTCAGAGGATATTAATAAACGTGGATATTTTAAAAATATTTTTCAAGGGCTATTAACAAACGTGGATTTTTTAAAAATATTTTTTCAAGGGCTATTAATAAACGTGGAGTTTTTAAAAATATTTTTGCAATGGCCATGAATGAAAGTGGATTTTTAATTTTTTTTTTTTCAAGGGCCATGAATGAACGTGGATTTTTTAAAAATATTTTTCCCAGGGCCATGAATGAACGTGGATTTTTTAAAAATATTTCTTCAAGGGCCATGAATGAACGTGGATTTTTTCAAAACAAAAAATGTTAAAGGGTCATGAATGAACCTGGATTTTTTAAAAATATTTTTGCAAGGGCCATGAATGAAACTGCATTTTTTAAAAATATTTTTTTCAAGGGCCAAGAATGAACGTGGATTTTTTAAAAATATTTTTTTCAAGGGCCAAGAATGAACGTAGATTTTTTAAAAATATTTTTTCCAGGGCCATGAATGAACGTGGATTTATTAAAAATATTTTTCCAGGGCCATGAATGAACGTAGATTTTTTTAAAAATATTTTTTCCAGGGCCATGAATGAACGTAGATTTTTTAAAAATATTTTTTCCAGGGCCATGAATGAACGTGGATTTTTTAAAAATATTTTTCCAGGGCCATGAATGAACGTAGATTTTTTAAAAATATTTTTTCCAGGGCCATGAATGAACGTGGATTTTTTAAAAATATTTCTTCAAGGGCCATGAATGAACGTGGATTTTTTAAAAAAAAAAAATTTTAAAGGGTCATGAATGAACGTAGATTTTTTTAAAAATATTTTTTCCAGGGCCATGAATGAACGTAGATTTTTTAAAAATATTTTTTCCAGGGCCATGAATGAACGTGGATTTTTTAAAAATATTTTTCCAGGGCCATGAATGAACGTAGATTTTTTAAAAATATTTTTTCCAGGGCCATGAATGAACGTGGATTTTTTAAAAATATTTCTTCAAGGGTCATGAATGAACGTGGATTTTTTCAAAAAAAAAAATTTTAAAGGGTCATGAATGAACCTGGATTTTTTAAAAATATTTTTTCAAGGGCCAAGAATGAACGTGAATTTTTTAAAAATATTTTTGCGAGGGCCATGAATGAATGTTGATTTTTTAAAAATATTTTTTCAAGGGCCATGAATGAACATGGATTTTAAAAAATATTTTTTTCAAGGGCCATGAATGAACGTGGATTTTTTAAAAATATTTTTCAAGGGCCATGAATGAACGTGGATTTTTTAAAAATATTTTTTCCAGGGCCATGAATGAACGTAGATTTTTTAAAAATATTTTTTCCAGGGCCATGAATGAACGTGGATTTTTTAAAAATATTTTTCCAGGGCCATGAATGAACGTAGATTTTTTAAAAATATTTTTTCCAGGGCCATGAATGAACGTGGATTTTTTAAAAATATTTCTTCAAGGGCCATGAATGAACGTGGATTTTTTCAAAAAAAAAAAAATTATAAAGGGTCATGAATGAACCTGGATTTTTTAAAAATATTTTTGCAAGGGCCATGAATGAACCTGCATTTTTTAAAAATATTTTTTCAAGGGCCAAGAATGAACGTGAATTTTTTAAAAATATTTTTGCGAGGGCCATGAATGAACGTTGATTTTTTAAAAATATTTTTTCAAGGGCCATGAATGAACGTGGATTTTAAAAAATATTTTTTCAAGGGCCATGAATGAACGTGGATTTTTTAAAAATATTTTTCAAGGGCCATGAATGAACGTGGATTTTTAAAAAAAAAATTTAAAGGGTCATGAATGAACCTGGATTTTTTAAAAATATTTTTGCAAGGGCCATGAATGAACCTGCATTTTTTAAAAATATTTTTTCAAGGGCCAAGAATGAACGTGAATTTTTTAAAAAATATTTTTGCGAGGGCCATGAATGAACGTTGATTTTTTAAAAATATTTTTTCAAGGGCCATGAATGAACGTGGATTTTAAAAAATATTTTTTCAAGGGCCATGAATGAACGTGGATTTTTTAAAAATATTTTTCAAGGGCCATGAATGAACGTGGATTTTTTAAAAATATTTTTTCCAGGGCCATGAATGAACGTAGATTTTTTAAAAATATTTTTTCCAGGGCCATGAATGAACGTGGATTTTTTAAAAATATTTTTTCCAGGGCCATGAATGAACGTAGATTTTTTAAAAATATTTTTTCCAGGGCCATGAATGAACGTGGATTTTTTAAAAATATTTTTACAAGGGCCATGAGTGAACCTGCATTTTTTAAAAATATTTTTTCAAGGGCCAAGAATGAACCTGCATTTTTTAAAAATATTTTTTCAAGTGCCAAGAATGAACGCGAATTTTTTAAAAATATTTTTGCGAGGGCCATGAATGAACGTTGATTTTTTAAAAATATTTTTTCAAGGGCCATGAATGAACGTGGATTTTAAAAAATATTTTTTCAAGGGCCATGAATGAACGTGGATTTTTTAAAAATATATTTTCCAGGGCCATGAATGAACGTAGATTTTTTAAAAATATTTTTTCCAGGGCCAAGAATGAACGTGAATTTTTTAAAAATATTTTTGCGAGGGCCATGAATGAACGCTGATTTTTTAAAAATATTTTTTCAAGGGCCATGAATGAACGTGGATTTTAAAAAATATTTTTTCAAGGGCCATGAATGAACGTGGATTTTCTAAAAATATTTTTCAAGGGCCATGAATGAACGTGGATTTTTTAAAAATATTTTTATGAATATATATACTTTATGGGGTCTAAAACGAATATTAAGGGATGTTAAAAACGGAATGACAAAGTTAATATACCCTCCTTCCAAGGTGGGGGGTATAAAGATTATGCTTAAAATTTTAAAAATTACGAACATCAAGTGATTCTGTTATATGGGGCTATAGGAAAACGTGGTCCTCTATAGCCAATGATCTACCAACGAGGACAGTTCCTATTACGAAATCAAAATACCAACAGTGCTATAAACGAAGGCATATATCCACACATTTTCCGTCATTAGAAGAAATACCCCTTGGCGAACTCAAAATTTTCAATTTCAAATAATTTTGATGAAAATGGAGATAAAATTATCAAAATAGGGGGGTATCGTTAAATACAAATAAGTGGACGTGTATAAGCAATTCTCTTTCATTCGCAGTGGTATCCAAGTACCAAATTTAAACGAAGGCGTAGATCTGCACATTTCCGTCATTGGAAGAAGTACACCTTGGCGATTTTAAAATGTTTAACTTCGAATAATTCTTATACCCTACAACACTATGTGTTGGGGGTACTATAAGTTTGATTGGGCCAAAAATTATGTCTGTCCATGTTAATTTGTAATCACTTTACAGCTCGCAATTATGAACCGATCCTCACGAAATTGAAAATGGAGGTGGGGTTATGGTCAGAATAGAACCCTATTGTTTTTGGAGATGATCGCACGATATTTAGGGGTTGAAATGGACGAAAAACAGAAAAATTTCCTGATTTTGCAGTTGCTCTATAGGTCACAATTATGAACCAATCGACGCGAAAATTTACATGGAGTTAGAGTTTGGGACTGGGCAAAAACCTACCAATTTGAGCGGTCATCGGACAATAATTAGCGGGTAAAATAGACCCTAACTTTTATGTTAGAAAATATGAAAATTTCCACTAAACCGCGAATATTTTTAATCCCAGCCAAATCAAAAATACATTAAAAAATCACTTCTGACCATTACAGTGATGCTAATAGCCAAGAAATCGGATATATAGAAAAATAGGTACAATATATATGTAAAATAATTGATCTTATTTATTCTGCTTATAAATGAAGAACCGCTGGGCCGATTTTTACAATTCAGATCAATACGGAATGGTTTCTTGCCAGAAAAGGATAAAATCTAAGAAAATCGCAGTATAATATACCAATAAAAAGTTATATCTTATGTTTCATTTTTTTTTTCCATTTTTTTTCCATTTTTTCTTATTTTTTTTATCGCATGGAATTTTTAAATTTGACTTACAATTTTGAATTTTCTAAATTTTTACACCCCCAACACTACGTTTTGAGGGTATTATATGTATTTCGCAATTATCGTCCGATCTTCACGAAATTTTGCATGAGGGTGGGTCGGAATTGAAGTCTATTGTTCTTAGGATGTGCATTTTAAATTTTTCTAATTTTCTAGTTGTTCTATAGGCCACAATTGAAAACTAATCGACATGGAATTTCGCATCGGAAGAGAGTTGACAACAGAGAAGAAGTCTAGCGTTTTGGATGACCATTGGATTATATTTAGCTGTAAAATGGACCACAACTTTCGTGTGCAATTGTTTTGAATACTTCACAATACTACGGAATGCGTAAATATTGCCCAAATTCTCCGGGTCCAAAACCTAAGGGTAACCTCTGGGCAGGGCTCATTGGCATTACTTCAAAAACGAAATCTTCCAAAATGGATTTGCATATAAAGGGACTTCGAACATATTGTAGTGTTGTAGGGTATCACATTGTCGGCCCCGCACGACTATAGCCTTTGCTTACTTGTTTAGTTCCAACTTTGCTTTCCAAAAAAAATCCGGACACAATAGTCCAACGGATTAATATCCCGAGATTTTGGTGACCAAAAGATTTATTCACATTTAAATGCTGGAGAGCTCTAACTATAGCCACATGTGGTTTTCCAGCCAAATATCAAGAAATCACACTATCACGCTTGAATTCCATCACGAATAACTTTTTTTCTGGAAAATTCTCACCAAAAAAACAATATTATGAGCTGTCACTGGAAATAACTTTAACAGTTGTCGGACGAGTGGCTTAGAAATGACAGAAGTCTGAAGTTGGTTGCAGTTTATTCAACTCACCCTGTATGGTTTATACTGAGATTTATAGTAATATTTTGTGGACGATATTTCTTCCTTTGACACTTTTTACGTAAAACAGAATGTTATATTACTTTCATGCATTAATTCGAAAAAATTGAAAAATTTATCAAATAATTAGAAAATATCTTCGCATTTTTTAATAACATTGATTCAAATATTTTCTTGGTATATAATGGAAATAGAGATTTCATTTCTTTGTTGACTTATAGTGCGTTTTATGAAGAATAGTCTTGTCTTTGACTTCATCGTAACTTCTCGTCATCCCCAATTAGAGCAATTCTAAATTCCCCCTACTTTTCCCCGTTTTATAAAACTATATTCTGCATAATTTTATATATATATATTTTTTTACATCTGCTAAGTTTAGCAGACTTTGTAGTAAATTTCTAATAATTTCTCAAGCCACTTCACTTTTAATCCACCTCACAATATATCACTCGTAATTGTGTAGTTCTTCCCTAGCTCTTCCCGCTACTTGATATTACTTTAAGCTAAGTAGTTGCAAGATGCAAACGTTGCGATGGAAAAATATTAAAAGTTCTTTTGTTGTAACTAATGTAACAATATCTAAATAAGATGAACATGTATATATATATATATATATATATATCGTGGTGAATAATGATGCAGCTGCTGGATTTTGAAACGTAACGAGGGTCGTTTTACAACGGGTTGTTTAAACCGACTCAAAAAAGCACCTAATTGTACCTTACAACACACAGTGGTAAGGATATTATGTCTTTGTGCATTTGTTTGTAACACGGAGAAGAAAGAGATAGACCCATAGTTACTTTTGAGGATCTTCATAGAATCACTCTCTGAGCCGATTTATGCATATCAGTCCGTCTGTGCGTCCGTGTATTTTTGTGAACAAATGCAGGCCGAATTTATTATCCAATTGAGATGAAATTTTCCAAACAACATTTGTTCGGTCTAAAGAAGAACCCTATTAAAATTGGTGAGAATCGGTTCAAATTTAGATATAGCTCCCATATATAACTTCAACCAAAGTACATCAAAAATTGGTTATACTCGCTTCAGATATAGCTATAGCCCCCATATATATGTTTCATCGATTTGGTGTTTAAGTCTCTCACATTCGTAATATGCACTCCACAAGAATGATATTTGTTACCAGACATCAGTTACAGGCCAGAAATAATTTTGCAAAATTTGATTAAGATCGCTTCAGAATTATATATAGCTCCCATTTGTATCTTCAACCGATTTCAGGTCCAAATGGACTAAATTTTGACACTTCCAAAGGAATTCAGACCAGAAGTACTTAAATTTTGGTGAAAATCGATTCAGATATAGCTATTACTCCAATATATAATATGCATTCCACAATAAGGATATTTGATGCCAGGCATCAGATACAGCTTAAAAGTACCTCTGCCAAATTTTACAAAGTTCAGATTTGTATATACCGTCGATATACATCTTCATCCGAGTTTACCGGTGTTGTCCACCATACAGGGTGAGTTGAAAAAACTGCAATCAAATTTAGACTGCTGTCATTTCTAAGCATCCCGTCCTACAGCTGTTAAAATTATTCCAGTGACAGCTCTTAATATTTTTTTACAAGCGTACAAAAGCATTTTGGTGAGAATTTTCCAGAAATGGTTCGAAAAGTAAAGAAGCAACATGATCTAGACCCGCGTCGCAGTGGCCGAAAAATGGCTCGTGAGCTGAAAATATCGCAATATTCCATTTGGCAAATATTGAAAAATGAGCCATTGAAATTCCAAAAACTGCAAGAAGTTACACTGCAACAGAAAGAAAATAGACTCAGAAAAGCTAAAGATTTGCTTCGCTGTTTCGAAATGGTGAACTGCCGAATTTGGTTTTCTTCGATGAGAAAACATTTGTTGCCCATAACAGACGATGGTCGCTCTCCGCTCGTATTTATCGAAAATATTCTGGAGGGTGTATTAACGCCTTGGGCACGCAAACATTTTGGACATTCCAACAGGACTCAGCACCATCGCACTCAGCACGCGCCACTCAAAAATGATTACTTTCTCGGTTCCTCGCTTCATTTCCAGTGTACAATGGCCACCAAAATCTCCGGATTTGAATCCTTTGGACTATTGTGTCTGGAGTATTTTTGAAAGCAAGGTTGGCACTAAAATATATCAAAGTGTCGATTACTTAAAGCAGGCGCTTCGCCGGGATTGGGCCAAATTACGGCAGAGCAACATTTGGGCAGCGTTTGACGGTTTCATTGGTCGTTTGAAGGCCATAATTCGTGCCAAAGGCGACCATTCATTCAAAAAAAAAAAAAAAATTAATAAATAAATAAAATAAAATAAAATAAAATAAATAAATAAATAATTAATTAAAAAAAATCAAAAAACAAAAATTGTTGCGTGATAAGCCTAATCACATTTACCCACGAAATTGTTTCAAATTTGGTATTTAGGATATAACAATATTTGTAGTATATATACATTTTCTATATTGATTCCTGGTTTCTTACGGCCTCACCCACTATGTGTTTTTTTTTTTTTCAAAACTTTAACTGCATTATCCAAAGGGTCTTACTGGTATTTTTCTTGTGTTTCTTTTCCTAACTCTCCCAACCACCCTCTCTAATTTTAACATTTCATATCGCTCTTCCCTGATTTTCCTTATTTATATTTAGCTATACATAACCTGGTTAGAATTAAGTTCAACCATGGAAATATAATTCTTTTCCCCTAAAAATGTATAACTTTCTTCAACTCCCCTGTGCCCATGCATCACGCCTGCCCTCTCACACTTATCCACAACATCTTTCCTCATACCTTGTTCAATTTCATAAATCCCAACATTAATCAGCAGTTATTTCAAAAGCAATTTCTTATAGTTCTAAAGTTTTCTATCGCGTTTTTTTTTTCGTTGTTTCTTTGCCATGGCATGGAAATTCCGACAGTTAGTCAGTCATCTTTTCTAAGAAAAAACCCTTGATTACTTTGTCGGTAGCTGTCGTTGCACACAGATGCACGAAGAACGGATTATGGGGTGTGACTTTGCTTTTGTTGTTAGCCGTGTTTGCGCTGCCACTTAAGATTGAGATGAATTTTGTAGCTGTTGATTATAAAATGCAAAAGTTTGGAATATTTCGCTTTGCGTTTTGTTATATATTTTCAGTGCATATTGGGGTTGTAGTTCATAGTTTAACTTAATAACAAAATATCAATATTTAATTTATTATATTATTTTCATTGTTCCTTTAAATATGTTTTGATCTGAGCTTTCAAAAGTACCTGAAACTAAGAAAATGCCTATAGATAGTAGCAAAAACAAGTAAGATAGCTGTAAGTTCGGCCGGGTCGAATTTTGAATACCCTCTACCATTTGGTACAAATTTGGCAAATAAAAAAAATAATAAAATCCGTTAAAATATTCTGTTAAAATTTTAAAAATATCCAATGTAGCCATATATTAGGGTATATACGACGACATGGACCTGCATAGGCAATTTTTGTCACAAGCTATTACAATATTCAAATGCGAAACTTGAAAAAAAAAATCTATATAAAAATTTTTATAAAAACAACAATAAAGGGATAAAACCTGACCATTTTGCAACAACAAAATACTACGGTATCCCGAACAAACAAGCCAACACTGTTCTATTTATAATGTAGCTAAAATCATCAAAATAGCGAAAATAGGGAGCTACCATGGGGGTTTTAAAACGTGGACCTGCAAGGACAATTTTTGGCATAGGCTGTAGTATACATTACGAACTTAAAATGCGAAATTTGAAACTATTCCGGTAAATAATGTCGCTAAAATCATCAAAATACCGAATATCCGGTGGTACCATTATATGGAGGCTATAGAAGACGTGGACCTGCACAGAAAGTTTTCTGTCATAGGCAGAAGTATTCATTACGAACTTCAAATACTGAATTTGAAATAGTTCCGGTAAATAACGTCTCTGAAATCATCAATATACCCAATATCTGGAGGTACCGTTATATGGGGGCCATACAAAGACGTAGACCTACATGACTCATTTTTGGTCTTAGGATGTAGTATCCATTACGAACTTCAAATACCAAAATTTAAACAATTCCGGTAAATAATGTCGCTATAATCATAAAAATACCGAATATCGGGAGGTACCGTTATATGGGGGCTATACGAAGACGTGGACCTACATGGACCATTTTTTGTCTTAAACCGTAGTATCTATTAAGAACTTTAAATATTAATTTTGAAACAATTTCGGTAAATAATGTCGCCAAAATCATCAAAATACCGCATATCGGGAGGTACCGTTATATGGGGGCTATACAAACACGTGGACCTACATGGCCCATTTTTAATACCAAAAGTCCTGCAGACATAGTACACATTTCAGTAAAATTTTATGAACCTACTTCATTTCGTTCGAAAGCTAGAGTGATTTCCACAGACTGACAGACGGATAGAGGGACAGACGGACAGACATTGATAATTCGACATAGAATGTTATGCTGATCAAGAATATATATACTTTATGGGGTCTAAAATGTATATTTCGAGATGTTACAAACGGAATGACAAACTTAATATACCCTCCATACTATGGTGGAGGGTATAAAAATTATATAATACCTGAAATATCGTTACAATTAAGGTAGACAAATAAATCATTCTAAAAATACCTTGTGGTAACCGAAATATTATTCATGTCGCCTTTTTTAAGAAACGGAGAATTTAAGTCACAATTTAATGATATTTTTCAACATAGACGAAGTTGAAAAATTTATCCTCATATAATGAAAAATCTCACAAAAAGAGAATAAGAGCTAATGATGCCACACAACAACACACCAAACCTTCAAACCAAACTTAGCACACGTGTCCCATTTTTTCTTTCGTTTCGTATTTTGTCTTTTTTTGCAACACCACAAAATAATTAAAACTTCAGGACAAAAGACAAAACCACAAAACAATTCATTTAGTATTTATTTAATTGCAAGTGTTTGTATGTTGTCCAAACAAACGAAAAAAAGAATCCCCTACAGTTTTTTATTTTCTTTACAATGTTTTTTTTTTCTAAAGGACTTATTAAAAACATTTCTCCAACAATATATCATTTGGTATAAAATTACTTACGAACGACAATAATTTATTACTTTTTATTTAAATGTCACACAACAAAATGGACCATCCCTTTGCCATTTGTTGCTCAAACCACAAAGTTGTTACCCTTGTAAAATGGAAACTTTTTAGCAGCAACAACAGCCTTATCACTCCCTTTTTGTCAATTTGCAAAGGAGTCAACGAAGGAGCTTGGGGGGAGAGGGTGTATATGTGTGAGACTCACCGACAAACACACTTATCATCATTTGACTTTGACATATTGTTTAACAACTTAAAACAAAAACAACAGCAAAAAAAAAAACATTTTCTGAATCAAAATCACTTGACTGTATTTTCCTCTCTCAAGAAATTATGGTTATAGTTGTAGTTATTGTTAGTGATGCTGTCATTATTTTGAATTTCCTTAAAAACTTGCAGCGTATATAGATTTATGGAATAGTTTCAAAAGAGAAATATATTGAAATTGTTAAAAAAATATGGAAAATATTTTATCAGATTTTTAATTAATTCAAAACATGGCTACAAAGTTGGGCCATTTTCGATGAAACTTCGACCGCAAAATTTTATTTATTACTCTGAAAGGGTCGAAATATTAAGACCATCGAAATATCCAAATTAAAGCCAATTTTAATTCGAAACCTATTTGAATTTTTCTAACTATTTAAGATCGGGGCTATATCGAATTGTTAACCTATATTAAAATTTCTATAGTTTTCCTTTTTGAAAAAAATGTACCAAATGAAAAAACATTAAAAATTGTAGTTGAAAAACTCAAAATAACGCGGGCTCAAAATTTTAGTAATTACTGTTAAAGAACTTCAAATTTTTGGAACCCTAACGGAGGGTAGACAACTCTAGATTCGACGAATTTAATCTGGACTATAGTGGACTCCAAAAAATCTAGTACACTAAACTTGGACTTTGGCTAGCATATATCACTGGAGATAAAACAAGTAAAAATGCAGTAAGCTCGGTAGGGCTGAACTTTGAATACCCCTCCACCATTTGCAAGGAATTTGAAAATTTAAAACCATTAAGGAAAGCTCAAAAGTCGGGCGGGGCCGACTATATGATACCCTACACCACTATGCATATTTAGTAGAGCTCTCGTAAAAAGGTTTATACAGGGCATTTCAGAGCTCTATGAGATATTTGGTACAAAATCAAAATCTATCTAATTCTATCGTGCATTTTACGAACTATAGCTATCTCTGAACCGGGTTTCTCCAAATTTGACGTATTAGCTTCTAGACTGAATTCGATCTTATGTACGAAAATTCAGGTTATTTGGGCTGATATTAACCATTTAGTGCACAATTAACCTGAAATCGTTAGAATAATGTGAAGAGTATGCTATGCTATGCTATATCCAAATCTGAACAGATTTTGATAAAATTAAAATCGACTATTTTTGGGCTTTATCTGATATCTGGTACCAAATATCATTCCTGTGGAGTGCATATTACGAATGTGAGGGATTTAAAGACGAAATCGGATGAAACATATATATGGGAGCTATAGCTATATCTGAACCGATTTTTACTAAAATTGGGTACTTGCTTATAGGTTGGTTTCGGTCGGATTTGCCAAAATTAATGCCATTTGGGCTGATATTGGCCATTTGATGCACAATTAACACGAAATCGGATGAAGATATATATGGGAGGCATATCCAAATCGGAACAGATTTTAATAAAATTAAAATCAACTATTTTTGGGCTTTATCTGATATCTGGCACCAAATATCATTCCTGTGGAGTGCATATTACGAATGTGAGGGATTTAAAGACGAAATCGGATGAAACATATATATGGGAGCTATAGCTATATCTGAACCGATTTTTACTAAAATTGGTGTACTTGCTTATAGGTTGGTTTCGGTCGGATTTGCCAAAATTAATGCCATTTGGGCTGATATTGGCCATTTGATGCACAATTAACACGAAATCGGATGAAGATATATATGGGAGGCATATCCAAATCGGAACAGATTTTAATAAAATTAAAATCAACTATTTTTGGGCTTTATCTGATATCTGGTACCAAATATCATTCCTGTGGAGTGCATATTACGAATGTGAGGGATTTAAAGACGAAATCGGATGAAACATATATATGGGAGCTATAGCTATATCTGAACCGATTTTTACTAAAATTGGTGTACTTGCTTCTAAGGTGGTTTCGGTCGGATTTGCCAAAATTGATGCTATTACGGCCATTTGGTGGTGAATCACCCGAAATCGGATGAAGATATATATGGGAGATATATCCAAATCTGAACCGATTTCGATAAAATTTAAAACAGCTATTCCTGTGCTCCATCTAATACCTGGTACCAAATATCACGGTTGTGGAGTGAATATTACGAATGTATGGGACTAAAACTCTAAATCGGATGAAACATATATATGGTTGCTATATCTATATCTGAACCGATTTTCACTAAATTTGATATACTTGCTTCTAGGCTGAATTTGGTCCGATGTACTAATGGGAGCTATATCCAAATCTGAACCGATTTCGATAAAATTACAAACAGCTATTTCTGGGCTGTATCTTATACCTGGTACCAAATATCATTCTTGTGGAGTGCATATTACGAATGTGAGAGGCTTAAACACCAAATCGGATAAAACATATATATGGGAGCTATAGCTGTTTTTGAACCGATTTTCTCCAAATTTGTTATATTTGCTTTAAGGCTAATCTCGGTCACATGTGCCAAAATTCGGGCCATTTGGGCTAATATTGGCCATTTGGTGGTCAATTAACCCGAAATCGGATGAAGATATATATGGTAGCTATATCCAAATCTGAAGCGATTTCGATAAAATTTAAAACAGACATTTCTGTGCTCCATCTAATACCTGGTACCAAATATCACGGTTGTGGAGTGCATAGTAGGAATGTGAGGGACTTAAAGATCAAATCGGATGAAAGATATATATGGGAGCTATAGCTATATCTGAACCGATTTTCTCCAAATTTGATATACTTCTAGGCCGAACTCGGTTGGGTGTGCCAAAATTCAGTTCAAAATTCAGATAGTGGACATTTGGTGCACATTTAACCCGAAATCGGATGAAGATATATATGGGAGCTATATCTAAATTTGATCCGATTCTCACCAATTTCAATAGGGTTCGTCCTTGGGCCAAAAAAATATTGTAGTAGTAGTAGTAGAGTATTTTTTATTTAAACATTTCAAATTCGTTACAGTGTATGTAATATTAAATTAAACTTTTATGTAATATTAAATAAAAAATTAGATATATAATATCGATAAGACAATAGCCTATGGCTGTCTGTCTGTAGCTTATGTTGTAATTTTTTTTTTTTTTTATTATTATTTTTATTTTTTAAGACATTGTTTGAAAATACAAATTGGGATTTAAAAGTTAAATTCAGATAATAGCTGATTTCTATATTGTGTACAAATTTTTATAAAACTTGCGACATATTTCCAATTTACAATATATCCATTTAAAATATTTATAAGGTCATCTTCCTTAAGCAGTGTCTTTTTGAAGAACATAATTCTAAATTCTTTAAATATGGGGCAGTTACAAAGAAAATGTTGAAGATTTTCAGCTTCCATCAAGTTGCATAAGGAGCAGAGTGGGTTCCTATTTGCATCTATATTATTGAGATTAAGTTTGATAATATCGCTTCTGGCTTTGAATATCCACATTTTCTCCTCTGACGTTAACAGCGAGTTGATGTAAGTTTGACCTACTGATGGGTCTAGCTTCGAGTAAATTCGGGTCGTTTGATTGGCTCTATTTATGGCATCGCACCAATATTTGTAATCTAATGTCTTTAGGAGGTGATCTTTTTTTTCCACAACTTCGCTTTTGGAACTATTTAAATTAAATGGTTCGATATTGTTTTGCATTAAGAGTGCACGAATATGCTTTGCCCAGTAAATGTCTTTTTGCAGAACTATTTTCGCCAGTTTGTGAGGTAATCGGTCGCTATTGTAATCAAATATGGCTCGAATGATATAATCCAAATGGGTTTTCAAGGAGAGGATATGGCTATGTTCCATGTCGGTTTCTAATCTTAATATGTATGTTGGTGTGAAATTTGGGAGTTTTAATATTTTCTTCCAGAAGTAAATTTCTAATTTGTCTACGTCCTCAAAATTTGTATATCCCCATATTTGCGCGCCATATTGTTGGATTGATCTGCAAACTGCAGAGAACAGTTTCCATTTTGACGTAATTGATACATCGGGCTTATTCAAAAAGGATTTCCATGTAGAGTTTATACAGTTTTTGGATGAGTTATTTCTTGCCAAAATGTGGTTTTTGAAAGAGAGCTTTGGTGTTAGTAACATCCCAAGATAGGTAAATTCCGAAGTAATTGTAATTGGTTCATTTTTGTAGAGCCATTTTTCATTTTGCGAGATTTTTCCACCTTTTCTGAATACCATTATTTTTGACTTTTCCAAGTTGACAGTAACATTCCATATACTACAATACTCTTCTAATTTATCTATCATTTTTTGTAGTACCTTCACGTCATTTGCCAGGATTACTATATCATCTGCATAAAGCAAAATTCTTATATTTAGGTCATCAATCTCGATACCGCCGCCGATGAACTCATGTAAATCGTCTAGGTATAGGGCAAATAGCAATGGGGACAGTAAACATCCTTGTTTTACTCCTGCTGACGTCGAAAATTTATCGGAGAGATCATGTCCTGTCCATACCATAAAGTTTGTATCATTATATACATTTTCTATAAATCTTATTACCTTTGTTGACACACCAAGGGTATTTAATTTATATAGCATAGATTTTCTGCAAACATTGTCGAATGCCGCTTTAAAATCTACGAAGAACGCATATGTTTTCTTATCTTCATGCCAGTTGATATGGACCATCGAAGTGAGACTGAATATATTATCATTCGTCGAGTAGTATTTTCTAAAACCGGACTGATATTCATTGATCTTTTTGTGTTTTTCCGCCCAATTGTACAACCTTTCCGTAATAATTCCCATCATAATTTTTGGCAAGCAGTTCATAAAAGAGATCCCTCGATAGTTCTGAGCTTGTGTAGTGTCTCCCTTTTTAAATATAGGGTAGATTATGCTGGTAGAAAATGTCGAGTCAACGTTTCCAGAGTTGAAAACTTTGTTGCATGAATTTACGATTTCCTGTAGCAATTGTTCTGGAGCATTTTTGTAGAACTCGTATGGAATACGATCTTCTCCTGGAGCTTTATTTACTTTACATTTTCTTAAGACGTTCTTTAGCTCTGTCATTGAAATAGGCTTGTCCAAATCATCATCTATGAAAAAGTTTGGAGCGTACTGGATATCTGGTGATGTTTGCGGTGGGTTGAGCAATTTTTCAAAATGCCGTTTGAAGTCGTTTGGTTCGACGGATATTCCTCTTTGATTATTTGTATCATTTCGGATTTCCTTAGCTATTTTCCACCAATCTTTGCTATCTTTGACATTATCAAGTTTTCTTTCTAAACTGCTGAAATATTGCAGTTTAGCCAATCGGCATGCATCTTTATATATACGATTACTTTCTAGGTATTTGCGTTTGTTCTCTATTGTAGAGTCTTTCCGGAATCTGTTAAGTTTCTTCATGGAAGTTTTTCTAGCATTGTAGCATCTTGTATTGAACCAAAAAAATATTGTTTGGAAAATTTCATCTCAATCGGATAATAAATGCGACCTGCATTTTGTTCACAAGAATACATGGACAGACGGACGGACGGACGGACTGACATGCATAAATCGACTCAGAAAGTGATTCTATGAAGGTTCTCAAAAGTAACTATGGGTCTATATCGTTTCCTTCTCCATGTTACAAACAAATGCACAAAGACATAATACCCTTACCACTATGTGGTGTAGGGTATAAAAAGTACATTGAAAAATACTTTTAAGATCAAAAAAACCCGAATATGGGGTTTTAGCTTTATTGTGGGCCGTTGCAATATTCAAGTATGAATTTTAAAAAAATCTCGGTGATTAGTGTCGCAAAGTCATCTAAATACCGAGGGTACCGTTATAAGAGGGTCATATAAAGATATGGAAAATGCCTACCATATGCTATAGTACCCGTTATTAACTTCAAATACGAAATTTGAAACAATTCCAGTGAATAATGTCGCTAAAATCATCAAAATGCCGAATGTTGGCAGGTACCGCTATAAATATGAGGGATATATGAAGGTTGTACCTGTATAGACAATTTACTGCCACATGTTGAAGTACGCATTACGAACTTCATATACGAAATTTGAAAGAATTCCTGTGAACAATCATCAAAATACCGAATATAGCTCCCTATATCATTATATGGTGGTAATACGAAAACATGTACCTACATACCAAATTTTTTGTCATAGGCTATAGGCTAGACCATTATGAACTTAAATTATGAAATTTTGAACAATTCTGGTCTATAATGTCTCTAATACCAAATAGGGACTATACAAAGACGTGGACCTGCATAATTCATTTTTTGTCATAATTTCGTGGAGTAATAGGGCTAATACCATCAAACTACCGAATATCGGGAGGCACTGTTATATGGGAGCTATACGAAAACGTGGACCAATATGCCCCATTTACGAACTTAACCTGCATACTGGCAAAATGGCAAACATGTGTGCAAAATGTTAGTCTTCAATTCGTTCGAAAGATAACGTGATTACAAAAACAGGCACACAGAAGAGACGGACATAGCTACGTCGACTGATAGCTGATCATGAGTATTTGGATCATGAGTATTTGGAGATCATGAGTATTGGAGAAATTGCAAATAGAATGACAAAGTGGAGGATATAAAAACTATCTGCCTATTTCGGATCTTTGTCCACCAAGGCGAAATTTTGCCACGCTTTTATTAGTTTCATAAATATTTTCAATGTTTGTCTCTGGAGCTTCTTTCAAAACAACAATTAAAAAATAAGCTATGCTCTGCCTGACTGCACTTTCAATGTTTTCCACCCTTTGGAATGAACTTACAAAATGTAGGAACACGGAGGAACATAGCATTAAAAAATGTCGAGTACTTTAAAAAATCCTGATATCAGATATTCATAGTATATGGGGCTATACGAAAATGAGGAGGAAGGTGATGCCTATTAAGAAATCCAAATACCAAGTTTAGAATAATTCTGTTAAAAATATGTAGTAAAAACCCTCAAAATACCGAATATTGGGAGGTTCCTTTATCTAGGGACTATACGAAGGCGTGGATCTGCACAGGAAAGGAAGTAATACCCGTTGCGAACTCCAAATCCAACTTTTAAATTACTCTTGTGAAAAGTGTGACTAAAATCATAAAAATACAGGATGTAGGGAGTTGCAGTTATGTGAGAGCTATAAAAAAGAGTGGGACCTTTATAGGTGATTTTCTGTTCAAATTCGAAATTTGAACCTACCCCAGTGAGAAATGTGATAAAATTCATCAAAGTACGTAATATCATCAAAGTACGTAATATCTGGAGGTACAAAACTTGGACATTTATGAATAATTCTATACCTGGATGTTTCTTGCATACTCAGAACACAAACTAGCAATTAAAGAAAATCTTCAAAAAAATCGCCTATGTAGCCCATTTTAAAACCGATAATCCTGGAAACCTTAGATAAACCTGAGTAAAATGCTTACTCAATCTACTCCATTTCGTCCGGAAGCTAGAGTGAGTTCCACAGACGGACAAACTTTGTGTGGTCTTAACATTGAAAGGATAGAATCGATAGCCCTGTCGGATTACAGTTTGCTAGGCTTATTATTCCTTTCTTTGAAGAACTATCAATGTCTTTCGAATCCACATTAATAAAAGTAATAATTTCCTTCTCAATAAGACTTGCATATGAATTTAGTGAATACCAATTGCAGACTAAATGTTTATAGAGTCACAGGTACGCACTCACATAGACGTTTACGGATATGTAACACTAAAAACTGTCTCAATGATTAAATCTACAGATATAGACACGATGCTAACATTTCATTTAGTTCCGTTGTCGTCACTCAACTCCAACTCACCTCAATTCCGGCGCACATACATGTTTATGGGAATAACTACTACTCATATAGAGACACTTCATTCGATGTTATAATGAGAGAAGGGAACACCCAAGGAAATGTTTTCCGCAAACGTACTAGAGCAATAAAATCTTCCGTATATATATCTGAGTTATATATTTATAAATTTTCTATGCATAATATATATCCACACACATAAATTATCCATCTATTTACATACATTTCTAATTTAATTTTCTTTTGCAGATACACCAATTTGCAAACATTTAGATCGTGTCATCTTAATAGGCGCCTCAAAGGATGAAACTGTCGAAGTTGCGTGTGAAATTCAAGCGGATCCACCACCCAGGTAAGCATTTTGTCACTTTGTTATCCTTTAACATAAATACATACATAGGTGCACACTCACACACATACTATTTATGGATGAATGGATGGATGGCGGACCTGGACCTCCATAGACAATTTTCTGTCACAGGCTGTAGTTTCCATTATGAACTCTAAATACGTAATTTGAAACAATTCCGTTGAATCATGACGTTAAAATCATCAAAATACCGAATATAGGGAGGTACCGTTATATGGTGGCTATACGAAGATGTGGATCTGCACAGACAATTTTCTGTCTTAGGCTGTAGTTCCCATTACGAACTCTAAATGTGTTATTTGAAACAATTCCGGTTAATAATGTCGCTAAAATCATCAAATTACCGAATATCGGGAGGTACCGTTATAATGGGGCTATACGAAGGCGTGGACCTGCATAGACAATTTTCCGTCACAGGCTGTAGTACCCATTATGAACTTCAAATACCAAATTTGAAACAATTCCGGTTAATAATGTCGCTAAAATCATCAAAGTACCGAATATAGGGAGGTACCGTTATATGGGGGATATACGAAGACGTGGACCTGCACAGACAATTTTCTGTCGTGGGCTGTAGTATCCGTTACGAGCTTCAAATATTAAATTTGAAACAATTCTGGTGAAAAATGTCCATACAATAATTAAAATACCGAATATTGGGAGGTACCGTTATATGGGGGCTATACGAAGGCGTGGACCTGCATAGACAATTTTCTGTCATAGGCTTTAGTATCTATTATGAACCTCAAATACCAAATCTTAAACAATTCCGGTTAATAATGTCGCTAAAATCATAAAAATACCGAATATTGGGAGGTACCGTTATATGAGGGCTATACGAAGACGTGGACCTGCATAGTCAATTTTCTGTCATAGGCTGTAGTATCCATTTCGAACTTCAAATACCAAAGTTGAAACAATTCCGGGGAATAATGTCGCTAAAATCATCAAAATACCGAATATCGGGAGGTACCGTTATATGGGGGCTATACGAAGACGTGGACCCGCATAGACAATTTTCTGTCATAGGCTGTAGTATCCATTTCGAACTTCATATACCAAATCTTAAACAATTCCGGTTAATAATGTCGCTAAAATCATCAGAATACCGAATATCGGGAGATACCGTTATATGGGGGCTATACGAAGACGTGGACCCGCATAGACAATATTCTGTCATAGGCTGTAGTATCCATTTCGAACTTCATATACCAAATCTTAAACAATTCCGGTTAATAATGTCGCTAAAATCATCAAAATACCGAATATCGGGAGGTACCGTTATATGGGGGCTATATAAAAACGTGGACCTACATGACCCATTTACGAACTAAACCTGCCTACTGGAAAAATAAACATGTGTGCAAAATTTTAGCCTTTTATCTTAATTAGTTCGACAGACAAACAGACAGACGGACATCGTTAAATCGACTTAGAATTTTGCGCCGATCAAGAATATATATATATTTTATTGGGTCTGACATGAATATTTATACCCTACACCACATAGTGGTCAGGGTATTATGTCTTTGTGCATTTGTTTGTAACAGGCAGAAGGAAACGAGATAGACCCATAGTTCCTTTTGATGATCAGCATAGAATCACATTCTGTGTCGATTTATGCATGTCCGTCCGTCCGTCTGTCCGTCTGTCCATGTATTTTTGTAAACAAAGTACAGTTCGCATTTATTGCCCTATCCAGATGAAATTTTGTTTAAATCATTTGTTTGGCCCAAGGACGAACCCTATTGAAATTGGAGATAATCGGTAAAAATTTAGATATAACTCCCATATATATCTTCGTCCGATTTGCCTTTCATTGTGCACCCAACGTGTAATATCAGCCCGAATAGTATGGAATTTTGCACATACAACCAAATTAGGCCTGAAAATAAGTATGCCAAATTTGATCGAAATCGGTTCAGATATAGCTATAGCTCCCATACATATTGTTCATCCGATTTGTTATTTTTGTCCCCCCGCAGCCGTAATATGCACTCTGTAACAACAAAATTTTGGGGAAATATATTAGATACAGCTCAGAAATACATTTGCTTAATTTTATCGAGATCGGTTCAGATTTGGATATAGCTCCCATATATAACTTCGTCCGATTTACCTTTTATTATGCACGAAACGTCTGATATTTGTCCAAATGGGATGGAATTTGGCACTTACGACCGAATTGAAAGTAGAAGCTAGTATGTCAAATTTGGTGAAGATCGGTTCAGATATAGCTATAGCTCCCATATATACTGTTCATCCGATTTGTTATATTTGTTACCCACAGCCATAATATGCACTTCGTAACAACGTTATTCAGGGAAATATATCAAATACAGCTCAGAAATATCTTTGCCAAATTTTATCGAGAACGGTTCCGATTTGGATATAGCTCCCATATATATCTTTATCCGATTTCATGGGCAATACAAGTCCGAATTTAAAAGATACAAATGCTTCGGCATATTTAGTCCTTTGAACTTTAAATTATAATTATAATCATAGCGTGTATGAGTGAATTCTCTCATAAAAATTTTTAATTGTTTTGCGGAGCTCTACTAAATTAGCAAAGTGGTGTAGGGTATCATAAAGTCGGCCCCGCCCGACTTTAAGACCTTCTTTACTGGTTGATTTTGAATTTTTCCCAATTTCCCACACTGTTAACCACCAAATTTATACACAAATGTGCACACTCACATAAATTTCCCAGCAGCAGCATCGCTCTGGGGCAAAGCTTCCCCCTCGCAACAATCATCAGCTGAAGAAATTCAAAACTAAATTGTTGCGGTTTGACATTCAAGTGAACGTCGTTAACCAGTTCAACAGAGATTCTCTGAAAGGTGGTGAGGCTTGAATTGGATTGCTGATAGGCGTTCTGTGTGAGGAAGTATGGCTGTATGTGTAAATGTCAGTCTTTTTCAAAATACGTCGCACGAAAGTGTTAGCTTAACGTATGCACAACGAAACGTAAGTGACTGTATAAGTTTATGCTAATACAATGTGAATTGTGTGAGTCTTTTGGGTCCGTGAGGTTGGGGCGTGGTTTGAGAGCAAAGTGACAGAATGAAATTTTCAACAATCTTGCTAAAATATTTCAAAAAGACACGCACATACACACATGTGGCATACATAAAACTGTTGCGGTTTCTGTGTGCTACACCTAAACACATACGTACATATTCTTACCAGCTCATCACTTTCGGAAATTTTCCGCCACACAAAAAAGACACGAAAAACTCGGGAAACATTTGATTAATGTACCTTAAAGATTTCAACGCAAATTTCCGTTTACGGCTTCTGATGTTTCTTTGTTGTCTTTTTGAATTTTCTAAAGGCTTTATCAATTGGAGTTGGAGGGAATGAAACCATATTTCTTTCAATGTTTCAACCACAAAAAATGTATGAGTCGCTGTTCTTTTAACCCAAATCAAATGAGAAAGATGTCGACAAAAATTTAAATGTTGAGTTAGGTTATTCTGTTTCATACGGCAATGGGATTTCGCTTTTGAAGATTGCGATGGTATGTTTTTACAGAGACCCATATTAGATGTTTATGTTCTAATGGAAGTCGTTTGGTCTTCTGGAGAAATCTTCGGAAATTTATGGCAAGATCTTTTAACTTCTATGAACAGGACTCTTTCATATTCTACATTGGCATGGTTGGTCTTCCTTAAGAAGGACTTTTCTTATTTTTTTTTTTTTTTTTTTGTAAAATAAGAAGATCTTTGATCTTCTTTGGGCCAACTTTTGGTCTTTCATTGTAAGACGTTTAAGTCTTCTTGAAAACTAGTGTCCCTTTATATTCAATGGGTAAGGTTTTTCGTATTTAATAGGAAGTTTAGGCATATCTATTGCTCTGCTGCTTTTTATTCAGAATATGCTCACTTTTTGGACTTCCCTTAAAGATGCTTTAGCATAGTCTGGCAGACTTTTGGATTTCTGAGAGAATCATTGGATTTCTATAGGAATAATCTTCTAATTACCTTTCGGAAAACTTTCAGATAATCTACAATAGGACATGATTTTCCTCTGGAGGTAGAGGACTTTTAAGTCAACCATAATACAACTTATATTAAGTTATATTAAATTTGTCATTCAGTTTGTAACACATCGAAATATGAATTTTGGAAACCACAAAATATATATATTTTTGATCTGCATAAAAGTCTATGTCGATTTTGCGATATCCGTCCGTCTGAAAACCTTTACTCATTTGCAAGAGAGATTCTACTGTTCTATGAGGATAGTTTCTACTCTTGCAAGAAAAGAGCATCTACATATCAATGAGCCGAGACTCCGGCCCTTTTATGAGAAGCCTCTTCGAATTCGTACTTTTCAATGAGCACTCTTCTAAGAGCTCGTACTCCTTTACGAGAAGAGCTGGTACTCTTTTACGAGAAGAGCTCGCACTCTTCTGTGGGAAGAGTTCCGACACTTCTATAAGAAGGCCTTCCACTTTTCTATAAGAAGACCTTCCACTCTTTTATAAGAGGACCTTCCACTCTTCTATAAATTCTGAAATGATTATTATTTTATAAAAGGAGTCTTCCAAGGACGACTTCTTCCGGAAGACCTTGTCTTGGAAAAATTTCCTTTTATTCCTTTAAAATAAAGATTAAATAAGATCTCTGCATATTTCAAAATTATGATCTGAACCAAAATTTCATAGTCTTCTATAAGACGACTAACAAGTCTTCTGTTAGAGCACTTCGTCGTCGCATTCAAGAAGGTTTTTTATCGTTGTATGCGAAGAATTTTCCTCTCTTTCATGTCGTCCGAAGGAAATACTTGCTGGCCTTTATGAGAAAACCTTGTAAAAGAAGATCCTCAGCAGTTTTGTTATATTAAAATACAACTTCATCTTCAACAAATAAATGTGCTGATGTTCTATGAGAGGATATATTTTGTGAAGACATTTAAGCTTAGTCAAAAATTTACTCTAGGGTTTTATATTAATTACTTGTGGCTTTTTGTTGGAAGAAATTTTGGTCTTGTATTTGTTTACGAGTGGAAAACCTTTTGGTATTCTACTCCTCTATGAGACTAAAGTCTTCTCATAGAGGAGTACAACGCCAAGAGGTTTTTCGCGCGTACACAAAAGCTAGACCCACATATTTTTCTAAAAAAACTTTACTATTTTCTGAGAAGTGCTTCCACACTTATTCCTAGTATAAAAAAATATTCTTCTCTCTTTTGCGAAAATCTTGTAGCCATCCATAAAAAGAATATAAAGTCTCCGATAAGAATTTGTGGACTTCTCTGAAAATCCAAGTTCTCGTAGGCTCTACAAATCTTTAGGTCGTTTAAAAATACACATCATGTTTGTGTCACAAACAAAAAAACCTTCTGGGTTTTTTTTATAAAATAAAAATTTTGAACACATATAAAAACACCTCCAGGGTGAGATAAAAGGCTGCAACAAAGTCAAACGCCATAATTTTTACTTTTTTTTAATTTATTGAATGGAAGCAAAAATGTCGGAATTAGCATCAAATTTTAGAATAAGTTTAGATTTCTTCGAATTGGTCATTTTTGGCACGAATTATCGCCATAAAACGGTCAATGAAATCGTCATACGCTGCCCGAATGTTGCTCTGCGGTATTTTGACCCATTCCCGGCCAAGAGCTTTCTTGAAGTGATCGACACTTTTTTAGTTCTATTTTTTAGTGCCAACCTTAATTTCCAAAATACTCCAGACACAATAGTCCAACGGAATGGTATCCGGAGATTTTGGTGGCTATTGTGCGCTGGAAATGAAGCGGGGAACCTCATTTTGCAACTATTCTTGTTTGGCGCGTGCTGAGTGCGATGGTGCTGAGTCATGTTGGAATATCCAAGGTCTCCGGCCATAATGTTTGCGTGCCCAAGGCTTTAATACACCCTCCAGAATATTTTCGCCATAATATTCGTCATTTATTCTGATGCCACGGTCGGTTAATACGACCGGAGAGCTATCATCGGCTGATATGGCGGCCCACACCATCACCATGACTGGCGCTTGAGTGTTGGTGCCCAACCGAAGGTGCATATTTTCAGCTGACCTCTTCGGCAAGTAAACACGATTATTTAGTTTGTTTATAAACTGCTGGACATCAAATGTTTTCTCATCGGATGAGACAAAGTTCGACAGCGAAGCAACTCTTAGCTTTTTTGTGGCTTTTTTCTTTCTGTTGCGGTGTAAGTTCTTGCGCTTTTTGGAATTTCAATGGCTTTGAGCTTGAACTTATTTTTTCAATATTGGCCGAATGAAAAATTGCGATATGTTCAGCTCACTAGCCATTTTTCGGCCACAGCGACTATGGTTTCGATCAAGTCGCATCTTTACTTTTCGAACCATTTCTGTTGATGTTGCTGTTTTCTTCCGTCCACTTCCTTGATGTCGGCATACTCTGCCAGTATCACGGTAACGAGCGATGGTACGAGAAACAAAAGATTTATTCACATTTAAATGCTGGAGTACTCTAACGATAGCCACTTGTGGTTTTTCAGCCAAGTATAAAGAAATCACACTATCTCGCTAGAATTCCATCGCGAATAATTTTTTTTTGGAAAATTCTCACCAAAATGCTTTTTTACGCTTGTAAACAATACAATGAGCTGACACTGGAATAATTTTAACAGCTGTCGGAAGAGTGGTTAGGAAATGGAGGCAATCTGAATTTGGTTGTGGTTTTTTCATCTCACCCTGTATTTTATAACCCTGAGGCTTTAAGTAGAAAATATTTTAAGTATTAGTTAGATATTCCACGTGCACGCCTATATCGATGGAAAAAGCTTTCTGATGTATGAGGAGGAAATAATGTGGCTGACCTCGTGTAGTATAGTATTTGTGTAATACCAAATCAATTCGAGATCTATTTCATCTCTGTCTGCTAGTTACCTTGGTTTAACGTCTTGTAGATTTGATGTTTTATGACGAGTTTGTACGTATTATACGCGATAAGGAGAAGACGTAGATAACATCTTGGTTAAACAAAATAGTATAATTTTGTTATTGCTCCGCAAAGTATTCTTCGCCACAAGGATTGCAAATAACATTATGCACGTGTATTTCTATCTGTTCGGGGGTTTCTCCATAAATCACAAATTTGATTAACTATTAAATTTTAAATGACTTGAAATAAAAAAATACACGCTAATGAGTTTTTAATTGCCAAACAGTTTTTTTATACAGAAATCCCCTAAAAAATCCCACACACACAATACAATGATATATGTTGGTGTTTGTGTATGTGTTGCTGGTGGGAAAGTTTTGGTTAAAATAACATTAATAAAAAATAGAAACCCCCCAAAAAAAACCAACCATATCCTTTTCATAACAACAACAACAGCGGCTAAAGAAAAATAACAAAATATGGGAAAATTAATGATTTCATAAGTTTTGTAGCATATGCTAAGGCGTTAATGCCTTGGCCAGATTATATTCAAAGAATGGAAAACAAAACAAGCTATGATTTCTTTCCTTCTTTCTTTATGTCCAACACCCACATCTTAGCCTCGTCATCATGGCAAATGGATGAAATGGATAGATGAATGAATAAACGAAAGAACAAGCGAACAAAAAAACAGACGCTGTAGATGAAAAAAAAAAACTTTAAACTTTTCTCAAGACATTTTCTTTCAAGTTGCTTTGGAAAAATTAATTTATCAACATCAATGTCATTTGGTAGATTTTTCTTCTTCATCTTTATAAACCTGCCGCTTACCATAACCTCCTACTCAATTCATTTAGCTTCCACACACACACACACACAAAAGATGAATAATGTTTCTTCTCACAAAAGATGTTGTTGATATTATGAGCCTCTAGCCACAATTGTATTCTGCTTCCACTGACTTTGGATTCTTTGAGTCGGGGCGAAAAATGAAATAGATTTTTTCATATTCTCTAGAAAACAAAACCAAAAAAAAGTAAACAAAAATGCACACAAAAATATTAATTTCCTTCTACTCTCTTAGATGAAATAGAGCTGCAAAAGAAACCAAACAAAAAGCACTGAACTCAAGGCAGGCAGGCAGGCAGGCGTTTCTTTTTTTTTTTTTTTCTATGCTTTCTTCGGCTTATGATGAACTTCAATAATTCTGTCAGAAACGTATA
Organism: Musca domestica; assembly: GCF_030504385.1. Lineage (NCBI taxonomy): Eukaryota > Metazoa > Arthropoda > Insecta > Diptera > Muscidae > Musca > Musca domestica. The sequence goes on from NW_026712383.1 coordinate 19,199,647, forward strand.
AAATGATGAGTCAAGCAAGAAAAAAAAAAGAAGACCACCAGCACGCACTTTATAAAGCCAACATGAAAGATGAATCAAAAGATATTAGCTGTTCACAAACGAAAAAGCTTGGATAAGAAACACAAGAAAAAAAAATTTCAAAACGAAAAGCGATAAAGTAACTCTAATAAATTTTCGTTTGAAAGGCATCTTATACCTCATGGTAATCACTTAGGGCTGAAGGTAAATAGATATTATCTTGGCGTAAATTATGATACTGATGAGCAGGATAATAATAAATGTTGTTGTTTTTGGCGTTTTTGTGATGCCAAAGTCCTCTCCACAGGCCTGAGTGGTTTTGAAGACAACATTTTCCCGAAGCTAAAAATGTTGCAACAATTTCATTCACCTTCATTACAGTAAAGGCAATGGGAATTTCCATGATTTTTCAAAAGAACACGTCTTCCATTTGAAAAAAGTACAGAATTAGGCTCAGTCGGAGTTAGGATTCTGACAAGCTAATGAAAGGGTCCCCTTGTCCTTATCGCTTAATATCATAGAAGAATCTTAATAGAAGACCACGAGGCTTCTCATAGAAGAGCATGAGGTCTTCTTATAAAAGAGCATGAGATCTTCACATAGAAGAGCATGAGATCTTCACATAGAAGAGCATGAGATCTTCACATTGAATAGCATGGGGTCTCCTCACAGAAGAGCATGAGGTCTTCTTATAGAAGAGTATGAGGTCTTCTCATAGAAGAGCATGAGGTCTTCTCATAGATGATCAGACGAGGTTTTCTCATAGAAGACCAGCCGAGGTTTTCTCATAGCGTGATAATCTTCTTTTAGAAGACGAGATGGTGTTATTTTAGAAGACGAGAAGTTCTCCTCGGAGAAGTTTCACAAGGAAGCCTTAAAAGGTTTCTCATGGAAGCTTTGATGGTCTATCCGTAGCAGCCTTGAAGGGCAGAGAAGCCGAGATGGGTTTCACATAGAAGCCGTGAAGGGCTTCTCATAGCAGACTTTTAGGGCTTCTCATAAAAGCCTTGATGATCTGCCATAGAAGCCTTTAAGGTCTATCCATAGAAGCCTTGAATTGCTTCTTTTCATAGAAACCTTGAAGGGCTTCTTCTCATAGAAACCTTGTAGGGCTTCTTCTCATAGAAAGCTTGAAGGGCTTCGTCTCATAGAAACCTTGAAGGGCTTCTTCTCATAGAAGCCCTGAAGGGCTTCTTATAAAAGCCTTGAATGTTTTTTTTTTTCTAGAAGCCTTGAAGAGATCTTCTCATAGAAGCCTTGAAGGGGTTCTCATAGAAGCCTTAAAGGGGTTCTCATAGAAGCCTTGAAGGGCTTCTCATAGAAGACTTGAAGAGATCTTCTCACAGAAGCCTTGAAGGTGGCTTCTCATAGAAGCCTCGAAGGGCTTCTCATAGAATCCGGGCAGGGCTTCTCATGGAAACCATGAAGGGCTTCTCGTAGAAGCCTCGAATTGCTTTAAGGTCTTCCTATAGAAGACTTTAGGGTCTTCCTATAGAAGACTTTAAGGTCTTCCTATAGAAGACTTTAAGGTCTTCCTATAGAAGACTTTAAGGTCTTCCTATAGAAGACTTTAAGGTCATCCTATAGAAGACTTTAAGGTCTTCCTATAGAAGACTTTAAGGTCTTCCTATAGAAGACTTTAAGGTCTTCCTATAGAAGACTTTAAGGTCTTCCTATAGAAGTCTTTAAGGTCTTCCTATATTGATGGGCTTCTCATAGAAGCCTTGAAGGTCTTCTGATAGAAGCTTTGACTGCTTGTAGAGGCCTTGAAGGTTTTCTCAGGCCTTGAAGAGCTTTTCATATAGAGGACTTTCTCCTACAGAAAAAATATTTTTTATATATTTCCTCCATTTAATTTTCCATTCCACCCTGGTATATGACATTTTCCCCGCGGAAAAAACTCAAGTGTATTATTACAGGAATAATGGCCTTTACAGCCTGGTTGGCTGGCATTGTTGTTGCCCTCCTCTTTGATGTTGTTAATAATATCCTTAAATGACGCACATTTTAGACATGTGTAAAATCCACAATGATGGATTGGTTTACGTGAACGATATAAACTGTTTTAAAGTACTTGAAATTTGTGAGCAATCACGTGGAGCAGTTGCGGATGTGCAGTGGGAGGTGAAATTGAATATAAATGCAGGGCTCAAGCGGAAGCTAAAAAAATAATTTTGAATATTTATTAAAAAGGAAATTAATAAAAAGCTAAGGCATAAGGAAGAAAATTGAAGATTCAGATTATGAAATGAAAAACATTTTGGGTGTGAGTTGTGTGGTTTTCCTTAATTGTAAATTTGTTCCCAGTAAAGTAGCTATCCTTTGGAATCCTTGCTTCAAAAGGTTCTATTTCTTTCAACCATCTGTTTGCAAAATATTTGATTTGATAGTTATGCTACAACATGTCTATTACAAATTCTCTCTGTAGTAGTCCTTTGTAACATCTGTTCGAAATGTGTCATCAAGTGGATATACCACAAAATTAACATGAACAGGTGACACTCTGCTCGGTGATGTGCACACAACATCAAACAAATGATTATATGTAATTTTATGATTGAATGAGACAGACGAATGAACGAAGGAACAAACACCGAGCAAAGTGAGCACACATTCACACTCCAACCAATGTTGCCATTTACAGAACTTTACATCTAGCCCTTTTCCCAAACAACCAACATGAAACCGAAAAATTCCCTCTGACACATTGAGTCACTTGCAACACACACACCCACACACACTAATGTCATTTCGAAGTGATATGATACCCAGTAAACAGTTTTTTCCGACTGCTCTGATTTTAGATTTTTTTCCGAAATTTCTGACGTTTTTTTCAGAAATTTCTGATAGAAATTGGTCCGATTTTCTAAACGTTTTTTTTAGAATTTCTGCACATTTTCCTGTGTTTTTAAGCGAAAAAAAACTCGAAAAATGTACAAACGGAGAGAGTAGATTGTCTATTGCTCTGGCATATTCTCTTCCACATGTAAACGGATGGTGGTGGTTTGACACATTCTCTCCCATAGTAGTTGTTGTTGTGATCATTCATTTCAAGATCTCAACAACAACAAAGCGCAAAGCAAAAATGCTATTTGTTATTGTTATTGTGAACTGTTAGATTTTCCGTTGTAAAAATGTGCGTTTTGTTGTTGTTGTGAATCAGCCTCTTTCTCTTTCGTTCCCAAAAAAATATGATGGAAAAAAATTGCAAAAACAACTACATACCGGTTTTCTGTGTGCACTGCTTTTTATTTTTAGTTCTTGTTTAGCAGTTGAAATAGATACAGTAGATACAGTGAATTACAAAAATTATATATATGTATATAATAACAACAAATAATTGAATTATCTGTTATCTGTTCAACTCTTTTGTGCATTAAAATACTGTATGTTATGTTCCTAATAAAAATAATATTTATAATGTAAATGTATTATATATGTAATATTTAAACTACATTTTTACGAAACCCGAAATAAATTGTTTGTTTTTTAAATAAATATGTGTTTTTTTTTTTTTTTCATTTTTAAGTGGTGTGACGATTTTTTCGATATTTCTTCCGAATTCTGAACGATTTCTTTCAGAAAATCGGAACTTTCTCCCGAATTCTGAGCGTTTTTTTTTCAGAAAATCTGAATTTTATTCCGAATTTTCTTTCGAATTCTGACCGATTTCTTTTAGAAAATCTGAATATTCCGCCGAATTTCCAGACGAATTCTGCCCGATTTCTTTCAGAAATTCGGAGTTGTCCTCCGAATCTTTTCCGAAAATCTAATTTTTTCTCCTATTTTTTCAAGAATTTTCACCGAATTCGGACCGAATTCGTCCAGAAAATCTAATTTTTTTCAGAAAATCTTTCCGAATTCGGTGACCACGTCCATACAACTTTCGTACCGAAATCGGAAGGAATTCGGAATCAGAATCGGACATTTTTTCAGAGATTCTGACAGAAATCGGACCGAATTCGGCAAAAATTGTTTACTGGGATAGGTGTGGTATGTGTCAGTTTTAGAAGACATTTCACAAGACACATACAACACACTCGCTCCACTCCACTCCATCATTCATGCATGCATACGCTCACCAAAATGACTCACTGACGGAGTGGCTGACTTGGCTGAGTGACTCTGAACACAGACGGAATCAAGTGTTCCGTAGTATATGAAATTGTGCAAATATAAGTAAACACTAATGATACACATGAGCCACTTTGTGGCTACAACATATCCTATGGATATGTTTGGAGATGTTGTTGATTATGTTACATGTTACAACTGGAAACCTCTGTCCACATGATAGCCACAGGCTTTCGAAAACATTCATGGAATGGTCTGGATACGTAAAACATATGGCCACAGCACTGGCAAATCATGATGAGGTGAATGATGTCCTTTTCGTTGCATTACTTGCCCGGTCGTTGTCGTCATCATCGGTGTCCGGTAAATCATAGATTTGAAATGTATAGCCAAAATGTTTTTAGTTTTGTTTGGTTTGCTTTATTGGCCTTAGGTTAGAAATACGTTATCTATTGAATGTATGTATGTGTGTGTGTTTGGTGGTAGATTGGGAAACGAAAAATGCCTTCAAGATATATAATGATGATGATGATATTTCAAAGGGAATTTTGATGAAAATTTTTGCCCATTTGAGGAAATTTGATATTTTTGTAATAGGGAATTGCCTGATATTCGAGAAATTTGAAAATGTATATGTTAACAAGTGTGGATGCGGCGAATTACAAAAACAATAAGTTAAAAAGCTGTAAGTTCGGTTGGCCCGAATTTTGCATAACCTCCGAATGTAGCCGTTAAATTAGGGTCTAGACGACGACGTGGACCTGCGTAGGCAACTTTTGTCATAAGCCATTACAATATTCAAATGCGAAATCCGGTGAATAATGTTGTTAAAATCATCAAAATACCGAATATAGGGACGTGACATTATATGGGGCTATACCAAAACGTGAACCTTTTCTGTCATAGGCTGTAGTATCCATTTCGAACTTCGAATACCAAATTTGAAACAATTCCGGTTAATAATGTAGCTAAAATCATCAAAATACCTCATATCGGGAGGTACCGTTATTTGGGGGCTATACGAAGACGTGGACCTACATGGCTCATTTTCAGTACCAAAAGTCCTGCATTTGAGTAAAATTTTATCAACTACATTGATTTGTTCGGAAGCTACATTGATTTCCACAGACGGACAGATGGACAGACGGACGGGCAGCGCTTAATCAACATAGAATTCTATGCTGATGAAGAATATATATATGAAGAATATATGTTCTGAAGTTAGAATTTTGAAATTTTGCAGAAGGTCAGATTTGGTGCACAGGCGTGTTAAGAAAAGTACAAAGATGTACAAAAAATTTGATATCAGAGTCACTGATGGAATGTAGAATAGATGAAAGATTGTTGAAACTTCGTACTTTAAAGAAACGAAAAGTTGTAAAATGGTACTAAATTTTTAAAATGTTAAAGTTTCGTAATATGTGAATAGAGAACAAAAAGTAACAAAAAGTTGTAAAATGGTTGAATTTTTTTTTAATTGTTAAATTTCGTATTATTTGAACGGATTGAACTAAGAATTCGGTGCGAGGATTAATATGGAAAAGTATGTTTGTAATATAAAATTGGTTTTGAAAATGGGTACTAAGTGTACGAACTGAACTATATGGTACTATATTTGGAACAGTTGAACGTTGATTTTCAAATCTGTACTAAATGAGCGAACTGTACTAAATGGTACTTAATTTGGCACAGTTTGGTGTAGGGTTAACGGAGGAAGCTGAAATTTTGAAATTATGTATTGGGGTGCCTTCCGGTAGTAGGTCTGTGATAAAGAAATGGTTTTGGAAATGGGTACTACAAGTGCACGAAAAGTACTAAACTGTACTATATTTGGGACAATTTAGTTTTGACATGAACACATAGTGCTTCAATTCAGAATCTGAGTTGGTACTTGTTGTAAAAATTCAGCAGTTGGGCGCCACTTTTGAACGTAAGTTCAAATCCACTTTTTGTCTACTGGAGCTTCGAGAATGTTTATCTTAGATTATAGAAGTATACTTCTTTATGAAGAATTCAAAGGACGTTTTTAATTGCTATCAGAATCAGAGTCGTTACCCGTCACTGAATGCTTGATAAAGATTTAGCTGCATATTCCGCAGTTGGGCGCCACTTTTGAAAGTAGATTTAAACATACTTTTTCCCACTTATGCACTTGACTTGTTCGAAATATTACAAGTTGTTTATATGCATTACTCGGAGGTTTCACCGGGATTGACTTTTCAAAAAATAGAGCCAAAAACTCGGAAACGTTTCGTTCTGTATTCCCCCGATTTCATTTTAGCCAACTTAATGTATGTTTCCTGTATATTTGTATTTTATTTGTAGTGATTTATACAACACTTTTCCTTTAATTAAACCACAATTTTACTAACCTCTTAATAAGAAGTATATTAAAATATGGCAATGAAGAATAAGAAGATATGAAAAATTTCAAGGATGTCTTTTATTTTGTGGCTTTTAGAATCTGAGTCGATACTTGTCATTGAAAATTGGGTATCGATTAAACTACAGATTACATTATATTTGTATGCTTACATACCCATTATGAGGAATTTGATGGACGGACATAATCTGAGCCGTTACCAGTCATTGAAAATTCCTGTCGTAAAGATTGAGCTACAGATTCAGTAATTGGGCGCCAACTATGAACGTAATTTAAAATCCACATTTTTTTCTCCGACTGGTGCTTTGAGAATCTCTCTTTACATTAAAGTGGTATTCTAATATGTACTGTTAGATTCAGGGTCTGATTATCCACATTTCATTGAAAATTGGCTAAAGGTTGAACTACAGATTCAGCAATTGGGCGCCACCTTTGAACGTAAGTTCAAATCAACTCTTTCGCCCACTCGAAAATTTCTTTCTTAGATCATAGAAATATGCCAACATCCTTGTTATGAGGAATTTAAAGGAAGCAGAAAGCTGTGTTGCTGTTAGATCTATTATCCTTCATTGAAAGTCAGTTGAGGACTTAGCTAGAGATTCCTCAGATGTGCGTCACTTGATTGATTTGTGAGACAGTTGCTTATATGAATTGCTTAATTGAATTCTGAGTCGGTAGCTGTCATTGCAAGTTTGGTAGATATTGAGCTACAGATTCTGTAGTTGGGCGCCACTTTAGAACGTAAGTTAAAATCTCCTTTTTCCCAACAGGAGCTTCGAAAAATTTTCTCTAATATAAAATTTTCTTTCATTGAATGTTAGATAAAACACATTACGCATTTGGGCGCCACTTTTGAATGTAAGTACCAATCCACTTTTTCGCTCACTGCCGATAAATTCGTAGGGTACTTTTGTTCGTGCAGCACTTATCTTTGTCTTCTCGACTACCAAGAACGACTTCCCCCATTTAACTTCTAACCTTCAGGACACACCGAAAAATCTTTCGATGGAAATTGTCTCTCATGTTTGGGGAACCGCACCTTAATTTTGCTCCATTCTTACTCTCTCTAGAATGATTCTACATTTTAATAATAAACTCTTAAAAGGTCTTTTGTTGTGGAAAGCTTCTCTTTGATTCTTCTCAAGCAGACTTCCTTTTACCGAATACCAGTACATTTTTTTTTCAATTTCCAGAAGAGTTATAAAATTGAGGACCCTTCAGGACCTTTATAGATATTTTATTATTCAAATTAAAGCTGTGCAGCCGTCTTTGCATTTCGTGAAGTCCTGCGACCATAAAATATGTATCGAAAGGCATTTTTCCATGAAAAAAATCCATCGAAAGGTCATCCCTTTCTTTGGCACTTCTGTTTAATGTTCTCTTTAGGTTCTCTATGTTCTCTCTATTTGTTGAAGACCTGCCAAAGTTTTAAAGACCCAGAAAGGCTTTATTAAATTTTTGTTATTCTTTAAGCGCCTTTATAAGATTTTACCATCCATTCGAGATTTTAAAAATATCTTCTTAAAAATTTCTTCGTAGAAATTGTTGTTGTCCAATCTTCTCGAGTTGTTATTCCCTTTATTTTCTTCCCAGCCGTTTGTAGTCGTTTTGATTCAGAGTTTTTACAGTGTTCGGTTCCTCCGATCCCTTGTGAACATAAGCAAAGGTTATTCCTACTTTCCTTCCTTTCATTTCGGTTCACCGTAACCTTTTTTTCCATAAATTTGCCGTATCTCTGTAGTGAACTTTGCAATGTACTCTCTCTTAATATCAACCACAATTTTACTGACCTCCTCCTCCTCACTTGGCACTTGGTTTGTTCGAGACTTAACGAGTTGGAAATAATTTTTACTTCGGGGTTTCGTAGTATTTGATACCTACTCCAAATGGTTCATTTTCTTTTGCTTCCTTCGTCTAATTTTACCTTAACCAAATATTTGCTTTTTTTTGGAATAAACTTTTCTGCTTGGAATTTGAGCGGAATTTTAAGTTTTATTTCATTACACTCAGAGTCTGCAGCGCTACCTTTCAATGGTTTATCAGAGTAAAAACTTGCCTTTGGATTTCAATGACACATTTTTGATCCTGTCGGATTGAGAGCTTGAATAACAACCCGTCACTAAAGATTGGGTTTAGATTTTACTTCCCCTGAGATCTTCAGTCTACTCCTCCCCATGAGCTGCATATCTGCAAAAAATAATGACTCTAAACTTAATATCTCTAATCTAAAGTCTTTTACTTTATATCTCCACAAAATTTAAAGTCTTTCTTGAAAAAACCTTCGAACTCAATTAACACTTTATTACATGTGTCTATGCCTCTAAAACACTCCCAATTGTCTTAAATCAACTTTCAATTATTTCTCAAAAGTAAACTTAACTTTCTATAAAGGAAAAATTAAAAATATTTTGGATAAACATGCCTTTAGAACTTTTTAAAACTAAAACCTACAATAGGTAGGCATCCCAAAATTCATGCCCCTCCTAACACACATATGTGACAAGTGCAAACAATTATTGAATTTCCTATTCAATATAAAGTATTCTGAAAAAAAGCAAAAAAAAAAAAAAAAACTTTACAATTTTTCACATCACTCATGTCACTTTAAGACAAATTTAATTTACCAAAACCATGGAAAAAGAATGAATGAATGTAAAACTCTTTTGGTAACTTTTTCTTTGGATTTTTTTCTTTAGTTTAAATAAAAAAAGAAATTGAATCAAGAAGGAAGTTTCCAAAAAATAAGGAATGAAAGAAAAAGTGAAAACAAATACACATACACAACAGACATCCAAAAGCAACCTTCCTTAGCCATTTGCTGCAACAAAAGATATCTTAGTTTGCCAAGGAAGTCAAAAAAAAGAAGAAAACAAAAAATTGAAATTGAAAACTTAAGAAAAAGATTCTGATGAAGATGCCCATGATAATGGTGATGACTATGCGCTCAAGCTGTTGTTGGCTGTTGGTAAACTGCTGGGGATGGGGAAGAAAAAGGATTTTAATTGAAGTTTTTTTTTGCTGCCTCAAAAATTGAATGTTCGAACCGGGCCAAACAATATTTGTAGATTTTTTCCCATTACAAGTTTTGTTGATTTGCACTTCTGCAGGCCAGCTGCGATGAAAATGCAAGCTGTGGGCACGACAAGAGAGAAACTAAACTTGTAGACTTTAAATTTTCAATTTCAATTCTAGAAAAGAGTTTCAAAGTCATAATTGTTGTTTGTTTTCTTTCGATTTTCTAATGTTTGTTCTTTTTGCGTTTCTTGCAGATCATTTCGTTGGAAATTCAATAACTCTGGTGAAACCTTGGATGTGGGCAGTGAACGTTTCAGTGTGAATGGTAGCCGAAGTATTTTGAAATATACACCAGTTACAGATCAGGTAAGTGAAAATATTTCGGAATTTATTCTCAATTTTTTGCTAAAAAAACTGCTCTTCAGATATTTGGTCTTCCAAAGGCCTACAGAATTTAAATTTATGTGAACATTAAATATTTTTCCCACATTTTCTTTAACTATTTCCCTCTCATTTCCAGGACTATGGCACCTTATCATGCTGGGCCTCCAATGAAGTCGGAACCCAAAGTCAACCATGTCTTTTCCAGGTTGTATTGGCAGGTAAATAAGCGAACACTTTTCCACTCCAGAAGTGAAAGAGCAAAAGTGCTTGAGTTGTGTCGTCGATGTGTTAACACAACAACTTAATATAAGTGCCGCCATTCACACATAAGAAATGAATGTGTATTGCCATTAACCCATTGTGAGCGACATATTATGAAAAACACATAAATATTTCCACAGGTTACAGCGAAATATTTTGACTTACTGCGATCAAATTTTAAGCGTTCAAAATTGGCGCTCAACTGCCGTATCCGTCGCTGAGTCCTTAACCAACTCTCAATGAAAGCGACACAGACACATAATCTTACAGTATAACAACTATACACGCCCTTTAAATTGTTCATAAGGAGTATATACGGAGAAATGTTCGAATCTCCAGAGGGCAAAAAGTTAATTTAAACTTCATTAAAAAGTGGTGCCTAATTCGGTAGCTCAATCTTCACGACAGTAATATTCAATGAACGACTCAGAATCCAGATTCCGATCTTTAAATTCCTCATACGGAGTATATAAGCATATAACTATAATCTGAGAGAGAAATTTTCGAAGCTCTAGTGGGCGAAAAAGCGGATTTGAACTTACGTTCAAAAGTGGCGCCGAATTACTGAATCTGTAGCTCAATCTTTATGACAATAATTTTCAAAGACTGGTAACGGCTCAGATTTTGTCCTCATAATGAGGGTATAAGTATACAACTGTAAGGTAAGAGAGACAATTCCGAAGATCCAGTGGGCGACAAAAGTGGATTTGAATTTACGATCAAAAGTGACGCCCAATTGCTGATTCTGTAGCTTAATCTTTACGACAGGAATTTTCAATGACTGGCAACGACTCAGATTCTGTCCAACGACTCAGATCCTGTTCTCATATTGAGGGTATAAACATACGTCCACATTTTCGAAGCTCCAGTGGGTGAAAAAGTGGATTTGAAGTTACGTTAAAAAGTGGCGCCTAATTGCTGATTATGTAGCTCAATCTTTACGATAGGAATTTTCAATGACTGGTAGCGACTCAAATTCTGTCTGTCCTCTGAATTCTTCATAAGGAGTATATAAGCATGCTATTAGAATCCAAGAAAAAAATTTCGAAGCTCCAGTGGGTGAAAAAGTTGTTTTGAAGTTATGTTGAAAAGTGGCGCCCAATTGCTGAATCTGTAGCTCAATCTTTAAAAATATGAATTTTCAATGACTGGTAACGACTCAGATTCTGTCTGTCCTTTAAATTCCTCATAATGAAGATATAAGCCTGCGTCTATAATATAAGAGAGATGTTTTCGAAGCTCCAGTGTGCAAAATATTGGATAAGAACTTACCTTCAAAAGTGGCGCCCAATTACTTAATCTTTGGATCAATCTTTACGACAGGAATTTTCAATTACTAGTAAAGACTCAAATTCTGTCCGTTCTTTAATTTTCTCATAATGATGATATAAACATACGCCTATAACGTAGGAGATAAATTTTCGAAGCTCCAGTGCGAAAAAAGGTGATTTAAACTTACATTCAAAAGTGGCGCCCAATTGCTAAATCGGTGGCTAAATCTGTACGACAAGAATTTTCAATGACTGATAACGACTCAGTTCAGACTGTCCTTAAAATTTCGCATAATGAGGATATAAACATACGACCAAAATGTAAGAGATAAATTTTCCAAACTCCATTGGGCAAAAAAAGTTAAAAGTTCAAAAGTGGGGCCCAACTGCGTAATCTGTAGTTCAATCTATACCCAACTTTCAATGACAGATATCGACTCAGATTTGAAAAGCCACACAACCAAAGACGTGGTTGAATCTCCACATATCCTATTATTCTTCATGGCAGTATTTTAGTATACTTCTTATGAGGAGGTCAGTAAAATTGTGGTTAAAATTAAGGGAGGAATGTTGGAAAGATCATTACGAGTAAAATAAAAATATGTAGAGAACAAATGTTGATTTGACCGAAATGAAATCAGGTAATTGAAGAATGAACGTTTCCGAGCCTTCAAAAAGCTTTTTTAAAATATTTTGAAAAAAAAAGATCAAGCAGATGCCTAAAGTGACTCGCTTGAGGGTTAATGTTTTCTACCGAACTATCCCCTATATTGTTATCAATACTATTATCCTAGACACCATAAACCTAAAACGGTCAGATCCTGAAGAATCTTAATCCGAAAATGTAAAAATGTATGGTAGAGGAGGAACTTGCCCCAAATGCAAAGGGAGCTTATTACAATATACTAAAAAAAGGACCAAAAGACTCGCTTGAGGGTTAAAGTTTTCTCCGGAAATAACCTTTGTATTTTTATCTATAATATTACCGAAGGCACCATATACCTAATCGGAAGACATCAAAACATGGTAGAGGGAGGACTTGGCCCAATTTAAAGGGAGCTTATTACAATACAAACAAAGATCAAAAAGACCCTCATATTGAGGGTTAATGTTTTTTATATTACCGCAGATTCCAAGGAATCGTAATCAAAAAATGTCAAAAATATGGTAGAGGGGGTAATTGCTCCAATTTAAAAGGAGTTTTTTTATAATATTTTGAAAAAAAAAAAAATTAAGACCCCTTTGATGACTTGCTAGAGGGTTGAAGTTTTCGATCGAAAAATTCTTAAATAGTTATCAGCAATACTACCGAAGACACCATATACCTTAAATTTGCGGATTCCAAGTAATTTTAATCCGATAATGTCAAAAAACGTGATAGAGGGGGGACTTTTCCCAATTTAAAGGAAGCTAGCTACAATATTTTGAAAAAAGGACCAAATAGACCCCTAAAATGGCTCGCTTGGGGGTTAAAGTTATATACTGAAATAATCCTTGCATTATTATCAATAATATTTCTGAAGACACCATATAACTAAAACGTATAGATTCCAAGGGATCTTAAACCGAAATTGTCAAACAATTTTGAAGGGAGGGAACTTGTCCCAATTTAAAGGGAGTTCTATATTTTGAAACCAGAAAGAGAAAGTCAAAAGTCGGGCGGGGCCGACTATGATACCCTACACCACTATGCATACTTATTAGATCTCCCGTAACAAAAAAATTATTTAGAGTAGAGTTGTGGGGTGCATATTACGAATGTGAGAGCTTAAACGCCAATTCGGATGAAAGATATATATGGGAGCTATAGCTATATCTGAACCAATTCCCCCAAATTTGATGTACTTGCTTCAAAGCTAAATTCGGTCAGAAATGCCATATTTCAGGTAATTTGGGTTGATATTGGCCATTTAGTGCCAGTTAACTCGAAATCGGTTGAAAATATATATGGGAGCTATATCTAAATTTGAACCGATTCTCACCAATTTTAATAGGGCCAAACAAATGTTTCATCTCAATCAGATGATAAATGCGATCACATAGTGATTTTATGAAGATCCTCAAAAGTAACTGTGGGTCTACCTCGCTTCCTTCTCAATTTTACAAACAAATGCACAGAGACATAAAAAAAACTTACCACTATGTTGTGTAGAATATAAAAAGGGTCAAAAAGACCCCTATATTGACACGCTTGAGGGTTAACATTTTCGGGCGAGATAACCCTTGTATTGTCAATAAAAATATTACCGAAGACAACATATACCTAAAATGCCGAAATCCAAGTAAACTTAATCCGATAATACTAAAAAATATTGAATAGTGGAATACCCTCTTTTTAGAATACTTCGCGATGTTAAATTTAAAAACGTCGTTACTTTTTAATTCAGTTTTCATAATCCACTGAGTTTTTCATGTAAATATTTTTTTCGTGTTACCAGGTGTAAGTTTCGTCCTCAATGGGTTAATGCGCGCAAGGAAACACCAAAGTGTGCATCCGGGTTCCTTTTTCGCCAACTTGAACATTTCCATGAGAAATTGTATTTTCAAGTACTTCTCAGAATGTGTAAGTATACGTATACACACTTACTGTGCGTGTGTGTGTGGGTGTATTTATATGTGCGTGGGTGTATTTATATGTGGTGGCCTTATGTCACTTGTATGTACCAACAAGAAGTGTCAACACACCAATGACATTTGTCATCGACATTTTGTTTATTTAATCAACTAAATATTTGCTATTCCATTTCTTTCTTTTTTGTTCGTTTCTTTCTCCCATGTGTGTGTATTATTTTCTTATGGCAAATAACATGACAACCAACGCACCAAATATTGTTGTTGGTGTAAATGAAACCACAAACAAATGAAATGTCATTTGAATGAATCCAACTTGGAATACAAAAAAAATCAACAATTGGCACGATGGCGATAATGATGTGGATGTTATGGCAAAATGCTGTGTGGCTGGTTGGTTGGTATGGAAATGTCCATGGTGACCATTAATTTGGGGGATTGTTCTGGATGCGGGGGATGCTGGTGACTTTTCGACGAATTTGACCTCTCTGAACAATAATAACTCAAAAAAAAAAAAAATGTCTTTCATATCCACAATACAACTCCTGGTTCTTCTCACTTGGCAATCATCATTCTGCCGCATTAATAACCTTCACATCTGTCTTGCCAACACCGATGACCATCACATCCTTCATTCTCCACCCATGACGACCAATTCTGCAAACACTTTGTATCATATATTTTTTTGTGCGTGAATTTCTATGCCACCAGCTCTACCCAATGCCGTTGCAAATTGTACCGTCTTCAATCGAACTGAGCTAAGTGTTGACATTCAATGTATACCTGGCTATGATGGTGGTCTTCCGCAAATATTTGTTTTGGAAATGTTCTCAACACGCACCGGAATCACAAGGTAAGCATCTTTTATGTTTTTTATGTTTCCATTTTTTTTCCTTTTGGCTTTGTTTGTTTGGTCCCCAAACAAACCATCGATTGAAAATCCATTTCCAGGGAAGAGGCGTAAAATTGACGATCAATTTGTGGCTTGTACAAACATTTAGAAGAAATTGCACACATTTTAGCGTGGTAGAGATTTACATGGAAAAAAATATATAGATTGAACCTTTTTGAAAAATTGAAAAAATTCCGCGATAATTGTGTATTTATTTTAAATATTTTCAACGGAGAATTAAAATTAACTCTAAACAAGTAAGCAAAGGCTATAGTCGTGCGGTCCGACCATGTGATACCCTACAACACTACCATATTGTAGAAGTCCCCTTATGTCCAAATCCATTTTTGGAGATTTCGCTGTTGAAATTATGTCAAGGAGCATTGCCTAGATATTACCCTTAGCTTTTTGACCTGGGACATTTGCTCAATATTTACACACTCCGTCGTGCTGTCCCATTTTACAGCGAAATACAATCCAATGGTCGTCCAAAATGTTAGACTTCTTCCTTGTCCTTAACTCTCTTCTCATGCAAAATTTCGTGTTGTTTAAATTGTTTAATCAGGAAATGTTTTCTGTTTTTGGTTCATTGGAAATCCCTAAATATTGTGCGATCATCTCCAAATGTAAGAGGTCGCTGTATATCTCCAAATTTAGATTCATCTATATGATTTGTTAGTCAAGTATATTTGGCTACATTCGTCAACGAAATCAGCAGAAAAAAAGGAAGAAGTTCGCCATTTGTGTATTTTGGATTTCGCCTGTAGGTTATATTCAGCGTTTCGGTAGAATGGAAATGTCTGCATTTTTTTCACGCAAAAGTTGTGGTCCATTCTACCCGTTGTCCTAAGCTCTAACTGCATGCGAGATTTCAAGTCCTTTGGTTTTGTATTTGTGACCTTTATAACGACTGCAAAATCAGGAACATTTTTAGTTGTTGGTCTATTTCAACCCCTAAATATATTGAGGACATCTTTAAACACAATAGGCCTAGCCCTTCTGGGCCTAACTCTACGCTTTAGAATTTTCGTTATGATTGGACGATAATTGCAATCTGTATATAATAAAACCCAACCTGTGTTGTAAGGTGAACAAATATTAGAAACTGTACACTTCAATATTATAAGTCAAATTTAAAAAATCGCATGCGATAAAAAATTGAAAAAATATAAAAATATCAGAAATACTACAAAATCTGTATTAGCATAATTATTGGCATCTTTTTATGAGATTTGCTTAGATTTTATTCTTTTATGCCAAGAGTTCATTCCGAAATGACAACATTTTACAAAATCTGCCCAGCCATTCTTGAAATATAAGCATTCTAGCTAACATCCCTTTCCTTTGTATATACACATTGTGTATCGCCGGAATTAAAAATATTCGCGTTTAAATGGGAAATTTGAATTTTATTTAACACAAATGCTGTGGTCTATTTCACCTACTGAATATTACCCGACGATAATCAAAGTTAAAAGGCTTCTGCCCAGCCCTAAGCTCTAGCCCCATGCTAACTTTCGCTTCGATTCGCATCTGCAAAAGAAGAAACATTTTCAGTTTTTGGTTTATTTCGATCATTTCCAAAAGCAATAGGCTTCTTTTCTGGCTCTAGCCCTACCTCCATTCTAAATTTCGTGAAGATCCGGTCATAATTGCGACCTGTAGAGTGCTAGATCGACTCAGCTCGGCGAGATAGCAAGATCCATATGTACTTTAATATGTGGGAAACCAATATTTCAAGGTGTTCCAAAATTTTTGGCCCAATCAAACTTATAATAGCCCCAACACATAGTGTTGTAGGGTATAAAAAGTGGCAGCTACGTGAATATCTGCATAGCTGCCATTATTTTTATTCACCTAAGTTTTTGAAACAATTTAATATTAGGAATAAATAAATTGCTAGCTAGAAAGGCTATATATTATTTGAAACATCCATCATCATCATCCTTTTGTATTAAGTTCGAAAATGGGCAATATCGACCCACTCCTTCTTGTGCCTCCACACAAATAGTCAACTCCGAAAAAGTGAAAAATTTTATTGTCGAACTTTTAATAACCTCAACCATTTTGAAGGTACTTAAAAAATTTCCAAAAATACCGCTCAAAGCAAACCCGTTATATAGGGGGCTATACGAAGATGTTGTCCTACATAAGTAATTTTTTGGAATTTCAATGGCTTTACCCCGAGCTTATTTTTCAATATTTGCCGAATGGAATATTGCGATATGCTCAGCTCACGAGCCATTTTCCGGGCACTGCGACCTGGGCGACTTGATCGACGCTTCTTTACTTTTCGAACCATTTCCGCTGATGTTGTTGTTTTCTTCTGTCCAGGTTCTACACTATTACGAAATTTAATTACGATAGGTGAAACAATTACGGTACAAATACAGGGTGAATGGAATTCAAAAATTCAATTTTTTTATATTTGGCTGGAAATCCACGAGCTGCTATCGTTAGAGAACTCCATCATTTAAATGTGAATAAATCTTTTGTGGTCGTATCATTGCTCGTTACCGTGATACTGGTAGCGTAGCCCGAAGTCAAGGAAGTGGACAGAAGAAAACAACAACATCAGCGGAAATGGTTCGAAAAGTAAAGAAGCGTCGATCAAGTCGCCCGGGTCGCAGTGCCCGGAAAATGGCTCGTGAGCTGAGCATATCGCAATATTCCATTCGGCAAATATTGAAAAATAAGCTCGGGGTAAAGCCATTGAAATTCCAAAAAGTCCAAGAACTTACACCGCAACAGAAAGAAAATAGACTCAAAAGAGCTAAAGAGTTGCTTCGCTTGGCCGAAAGTGGTAAACTGCCGAATTTTGTTTTTTCCGATGAGAAAACATTCGTTGTCCAGCAGTTTGTAAACAAACAAAATGATCGTGTTAACTTGCCAAAGAGGTCAGCTGAAAATGTGGACCTTACCAGAACTCAAGCGCCGGCCATGGTGATGGTGTGGGCCGCCATAACAGCCGATGGTACTATTCGAACATGGCATCAGAATAAATTCCGAATATTATTGCAAAAATATTCTGGAGGGTGTATTAAAGCCTTGGGCACGCAAACATTTTGGCCGTAGACATTGGACATTCCAACAGGACTCAGCACTATCGTACACAGCACGAGCCATCCATGAATGGTTACAAAATGAGATTCCTCGCTTCATTTCCAGCGCACAATGGCACCAAACTCTCCAATAACCAATCCGTTGGACTATTGTGTCTGGAGTGTTTTGGAAAGCAAGGTTGGCACTAAAAAGTACCAAAGTGTCGATCACCTCAAGCAAGCGCTTCGCCGGGAATGGCAAAGGCCATAATTCGTGCCAAAACTGCCAATTCAAACAAATCAAAACTTATTCTAAAATTTTATGCTATTTCCGACATTTTTTGCTTTCATTCAATGAAATAAAAAAAAAAAAAATAAAAAATGTAACAATTATGGCGTCTGGGTTTGTTGCAATTTTTTTTATCTTGCTCTTTAATTGATATCGTGGACAACTGATTTGATTATTATTTAGTTTTCCTGGAGAAATCGCTTTCGCTTTTTTAATATATTTTCACTGTTTGTCCTAGCTCTACAGAACATTCAAATTTATAGTATTTTGAAATTTTATTGGCGCAAAATAGTTAGTCTTAATTCCATTTAGAAACAAAAACAACGTTCGTTTATTTATGTGAAGATAGATGGTAATGTTTACTAAGGGATAAGGCAGGGAATTCAAAATATTTCTAATGGTAAGCAGGACCCGAATCCAAATTTCGAATATGAAGGGCAAAACCATTGACTTTTTCATTTTCGGTTTTTAATATTTTATGGAGTTCCGCTATAAACATTATAATACTAAGGTGAGCCAAAGATTTTGTAAAACATTTCAAGGTGAGGCGTTGGATGCTTTTCACAATATCTGTAAAGGCCTTTTGTTGATTGATTGTGCGGAATGATATATTTACGCAATCGGCTATTTTTTTTTTTGGCTATAGTTGTTTACGTGGAGTCACCGAAATGGCAAAGGGCACTCAGGAGTTCCGAACCCCATCAGAAATGGTAAATTTTTAGAATATTTTACAAGTAAGCAAAGGCTACAGTCGAGCGTGGCCGACCGTTGAATACCCTACAACACTATAATAAACGATACTGTTTATATAGGCGAGATACTCGAAAGAATTCCACAAGATATTGTGACAAATTATAAAAGAAAACCATCAGGTTTCGTTCTCTAATTTTCGAATAATAGCAACTTAAACTAATTTGCTCATTTCCAATTTATTGGTAGATGTTGCACGTAAATGGTCTTCCTAGATCTGGAACTAATATTTCCCATCTCGCAGAAGTGGCAAAAGATTAACATATATTATTGGTTTTTGACTGAAACGCATCTATATGAGATACAGACATTTGACTATATTCTTCCACGAAATCAGCGTTAACGAAATAGTCAGAAGTGCGTCTTTCCTGTATTTGTGAATTCTCCAAAGAGTCACTGGGATAAACATTTTCGTATTTTGTGTACAAAAGTTGGCAAACTATTTCGCACATTGAATATTCTGGGATAGCCATCCAAAACTGCTTGGCTTTTGCAATGTCCAGTAACCCCTATTCAAATGTGCGTGAGGATTGGGCGATAATTACGACTTGCCGACAATTTTGCAGTTTTTTGGACCATTTCAACCCCTAAATATATTGCGATCATCTCCAAAAAGAGTAAAATTTTGTAAGGATCGGACCATAAATGCGATCTGTATATGATATCATAACTACTTAGTTTTGTTAGCTGTAGAAATATTACCAAATGTTTAATTCAAAATGAAAATATGCCAAAAATATGACAAAATTGAAAAAAATATGAGAAAATGTTACAAAATCAATATTTTCATCTTTAGATAGATATTTTTATGCGATTTTTTAGACGTTTTTTGTTTCCTGCCAAGAGGCCATTCTGAATTAATGAGAACTGTCGAAATCAGTTCAGCCGTTCTCGACATATAAGAGATCTTTCAAGCATATCTTCTTTGATAGACATATATATCGCACATATTTTGCTATATATCCGATTTGTTGGATGTTAACATCAATGTAAAGGTCAGAAGTAACCTTGTCATGGCTTTGTGATTTCGCCGGGATTTAAAATATTCGCGGTTTAATGAAAAATGTTGAATTTTTTCAACACAAAATATATGGTATATTTTACCCGCTAAATATTATCCGATGACCACCCTAATTGGTAGGCTTCTTCCCCGCCCTAAACTCTAGCTAAATACGAAATTCCGCGTCTATTGGTCTATAATTGCGACCTGTATAGCTACTGCTAAATAAGATATTTTTTCAGTATTTGGTCCATTTCGACCCTTAATATTATGCGATCATCTCCCAAAGAAATAGGGTTCTATTCTGACACTAGCCCCACCTCCATTTTAAATTTCGTGAAGATCGGACCATAATTGCGACCTGTAGAGTGATTACAAATTAACATGGACAGACGGACAGACGGACAGACGGACGGACGGACATACATAGCTAGATCGACTCAGCTCGGCGAGCTAGGAAGATCCATATATACTTTCCTATATGGGAAACCAATATTTCGAGGTGTTACATAAATTCTGGCCCAATCAAACTTATAATACCCCCAACACATAGTGTTGTAGGCTATAATTATCTAACTGTGTGACCCTTTCCCCAGAAATATTTCTCACTGGAAAAAAGTCTCCTCTGTCAACTTATCTACCCACACCACCCCGCCAATGGCTTGTTTCCCTAAAATCAAGTACTTTTAGTACTGAAATCAAATTAATTTTCAAAACTATCTAATCATTGACAATACCTATCACTCCCCCACAATATGACCCTCTTCCATTGGCGGAAGTTAAACATTTTGTAACGGACGTCGACGCATGATTTTCTGTGGCCAACCATAACTACATGATAGCTGACATCTGGGTGGACATGTCTGTGAGTGTGTTTGGATTGCCGGGTGTAACCGCTAGTCTAGTCTGGAATATCTAAGTGTATTAAAAGTATTGTAGATGTGTTTGTGTTTGTATTACCACCGCACACGCACACACACACACAAAGTTATCAAGTATGTCATATGCTGTTTGTGACTCGGTTCTTCATCTCTTCAATGCTGAGCTATTTCTGTGTTGTTGCTCTAGCTTTCGTTTGGGAATTTCTTCGAGTCCCACGGATGTGTGTCGTCTCTCTGTGGTGTTTATGCGTTTTCTTCAACTGTGACTCGTTCAACATTCCGAACAAATGTTGAATGATTTATGAGCAGCAATACCCAACACTCAACAACAACTGTTGAAGATGGAGGAAAAAAGCACAGAAACACACACACACGCTCACATAAAACTGGATGGATGGATGGCTGGCTATGTGGGGAGGCCTGGGCAAATGCCCATTGAGGCCAAGTAAAGTCACAGGAATTCAATGTACAGTGGTTACATAAAATTATTCATTTCATTT
Organism: Musca domestica; assembly: GCF_030504385.1. Taxonomy (NCBI): domain Eukaryota; kingdom Metazoa; phylum Arthropoda; class Insecta; order Diptera; family Muscidae; genus Musca; species Musca domestica. Next base: position 19,220,977 of record NW_026712383.1, read on the forward strand.
GTAGATCTTGCTAATAAAGGACTTTTATTTTGTTATCCTCTAAAATTCAATTTTTCTTTAACAAAAAAAAAAAACAGTAAAAAAAAGTCTTAAAGAAGGGCAGGCTCTACACCACTTTGCTAATTTAGTAGAGCTCCACATAACAATTAAACGTTTTTATGGGAGAATTCAATCATACACGCTATGGAAGGACTAAATATGCCGAAGCATTTGTATCTTTTAAATTCGGACTTGTATTGCCCATTTGGTGCAAAATTAATTTGAAATCAGATAAAGATATATAAGGGAGCTATATGCAAATCTGAACCGATCTTGATAAAATTTGGCGAAGATATTTCTGAGCTGTATTTGATATATTTTCCTAAATATCGTTCTTACGGAGTGCATATTACGGCTGTGGGTAACAAATATAACCAATCGGATGAACAATATATATGGGAGCTATAGCTATATCTGAACCGATCTTCACCAAATTTGACATACTAGCTTCTAGACTTAATTCGGTCGTAAGTGCCAAACTTCATTCCATTTGGACAAATATTAGACGTTTGGTGCACAATAAAAGGTAAATCGGACGAAGTTATATGTGGGAGCTATATCCAAATCTGAACCGATCTCGATAAAATTTAGCAAATGTATTTCTGAGCTGTATTTGATATATTTTCCTAAATATTGTTGTTACAGAGTGCATATTACGGCTGCTGAGGACTAACATAACAAATCGGATGAACAATATATATGGGAGCTATAGCTATATCTGAACCGATTTCAATCAAATTTGGCATACTTATTTTCAGGCCTAATTTGGTTGTATGTGCAAAATTCCATACTATTCGGGTTGATATTACACGTTTGGTGCACAATAAAAGGCAAATCGGACGAAGATATATATGGGAGCTATATCTAATTTTTTACCGATTATCTCCAATTTCAATAGGGTTGTCCTTGGGCCAAACAAATTATTTGTTCAAAATTTCATCTGGATCGGGTAATAAATGCGAACTGTACTTTGTTCACAAAAATACATTGACAGACGGACATGCATAAATCGACTCAGAATGTGATTCTATGCAGATCATCAAAAGGAACTATGGGTCTATCTTGTTTCCTTTTGCCTGTTACAAACAAATGCACAAAGACATGATACCCTGACCACCTTGTGGTGTAGGGTATAAAAAATCCAGCTTAACATTGTTTTGTAAAAAAAATATTTATATCGCTTTCGTGTTTCCTCCGACCCACTGTAATCTAAAATCGGAATCCTTGCTAACATATTTCCCACAAGATCCTAACTAAACACCATTGACTATGTATGAACATTTATTCAAGTGTGTCCTTGTATATTTGATGATATGCATACATGTGTAGAAATTTATGTGGAATTGTTGTAGGTAAGCATACAAGTGTATATACATACATATGTATGTATGTATAACTGCTCTTGAGGTACTTCTTGATATATGTTTGTATGCCTGTGTATATATATGTGCATGTATGTTATTGGAGATGAAGGATACGCATGTATGCTGAATGTCCATACAAGTATAGGCCTCTTTGTTTTGTGTCGTGCGGTTAGAGAGCAATATCAATTGCTAGAATAACAGCAACACTTAAGGTGATGGCAACAGCGACGACGATGAATGAATGCATGAACGAACAAACGTATGAATGGATGAAGACAAACAGGAGCCCGGGACAATAAAAAATATATTTTCTGATCTACCTAAAGTCGTTGTGTTGTTTTCATGGCTTTCAATTTCCCCATTTGGCGAAGGAATGTGGTTTTTGGCGTCCTTGGTTTCTCCAAAGGAAATCAATTATATTAAATACAGAGTATTCGAAGACCTCGATTTAAGGAGATTCTAAGTCTAACCTATATATAAGCACTAACTCAAAATGTGGGCCAATACTAAAAGACTCAAAAACACCAAATTTATGGTCCCAAAAATGTCCAAATCAGAACCTCCTTTCGCACTTTGTGCTATGTTTGTGATTTATAAAATTGTATACTGTTCATGGGTGAAATAGCCAAAAACCTGATCTAAACTTTATAAAAATATTATGAAGTTCGAAGATTAGATCCATGCGGATAACTTTTTTAGCTTCTATGACCTTCTTTGCCGACACTCCTTTTCTTAAAACAAATCTTATTTCTTAAAAAATTTTTCTTTAAGTTTTTAAAAATGTCGGGTTTTCCAGGCTACTCTTTGATCAGGAGATCCTTGAAATATTTTCTTATTGAGTCCAGACTTTTAAGCAAGGATCTTTTTTTTATCGAAAAAAAAACTTTCATAATTCCCCTATTATTTGTCCTTCAATGTTTTTCTTACAAAAAATATACAAATTCCACAGATTTTGGCACAGGTGGTCCTTGAAAAAATCTTATCAAAATTTGGGTCTTTGAAACATTTGAAACAAATTTTATAAGGATGTCATTGAAAAAAAAAAAAAAAATGATGAAAACACAATTTTTGTTCTTGATAATTCCACGATTTTGATTTTTACTGACATATCAAACAATTTTAAATAAGCGACGCTTTTGTGTCAAGAGATACTTATAAAAATGTTTTTTTTTGTAATTCACATCTTTTTGTTTTGTCCAAGTCTGCTTAATTTTCATTGGTCAGAAGAAATATTTCCTCATTGAGTCCAGAGTTTTAACAGGTCCTTCAATGTCTTTCTTTCAAAAATTTTAAAAATTCGACATTTTTGGTGGTGTTGGTCTTTCAAAAATTGTTCCAGTTAATTTTGATAGAAAGAGCAAAGAAAAAGGGGTGTATCGAATTTGGGATACAGGCCAATATTATATATAAGACTGAATTTCAAATTAATCTTTACGAAGGGATTTCTGGAGTTGGCCCGAACAATTCTGAAAAGAATTCCAGCAAATTTGAAAGAGGAATTTGTACCTATGACTGCTGTAGGGTGCATGCTATAATTACGGGAAGGATTTAATTAAAAAATATATATCGAAGAAACCAATCATACCTAATGGAACCAGTAAGTAAAAGTCAAAAGTCGGGCGGGGCCCCGTAATAAAATAATTTTTTGGAAGTACTACCTGTGTAACATTTGGCTTCAGAGCAGTTATAATTTGGTTTCAGAGGGAACTAACATATGGGAGGCATATCCATTTCTAAAGCGATTTTTCACTAAATTTTACGGAGATATTTTTATCTTTTATACCAAATAACATTGCTATAGAGTGCATAATATCACTTCGAGAGGAATTATAATAAAACAAGTAAAAAAAAAAAAAAACATAATGATGGGTATCGTTATATGTGGATATAGGAAAACGTAGTCCTAATTATTCAATGTTCTACCACCGGAGCTAGAACCCATTATGAACTACAAATACCAATTTTAAGACAAATCCGTGAAAAAATGTGGCAAAAATCAAACTACGGAATATCGGGGGTACCGTTATATGGGGCCTACACAAAAACGTGGACCTATATATAATGTGTCGATACAGGAGCTAGCGCCCACTCTGAAAATGTTATATAGGTTATATAGTTCCTATACAAAGAGAGCTATACATGAAATGTAAACCTATTACACCGCACCGGTAAGAAAACAGACTAAAAAGTAGCTTTTCTTGGCCGAAAGTGGTGAACTGGCAAAATTGGTTTTCTCCGATGAGAAAACATTCGTTGTCCAGTAGTTTGTAAGCAAGCAAAATAATCGTGGTTACTTGCCAAAGAGGTCAGCTGAAAATGTACACCTTCGGTTGGCCACCAGAACTCAAGCGCCGGCCGATGGTCGCTCTCCGCTCGTATTAATCGACCGTGGCATCAGAATAAATGCCGAATATTATCGCGAAAATATTCTGAATGGTGTATTAAAGCCTTGGGCACGCAAACATTTTGGCCGCAGACCTTGGACATACCAACAGAACTCAGCACCATCGCACTCAGCATGCGCCACCCAAGAATGGTCACAAAATGAGGTTCCTCGCTTCATTTCCAGCGCACAATACCAACAAAATCTCCGAATACCAATCCGTTGGACTATTGTGTCTGGAGTATTTTGGAAAGCAAGATTGGTACTAAAAAATACCAATGTTCCGATCACCTCAAGCAAGCGCTTCGCTGAGAATGGGCCAAAATACCGCAGAGCACCATTCGGGCAGCGTGTGACGGTTTCATTGGCCATTTGAAGGCAACAATTTGTGCCAAAGGTGATCAATTCGAACAAATCTAAACTTATTCTAAAGTTTGAGGCTATTTTCGACTTTTTTTGCTTTCATTCAATAAAATTAAAAGAAAAAAATGTAAAAATTATGGCGTTTGCCTTTGTTGCAGTTTTTTATCTCACCCTGTATATGGAATAAGAGTGATATATTGTTATCAGAGCTCAAATTAAAAATAGAAATATATTAACAAATTTTGTAGGAAATTATAGTTAAAGAGACATCCGTTTAAAGTTGATAAAAATGTATTGTTGTAAAGATAGTAAGCAAAAATAAAATTCCACCTATAAAAGAGGAAACTGTTTCCAAATTTTCACACATTTCCTTTAAAAGTTAATTTTTTTTACTAAAATTACATTTTCTCAAAATATTTTAAAATTCCTAAAGTAGAGGAAAAACTTTCCTAAGGAATGATAATATCCATATTATAACCTCACCTTCTCAAAAATATATAAAAACCATTAAATGTGTATCAATAGAAATTACAATTTATCCTTGTGGTCAGTGCAATTTACCACCACCTATCAATATTGTCAACTTCTACTTCTAATTGATAATTGAAAATGAAAAACAATACTCCATGGCCCATACACCTCTAATGCTTTGAGCTTTGATGTCTACAAAACCATATCTGCAGCTATTATTTATAAAGCAAAAACCAGTTGCTTTTGTTCAATGTCACTCTCTTAATTATGTCATACTCTCACACCCCAAAGACTAACCTCTCTCCCCCACACAACATTCGAGATGCTGATGGCAACACTTTCATACCACTTGAGTGGGTTATCAAACTCAGTCACCCACTCACTCTCCAAAGACTGACACACACACGCACACATCCATACACACTCACTTACACCAGAACAGCATATCGCACTTTACATTGCACTTCATTTAACAGACCATTGATGGAAAACCACAAAACTAATTGACGTTAATATGTCTCAATATAAATTGATATACTCTTATAAATTTCAAGGAGTGCCCACACACACACACAAGGACATCATCATCATCAACCGCATCTCCATATCTTGAAAAGCTATCAAATGTTGTCGTTGCTGTTGTTGTCAAATGTCATCAGAGAAATAAGTATCACCCATACTGGGGGATTTTATATTTGATACACAGAGACATTTTAGTGGATGGCGTACTTACTTATCGTTGAGTTGCGGTTAAGAGATATGGCAAATGATACGAAATTGAATTGGAAATTTATAATTAATGAGTTGTTGTTTGTTGTAAAGGATGATGGAAAAAGTAAAATATAATACTCGATTTTATACTCCTCATTATATTTAAATATATACCAACCTTGTGGGTATCTCGAAATATTTGGCAGAGCCCTCCTTAACTACATAAATCGGTACGATTCAGATGTGTCCTCTAGAGTGGCTATCAAAATCGAGATAAAGTTCATAAAAACAAGTTAAATAGCATCAGTCGATTTAGCCGGCAGCCACACACACATTGATAGTACTCCCAGCCTCATATTATGATTATTCAAACTGTTTACCCTGAGGGAAGTTCCGAATAAGAGGACCAATATTGTATTATTAGTATCTGACCTAAGTCTGATATACAGGATGAGAGAAAAAACAAGTGCAACAATGTCAAAAGCCATAATTTTTACATTTTTTTTAAATTTCATTGAATAAAAGCAAAAAATGTCGGAAATAGCATCAAATTTTAGAATAAATTTTAGTTTGTTCGAATTAGTCAACTTTGGCATGAATTATGGCCTTCAAACGGGCAATGAAACCGGTACACGCTGCCAGTATGTTGTTCTGCGGTATTTTGGTCTATTTCCAGCGAAGTTTACTTGAGATGATCGACACTTTGGTATTTTTTTTGGTACCAACCTTGCTTTCCAAAATACTACAGATACAATAGTACAACAGATTGGTGACCGGAACCTCATTTTGTAACCATTCTTATGTGACGCATGCTGAGTCCTATTGGAATGTCCAAGGTCTGCGGCCAAAATGTTTGCGTGCCCAAGGCTTTAATACACCCTCCAGAATATTTTTGCGATAATATTCGGCATTTATTCTGATACCACGGTCGATTAATACGAGCGGAGAGCGACCATCGGCTGTTATGGCGGCCCGCATCATCACCATGGCAGACGCTTGAGTTGTGGTGCCCAACCGAAGGTGCACATTTAAAGCTGACCTCTTTGGCAAGTAAACACGATCATTTTGTTTGTTGACAAACTGCTGGACAACAAATGTTTTCTCATCGGAGAAAACCAAATTCGGCTGTTCACCACTTTCGGCCAAGCGAAGCAACTCTTTAGCGCTTTTGAGTCTATTTTCTTTCTGATGCGGTGAAAGTTCTTTCACGTTTTAGAATTTCAATGGCTTTACCTCAGCTTTAGCTCATTTTTCAATATTTGCCGAATGAAATATTGCGATAAGTTCAGTTCACACCCAATTTCCGGCCACTGTGACGTGGTTATCGATCAAGTCGTCTCTTTAATTTTCGAACCATTTCTGGTGATGTTGCTGTTTTCTTTCGTCCACTTCCTTGACGTCGGGTTACGCTACCAGTATCACGTTAACGAGCGATGGTACGAGTTATAAAAGATTTATTCACATTTAAATGCTGTAGAGCTCTAACGATAGCCACTTGTGGTTTTCCAGCCAAATATAAAGAAATCACACTATCACGCTTGAATTCCATCACGAATAATTTTTTTCTGGAAAATTTTCACCAAAATGGTTTTGTACGCTTGTAAACAATATAAAGAGCTGCCACTGGAATAATTTTAACAGCTGTCGGAGGAGTGGCTTAGAAATGACAGCAGTCTGAAATTGTTGTTTCATCTCACCCTGTAATAGCTTTTATACAATTTTTCGTGGGTGAGATTACGATAATAATGAGTTTTCCATTCATTATGAGATTTTTCCACATACTTTTGGAAATTTGAAAATTTTCAAAGAAATCTGGTGTCGGAAAGGAAATGTGAAAATAGTATCCTGTTCTATAATGTACTCTTAATTCTTTCAACTTATCTTAAAGCCATCAACTTTTGCCAATATATTTCCATTTTGAAATTTTCGTTCCGATAGCAGTACATCACTCTTTTTCCATATATCATAAGCCTTATAAATATTTATTTATTTCCCTATTTCAATTTAATGGCAAGTCATTTATCTCTTTTACATATTTTGCTGTCCTTTTAACCAAAGAGAGAACAACCAATAATAATAAAAAATCATATTCCCTTCTGAAAATGGCAATCATCGTTACTATTATTTGACAATACGATGATGATGATATGACAACAATATTCTCATAGCCATTAGGGTAAAAGTTGGAAATTAAATCTAAGAAAAAAAATCATCCTTGAAATTGTTCCATTACTTAAATGCATTGACGTTTTTGTTTAAGGATGTCCCACAAAGAAAATACGCCAATAAAATTTTTTAACAACCAACTGTCATCAATAAAATAAACGAAAATAATAACAACAACTTTGGCTTTCTTGCCATTTCCTTTTTGCCTTAAAGAGGAAATCAAATATTCTGAGATATTTTTTTTATTGAGACATAAATCGTGGGGGAAGTTGTGAATATAGAATATGTTGTAAGTCTAGAAATTTACGTTAATGATGTAGGAAGGGAAGTTTGCAGTAAATGGTAGATCGTTGCATGTATGTAGTCAGATTGTATTGTTTTTGTTATTGTTGTTGATTATGTGTTGGACATCATACCACTAAGCATCCGGAGTCTACAATACCCTACATTGCGACATTACTTTCAAAATCTTGGTACTGATGCGGGGGACGAGAAGAACCGCCGGCTCCGTATGTTAACCAGCTAAATTGTCACAATTGGAGCACAGAAAAGCACCAAGAATAAATTGAAAAGCCGAAGCAGCCAATACGAATGTCTGTTTGGTGCGGCATAATTTGTTCAGTTTTCTTAGAAATTAGCAAAGGAGTGGTCGTTACGTTATCGGGCCAAATAAATCGAATTTTGAAGGGGAAGATATTGGCAACATTTGGTTTGGTCCATGTCATAGAAGTTATTTTTAAATAACTTCTGGGGAGAATATCCCAGACAAACAACAAGGGAACTGATGAGGATTGAGGGCTCTTTTCGAAACATAGGTATTCCCTGCCTTACCCCCTGGTAAACATTACCATCGTTCTCCACTAATAAACAAACGTTGTTTTTATAAAAACAACAATAAAGGGATAAAGCCAGACCATTTTGTAACAAAAAAAAAAATAATAATAGTAATAATAGTAATAGTAATAATAATAATAATAATAATAATAATAATAATAATAATAATAATAATAATAATAATAATAATAATAATATAATACTAATAATAATAATAATAATAATAATAATAATAATAATAATAATAATAATAATAATAATAATAATAATAATAATAATAATAATAATAATAATAATAATAATAATAATAATAATAATAATAATAATAATAATAATAATAATAATAATAATAATAATAATAATAATAATAATAATATAATAATAATAATAATAATAATAATAATAATAATCTTTGAATACCATCCACCATTTGGAACGAATTTGGCAATTTTCAAAAAAAAAAATTAAATACGTTAAAAATTCTGTTAAAATCTTAAAAATAGCGAATGTAGCCCTTTCATTAGGGTCTATTGGACAACGTGGACCTGCATAGGCAACATTTTTCATAAGCCATTACATTTTCAAATGCGAAACGTGAAAAAAATCAGCTAAAATCATCAAAATACCGAATATAGGGAAATGGCTTATACGAAGATGTGGACCTGTACATACAATTTTCTGTCTTAGGCTGTAGAATTCAAATATTAAATTTGTTACAATTCCGGCAAATAATGTCGCTAAATTATCAAAATACAGAATATCGGAAGGTACCTTTATATGGGGGCTATACGAAGACATGGACCTGCACAGATAATTTACTGTCATAGGGTGTAGTATCTATTACGAACTTCAAATACCAAATTTGAAACAAATCCTGTGAATAATATCGCTAAATCATCAAAATACCGAATATCGGGAGGTACCGTTATATGGGGGCTATACGAAGAAGTGGACCTGCACATACAATTTTCTATCATAGCCTGTAGTATCTATTGCGAACTTTAAATACTAAATTTGAAACATTTCCGGTGAATAGTGTCGGTAAAATTATCAAAGAATGGAATATCGAGAGGTACCTCTATAAGGGGCTATACCAAAATGTGGACCTACAGCCCATTTTTAATACCAAAAGTCCTGCAGAAATAATATACATTTGAGTAAAATTTTATCAACCTACTTCATTTCGTTCGGAAGCTATAGTGATTTCCGCAGGTGGATGGACGCACAGACGGACGGTATATATACGAAAAGTACTAAATGGTGTTAAATTTGGTATTGGGTTAAGGATGGGGTAGTGCTGGAATATTCGAATTTGATATATTGAGACCTCTGTTGGTATTTGGAATTGAGATATTTAGGTGGTTTTATGAAAAGTTCTAAATAGGGAGGATAGAGAGATATAGACTGTTCTGGATTTACGTACTATATGTTAGAAAATATTGCATTCGGTAAAGGGATATTTTTGTTGAGGTCACTGTTGGTCCACCTCGGTAAATTTCAAAATGAATGATTTTAAGACTTCTTGGTGTAAAAGTTAAACATTGTCCCATTATTATGGAATTATGTACTTCAGCATATTTGGCTATTAAAAGTCCCAAATATTTGGTTTAATTGGGACTTAGTATTTATCGGAAAAACCAGACTGACACCGAGATTAGACTAATATCCTCAACACTACTGTTTCATCAAAATATAGGAGAGAAAATATCCTGTTTACAATAGAATTCTGAATATTATTTCCAGGGAATATTATCCCAAGAAGAACTCTGAAAGGTGTCCTATCAATTAATATTCATACTCCTTAAAAATATGACTTCTCAAAAATCTGTAATTAATAGAAGAACTTTCAAAGGTATAAGGGAACGAAGGGAGTATCAATATAGCTCAGCAAATTGATTAGGTGTGAAAATAAACTATTTTATCCATCCATTCCTATAGGTCCCCCACAAAAGTAGAAATGTTGATTAACAATACTCCCCATAATGAGGAAAATATATTTCGATTTTCTTCAAGATTTCCACAACCTAACTTTTTTTGTCGATGTCTCAGTTAGTGTTAAAGTCAGATATATCAAAATTTTCAAATAATAAATCATACACATAGATCACATAAAACGAATCGAATATCGCAGTCCAAACTTGCATATAGAGATTAGTCGAGGATTTCCGATTTTTTTTTTTTTTTTTTTGATATAGGAATTTTGAAATTTCCCATTTCCCTTGCTTCCTTTCTCTACTTATGTCACTATTTTCCTAAAAAGCAGAATATTTGCAAATTTAAAAATGATTTGGAAAAAAGGAAGAAAATAGACGTGTCGTTCCCTAACTCCCACTCCAAATCGACCATAGAATAATATTTAGAAAACATTTTGTCTCATTTAATGGGATTTCATTTATTTAGAATTCATTTAGAATTCCTTTTTTAAAAACGAATCACATCAAATGGAAAACACACTAATATATTTAATGATAAAGGAAATGTATTCGGTCGATAATATTCTGACATGAATGAAAAGGGAATGACAGACAGATTTACATTTTAAATATAAATGGAATAGATATTCGTATAATATTATTTCCAAAGAAAGGGGTTACAAAGTTATCAGAGCAACTAAAAAGCTATGTTGTAGATGAATCTATTATCATTGATTGTCAAACGGTAATATACAGTGGGACCTTTTTAAGAAGGTAGGGAAATAATAAAGATGTGGGTAGAACAGTTCAAATAAATTACAACTTGAAAAGCCATAACTTAGATGAATCCTTAATCAGTGATTGTCAAATATTGATATACAGTGGGACCTGATAGGGGCTAAGATTATATGTTTATGTATGGTTTTTAAACCTGAGTATTATATATTTTTTGTGTTCAATTTACAATCCCTCCTTATTTAGAGGAACAATTTTTTTACACCCTCCACCATAGTAGGGGGGGTATATTAAGTTTGTCATTCCGTTTGTAACACCTCGAAATACACATTTTAGACCCCACAAAGTATATATATATTCTTGATCAGCATAAAATTCTATGTCGATTTAGTGATGTACGTTCGTCTATCCGTCTGTCCATCGGTGGAAATCACTCTAGCTTCCGCACGAATTGAAGTAGATTGATAAAATTTTACTCAAATGTATATTATGTCTGCAGGAATTTTGGTATTGAAAATGGGCCATGTAGGTCCACATTTTGGTATAGCTCCCATATAACGGTACCTCCCGATATTCGGTATTTTGATGATTTTAGCGGAATTGTTTCAATTTCGGTATTTGATGTTTGAAATGAATACTACAGCCTATGACAGAAAATTGTCTGTGCAGGTCCACGTCTTCGTGTAGCCCCAATATAACGGTACCTCCGATATTCGGTATTTTGATGATTTTAGTGACAGTATTCACCGGAATTGTTTCAAATTTGGTATTTGAAGTTCGTAGTGGATACAAAAGCCTATGACAGAAAATTGTCTGTGGAGGTCCACGTCTTCGTGTAGCCTCCATATAACGGTACCTCCCGAAAATTTGGTATTTGAAATTCGGAATGGATACTACAGCCTAGGACAGGTACCTCCCGATATTCGGTATTTTGATGATTTTAGCTACATTATTCACCGATTTTTTTTAAGTTTCGCATTTGAATATTGTAATGGCTTATAACAAAAGTTACCTATGCAGGTCCATGTCGTCGTATAGACCCTTATATGGCAGCTACATTCGGTATTGTTAAGATTTTAACAGAATTTTTAACGGATTTTATTGTTTTTGAAAATTGCCAAACTCGTTCCAAATGGTAAAGGGCATTCAAAGTTCGGCCCGGCCGAACTTATAGCTTTTTTACTTGTTTTATACTTTTTTAATAAAAATTCTTTAAGGTCCACTGTATATTTCATTGCATATTTAATTTTTTATACCAATTTTTTCCTCTTCGTTTATCATTCAAATCTCAGCTGGCCTTTTTGGTGATATTGATTTTATTTATTTTTTGTCTCTCTCTTTTTCTTATCTTTTCTATTTTCTTCTATTCCAGATTTAATATAACCAACCCCGAGGAGCCACAATTTTCTTTGGAAAATTTGGATACTTTAACATCAATAATGACCCAAGAGAACAATTCATTGAAATTGCGCATTTATGCCTACAATCAAAAGGGACGAAGTCCTTCGTATCTGATACAGGATATGGTGATTGGAGCTACAGGCTTTAAAAACGGTATGTATGGTGGAAATAATCAGATTAGTACACACACAGAGACACACACAAATACAAATAGGATGGATGGCCTTCAATCATTTGTGATTTGTTTTGTGGGGGGTCATATTAGATTACCCTACACCTCTCTCCCTCTCTCTCTGCTCCAAAATAAGGACTCATCAATAATGTTATTTCCTGTGTTTTGAAATTTCCAAAGGAATCTTTTTAAATGTTGATGTTTTCTTTCATAGATGTTTACGAAAATCTAGGCTGAGTGAAAGAAAAAAGAAAACGAAAGAAAGAAGGACAATGATTGATTACCACCTGGTGACATGTTTTGATGCGACAGGTGTTTTTGACTAATGTTGTTGGTATTTGCCGTTGACATAGGTGGGGGTGGGTTGGGTAATGTTGTTGGCATTTGATTTTCGCCTTGGCGTGGGTGATGTGGTGCTTGGTTGCTGTTATTGATTTCTTGACATCTTTACCTTAGCTCTCACTCATCGTTTTCTTTGTTTGTTTACATCAACACAACAGCGTATCCTTCCGGAGCCATTAGATTGATATGCTAAATGTTTAAATAGAGCCAGCCATGCTAGAACGCCAAAGGAAGCTTGTCATTCACTCATGACTTCGTTCAGGGGGTACAAAGTTAGCAGACATGTTTATTTTCCACAATGCCATCGATGATAGGTCTTCCTATTTCACCTTTCAAAGGCATTATAGCAAATGCTTGCCAATCCTACACCCACACACAGAGATTTTTTCAAATAGATTGAGGAGAGGAAAAATTTACTGAAGTAAAACGTAGACCAATGATTGATTTACATGTTGGTATTTTTCCTTTTATTTTTCTGTGGTCGATTGAGTCTATATTTACAAGCGGTAAGGTGTTACTTACGTTCGTATATATTAGCGTAACTTATTTTACATTGAGTAAATATTTTTTGAAATATTTTAAAGGGAATTTTTCCTGGGAAATATTCCACATTTTCAACAGGATAGACGCACACTCACAATTGGTTACCTCCTTTATACCTACGCCACTCTATGTTTGGTACTTTAGAGTACAGATTCAATATAGGAGAGAAATAAATTTGAATTTTTTACCCGCTTTTTATACTTTCTCCATACATAGTATGAAGGATACATTAAGTTCGTCATTCCGTTTGTAACTCATGGAAACAATAATTTTAGACCTCACAAGGTAAATATATTTTCTTGATCAGCGTAAAATTCTAAGATGATTAAGCCCTGTCCGTCCGTCCGTCGTCTGTTGTAATAGAGTTAAAATCAATTAAAAAAGGAAGTAAACATTTTGCGCAGATCAGTATTTTGTATGGGCTATATCGGTCCCCGATATCGCATATAACGGTACACAACCACCCCCATGTTCGGCATTTTGATGATTGTAGCCACTTTTTTTTACCCTGAAAGAGAATGGCCTACATAGATGTACGGCCAACGATATCGAATAACCCCCATATAACCTTCCGATATTTTGATTATTTTAGGAACAATATTCCCCAGAATTGTTTCAAATTGCATATGTGAAGTTCATAATGTGTACTACAACCTGGTCTGAATCTTCTTGTCTAATCTTTTCTATATGGGTCTGAATTTTCATATAGCCCACCTGTAATTTTCATATAGCCCGCTATATCTGACATTTTGATGATAACAGCAGCAATTTTCACCAGAATTATGTCCAGTTTGATGATATTAGAGGATCACGTCTTCGTATAACCCCCATATTTGTATTTTTGACGGATTTTTTCTTAAATTTTTCAAGTTTCTTCCAGTAGCTGCTTTTTTACTATTTATGACTACAAGGACTATATTTTAACATTCTTCGCTCTTTGAAGATCGACAAAACTCCTTGCAAAAAATACGAGGCTCTCACTCACATTTTTGGCAGTTTTTTATGCCCTTCACCCTACTATGGAGGGTATATTAACTTTGTCATTCCGTTTGTAACTCCTCCAAATACTCATGTCAGACCCAACAAAGTATATATATTCTTGATCAGCGTAAAATTCTAAGTCTATTTAGCGATGTCCGTCGGTCTGTCCGTCTGTCTGTCCGTCTGTCTGTTGTAATCACGCTATCTTTCGAACGAATAGAGATAGAAGGGTAAAATTTGCTCACCTGTTTATTTTTCCAATAGGCAGGTAAAGTTCGTAAATGGACCATATAGGTCCACGTCTTCATATAGCTCCATATAACGGTACCTCCCGATATTCGGTATTTTGATGATTTTAGCGACATCATTCACGGTATTTTAAATTTGATATTTTAGTTCAAAAGGGATATTACAGCCTAAGACAGAAAATTTACTGTGCAGGTCCACGTCCTCGTAAAGCCCCTTTATTACGGTACCTCCCTACATTCGGTATCGTTCACCGGAATTGTTTCAAATTACGTTTCTAGAATTCTGTGACAGAAAATTGTCAATGCAAGTCCAGGTCTTCGTTTAGGCCCCATATATCAGAACCTTCCTAAATTCGGTATTTTGACGATTTTAGGTACAATACCCACCGAAATTGTTTGAGATGTCGTATTTGAACTTCATAATGAATGCTACAGCCTATGACAGAAAATTGTCTATGCTGGTTCAGGTCTTCGTATAGGCTCCATAAACCAGTACCTCCCTATATACGGTATTTTGACGATTTTAGGTGCAATACTCACCGAAATTGTTTGAGATGTCGTATTTGAAGATCGTAATAGATGCTACAGCCTATGACAGAAAATTGTCTTTGCAGGTTCAGGTCTTCGTATAGCTCCGATATAACGATACCACCCTATATACGGCATTTTAATGATTTTAGATACATTATTCACCGTTTATTTCAAGTTTGAAATTTGAATATGGTAATGGCTTATGACAAACAATGCCCATGTAGACCCCAATATAACGGCTATATTCTTATAGACCCCAATATAAGGGCTATATTCGGCATTTTTAAGAGTTTAACAGAATTTTTATCAGATTCTATTTTTTGAAAATTTCCAAATTCGTTCCAAATGGTGGAGTTCGGCCCGGCCGAACTTACTGCTTTTTAGCTTGTTTATATTTCAAGGCTGTGAATGTTAATCAATATTTAGCATCTTTATGAATTAAACAACAATGGAATTGGCTCACATACTAAATCTCGATATTCATCTCATCTAGTATAATTTAGCCACCCGTTTGGTGAAATCACGAAAAGCTCACACTTTAGAAGATTCAGATTCATTTGAAAAATTTTCAATATTTTTCTTGTTATTTATAGACCCACTATAATGGTAACTTTGGATTTTCGGTATTTTCTGCCCCAACTTCTAACCAAATCAGCCATAATTTGAAAATCCTTTATCTATGTGGGTAAATTTATTCTTCGCCAAAAAATTTTCAACAAAAGTATAATTTAATATCATTCCCAGTAAGAACTAGATGTATCTTTCAATTTTAGTACTGCTAGTAAAGGACACCATCGAACATTATTAATCGAAACAATCATTTAAAAACCAAATAAGTAAAAAAAGCTGTAAGTTCGGACGGGACGAACTTGTTATACTCTCCATCATTTGGAACGAATTTGACAATTTTCAAAAAAAAAATCTGTTAAAAATTCTGTTAAATTCTTAAAAATACTGAATGTTGCCGTTATATTAGAGCATATTACAATGTGGACCTGCACTGCCAATTTTTGTCATAAGCCAATACAATATTCAAATGCGAAACATGAACAAAAAATTCGGTAAATAATGTTGCTAAAATCATCAAAATACCGAATATGGGGAGATACTATTATGTGGGGGTTATACCAAAACGTGGGCCTGCACAGACAATTTTCTGTCTTAGGCTGTAGTACGTATTACGAACTTTAAGTGTAAAATTTGAAACAATTCCGGTGTATAATGTAGCTAAAATCATCCAAATACCGAATATCGGGAGGTACCGTTATATGAGGGCTATACAAAGACGTGGACCTATGTGGCCCATTTTCAATACCAAAATTCCTGAAGACGTAATATACATTTGAGTAAAATTTTATAAGCCTGCCTTATTTCGTTCGGAAGAGTGATTTTCACTGATTGACAGACAGGCGGACAACGCTGAATCGACATAGAATTTTACGCTGATCAAGAATATATATACTTTCTGGAGTCTAAAATGTATATCTCGAGGTGTTACAAACGGAATGAAAAATTTAATATACTCTTCATACTATGGTGGATGGTATAAAAAGTACTGATATTATTGATCAGCGTGAAAGCAGACGATTTAAGCATGTAGTCTATTAAAATCAATCGTACTTTCGACGGGATCGTATTTTAACGGCGAAAATATCGATTATTTGCATTTTTCCTCTGAAAAATGGGCTTTCGAATGGTCATACATAAAAGAATTCGAATAGTCATACAGAAAAAATATATGGATATATAGTCAAATATCAGAAATACAAAACGATTTTTATAGGAATTGCAAAAATTGTTTTCAATACCCTTTAGTACGACATATGCATTTCCTCGTGTCTCCGATCAAAAACCAAAATATTTCCTTGTAACCTCAATGTACTAATTTCCTAAAATCCCGGATAATTTGAGCCCTCAGTACCAAGGACATCCTTCATTCAAAACTTCAAGGTTATAGCTCCTATTGATAGCATAATTTCAACTCCTGTCGATAATATCGATGTATTTTTTGGTATCCGGCGATTTTGGTGGCCATTGGCCATAATTTTAGGCAATGGCCAGGATTTAAAGTTTCGCCAAACATTTGTTCTACATACATCTATCTTCCAAGGGTATTGCTTCCGAATTTACGTTCAAGAATATTGTCATTATTATGTAAAAAATGTCAAAAACAAACCGTTATATCAGGATCTAGGTTGGTCTAGCGAACATTTTTCATACTAAAATAAATAAGGTGGCATAAACATCCTTTACACTTAACTTAAAAAAATTGTCCGGAGGAAAATCGTGATTCAGGTCTTTAATGTATAGTCTTTTAACCTCATTTAAAATAGTTTTAATTTATTTAAAGCACGAATCACACACTTTCCTTTAAAGAACACGTTCCCTACCATTTGCGTAATAACAATTTATTTTTTCAAATCAATATTTTTAATAGCATGTCATTATATTTTCACTTTTTGTTCCATAAATGAATATCTGTCTGATGTCAATTTCCAGCAGAACAGAAAAAAATGTTGAAATTGTTCTTCGACAATTATAGAACGTAGCATGTCATTTAACATTTGTTGGAGAAGAAAAAAATAACTCCATTTAATAACAACAACTGCATGTACAACTATATGTGATACAAATACAGTGAGACATTGGTATTACGAACAACAATTGACACGAATTATTGAGGGCTCTATGAATCATAAATTAAGAATTAATAATCGAGAATACGCATCAAAAGAAATTTCATCTCTTAAAGTAATACTAAAAATAATTGATACAAAATTTCGTCCTGAAAATGTCCTTTATATCTCCAGTTGACTGTTTTGCTTTTGTGTTTCGATTTTATTTATAATTTTCCAATGTACATATATATTATTATTTGTGGAGACATCATATATTTTTCCCATTTGTCTGATTGACTCTCCCTCTCTCTTTGTTGGTTTGACTGCTAGTTTCCTTTGGCGTCTCAAAGGACCCTGAACAAATAACAAAAATAACATTGTCCTTTTTTGAATGGAAAAATGTATATGAACAAAACCGTTTATTAGCAATAACAAATAAGGTCACACAATAGTCAATTAACATTTTTTATTTAAGAACAAAGAATCAACTGCGTGTTGGATTTAAAGAATGCAGACATGGCAGCATCATAATTTAGAAAAATAGCTATAATAGGTTTAATATAAAACAAATTATTTATAACAAATAATTTATAATTAATTTTTGGAATTCTTTTTAATTGAAATTTTGGTTTATTTATTTTTTTATTTTATATTTATTTCGTATTTTAGAAGTACTGAGAGTACGAATAGACATTAGGCGATCAGTTTGAGCTGTGGCCTAAAATTTTTGGATAGGGAACACTATTGCTAGGGTAGGGTGACATAAGACTATATTTTTGGAAATTCGTATTATGAAGGGTACAAAAGTTCTGCAATATTGACATTGTACTTGAGTTTTCGATTAGAGCTGGAAACTTTGCATGAGAATCGCCCTCTATAAAGATGTGTGAAATGAAGAAAGACTTAAACAACTTCTTGATTGAGCGATAAGAGCTAGAGCTTTAAAATTTTGCATAGGGTCACTCTTTAGGGGGATACCGGGGACTATTTGGGAAAATGGTGCTTTAAATGCAATAGAGGTACTAAAAGGTACACAATTATTATCGAGCGATCGGAGGCGTTAGAAGTTTCAAATAAAGAAATAAAGCGAGGAACCTCATTTTGTAACCATTCTTGGGAGGCGCGTGCTGAGTGCGATGGTACTGAGTACAATGAATATTGGAATGTCTGCGCCCAAAATGTTTGCGTACCCAAGGCTTTAATACACGCTCCTGAATATATTCGCGACAAAGTTCAGCATTTATTCTGATGCCACGGTCGATTATTACGAGCGGGGAGCGACCATCGCCTGTTATGGCGGCCCACACCATCACCATGGCGGGCGATCATTTTGGTTGTTTACAAACAGCTACACAAAGAATGTTTTATCATCTGAGAAAGTTAAATTCTAAATTCGGCAATTTACCACTCTCGGCCAAGCGAAGCAACTCTTTAGCTCTTTTGAGTCTATTTACTTTGCGTTGCGGTGTAAGTTCTAACACTTTTTGAAATTTCAATGGCTTTACCCCGAGCTCATTTTTCAATATTTGCCGAATGGAATATTGCGTAAATTCAGCTCCCGAGTCATTTTTCGGCCACTGCGACGCGTGTTTCGTCGTTTTTTTAATTTTTGAACCATTTCTGCTGATGTTGCTGTTTTCTCTCGTCCACTTCCTTAACGTCTGGCTACGCTACCAGTACCATTATCACGGTAACGAGCGATGGTACGAGACACAAAAGATTTATTCACATTTAAATGCTGGAGTGCTCTAACGATAGCCACTTGTGGTTTTCCAGCCAAATATAAAGAAATCACATTATCACGCTTGAATTCCATCACGAATAAGTTTGTTTCGTGGAAAATTCTCACCAAAATGCTTTTGTACACTTGTAAACGATAACAATTTTAACAGCTGTCGGACGAGTGGCTTAGAAATAACCGCAATCTGAAGTTGGTTGCAGTTTTTTCATCTCAATCTCTCAATATTTTTGATCAGCATAAAATTCTATGTCGATTTAGCGATGTCCGTCCGTGTGTCCGTCTGAGGAAATCACTCTAGCTTCTGAACGAAACAAAGTAGTTTTATAGAATTTTACTTAAATTTATATTATGTCTGCGGGACTTTTGGTATTGAAAAATAACTATGTAAGTCCACGTTTTGGTACTGTACCCTTATACTGGTACCTCGCTTTTATAGTATTTTGGCGATTCAAGCGACATTGTTTTCCGGAATTGTTTCAAATTTGATATTTTAAATTCGTAATGACAGAAAATTTGCCGTGCAGGTCTACCTCTTCGTATAGCCCTCATATAACGGAACCTCCCAATATTCTGTGTTTTGATGATATTCGCGACATTATTTCAGGAATTATTTCAAATTTTTATATTTGAAGTTCGTAATGGATATTACAGCCTATGACTGAAAATTGTCTGTACATGTCCACATCTTCATATAGCCTTCATATAACGGTACCTTCCGATTTTGATGATTTTAGCGACATTATTCACCGAAATTGTTTCAAATTTGGTCTTTGTAAATCGTAATGGATACTACAGCCTAAGGCAGAAAATTGTCTGTGCAGGTCCACGTCTTCGTATAGCCTTCATATAACGGTACCTTCCGATTATTCGGCATTTTGATGATTTTAGCAACTTAATTTAAAGGATTATTTCATATTTTGATATTTGAAAATCGTAATGGATACTACAGCCTATGACAGAAAATTGTTCGTGCAGGTCCACTTCTTCGTATAGCCTATATTCAATATTTTGATGATTTTAGCGACATTAATCGCCGATTTTTTTTTATCAAGTTACGCATTTGAATACTCTAACGGCTTATGACATAAGTTCGCCATGCAGTTTCACGTCGTCGTATGGATGGCTATATAAGGTATATTTAGGATTTTAAGAGAATTTTTAACGGATTTTTTTTTTTTTTTTTTGGAAAATTGCCAAATTCGTTCCATATGGTGAAGAGTATTTACAGTTCGGCCCGTCCGAACTTCCATCATTTTTTTTAAATCAAAATTGAAAAATTAGCAATTCTTCCTTTTTCATTAGTAGTTTTTTTTTTATTTTTAAGAAAATACAATATTTGAGTATACGTTGTTTCTCTTTATTGCGGGTAATTCGTTCCATTTTGACAAATCAACTGATGCTGTCTATTTTGTACTAAGGATCTGTCGGTTAGTTTTTTACAAGTTTCTTACAAAAGAAAATAACATTACTCTCTGCATTTCAATGAGCGCTGCATACTTTTAGGAGCCTAAAAATAATACACCATTTCTACTTTTCTTAAAAAATACCCAAAACAGATCACATCTAGTATTCCTCCTTTAAAAATTGATCCATTAATATAACATTCAACTCACTCTTCATTACAGTCACTTTAACCCAAATTACAAAAATTGCTGGGCCATCAAGAGCACACAAAAAATATGTCAAAATAAAAAAAATACACAACAGAAAACTCTGAAATAAATATTGAATGAAAAATGCTTTCAATAATAACTATAATATTTTGTTTTTCCATTTTCTCTTTTTTGTCTTTCTTTTTATGTCTGTCGCTGTTGCTGCCGTTGCCGGTATGGAAATGAATGATGATTGCTTTGTTTGTTGCGTCTCATATTTGTGCGGTTTTTCTTGTTGCTGCTGTTGTTGTTGTTGGTGGTGGTGGGAAAAAACACTGAACTCAACTTTGTGGTTATAATTTACATGTTTGCCACGTTTTGCTTGGATTTCAACACCCTTGACTTGACATACTACCTGACTGGCTGACTGCTTGCTTGCTTGCCTGTCCGCCTTCCTGCTTTATGGTTGACAATCACAATCATGTGTGTGTGTATGTGTTCACCCATCATATGTTTGTATGTTTGGCATGTTTTTGTGGCTCCTTTATGTGTTGCTGCCGTTTTTTCCTCGTGATGTGATGTGTCTTGTATTGTGGCCCCAACTGGATCCTTGGTTCACCTGTGCTGCCTTCTTTTGCGGTTTCATATATCAACATGGCAATGTTGCTCCGAAAAAAATGAATTGAACACCTATGCTGGTGGCACTGCTTGATTGTTGGTATACACTGTTGCTTTGTTTTTTATGTGTGTGTGTGTGTGTGTGTGTGCACGCGCTCGCCCATTTCCATTGGTGTGTCATTGCCGCCGTTTGTCGTACTACAATTTGAAATGGATTAAATTTCGCACGTACAAACAAAATGGTGACACGCAAAACGCTGACAACCGCCCCATGATTTATGATTGTTTTTATTGATTGTGATGCAAAATAACAACAACAAAAACAACCATACACACACACACCAACACACTCAACGCAACGCAACACTGCCATCACCATTGATGTCAACGTAAACGCCAACTTCAACAACTACACCGACGATGATGATGACGATGACAACAAAAACAACAAATGTAAACAACTTACAAATGAACAAATAACAACAAATACATATGCATGAAAAAAAAACGCTTAAAAACAAACAACAACGACATCGACGACATCACCGTCACCAAAAAAAAAAAAAAACAATAACCAACGTTCATGTGTCTGTGTGCTTTTGTGGGAAAATATTAATACAAAAAATTGAACAACTACAACAAATCAACACTGCTGACATACAAACCTTTTTTCCTCTCCGTCTATGAAACCACATCGTGTCAAACATGTATGGAACACACAATACACACACACGCCCAACTGACACCAATAATGGCTTTTGCAATGACATCTTACACACCCATTCGCAACATTGATATTGTGAAACAAAAACACACATACACACCTAACTTAAATTTTTTGTTTGCCATAATAATTGCTATCCTTTTGCTATGACCCCCCTTCCCCCCACAATACCCCTCCTCCATACCTCACTAAACACATTTATTACACAATAATTGGGACTCGATCCATTTTAAACTGACTCATTTTCCTCTATTTTCGCCACACACATGTCCTTCCTTTTCCTTTATGTCCTGTGGCTGACACTAACTATCTCCCATTACCCCCCACTTTCCCCGTTTCCTTCCCTTCCTCTCCCTTTCTTTGTTTGTTCTTTTAAAATAATAATCATGCTAAAAAAAACCCCGCACACAGATGATGATGTATCCTTGACGCTGTCGCCCGTTATCGTTGGGAGTGTCCTTACAATTGTTATTATTAGTTTGGCAATCGCTTTGAAAATATTCATGATGACATTTTTACACAATTTACGTCGCAATCGTCAACATGGCACAAAGGCGACGGCCACAGCTGTTGTAGCTCAGACCGGTGATGTTTACAAGGTAAGTAGAACCAAAAGGATAAGGGATTAGATAGATTTAAGAAACAAGGATGGTCTTAAAATTGTGGAGAGTAAAGTAATTGACTGGCTGACTGATTTAAGAATTTAAAATTAAGAAAACATGGGTTCGCGTTAGCCGGTGCGGGAAATGGCTAAAGGAAAAATTCTCAGGCCCAGGCTACTTACAAAAAGTTCAAAATTAAGACAACTTTATTTCGCGTTAGCAGGACATACCCAGAGGAACAAGCAACCTTGAAATTTTGGGTGAAGGTCACACTTGATACAAAGGTATCAGATATGGCTGGAAATTCGTATTAGAACCGGTCAAAAAGTACTAAATATTACAAAAAAAGCAACCGTTATATATGACGAACCTAGAACTGTTGACTCTTGAAGATCTAGAACTCTTAAATTTGGAGTGTATAATGGAGGTACCAAAGGATTTTGGGAAATTCGTACTATATGTGGTGTCAGATAAGACTGGTAATTGGTGTCCGAAGGTGTCAGATAAGGCTGTATATTCGCATTAGAATGGTACGAAAAGTATTAAGAGTCGCTCTTCATCCGAAGGTGTAAAATAAGTCTGGATTTTCTGTCTGGAAATTCGTATTAGGACAGGACGAAAAGTACTAAAAATTACAAAATATGGCACCTGTTGTATATGACGAACCTAGAACTGCTGACTCTTGAAGAACTAGAACTCTTAAATTTGGAGTACATAATGGAGGTACCAAAGGGTTTTGAGAAATTCCTTCTATAAGTGGTGCCAGATAAGGCTGGTAATTGATGTCGGAAAGTGTCAGATAAGGCTGGATTTTTGTATATTCGCATCAGAATGGTACGAAATTTACTAAGAATTTCTAAATATGGCACCGGTTGTATTTGACGAACCTAGAACTATTGACTCTTGACGAGCTAGAAGTCTTAAATTTGGAGTGTAGGGTTTTTGGAAATTCGCACTAAAAGTGTGCGAAAATATACTACATTTGGTACAATTTCGTATCCTGTGAACGGTTAGCGCTAAAACTTGAAATTTGGAAAAGGAATCAAGGTTGATGTAAGAAGGTAGTTTTGGAGGGGTGTGTACTGTAAGTACTAAAATATCCGAAAAGTATATAAAACGGTACTATATTTGGTACAATATTAATTTGGAGTGTCGAATCAAACTTGAAATTAATATTACAGGCGGAGTGTCGTACCAGAATATGGAGGTAGATTTTTGAAATTTGAACTTATGTACACTAAAAGTACTAAATGGTACTAAATTTGGTACAATTTGGATTTGGGTTCAACCGATGGAGTCCTGCGGTCCTGAAATTTGAAATTAAGATTAAGGTTGGAGTTAGGATTGGTGTATGTTGTAGTAAGTTCTGGAAATTTGTACTTATGTACACCAAAGGTACTGGATGTTATAAAATTTGGCATTGAGAGAACGTATACTGATTGAAATCTGAAATTTGCCAGTAGAATCTCCTTTTGATTGGTTTGGTTGATACTTGATTTTTGGAAATTTGCTTTAGAACGGTACTAAATGTTACTAAATATGGCACCTGTTCTATATAACGAACCAGTGGATGGAGATACCAAAAGGTTTTTTTGAAATTTGCACCATAAGTGTACGAAAATTTCTACAATGTACTACATTTGATACTATTTCGTGTCATATGAAAGATTAGGGCTAAAAACTTTAAATTTGGAAAGGAAATCAAGGTTGAGGGGTAGGATCAATGGAAGATGGTCGGTTTAAAAGTGTGTATACCGAAAGTACTGAAGTATGCGAAAAGCGCTAAGCGGTACTAAATTTGGTACAATTTGAATATGGAGTTTGGAGCTGGGATTTTAAAATTTGGAATAAACATTATAGGCGGTGGGTACGATAAAGATATGGAAGTATATTTCAAAATTTGTACATATGTACACGAAAAGTACTAAATGGTACCAAAAGTGGTACAATTTGTATTTGGGTAAACCCCATACACATTCTAAACAAGAGTTTCACTCTTTCCCAAAATTTTCCCACCTACCCTCGTCTAAAAATTCAATTATCTTCAAAACGCTCAAACATATTGCATTTTTATTTGCCTTTTCCTCTTCGCTTTTTGGTCTTCTTGTGTCATTCATATCTTCCTCTTTTCGTGTTTTTTTTTTCTCACTCACATTCCTTTTGAACCTGTTGCTTTCTGCTGATGATGTTGTCTTTTGCTTTCGCTCAGCCACTATCTTTTGTGAATTTTTAATGAAATTTGTTCCGTGTCAGCGCAAACATAAAACTCTTTGCCAATGTTTGCATTTTTAAAATGACATCGATGACACTCCCGTTGCGAACGGATGATCATGATATATGGGTGATTTCGAACTACTTTTTTGTGATTTGATTTGGGTTGGTTCTGGAGAGGTGTTTTTTGTTCCAGATTTTGAAATATGAAATATGATGGGGATAAGTAATCCCTATAAAGGGGGATAATAGAATAAGAGGGAAATTTAATTGATATTCGATTCATATATTTTTTTCTACAATTTTCACTAAAAATGGATAAGGACCGAATTTTATAAATAACTCTCTGCGACAATTTAATGGAGGTTGGGAAAGATTTTTGGGTTCCCAGGGTCCATTACATATAGGGCCTTATCCATATACAAAGGGCCAAATGTGTGTTTCCCTATGCTTCGCAACATTTGGATAAACCTTTAACAGTTGATACAAGCCTTTGGGTTACATGTAGAATCAATATAGGTATACCCAGATTTCAATTTATTACATTTTAGACATATTTTTTGTATTATTCTTGCAAATTTTGGTAATTTCTGTGTTTAGTAAGATAAAACCATCCTTCCAAAAAATTATCAATAAAGGTCCACGTTTTCGTATAATCCTCATATTCCCTGATTTCAGCTATTTTTGGGGTCTTGATCATACTTTTTAATTGATTTGTCCCTAATTTGGCATCTTGGTTTCCGTAGCGGTCATATATTTATACCCCCTGATTTGACCTCTTTCGAGCTTCTTAACAACATTTTCCAACCGATTTGGCTAAAAAAATGAATTTAGGCTACTTTGGGGATAGAACAATATAAAAAAAATTAACATAGATATATATTTTGGTATAGGTCCTTTCAACTATTTCGAGGCTATTGACCACATTTTCTAATCGATTTGTGTTAACATATGTATTTATGTTGCCTTGGGGGGTATAAAAACATCATATGAATAAAATTCGACAAAGGTAAATATATTGTATATTTCCCCAGAGGGCGGTACTCCAAAGCCCAAGTTCAAAACCACCTTCATATCTCAATTCCAAAACCACCTTCATACCAACAAAAGCCGAAAAATATTAAATTTGAGGGTTCCAGCCCTATCCCTTCACTCTGTACCAAATTTAGTATCATATATTTCTTTTCGTACATTTACAAATTTTAAGAGAGGTTAGTTCTCTCTACTTCTTCAAACCACACCACCCTGGTTGACTATATCAAGTGATTCTGATAGGTCAAGGTCTGCCAATACTGTTCTATGAAATGGCTTGTTTTGGTTCCATAGATGACATTTACAACCTCACCCATCATAAACTCGGCCGGAAGAGATCACGACACGATTTAGTACTCTTTACTTGAACATATCACTCTAGGGATGCTCGATGAATTGTCGGTTAATACAGGGTGAGATAAAAAAACTGCAACGAAGTTCCAACCAACTGCTGCCATTTCTAAGCCACTCGTCCGACAGCTGTTAAAATTATTCCAGTGACAGCTCATTATATTGTTTACAAGCGTACAAAAGCATTTTGGTGGGAATTTTCCAGAATGAAAGTTATTCGTGATAGAATTCAAGCGTGATAGTTCGATTTATTTTTATTTCGCTGGAAAACTACAAGTGGCTACTGTTAGAGCACTCCACCATTTTAAAGTGTGTCTCGTACCACCGTGATACTGGTAGCGTAGCCCGACGCAGCTACATCAGCAGAAATGGTTCGAAAAGTAAAGAGGCGATTTTACCGAAACCCGCGTCGCAGTGACCGAAAAATGGCTCTTGAGCTGAACATATCGCAATATTCCATTCGACAAATATTGAAAAATGAGCTCGGGATAAAGCCATTGAAATTCCAAAAGTGCAAGAACTTACACCGCAACCGAAAGAAAATAGACTCAAAAGAGCTAAAGTGTTGCTTCGCTTGGCAGAAAGGGGTGAACTGCCGAATTGGGTCATCTCCGATGAGAAAACATTCGCTGTCCAGCAATTTGTAAACAAACAAAATTGTCGTGTTTACTAGATAAGGAGGTCAGCTGAAAATTTGCACCTTCGGTTGGCCACCAGAACTTAAGCGCAGGCCATGGTGATGGTGTTGGCCGCTATAACAGCCGATGGTCGCTCTCCGCTCTTATTAATCGACTGTGGCATCAGAATAAATGCCGCGAAAATATTCTGGAGGGTGTATTTAAGCCTTGGGCACGCGAACATTTTGGCCGCAGATTTTGGACATTCCAACAGGACTCAGCACGCGCCACCCAAGAATTTTTACAAAATGATGTTCCTCGCTTCGTTTCCAGCGCAAAATGACCACCAAAAAATCCGGATACCAATCCGTTGGACTATTGTGTCTAGAGTATTTTGGAAAGCAAGGTTGGCACTAAAAAATGTCAAAGTGTCGATCACCTCAAGCAAGCGCTTCGCCGGGAATGGGCCAAAATACCGCAGAGCAACATTCAGACAGTGTGTGACGGTTTCATTGGCCGTTTGAAGGTCATAATTCGTGGCAAAGGTGACCAATTCAAACAAATCTAAACTTATTCTAAAATTTGTTGACATTTCCGACATCTTTTGCTTTCATTCAATAAAATTAAAAAAGAAAAATGTAAAACTTATGGCTTTTGACTTTGTTGCAGTTTTTTTCTCACCCTGTACACATTTCCAAAACCTTATTCATATCTCAATTCAAATACCAAAAGAGACCTAATCAAGTTTCGGGATTGCAGCTCTTTCTCTTCACTCAATACTCAAATTAATGCTTTCCGAACAATTACAGCACGTATTTCCAAAACCACCTACACATCTAGGCCACAGACACCAACAGTATTTAAATCATATTTCAGGATTTCTTTCACCTAGTACCAAACTTAGTACTACTACTACGTCAAATAAAGAATGTACATATTTCCAAAAGACCGCCAAATCTCTAATACAGACAACATTGTGAGAATATCAAGTTTTAGAATTTTATCTCCATTTTGTCACACAATTATAGTCTATATTTCCGAAACCGTCCAAGCTACAGCGGCGTTCACCATAAACCAAACAGTACTAAATTATTAACATTTAGTACAGTTCGCACATTGAGTACATATTTCTAAAGCCGCGTTATATATCAAACTTACTTTCCAAGCTTAATTCTCATACCAAATCTCAAGTCTTTAGCTCTATCCATTTACATAATACCAAATGGTACCACTTTTGGAAGTTTAGTACAGTTTTAGAAATGTTCGTAATTATAAAGTTCGAATCTCCAAATATTCTTTGATACATCTGCCCTGCGCTTCATCAATGGATCTCATTCCAAATTCTAGCTCATTCCGTTTGTCCAATGCAAAGTATTCTTTTTTTAGTACATTTTAGTACTTTTCGTACCCTTTTAGTAGTATGTTCCAAAAACCTAGCCCTATGACATGCCTATGAATCAAGACTGATCCTCGTATAAAATTTTAAGATTCTAGCATCACCCCATTCTTATTTAGTGGGTCAGTTATTTCACTACTCTTCTTATACCCTCCACTATAGTATGGAGGGTATATTAAGTTTGTCATTCCGTTTGTAACACCTCGAAATATATATTTTAGAGCCCACAAAGTATATATATTCTTGATCAGCATAACATTCGGTCCGTCTGTGGAAATCACTCTAGCTTCCGAACAAATTGAAGTAGATTGATAAAATTTTACTCAAATGTCTGCAGGAATGTTGGTATTGAAAATGGGACATACACATTTTGGTATAGCCCCCATAACGGTACCTCCCGATATTCGGTTTTTTGATGATTTTTGCGACAATATTCATCGGAATTGTTTCAGATTTGGTATTTGATGTTCGTAATGGGTGCTACAGCCCAAGAAGAAAATTCTCTGCGCAGGTCCACGTCTTCGTATAGCCCGATATTCGGTATTTTGATGATTATAGAGGCATTATTCACCGGAATTTGGTATTTGAATACTACAGCCTAAGACAGAAATTGGTCTGTGCAGATCCACGTCTTCGTACAGCCCTCATATAGGGGCACCTCCCGATATTCGGTATTTTGATGACTTTAGCTACATTTTTCAACAATTTTTTTTCTAAATTTCGCATTTGAATATTGTAATGACTTATGACAAAAATTGCCTGTGCAGGTCCACGTCGTCGTATAGTCCCTAATATACCGGCTACATTCAGTGTTTTTAAGTTTTTAATAGAATTTTTACCGGATTTTAATATTTTGAAAATTGCAAACATCGTTCCAAATGGTGGAGGGTATTCAAAGTTCGGCCCAGCCGGACTTACAGTTTTTTACTTGTTGTAAACCCAATCCTTATTTTTATATACTTGAATTTCCAATTTCTTATATTTTTCACTCAATTACAGGGCAGTGGAATGGATAAACCACGATGGCAACATACTGACATTAAATCCAAATCCTCAGAAGATTTGGTAGAAGATGAACGTGATCCGGATGTTATACCCTCTCAATACGGTAAGTCATAACAATTTTAAAAATTTCCCCGAACGAAAAAATAAATCCCAATATTCTTAAAATTACTTGCTAATCAATTTCGTTTTATCTTCTTCTCTCCCCTTTTTTGATATCACTCGCTGCTGTACCACCAAACCAATTGGCGACCACAAATATACTAACTGTAATTGGCAAATGTTCGCATTGCAATAAAATGCAAATTTTTAATTTTCTCATTCGACTTTTTTCGATTATATTCCTCATGGAAATTATCAAAAAAAAAAAAAAAAACAAAATTCGTATTTGTTGTTTGGGTGTGGGCATTAAAATTAACAACAACATCAACGCCATACGAATTCAATTTTGTGTATAAACCAATTTAAACAATTCTAAACAATTGCTGAAAAATTGTACAAAAATTTGGAAAACAAAAAAAAAAAAAACGCCAACATATAAAACTGAATCCATGTTGCAACCAAAATTCATTGGTATCTGAAACAACGGCAATAACAACAACTACAATGCCATCCCGACACTCTGCACTTGGAATGGTACATTGAAACCAAAACCAAATACAATAATGTTAACGAAACTCAATGGTCACTTTTTCCGATGCTATCTTTGATTCATGCTAAATCCATCCCTTGGCCATAACATAACAACGAACCGAAAACAACAACAACAACATTCAAATTTAACAACAACACCAAAAAACAAAAACAAAAAAAAAATGAAATCGAAATCTCCACAATCAAATCTTCTTCGTAAATCGCAACACACAAAAACCATGAACACCATCATCCATGGTGTTCTTGCATATTTGCCGATGATCCTTGTTATTGTTGCTGTTGTTGGTTGCATATTTGCTGGTGCCGTCGTTGTTGTTGTTGCTACCACGATTTTTTTTTTTCTATTCTTCCAAATGGCTGCTGGTTTATATAAAATTCCAACAAAACAAAATGCTCTCGCATGACCGACACAAAAATTTAATAAATTTCCATCACAAACCAATCATTGTTTGCCATGCCATTTCCATCCATTCTTATCTATCCATACGCGCACGTGTGTGTATGTGTGTATCTGTGTGTGTGCGTGTGTTGCTCTTCCTATTTGCTACAACTAAACTCTCTACAAACACACAAATAAAAACATTTACAGTTGGCAGTGTGGGCAGCGGCAGTTCAACCAGTTCCGCCAATGCCAGCATTGCTGGTGTTAGCGTCAATGGCGTAGGTGGCGGCGGCGTTAACGTTGCTACAAACGGCAGTGTTAGCCATCATTTTACATCCACATCATCCAAATGGTCACCGAGTTCAAATGTAAGTGTTTAATTGAAAAATATCAATGTCATCATGGTCATCAACTGGAATAGCCTTAATGGCAGGCACCATTGTCATCACATGGACACGGTTTCGTGAATGTCCAGCTTGTTATTTTTTTTCTCTCCTGTTGTCGTTGTATGGCTCACAAAATTGAGCAGATTTTTTGTTTTTGTGTGTCTCGTTTTGTTGCTTTTTTTGGGGAAAAGCACTCCGAGAATGACATAAGTGAATACGTACATAATTGCATGATGGAAATTTTTGCCGGCCATTTGTAGTGGTGTGACAATTTACAAAATATTTGGACGTTATTGCTTTTATTGTTTGAGAGGGGGGTGGAGTTGGAAAATTTTTCAACATTTTAATTTAAATGGTTTTGATTGATTGATATTTATGAAACTAAAACTATTAGAGAAAAATAGCTATGGGAAAAATATATATTGCCAATACTGGGGTGATAGTTGATTGGTATATGGGGGCGTATGATTTTTTTGAAAGTTTATTGCTGGTCACGTGGCGTATGAGTGATGTTAATTGTATGTCAGAATTTTGAGAAATTTTTTGAATTAGCTGAGAATTTCGGAATAGGAAAGAATTCAAAGAGATGTTTTATATATAAAAAGGATTCCGAATCAACTCCATCTTATGCTAGTCTAGCATTTAATATTGACTATTTGGGTATTTGGTATATTAGAAACACACCAGACAATGTAAATTACGACCTTTAAAGATTCTACTACTACCACTTAGTTATAATGAATTTCAGCCATTCTCGCCTTCTTATCTCGCCATCTTTTAAGATTTCAACATTAATGTTCATTATACTTGTCCTACTACTCAAAAAATTCAACTTTTCCAATATTTACAGGAGAAATCAATCAACGTTTTAAAAGTTTACATAGCAAAGTAAGCTAAAGTGAAGGGGCAAGTTCCCTCTTGTAAACAGTGTGAAATTTTTGGATTAAGCCTGATTGGAATCCTTGCTATTTAGGTATATAGTTTCACCGAAAAAAATGTTATCGATAACGATACGAGGATTGTTTTGGTAAACCCCCGCTTCCATTTTAAACCAAAACTTCCATAATACATTTTAATACCCTACACCACAAGGTGGTCAGGGTATTATTATGTCTTTGTGCATTTGTTTGTAACAGACAAAAGGAGACGAGATAGACACATAGTTCCTTTTGATGATCTGCATAGAATCACATTCTGAGTCGATTTATGCATGTCCGTCCATCCATCCGTCTGTCCATGTATTTTTGTAAACAAAGTACAGTTCACATTTATTGCCCGATCCAGTTAAAATTTTGCACAAATCGTTTGTTTGGCACAAGGACGAACTCTATTGAAATTGGAGATAATCGGCCAAAATTTAGACATAGCTCCCATATATAACTTCGTCCTTTTATTGTACACCAAACGTGTAATATCAGCCCGAAGTAGGCCTGAAAATAAGTATGCCAAATTTGATCAAAATCGGTTCAGATATAGCTGTAGCTCCCATATATATTGTTCATCCGATTTGTTATTTTTGTCCTCCGCAGCTGTAATATGCACTCCGTAACAACGATATTATGGGAAATATATCAAATACAGCTGCTAAATTTTATCGAGATCGGTTCAGATTTGGATATAGCTCCCATATATAACTTCGTCCGATTTACCTTTAATTGTGCACCAAACGTCTAATATTTGTCCAAATAAAAATTGGCACTTACGACCGAATTGAGTCTAGAAGCTAGTATGTCAAATTTGGTGAAGATCGGTTCAGATATAGCTATAGCTCCCATACATACTGTTTATCCGATTTGTTATATTTGTTTCCCACAGCTGTAATATGCACTTCGTAACAACGATATTCAGGGAAATATATCAAATACAGCTCAGAAATATCTTTGCCAAATTTTATCGAGATCGGTTCCGATTTGGATATAATTTCCATAACTATCTCTACCCGATTTCAAATTAATTATGCACCAAATCTGCAATACAAGCACCAATTGAAAAGATACAAATTCTTCGGCAAATTTAGTCCTTTGAACTTAAATTATAATTATAATCATAGCTTGTATAATTTAATTATCCCACAAAAACTTTCAATTTTTATGTGAAGCTCTACTAAATATGCAAAGTGGTGTAGGGTATCATAAAGTTGGCCCCGCCCGACTTTAAAACTTTCTTCACTGTTTTTTTTTTTTTTTTTTTTTTTTTTTTTTGGAAGAAGATTCAAACGTAAAAAATATTCTAGATCAAATTTCATGGAATAGAATAAAAAAGATAATCGATTTTGATTTCAATTTTTTTCTACTTCGCTTTTAATGTCCTTAAAATGTGAAAAATGCAAAGTGGATTTGTAGATGAAAATCCTAAAGGGGATTCGGATTCTTAGGTTTAAGGTCTTGATTTAGCTTTGATCATATATTGAGCTAATCCAATATTTTGATATATATTTCGCAATATTTATTTAAGAGCTTTGAAAATGTATGCAGAATTTGGATTACTTCAGTAATCACTGGTTTAAAATTTGGTTAAGACGCTTCATATATTTATTTTATTCTTAATTCAAATAATTCCAAATTCAAATTATTCATTTCGCATTTAATTTATTTTACATAAAACCAGTAAAAAACGATAAAAATTCGGGCGGCGCCGACTGTATGGTACCCTATACATATATTTAATCTGAGCCGATCTCCATAAAATTTTGCGAAGGTATTATTTCTAAAATATATGAGATACCTGGTACCAAATATTATTGTAGTGTATTGCATTGAGAGATGAGATGGAAGTGAGAGATTTAAATGCCAATCGGATAAAACATATACATGATAGCTACAGGGTGAGATAAAAAAAAACTGCAGCAAAGTCAAACGACATAATTTTTAAATTTTTTTTAAAATGTTATTGAACGAAAGCAAAAAATGTTGGAAATAGCATCAAATTTCAGAATAAGTTTAGATTTGTTCGAATTGGTCACCTTTGGCACGAATTATGGCCTTCAAACGGCCATTCCAGTCGAAGCGCTTGCTTGAGGTGATCGACGCTTTGTTATTTTTTAGTGCCAACTTTGCTTTTCAAATTTCTTCAGACACAATAGTCCAACGGATTGGTATTCGGAAAATTTGGTTGCCATTGTGCGCTGGAAATGAAGCGGGGAACCTCATTGTTTAACCCTTCTGGGGTGGCGCGTGCTGAATGTGATAGCGCTGAGTCCTGTTGGAATGTCCAAGGTCTGCGTCCAAAATGTTTGCGTGCCCAAGTCGGCCCACACTATCACCACGGCGACGCTTGAGTTCTGACGGCCAACCGAAGGTACACATTTTCAGCTGACCCATTGGCAAGTAAACCCTTTCATTTTGTTTACAAACTACTGTACAACGGATGTTTTCTCATCGGAGAAAACCAAATTCGGCAGTTCACCACTTTCGGCCAAGCGAAGCAATTTTTTAGCTCTTTTAAGTTTATTTTCTTTCCGTTGAGGTGTAAGTTCTTGCACTGTTTGGAATTTAGCCGAATGGAATATTGCGATATGTTCAGCTCACGAGCTATTTTTCGACCACTGGGACGCGGTTTTCGATCAAGTCGCTTCTTTACTTTTCGAACCAGTTCAGCTGATTTGCTGTTGCTGTTTTCTTCCGTTCACTTCCTTGACGTTGGGTTACGCTACCAGTATCACGGTAACGTGCGATGATACGAGACACAAAAGGCTTACTCATATTTAAATGCTGGAGTGCTCTAACGATAGCCACTTGTGGTTTTCTAGCCAAATATAAAGAAATCACACTATCACGCTGGAATTCCATCACGAATAACTTTTTTTTCTGGAAAATTCTCACCAAAATGCGTTTGTACGCGTGTAAACAATAAAATGACCTGCCACTGGAATAATTTTAACAGCTATGGTCTATAATTGTGTCCTCTAGAACAGAAAAATACATAGACATGCACCGTGCATCCTATCGCAAGCAGTTTTTCTCTATATAGCCATCCACGTCATGCTGAGCTGTTTCAATAGATTTGCCGTTTATGTAGGCGTATTGAGCGTTGCTGATAGAGGTCGAAGGCTATAGAATTCCGCCAATTAACCTTTCTAGTGTTTTTTAGTAGAAAAGATGAAATACAGTTTGAAATTGCGGCTGAAAGATTAAAAATCCCGAAAAACAGTAGGTGGCGATATATGGGGACATTGGACATGGTCGGTTGGCACATTATCAAATCCAATTATCTTGGATATACAATCCCCCTTATATTCAGGTTAAAGCTTATAGGGTATAATACGGATTGGTATGACAAGTTTTATAGTTCATATAAAATAGTTTGGCCCTCTCTTTGTCTTTCTCTTTGCTTCAAAAGAGAGGGCACATGGCTTAAATTTATTTCCTGCTTATTATATTTTAAGTAGGCGGGAACTTGATATTTTTTCCTCGGTTTAAACAAAGGTATGTGTCTTGGAATCAGGGAAGATGTTAAGATATATTGCTGCATTTTGGAAAGGTTTGGCTATAATTTGGAGTACATTATGTGGACTCATTGACCGACATTTTTTTGAACTTTTTGAGGCATAAAAAAATGGGTAAAAAACGTTGTTTATTTAGCTATAACTCTCGATCATCAGACGACTAAGCACGAAATAAAGTACAAGGACGAACTCTATTGAAATTATATAGCTCCCATATATATTTTCACCCTATTTGAATTCTATTGTGCACCAAATGTGTAATATTTGTCCGAATAGGATAGAATTTAACTCATAAAACCAAATTCAGCCTAAAAACAAGTGTGCCCAATTTGATGGAAATGGGTTCAAATATAGCTGTGGCTCCCATATACTAACAAATTTAGCCTGGAAGAAAGTTCATGAAATTTAGTGAAAATCGGTTAAGATATAGCTATAGCTCCCATTTATAGGTCTCATCAGGTTTTGTATTTTACTCCCTCATACCCGAAAAAAACTCTCCACAAAAACGATATTTGGTGTCAACTATCAGATAAAGCATAGGAATGCCCCTGCAAAATTGTATAGAGATCAGTTCATATCTATCTTTATCCGATTTCACATTTATTGTGCCTAGGAAGAGTAAAACCAGCTCAAATAGTTTGGAATTTGTTGAATATCGACTTAGATACAAATGCCTCCTTCAAATTTAGTAGAATACAATAGAAGCCTGTCATATGTTAGTTCCTTTCGGCTTTAAATTATAAGTGCTTTGAATCCATATTTAAAGCCATTATAAAACGATCATATTTGGTATATTTTAATTCTCCTAAATTTCCCATAATAACTTTTATTTGTTATATGTAGCTCTAGGGTATCAAAGTGGTGGGGTAACATAAAGTCGGCGTAGCCCGACTTTGACCTTTCTTTATTGTTTTTATACCCTCCACGATACGCAGTATGGAGGGTATATTAAGTTCGTCATTCCGTTTGTAACTCATCGTAATAATAATTTTAGACCCAAAGTATATCAGCGTAGAATTTTAAGACGATTTAGCCCTGTCCAACCGTCTGTAGTAATCACGCTGGAGTCTAAACAAATAAAGGCAGGAAGCTAAAATTTTGCACAGATCTGTATTTTGTGTGTAGGCAGGTCAAGTTCGGCACACGATATCGTCCACGATATAGCCCACATATAACCGGACCCCCGATATTCAGTATTTTGATCATTTTAGCCACATTTTCCAATGGAATTGTCAGAAAATCCAAAGAAAGAGTTCTTTCTGAGTACTTTACCCTCTGAAGTAAAATTGTATATATATTAGTATATATCCCCCATACAACGTTACCCCCCAGCCGATATTTCGTATTTTGCTGCTTTAAGCCACATTTTTCAATAAAATTGTCTGAAAAAAAAAACTTTGTATACTTTACCCTCTGTGACAGAATTGTTTATGTAGGCCCACGTTTAGGTATAGTTGCCATACAACGGTACCCCCCGATATTCGGTATTTTGATGATTTTAGTCACATTTTTCAACGGAATTGTCTGAAAATAAAAACAAGGAATTCCTTTTGACTATTTTACCCCCTGGAAGAGAATTATAGCTATAGGTCCACGATGTCGTATATCCCACATATAACGGTACCTCCCTATATTCGTTATTTTCATGATTTTAGCTAAATTTTTAAACGAAATTGTCTAAAAATCCATTCTAGAAGTTCTTTTCAAGCACTTTACTCCCTGGAAGGGAAATGTCTATACAGGTCCACGATATCGTATAGCCCACATACAACGGTACCCTCCTATATTCCATATTTTAAAGATTTTAGCGTCATTTTTCACCGGAGTTGTTTCGAATTCCTTACCTAGAATTCGTAATGGGTACTACAGTCTATGACAGAAAATTCTCTATGCAAGGTCCAGGCCTTCGTATAGGGCCCATATATCAGTTCCTATCTATATTCGATATTGATGATTTTAGGTACATTATTCACCGATTTTTTTTCAAGTTTCGCATTTGAATATTGTAATGGCTTATGACAAAAGTTGCATATGCAGGTCCACGTCTTCGTATAGACCCCAATATAACGGCTATATTCGGTATTTTTAAGATTTTAACAGAATTTAAGCGGATGTTATTTTTTTTGAAAATTTCCAAATTCCTTCCAAATGTTGGAGGGTATTGAAAGATCGGCCCGGCCGAACTTATTGCTTTCTGTTTTCTGTTTATACCCTACACCACAAGGCGGCCAGGGTATTATGTCTTTGTGCATTGGTTTGTAACAGGCAAAAGGAGACGAGATAGACACATAGTTTCTTTTGATGATCTGCATAGAATCACTTTCTGAGTTGATTTGTGTATGTCAGTCCGTCTATCCGTCCGTCCGTCCATCCGTCTGTCCATGTATTCCTGTGAACAAAATGCAGGTCGCATTTATTATCCGATTGAGATGAAATTTTGCAAAAATCATTTGTTTGGCCCAAGGACGAACCCTATTGAAATTGGAGATAATCGGTCAAAATGTAGATATAGCTCCCATATATATCTTCGTCCGATTTGACTTTTATTGTGCACCAAACGTGTAATATCAGTCCGAATAGCGTGAAATTTTGCACATACAACCAAATAAGGCATGAAAATAAGTATGCCAAATTTGATCGAAATCGGTTCAGACATAGCTATAGCTCCCATATATATTGTTTATCCGATTTGTTACTTTTGTCCTCCGCAGCCGTAATATGCACTCTGTAACAACAATATTTGGAGAAATATATCAAATACAGCTCAGAAATACATTTGCTAAATTTTATCGAGATCGGTTCGGAATTGGATATATCTCCCTTATATAATTTCGTCCGATTTACCTTTTATTATACACCAAACGTCTAATTTCTGCCCAAATGGGATGAAATTTGTCACATACGACCGAATTGAGTCTAGAAGATAGTATGCCAAATTTGGTGAAGATCGGTTCAGATATAGCTATAGCTCCCATATATATTGTTAATCCGATTTGTTATTTTTGTCATCCGCAGCCGTAATATGCACTCCGTAACAACGATATTCAGGGAAATACAGCTCAGAAATTTCTTTGCCAAATTTTATCAAAATCGGTTCAGATTTGGATATAGCTCCCATATATGACAAATGGGCAATATAAGATCCAAATGCTTCGGCATATTTAGCCTTTTGAACTTTAAATTATAATTATAATCATAGCGTGTATGATTGAATTCTCCTATAAAAACTTTTAAATTTTATGTGGAGCTCTACTAAATTAGATGTTTTTTTTTTTTCAAATTGTTGTCAAAAGTAGACTTATTAACCGACCTTGTTTATTTCCCTTGGGTTGATCTTGTTAGTTGTTCGTATGAATTGGCAAATACCGAATAAGGGTAACATCTTAATTGAATTCGAAAATTCAATTTTATTAGATTTTTCAATTATTGTCGTTAATAAGCATTTTTCTCTCTTTCAAAATATATATCCGCAAAGTCCAATTTTGGCAATTTTAATGCTTTAAAACCACTACTCTTCTTTAAATCATGACTTTTATACGCCCCTTAACTAAAAAGTTAATATCACTTATACACCCAACCCAATATAGCGATACAGCTGCTTTACTTATGTCATATTCCAGTTTAACCTTTTCTTTAACTTTTCTTAATTCTCAAAGAAAAAAAATCTTCCATTAAATGAGCATTTCCAAAATTATCTCAATATTGCCTTAAGAAGTGTCGTAATTATAATTGACCCTTTATTTTAATAAGTTTGTCCATTTAACGAAACAAAAATGTTATTAATTAAGAAACGAAATTCCAACTTACGTTGCAATATTAATTACTGGCCTTATTTCGTAGTAAAAACTCTTTCTCACACACACCGACACACCCTGCCCATGCCCAGTTACAGAATCAATTTGGGGGAATTTTTCGCGAAATGCAATAATTGCGAAAAATGAATTTTCAAAAGTCAATACAATAACAAGAAAAACGAAAATCAAAAGAAAAAAAGAAACGACGTTGAAAATACATCATTCATCAATGGGAATGCCATTAATGGCCGAAAGCAATACAATTAAGTTTGGCAAAAAAAAAAGAAGCAAAGAAAAACAAGGCAACAGAAAATTCTTAATCGTTATCGCCAGCGACGACCATCGTCGTCGTCATCATCATCGCACTTTACGTAGCCAGCATTAACGAAATCCTTAATGAAAACTGCAGTTGTATTTGGCCAAATTGCAGAAATGCAAGCGCAAGGAAACGTTGTAGCAGGAATTAGCAATTTCCTGCAACGTAGCAACGTTTCCTTGCTGTCAATGTCGCCAGTGTTACGAATGGTGATGGTGCCTGTTAAACAATTGCCATTAACTGACAGATGTTTTTGCCACGTTCTTTTTTATGCATTTTCTCATTTCTTTTTCTCCATCTTCTCTTTTTCTCTTTCCATGTTGGCGCCCATTCTCCCTGGACAATGCGAATGCCTGGCTGGCTGCTTGGATGTTACCATGGAAATCACTTTTGCTATTTTGGCTGTGTAATGCAACAATGATCATGGACACGGACACATGATGGCCTGCCTGGTTGCTTGGTGTGCCTCGTCATCTCCATTCCCATCATCATCATCGTCATCATCATCGTTATTACGATGGCCAACAACTTGGGTCTTCCATATAAATAAACGCAACGCAAAAAACCAACAACAACAATTTACAAATGAATGCCATGCCTGAATTGGTGTTGGGGAATACATTTCCTCCTTTCGTTTCGTTCTTTTGCTTTTTTGGCATCTCTTTTTTTTTTTTTGCTCAACATTTTTCTATTTGCCACAAACAGCAACACACCAACAAGAGCTATGAATCGAGCATGATGCAACAGAATCCAGCTTCGGCGGGTGTTGCTGCCACAACAGCTACTGCGGCAAATGCTGCTGGTGGCACTTTGGGCCGTGGTGGCAACGATTCGTCCATACCCATAACATTCAATCAAATCAACGCACGAACTCATCTTATGGCTTCCGCTTCAATGCTCTCGCCCACGGGCTCAACGACGACGACAGCAACAGCTGCTGGTACACTCAGTCGTGGCGGTTTGGGTGTAATAGCAACATCTACATCGGCAAGTGGTGGTGATGCTACGACTGTTGCGGCCTATATGGCTTCAGATGTGGCCAATATCATAGGATCGCCCACATCACTGGCCTCTTCGATGGGCTCACCGCACATGCAACAAAAACTGCACTCCAGTGGGGTGGGTACCCTGCCACCCGGACTGGGGAGCGGTGGTGGCTATATATTGAATAGCCTCATTAACAGCAGCAGTGGCACAGCCATGTCCAGCCTGCATCATACCTCGGCGTCGTCCACATCATCGTCTTCGGCCAATGCAGGAGGACGTGTTAACCTCCATCATGCCACAACGACGCTGCATCATCACAATACACTAGGCGGCCGTGGTAATCATGGCCATTACATGGCACCCACACCGCCTTCCATGATGTTAACATCACAAACAACATCGGCCCTAAGTGGCGGCAGTGGCAGTACACCCGGCTCGACATCTGGTGTTGGCCTACTTTTGGGCTCGAGTGGAGTTGGCAGCACCTTGGGCGGCCTGGGTGTCGCCAGCAGTAGTCTGCATTCGTCTTCATTGGCCTCGGCAGCGCCCTCAACAACGACAACATCGTGTAACTCATCCACTGACCTGGATGATAATATTAACATCATGGCCATTAAGGATTGCTTAATGACCCAGCGTGTACCCGAAAGTTGTGTCTGAGTTGTTCCCGAATATTATGCAGAGCTACGGTGTAATATTTTTGCTTTAATTTTTGGCCAAAGTTGCAGAGCTGGAAATGGGAATGGAAAAAAAACACACAACCATTCCATTATCTCGAACAACATCCATCGTTATCAATGCAAATCTCTGGAGCCGGATTATATTTTAGGTGCTTATGCTTTATGTTGAACTGATAATTGAAAACGGAAAACAAAAAAAAAAAATAATAATAATAATAAAAATATGAAAATAGGGAAATACTTTTTGTTTTTCCCCTACAGAACACATCCCAAGATAAAACACAATACCTAGGTAAATTTCACAAAAAAAATAATAAAATTTTAGCAGTGTAAGCTAAAGGTTTTTTACGAATTTGGGAGGTCCTAAAATTTGGAATTTAAAACAATAATAATTGAAATTTTAAAAAAAATTAAATTTTCCAAAAATATACTACATTTTATCTTCATAAAATCTCATATGTTACAAGTTCACACTTTTTTTAATGGATATCTTCCGGTACCTATGGATTTTACCAATAAATGTTTATTCAATATTTATCATACGCTCATAGGTTGCATTAGAATACCGGCGAGACACGTGACATAATTGATATATTTAAACCAGTAAGGAAAGCTCAAAAGTCGGGCGGGGCCGACTATATGATACCCTACACCACTATGCATATTTAGTAGAGCTCTCGTAAAAAGGTTTATACAGGGCATTTCAGAGCTCTATGAGATATTTGGTACAAAATCAAAATCTATCTAATTCTATCGTGCATTTTACGAACTATAGCTATATCTGAACCGATTTTCACCAAGTTTGATGTATTTGATTCTAGGCTGAATTCGGTCAGATTTGCCAAACCCAGGACATTTGGGCTGATATTGGACATTTGGTGCGCAATCAACACGAAATTGGATGAATATATATATATAGGAGGTATATCCAAATCTGAACCGATATTTGTAAAACTGAAAAAGAAGATATTTCTTGGCTGCATCTGATACCAAATATTATTCATGTATCGTACATTTTTCGAATTTGAGGGACTTAAAGTACAAATCGGATGAAGAGTATATATAGGAGCTATTGCTGTATCCGACCGATTTTCACTAAATTTGATGTACCAATATTAGCCGTTTGCTGCACATTTAATCCGAAATCGGATGAAGATATATTTGGGAGCTATAGCTATATCTGAAACGACTTTTACTAAAATTGGTGTCCTTGCTTCTAGGCTGAATTTGGCCAGATATGCCAAAATTCATGCCATTTCGGTTGATATTGGCCATTTGTTGCACAATTAACTCGAAATCGAATGAAGATGCATATGGGTGCTATATCCAAATCTGAACAGATTTTGAGAAAATTAAAATCGACTACTTTTGGGCTTTATCTGATATCTGGTACCAAATATCATTCCTGTGAAGAGTATGCTATGCTATACTATATCCAAATCTGAACAGATTTTTATAAAATCAAAATCGACTATTTTTGGGCTTTATCTGATATCTGGTACCAAATATCATTCCTGTGAAGAGTATATTACGAATGTAAGGGACTTAAAGAGCAAATCGGATGAAACATATATATGGAGCTAGAGCTATATCTGAACCGATTTTTACTAAAATGTGCGTACTTGCTTATAGGCTGGTTTCGGTCGGATTTGCCAAAATTCATGCCATTTGGGCTGATATTGGCCATTTGATGCACAATTAACACGAAATCGGATGAAGATATATATGGGAGGCATATCCAAATCGGAACAGATTTTAATAAAATTAAAATCAACTATTTTTGGGCTTTATCTGATAACTGGTACCAAATATCATTTCTGTGGAGTGCATATTACGAATGTGAGGGATTTAAAGACGAAATCGGATGAAACATATATATGGGAGCTATAGCTATATCTGAACCGATTTTTACTAAAATTGGTGTACTTGCTTCTAAGCTGGTTTCGGTCGGATTTGCCAAAATTGATGCTATTACGGCCATTTGGTGGTCAATAACCCGAAATCGGATAAAGATATATATGGGAGATATATCCAAATCTGAACCGATTTCGATAAAATTACAAACACCTATTTCTGGGCTATACCTTATATCTGGTACCAAATATCACGGTTGTGGAGTGAACATTACGAATGTAAGGGACTAAAACACTAAAGCGGATGAAACATATATATGCTTGCTATATCTATATCTGAACCGATTTTCACTAAATTTGATATACTTGCTTCTAGGCTGAATTTGGTCCGATGTACTAAAATTCAGTCCATTTGGACTTATATCGGCCATTTGGTGCACAATTAACCCGAAATCGGATGAAGATATATATCGGAGCTATATCCAAATCTGAACCGATTTCGATAAAATTACAAACAGCTATTTCTGGGCTATACCTTATATCTGGTACCAAATATCACGGTTGTGGAGTGAACATTACGAATGTAAGGGACTAAAACACTAAAGCGGATGAAACATATATATGCTTGCTATATCTATATCTGAACCGATTTTCACTAAATTTGATATACTTGCTTCTAGGTTGAATTTGGTCCGATGTACTAAATTTCAGTCCATTTGGGCTTATATCGGCCATTTGGAGCACAATTAACCCGAAATCGGATGAAGATATATATGGGAGCTATATCCAAATCTGAATCGATTTTCTCCAAATTTGTTGTATTTACTTTAAGGCTAATCTCGGTCACATGTGCCAAAATTCGGGCCATTTGGGCTGATATTGGTCATTTGGTGGTCAATTAACCCGAAATCGGATGAAGATATATATGGGAGCTATATCCAAATCTGAACCGATTTCGATAAAATTTAAAACACCTATTCCTGTGCTCCATCTAATACCTGGTACCAAATATCACGGTTGTGGAGTGCATAGTAGGAATGTGAGGGACTTAAAGATCAAATCGGATGAAAGATATATATGGGAGCTATAGCTATATCTGAACCGATTTTCTCCAAATTTGATATACTTGCTTCTAGGCCGAACCCGGTTGGGTGTGCCAAAATTCAGGTAATTTGGACTGATAGTGGACATTTGGTGCTCATTTAACCCGAAATCGGATGAAGATATATATGGGAGCTATATCTAAATTTGATTCGATTCTCACCAATTTCAATAGGGTTCGTCCTTGGGCCAAAAAAATATTGTTTGGAAAATTTCTTCTCAATCGGATAATAAATGCGACCTGCATTTTGTTCACAAGAATACATGGACAGACGGACGGACGGACGGACGGACGGACAGACGGACGGACATGCATAAATCGACTCAGAAAGTGATTCTATGAAGGTTCTCAAAAGTAACTATGGGTCTATCTCGTTTCCTTCTCCATGTTACAAACAAATGCACAAAGACATAATACCCTTACCACTATGTGGTGTAGGGTATAAACATATACCATGCGCTCCCAAGTTTGCTATTGATAATACTTATACGTAACGGAGTAAAAGTATTGACATTTTTAGGATTCAAAGAGATACTAATTGAAATTAATTAAAATATATGTTTAAAAAATTAATAATACGAATTCTCAGTTTTTCATATTGATGTCTTCTGATGCGTTCCCATATA
The DNA here is from genome assembly GCF_030504385.1 of Musca domestica. Lineage (NCBI taxonomy): Eukaryota > Metazoa > Arthropoda > Insecta > Diptera > Muscidae > Musca > Musca domestica. The sequence goes on from NW_026712383.1 coordinate 19,265,902, forward strand.
AATCATACGCTCCATGTTGATCAGCATAAAATTCTATGTCGATTTAGCAATGTCCGTCCGTCTACCCGTCTGTCCGTCTGTGGAAATCACTTTAGATTCCGAACGAAATGAAGTAGGTTGATAAAAATTTACTCAAATGTGTATTATGTCTGCAGGACTTTTGGTATTGAAAATTGTCTGTGTAGGTCTATGTCTTGGTATAGCCCTCTTATAATGGTACTTCCCTACATTCAGTACTTTGATAATTTTAGCGGCAGTATTCACCGGAATTATTTCATATTTGGTATGTGAAGTTCGTAATGGATACTACAGCTTATGCCAGAAAATTTTCTATGCAGGTCCACGTCTTCGTATAGGCCCCATATAAAGGTACCTCCCAATATTCGGTATTTTGATGATTTTAGCGTCATTATTCACCGGAATTGTTTCAAATTACGTATTTAGAGTTCGTAATGGGAACTACAGTCTGTGACAGAAAATTGTCTATGCAGGTAAATGTATTCGTATAGGCCCCATATACACTGGTGGCGAAAACTAAAGCAACTGAAATTACAAGGAGAATGAATGCCCTGTAACTTTTTCAAAAATTAAGAAAATGAGAAAGTTTTTCTTGTTTTAAAATAGGTATTTTATTCACTTTTTAAAAAACCTAAAACATAAAACCAAATTTCATTTTTATATAAAAAATAATGTTTGGTAAAGTCAATTAACCCGATTTTGGCTTGGACAAAACAAAAGCAACTCTATTGTACATTCATATAACCGCTGCAATTTCAGTTGTTTTTACTGTGATATTTATCGCTTTTTGCTTCCTTCGACAATTTCGCTTGTCATAAATCCTTTTTGAGAAGTTTTTTACAACAGTATGTGTTTTTCTTTTCGTTTTTTTAAGTACTGCCCAAAAAAGTTTTAAAAATGGCTAGAAGCAAATACAGTACCTGAATAAAACAGCAAATTATCAGTGGCTATCAAAACAACATATCACAGAAAATGATTTCCGAGAAATATTTCATAAATATTTATGTGATTTCATAATTATTTCTGTATACTAAGTCGGTTTTTTGAAACTGGATCAGTAGTAACAGTCCATAACGGATGAAGGCCGTGAAGAACTTCAGCTCGTACTGATCTACAAATTGTGAGAGAAATAAAAAACAACTATTTAAGAGTTCAACTGGATTGGTGAGAGAGCAATCATTGGATATAAGCTCGAGATCAGTGCGTAGACGAGTAGTGACAGCTGGTCTGAATGCCCGTAAGACATCAAAAAACCATTTTTATCAAAAAGGCTTTCGGAAACGATAATATTAAGTGGAATCAAGCTCAATGGAAAAAACATTATTTCTGGGATGAGTCTACGTTTAATATTAAAGGCTCAGATGTGAAAAATTTTACGGTGAGAAGACCAAAAAATGAAGGACTCAAGCCGCAGTGTTGCAAAGGTACAGTGAAACATGAGGGAGGGTCAAAAATATCGTGGCGCTGTTTTTCTTTCCATGGACTTGGGCCTATCCATAAAATAAAGGAAGTTGTGGATCGGTTTGTTTACAAAGATGTGTTGGACATCACGTTGTTCCCTTACGCTGAGTAAAATATTCGGCTGATTTGGGTGTTTCAGCATGACAATGATCCCAAACTTGTATCAAAACTTGTCAAATATTGGTTGCGGGAGTCAAAAATTCATGTTTTGTTATGGCCGGCACAATCACCTGACCTAAACTCCTTATAAAACCTTTGGAGTATCGTAGATAGGAAGATCAAGAGAGATTCGGAAATAAATAAGCACAACATTTTCTAAAGAATTCGGGGTGCCTGGGAAAGCACACCCAAGGATCAAATTGAGCGTGTTATAGATTCAATGCCTCGTAGGTGTGCAGCTGCAATCAAAAATAATGGTTATGCTATCGACTAATAGCCAAAATTTAATTATTTTAAAATAAAAAATCAAAAGTTGCTTTAGTTTTGACCAGGCAAAAATTGGGTCATTTTAGTTTTCCATATTATTTTTCGTTCAAAATTATTTTTATATTTTTTTTTTAGTTTCTTGAAAGCGAATGAAACCCCTCATTTAAAACTGGAAAAATAATTACGATTTGTTTATTTTTGTAAAAGTTACAGGTCATTTATTGTCTTTGCGATTTAAGTTGCTTTAGTTTTGGCCACCAGTGTATCAGTATCTCCCTATATACGGTATTTTGACGATTTTAGGTACAATACTCATGTCGTATTTAAAGTTCGTAATGATTGCTACAGCCTGTGACAGAAAATTGTCTATGCATGTCCAGGTCTTCGTATAGTTCCGATACAACGGTACCTCCCTATATACGGTATTTTGAAGATGCTACATTATACCCGTTTATAATAAAGTAATGTCTTATAAAAAACAATGCCTATGTAGTTCCACGTCGTGTAGACCCCAATATAACGACTACATTCGGTATTTTTTGAAAATTTTCAAATGCGTTCCTAATGGTGAAGGGTATTCAAAGTGCGGCCCGGCCGAACTTATTGCTTTTTAACTTGTTTGTGTCTTATATAATCCAAATTCAAAGTTTTTCATGAGTGACTTGAGAGACTATGAAAAATATATGTGGAATGTTCATCATACGCTCCAATGTTCCCTATTATAATATAATATTTACAGGTACCGGAGTAGAAATATTCAAATTTAATTGAAAGCGGTAATAATTGAAGTACAATAAAACACGTAAAGTAGTAACAGTTGATTTTGTCGACAGATGTATACCCCCTGCCTTGAGTTATTATTATTCAAGCTATTGACCCTTAATAGGGGAGGTTCCGAAGCAGTCAGCCAATATTGACAAATTCAAACAAGGTGAAGATTTGGAATATATCGACTATTTCCTTTACTTTATATGATATATGTGCAAATTTTTGGAAAATGTGGAAATATATGTCCATTTTCATAGTTCGGCAACGATAAAAGTATTGGTTTGTGCAAAATTTGAAGGAAATTCTAAATATTACATATTCATATCATATTTCTGGTTAAGAGAAATATTTAGATATAGCAAGTTGTAAAGAATCGGCGACTTGTTTTGCAAGTCATGACAGATATAAAGTATGGGAAATTGTGGATATTTGTGGGCGAGGTCACAGAAGGGGTGGCAAATATATATCCTCTTAGCAAAACTATTTGGATGTGTGAACTTTGAAGAGAGTTGGATGCTTATATCGCATTCTTTGAGCGTTTTGTTTTTAAAAATCTAGAACCAGATTTTGAGTTTATGGAAACATTGAGATGTGCCAAGTCTGAATGAATTTATAAGCTTCATTGATATTCACAATTTTGATACTTTGTTGGGGAGGTACCAGAAGGAGTGAACCGATATATTCCATCTTCACATCAGACGTTGGGGTAATAAAAATATTGTGATGTGTGTAATTTGTAGACAATCGGACATTTACATCATATATTATTAGAGTTATAATTATTTAATTTTCATGGAGGTACTTGATAGAGTGGACCGATATTGTCCTTTTTCGCAACTGACCTAGCTCTGATGAAAATATAAGAATTCGCAAAGTTGGAACAAAATTGGATCTTTGAAAATGTTGAAATTTTGTGTGTGAGGTACCAAAAGGAGTGAACCGATATTGTCCATTTGCGAACTCGAGCTCATTTGCGAATTTGAGCTCTTCAAACCAGTGTTGCCAAAAAGATAACAGCTGCAAAATCACCCTTTATAACCGCATATGGCAGCGGTTGGTGCATTGAATGACGCATTCAAAAGGACACCACTCCAAAATTGCTGAAATTCGATTGCTATGCTGGGAACAAACCTAATATGTTAAGAAATTTGCAAGGCCCTCCAGACCTATTTTGTTTGTCTCCTTCGTTTTCAATTACTTAATTCCACGATACGATGGAAATTTTACATACCTTGCAATATTTCCAATATCTTGGCGTAATACGAATCGATGTGGCTGCAATTCCTCGTGTACAATTTTATTAGCTAAAACCTTCCTAGCAAAAGTATCAACGCTATGGGTTAATTTTCTGCCATATCCTTCCAATTATCCTTCGCCAATATGTAATGTTGTATTATAGGTTTGTTTTGGCGCAAAAGTTCGTAAAACCTCGAAATATCGGTGTTAAAATCTATCGATTCCTATAGGAATCCAAGTTTCCGTCCGTGTCAATCCAAGTTTGCCGGAATATGCTTTTCTCAATGAAAAGTTTTTCTTGACATTCTTTTTCTGAGATTTCACTCGACGACAGTTAAAGGTATGATATGTTTGATTAAAATTACTCATGTGAAAAATACTCGATATTGTTTTCCGATAAATTCCTTATTTTATATTTAAAAAAAAATATATTTATCTTTATCTAGTCATGCCATATAGAACCCATTTACAATAGAACTTCTCATATATATCCAATTCTGGGATTGTGTTAACTATTTTACAAATAAGAAATTTATTTTCGATTAATTTGAACTGACAATCCACTCGATAACGTCCAAATTCATAGTGCATTTCAAAGAGAAGAAAACAACTAACTTACCAACAACATTTGAAATATATAAACAAATTTCCTCTATTTTCTCTCTCTCTATAAACTGCCAATTTATTATTTACAGTTAATACTAAAATTGTTTAAAAGTGTTAAAAATACAATAAAAGAAATCTTGTAAATTATGTAATTTAGTTCTAGCTATAATTGTAAATGGAGACTTACATATATTTTCTGTAAAAATTAACATATCTAAAAAATTTAAAACACAAACATATGCAGTGGAACTACCTACTATGTAACATAAAATATCATATGGAAAAAAATATATAAAAATATTAACTAGAAATATTTATAAGTTAATTCTAATACAAAACAAGACTCTAAATATAATTTTAAGTATTTTAATACCAAAAACAGAAAATTAGAAATAATAAGAGCCGAAAAAACTTCTCTCCTACAAAAAAAAAAAAGAAAAACTTACCTTAGACAAATGCGAAATAAGTCACTAATTACAAATAAATCATTTATAGAGAAAAGACAAAAAAATATATAAAACAAATTATAATAATAAAAATTATTATTAACAAAAAAATAGTCCAAAGAAATAAATAAAAGAATTTATATGAAAATAAAATTGAAAAAAATACCAAAAAAATTTTAACAGAAAATTGTTAAAAATGTAAATATTAAAAAATAACACATAAATGGAAACTCTGGGATCTAGCAATTTCCGAAAAAGGGATTTCAATCCGTTAAAACTCTATAATGTAAACATGCTATGAGGAACCTATGGTTGGAAATATGAAGACCCTTAGTTTTCATTTTGTGTGTTATAGTTGTTAAGACTTAGAAAAAAATAGTTAATAATATGTAAGTTATAAACTAAAATATCATCAATAATAAATTCATAAAATAAGTTAAAAATTATTAAATTAAAAATATAAATAAAAAAATTGTATTATAAACAAAACCGGAAAATAATTCAATTATTAGTTCTAATTTCCATGTATTTCAAATACAATATTTTAAACATTTATTTTACCATTTGTGTTTTTAATTTTTGTGTCAACTTAAAATTAAAATAAATAAATTATATACATAAATATTTAATAATATATTTAGATAAATATAAGAAAAAAAAAACAAAAAATACAAAAACACATCATCTTGTCTATGTAGGATTTTTTTCCTTCGTAAATTGTTGTTGCATAACCCGTTGGACGGCATAACAAATTCGAAAACCATGTGTATATCACAATTTTAGCAAATCGAAGGAGAGCTAAAATAAGCTATAAAATATTATTATTAAACTAAACATGTATTAAATAATAATTAAAAATAAAAAAAACAAAATACTTAGTTATATATGATTATATATATATGGAAAAAGAAAGTGAACATAAGAACAAGAATAAAAAAACAATAATAAAGCTGTGTTAAGACATCATATAAAAAATATCTTTATTGTGTTTCCTTTTTGCAAGCAGAGATAGGTGTACTATTGCAGTAAGTATAATCTTTAATATCATAAAATTGGGAATTGATGTGAGAACCGGTATTTCTTCGACCCTGACCTCATTTCTAAGATTTGCTAAGAGTTCATTTTCATTTAAACTTATTATGATCGAATTGAAGTCATATTTACCCATTTTGTAATTTATAATATCTTTGAGATTGCAATAATTTTATATTCCCGATCATTAGTCAGAAAAACTTTGACGAGGCCCAGAATCGTGTTTTCCTAGTAAATATTCTGTAATTTTAGGGCGGATCAACGCATTATTTAGAGTTTATTTTCCTACTTAGGAATGATAATTTAGTGACAATAAAATAATTGTTATTAACAAAACTGAGTATCTAAGTTAAAACCCTCCAACCTTTAGAAGAATCTTGAAAAATGTAAAAGAAATACCTAAGTAAATTTAAAAATTTTGGGCGTTAGGTGTTACGGTTATGTGGTGTTATACGAAAATTTGGACATTTACAGCCAATAATCTGCCAGAGTAGGATGTGTTTACTATGAACTCAAAGTACCAAGTTTAAGATAATTCTGTTGGAAAATATAAAATAAAAAAATATAACTAAAATCATCAAAATATGAAGATGTGAAATTGTATGGACATTTTTCTGCCACATCAAAACGATGCACACTGCGAACTTCAAATTCCGAATTAGAAATTATTGTGGGGAAAGGTGTAGCAAAAATCAAAACACTGAAAATATGGAGGTAGAGTTATGTAGGAACTATACGAAAATATGAGCCTGGAAAGGCAGTTTTCTATCGTAGGAGGTAATACACATTACAAACTCCAAATACTAAATTTTGAAACTTATCTGGTGAAAAGTGTGACACAAATCATCCAAATACCGAATTTCTGATGGTACAGTTATGTGGGGTCCCAATTATCTGCCAGAGAAGGTGGTGCCTATTACGAACTACAAATGCCAAATTTAAGATAATTCTCTAGAAAAATGTGGCTAATATCATCAAGATACCGAATATGGGGAGAAGAGCTATACCAAGGTGTGGAGCTCCACAGGAAAAATTTTGTCATAGGATGTAGTACTCATTACGAACTCTACATACCTAAATTTAAAATAATCACTGTGAAAACTGTGACACAAATCATTAAAACACAGAATATATGTATACACGGTTAAAAGGGGATCTACGCCAAAAGTTGAACCTATTGAAACAAATTTTCACTATAAATATCAAAAAAAAAAAAAAAAAAAAAAAAATAAGTCTAACAGTTTTTAAGAAATTTACTATATGATACTCTACCCCACTTTGGGGTGATATCACATATATGGTGATGTATATCGAAGGTATAAAATAATTTGAAACGATCTCGATAAAATTTGGCAGAGGTATTTTCAAACTGTATCTGATGTCCGCTATATCTGAAACGATTTTCACCAAATTTGATGTATTTGCTTCAAGGCTGAATTCGGTCGGAAGTGCCATAATTCACTTCATTTGGGCTGATATAGTCATTTGGTGCACAATAAATCTAAAATCGGACAAAATTATTTATGGGAGTTTTGAACATTATTTCGGAGCTGTATCTGATATCTGGAACCAAATATCATTCATGTGGAGTGCATTTAATGAATGTGAGGGACTTAAACACCAAATCGGATTAAACGCATATATGGGAGCTATAGCTATATCTGAACCGATTTTCTTCATATTTGATGTACACTTCTAAACTGAATTCCGTCCGTTGTGCCAAAATTCAGGACATTTAGACTAATATGGGCATTTGGTGATAACGACCGAAATTGGTTGAAAATATATATTGGAACTATATCTAAATTTGAACCGATTCTCACCAACTTCAAAGCGTCCGTCCTTGGGTGAAACAAATAATATTTCATCTCAATTGGACGGATTGATATGCATAAATCGACTTAGAATAGCTCCGATAAAAAAATGTGTCAAAAACCATAATAATACATAACATTTTTATATGAAGGCTATAGGAAAACTTGAACCTTTATAGATAACGTCACAGTAGGAAAACCCACTGCAAACTCTGTGAACGGAATATAAAACATATCCATTAAAAAATGAGACTCAAAACTTCAAAATACCGAATATCGGGGATGTCGCTATAAGGGACTATACGAAAACGTATATTATATGTTTCATTTTAGAATTGACCTTGCCTACTGTTAATATACACATATGTACAAAATTGTAGCCATCCATCACAATTTATTCCAAAGATGGAAAAACTGGACATCGCTAAATCGACTTAGAATTTTACGCCCCACTTGAAATATATGCTTTTATCTGAATCGGCTTGTTCCAAACTTTGCAGATATTATTCTACTCAGAAGTTTGGTATGGAAGCTTGTCATTTAAAGATCCCCATGGATACTTTCTGAGAGAAAATTGCCTATATATATCTAGGTTTTGACATAGACCACTTGCAATGGCACCTCAGGCTATTCTATTTGAATGATGATTTTTAAATGGATTGGTTTGACTTTTGTTGTTTGAAGTTGTGTAAGGTATACCAGCCAATATGCTGCCATACAACAATACTTCAATATTAAGCGTTTTGCTTATTTCAGACACATTTTCGCTGCGATGGTTTTAAATATGGTATTTGAAGTTCTCTTTGAGAGAAAAATTTCTATAGGGGTCCTCGATATCCCTTTTAGGTTTTTTTTATGATTTTATACAGCCATATGACTATAGGGGGAATATTTCAGTTGAAACGGCCGAAACGTGCTTCATTGAATTAAGGGGTCTCTTTGAACCAAATTCGTTTCAGGACATTTGGAGTCGATCGAGCGATGCTCGTTCGTCTGTCTGTCTGCCTGGGTGGTGCGCACAATAACTCTTAAAAGGAGTATTTGATTTCGTCCAAACTTGGTACATAGTAATATTATTGTCAAACATAGATCGAGATCGGAGACGGGTAACATTGGTCCATTCCTTCTGGCACCCCTTCCACAAAAGGTCAACATTTTAAAAGAAAACAATTTACTTCATAGAAAGAGAAAAAAAATTTGATTTTGTGCAAACTTTGCAAATCCCAATATTTTCATTACTTCTAGTTCAGGTTCGAAAAAGGACGATATCCCCACAAAGTGTCAAATTGCAATAATTTCAACTCTTATAAAATTTAAAATAGACGACTTCCAGGTCTTCTATTGACAATAGAAGACATCCAGGTGTTCTATAAACAATAGAAGACCTCGAGGACTTCTGCAGACAATAGAAGACTTCCAGGTCTTTTATAGGTCCTGAGGGTCTCATAGAAGACATATAGACGATAGAAGACCTTAAGGTCACTTATAGCCGATGTATGTCCCTAATGTCACATATAGCCGTTAGATGGCCTTAAAGTTTCCCATAGCCGATGGAAGACATTAAGGTCTCCAATAGCTGATACAAGGTCCTCGAAGTCTCCTATAGCCGATTGAAGACCTCAAAGTTACCTTTAGCCAATTGAAAAGTGCAATTGTCTTGAAATTTCGTACATTCCAATATTTCAATAACTCTAGTTCTTGGATTGGTCGGATCAATAATTATGAAACGCGAAATAAGTATTATTTTCAATCTCGGCAGGTCCCAATATTCCTATCAACATAATATAAGGTTTAAAAATATAATATATCAGACCACTCCTTCTGTATCTCCCCCACAACGTGTCCAAATTTTGAGTAATTATATTTCGCATAAAACGCGAAATAAGCATCTGATTCTATTCAAATTTCACACATCCCAATATTTTTAATAGCAGAAGGTTTTGTGTGAAGATGATGGATATACATCCAATCCTTCTGATACCTTCAACACATAGAGGTTAACATTTCGCCTACAACAATATTCATGAAGCTCATAAAACGCGAAATGAGCATCCAATTATTTTCAAACTTGCCACTGTAAAACGGGACATCTCTGATACAACTTTCAAGTATAACTAAAAATGTGAAGATTTGTCATGCCTATTATACCCTAACGAGGCTTTGGTACCAAAAACATTATTTTTAATATTTAAAATCTTCCCCCTTCCCGCTATTTAATTCGTGGCTTTTCTTTGTTTTAATTATTTTAATTTGAAGCTTATTGTTGCCATCTAATAATTTAATTTCAACCAATTAATGACACGTGTATTTTGGGGTTGAAGTAAAGACCGCAAAAAATAACTTGGAATTTAATAGTTTTAGCTACAACGGCATTGTCTTGCGCTTGCTGTTGGTGGTTTGAAGTTGTGTTCTAAAAATTATGACACACTTTGGTGGAATTTTAATTGTTGTTCTTGCTTTCATAAGGCCCATATAAGCCTTAATATTGGGAAAAGAAAAGTACAAAATTGAGCTGATTTAGTTTGATGATAGTTTTCAGGACAAAAGATTGGGAAAAGAACAGTTAATACCCATCAAAGTTTAACAATAAATTCAAATTAAATAAACCTCGAAGATTTAGAGCTTAAGAAGATGGTACGCAAAGATTTTGGAATGTTTAGGGATATTATTACTCGTCGGTTGGAATATATCTATTTTGTATTAAGTTTCACGGATTTGTTGAATAAGCCTTAACTGTAATATTATAAAATAATACCCTTATACCACATTGTCGGGTAGGGTATAATTAAATAAAGGCTGTAAAGGATTTGTTTCGCTTTGCTTTAAAAAAATAGTTCAAGAAATCAATTTTTATTACATCTGCGCCGCTTGCTTGTCACACAGATTCGATTGCCCTGCCAGCCATTTTACTAAAGTAAAATCTTGCAATAAAAACGCTCGTTTTAGGCATAATGATAAGTATGAGAATGTTGGAGAAGTAAATGGAATCCGACAACAAGTATTGTCTTACCTGATACGTCTGTACAAATTTGCACTAGTGTCTCCAACTTGAAGTGACGTTTTTATACCCTACACCAAATCGTGTTAAGGGTATTATGTCTTTGTGCATTTGTTTGTAACATGAAGAAGGAAATGCGATAGACCCATAGTTACTTTAGAGAATCCTCATGGAATCACTTTCGGAGTCGATTTATGCATGTCAGTCCGTCCATCCGTTGAGATGAAATATTCCAAACAATAATTGTTTGGCTCAAGGACAAATCCTATTGAAATCGGTGAGAATCGGACAGATTTTTATATAGCTCCCACATATATATTCAGCTGATTTCGGGTAATTGTGCACCAAATGCCCAATATCAGGCTTAATTACTTGAATTTTAAGACATCCGACCGAATTCGGTCTAGAAACAAGATGACCTTAAGGTCACCTATAGTCGATGGATGACCTGAAGGTCACCTATAGTCGATAGATGACCTGAAGGTCACCTATAGTCGATAGATGACCTTAAGGTCACCTTTAGTCGATAGATGACCTGAAGGTCACCTATAGTCGATAGATGACCGTAAGGTCACCTATAGTCGATAGATGACCTTAAGGTCACCTATAGTCGATAGATGACCTTAAGGTCACCTATAGCCAATAGATGACCTTAAGGTCACCTATAGCCGATTGATGACCTTAAGGTCACCTATAGCCGATTGATGACCTTAAGGTCACCTATAGCCGATTGATGACCTTAAGGTCACCTATAGCCGATTGATGACCTTAAGGTCACCTATAGCCGATAGATGATATTAAGGTCACCCATAGCCGATAGATGACCTTAAGGTCACCCATAGTCGATAGATGACCTTAAGGTCACCTATAGCCGATAGATGATAGATGACCTTAAGGTCACCTATAGCCGATAGATGATAGATGACCTTAAGGTCACCTATAGCCGATAGATGATAGATGACCTTAAGGTCACCTATAGCCGATAGATGATAGATGACCTTAAGGTCACCTATAGCCGATAGATGATAGATGACCTTAAGGTCACCTATAGCCGATAGATGACCTTAAGGTCACCTATAGCCGATAGATGATAGATGACCTTAAGGTCACCTATAGCCGATAGATGATAGATGACCTTAAGGTCACCTATAGCCGATAGATGACCTTAAGGTCACCTATAGCCGATAGATGACCTTAAGGTTACCCGATAGTCTATAGATGATCTTAAGGTCAGCTATAGCTCATAGATGACCTTGAAGTCAACTAAAGCCGATATATGACCTTAAGGTCACCTATAGCCGATAGATTACCTTAAGGTAGATGACCTTGCGGTCAACTATAGCCGATAGAAGATCTTAAAGTTAACTACAGCCGATATAAGACCTTATGGTTAGGTTTTTTTATAGGTCCTAAGGGTCTCATAGATGACCTTACGGTCACCTATAGCCGATAGAAGATCTTAAAGTTAACTACAGCCGATATAAGACCATATGGTTAGGTTTTTTATAGGTCCTAAGGGTCTCAAGAATATATATCAAAGTCAAAGTCGCCAACTTTATTCCGGCCAAACATATGCACAAACCCCATATTATAAAAATCTATTTTCAGCAGAATAGTTTTCGGCGTTATTTTTTTCTTTATTTTGGCCGAAATTCAAACTTTCAAATGCATTCTTGTGGAAATTTGTAAAGCCCCAAGTCAACATGTGAGCAAACCATTATCCCTTTGAATGCTACTATGGGATTTGTTTTGTCTTTGTTGTTGTTGTTATTCGTACTCCTTTTTTTGTGTTCCTGTCTATCAGTCCATTTCAAAGTAAAGTGTCATAAAAAATAAACTTCTCAGAAATAAGCAATGAGTGGCATTTTGCTGTCGGTAAAGTTCAACAGCAACAACGGCAGCAGTAACAAAAAGTCCTGAAATAAAGGAATCAGATATGTTGTATGTGTTTTGCACACATACAGTCAAACGGGAAAGTCATGAGGAAATCATAAAATATTCAGTATACGTCGACAAAAAGAAATACAAATATCTGAAATGTTTTATTCAATGCAAAAAAAAAGTTGGACATATGGAGTTTCAATATTTTTTTGAAATTTCAATTTTCATTCTGAGTTATTGCAGAATTTTTAGAAAATACATAAAGGAATCTTCAAGCCGAATTATGACACTTTTTTATTTTATTTCGTTTTTATTTTCTATAAAATAATTATCCTCCCTTAATTATCCACATCCTGCCCAGCAGCTAGCCAAAAAATGTTAAATGCCCAGAAACAATTTAATTTGACCAAAATAATTTTTAACACTTCTGCCTCCATCTCCCTTCCCAAATAAGTTAAATGCCGAACAGCAATGCTGTGGCAGACACAAAAACAATGCGGAAAAAGACACCATTTACATTAATTAACTTGGTAAAGAAGCATGAGCCGCAACCACAGACAAGACAAAGCCAAAAAATGCTGCATCCATGGTGGTAGTAGTAGTAGTAACATAAGTAAGAACAACAACAACGACACCAAACATAAAGAAAAGGAACATGATCCAGGACATCAAGGGGAGGTGGGAGCAACAGCCCATCACCCTGGACAGCCACCCATCGGACCCATTTTCCATTGCATTTTGCAGCATATTTAATGTTCTGTGCTGCATTTATTAGCCCAAATGGACGTCGAACATTTTAGGCAGCCGGAGAGCCTACACGGTAACAACAACAACAATAAAAACATAAGGAACAGAAAAATATCGGCAACCAGCTGCCATAGCAAAACTGGCAATGCCAACTTAACTATTTTGCATAAATCTCAACCTATGTAGAGCCATAGCCGAAGTAAGAAGATTTTTGTTTGTGGACAACAAAAACAACAAAAAATGCTATTTAAGCTTTTAACATGTGTAGCAAAATCCAAAGCAATTGGAAGAGAGTTTCGGTCAATGCGACTCTATGGGGACCTACTTCGTTTTACTTAGTAAAAATATTATATCTCATGCAAAGATAAATTGTCTAGTTCTGCTGGGATAAGCTCGCAGAAATAATAAATAAGATGGGCTAAATCATTAGAGCAAAACTTCAATGGGTTTGCGTTCCCAGATTTATTTTCTATTTTATGGCTCTGCATATATTAAGATTCATATTGGGGGTTGCTTTTTTGTTTGTGAAAGTTATTTTTATTAAGGTTCACAAAATGGAAAATGATCTAGGAATTAAGAACCCTTTGCAGTTTTTCTATTCTAACCTCATATACCACCACATCCACTTAGAGTTGTTCTAACCCCAAATCGGTTAGGAAGTACCTTTTAATGAGGGCTATATCAAAATATGTTTATTTCTTTGGTAGGAAGTTTTTCAATCCCCCTCTAAAAAAATTGGTGTTGAACTGGTCGGGTCAAAATATTTTTCGTATTTGGTAAACTGGTGTAATTTTTAAAACAGATTTTATTTTCGTAAAAAAACTATATGTTTACAACCAAGAAGTCACAAACATCAAATATTTTTTTTATTTAATGATTTATAGTAAACATTTGCGAGAAGGCGTTATGTAACCTGGGAGAAAGTTTGGAAAATGGAATAGCTAAACTCAGGCGGTACCTTTATGTGAGGGCGATATAAAAACGCGGACCTATTTTTACACAGGGAGGGTTTCTACATACTTAGAACTCAAAATGGCATTTTTGGCGAAAATAGATGGGAAATATGACTAAATCATAAAAAAATTAACATTGTAGTTTACCACTTTTTAGGGGCTACACCAAAAACTTGTAATTAAACAAATGATTCTTGATTTAACGGATAACACTTGTGGATAGTCAACGTAAGTTGCTTTTAAGAAACCAAACTAAGGAGGGGTTTGAAGAGGCTATGCAAAGAATGTTATTACGATTCCAAGAGAAAATAACTCCAAATTAATCATCAAATTAAACTTAAGCGCTTAGCCGGGAATGGGCCAAAATACCGCAGAGCAACATTCGGGCAGCGTGTGACGGTTTCACTTGCCGTTTGAAAGCCATAACTCGTGCCAAAGGTGACTAATTCGAACGAATCCAAACTTATTCCAAAATTTAATGCTATTTCCGACATTTTTTGCTTTCATTCAATAAAATGAAAAACAATGTAAAAATTGTGCCGTTTGACTTTTTTGTAGATTTTTTATTTTACCCTGTATATGGGAATTATATCCAAATCAGAACCGATGTTGACAACATTTTTGGAACTTTTTTCTGAGTTGTATCTGGTACCAAATATCATTGTTGTGGAGTTCATATTGTGCATATGAGGGATTTTAACAATAAATCGGATGAGACATATATATGGGAGCTATAGCTGTATCTGATCCGATTTTCACCAAAATTCGAAGCATTTGCTTTTAGGTCGGAAGTGCAAAAATTCAGTCCATTAGGTGCGATATTGGTCATTTGGTGTACAATTGACCCCCAATTTGAAATATGGGAGGTATATCTAAATTTGAATCGATTCGCTCCAACTTCAATACGGTTCGTCCTTGGGCCAAACAAATATTGGTTGGAAAATTGCTTCTCAATCGGATGATAAATGCGACCTCCGTTTTGTTCACAAAAATACAGGCATAAATCGACTCAGAAAGTGATTCTATGAAGATCCTCAAAAGTAACTATGGGTCTATCTCGCTTCCTTCTCCATGTTACAAACAAAGGCACAAAGACATAATACCCCTAATACTATGTGGTGTACGGTATAAAAACTGCATTAAGTTCGGCGGGCTGAACTTTTTATATCCTCTGCCGGTATGTTTATAAAAACAAGTAAAAAAGCAGTATGTTCGGCCGGGCCAAACTTTGAATACCCTCCACCATTTGGAAAAAAATTAAAAAATTTTCAAAAAAATAAAATCCATTGAAAATTTTTTTAAAATCTTTAAAATATCTAATATAGGAAGGTGCCGATATATGGGGGGATATACGATATTGTGGATCTATAAAGACAAATGCATGTCTTGGTGTAGAGTACTCATAAGGAACTCCTTGTGTTGATTTTCAGACAATTCCGATGAAAAATGTGGGTAAAATCATCAAAATACCGAATATCGGGGGGTACCGTTATATGGGGAATGTACGATATCGTGGGCCTGTATAGACAATTCTCTCTCAGGGGGTAAAATACTCGCAAGGAATTACTTGTGTGGATTTTAAGACAATTCCATTGAAAAATGTGGCTAAAATCATCAAAATGCCGAATACCGGGGGGTACCGTTATATGGGGGCTATACGATATTGTGGACCTATATAGATAATTCTCTGCCGAGGTATAAAGTACCCACAAGGAACTACTTGTGTGGATTTGCAGGCAATTCCATTGAAAAATGTGGCTAACATCATCAAAATACCGAATATCGGGGGGTACCGTCATATGAGGGCTATACGATATCGTGGACCGATAAAGCCCATCTTCGAACTTGACCTGCCTGCAGACAAATGAGGGATACGTGCAACATTTTAGCTTCCTATCTTAATTCGTTTAGAATGTAGCGTGATTACAACAGACGGTTAGACGGACCGGGCTAAAAAACCGGTCGAATTTTACGCTGATCAAGAATATATATACTTTGTTGGGTCTAAAATGATTATTTCGATGAGTTACAAACGGAATGACGAACTTGATATACCCTCCATACTATGTATGGTGGTGGGTACACAAATAATACGAGAGTTATGGCCTATTAGACCAGGTCCTACTTAAAATTTATTATTTGTTTCAATCTGTGACACTCATTCTAAAAAGAAAGAAAAACCAAGAGAGGGAGACAAAGCCATAATTTTAGCATCATCCTAATCAGGCTTTCTACATCTGATTTTGTTTTAGCCATTTTTGGGTTTTTCACTGGATAGGAATCTTTCCACCGAACATACAGCCTGTACATACATCCAATATGATATAATTTAATAATTTAAGGTAGCATCATTAGCTGAGAAAATGGACTAATAAAGCACTTCAGCACTTTAATTTGATGTAGGGCTCCTCAAATTTTTATGACCGATCATACAACTGTTTTACATGCACACTTATACCCATAAGAGGATAATAAGCATAAGTAGTTTCGGAATGCAGTCTCTGCCACAACTGCTGCACAACACATGCACGTAGAGTAGATGGGACTCAGGAAAGTTCGATTTGAATATTTACATGGAAAATGCAAAAGTGAAATATATTTTGGACATGAATTCATAAGTACGGTACGTGTGTGCCTACATACATATATATAGACAAATATGGGGTACATACATGCCAATATATAAAGGGATGCATATCACATTGATTTTTCTGTTTGTCGGCAGAAAAGTTCGAAGTAAAAATTGGCAAAATTCCAAAGAGAAAATCGTGTCATCGACTTTTATCACTGACTGGGTCGGTGTAATGTGAAAAACGGGATACGTATTACATTCTCGGGTTCGTTTTCATGTAATTCCACTGCAGTGGACTAAATTTAAGATTTTGATTGAAGTGTTTTTGTTTCAATATTCTTTATTCTAATAAGTTTTTTCTGATTTTATTAATGAAGTCAATTTATTTCAACGATTTTCTTTGTCATGATTTCAATTTCATTAATTTCAGCTAATCATTGGGCGTTGATTGTCATGTATTCCGAAAAAAAAACTTAATTTCATTATCTTTTGAATTTGTTTTCTTGTTTTGTTTTTGTATTGTTTTCCATTACAACCCTTGCCAACTAATTAAATTCTAATATGCCTTTCATCCTTTCATTTACTCTTTGTGCTTTGTCGCAAAGAAGTATCTCGTTTAGCGTTTCCTCTTGCCCACCTATTCGCCAATCAATTGCAAAGTCATATTTAATCAAAAGCGACAAAGGCAGTGATATTTCATTTTATTGCCTTTCTTAAGGAACAGTCTTAACTTTTCAGTGCCTTATTGAGTTCTGACATTGTTGCGATGACGAAGAGATGGCTGTAATTAAATCAAGCACAGACTGAATTTGGATATCATGAGACTTAGATAATTTCTACTAAATTGGAAGAAACAACGTCAATATATTCGTTGTTGTCAATTGGGGAGAGAGTCAAATTCTTGTAAAAATGGTAATTGAGAGTGATTTAATTTATCTGGAATACCGATGGGAACCGGACCATGTGATACCATACAACACTATAATATGTTGTCCAAATCCATTTCGGAAGATTTCGTTACTGAAATAATGTCAAAGAGCCCTGCCCAGATGTTACCATTACGTATTTGACCGGGGGAATTTTGGCCAATATTTGCGCACTCCGTCGTGTTGTTAGGCATTCAAAACAATTTCACGCGAATGTTGTTCTCGATTTTACAGCTAAATATACTCCAATGGTCATACAAAATGCAAGACTTCTTCCCTGTCCTTAACTCTCTTCTGATGCGAATTTCGTGTCGATTGGTTTTGTGGCTTATAGAGCGATTACAAAATTAGATTTTTTATACCCTCCACCAAAAAAGGTATGGAGGGTATATTAAGTTCGTCATTCCGTTTGAAACTCATCGAAATAATCATTTTAGACCCAACAAAGTATATATATTCTTGATCAGCGTAAAATTCTAAGACGTCCGTCTGTCTGTCCGTCTGTTGTAATCACGCTACAGTCTAAACGAATTAAGATAGGAAGCTAAAATTTTGCACAGGTCTCTCTTTTGTCTGCAGGCAGGTCAAGTTCGAAGATGGGGTATATTGGTCGACGATATCGTATAGCCCCCATATAACGGTACCCCCCGATATTCGGTATTTTGATGATTTTAGCCACATTTTTCAAAGGAATTGTCTGAAAATCCACATATACCTCGGCAGAGAATTATCTATATAGGTCCACGATATCGTATAGCCCCCATATAACGGAACCACCGACATTTGGTATTTTGATTATTTTATCCACATTTTTCAAAGAAATTGTCTGAAATTCCACAAAAGGAGTCCATTGTGAGTACTTTATCCCCTGAGAGAGAATTGTCTATACAGGTCCACGATATCGTATATCCTCCATATAACGGTACCCCGCGATATTCGGTATTTTGATGATTTTAGCCACATTTTCCAATCGTATTGTCTGAAAATCCACACACGGAGTTCTTTGTGAGCACTTTACCCCTGAAACGGAATTGTCCATATAGGTCCACAATATCGTATATCCCCCATATAACAGTACTCCTCTATATTCGGTATTTTGATGGTTTTACCCACATTTCTCATCGGAATTCTCTGATAATCCACACAAGGAGTTCTTTGTGAGTACTTTACTCCCTGAAAGAGAGTTGTCTGTATAGGTCCACGATATCGTATATCCCCCATATAACGGTACCCTCTTTATTTTAATGATTTCAGTCACATTTTTCAACGGAATTGTCTGAAATTCCACACAAGGCGTTCTTTATGAGTACTTTACCCCCTGACATAGAGTTCTCTATATACGTTAACGATATCGAATAGCCCCCCCAATATAACGGTACCCCCGTTACTCGGTATTTTGATGATTTTAGCTACATATTCCAATGGTATTCTCTGAAAATCCACACAAGGATTTTTTGTAACACTTTAACCCCTGAAAGGTATTTGTCTATATATGTCCACAATATCGTATATCCCCTATATAACGGTACCCCCGATATTCGGGGTTTTGATGATTTTAGCCACATTTCCCAATGGAATTATCTGAAAATCCACACAAGGAGTTCCTTGTGAGTACTTTACCCCCAGACATAGATTTGTCTATATAGGTCCGCAATAGCGTATATCCCCCATATATCGGCACCTTCCGATATTAGGTATTTTAAAGATTTTAACAGAATTTTCAATGGATTTTATTTTTTTTTTGAATATTTTCTTATACGTTCCAAATGGTGGAGGGTATTCAAAATTCGGCCCGGCCGAACTTACTGCTTTTTTACTTGTTTTTATTTTTTAGACCATTTAAACGCATAAGTGTACATCTTAAGAACAGTAGGCTTTAATTCTGACCTTAACCCTACCGCCATGCAAAATGTCGTTAGGATAGGACGATAATTGCGACATGTATATAATACCCTCAAATCCAAATTGTAGATCAAATTAAAAAAATCGCATGCGACAAAAACATAAAAAATTGAGCAAAATACATTCCTTTTTTATACCCTCCACCATAATATGGTGGGTATATTAAGCTTGTTAATCTGTTTGTAACACCTGGAAATATACATTTTAGACCCAACAAAGCATAAAATTCTATGTCGATTTAGCAATGTCCGTCCCTTTGTCTGTGGAAATCACTCAAACTTCCGAACTAAATGAAGTAGGTTTATAAAATTTTACTCAAATGTGTATTATGTTTGCAGGACTTTTGGTATTGAAAATGGGCCATGTCATGTCTTCGTATAGTCCCCATAAACGGTACCTTCCGATATTCGGTATTTTGATGATTTTAGCGACATTATTTACCGGAATTGTTTCAAATTTTCGCACTTGAAGTTCGTAATAGGTACTACAGCATAAAACAGAAAATGGACCATGAAGGTCTACATCTTCGTATAGCCCTCATATAACGGAACCACCCGATATTCGGTATTTTAATGATTTAAGCGACATTATTTACCGGAATTGTTTCAAATCTCGCATTTAAAGTTTGTAATGGCAACTGCAGCCTATGACAGAAAATTGTCTGTGTGGGTCCACGTCTTCGTATAGCCCCCATATAACGAAACCCCCTATATTCGGTATTTTGATGAATTTAGCTACATTATAAACAGATTTTTTCAAGTTTCGCATTTGAATATTAAAATAGCTTGTGACAAAAGTTGCCTATGCCACGTCGTCGTATAGACCCTAATATACGGCTACATTCGGTATTTTTAAAATTTTAACAGAATTCTTTAAGGACTTTATTTTTTGAAAATTTCCAAATTCGTTCCAAATGGTGGAGGGTACTCAAAGTTCGGCCCGGCCGAATTTACTGCTTGTTATTTATTTAACAAAATAATGGAATTTATTCTAAAACTCTCCAAATGTCTATGCACAAGCTAAACTCGTAAAGCTTACATTTATACGGCAACCCTGTTTCGAACTGCGTCCAACTTCACTCGATTGTTGGAAAATTTATTTGGGAAGACCCTAAAAGCTAATTTATCCCAAATATCCACGTGTTATGTAATTTACTGGCGTAAATATTTTAAAAATAAAACTACAAAATTGGAAGACAACAAGGATAAACAATTGTTGAAGTGAGAAATTTATTAACTCAACATCACAAAAACAATAAATCGCTCAGTGAGATGTCTGAGATTGTTAATAGAAGCCGATCTACAGCTCAGTACATCATAAAACGGTTTAAAAGAGATGGATGTGTAGAAAATAAGTCAAAAACGGCAAATAATAAAATATTTACCTTGAGTGATGAGAAGTATATATTTTACGGCAGATCAAAAAGAATCCATTTTTGAGTGCACCGAAATTCGTAAAAATTGCTGAAAAGAATGTGGGAATAGTACAGCGTGAGACAAAACAAAAACTCCAACAAAGTCAAAAGCCATAATTTTTACACTTATTTTAAATTTTATTAAATGAAAGCAAAAAAATTCGGAAATAGCATACAATTTTAGAATATGTTTAGATTTGTTAGAATTGGTCACCTTGGGCATGAATTATGGCCTACAAACGGCCAATAAAACCGTCACCCGCTGCCCAAATGATGCTCTGCGGTATTTTGGGCCATTCCCGGTGAAGCGCTTGCTTGAGGTGATCGACACTTTGGTATTTTTAGTACCAACCTTGCTTTCCAAAATACTTCAGACACAATAGTCCAACGGATTGGTATACGGAGATTTTGGTGGCCATTGTGCGCTGGAAATGAAGCGAGGAACCTGATTTTGTAACTATTCTTGGGTGGCGAGTGCTGAGTGCGATGGTGCTAGTCCTGTTGAAATGTTCAAGGTCTGCGGCCGAAATGTTTGCGTGTCCAAGGTTTTAATACATTCTCCAGAATATTTTCGCAATAATATTCGGCATTTATTCTGATGCCACGGTCGATTAATACGAGCGGAGTGCGACCATCGGCTGTTATGGCGGCCCACACCATCACCATGGTCGGCGCTTGAGTTCTGGTGGCCAACCAAGGGTACACATTTTTAGCTGACCTCTTTGACAAGTAGGCACGATCATTTTGTCCGTTTTCAAACTTCTGGACAACGAATATTTTCTCATCGGAGGCGGAGAAAACCAAATTCGGCAGTTCACAACTTTCGGTCAACCGAAGCAACTCTTTAGCTCTTTTGACTTTTTTTCTTTCTGTTGCAGTGTAAGTTCTTGCCCTTTTTAGAATTTCAATGACTTTACCCCGAGCTCATTTTTCAATATTTGCGAATGGAATATTGCGATATGTTCAGCTCAAGTGCCATTTTTCGACCACTGCGACGCGGGTTTCGATCAAGTCTCTTCTATACTTTTCGAACCATTTCTGCTGATGTTGCTGTTTTCTTCCGTCCACTTCCTTGACGTCGGACTACGCTACCAGTATCACAGTAACGAGCGATGGTACGAGACACTAAAGATTTATTTACATTTAAATGCTGGAGCGCTCTAACGATGGCCATTTGTGGTTTTCCAGTCAAATATAAAGAAATCACACTGTCACGCTTGAATTCCATCACGAATAACTTTTTTCTGGAAAATTCTCAGCAAAATGCTTTTGTACACTTATAAACAATATAATGAGCTGTCGTCGGAATATTTTTAACAGCTGTCGGACGAGTGGCTTAGAAATGACAGCAGTCTGAAGTTTGTTGTAGTTTTTTTTTTTTTTATTTTACCCCATAGAATGCATGATATCGCTTCGAGAAGGATTATATCAAAAAATATATATCGCAGCCGAGTTCCGCCAAATAGAAACGTACGTTCCGAAATTTACTCCATATGGGCTGATATAAGCCATTATTTGCAGAATAAACCTGAAATTTGATTAATGGATATATATTTAAGCT
Organism: Musca domestica; assembly: GCF_030504385.1. Classification (NCBI taxonomy): domain Eukaryota; kingdom Metazoa; phylum Arthropoda; class Insecta; order Diptera; family Muscidae; genus Musca; species Musca domestica. The sequence goes on from NW_026712383.1 coordinate 19,288,663, forward strand.
TTATCCAAATCTTAGCCGACCTCGATGAAATGTGGCATAGGTATTTCCAAGTTCTATAAGATATCTGATACCAAGTATCTTGTTGTCGAATGCAAATTACGAATGTGAGGGACTTAAAGACCAAATCGGATGAAACTTATATTTATGGGGAGCTTTAGCTATATCTGAACCGATTTTCTCCAAATGTGATGTACTTGCTTCTAGACTGAATTAGATCGGGTGTACCAAAAACTCATGTCATTTGGGATGATATTAGGCACTTGGTGCACAATTAACCCGAAATCGGTTAATGATATATAAGGGAGCTATATTCAAATCTGAACGGATCTTGACAAAATTTAATACAATTATTTCGGACCTGTATCTGATATTTGGTACCAAAGAGCATGGTTGAGGAATGCATATTACGCTTGTGAGGGACTTTAAGCCCCAAAATCGGATAAAACATATATATGGGAGCGATTTACACCAAATTTGAAGTACTGGCTTATAGGATGAATTCAGTCGTAATTGCCAAAAGTCGGTCCATTTAGGCCGTTTAGTGCACAAATAACCTGGTATCGGATAAAGATATATATATATATATATATGGGACCTATATCCTAATCTGAACCCGTCTCGATAAAATTTGAAAGAGGTATTTTCGAGCAGTATTTGAAATCCGGTACCAAATATCATTCTTCTGGAGGGACTTAAAACCCCAACTCGAATGAAAAATACATACAAATACAATACTATAGCCATATCTGAACCGATTCGAATTCGGTCGGAGTTCCTCCTTGGACCAGTAGAGTTCGTCCTTTGGCCAACAAATATTGTTTGGAAAGTTTCATCTCAATTGGACTATAAATGCGACCCGCATTTTGTTCACAAGAATACATAGACAGACGAACGGACGGACGGACTCAACATAAGTCGACTCAGTAAGTGATTCTATGAAGATCCTCAAAAGTTTCTATAGGTCTATCTCGCTTCCTTCTCCATGTTTCAAACTAAACCAGTAAAGAAAGTCCTAAAGTCGGGCGGGGCCGATTTTATGATACCCTACACCACTTTGCTTATTTAGTTGAGCTCCACTTAATACTTAAAAGTTTTTATGGGAGAATTCAATCATACACGCTATGATTATAATTATAATTTAAAATTCAAAGACTAAATATGCCGAAGCATTTGTGTCTTTTAAATTCGGACTTGTATTGACTATTTGGTGCGAAATTAATTTGAAATCGGATAAAAATATATATGGGAACTATATCCAAATCTGAACCGATCTCGATAAAATTTGGCAAAGATATATCTGAGCTGTATTTGATATATTTCCCTGAATATCGTTGTTACGGAGTGCATATTACGGCTGTGGGTAACAAATACAATAAATCGGATGAACAATATATATGGGAGCTATAACTATATCTGAACCGATCTTCACCAAATTTGGCATACTACCTTCTAGACTAAATTCGGTCGTATGTGCCAAATTCCATCCCATTTGGACAAATATTAGACGTTTGATGCACAATAAATGGTAAATAGGACGAAGTTATTTATGGAAGATATATCCAAATCAGAACCGATCTCGTTAAAATTTAGCAAAGGTATTTCTGAGCTGCATTTGATGTATTTTCCCAAATATTGTTGTTACAGAGTGCATATTACGGCTGCGAAGGACTAAAATAACGAATAGGATGAACAATATATATATATTGGAGCTATAGCTATATCTGAACCGATTTCGATCAAATTCGGCACACTTATTTTCAGGCCTAATTTGGTTGTATGTGCAAAATTCCATACTATTCGGGCTGATATTACACCTTTGGTGCACAATTAAAGCAAATCGGACGAAGATATATATGGTAGCTATATCTAAATTTTTACCGATTATCTCCAATTTCAATAGGGTTCGTCCTTGGGCCAAACAAATGTTGTTTGCAAAATTTCATCTCAATCGGATAATAAATGCGACCTGCATTTTGTTCACAAGAATACATGGACAGACGGACGGACAGACGGACTGACATGCATAAATCAACTCAGAAAGTGATTTTATGCAGATCATCAAAAGGAACTATGGGTCTATCTCGTTTCCTTTTGCCTGTTACAAACAAATGCACAAAGACATAATACCCTGACCACCTTGTGGTGTAGGGTATAAAAAAAACATAAAAGTCACAGCCCAATGCGTTTTTTGCTCACAATGCATTTGTGGTAATTTATCAACCCCTTTAAACAAACATTACCTACCCCTTGATGTGTCAACTTTGCGAAAGGTGGTGTTTACCGAATGCCTTTTTTGATTATGACTTGGAACTTAATATCTGTCATAATCCAATAATGGCCTTCAGGCTGCAGTTGTAAATTTTCATGGGAATGATTGAAGCAAGGCAAATTCGTTTCTTATAATGGGATGACTGGGGTGTCATTGGGGCAATATTGAAAATTGTGGTGGTATACGTTTTAAAAAAAGAATATACTTTGCCTCAAGGCAAACGTGTGCTTCTAGGCTCTCGTTTCATTTCCTCTTCGGTATCGTTTCAATCTGCTATCAGATGTTTATTTAAAAATATCTACATGCAAACACGATTTCATGTATTTAGGTAGCTGAAAAAAAAAAGCAAAATAAGCAGAACAATTTTAATATTTGGATTAAAACACGTTTTTCGGGTTTCGCACTGATAGCCCTAGAGCAATGTAGGCACGAAAAAATACAAAACCGTGAAAAGTAAAACATTTCATGTGTTTTGAATTTTTTCTCCTTTTTGCAGGCCTATTACATAACATTTACGTGTTATTTCTTCATACATGTTTTGGTGTACGTACGGTGGTGGTGTTAAAGATGCATTTGGTGTTTAATTTCCGTTAACATCAGGTAAGATTGTTATCGAAAAGGGAAAATAATATTAGTTATGGTTCTTTGTAGGAATTTTTAAAGGTGAGCGACGGAATGGGGTTGGTTTTGGTATTTTATGTAAATTATTTGTATTATTGCAGAAAAGATGGTATCAGAGGTCAATCCCATAGAAAAGCTAGTTCCAGAGGCTAATACTATAGCTAAGTTCTTCTCAGATATCACTCAAAAAAGTAGTCACTGGTAGAGGCCATTAATGTTGAGAAGCTGACCCCAGAGGTAACTAATATTGAGTAGCTTGGTCTGAGAGGCCACCACTATAGAGCAGCCGGTCTGAGAAGCCACCACTATAGATCAGCTGATTCCAGAGGCCACTGATATAAAGAAGATTGGTCTGAGAGACCACTTCTATCCGGTAGTTTGATCTGGGAAGAGACTTTTATAGAGTAGCAGGCCGCAGAGGCCACTACTGTAGATTAGCTGGCCTCAGAGGCCACTACTGTAGAGTAGCTGGCCTCAGAGGCCATTACTGTAGAGTAGCTGGCCTCAGAGGCCATTACTGTGGAGTAGCTGGTCGCAGAGGCCACTACTGTAGAGTAGCTGGTCGCAGAGGCCACTACTGTAGAGTAGCTGGCCTCAGAGGCCACTACTGTAGAGTAGCTGGCCTCAGAGGCCACTACTGTAGAGTAGCTGGCTTCAGAGGCCAATACTGTAGAGTAGCTGGTCTCAGAGGTCACTACTGCAGAGTAGTTGGCCTCAGAGGCCACTACTACAGAGTTGCTGGCCTCAGAGGCCACTACTACAGAGTTGCTGGCCTCAGAGGCAACTACTATAGAGTAGCTGGCCTCAGAGGCCACTACTATAGAGTAGCTGGCCTTAAAGGCCACTACTGTAGAGTAGCTGGCCTCAGAGGCCACTACTGTAGAGTAGCTGGCCTCAGAGGCCACTACTGTAGAGTAGCTGGCCTCATAGACCACTACTGTCGAGTAGCTGGCCTCAGAGACCACTACTGTCGAGTAGCTGGCCTCAGAGGCCACTACTGTCGAGTAGCTGGCCTCAGAGGCCACTACTATCGATTAGCTGGCCTCAGAGGCCACTACTGTCGAGTAGCTAATCTCAGAGGCCACAACCGTCGAGTAGCTGGCCTCAGAGGCCACTACTGTAGAGTAGCTGACCCCAGAGGCCACTTCCGTCGAGTAACTGTCCCCAGAGGCCACTTCTGTCGAGTAACTGTCCCCAGAGGCCACTTCTGTCGAGTAGCTGTCCTTAGAGGCCACTTCCGTCGAGTAACTGTCCCCAGAGGCCACTTCTGTCGAGTAACTGTCCCCAGAGGCCACTTCTGTCGAGTAACTGTCCCCAGAGGCCACTTCTGTCGAGTAGCTGTCCTCAGAGCTCACTACTAGAGAGTAGCTGTCCCCAGAGGCCACTTCTGTCGAGTAGCTGGCCTCAGAGACCACTACTGAAGAGTAGCTGGCCTCAGAGGCCACGACTGTAGAGTAGCTAGTCTCAAAGGCAATAACTGTAGAGTAGCTGCCCTCAGAGGGCATTTCTGTAGTGTAGCTTGGAGTATATATATGTGAATATTCTCCGGAACTCAAGATCCACCTTTTATTGCAATATTTACTTCGGAAAAAAAATGAATAACTAAATTATTTTTTGTTCTTATCACCCAGCGTTTTTAATTTGATTTTTTTTTTAATTTATATTTTTGATTTAAATCTCAGTTAAAGTTTTCAAACCTACTCGCACTCACACACACACATTAATGCATACAATTCGATTATGCATAAAACAAATTATTGGTAATATTTCATATACATAAATATTTTTCAGCCGATATCGAATCGAATTGAATCCATGAAAAAAGCAATTATTGTATTGAACTGCCGTTTGGCCTACTGCGTTATTGCCATTGCTGTCGTTGCTACTGCCATTGCCACTGTTTCGACTTTGGCTGCTGGCGTTGTTCCATTTGCAATTTTATGTTAACGTTGGCAATTTTGCACGCATTGTTGATAATTATCAATAATGATTTCTTTATGCTTGAAATTGTAACCAGTTCACTGGGCGATGTGAGTGAACTCTAATGGCTGTAAAACTACCAATTACCAAGACTCCAACTGGCTGGCTGGAAGGACCGAGCAGCTGGGTAGAGGAATTCATATAACCCTTTAAAATAATATTGTGGGCAATGATATTTCGTAGAAGTAGAGCGGAGAAGTCGATAATTGAAACATCCGAGGCCAAGGAAACCAATTTTGTTAGGACGCTATAAAATGAATGCGAAATTTATGTTTTCGTCATTCGAAAGGGTCACCTTTTATGAAGGAGATACCGAAGGGAGTGAGTTGATATTATATAATTTCGTACCGCACTTAAGGGTAATGGAGATATCAAGTTTGTACTGCATCGGATATACTTAATCAATCAAAAGAAAAAAGGCTAGGGGTAGAATCGTTATCATTGATATATAGAAGCTGCCGTTTGTTTGTTTGATCTTAATTTTTTTTATTTCAATGCGAGTTATTACACAAGCCTATGGTTTTCTTATATTACCCATATTTCGGTACCACCGAATATTTGGTATTTTGCCGATGTTAGCTACATGTTTTTTTTCAAATTTGCATCAGAAAATCGATGGCATACACTTTAAAATACTTTGAAGACTTTTTGCCAACTTAATTCTCTGAAAAAAATGAACAAAATATCTCAAAGGCCTCCGAAATACTACTTCCAAATGTTATCTTAATCGGCTCAAACTTGGATATAGCTTCCATATATACTTTCATAGGATGAGCTATCGGTAAGATTTTTCCGCATTCAACAGAATTTTTCCATTTTGTGAATCTCGGCCCCGATAAATATGTCTACATATATTTTTCTCAAAGTGATAGCACACACTCTATAGCCATGCTACGTATTCAAATAAGGTTTATAGTTGGTAGATATCTAGCATGTATGTAGCCATATAACTTAAGGGCTAAGTACATAAGAAGCTTGAAGTCATGGCTAGGCATATTTTGTGACATTTCACAAAGGGATTACAGAGCCGCACTAAAATCCAGCCGTCGTTTTCCATTATAATTTGACATTAATATGCCTAGCCATGACTTCAAGCTTCTTATGTATTTAGCCCTTTAGGGTATAAACAATCCGCAAGAAATAAAAACAACCAAACATTCAAACACCCAACTTCTGGTCAAACCATTATCCCCAAAACTTGTCATGAAAATATTGAATGGTCTGTAAAATAGGGAACCAAAACCCAAAATGTCTAATTGCAGGTTATTTGGTTTGAAATTGGTACCAAAAAATAGGATGGAAACCTCTAAAATACCACAAATATGGAGGAGCAGATATAAAGGCCTACAGTGTGAGATGAAAAAACTGCAATCAATTTAAGACTGCTGTCATTTCTAAGTCACTCGTCCGACAACTGTTAAAGTTATTCCAGAGACAACTCATTATATTGTTTACAAGCGTACAAAAGCATATTGGTGAGAATTTTCAGGAAAAAATAGAGTGAATTCTTTATATTTGGCTAGAAACCAACAAGTGGCTATCGTGGCATTTAAATGTAAATAAGTCTTTTGTGTCTCGTACCATCGCTCGTAACCGTGATACTGGTAGCGTAGCTCGGCGTCAAGGAAGTGGACGGAGGAAAACAGCAAATCAGCAGAAATAGTTCGAAAAGTAAAAAAGCGACTTGATCGAAACACGCATCACAGTGGCCGAAAAATGGCTCAAGAGCTAAACATATCGCAATATTCTATTCGGAAAATACTGAAAAATGAACTCGGGGTAATGGCATTGAAATTCCAAAAAGTGCAATAACTTGCACTGCAACTGAAAGAAAATAGGCTCAAAAGGGCTAAAGAGTTGCTTCGCTTGGACAAAACTTGTGATCTGCCGAATTTGGTTTTCTCCGATGAGAAAACATTCGTTGTCCAGCAGTTTGTAAACAAACAATATGATCATGTTTACTTGCCAAAGAGGTCAGCTGAAAATGTCCTGGCCACTAGAACTTAAGCACCGGCCATGGTGATGGTGTGGGCCGCCATAACAGCCGATGGTCACTCTCCGCTCGTATTAATTGACCGTGGCATGAGAATAAATGCCCAATATTATCGCGAAAATATTCTGGAGGGTGTATTAAAGCGTTTGGCAGGCAAACTTTTGGCCGCAGACCTTGAAAATTCCAACAGGACTCAGCACCACCCAAGAATGGTTAAAAAAAGAGGTTCCTCGCTATATTTCCAGCGCACAATGGCCACCAAAATCTCCTGATACCAATCCGTTGGACTATTGTGTCTGGAGTATTTTGTAAAACAAGGTTGGCAATAAAAAATACCAAACTATCGATCACCTCAAGCAAGCACTTCGCCGGGAACGGACGAAAATATCGCAGAGCAATATTCAGGCAGCGTTTCATTGACCGTTTGAAAGCCACAATTCGTGCCAAAGTTGACCAATTCGAACAAATCTAAATTTATTCTTAAATTTGATGCGACAATTTTTGTTTTCATTTAATAAAATAAAAAATTTAAAATTTTATTCCATTAATGCTTTCCTATGAATAATATCCATGCCTGGGCAACATTTTAAAGCTCTACCTTCGATGGGGCGTGGTCTATCAGGATTTCCACAGATAGACTTTATTTCGAGGTATTACAAATACATTTAGCACACCCTTCATTTTATGGTGGAATATATACATAACCACAATTATAGGATTTATAGTAGTTGAAAGATATTTTTGGCTCAATATATCTGCGATTTATTTTTCTAGTCCAGATAAAATTTTCGGTGGTCCAATAAGTGTTGGGTAAGAAATTGAACACATTTAATTTCTTGTCACCTCTACTTCCAACTAGACACTTCTCTAAATTTTCAAATTCAATGTCAGTGAAATAGCAAATAAAATATTAAAATTTGAATAAAAAAATAAAATATAAAAAATATGTTTATACCCTCCACCTTGGAAAGGAGGATATATTAACTTTGTCATTCCGTTCTTAACATCCATAAATATTCGTCATGGACCCCACCTATATATATTCATAATCAGCATAAAATTTTAAATCGATTTAACGATGTCCGGCTCTCTGTTGAAATCACGACACAGTCCACATTATTTGACGTTGAGCGTCAAAATTTAGCAGAACAATTTGTATTGTGTTGGTAGGATGGTTGGTATTGAAAATGATCGGTCCACGTTTTGGTATAGACCCCATATAGCGGTACCTCTCGATTTGTCTAAAAATTGGAATTTGTAGGTCGTAATGGTTTCCAGCTCGTGTGGCGAAACATTGTATGTATAGGCCCACGTTTTGGTATAGCCCCCATATAACGGTACCTCCCGATATTCGATATTTTGATGTTTTTCGCCATATTTTTTCCACAAATTTGTCTAAAAATTAGTCTTTGTAGGTCATAATGGTTTCTAGTATAATAATGGGTATAAGTCCACGTTTTGTTATACTTAATTGTTTCAAATTTGGTATTTTAGAAGATTTGATAGATTACAATCCTTGAAGTATAAAATTGTTCATAGAGGTTCTTGTTTTTATATCCCCCACATAACGGCCACACACACTTTGTGGTTTTTTTTTCTAAGTTTAACGGTCTTACTGGTATATGAAGTTTAATGTGAAACACACTTCAATTCGGATACTTTTATATAAAAACGTTTCCTTTACCCTGAGATGGAGGGTATTAAAAGTTCGGCCCGACAGAACTTAATGTTTTTTACTTGTTTTCTTATATTACAAATCGAAAGAATCAACCTTACTCTAAAGTACCCCATAATTTCCAATTTCCCCCCAATGGGTTAATGCTGCATTTTTATTTTAATCATAAAAAAACAAACGTTATAATTAATTTATGGGCCATGTTATACCCAAACCAATGTCAATATACCATAAATAAATAGGTAGAAATATAATTATTTTAAATAGTTTACAATAATATTGAAAAACTTTGAATAAATACAGGAAATACAATCAAATATATTTAATTGAAATTATGAGATGACTATATTAAAAAACATATGAATATTAACATAATAAATATGCATGAAAATAAATAACAAAAAAAAAAAAAAATAACAATATGAGTACATATGTATGTTTCAGGGAACAATGGAAGCATTGGAAACAATGACCAAGGTCCATATTGGAAATCAAAAAGATGTATAAATAATAAATACATTTTATTGAATGGTAAAATATTGATGATCGCTCTATTCGATAATTTTAATAGAAAAATTGCCAAACGAAATCACCGAAAGCTCGCAATAATTCGAGTATATTTAGAATTTCATAAATCCTCCATTTCATTGTGACTGTCATGGAAATAGGTTACCCCAAATGAAATAGTTTCTCCACAACAAAGAACTGCAATCATTTTCCCACCATACACAAAAAGGGAGCAGAGAGAGAGTAAAACTTCGGACGGAAGTCAATTCAAATTTTTTGAACTTGTCTAAAAATCCAAAGAATTCTATGAATTTAAAATGTATATTCATAGAAAAAGCTCTACCTTCGATGGGGCGTGGTCTATCAGGATTTCCACAGATAGACTTTATTTCGAGGTATTACAAATACATTTAGCACACCCTTCATTTTATGGTGGAATATATACATAACCACAATTATAGGATTTATAGTAGTTGAAAGATATTTTTGGCTCAATATATCTGCGATTTATTTTTCTAGTCCAGATAAAATTTTCGGTGGTCCAATAAGTGTTGGGTAAGAAATTGAACACATTTAATTTCTTGTCACCTCTACTTCCAACTAGACACTTCTCTAAATTTTCAAATTCAATGTCAGTGAAATAGCAAATAAAATATTAAAATTTGAATAAAAAAATAAAATATAAAAAATATGTTTATACCCTCCACCTTGGAAAGGAGGATATATTAACTTTGTCATTCCGTTCTTAACATCCATAAATATTCGTCATGGACCCCACCTATATATATTCATAATCAGCATAAAATTTTAAATCGATTTAACGATGTCCGGCTCTCTGTTGAAATCACGACACAGTCCACATTATTTGACGTTGAGCGTCAAAATTTAGCAGAACAATTTGTATTGTGTTGGTAGGATGGTTGGTATTGAAAATGATCGGTCCACGTTTTGGTATAGACCCCATATAGCGGTACCTCTCGATTTGTCTAAAAATTGGAATTTGTAGGTCGTAATGGTTTCCAGCTCGTGTGGCGAAACATTGTATGTATAGGCCCACGTTTTGGTATAGCCCCCATATAACGGTACCTCCCGATATTCGATATTTTGATGTTTTTCGCCATATTTTTTCCACAAATTTGTCTAAAAATTAGTCTTTGTAGGTCATAATGGTTTCTAGTATAATAATGGGTATAAGTCCACGTTTTGTTATACTTAATTGTTTCAAATTTGGTATTTTAGAAGATTTGATAGATTACAATCCTTGAAGTATAAAATTGTTCATAGAGGTTCTTGTTTTTATATCCCCCACATAACGGCCACACACACTTTGTGGTTTTTTTTTCTAAGTTTAACGGTCTTACTGGTATATGAAGTTTAATGTGAAACACACTTCAATTCGGATACTTTTATATAAAAACGTTTCCTTTACCCTGAGATGGAGGGTATTAAAAGTTCGGCCCGACAGAACTTAATGTTTTTTACTTGTTTTCTTATATTACAAATCGAAAGAATCAACCTTACTCTAAAGTACCCCATAATTTCCAATTTCCCCCCAATGGGTTAATGCTGCATTTTTATTTTAATCATAAAAAAACAAACGTTATAATTAATTTATGGGCCATGTTATACCCAAACCAATGTCAATATACCATAAATAAATAGGTAGAAATATAATTATTTTAAATAGTTTACAATAATATTGAAAAACTTTGAATAAATACAGGAAATACAATCAAATATATTTAATTGAAATTATGAGATGACTATATTAAAAAACATATGAATATTAACATAATAAATATGCATGAAAATAAATAACAAAAAAAAAAAAAAATAACAATATGAGTACATATGTATGTTTCAGGGAACAATGGAAGCATTGGAAACAATGACCAAGGTCCATATTGGAAATCAAAAAGATGTATAAATAATAAATACATTTTATTGAATGGTAAAATATTGATGATCGCTCTATTCGATAATTTTAATAGAAAAATTGCCAAACGAAATCACCGAAAGCTCGCAATAATTCGAGTATATTTAGAATTTCATAAATCCTCCATTTCATTGTGACTGTCATGGAAATAGGTTACCCCAAATGAAATAGTTTCTCCACAACAAAGAACTGCAATCATTTTCCCACCATACACAAAAAGGGAGCAGAGAGAGAGTAAAACTTCGGACGGAAGTCAATTCAAATTTTTTGAACTTGTCTAAAAATCCAAAGAATTCTATGAATTTAAAATGTATATTCATAGAAAATATTGTTGCAGTTTTTGCAATTGTTGTAGTTGCTGCTACTGCAAAGAATGTGCGGAGCATTACTCTGTAATACAAGCAACAAAAAAAAAGAGAACAAAAACATCACATGTGAGATGTAAAATATTATCAAAGGACACAACACCGTCGTAAAGTTCAGAGGGAGGTGGGTGTGCGAAATCTGAGCGAAACAAACGAAACAAAACACTGTAACTATAAAACACTTCCCTTTTTCAGAAAACCGGAACATGTAGATGCCATACTGACAAAATTTATAACATTCTACTCTAAAAAGACAAACGCATACACACATACGAACACTGACACATTCATGACTTTACGCTTTTGTTTTGTCACTAACAACGGCTAAGAGGATATACATGCAGAAGAAGTCATTGCTGTAGTTGAAGATGTCAGTGTTAGTGTCAGGGGCTAACAACAGTTGGGGGATATTGAATTGAGTTAGAGGTGTGTGGCAAAACATAAGCTTTAAATAGAAAAAATATTTAGTCTTTTTTTCGATGTAGTATTCAAGGAATGTTTAACAAATATTTTGAAAAAAGGACCAGTAAGTGTAAGTAAATTAAGTAAATTTTAGTGTGAGTAAATTTTAGTGTCTTTATCTACAAATTTTCTGAAGACACTTTATTCATAAAATATAAAGATTTGAAGGCTCCAATCTTAATCCAAAAACTTTTAAAATTATGGAAGAGTGAGGAACTTGTCCCATCTATTTATATTACTATGCGGTGTAAAATTTAAACGCCACATGTACACGTGTCTTCTACTTTTTAGGTCTACTTTCAAAACCTGGTGGAATTTTCCATGTATTTTTTAACAAGTAAAAAAACATTATGTTCGACCGGATCGAACTTTTAATATCCTCCACCTTAGGGTAATGGAAACATTAGAACCAATTATGATCCACAAATACCAATTTTTAGACATATTCGTGGGAAAATTATCAAAATACCGAATATCGCGAGGAACCGCTATATAAGGCTAAACAAAATCGTGAATCTATACATACAATGTTTCGGAGCTATAACCTATTATGACCAACTAATTACAATTTTTAGACAAATCCGTGAAAAAATGTGTCAAAAACAATCAAAATACCGAATATCGGGAGATATATGGAGCCAAAGCGTGGACCTATACATACAATATTTCGCCACACTAACTAGGACGCATTATGACCTACAAATACCAATTCTCAGACAAATCCGTGAAAAATGTGGCAGAAATCATTAAAATACCGAATATCGGGAGATATCGTTATATGGGGGGTATACCAAAGCATCGACCTATACATACAATGTTTCGCCACACGTACTAGGAACCATTATGACCAACAATTTTTAGACAAATCCATAAGAAAATGTGGCAAAAATCATCAAAATACCGAATATCGGGAGGTACCGTTATATGGGGGCTATACCACGACATGGACCTATACGTGCAATGTTTCGCCACCGCAGCTAGAACCCACTATGACCAACAAATACCAATTTGTAGACAAATCCATGAAAAAATGCGGCAAAAATCATCAAAATACCGAATATCGGGAGGTACCGTTATATGGGGACTATACCAAAACGTGGACCGATATATCTCATTTTTAATACCAACCATCCTAGACACAATACAAATTATTCTGCTAAATTTTGATGCTCTACGGCAAATAATGTGGCCTGTATCGTGATTTCAACAGACGGACAGACAGACAGACGGACATCGTTAAATCGACTTAGAATTTTATGCTGATTATGAATATATATACATTATGGGGTCTACGACGAATATTTAGACATGTTACAAACCGAATGACAAAGTTAATATACCCTCCTTTCCAAGGTGGAGGGTATAAAAACAAAATTTGAATTTTATTACGCAGTGTAATATTAGCCACATTTTTTGTCGGTTCGTAACGCCTACCTCTTCCGATGACAGAAAATTGGCTATGCATACTTATGCAAGTCCGTCTGTCTGTCCATGTATTTTTGTGAAGAAAATTTAGGTTCCATTGATGTAGGTCCGATTGAGATAAAATTTTACACATGCTATTTGTTTGACCCGAAGGCGGACTCTATGAAAATTCGTGATAATCGGATCATATTTGGATATAGCCATCCAACACATAGTGTCGTCCGATTTTATATTTAAATGCTCCACATCCGTAATTTTCACATGATATTCGGTACACGATATCACATACAGCATAAAACGACCTTTAACAATTTGGGACGAAATCGGTTTAGATTTGGATATATGACAGCTATATATGTCTTCCTTCGATTTCAATTATATTGCTCGCCAAATGTGTAAATTAACCCAAATAGGGTGCATTTAGGCAGGTACTACCAAATTTAGCCTTGAATCAAGTATGTCAAATCGGTAAAGATTTACCTAGACATACCATATAGAGGGTGAGATGAAAAAATTGCAACCAACTTCAGACTGCTGTCATTTCTAAGCCAATCTTCCGACAGCTGTTAAAATTATTCCTGTTACAGCTCATTATATTATTTACAAGCTTGCAAAAGCATTTTGGTGAGAATTTTCTAGGAAAAAAATTATTCGTGATGGAGTTCAAGCGTGATAGTGTGATTTCTTTATATTTGGCTGTAAAACCACAAGTGGCTATCGTTAAAGCACTCAAGCATTTAAATGTGAATAACTTTTTTGTATCTCGTACAATCGCTCGTTACCGTGTAATTGGTAGCGTAGCCTGGCGTCAAGGAAGTGGACGTAAGAAAAAAACAACATCGGCCGAAATGGTTCGAAAAGTAAATAAGCGACTTAATCGAAGCTCGCGTCGCAGTGGTCGAAAAATGGATATTGAGTTTAACATATCGCAATACTCCATGCCGAAAATATTGAAAAAAGAGCCATTGAATTCCAAAAAGTGCAAGAACTTACACCGCAACAGAAAGAAAATAGACTCAAAAGAGCGTGGCGCAAGTGAAGAACTGCCGAATTTGTTTTTTTTTTTTTTTTCGATGACAAAACATTCGTTGTCCAGAAGTTTGTAAACAAACAAAATGATCGAGTTTACTTTCCAAAGAGGTCAGCTGAAAATGTGCACCTTGGGTTGGCCACCAGCACTCAAGCGGAGGCCATGGTGATGGTGTGGGCCGCCATAACAGCTGATGATCGCTCTCCGCTCGTATTAATCGACCGTGGCATCAGAATAAATAATAAATATTATCGGGAAATATTCTGGAGGGTTTCGTGATTTTGAGTACGTGGGTACCTGCCGCTTTGGCTTAACCCCTAAACACCGGGTGAATACAATGCGTCTACCAACGCCCCCCAAATGTGAGTACCAATTGTTCACACGTATTTGGACGTGATCACCCCCTAAAAGCTTGAAACGAACCCTTATCATCCAAGCACTTACTAAAGTCCCAACGGCCGTCAACAAAAACTATCCCCAAGCCTTGGGCATGCAAACATTTTGGCCTCAGACATTGAACATTCCAACAGGACTCAGCACCATTGCACTCAGCACGCGCCACCCAAGAATGGTTACAAAATGAGGTTCCTCGGTTTATTTCCAGCGCACAATGGTCACCAAAATCTCCGAATACCGATCCGTTGGACTTTTGTGTCTGGAGTATTTTGGCCAAAAATACCGCAGAGCAACATTCGGGCAGCGTGTGACGGTTTCATTGGGCGTTTGAAAGCCATAATTCGTGCCAAAGGTGACCTATTCTATTTAGGCCGATATATCCTATTGCATCGTTAGATACCATAATGAAGAATTAAGATGTGCGACAAGGACGTACACACGGATTACTGGAATCCGCAAGAAGTAGTGTCTCTAGTACTTTCGATATATTAGTACTTTCTGCATGGAAAATGTGTTTTTTTTACCAATTGGTTGCTTCTTTGGTGAATGTTCACCAACCGACCAAACAGACCGACCGACAAATGTCTGTCAGTCGGTCTATTGAAAATTGGAAAAAGAAAACTTTTCAAATTCCGATATTGTTATAAGGCATTATTCCTTGCAAGTCCACTTTTTGGTATAGTCCAGTGGACTTGCAAGGAATATTTTTAAAAAGTCTTAAAAGTCCCCCTGGAAATCTGAAATATTAATCCACACTTGATTTGGATATACATTTGGGCTGAAACTTTTAAAATCCCGAAAATCAGGGTAAACCACCATATAGGGGCTATACGTATATGTGGACCGGTAAAGCTCATTTTAAATTTCAAGCATCACAGAAGTATAACAAACATCTGTGCAAATGTCATTCTTTTGTTTTGGAAATTATGTTCTCTATCTCGACTTCAAAAGACGCAGAGACGGTCGGACTTCGGGAAATCGATATAGAATTTAACGCTGATCAAGAACACATATACATAATGGGGGTATACGGCGAATAATTTGGGGTGTTGTAAATGGAATGACAAAGTCAATATACACTCCAACGAATTCTGGAGTTTACACGCATCGTTCCTAGAGAATTAATATGGAAGCAATAATCCTTAGCTCCACAACATTCGATTGTGTGCCTCATGTAGTCCCTTTACTAGTTATTTTAGAAATACAGAACTACATGTCGATCCTAAGGTTGTTCTATAGCTTCAAATATCCAAACCTCCACAACATTTAAATTTATATCATTCATGTTTTATTTCCCCAACTGGCGGCTGTTGTTGATGTCACTTCCTTCACTCCAGCATGCATGTGTTAATGGTTACACAAAAAGCTAACAAACAGCAATGTAAGAGAGCGGGAGCGATGGTCATGTAAGTTTACACTTGCATCTGCACTTACAAATCAAACACCCATCCACGGGAATGTACGACAAAAGACACCATTTCCTTCTTTGTTTGGACACACACACACAGCCGCACCCACCGACACACACACACCCGCCCACAAAACATCTATCACTGTTGCAACAAACAATGTTTGTATGCAAACAATCGACAAAGATCAGGGACTGGATGAACGACGACGAAGACCACGACAACGACGAATGCCTGGTTATAACGTATGGAAGACCAAGTTAGGAAGCAACTGAAAAACAACTTGTCTCCAGAGGCAAGCTGGCCAAACACACACACACTCTATGAGTAGTGAGATATTTTGCGTGAATAACGCCAGTGAACATGATTGTAAAAATCTCACCGAACAACATGAGTTTATGAATGCAACAAAAGGATTTAAAACATGCACCCACACAAATACACACGCAGTCTCAAAGAGTCGCAGTACACATGCTGAGGATGGTAGAGAAAGTTTGTGGTGAAGTTACAATATAGCCATTATGACATTCATAAGTGAGTTTACCAAAAAATGATGAATATATCGTCAGAGGGGCAAGATTTTGGAGTGGTTCAAAATTGGGGACCATTGAAAAGGGCTCGAAAATTAATAACATTTGGTTTATGTGAAAAATGGTTAAGTCCACATAAAATACGCGATATTAAGTCCTTATCACACAATGGGAAGGCTTTAAGCCAAATTGCTTTACCTTCACATACATAGCAACTCATCGAAATAATCGTTTTAGTTTATATTCTTAATCAGCGTAAAATTCGATATAAGCATGTCCGTCCTTCCGTCTGTTGTAATCACGCTAGAGTGCAAATGGCATGTGGTAAGAAGCTAAAATTTTGCAAAGAGTTGCCTTTTGACTGATGTCAGGGCAAGTTCAAAGATGAGCTATATTTTTTTTAACGTCTTCGTATAGTCCTGATATAATTGTACCTCCCCATATTCGGTACTTTGACGATTTTAGCCACACTTTCTAACGTAATAGTTTAAAATTCTGTATTTAGAGTTAATAATATTTTCTACTTTCTGTTGCAGAACATTGTCTATATAAGTCCACATTTTCCTATAGCGTTCATATAATTGTACCTTCCCATTCGGTATTTTTATGAATTTAGGCTTAGTTTCCAGCGGAATAGCTTAAAATTCTAAAATTTAGGGTTCATTATGGATTATACATCCTATAGCGGAACACTACAAGTCCATGGTTTTCCTTTAGCCCCCACATAAAGACACGTCTCGATATTGGGAATTTAGACATTTTAAGCCACATTCATAAAATTTAGTTTATGAATTCACTAATAGGTTCTACTCCTTATACTAAGTCTGAGACTACTATCCTCCTAATATTCTGTATTTTGATGACCGGAGCCAAATTGTTTTGTTTGTAATAACAGAAGTAACACATGCCCCCGAATACTAGAATATCGACTGCGTCTTTACTTTTTATTATTAAAATGTTGATCGATTTTTGGGATAGCACTGAAGGAGGAAGGTATGTGAAATAAAATTATTATGTATAGTGAAATGGAAAAATTCGGTTGAATTTGAAAAAATCTATCCAATTTGGGCTGATATTACATATATGGTGAACAAGGAACCGTAAAATCGGATGAAGATGTTTATCGAGGCTATATAAAAATCTGAACCGATCTCGATAAAATTTAACAGAGGTATTTTCGAACCATATCTAATGCCCGGTAACAAATATTATTGTTGTGGAGTGCATATTACGCATGTGAGGGACTTTAAAACCAAATCATATGAAACATACATACATAAAACCAGTAAAGAAAGACTTAAAGTCGGGCGGGGCTGACACCACTTTGCTAATTTAGTTGAGCTCCACATAACAATTAAAAGTTTTTATGGGGGAATTCAATAATACACGCTATGATTATAATTATAATTTAAAGTTCAAAGGACTAAATATGCCGAAGCATTTGTATCTTTTAAATTCGGACTTGCATTGCCCATTTGGTGCACAATTAATTTGAAATCAGATAAAGATATATATGGGAACTATATCCAAATCTGAACCGATCTCGAAAAAAATTGGCAAAGATATTTCTGAGCTGTATTTGATATATTTCCCTGAATATCGTTGTTACGGAGTGCATATTACGGTTGTGGGTAACGAATATAACAAATCGGATGAATAATACATATGGAAGCTATAGCTATATCTGAACCGATCTTCACCAAATTTGGCATACTAGCTTCTAGACTAAATTCGGTCGTAAGTGCCTAATTGCATCCCATTTGGACAAATATTAGACGTTTGGTGCACAATAAAAAGTAAATCGGACGAAGTTACATATATGAGAGCTATATCAAAATCTGAACCGATCTCGATAAAATTTAGCATATGTATTTCTGAGCTGTATTTGATATATTTCCCCAAATATTGTTGTTACCGTGTGCATATTACGGCGGCGGTGGACAAAAATAACAAATCGGATGAGCAATGTATATGGGAGCTATAGCTATATCTGAACCGATTTCGATCAAAATTGGCATACATATTTTCAGTCCTAATTTGGGTGCATATGCAAATTTCCCTACAATTCGGGCTGATATTACACGTTTGGTGCACAATAAAAGGCAAATCGGACGAAGATATATACGGCAGCTATATCTAATTTTTTACCGATTATTTCCAATTTCAATAGGGTTCGTCCTTGGGCCAAACAAATGATCTGTGCAAAATTTCATTTGGATCGCGCAATAAATGCGACCTGTACTTTGTTTACAAAAATACATGGACAGACGTACGGACGGACAGACTTACGGAGGGACGGACATTCATAAATCGACTCAGAATGTGATTCTATGCAGATCATCAAAAGGAACTATGTGTCTATCTCGTTTCCTTCTGCCTGTTACAAACAAATGCACAAAGACATAATACCCTGACCACCTTGTGGTGTAGGGTACAAAAATTCAACAAAGACAAACGCCATCATTTTTTTTACATTAATTTGGAAATTCCATCAAATTTAAGAATAAGTTTAGATTTATTCGAATTGGTAACCTTTGGCATGAGTTATGGCCTTCAAACAATCACACGCTGCCCAAATCTTGATCTGCGGCATTTTGGCCCATTCCAGGCGAAGTGCTTGCTTGAGTTGATTGACACATTGGTATTTTTTAGAGCCAACCTTGCTTTCCAAAATACTCAAGACACAAAGTCCAACGGGTTGGTATTGCGCTGGAAATGAAGCGAACAACCTTTTATTGTAACCATTCTTGGGTGGCGCGTGTTGATTGTAATGGTGCTAAGTTCTGTTAGGATGTCCAAGGTCTACGGCCAAAATGTTTGCGTGCCCAAGGCTTTAATACACCCTCCAGAATATTTTTGCCATAATATTCGGCATTTATTCTGATGCCACGGTCGATCAATACGAGCGGAAAGCGACCATCGGCTGTTATTGCGGCCCACACCATCACCATGGCCAGCGCTTGAGTTCTGGTGGCCAACCGAAGGTACACATTTTCAGTTGACCTCTTTGGCAAGTAAACACGATCATTTTGTCTGTTTACCAACTGCAACGAATGTTTTCTCATCGGAGAAAACCAAATTCGGCAGTTCACCACTTTCGGCCAAGCGAAGCAACACTTTAGCTCTTTTGAGTCTATTTTCTTTCTGTTGCGGTGTAAGTTATTGCACTTTTTGGAATTTCAATGGCTTTACCCCGAGCTCATTTTTCAATATTTGCCGAATGGAATAGTGCGTTATGTTCAGCTCACGAGCCATTTTTCGGCCACTGCGAGGCGGGTTTCGATTAAGTCGCTTCTTTACTTTTCGAACCATTTCTGCTGATGTTTCTGTTTTTTTCGTCTACTTCCTGGACGTGGGGCTACGCTACCAGTATCTCGGTCACGAGCGATGGTACGAGACACAAAGGATTTATTCACATTTAAATGCTGAAGTGCTCTAACGATGGCCACTTGTGGTTTTCCAGCTAAATATAAGGAAATCACACTATCATGTTTGAATTCTATCACGAATATCTTTTTTCTCTGGAAAATTCTCACCAAAATACTTTTGTACGCTTGTACACAATATAATGAGCTGTCACTGAAATAATTTTTATAGCTGTCGAGCGAGTGGCTTAGAAATGACAGCTGTCTGAAGATGGTTGCAGTTTTTTCATCTCGCCCTGTATATATGGGACCTATAGATATATCTGAATCGATTTTTACCAAATTTGCGTTCTTGCTTCTAGACCGAATTCCGTCGGATGTGAATTCATTCAGGTCATTTGGACTAATATTGGCCTTTTGTGCACAATTAACCCGAAATCGGTTGAAGATACGTATGGGAGCTACATCTATATTTTAACGGATTCTCACCAATTTTTATAGGGTTCGTCCTTGGGCCAAACAAATATTGTTTCAATCGGATAATAAATGCGACCTTCATCTTGTGTGCAAAAATACGTACCCAGATGAACGGACAGATGTACTTTCATAAATAAAACGACTCAGAAAGTGATTCTATGAACATATTTAAAAGTAACTATGGGTCGATCTACTTTTCTTCTCCATTTTACAAATAAACGCACAAAGACGTAGAATCCTGGCCAATATGTGGTGTAAGGTAAAAAAATATCAATTCTAATAATAACAAGTAAAAAAGCAGCTAAGTTCGGCCGAACTTTTAATACCCTGCACTATTTTGAAGGAACTTGAAAATTTCTAAAAAAAATAAATGAATGAAAACCTTTATATGGGGGCTCAACGAAGATGTGGACCTGCTTACGTAATTGTTTGTTATAGGCTGTAGTACCCAACTTCGAATACAAAATTTGAAACAGTTCCAGTGAATAATGTCGCTAAAATCATTAAAATATCGAATATCGGAAGGTACCGTTGTGTGATGGATATACGAAAACGTGAACCTGTATACGAAATTTTTGTCATAGGCTGTAGTACCCCTTACGAACTTTAAATACGAAATTTGATACAATTCCGGTGAATAATGTCGCAAAAATCATGAAAACGGCGAGTATCGGGAGGTACCGTCATATAGGAGCAAAAATTTGTTCACAGGCTGTAGTATCCATTATGAACTTTAAATATGAAATTTGAAATAATTTCGGTAAGTAATGTCGCTAAAATCATGAAAATACTGAAAATCGGGAAGTACCGTTATATGGGGCCCATACGAAAACGTGGACCGACATGGCCCATTTACAAACCTAACCTTGTAAACTATGGAAGTATGCAAAATTTTAGCCGTCAATCTCAAATCGTTCAAAAAATATAGCGTGATTACAATAGACAAACAAACGGACATTGATAAATCGATTTAGAAATTTACGCTGATCCAGAACAGTGTTGGCATGTTTGTTTGGGATACCGTAGTACTTTGTTGTTGCAAAAATCGTCAGGCTTAATCCCATTATTGTTGTTTTTATAAAACAACATTTGTTTATTAGTGGAGAACGATAGTAATGTTTACCAGGGGGTAAGGCAGGGAATACCTAGGTTTCGGAAAGAGCCACCAATCCTCATCAGTTCCCTTGTTTTTTGCCTGGGATATTCTCCCCAGAAGTTATTTTAAAATAACTCCTATGACAAAAAACTTGTACAACAAAATACTACGGTATCCCAAACAAACATGCCAACACTGTTCTAATTACAGACAAGGCATCGTCGACGAATAGGTTTTTGTTGTAACAGACAAAACCAACTTACATGGTTATGTTTTTTTCGTTGAGGTAAAACGAAGGCATAACAAGTGGAGAAAGATGTAAATGTTTGTAAATGCGGTTGTAAGATTTAGAAGATTTTCCAAAAGAATTTTAGTTTTATATAATTCTTTGGTTCCTCTTCTATTGAGCTTACGATCTCATCACTTGGGTAAAAAAGTTTTTTGTCATAGGAGTTATTTTAAAATAACTTCTGAGGAGAATATCCCAGGCAAAAAACAAGGAAACTGATGAGGATTGGTGACTCTTTCCGAAACCTACCCCCTGGTAAACATTACGATCGTTCTCCACTAATAAACAAATGTTGTTTTATAAAAACAACAATAATGGGATTAGGCCTGACGATTTTTGCAACAACAAAATGATCCAGAATATATATACTTTGTGGGTCTAACATGAGTATTTCGAGGAGATACAAACGGAATGACAAACATAATATACCCTCTATAGTATGTTGGAGGGTATAAAATGCACAATTCTAGCTCTTTTCCTACACTATACTCCTAATTTAGAACCAATTAGAACATTTCGTAAAACATAATTTACACATTTCCAAAACTACCTCTGTATCTCACTTAAAGTCATATCGAACCGATTGGCAAACTTAAGTTCCCATCTTCAAAACCCTCTCCTCATACACATTACCCAACTTTGATTACCATTTAACATTTCAAGTTTTTAGCTTTATCCGCTAATGGTCGTAAATTATAAGCTTTTTCGAGTTTCCTAAACACTCTTTGATACCCCTCATTTGAAAATACAAATTGTACCATATTTATTCCCATTTAGTACTTCTCCCAACTTTATAGTCCCAGACTTGAAAATTATCTCAACTAAATTATGATCATTGCCACAACAATGCTATTCAACCATGGAAATTTCTGAAATTGTCATTCCTCCTTCCTTTAAAAAAAACCAATCTCTCCCCCATATGTCGCAGTTTGTAGTGGACAGTTTTCTTAACTATCAACTTGTTGTATCAGTCTTTGCTTCAGCATGCACGCCTGGCATGGCAAATTGAATATAGAGTAGTTGACTTTGAAATGCACGATAACACCTTGGGGCTTTTAAAACATAGTCCATTTTGTTGTTGTTGTTGTTGTTCTTTTGTTATTCCACACTAACCAAGAAATGAAATGAATTCTCTGTACACGCAACCACAACGCAACCCATCATTGAGTCAAAACAAGTGTGTGCTCTAACATCCTGAGATCATCTACTACTAATGCCGTCTTTGCCGTATGCATTCACTACCTCATCCATTCATTCGCTCTTTCTTTATATTCTGCAACAGCGGGGCCACAACAACATTGTCATCGTCACCACACACACACACAACATGCAGCTGCATCTGAATCTGGATCTGAGAAGAAAGCATGGTCGTTATTGTCTCCATTGTTATAGTCACTGTCCGTGGGTAATGGCTGAACTGGTTATTTCTGTTTTTGTTTGGCTTTGGCCGCCACCGCCGATGTCGTGGCCTCTGCTATTCGCTGATGATTGCGACCCAAGTATGGACACAAGATTAATCAAAGTTGTCCTTTGCGACCTGTAGTTGACGCTTTGTTTGCCTTTGTTTGGCGGTAAGAACAAGGCCGAAGCGACGATGATGAGCTGGCGCTGCTGGTGCCGCCATTGGAGTTACTGGCATTGGCTTCTGGATGCGGTCAAGCATCTCGTTTCATGTGACATCCGCCCGCCATACATTCAGAATTTGTTTGTCCCCTTACGTGGAGCTGTTTTGTTTATTTGTTGTCTTCCACTTTTTTTTTCCTGTTGCATTTTTCTTTCTCGTGGAGCCCTGTTGTTTCCTTGACTTTGACAGTGGTTGTGTTGTTGATGCATTCTCTCTCTCATATCATCATTTTCATAAGCATTCCCTTGTCCCTGCGTGTGTGTGTGTGGGAGTTTGTTTGGAGTTATGTGACTCTGTTACTTGGGGCCATGCATGTATGAATGGGATGCAGTTGGAGTTGGTATTTTGGATTTTTGCTCTCGGCTTTTGACAATGTTGACGTTGATGGCTTTCAGAAAGACATGAAAGAGCAAATTTAAAATTGCGAAACGCGACCAGTGACAATTTTAAGTTAAGTGAAACAAATTTGAGTTGTTAGCATGGAGAATATGTCTTTGTCTATTTTATAAAAAAAAAAAACAGTAAAGAAAGTCTTAAAGTCGGGCGGTGCCGACTTTATGATACCCTACACCACTTTGCTAATTTAGTAGAGCTCCACATAACAATTAAAAGTTTTTATGGGAGAATTCAATCATACACACTATGATTATAATTATAATTTAAAGTTGAAAGGACTAAATTTGCCGAAGCATTTGTATCTTTTAAATTCGGACTTGTATTGCCCATTTGGTGCTCAATTAATTTGAAATCGGATAAAAATATATATGGGAGCTATATCCAAATCGGAACCGATCTCGATAAAATTTGGCAAAGATATTTCTGAACTGTATTTGATATATTTCCCTGAATATCGTCGTTACGGAGTGCATATTACGGTTGTGGGTAACAAATATAACAAATCGGACGAATAATATATATGGAAGCTATAGCTATATCTGAAGCGATCTTCATCAAATTTGACATATTAGTTTCTACACTCAATTCCGTCGTAAGTGCCAAATTCCATCCCATTTGGACAGATATTAGACGTTTGGTGCACAATATAAGGTAAATCCCAAATATTGTTGATGCAGAGTGCATATTACGGCGGCGGTGGACAAAAATAACAAATCGGATGGACAATATATATGGGAGCTATAGCTATATCTGAACCGATTTCGATCAAATTTGGCATACATATTTCCAATTCGGACTGATATTGCACGTTTGGTGATTCTATGCAGATCATCAAAAGGAACTATGGGTCTATCTCGTTTCCTTCTGCCTGTTACAAACAAATGCAAAAAGACATAATACCCTGACCACCTTGTGGTGTAGGGTATGAACATTTTAAAAAGCTGGAGGACGTGCCACAAATCTTGGACCAATATTACCATCTTCCATATACAACCTCTATAACTCCATTACCTTCAACCACGACGCAAACAGTCACATCCATTTTATACTTCAGGATTTCAGCTCTTCAACTTCCCCCATTACTAACTTTAGTTCAATTTAGTACTTTCCGAACAACTAAACAGGGTGAGATAAAAAACTGCAACAAAGTCAAATGTCATAATTTTTACATTTTAGAATGAGTTTCGATTTGTTCGAATTGGTCACCTTTAGCACGAATTATGGCCTTCAAACGGCCAATGAAACCGTCACACGCTGCCCGAATGTTCGTCTGCGGTATTTTGTCTTATTCCCGGAGAAGCGCTTGCTTGAGGTGATCGACACTTTGGTATATTTTAGTGCCAACTTCGCTTTCCAAAATACTCAAGACACAATAGTCCAAAGGATTGGTATCCGGAGATTTTGATGGCCATTGTACGCTGGAAATCAAGCGAGGAACCTCATTTTGTAACCATTCTTGGGTGGCGCGTGCTGAGAGCGATGGTGCTGCGTCCTGTTGGAATGACCCTGGTCAGCAGCCAAAATGTTTGGGTCCCAAGGCTTTAATAAACCCTCCAGAATATTTTCGCTACAATATTCGGCGTTTATTCTGATGCCACGGTCGATTAATACGAGCGTAGAGCGACCATCGGCTATTATGTCGGCCCACACTATCACCATGGCCGGCGCTTGAGTTCTGGTGGCCAACCGATGGAGCACATTTTCAGCTGACCTCTTTGGCAAGTAAACACGATCATTTTGTTTACAAACTGCTGGTCAACGAATGTTTTCTCATCGGAGAAAACCAAATTCGACAGTTCACCACTTTCCGCCAAGCGAAGCAAGTCTTTAGCTCTTTTAAGTATATTTCCTTTATGTTGCGGTGTAAGTTCTTGCAATTTTTGGAATTCCAATTGCTTTACCCCGAGTTCCTTTTTCGATATTTGCCAAATGGAATATTGTGATATCTTCAGCTCACGAGCCATTTTTCGGCCACTGCGCTACTTTTCGAACCATTCCTGCTGATGTTGCTTTCTCTTCCGTCCACTTCCTTTACGTCGGGCTACGCTACCAGTATCACAGTAACGAGCGATGGTACGAGACACAAGAGATTTATTCACATTTAAATGCTGGAGTGCTCTAACGATAACCACTTGTGATTTTCCAGCCAAATATAAAGAAATCACACTATCACGCTTCAACTCCATCACGAATAATGGGTACTTCCTTCTCGGTATTTTGATGATATTATTCAACAGATTTATTTTACATTTCGTATTTGAAGATCCTAATGAGTTAGTATCCATTGACGCTTATGACCAAAAATAAAATAATTTTTTTTATGTTCATTCCAAATGGTGGAGAGCATTAACAGTTGGGCCCGGCCCAACTAAGGTGCTTTTTATACCTTACACCAAATAGTGGTAAGGGTATTATGTCTTTGTGCAGTCGTTTGAAACAGGGAGAAGGAAGCGATATAAACCAATAGTTCTGAGTCGATTTATGCATGCCAGTCCGTCTCTCCATGTATTTTTGTGAAGAAAATGCAGATCGCGATTATTATCCGACTGAGATGAAATTTTCCAAATAATATTTGTTAGGCCCAAGGACAAACTCTTTTGAAAGTGGTGAGAATTGGTTCAAATTTAGATATAGCTCCCATACATCTTCAACATATTTCGGGATAATCGTGCACCAAAAGGTTATTATCCGTCCAAATGACCTGAATTTTGGCACATCCGATGGAATTCTGTCTAGATGCAAGTACATCTTATTTGGAGAATATATATCTTCAACCGATTTCGGGATTTAAGTCCCTCAAATGCTACTAAACAACTCCTGGATCTCAAAAAAACATCAATCAAATTTAATCGAGTTGGGATCAGATTAGGATATATGTCCCATATATATAATTTTTGATATCAGTTTTATTGTGCATAAAATGACTAATTTTGGCAGTTCCGAATCAATTTATCCCAGACACAAGTACTTCAAATTTGGTGGAAATCGGTTCAGATATAGCTATAGCTCCCACATATATGTTTCATCCGATTCGGTGTTAACATGCGTAATATGCACTCCACAACAATGGTATGTGACACCGGTCATCAGATACTGCTCGAAAATACCTCTGCCAAATTTTATCGAGATCGGTTCAGATAGCTTTGATATACATATTTATACGAATTTACGGTTATTGCTAACGAAATGTGCAATATCAGCCAAATTGAATAGATTTTTGCATATTCAACCGAAATTTACCATTTAGTGAAACACAGACTAGTACATCTATTGCTCAAATAAATATTTTTTAATATAATCCTTATCGAAGTCATGAAGCTTATGAAAAATTCTTCTACAAGGAAATGTATATCTAATAGCTAGCTATTGAGCGCTACTGCGTCAGCGAAAAGTCAACTTTAAAATGTAGATTCTGTCCAAGAGTTCGTGTTAGGCCTTTTAGTACTTAAAATGCATATCGTTTTCTAATCAAGACTTAATTTTCAGACTTTCAAGGTTTTCTATATTTTATATAATTTCGAGATTCGAGCTCTATACACCCAATACCAAATTTAAGAAACTTTAGTAGTATAATTTTATTACACATCCAAAACTACCTCTATATCTTAATTACTCTCAACCACGACACCAACAGTGACATTAATTTCAAACTTCAGGATTTCACCTCTTTAACTTCCCCCGTTATTAAATTTAGATCAATTTAGTACTTTTCAAACAAATATCTCCATGTATTTACCACAGACCCAACTAGTGACATAATTATCAAATTATTGCTACATACAGTAACAAATAAATTCCAATTTAGTTCCTTTCATTGAATTATAGTAAACATTTCCAAAACCGATTCCATATTTCAATTCCAGATACTAACAAAAACCTCAATATCAAATTTGAGGATTCCAAAATTATACCTTCACCCAATACCAAATTTAGTACTTTTCGAACAATTGAATTAAGCATTTTCAAAATAATCTCCATATCTCAACCTCAGATACCAACAGTTTATTAAATTTCGAAATTTCAGTTCTGTAATTTCCCCTGATCTCAAATTTAGTACCATTTAGTACAACTACAGGATGAGATGAAAAAACTGCAACCAACTTTAGACTGCTGTCATCTCTAGGACACTCGTCCGACAACTGTTAAAATTACCCCAGTGACAGCTCATTATATTGTTTATAACCGTACAAAAGATGAGCATCTTCCAGGAAAAAGTTATTCGTGATGGAATTCAAGCGTGATAATGTGATTTCTTTATATTTGGCTGGAAAACCTGGTTGCGGTGATACTGGTAGCGTAGCCATACGTTAAGGAAGCGGATGGCAGAAAACAGCAACTTCAGCAGAAATGGTTCGAAAAGTAAAGAAGCGACTTGATCGAAAGACGTTTCCCAGTGACCGAAAAATGGATCGTGAGCTGAATATATCGTAATATTCCATTCGCAAATATTGAAAACTGAGTTCGGGGTAAAGCCATTGACATTCCAAAAAGTGAAAGAACTTACACCGCAACAGAAAGAAAATAGACTCAAAAGAGCTAAGCTGGCCGAAAGTGGTGAACTGCCAAATTCGGTATTTTCCGATGAGAAAACATTCCTTGTCCAGCAGTTTGTAAACAAACTAAATTATCGTGTTTGCGTGCTCAAGAGGTCCGCTGAAATTGTGCACCTTTGGTTGGACACCATAACTCAAGCGCCGGCCATGGAAATGGTGTGGGCTGCCATAGCAGCCGATGGTTGCTCTCCGCTCGTATTAATCGACCGTGGCATCAGAATAAATGCCGAATATTATCGCGAAAATATTCTGGAGGGTGTATTAAAGCCTTGGGCATGCAGACATTTTGACCTCAGACCTTGGACATATTTGTCCTGTTCTAACAGGACTCAGCACCCATGAATGGTCGCTTTATTTCCAGCGCACAATGGCCACTAAAATCTCCGGATACCAATCCGTTGGACTATTGTGTCTAGAGTATTTAGGAAAGCGAGGTTGGCACTAAAAAATCCAAAGTGTCGATCACCTCAAGCAAGCGATTTACCGGAAATAGGCCAAAACACCGCATTCGGGCAGCGTGTGACGGTTCCAAAGGTCATAATTCGTGCCAAAGTGGTTAATTCGAATAAATTTAAACTTATTCTAAAATTTGATGCTATTTTCGACTTATATATATATATATATATATATATATATATATATATATATATATATATATATATATATATATATATATATATATATATATATATATAGATATATATATATATATATATATATATATATAGATATATATATATATATATATATATATATATATATATATATATATATATATATATATATAATAATTATGGCGTTTGACTTTGTTGCAGTTTTTTATCTCACGCTGTATACCACAGACGTACAATGCAATAGTAATTTTATTTCCATATTTCAGAATTTAAACTCTGTAGGTTCAACCAAATCGAAATTGTAAGAAATTTATTACTTTTCGTGCACATACTTACATATCCATTTCCCAATCTCAAACTTCGCCAGTAATATTAATTTTAAATTTCTGGATTCCAGGTCCATCTGTTCCTCCACATTCGAATTGTACTAAATTTAGTATCGCTTTGTACTTTTCGTATACATGAGTACATACTTCCAAAACTACCTCCTTTCATCGATTCTAATCCTCAACCTTGATTCTCATGCTAAGTTTCAAGCTATTAGCTGTAACCCTTCACATGATACGAAGTGGTACCAAATTTAGTGCATTTTAGTACTTTAGCCTTTGGTACATGTATCGTTCACTCCATCAGTGACCCACATTTCAAATATAAGAGTTCGAGCTCTAATGCTCCGTCAAAAGCAAAGGGTACCATATTTAGTACCTTTTAATAATTTTCGTAGCGCTCTTATACGATTTTTCAAAAAGTCAACCTTATCTGACAATCTCGGACCAAGAATAAACCTCACCAAAAATTTCAGATTCTATTTTCAGTCGTTTCATCTGAGCGTCGTTTCGTCTGTCCAATTTTGCCTCTTTAAACATTTTTTCGATGATCATCCGCATTGGTAGGCTTCTGGCCTGTCTTAAATGTTTACCCCATGAGAAATGGTGCGTCGATTGGTGTATAGGGTATAGTATAGATACATTACAAAGACGCATTAGAAATCAGTTATTTTCTGCCGGAAAATATTAATACTGAATGTTTACCAGGGGGTAAGATAGGAAGGAACTACAAAACATTTCGCGGTATAGCATTTCGCCTTCACTAATTTTTCTCTGTCCTGGTAAAAATTCTCAGAGTTCAAATTCTTATCTTTAATTCTAATACCTTAAAGTACGAATTTTTTCTTCCTCTTTGGTGCACCACTCGTGTTTTTCTTGACCGTTGTTTATAAAAAAGTAAATTGTTATTTCCTTCCGATAGCCCAATACTAATGGTACCATATTTATTACCCTTTAATTATTTTTGGACTTTAAGTACGAATTTACCCTAACCCTTTCGTATACCACTCTACGTACTAATATTCAGTGATCTAGCTCTCCACGGTCTCCCAAGGGAAATGGTTCAGTATTTTCTCAACACATAATGCGTTTGGTTCCGTTTTAGTATGAATTTTCTGAAAGTCTAGTTGTGTACCATTTTATTAGTCATTTACGAATTTTAATTCAATTTTGCTGTCCCCTTCTGCCGCGGTACTAATAAGTAGTACGAATATCCAATTCCACATTACCACACCCCAATTTCAGCCAATTTTTTTTATATTTTTTTTAATTCAACCAAATTTAACTTAATTATAAAACATCAAACCGAATTCAATTTTATTATCCGATTGAAATAATTAATGCGTTTTAAATGCCAATTTCGAAGCCATCATCATTCTTGCCAACACCCGCCGTCCACAGTCCAATTTTGTTAAATTATTATCATCATTTGTTGTCCAATAAATGAGTAAATCCTTTGCTAATCAATGGACAACGCCTACATCATTTGTCAGGTCAGTTCATTCGTTGATGGTCACAAAATATTTTGTTGATGCCTTTGTTGGCTATTTTTGCTGTTCTTCTTGTTGTCGTTGTTGTTGAAACCTTTTGTCCTCAGTCTCAGGCTTGTGTGTTGTTGGCCCCATTGTTATAATAATAAATTGTCACATTGGAATTCTAATCAGTGCGTTCGAATAGTAACATTAGTAACAAAATGGCCAACAACAACAAACTCATGAATAGAAAATGTTGTATTTCAAATGAATTAAAATTCTGGTAGGGTAGTCTATTGGGATTATGTTATTCGTTCGTCCGTTTATGGGGATTTTGTGGTGTATCAAGAATTTCGATATGATTATGTTGGTTTGCAGGAAGATTGTTTGGCAAGGTTGTCGTCCAACCAAATCGGTATGATTTACCGGCTACAGAGAGGATGTATAATTTTAAATTCTGTGAAGTGTGATCGAGCGTTGTGAGTCTTCAGATATATGTGGACGCAATCTGTATCAAGATATTCCAGAGATAAGGGTATTTCTGTTCGGGGTTTTGCTGCTATATAATCTAGAATTCTTCAAATATCTAAGTAGTTAGAATTAATATTTCAAATTTCCAAACATTGACTGCACCCTAAGTCCTACGTTTTTGGGGAATATGTTCTTCGGATTTTTTTTTATTTCAAATTTCTCTTTTGTGACCTCTCGAACTAAATATCATTGCTGTGGAGAACATTTTATGACCTGTACTGGAATTTCTCGTTATTATAATTTCTTGCAACAAAGTCAAATGTTATAATTTTAACATTATTTTTTTTTTTTTAATTTTATTGAACGAAAGCAAAAAATGTCGGAAATAGCATCAATGAAACCGTCACACGCTGTTCCTTTGCGGTACTTTGGCCCATTCCCGGCGAAGCGCTTGCTTTAGGTGTTCCACACTTTGCTATTTTATAGTACCAACCTTGCTTTCCAAATCACTCCAGACACAATAGTCCAACGGATTGGTATCCGCAGATTTTGGTGGCCATTGTGCGCTGGATATGAATCGAGGAACCTCATTTTGTAACCATTGTTGGGTGGCACGTGCTAAGTCCTGTTGGAATGTCCGAGGTCTGCGGCCAGAATGTTTGCGTGCCCATGGCTTTAATACACCCTCCAGAATATGTTCCCGATAATATTCAGCATTTATTCTGATGTCACAGTCGATTAATACGAGCGGAGAGCGACCATCAGCTGTTATGGCGGCCCACACCATCACCATGGCCGGCGCTTGAGTTCTGATGGGCAACCGAAGGTGCACATTTTCATCTGACCTCTTTGGCAAGTAAACACGATCATTTTTTTGTTTACAAACTGCTGAACAACGAATGTTTTCTCATCGGAGAAAACCAAATTCGGCAGTTCACCACTTTCGGCCAAGCGAAGCAACTCTTTAGCCCTTTTGAGTCTATTTTCTTTCTGTTGCGATGTAAGTTCTTGCACTTTTTGGAATTTCAATGGCTTTACCCCGAGCTAATTGTTCAATATTTGCCGAATGCAATATATTGCGATATATTCAGCACACTAGCCATTTTTCGGCCACTGCGACGCGGGTTTCGATCAATTCGCTTCTTTACTTTTCGAAACATTTCTGCTGATTTTACTGTCTTCTTCTGTCCACTTCCTTGACGTCTGGCTACGCTACCACTATCACGGTAACGAGCGATGGTACGAGACACAAAAGATTTATTCACATTTATATGCTGGAGTGCTCTAACCATAGCCACTTGTGGTTTTCCAGCCAAATATAAAGAAATCACACTATCACGCTTGAATTCCATCACGAATAGCTTTTTCTGGAAAAGTTTCACCAAAATGCTTTTGTACGCTTGTAAACAATATAATGAGCTGTCACTGGAACAATTTTAACAGTTGGTGGACGAGTGGCTTAAAAATGGCAGCAGTCTAAAGTTTGTTGAAGGTTTTTCCTTTTCACACTGTATCAAGATATGCCAGAGATAATAATAAGTTAAATAAGTTTCTTTTCTTTTTGGGGGTTTCGGGCTACTTGATCTGGATTTCTGCAAATATGTGAGTAGTTGGAATTAATATTTAAAATTTCCAAATTTGTGACTGCGCGATAAGACTTACGTTTGGGAATATGTTCTTCGGATTTTTTTTATTTTGCGGAAGGGTTTTCAAGAAGTCGTATTGCATATTAAGGTTTTAGAGAGGTTTACATTTGAAATAGGTTAAAACTAGCCTATAGAAACTACATCTTAATTGATTTCCATTAATCTTGAGTGAGGTAAATTTATGTACTTTGACCTCTCGAACCAAATATCGTTCGAGTACATGTTATGACTTTCAGAATACCTAAATATAAAATCAGATGAAACTATTTTCTTTGACAAAACGTAGCGTCCTTGATGTATTATTTACAATTACTTAGAGGAAAATATTCATGGGAGACATATCAAAATCTGAAACGATTTCGATTAATCTTGGGATATACACAATGTCTTGTACCGGAAATTTTTGTTATAGTGTATTTTATACGGATTTGGTATATATTTGTGGGCTATAGCAGTGAAATTCAACACACTCGCTTCTTGGCTTAATTTGGTCATATGTGCCAAAATAATTCTTTTTTGGGCTGATATTAAGCATTTGGTGCGCAATAAACGTTAAATCGGATAAAGATATATATGGGAGCTATACCCAAATCTGGGCCAATCTCGATATAATTTTGCAGTTGTATTTCTGAGCTATATCTGATATCACTGTTGTGGAGTGCATATTAGGAATGGTGGGGACTTTAATCCCAAATCGGATGAAACATATATATGGGAGCTATAGGTACATCTGAACCGATCCCAAATGTCAAGTACTTGCTTCTGTGATAAATTTCATCGGGTGTGCCAAAATTGGGTATAATTATGAAAATACGTAGCTTTGGGTGACTTTAAGACTGAGAACTGTGAATTACACTATTCTTATATTTTTATCGTTTCCCCGGTGCTCCAGCTCGGCTATGGATTGAAAAAAGTGTGAATGAGCCACTACACATTTTTTCTCGTTTCCAATCGGAAGAGACTCTTGCTCGTGATTGGCAGAAATATAATATGCTCTATTTCGAATTTTGCTCCCACTATTAAATGAGCAAAACAAGCTGAGTCCTATTCGAGTAATGTCGGTGGATGATGTTGCATTCCGAGAACCTTCCATTTTGGGGTTTTATCTTCTCCTCGAAGAGTTTAGATGCATGGTAAAATATTTCTCTTTATTGTGTTGAATTCCTCAAACAGAATGTCATGTCTAATCTCGTCAATCATTTGATATGGCCAAAAGGTGCCTTATCGAAATATGGGTTTTAGATCGTAGGTCTATTTGGAGGAAATACGATTCAGGACATTTAGACACCGCTAGATGGTCCTGTTGGCCGTCTGTAAATATCCATGGTTGACTGTTGTGCACCATAACTCTGAAAGAGAATATCCGGCTTAGATCCCCACAAATATCAAATTTTTCAAACAACAATATTTTACCCCACAGAAAGAGAAAGGATCATCCCATTGTGTTTAAACTTTGCAAATCCTAATATTTTGTAGGTTAGTGTGAAATTGGCAGTATTAGTCTAAACCTTTAAGTGTCTCCCTCAAAGGGGCTATCATTTTGAATAATTATAACTATTATAAAAGGTAAAAAAAGAAACCGATGGTCTGAAAATTTTGTAAATTTGGTATGAAGACTCGATTGGACGGACCACTGCTTCTGGTACATCCCACAAACCACAAATAAAATGCAAAATAAGCATCAGATTATTTCATTAATTGACACTTCCTGATATTTCTACCAACACGAGATTTAATATGAAGACGGGATATATCGGTCTACTCCTTTTGGTGCCTCAACTACATATGGTCAAAATTGTGATTAATCATAACTCTTTTAAAAAGACAAATGAGCATCCGAAATTTCTTAAACTTCTCACATAAATATACTTTTACTAACACAAAATGTGCGAAGATGGACTTTATCGGCCCACTGGTGCCTATCAGACAAGGGGTGATATTTTGAATAATCATAAATCTATAACATGGGAAAAAATCAGCTATTTTCTTTAAATTTAGTGTATCTAAAAATTTAAATATATATTAAGATTTTGGAATATGTCGATCAACTCCTTCTGGTTTTATTTGCATGAAATTGGAAACAATTTTCGATTTTTTTAGACTTTGCTCATTTCAATATTTTTATCAGTTTTAGATGAGGTGTGATAAGGGAATACTTCGGTCCACTACATGTAGTACTCAGGATTTTCAAAAAAAATAAATAAAAAAAAAATATCTCGCATAAAGTGCAGGGAATAGTCGCATTGTCAAAATTGTGATCGTGTTAATATTTATATCAGGCATAGGTCAGTTACAAAATGGGCATTATTGGCTCGCTCCTAAGAAAACTCGCCATAAAGTGTCAGAAGTTTCAATAATCCAAAGGCATTTCAAAATATATTTACATAAACTGACATTCGCTGAGTGTATATATCTGTCCGCGGAGTTTCCTATACTTGCAGAGAAACCTGGAAGTTTGACATAATTTCACCATACAAAATAAATACTGTATTTTATTCAATTTAATATTTATACCCTACACCACATAGTGGTAAGGGTATTATGTCTTTGTGCATTTGTTCGTAACATGGAGAAGGAAACGAGATAGACCCATAGTTACTTTTGAGAACCTTCATAGAATCACTTTCTGAGTCGATTTATGCATGTCCGTCCGTCTGTCCGTCCGTCCGTCCGTCTGTCCATGTATTCTTGTGAACAAAATGCAGGTCGCATTTATTATCCGATTGAGATGAAATTTTCCAAACAATATTTTTTTGGCCCAAGGACGAACCCTATTGAAATTGGTGAGAATCGGATCAAATTTAGATATAGCTCCCATATATATCTTCATCCGATTTCGGGTTAAATGTGCACCAAATATCCACTATCAGTCCAAATTACCTGAATTTTGGCACACCTAACCGAGTTCGGCCTAGAAGCAAGTATATCAAATTTGGAGAAAATCGGTTCAGATATAGCTATAGGTCCCATATATATCTTTCATCCGATTTGATCTTTAAGTTCCTCACATTCCTACTATGCACTCCACAACCGTGATATTTGGTACCAGGTATTAGATGGAGCACAGAAATAGCTGTTTTAAATTTTATTGAAATCGGTTCAGATTTGGATATAGCTCCCATATATATCTTCATCCGATTTCGGGTTAATTGACCACCAAACGACCAATATCAGCCCAAATGGCCCGAATTTTGGCACATGTGACCGAGATTAGCCTTAAAGCAAATACAACAAATTTGGAGAAAATCTGTTCAGAAACAGCTATAGCTCCCATATATATCTTCATCCGATTTCGGGTTAAATGTGCACCAAATGTCCACTATCAGTCCAAATTACCTGAATTTTGGCACACCCAACCGAGTTCGGCCTAGAAGCAAATATATCAAATTTGGAGAAAATCGGTTCAGATATAGCTATAGCTCCCATATATATCTTTCATCCGATTTGGTCTTTAAGCCTCTCACATTCGTAATATGCACTCCACAAGAATGATATTTGGTACCAGATATAAGATGCAGCCCAGAAATAGATGTTTGTAATTTTATCGAAATCGGTTCAGATTTGGATATGGCTCCCATATATATCTTCATCCGATTTCGGGTTAATTGTGCACCAAATGGCCGATATAAGTCCAAATGGACTGAATTTTAGTACATCGGACCAAATTCAGCCTAGAAGCAAGTATATCAAATTTAGTGAAAATCGGTTCAGATATAAATATAGCAACCATATATATGTTTCATCCGATTTAGAGTTTTAGTCCCATACATTCGTAATATTCACTCCACAACCGTGATATTTGGTACCAGGTATTAGATGGAGCACAGGAACAGCTGTTTTAAATTTTATCGAAATCGGTTCAGATTTGGATATAGCTCTCATATATATCTTCATCCGATTTCGGGTTAAATGTGCACTAAATGGTCAATATCAGCCCAAATCACCAGTCTAGAAGAAGAAGAATACGTAAAATTTGGAGAAACCCGGTTCAGAGATAGCTATAGTTCGTAAAATGCACGATAGAATTAGATAGATTTTGATTTTGTACCAAATATCTCATAGAGCTCTGAAATGCCCTGTATAAACCTTTTTACGAGAGCTCTACTAAATATGCATAGTGGTGTAGGGTATCATATAGTCGGCCCCGCCCGACTTTTGAGCTTTCCTTACTGGTTTTGTTTTCGATTAGACCTAAAAAGGCTATGAATTTCAAGTTGAAAAAATTATTCCAAGATTTTCGAACAAAAGAGACATAATAAAAATTTGAATTCAAAAATTGAATTGGGAAGACGTTTCAATAAAAAAAGGAAAAATTGTGAAATTTTTATTTAATACTTTCTCTTTCAATGCGGCGGATACTAAATAACATTCAAGTATTCCGTGGTTTAAGGAGATTGAGCCATATTGTGACTTCTTGTTCTTAGAGAAATCGACGTACGGTAGAACCAACAATCCCAACAAATCCTCAAAAGTTCTGAGCCACAAAAACATCTCCGACGTTGGGATTTTGGAAGATTATATACGAATTTGGAAATTAGAATTTTAAATAATATATTTAAGCATACAATGGTGAAGCAGAATTGTTGTCATTTGAGTAAAATGACAGGGTTTATAGCAATTAAATGTGTATCCGGTGAAGCAAGCCAATACCTGCAAAAATAAACTCAATATGGAGAAAGTTCATTAAAGCCATTTTTTAAATCGAATACTATCTACCAAAATCTATAAATTATAAGATTTATTGTGAAATCTAATGAATCTATAATAACAATACCTTACCAATGCGACCATGGGATTCCAGTTTTGAATTTTGTTGCAATATAAATATCTTCAACACGGCTCAATTTCCACACATATTGAGAAAAGCAAACTTATTTGTTGAATCACGCAGTCATCAAGACTAATGATCACGCGGATTTAAACGGTAAGTAATTAGTAAAATATATTACGTTTGTCTCAAATCCCATACCTTTTCCTAGATTTCAAAAAAAAAAGACATCCATTTCGAATAAGGTAAAAAGAATTTTGTCCATAATTACACCCTACAACACTGAATATGGAATATATACTTTTTTTCAATTCCCTACAAAAATTCAACATTTTCCAAAACATTATTGTACATATATCATAAAAAGCGAAGTAAGTAGTCGATAAGTCCAATCCTGGCATATCATCAAATTTATACCAGACTGAGCGCAGGTGCGAAAATGAATAATATTGACAGAATAAGTTCTTTTCCTACTCTATGTACTAAATTTATTACTATTTAGTACTTTTCGTACACGTTATAGTTATAGCATTTTCAAATCAACCTCATTATTAAAAACCTACAAAACTACACAGTATGCATTTCCAAAAACACAACATTGTCTATTCCTACACCCTATATCAAATTTAGTACCAATCAGTTTTTTTCGTACATGTTATAGTACGCACGTCTATATGACGTACACTCGCAGGTTGTAATATCAAAATGCACAAATCCCGCTTTTTCCTCGCACCATGTACCACATTTAATTCCATATGATCCCAATTCTAAATTTTAGATTTCCAACTTAATACTGAAAAGTACTTTGCGTACTTTTTTATATATATGTTACCAAAACTACATTCATATAACGGCACTAAAAGTGTAAATTTTGTACAACTTAGAAGACATTCACAAAATCACCTCTTTATATCAACCCTACTTCCGCAACTTTATTCTTGTACCAAATGTCAAGATTTTAGCTGTATCAGTTCACATAATTCCAAATGTACTTTTTAATACTTTTAGTACACTAATAGCTCGAATTTCCAAATCTACAACCCATTCCAAATTTCGGAATTTTAGCTCTCTCCCTTTGAAAATTTAGAACATTTAGTTCTAAATTTAAAAAACAAAAAACAAGTTAAAAAGCAGTAAGTTCTGCAGGGCCGAACTTTGAATACCCCCCACCATTTGTTATAATGTCGATAAAATCAAAATACCGAATATCGGCAGGTACCGTAATATGGGGGCTTTACGAAGACGTGGACCTACACAGACAATTTTCTGTTTTAAGCTGTAGTATACATTACGAACCTCAAATACCAAATTTGAATTTCACCAATGTGAGTAATGTCGCTAAAATCATCAAAATACCGAATATGGGGAGGTACCTTTATATGGGGCCTATACGAAGACGTGGACCTGCACCGACAATTTTCTGTGTTAGGCTTTAGCACCTAAAATTCGCTAAATCATCAAAATACCGAATATCGGGAGGTATCGTTATATGGGAGCTCTACGAAGACGTGGATCTGCATTGACAATTTTCTGTCTTAGGCAGTAGTATCCGTTATAAACTTCAAATACCAAATTTGAAACAATTCCGGTGAATAAATTCGCTAAAATCATTAAATACCGAATATCGGGAGTTATCGTTATATGGTGGCTATACGAAGACGTGGATCTGCATAGACAATTTTCTGTCTTAGGTTGTAGTATCCATTACGAACTTCAAATACCACAGTTGAAACAATTCTGGTGAAAAATGTCTATAAAATCATTAAAATACCGAATATTGGGAGGTACCGTTATATGGGGGCTCTCCGAAGACGTGGACCTGCACAGACAATTTCCTGTCGTAGGCTGTAGTATCCATTACTAACTTCAAATATTAAATTTTAAACAATTCTGGTGAAAAATGTCCCTTAAATCATTAAAATACCGAATATCGGAGGTACCGTTATATGGGTACTCTACGAAGACGTAGACCTGCACAGACAATGTTCTGTCTTATGCTGTAGTATCCGTTAGAACTTCAAATACCAAATTTGAAACAATTCCAGTGAATAAATTCGCTAAAATAATCAAAATACAGAATATCGGGAGGTACTGTTATATGGGGGCTATACGAAGACGTGGACCTGCACAGACAATTTTCTGTCATAGACTGTAGTTCCCATTACGAACTCTAAATACGTAATTTGAAACTACTCCGGTGAATCCGGTGAATCATCAAAATACCGAATATTGGGAGGTACCGTTATATGGGGGCTATACGAAGACATGGACCTGCACAAACAATTTTCTATCTAAGGCTATAGAATCCATTACGAACTTCAAATACCAAATTTGAAACAATTCCGTTGAATAATGTCGCTAAAGTCATCAAAATACCGAAGAACAGGAGGTACCGTTATATGGGGCTATATCATAACGTGGACCTGCACAGACACTTTTCTGTCTTAGGCTGTAGAATCCATTACGAACTTCAAAAACCAAACTTGAAAGAATACCGGTGAATAATGTCGCTAAAATCATCAAAATACCGAATATCGGGATCTCCATGTCCCATTTTCCATACAAAATGTCCTGCAGATATAATATAAATTTGAGTAAAATTTGATCAATCTACTGTAATTCGTTCGGAAGCTAAAGTGATTTCCACAGACGGACGGACATCGCTAAATCGACATAGAATTTTATGCTGATCAAGAATATATATACTTTGTGGGGTCCAAATGTATATTTCGAGGTGTTACAAACGGAATGACAAACTTAATATACCCTCTATGCTGTGATGGAGGGTATAAAAATTAGTACATCTGTCCTACACCCCATTCCAAATTTTGGAATTTTATCTTTCTCATTATATTATATATATATATATATATATATTTGGTTTAAATTTAAAAAAAAAAAAAAACTTACTCCTACACACCAAGCTAGATAAGTAAAGGTCATAGGCTGAGGGTGTACACCTGTGATAAAAACAGATTGACACGTACTAATTTGATTTTTACAATGTATTATACGTTTAAGGCATTTAGCCCATCAAAACCGTACTATATACAATGACATTCTGTACAATAAATCAGATTCGGAACAAATACCTCGTATACCTATATATGCATAGTGATGTAGGGTGTAATTTGGTTGGGCTTTCCCAACTTTTGTCCTTTCCTTACTAGTGGTACAAGTAATCTCGTTTCTCCCCTTTCATCCTAAGCTCTGTAATTTTTAATTGTAGCCAACTTTCACGCTAATCCAAAATTCATTCATATTTCCGTTATTAAATCCCTATTATGTTTCCTTTTGTAGTAGTTACGACCAGATTGTTGAATTGTGCTTTCTATTGTCTTCCTGCCGATGTATGTAAATGTCTGCTAACCTACGTTTGCATGTATTACAGTCATTCAACAGCCAGCCAGCCAACCAGCTAACCAACATTAGTTCGTTGAACACGAGTAGATCATTTTGTCGATAATCGGTTGACTGATTTCGTGTTAAATTAATTAAGATGGGTGCGTGCGTTCGAAAGTGCGTGCGTGTGTGCGGCTGTGTGTCAGAGAGTGTCTGTGTGCGCGGTGCTCCTGTACATTTTAACAATTCGTACAACGTGGCAAATGTTGGCCTTAACGGTTTTCAATCACAATACGTTTTAACAATTGTTTTTAACCTCTAATAAACAGTTGATTAGAATTGACGGACCAACAGACACGCCGACCGCCAAAGATTCATTCAAAACTTACGTAGCAAATGTACCTTTTTTTTGTCGGTAACCGGCCACAAACACAGAAACTTAACAACCTCCAATCGCCACGGTTACTGGGAAAAGTTAAAAGGAAACAAGGACATGGACATGGAGCAACGTGCAGAGCACACGGCCCAGTAGTTAGAAATGATTGAAGGACCGCAACATTCGGCCGGGTTTTAGTTTTCGAAATGAATGAATGAAGTCCCAAAACACTGTCATTTCATATATATTCTGCTCGTGAACTGATGTTTATCATTTTCAAAATTGACATTTTGCAACAAAATAATTTGATGGATGGTTTTTTTTACGACAGGGAAAGAAATGTGGGGAAAAAAGTCTACATTATTAGCTTTTTAAATGGCACAGTGGTTGATGAGGTAAAATACTCGCATATAAAGTCGATGTTCATTTTTTTTTTATTTTTTTTCGAATTCATATCCATTTAATATACCCTTGGAACGAGGAAAGTCCCTTAATACAAAAGATATTACAAGGGATATGAAGAAGACTAATAAAGCATTGGATGCAGTTTTAAGTGGTTTGAAAAAGGTTAAATTCTTGAATAACAACAAGCTTTCAATATTACCCAGCAAAAAGTCTCATTATGAAATAATGGGCTTATTGAGTATATTTTCGCTTCAGTAGCCACACTTTTTTTCCAATTTGCGATGTTTGAAAAAAATAGCTTATTTACATATATCGCAAGTTATAAAGTTTATGAATTTTTCAAATTGTGACCCTTTGTAGTGGAGGTACCAGATGGAGTAGACCAATCTTCATATCAGATCTTATCTTGAAAAAAATAATGGGATGTGCTGAGCTTGAAAGTAATCGCAAACTTATCTCTTTTATTTTATTATCTTTAAATTTTTTATATCTGTATTTTAAATTTTAAGAGTTTAAGGTTATTCAAAATTGTTATCTCTTGTGGGGAGATTCCAGAATGAGAAGTTGGATATATTCTATTTCCATTCCAGATCTTATGTTGATAGAAATATTAGCAT
This sequence comes from Musca domestica, assembly GCF_030504385.1. NCBI lineage: Eukaryota > Metazoa > Arthropoda > Insecta > Diptera > Muscidae > Musca > Musca domestica. The sequence goes on from NW_026712383.1 coordinate 19,331,098, forward strand.
GAGCCATATTAAAAGACAATCTGACTCATATTTCACTTTTCATAAGCGTTGTAATTATTCAAAATATTAAACCTCCGTGAGGGAGGACTTAGGTTCTAAGAAAATGCCTCTAAAATTATCAAAATAGCCAATATCGGATGCTAGGGTTATTTGAGGACTAAAAGTGTTGCCAATTATCTGGCATAGAAGTCATCTTGCGAACTCATTACACAAATTTTTAACTCCGTAAAATCGAAAACAATACGAAATATCGAAATGCACTATAATATGGATGAGGACCTCCATGAGTAATTTTCTGCTATAGGAACTGGTACCTATAATATACTCCAAAAACCAAATTTGAAACAATTACGCCATAAATGTGAGATAAACCATCTAATTATCGCTATATACAATTATATAGGGGCTAGATGAAGCCTTGGACCTGCTTAGGCAATTTTCAAGTACCAAGTCAACTAAAAAGTACCATATTTGAAATTATTTCAAATTTAATTTATGCACCCGAAAACCACTGCACATATTTTCCTGAAAATTTCTGAAAATAATATAGGCTATATAAATTAATGAAAATCCACTTGGAACTGGAGATATAGCACCAGAGTCGGAGGAACCTCTCAAAAATTTAGATTTTATATGGACATATCTATTGATCGATTATAGATTTAGTCTCCAAAGTTGGAATGCTTAACGAAATTTGGAACAAAAATACATTTGCCAAATTATATTGAAATCAGATTCAGATTTGGATATAGCTCCCATATATATTTTCTGCGGCCGATTGCATTTATTTAATGCATTAAACAGGCTGTATACGCCACATTTCAATGAAATTTGGAATGCGTGATGGAATTTGTCTGCAAAATTTGTTTGCCACAGTATATTGAAATCGGTTCAGATTTGGATGTAGCTTCAATATAATTTTTTTTTTACCGATTTCGTTTATTTGATACACTAAAGACGATATTCTATTTCAATAAAATTTGGAATGACCAATACAGCTTGAGATGAAAAAACTGCAACGAACTTCAGACTGCTGTCATGTTCACGCCACTCGTCCGACAGCTGTTTAAATTACTCTAGTGACAGTTCATTATATTGTTTACAAGCGTACAAAAGCATTTTGGTGAAAATTTAAAAAAAAAAAAGTTTTTCGTGATGGAATTTAAGCGTGATAGTGTGATTTCTTTATATTTGGCTGGGAAACCACAAGTGGCTATCGTTAGAGCACTCCAGCATTTAAATGTGAATTAATCATTTGTATCTCGTACCATTGCTCGTTACCGTGACACTGGTAGCGTAGCCCTACGTCAAGGAAGTGGACGGAAGAAAACAGCAACATCAGCAGAAATGGTTCGAAAAGTAAAGAAGCGACTTGATCGACACCCGAGTTACAGAAACAACATCAACAACAACAACATTAACACAAGCACCTACAAAGCCACCAAGGTTAAATCAAGCAAATAAATAATAAAAATTATTAAGAATTGCTAATAAGTCAATAACCGTATGAATTGCTACATATAAAATTAGTAAGAATTTTAAATAGTTCAACAGACCGAAAAAGAACTGTAAAATAAAGAATTGTTCAATAAAAGAATTGTTAAATAAGCATATATTTAAATTTCAAAGAATTGTAAACAGGCCACCAGCTATAGAATTACTAATAATTTTATAAATTGTCAAAATGCAATTATTGCAATTTTCACTTTAAATAAGTTTATAATCGTAACTTTCATTTTTAATTATTGTTTTCAATAAAGAGGAGTAATTTTTGAGCAACCAACGAATAAACTTGTGTTTTTTTTAATACTCGGATTACTACAAGAATTAACTGGCGCAGTCGGGTAGTTCTGGTTCCTGCGCTACAAAAAAAAAAAAAAAAAATTAAATAAGTGTTGTGACGGTTTATCGCAAACGAAAAAAAAAAAAGCGCACGGAATTACATAGAAGACGAAGGATAATCGTCTGAAAAGAACAGAACAGAACCAGCATCCGTGACGGATCATCACGAGGAAAAGCAGAACCAACAAGAGAGGACATCTGTACGGACATCTGCCAAGGAAAACTACTTTAAGGACAACCGATTCCAGTCAACGTTACCAACAATAATGTCAATAAGAACTATAATTTTAATATTGTAAGTGAAAATTTCTATTATTACCAAATTTATTGTGGAAAAGTGCTAGAAACAAGCAATACTATTAAATATTTTACTAAAAGATAAAATAGAAACATATTTTAAAGATTCAAGATTCAGTTTAAAGACTAATAAAAGTAAAAGTGAAAACTTATATTGTGAACAAATATAAAACAATTTAACCGTGTTTTTCAAAGAAAAGAAAAAATAGATAATATTTTAAATAATTTACCTATTAAATATTATTTAAGTGAATATATTTAAATATAAACATATATATTTCGATATTATAAAATAATTTTGCTTTCTAAAGAAAATAATTGATTGAATTAAAGAGAAAAAATAAGCATATGCGTAAATTTCGTCCTTATACTATCCCAAGAACCCTTATTCCTATCCCAGAATCTGAAACCGATATGAGTATCAGTCAAAATAATCAAAGTGGTGTAATGAATTCTACGAACAGTTCACCCTCGACAGAAAGAAATATACTGGATTCCTTAAGAATCCCAGATGCTGTCAAGGATCTTCCAAAATTTGATGGAAATCCGAGATTGCTATACGATTTCATAAGCAATGTGGAGGAAATACTTACAGTATTAACACCCATTGATGGCACCCCTCTTGGCAAGATGATTTTAAGGTCTATACGTAACAAAATTGAAGGAGAAGCAAATGAGATTTTGAATATGTATAGCACAGACTTGAGCTGGCAGAGCATTAAAAATAATCTCATATTACATTACTCTGATAAACGAAATGAAACTTCATTGATTCGAGACTTACACCTACTAAAACAAAATAATAAGACACTTGAGGAGTTTTATAGTTCAGTTGTAGAGATCCAAGCTTCAATTAACAATAATCTGATGATACACGAGGTAGATGCCAACATAATAAAAGCTAAACGAGATTTATTTGATAAAATGTGCCTTAACACATTTTTATCTGGACTTAGAGAACCATTAGGCTCTTCCATTAGGGCTATGAAGCCAGATACTTTACCGATAGCTTTTTCATACTGTATTACCGAACAAAACATGTTTTATATAAGACAAGAAAACAGGAACATTTTGAAAAGGCAAGAAACTCATAGACAGTACAATTCACAACATTCTTACCCTAACATTAAAAAACCATTCACTCCAAATCATTATAGACAACAAAACGCGATTTATAGTCCACCTATGCATTTCAATAGACCACAATTACCAATGAATCAACCATTTAATAGACCCCAATTAAATTTACCAACACCAATTAATAGACCTCAGTTAGCACAGAGTTTTTTACCAACACCTATGCAAACACAATACCCTACAGCCACAAACAATCAAAACCAATTTAGCAATTTTAGACAACAACGTTTAGACAGTAACACAAATCTTCCACCACCAGAACCCATGGACACTAGTTCAGGCTATACTCATCTAAGGAATAATAGTGGACAAACACGTAGATTTCCAAGAGAAGTACATCATATTGACCATAACTATAGGAACTTTAATACCTATTCAGATCCTGTAAACTATAACATTCCTAATTATTTACCTGAGTTGGACAATTACAACGAGATAGAGGATGTACAAAATTTTCAATTAGATGCCTCCAAAACCCAACAGGATACCTAGACATAAACAAACATGGCACTAACCTGCCTTACATAAACATTTCATCTCCATTTGGGCGTCCACTCCGTTTTCTTATAGACACAGGCGCATCAGCATCCTTTATAAACCCAGAATATACAGGAAAATTAAACATAGAAAACTGTGCACCAATAATCATAACCACTGTGTTAAACAAACACCAATTGAATACAAAAGTTAACATCCCTATGTTCATAGAATTCCGAGAATGTGGAATCCTGGAATTCTTTGTCTTTAAATTTCATAACTATTTCGATGGTCTCATTGGACTCGATATACTTACTAATTTAGGTGCAAAAATAGACCTCGAGAAAAAGCAATTAATTACAAACAATTGCTGCATCCCTTTGTCTTTTAAACCAAACTTAACTTCCGGTAAATTTCTTATATCACCAAAAACTAAAGCAATTATGAAAATTCCTGTAGATTTAGAAAGTGGCGATTTCCTAATCCCCGCAATATCAATTAACCCAGAAGTAACCATTTCACCTGGTATGTACAAGGCTGAAAACTGGTACAGCTTCGTTGAAATAAATAATAAGTCAAACTCGGACAAAATAATTTTAATCGAAAACCCAATTAAAGTAGATCCAATAAAAAATTCATATTATAGGGAAATTAATAATATAAGCTTCGAACATATTCCTGAATTTCAAAGCCCTCAGTTACTGGACAATCTTAGAATTGATCATTTGAATATGGAAGAACAAAAGGTTATCACAAAACTATGTAAAGAATTTGAAGATATTTTTCTTCAAGATAATCAGTCCCTTACCTTCACCAATAAAATCAAACACAACATTGTCACAAGAGACGACATTCCTATTTACACAAAATCATATAGATACCCCCATATCCACAAAGAAGAAGTAAAAAAACAAATTTCAGACATGTTAAATCAGGGTATCATACGGGAAAGCTACTCACCATGGAGTGCACCTGTTTGGATAGTCCCAAAAAAAGCAGATGCTAGTGGGAAAAAAAAGTGGCGTTTAGTTATTGATTACAGGAAACTAAACGATAAAACAATATCAGATAGATACCCAATACCAAACATAAATGAAATACTGGACAAACTTGGCAAGTGCATGTATTTTACCACATTGGACTTGGCTAGCGGATTCCATCAAATAGAAATGAATCCAAAAGATATTCCCAAGACAGCATTTACAGTAGAAAATGGGCACTACGAATTTGTGAGAATGCCCTTCGGCTTAAAAAATGCACCATCAACATTTCAACGGGTGATGGATTGCGTTCTTAAAGATTTGATAGGAACAGTGTGTCTTGTCTATTTAGACGACATCATTGTCTATTCAACCTCACTCCAAGAACATTCGGAAAATTTAAGAAAAGTTTTTGAAGCCCTTAGAGAAGCTAATCTTAAGATTCAATTAGATAAGTCTGAATTCTTACATAAGGAATGCGCATTTTTGGGCCATTTAGTGACCACAGAAGGAGTAAAACCAAATCCTGACAAAATAAAGGCGATCCAAAACTTTCCTATACCCACAAATCAAAAAGAAATAAAATCGTTTTTAGGTCTACTAGGTTATTACCGTAAATTTATTAAAGACTTTGCCAAAATAACAAAGCCATTTACAGCTTGTCTGAAGAAAAATAAAACTGTTATAGTCGACGATAACTATAAAAAAACGTTTGAAATTTGTAAACAACTCTTGGTAAATGACCCTATCTTACAATATCCAGATTTTTCTAAGCCTTTCAATCTTACGACAGACGCAAGTAATTTTGCGCTAGGAGCCATTCTTTCGCAAGGACCTATAGGGAACGACAAACCGATTTGTTACGCAAGTCGCACACTCACGACATCGGAAATCAATTACTCAACAATAGAAAAAGAGCTCTTAGCCATAGTTTGGGCTACAAAATATTTTCGACCATACCTATTTGGTCACCAGTTCAGAATCATAACAGATCATAAACCACTCACATGGATTATGAGCCTGAAAGAGCCAAACTCTAAATTAATAAGATGGCGACTGAAATTAGAAGAATTCGATTATGAAATTATATACAAAAAAGGCAAACTAAACACAAACGCCGATGCCCTTAGTCGCATAAAGACTGACACATCAGTCAATCTAAACATAAATGCATTTGATACAACGTCAAATCAAGCCACTTCTGGTAGTACTATTCACTCTGCAGAGGAAAACTGCGATGATGGTATTCCGATTTCGGAAAAACCAATAAATGATTTTAATTTACAAACATTATTTAAGACAGGAAACTCTAATTCTCACATAAAACAAGAAGTAGTTTTTAAAAACAAATATAGAAAAACATTTACATACCCCAATTATACAGAGGAAATTATAACACAAATTTTTAAAAATCATCTAGCGCCCAATAAAACCACGGCAATTTTTACAGATAATGAAACTTTTCGCATTATTCAAAATGTATATTCCAAACATTTTGCACAAAGCAAAATTTTTCGTTTAGTTAGGTGTACTGAAATAGTAAAGGACATAAAAGAAAACGATAATCAGGATAAAATCATTCAAGACTATCACGAAAACAATAATCACAGAGGCATACAAGAAACCTATGACCACCTAAAACGCGAATATTACTTTCCATACATGAAATCAAAGATAGCTCAAACAATAAATAATTGTACTTCATGCCAAAGACTAAAATATGATAGACATCCTCCGAAGAATAAGTTTGAAAAACCTCCCACACCTGTAAAACCATTAGATATAATACATATAGACATTTACACGATTAACAGCAAAAATATTTTAACCATTATAGACAAATTTTCCAAATTCGCCGCAGCATATACTCTAACAGCGAGAAACAGCCTTTGCGTTATTAAATCTTTAAAACATTTTCTTAGCCTGCATGGCATACCTAACAAAATAGTTTGTGACCAAGGAACCGAATTCACATCAAACATATTTAAAGACTTTTGTCAGCAATACCAAATTGACCTACACTTTACATCTTTTCAACAATCTTCTAGCAATTCCCCCGTAGAAAGACTCCATTCAACATTAACTGAAACTTACAGATTAATAGTCGAGAAAATTAAAGAAAAAAAGTTAGAAATGGATCATGACGACATCCTAACAGAAGTTCTTATAACCTATAATAACGCAATACATTCTTCTACTAAAATTACACCTTTCGAACTTTTCTATGGAAGAACCTATAAAATTAACCGTCAAATTACATTTAACAATGAACACGAATATCTTTCTAAAATTAATCAATTTCGAACACAACTCTACGAATCTATTAAGGAAAAATTGGAAACCGACACGGACAAACGCATAGAAAAACTTAATGCAGACAGACAAGATCCACTAAATTATGATGTAGATAACTATATATACAGGAAGGAATGTAGGAGAAACAAATTAACACCGAGATTTTCTAGGCACAAAGTGAAACAAAACAACAAAGCAACATTACTTACTACACAAAACACGAAACTTCACAAATCAAAAATAAGAAAAAAACAATTTTCATAATCTTTTATTTCAGATTAATACCCATGATACACACACAAACACTGGAGATACACAATTTAAAAGACACCCAGGGATTATTACAAATAAAACTGGGAACTGCTAAAACAATAATTGACTATATCAACCTTATACATATAATAAAATTAGATTCTTATAAGGATAATGTCATGAAAATTGAGGAATCTGTCAAACAATTTACTCCCACATATTACAACAGAGATTCCTTAAAGGTAACAAAATTTAAACTTAAAGACCTTAAGGATAAATTGAATTCAATAACTCCTAAATACCGCAGGAAAAGAGGATTATTTAATGGTATAGGTTCAGCAGTTAAATTTATCACAGGTAATATGGACGATAATGATGCTCTCCGTATTAACCAGGCTATATTTAATCTAACAAATAAATTACAAACTGAAACCAGTAAACAGAATATACTTAGTACTAGAATCATTGAAAGAATAGAAAATATCACAGACCACATAAATAAAGAACAAGATATAATAGTAGAGTCAATAAAGAATTCTCAAAATAGCATAAATTCCAACTCAAGACTTATAAATGATATGCAGTATTTAAATCAGATTAATTTCCACATTGATTTACTGACAAATCATATTAAAGATGTTTCTGAAGCGATGACATTGTCTAGCCTCGGAATTATACCCAAGATGATATTAAATACGCAAGAGTTAGAAGAAATAGGGAACAATTTAGAGAATCAGTCAATTAAAATTGATACAACAGAACATTTATATGAACTCTTACAATTACAGGCATTTTACAATGATACCAATATCGTTTTTAACATTCAAATTCCCCACATCCCATTAACCAATTACACAATTTCCCATACAATTCCTATACCAATTAATAAAACAAAAGAAATAGTTATAAAACCTTACACAATTTATAATAATAATAAAATTCAATATTTCGAAAATTTATGTAAGAAAATCGAAAACATATATTATTGTAAAGAAAGTTCACTACAAGAAACTATGGAAAATTCTTCATGCTTTGGAAAAATCATAAGTAATTTAGAAGCTAATTGTAATCTCAATAATATAGGCCAAATTACAGAAATATCACAACCTGAACAAGGACTTGTGTTAATAAAAAATTTACCGACCACAGAAATGAAAACATCATGTAACTCCGAAAAACATAATATTGAAGGCAACTTATTAATAAATTTTAAAAACTGTAATGTTATTATTAACGGAATTATCTACGAAGATAACCCAAACATATATTGGGACGATTTTATTGTAAAACTACCCACAGAAATAAACATAAAACCTTTGTCTACAATAGAAACTTTAAATATACCTAAACTCAAAGAGTACCATCTAGAAAATAAGTTAGCCATCGAAGAGTTATCAAACAATACAGAACTTCACAGACACATAAATTATGGAACTTTAATGTTAATAATTGGAATTGTAATTTTCACCTATATAATGAAACAGAAGTCAAAATTAGTGGTAAATGAACTTCCCGCCAATACTGTTGTCGCTTCTGACCATCAATTCTTTTGGCCATCGCTCCATACTAAGGGGGGAGGAGTTACAGAAACAACATCAACAACAACAACATTAACACAAGCACCTACAAAGCCACCAAGGTTAAATCAAGCAAATAAATAATAAAAATTATTAAGAATTGCTAATAAGTCAATAACCGTATGAATTGCTACATATAAAATTAGTAAGAATTTTAAATAGTTCAACAGACCGAAAAAGAACTGTAAAATAAAGAATTGTTCAATAAAAGAATTGTTAAATAAGCATATATTTAAATTTCAAAGAATTGTAAACAGGCCACCAGCTATAGAATTACTAATAATTTTATAAATTGTCAAAATGCAATTATTGCAATTTTCACTTTAAATAAGTTTATAATCGTAACTTTCATTTTTAATTATTGTTTTCAATAAAGAGGAGTAATTTTTGAGCAACCAACGAATAAACTTGTGTTTTTTTTAATACTCGGATTACTACAAGAATTAACTCCCGCGTCGCAATGACCCAAAAATGGCTTGTGAGCTGAACATGTCGCAATATTCCATTCGGCAAATATTTAAAAATGAGCTCGGGGTAAAGCCATTAAAATTCCAAAAAGTGCAAGAACTTACACCGCAACAGAAAGTAAATAGACTCAAAAGAGCTAAAGAGTTGCTTCACTTGGCCGAAAGTAGTGAACTGCCGAATTTAGTTTTCTCCATCTCCGATGAGAAAATATTCGTTGTCCATTTGTTGTATACAAACAAAATTATCGTGTTTACTTGCCAAAGAGGTCAGCTGAAAATGGTTGGCCACCAGGACTCAAACGCCGGCCATGGTGATGGTGTGGGCCGCCATAACAACCGATGGACGCTCTTCGCTCGTATTAATCGACCGTGGCACCAGAATAAATGCCGAATATTATCGCGAAAATATTCTGGAGGGTGTATTAAAGCCTTGGGTACGCTCATACTTTTGCCGCAGACCTTGGATATTCCAACAGGACTCAGCACTATCGCACTCAGCACGCGCCACCCAAGAACGGTTACAAAATGAGTTTCCTCGCTTCATTTGCAGCGCACAATAGCCGCCAAAAACTTATTCTAAAATTTGATGCTATTTCCGACATTTTTACTTTCATTCAATGAAATTAAAAAAAAGGAAAAATTAGGGCGTTTGACTTTGTAGCAGTTTTTTAATTCACACTGTACCTCTAGAATGAATGTATTTTAGTATTAGTATTTTGAAGTTTCAGGATTAGAAGTTTAGACATCTTTTATTCTAGAGCAATGCAATTATTATGACAAATCTCAATGTCGGTTTATGATTCGACATTATCATCATATTGCAGATACTTTTAAAGGCATGCATCCTTTTAAAGGCAAGGACCTGCAAGGACCTGCATTCTTCTTCAATTTTAAATTCGTAATGAGTTGAAGACGATGTCGAAAATTGTTCGTGCATTTGTTTGTAACATGGAATAGGAAGCGTGATAGACCCAAATTTGTTGTAGGATATTCATAGAATCACTTTCTGAATCGATTTATGCATGTCAGTCAGTCCGTTCGTCTGTCCATGTATTCTTGTGTACAAAATGCAAGTCGCATTTATTATCTGATTGAGATGAAATTTTCCAAACAATATTTGTCCGGCCTAGGGACGAACCCTATTGCAATTGGTGAGAATCGGTTAAAATGTAAATATAGCTTCTTTATAAATATGCTCAACCGATTTCGGGTTAATTGTGCACTAAATGACCAATATCAGTCCAAATGACCTGAATTTTGGCACATCCGACCGAATTCAGTCTAGAGGCAAGTGCATCAAATTTGATCAAGTCGGCTCAGAAAAGATATAACTCCCATATATGTTTCATCCGATTTGGTGTTTAAGTCCCTCTCATTCGTAATATGCACTCCACAAAAATGATATTTGGTACCAGATATAAAATACAATCCAGAAATATCTCTGCTAAACTTTATCAAGTTCGATTTCGATTTGAATATAGCTCCTATATATACCTTTATCTGATTTGAGGTTTTTTGTGCACCAAATAACTAAAATCAGCGCAAATGTAGCGAATTGTGCCACTTCCGACCGATTTCAGGCTAGAAGTAAATCAAATTTGGTCAAAATCGGCTCAGATATAGCTATAGCTCCCATATATATGTTTCATCATGTTTTATCCGATTTGGAGCTTAAGTCCCTTATATTCTTATTTATTATACACTGAAAGAAAAAGCTTTATACCATAAATGAAATCCTACTTTCCGTCAATGAAATTTGTTATTGATTTTTAACCAACATAAAGGTTTACTGAATGAATGAAAAAAGTTTCATTAATGTAAAATTAACGAAATTGTTCATAAATATAATATCAATTCTTTATTGATTCAATGAAACACATTCATTAATGCAATGACATTTCTTCATTAATACAAGGACATTCATTAATACAGTGAAAACCAGTCATTAACAAAATGAAAAACTTTTCAAAGATATGTCCGAAAATTGGTATTTGTAGTTCCTAATGGGTTCTAGCGAAACATTGTTGATATCGGTCCACGTCTTCGAATAGCCCCCATATAACGGTACCTCCCGATATTCGCTATTTTGCTGGGTTTTGTCACATTTTTTCACGGATTTGTCTAAAAATTGGTATTTGTTAGTCATAATGGGTTCTAGTTACACCGCACTGTTGTAGAGGGTAATTAGTCGTTGTACTTTTTTGTATGATATTTATAAAATCACATTCTGAGTCACGTGATGTCAGTAAGTCTAACCGTATTTTTATGAATCAAATGCAGGTCGCCTTTATTGTCCAATTGAGATGAAATTTTCCATGTATCATTTGTTTGGCCTAAGAACGAACTCCATAACGTAACGTTTCATTCAGTTCATGATACTGCTTCATTAAATTGGAGCACAAATTTAAATATAATAATATAAACATGTGCACCTAATTACTATATATATTCTTGATCAGCATAAAATTTTTGTTGATTTAGCGATGTCCGTCCGTCTATTTGTCTGTCCGTCTGTGGAAATCATTCTAGCTTCCGAACGACATGAAGTAGGTTGATAACAGTTTACTCAAATGTATATTATGTTTGCAGGTATTGAAAATGGGCCTTGTAGATCCACGTTTTGGTATAGTCCCAATATAACGGTACCTCCCGATATTCGGTATTTTGATGATTTTAACGGAATTGTTTCAAATTTGGTATTTGAAGTTGAAATGGAGATAACAGCATATGACCGAAAATTGGCTGTGCAAGTCCAAGTCTTGATATAGCCTCCATGTAATGGTACCCCCCGATATTCGGTATTTTGATGATTTTAGCGACATTATTTACCGGAATTGTTTAAATTTTGGTATTTGAAGTTCGTAATGGATACTACAGCCCAAAACAGAAAATTGTCTTTGCAGGTCCACGTCTTCGTATAGCCCCCTTATAACGGTTCCTCCCTACATACGGTATTTTGATGATTTTAGCTACATCATTCACCGATTTTTTTTTTAAGTCTCGAATGTCAATATTGTAATGGCTTATGACAAAAATTACCTATGCAGGTCCATGCCGTCGTATAGACCCTATTATAACAGCTACATTCGGCATTTTTAAGATTTTAACAGAATTTTAACGAATTATATTGTTTTTGAGAATTGCCAAATTCGTTCCAAATATAAGAGGCCCTACCGAACTTACAGCTTTTTTACTTGTTACTTGTTTTGTTTTCCTGTCAGAAAATTTAATACTTCAATTTATAGAAATATGAAAAATTCTAGTTCGTTATTATTCTACTTGATTTTCGAAATTTTAATGGAAAAAAAGAAAAACAAACAAACCACTGTCCCCTTGGTCACCTCCAATTGAACATTATTACATGGCATACCAATTGAAATCCCCTGGTTCGTTTTTTGCTATTTTATTGTGTGCCAGCAACTACAGCAATTTTGTCTATCCCCCTTGTCAGTCGGCCATTTGGTATTTGACTATGGCTATTCGCCTGTCTGTTCCATTGTATACGGTGATAAATTTCAATTTTTGGTTCGTGACAAAGTCATTTATCTGCTGTTATTACCGTTATTTTTGCTTTGTGTATTTTTATTCTGTAACGCACACTCACACAAACATTAGGGACATACAAACACACACACACGCGCGTACTAACGTACATATTTATAGAAAATAATTTTTATGTTTAGTTTAGTTATCGTTTAGTTATTTTTGGTATAAATGTTATGATAATCGCAAATATTGAATCAATGTTTTTTTTTTAATAGTTAATAACTGAATTTTGTGTCGATGTTGTTGTTAGTGTTGTTATTGCTGTTGTAACTACTATTTATCATGAAAACGTTAATATTGATTTAAATGATTGAATGTTTAACACTTAGATATATTTACGTGATAATATTTTGATTTACTGGCCGTGAGGGGAAACAAAGTAATTAAGTGTGGATGTATGAGTATGAGTGTGTCTGTGTGTGTGTGCACCGGAAATCATTGGTACGTAAGTTAGCAAATTGACAAATATGAATTGGTAGGTAGTTTATCATTTGTTAATACAATTTAGTGCGATAAGCTACAGTTGCACATGGAATATACATTAATGTGTTATTAATTGTGACTGATGGAATGATAACGTGTGGGTAGAGTAAAGTTACAGAGGGAAGGAGGAGAAGGTGTTTGTGTATGTAAGGACCCAATGGAAAATTTTTGGTTTAAAAAAAGTCAATGTTCATTAGGTTTTTTAAAATTTTACAACAATTTCAATTTTATTTAAAAAATGTAGCAAATAAATATATATTGCGGTGGCAATAATTAATTTTGGAAAGTGGAATGCGCCCTTTAAATCTTTTGGCAGGAACGAACTTTTTATATCCCCACAATGAAAAAAATAAGTTAAATGGAATAAAAAAAAACGTTCCCGTCAGAGAGTAATTAGCCCCTTGTCACCATTGGATTTACTTTGTGCCCACTATGAAGTTAAAATAAGCAAACACAGAGTCTTTATTTGAATAATTTGGCTAATACCACGAAAGTATTATTATTTATTATTATACAAACAAATTATAATTATCACTATATTTATTGTTAATTAATAACATGAAATTATTTCCGTAAATGTTTTTTATTTGCCGTATAATTTTATTTTTCTCAGTAAAAGTTTATTTTTTTTTCAAACTTATTAAAAACATGTTTTTAATATTTTTTTATGATTTGTTTATTTTTTATTAATTTAATTTAACTTTTATTAAATTATTTATTTATTTTTATTCAAAATTATTTATGTGTATTATTATTTTTTATTGATTTAATAATTTATGCTTTTATACGTTACGTCAGAAACTTGCTGTACGTTAGCGAGTAATTGCACAACTTTTCTGACCCAGCAGCTGATCGATAGTCAATATGGTAAGCACAACAAACGGATCGATCTGGTACAACACACATATGTCAAAAAGATTGTTTATTACAGATGGCACAAAAATTGTATACGACAAATGTAAAACAAAACAAAATGAAATAAATGCCAAAAATAATGATGGAAAAGTGATTGTGATGTTTTAAAATTGGGTTAGTGTATGTGTTTTTGATAGTGTTAATAAACAATGAATATAAACAAATATATCTGTTTCTTTTAACTTCACACAAACGATTTCTTTTGGAAATGGCTGTGCTGGTTTGTTGAATGTATGTGTGCTACGACAAACAACACAAAAGAGGCCACATTTGAACACAGATGAAAACACAACAACACTTCTTTCTACTTTGAAATTAATTTTAAATTAAAATTAGTGTTTTTTTTTTTTTGGAAAATATTTTTTGGCAAATAAGCCGATACTTTATTTTTTTGCTGGAAGGACCATGTACAAGTTCCAGTACCGTCGTATGGACTTGTTGTGGTTCAAATTATACTGAGTAGATTTTGAGCCGAAATTTATTGTTACACAAAGACGAACAACAATATAATTTAGCAAACTACAACAAACACAAAAGTATTCTGGCGATACTTACGTTTGTTGTCCGCACAAAAGAAAAAAGGACAAGCAAATTATTCCTTCAAATTAAAAAAAAATTAATAAGTCGGTCCAATTTATTTTACATAAAAATTCACATTTTTTATGAGCGGCCGATCCACTTTTTTAAGCTTCGAGAAGAAGATTGCCGGTCTTATAGATGTGACGACATCGATTGGTTTTAATTATGGATGTCGATGTCGTCGTCTATCGGGTTGGGTGTATTCCCAACATGCTGGGCCCATTGCACTGGCGCAACAGTTAATGCCGTTGCTATTTTTTGAAGCACGGACTGTTGGGCGTCATGTCCAAGGCAGTTCTTGCTGTACCTGCGGGCCAATACCACACTCTCCCTTTGCCCCACTGTCATCATTTTAAATGCGGGACCGTTCCTCAGGTGATGAATGCCGTAGCAAACCTGACAGACTTCATCTTGGCCCATATTCATGATAATGTAACTGCAAGAAATATATTGGAAGAAAAGATATCCAAAAAAAAAAAAAAAAAAAAAAAAAAACAAGTACAAAAACGTTATGTTTGGCCGGGCCAAACATTTAATAACATTTACTAAAGGAAACATTCGAGTTGAATGGGATTTATACCTAAACGTGGACCCATCATGAACCTGAAATACCAAATTTCAGACAATACTCTTGTCAACCCCTATCAATATATCGAATATTGGTATTGTGTTAATTACGAAATAACAAAATTAAAATACATATTAGCGGACAATTCCATTATAAAATATGGCGTAAATTTCCCAAAGGAGGTATTGTAATTTAGACGACATACAAAAACGTGAATTTACATTGCATATAATCCTGTATTTCGACAAAAGTTACATATGCAGGGTGATTTGAAAAAACTGCAACCAACTACAGACTGCTGTCGTTTCTAAGCTACTCATCCGACAGCTAATTATATTGTTTAGAAGCATTTTCCAGAAAAAAGTTATTCGTGATGGAATTCAAGCGTGAAGGTGTGATTTCTTTATATTTGGCTGGAAAACCATAAGTGGCTATCGTTAGAGCACTCCAGCATTTAAATGTGAATAAATCGTTTGTGTCTCGTACCATTGCTCGTTATCGTGATACTAGCAGCGCAGCCCGATGTCAAGGAATTGTACGGTATAAAACAACAACATCAGCAGAAATGGTTCGAAAAGTAAAGAAGGGACTTGATCAGAACCCGCGTCGCAGTGACAGAAAAATGGCTTGTGAGCTAAACATATCGCAATATTCCATTCGGAAAACATTGAAAAATGAGCTCGGGGTAAAACCATTGAAATTCCAAAATGTGCAATAACCCACACCGCAGCAGAAAGAAAATAGACTCAAAAGAGCTAAAGAGTTGCTTCGCTTGGCCGATAGGGCTGAACTGCCGAATTTCGTTTTCTCCTATAAGAAAACATTTGTTGTCTGGCAGTTTGTAAACAAACAAAACGATCGTACTTACTTGCCAAAGAGGTCAGGTGAAAATGTGCACCTACGGTTGGCAACCGGAACTCAAGCGCCAGGCCATGTTGGTAGTGTTGGCCGCCATTACAGCCGATGGTGGCTCTCCGCTCGTGGCATCAGAATAAATGCCGAATATTATCGCGAAAATATTCTGGAGGGTGTATTAAAGCCT
Source organism: Musca domestica (assembly GCF_030504385.1). Lineage (NCBI taxonomy): Eukaryota > Metazoa > Arthropoda > Insecta > Diptera > Muscidae > Musca > Musca domestica. The sequence continues at coordinate 19,347,555 of NW_026712383.1, forward strand.
TGGGCACGCAAACATTTTATCCGCAGACCTTGGACATTCCAACAGGACTCAGCACCATCACACTCAGCACGCGCCACACAAGAATGGTTACAAAATGAGCTTGTTCCCTTTATTTCCAGCGCACAATGGCCACCAAAATCTCTGGATACCATTCCGTTGGACTATTGTGTCTGGAGTATTTTGGAAAGCAAGGTTGGCACTAATTTTTATACCCTCTACCATACATAGTATGGAGGGTATATTAAGTTCGTCATTCCGTTTGTAACTCATCGAAACAATCATTTTAGACCCAACAAAGTATATATATTCTTGATCAGCGTAAAATTCTAAGACGATTTAGCCCTGTCCGTCTGTCCGTCTGTTGTAATCATGCTACAGTCTAAACGAATTAAGATAGGAAGCTAAAATTTTGCACAGATCTCTCTTTTGTCTGCAGGCAGGTCAAGTTCGAAGATGGGCTATATCCGTCCACGATATCGTATAGCCCCCACATTTTTCAATGGAATTGTCTGAAAATTCACACAAGTAGTTCGTTGTGGGTACTTTATACCTCGGCAGAGAATTATCTAAATAGGTCCACAATATCGTATAGCCTCCATATAACGGTACCCCCACGGTATTCGGTATTTTGATGATTTTAGCCACATTTTTCAATGGAATTGTTTGAAATTCCATAAAAGGAGTCCCTTGTGGACATTTTATCCCCTCAAAAAGAATTGTCTATATAGGTCCACGATATCGTATATCCCCCATATAACTGTACCTATGGTACAGTTATACCGATATTCGGTATTTTGATGATGTTAGCCACATTTTTCAATGGAATTGTCTTAAAATCCCCACAAGTAGTTCCTTGTGAGTACTTCACCCCCTGAGAGAGAATTTTCAATACAGGTCCACGATATCGTATATCCCCCATATAACGGTACCCCCCGATATTCGGTATTTTTATGATTTTACCCACATTTTTCATCGGAATTGTCTGAAAATCCACACAAGGAGTTCCTTGTGGGTACTTTATACCTCGGTAGAGAATTATCTATATAGGTCCACGATATCGTATAGTCCTCATATAACGGTACCCCCGATATTCGGTATTTTTATGTTTGTAGTCATATTTTTCAACGGGCAGAGAATTCTCTATATAGGTTAACGATAATGTATAGCTCCCATATAACGATACCCCGCGATATTCGGTATTTTGAAAATCCACACAAGGAGTTCCTTGTGAGTACTTTACATGCAGATTGTTTTAAGATCTATTATCCCGTCAGAATGTGGAAATATAGTCGCAGATCAAAAGCTAAAGAAAGAATTCTTGCAGGACTGTATGCCTTTATAAGAGGACTTTTGAGGTTGTTTTCTTGTTTGTTTCGCTCTACTTTCATAATCTACTGAATTTTCCCAGTAATTAAATTATTTATTTATTAATTTTTTTGTTACGCAGTGTTATGAATATAGATGCACATGTTAGAAAAGACTTCTTATTATGGTATCACTTGTTGTTTGACATATCTAAGAATTTTACCAATTTTTTCTTCTTATAATTACATGTTCAAAACCTTGAAACAATTGTCATTAGTGGCCAAATTTTAGTTATCGAGCCCGGAGTATTTTTTTCAGCGGATGTCAACATAGTTGAGCGATTTGGTATAGCTGCACACCAGACATAAATTTATATGTATGACCAACGATTTTGCCTACTTCTCCCTTGCCGGTCCAAGCCCTTATATATAGCCAATAAATAATCAACAAAACCTTTTTTCCCTCATTATTGCCTTCAAAATGCATGCCAAAAGGACAACTGATAAAAACCCCTATTTAACAATATAAACAATTTCCTTTCTACATATTTTTTTTAATTTTTTTCACAATTAATTTAGATGAAGGGAAATAGATGTAACAGTGTTTATGCAACAAAAAGAGGACATATCCTGTAATAAATATATCATTTGCATTGGCCATTAGCCAACAAACTATGGACGCAATTCGATGTGGCGTTTGTCGTACGGATACGGCGGTAGAGCAGAGTATGTGAATCGGATATCATGGCAAAAGGTTCTGCTTTGCAAATAACAAAATAATTGAAAGTATTTAATAAACAAAAAAAAAAAAAAAACAAAAATAAAATTAAACATTTAACCGGTCAATACATGGCCATGGGGTCACCAATTTTCGGGGCAATAAACCAAAAAATAAAAACATTTTTAGTTTGACATGCAGCAGAATGGTGAGGTTTCTAACATGACTAGGATACAAGCAATTTTTATTTGGAATAATTTATTGATAATTTTTGAAACATGATTGTTGTTATGCAGTTAAATAATTGAAATTTAAGCAATAATAGTAATTATTTTTTGAAATGTTTAAATGCCATATTTGCATATATATAAAAATTGACACTCGAAATCACCCGAATTCAATCACATTAAGGGACAATTATCGTAAGCGATGTGAGAGACTATCACATGAATGCCCAGGAGAAACTATTGACGTAAGAAAATTGGCATTTGCTCTAAATGTCACTATTGGTGTGTAAGGGTGAAATAAGGGGAACTACAATGCAAAATATGAATACGATTAAATCTTAAAACTTATCAGGGCTGTCATAGAAACCAATTTTGTCACTATTAGTTTTAAAAACGACAAGAAAAAATGCTTTGGTGTCATGAAAATCAATGTTATCGGTTTTATTTTCGAATTAGAATTTTATCGGTTTTTGTTGTCATAGAAGCCAATGTTATTGGTTTTGTTATTGGAAATAAACCAAGTTGCTCAGAGCTGTCACTTTTCATTTGCTTTGGATTTTTTAAACAATTTTTAAAGGATATTAAAAGGACTAAAAATGTGGACTTTTTAAAAAATTTTAAAGGATATTTAAAGGACTAAAAATGTGGATTTTTTAAACAATTTTTAAAGGACTAGAAACTTGGATTTTTTAAAGAATTTTTAAAGGACTATAGACGTGGAGTTTTTAAAAAATTTTTAAAGGACTATAGACGTGGATTTTTTTAAAGAATTTTTAAAGGACTATAGACGTGGATTTTTTTTAAAGAATTTTTAAAGAATTTTTAAAGGACTATAGACGTGGATTTTTTTTAAGAATTTTTAAAGGACTATAGACATGGTTTTTGGGAGGAGAATGAAAACACTCTGTGTTGAGATCATTTCCAAATCTCACTCCTGAGAAATAAAACACAACCGCTCGTTTGGGTTGCTGGTTTAAATCTGATTTTATTTTCAAAAATATTATTCTTAACTGCTACAAAAACTGATCTAACTTAACCTATTCGCAGCCACACAATTGTCCTTATCTATTTTTAGATTTACAATGAACCATTGCGTAGCTGTTTGTCCCTTCATTCAAGTGGTCTTGGCTACCTACTGGCGCATCGATAATTGTGTGTGTGTGTGGGTCATGGACTTTATTATTTTACACATTACCATATGCGACAGCGCACAAGATCACTGAATTGTACACATGTGGTATTTTATGACCGCTGGGAAACTTATAATGTTTAAATATTTATTTTTAATTGTTAGATTTTCCCAGTGCCTCAACCGCACACAAAAGGATGTACAAAGTATTTTGTACATTCTCCCGGCCGGGTTTAATATGTATACATTTAGTTTTATTTTTTAAATCTGATTTTACCAAAGGGACAGTTAAAGGGACAGTTGATTTTTGTAAACAGTTAATACTTATAATAATGTAAGCCTTCTGCTAGGTAAACGGCTCCACTTCTTGATCCAGCTTCTTGGCAGCTAAGCATTTTGAGGAAGTCCTTTGAAAAATGTTGTTGTTGATCGGTGATTAAATTTCTTGAAGATTTTGTTGTTGTTGAGTTTTGTGGTTGGTGAGTTGATTTACTGCTATTACCACACTCGATGTTGTTAAAGTTGTATGTAGTTAGTGTTGTATATGTGTTGATTGTATCCGCCGCTTTTGAGGGAAACGAATTTTTGGCGAGAAAAGAAACACACCGCTTCGTTCGGGTGTAGATTCAATTCTTATAGCGAGAAAAGATATAACACCGCTTCGTTCGGGTGTATAATCAATTCTTGCATCGAGAAGGATAGACCACCGCTTTGTTCGGGTGTAGAATCCATTCTCGATCCGGCTCGAAGGACCAAATGTTTGGGAGGAGAATGAAAATGCTCGTATGATGCTTGATTCGACACTGAATTTATTTTTTCATAATTCCATCTTAAGTGCTAGTTTACAAAATAATTCTTAACCTTACACACTATCTAGCAACCCTTACTTTCTATTCAAGAATACATATGAATTGGTGATAGACCAACGCGACTCATCTTGCGTACATTGTCTTGCCTGCATATCTCTTGTGGGGGTCATAAAATCTTTATTACATGCTCATTATCTTATGCAGCAGGCAAACACAGCGTTGGGTAGATTATAATTTACAAAAACTATTAAACATAGTCGTACGTAAATAGTTCAATACAAAATTATCACTAAACTGAAGAGTAAATTCTATGTTGAGAAGAATGTAAGTACTTAGCATAAAGTAAACTAAAACTAAATAATATTTAGATAAGCGTGTGAAACACCAATTCCATTTCCACACACATGTTTGAGTCTTTCAAACATTCTGCGGGGGGGCAAAGTGAATAGATGCTACTCTTGTCGGTTTTATGCATCTTCTGATTGAACATATTAGAGCTATTATGCAGGCGGCTACCATGACCATTAGAGATAAGTGCCCGGAGATGTGATGAAAATTCAACCCTTTTAGATTAAGCTGTGAGACATCGATCGTTTTCAACTGAGACTCTATTTCCGCTAGCCTTGCTGAGTGATTTACCACCATCGGCCCTAAAGGCATGACCGAGAAATTAGACAGCCGGTCTATGTCTGCTACGAAAGATGATTTGTCTTCCACGACCTTCTTCGATGCAATATTGAAAGGTGTGGAAATTGTTGCTCCTTTTACCCTTAATGTACATCCTGGCTTCATCGTAATGATGCCTTGACTCGGTAGCTGGACTATTTGCTGTGAATCTCGACTGCAGGATACGTGAGCTGTTGTTGGTTGAAAAACTTTGAACAACCAGCGGTTGTTGGCTTGCAGCTTCGTCCATAGCGATTCCATCTTTGTCTCAGAGAACTGGCATCTCGGTGCATTTAGGGGCTTAAGAGAGTACACCTCACACGAATGGTCATTTGCGTCGACCCATGGCCAATTACCTTCGCAAACATATTCATCTTCAATGTACAGCTGGCACATGTTTAACTCAGCTTGCGTCATTATATGGTAGGCATCCCTGTGGAAATTATATATCAGATAATGTCCCGATGGCTGTGCTACAACTTTCCCACCGTTCAGCCTAATAGGTAGGGGGATGATCCGATGCAGCTGAGACGTGTGTTGCGTGAACAATGGAATATTAGCTGAAACCATCAGTCGGTCCTCAATTAATGCTGCCTTAGCAGTAAGAAGTTTGTATACCGCTCTAATTTGATCATACTTTTTTCCAGGAAATTTGAGGTGTTCAGGCATGTGCTCTCTTATCTTGGTCATTTCTTCCTGAAGTTGTAACGGCGTAATCAAGGCTGGATTGAGCTTCCCATGGTTAATGTCAATAAGCAGGTTTATCATACTCGACTGTACTCTTTCGTTCTCGCGAATTATTGCGTCCAAATCTTTGGTTACCATGAAAAACCGAATCGACTCTCTATAAACGAAGTATGACTCTTCCATAGCCGCCGTTATGTTGTTCATCTGATCCTGTATCTTCTTGAAGTTGGTATTTACATCTTCCATAGTAGTGCGCAGAATATTAATCGTAGATTCCACGACCGAGGTTTGTTTTTGCATCATAAACTTCAGGTTATATTGATTTTCCAATAAGTTTTGCAAGCTTTCTTCTATTTTTTTCCGATCTTCCGCATCCATAGTTCCGAATAGGACGTGCTGGAGTGACCCGATGAACTCTAATGGCGCTCGTTTGGGCCTCCTACTAGTTCTCGAGAACAAGAACTCGTTAGTGTCTTGTAGACTCCGAACCTGCCTCTCCATAGTTCTTAGAATATTGTCGCACTGCGGCTCGAATATCTGCAACTTTACGCATAGTGGCATCATCGTTTTTAACACGGTCTCGCATTTCTCCATGGATTCAAAAAATGGAAGCATATTAAAAACTATGATCATGTTCCATTTCGAGGCTACAACATTCACTGATCCAACCTGGTCCAAATATAGTGCGGTTGACTCCTGCAGCTCCGTGATATTGGTTAAGCTGTCAGCGACCGTAGGTTTTACTTGAGTTAAAGCAAGAAGCAAAAGCACTAAGTAGCCTGCCAGATTGCCGGTTCTCTTTCCATTGGAGCTGTCACGTTTTTCATCAGTTTTTACGCCTTCTAATGGGCACAACTTGTTCACGGATCTCTTTATCAACCCTGCTTGGGTTTTTAAAGTGGCGACTCTTACTAACCCATCCGGTCCTGGATGGACGTCTTCGACTTTACCTAACGGCCATCGTCCAGGATGTGTTTCCTCATTCTTAACTATCACCACTTGTCCCCTCTGTATATTCTTCTTTTCGGTTTTCCACTTGTACCGTTGTTGGAGTGTTTCTAGATAGTTTGATTTCCATTGCTTCCAAAAACAATTTTTCATTTTCTGCACTTGCTTCCAACGATCTAGGGCTGTAATCTTGTGTTCGTCGCTCGTTTCTGGATAGCTTATCAAGGGCCTTCCGATTAGAAAATGTCCAGGTGTGAGGACTTCCACCTCGTCAGCATTATCATCCATGTTATAAAGCGGCCTCGAATTTAACACGGCCTCGATCTGATATAAAAGCGTAGACATTTCTTCAAATGTCAATTTACTCTCACCAATAACTCTTCGTAAATGATATTTCATTGATTTAACAGCCGCTTCCCATATTCCTCCGAAGTGGGGACTTGCCGGGGGGATAAAATGCCACTGCACTCCTTCTGTCGCTAATATAGGTGCTAGTGCGTTATTCTCCTTCATGGCGGCCTTTAAATCTCTATCCAAATGTTTAACTGTTCCAACAAAATTTGTGCCGTTGTCAGAATATATATGACTAATTTTACCTCTTCTGGCAAACAAGCGCTTTAGGGCCGCCAGAAATGCTTCTGACGTCAAACTGCTAACCGGTTCCAAATGAATTGCCTTTGTTGTCATGCAAATAAATACCGCAATGTATCCTTTATATGTTTTCTGGCCTCTGCCATTTGAACACTTCATGTATATTGGTCCTGCATAGTCTACACCACAATGTGTAAACGGTGCAGATACATTAACTCTATATTCTGGTAACATTCCCATTAGCTGGCATTGATTTTCTCGTTTATATCGTATACATTTGACGCAACCCCGATTCAGCCGTTTTACGTTGTTTTTCAACCCAATAATCCAAAATTTTCTTTTTGGCAAATGTTCCACTATCCGATTTCCACCATGGAGCGTTTTCACATGTGCGTCCTTGATAATTAGATCACTCAGCTCTGATTTATTGAGTATTATGGGATGTTTACGATTATACGCCAGCGAAGCTAACTGTAATCGACCTCCAACTCTCAACACGCCATTCTCGTCTAAAAAGGGATTTAATGAAGCCAGCTTGTGTTTGTGATCAATCGGCGTATTATTTCTTAGTCTCGTGACAATTTCTGGAAATTCTTGTTGTTGATGGCCTTTTATTAAAAACATTTCTGCAGCTCGTAATTCTTCCACAGTCAAGTAATCTGGAAAGTTTTTTCCGCGTAGCTTTGCGATATATCTGAGCACATACGCTATCACTCGCTTAAGTCGTGTAAACGATGAATAATCTTTTACCATATGATTGAAATAGTTGGGACCGCTGTTCGCATTTGTGACGGCCACATTGACATACACAGGTTCCTTTGTATCCCAGCTCTCTTCATCTCGCATTAACCACGACGGACCATTCCACCAGAGATTATTCTCTGGTAACTTGTCTGCTGATATCCCTCTGGATCCCATGTCTGCCGGATTTTCCTTTGATTTTACATATTGCCATTTGGCTGCTGGTACCCATTGTTGAATCTCCTTCACTCTTGTCCTTATAAATCGATCTTTACTAGAACTATTACGTATCCATGACAGCGCTATCGACGAATCACTCCACATAAATACATTTGCTTCTATTGACAAAATTTTCATAACCTTTGTCATAAGTTTCGCTAATAAATTCGCCGCACACAACTCTAGTTTTGGTAACGTCTTCCTATTTTTAATGGGATTGACTTTGCTTTTAGCTGCTACTAGCTGAACAACTCCATTCACTTTAACATAAACTACGGCTGCATAAGCCTTTTCCGATGCATCCGCGAATCCATGCAGTTGTGCTTCAGTTGAGCTGGATACGTGCAACCATCGAGGTATTCGAATCGAAATCAGTGAGTTTAGCTTACTCGTGAACCCTCTCCATTGTTTATTCAGCTCCTCTATTAGTACATTATCCCATCCAATATCCATTACCCATAGTTGTTGAATAAAAAGCTTCGCCGTTATTGTTATTGGTGTTAGCCATCCTAATGGATCGAATATTTTGGCCAAATAGGACAGGGCTTTCCGCTTGGTTATCCGTTGTTCATTGTAAAGTTGCGTTGTAAATCCAAATGTGTCACTTGCTGGATACCATTTCAGCCCCAACGTTTTTAAGCAATCATCTTCTTCTATGTGAAGTACATCATTCTCTCTCTTTGCGTCTATGTTTTTTAGGACATCACTATCGTTCGAAATCCATTTCCGTAGCTTAAATCCATATTTTGCTAGATGTTTATTTATTTTCTCCTGTAATTCTTTACATCTTGAAATAGAATCTGCTCCGGTTAACAAATCGTCCATGTAGAAATCATTTTGTATAATAGCGCCAATGTCTTTATCTTCACATTGAGATCCAATTTCGTCAAGCGTCTTTAACGCCAAAAACGGCGCACACGCCGTACCGTACGTCACTGTCGTTAATCTGTATTGTTCTACTGGACTTTCGCTGCTGGATCTCCACAACAAATATTGGTATTCTTGGTCATCTTTATGTACCCAAATTTGTCGGTACATTTTTTCCACGTCTGCACTTATGACGAACTGATGTTTCCGCCATTTTGTAAGGATATCAAAAATATCTCTCTGCAATCTTGGCCCAGCGTAGAGAATATCGTTCAAGCTTCTTCCATTTGATGTCTTGGAAGACGCATCAAATACCACTCTTACTTTTGTAGTTATACTGCTTTCTCTGATGACAGCTTGATGGGGAAGGTAGTATTTTCCCCGTATTTCTGGCTCTACTCGTTCCATATGCCCCATACTAATATATTCTTCCATAAACTGTTGGTATTCCATTTTTAGTTCAGGGTTGGCGCATAATTTTTTTTCAATGTTCAAAAATCTTGCCATAGCTCTTTTACGTGAATCTCCTAATTCAACGTCTTCCCTGAAGGGAAGTCTGACCATAAACCGGCCATCATTCGCTAACGATGTTGTTGAGCCATAATTTGATATACAAAAGTCATCCTCTGTCACTGCTTGATTGTCGCTCACCTCCTCTATCTCCCAAAATCTTTCCAGAGTAGTAGTTGCTACAATTTTCTTGCTGCTTCCCTTTTTTTCCGTAGTCGGTCCCGACAGTATCCATCCTAGCTTCGTCCTCTGCGCCAATATACTATCTTTTTTGTGAATACCATCTTGAAGGATTTCGTGGTAGACATCGCTTCCAATCAGCACGTCGATTCTATCTGACGACGTAAAGTCCGGATCTGCTAGCGTAAAATTTTCCCATTTATCTATATCGTATTCACACGTTGGATCCTGCTGAACTGAAGCCAACTCAGGAAGTACGACTGCCTCTATATTCACAGCGAAATCGCTTAAAAATCTGGGTTTCACTTCGATAATAACTTTCGATTTTGCTTTACCGACGACTGCTCCTCCAAGTCCATGCAGTGTTACATCTGTTCTTTGCTTTGGCAACTGCAATATCTGTACGGCTTCCTCGCTGATTGAAGACGCCTGAGCACAAGGATCGATTAATGCTCTCAAGGTGATGTATTCGTTTTGCTTCGATTTTACTCGTATCTGTGCTGTTGCAATTAATACATGATGCATTTCTTTTATTGTGGTAAATGTTGATTTTCCTTTGTTGCCTCCTGAAGCCGATTTTTCAATATGAAGGCTGGTGTGATGTCTGCCATTACACATAAAGCAATTCGTTTTGCTAATGCATCTTCTTGTTGCCTTATGATTTAAACAGTTAGTGCACAGCTCGTTCCGTCTTACCCAATCAATCCTCTCCTTCACTGTTAATGTTTTATACTGCTGACATTGGTGAATCTTGTGCCCAAAACTTTTGCAATAACCGCATTTTATTTGATTTTCTTCGCTGTTTGTTGCTGCCACTTCAAAACTGTATTGTCGCTTGAATCTCTGCTTATCTCCATCATCTATAGACCAAACTGAATTCAAAGTTTGATATCTTTGCTCCAAGAATTTTAGAACGTCGTTGATATCTTGAATTTCCGTACACTTTTGTATTGTCTGTTCATATTGTGAAAGAGTCTCTTTATCCAATTTGCGCACTATTATGTGTGCCAGAATTGGGTATGCATCTCCCAGTTTCAAATTCATGGATTTGATTCCCTCAATGCTCTCTATAGCTGTATCCAATAACTTCTTGATACTGTGCACTGATGATCCATTAATTTTTGGCACATCTAATAGGCTGTCCACATAATGTGTGAATAGAGTCCTTTTATTGTCGTACCTTTTACGTAATGCTTCCAAAGCCCCTTCATATGCTGAACTGGTTAACGGCATGTTTTGAATAATCTGCAATGCATCCCCCTTCAAAGCTGACCGTAGACGAAACAGCTTCTCTTGATCTGAGGCATTTTTATCTTCGTGCACTAATGTGCGGAATAATTCATAAAATGAGTTCCAATCTTCACGACGTCCACTAAACTCTGGAATTTTTATTTTTTCGACCATTACGGATTTTCTTTGTGCCGCTTCTAAAGATGTCAACAATTCTGTTATTTGCATCTGAGCTTTGTTGAAATCTTCTCCGGACTGTTCCCACTGATCTTCCGTAAAGTCATTTCCTGCACCTTCTCTCGCCATTTCTGATCGAATGTCGAGCAGTCTGTTCATCTGGACTTCCAGTCTCTCAAGCAGTTTTGTTAAATATATCTCGTCTTTCTTGGTTTCGACCAGTTTTATCATAGAATTTAATTCTGCTACGTTAGAATTAAATTGATTTTCTAATGATCTTGCTAGTTTGTTGTGATTTTCATTTGTCACTTCACCAATTTCCATTAATTTGAATGATAACTGCGGTGCATTTAAACTATGTTCTTGTGGACTTGAATCTCCTTGTTGTGGACTTATTTTAACGGTGTGGGATTCTTCTGCTTCTGCATCATTTAAAATCTTCCATATGTCCTCTTTCATCTTTTGTGCAATTTCATACGCTTTCTCCTTATAATACGGGTCATTTTCATTCTTATCGTCCCTTTTTTTGAGTGCCTCATCATTTCTGCAGAATGTTTCCCATTGTTCTAGCACCTTCTTACGCATGTCTGGTATGGTATTACTGCGATATTTCCTACCTCGCGCCGTCTGCAACATAGCATCTAACACTTTGAAGATTGTGTATTGTTGAGAGTACATTTCTTGGCAACTAGGCATTTTGAGGAAGTCCTTTGAAAAATGTTGTTGTTGATCGGTGATTAAATTTCTTGAAGATTTTGTTGTTGTTGAGTTTTGTGGTTGGTGAGTTGATTTACTGCTATTACCACACTCGATGTTGTTAAAGTTGTATGTAGTTAGTGTTGTATATGTGTTGATTGTATCCGCCGCTTTTGAGGGAAACGAATTTTTGGCGAGAAAAGAAACACACCGCTTCGTTCGGGTGTAGATTCAATTCTTATAGCGAGAAAAGATATAACACCGCTTCGTTCGGGTGTATAATCAATTCTTGCATCGAGAAGGATAGACCACCGCTTTGTTCGGGTGTAGAATCCATTCTCGATCCGGCTCGAAGGACCAAATTTTTGGGAGGAGAATGAAAACACTCTGTGTTGAGATCATTTCCAAATCTCACTCCTGAGAAATAAAACACAACCGCTCGTTTGGGTTGCTGGTTTAAATCTGATTTTATTTTCAAAAATATTATTCTTAACTGCTACAAAAACTGATCTAACTTAACCTATTCGCAGCCACACAATTGTCCTTATCTATTTTTAGATTTACAATGAACCATTGCGTAGCTGTTTGTCCCTTCATTCAAGTGGTCTTGGCTACCTACTGGCGCATCGATAATTGTGTGTGTGTGGGTCATGGACTTTATTATTTTACACATTACCATATGCGACAGCGCACAAGATCACTGAATTGTACACATGTGGTATTTTATGACCGCTGGGAAACTTATAATGTTTAAATATTTATTTTTAATTGTTAGATTTTCCCAGTGCCTCAACCGCACACAAAAGGATGTACAAAGTATTTTGTACACATGGATTTTTTAAAGATTTTTTAAAAGTTATTTAAATTTTTTTTAAAGAATTTTTAAAGGATATTTAAAAAAATTAAATGTGGATTATTTAAAGAATTCTTAAAGGACATTTAAAGAACCGTATATGTGGATTTTTTAAAGAATTTTTAAAGGATATTTAAAGGACTATAAACTTGGATTTTTTAAAGAATTTTTAAAGGACCATAAACGTCTATTTTTTAAAGAATTTTTAAAGGATATTTAAAGGACCGTAAACGTGGATTTTTTAAAGAATTTTTAAAAGATATTTAAAGGACCGTATACGTGGATTTTTTAAAGAATTTTTAAATGATATTTAAAGGACCATAAACGTGGATTTTTTAAAGAATTTTTAAAGGATATTTAAAGGACCATTAACGTGGTATTTTTAAAGGATATTTAAAGGACTATAAACTTGGATTTTTTAATGGATTTTTAAAAAAAATTAAACGTGGATTTTTTAAAGGATTTTTAAAAAAAATTAAACGTGGATTTTTTAAAGAATTTTTAAAGGATATTTAAAGGACCATAAACGTGGATTTTTTTAAGAATTTTTAAAGGATATTTAAAGGACCATAAACGTGGATTTTTTTAAGAATTTTTAAAGAATATTTAAAGGACCATAAACGTGGATTTTTTTAAGAATTTTTAAAGGATATTTAAAGGACCATAAACCTGGATTTTTTAAGTATTTTTTAAAGAATTTTTAAAGGACCATAAATCTGCAAAGCAGCTTTATGAGTAAGTTCACCTTTTCTGATTTACATTCGAAATTGACAAAACCAACTTGGTTTCATGACACCAAATGAAACCAACATTGGTTTACAAAAACGACAGTAAGCAAAACCGACATGGTTTCTGTGACAGCCCTGTATATAAGAGTAGGTAGGTACTAATAGGCGTAGGTATATACTAAATGGCATACCACGAAAGGTAAAGCATGATTCTGAAATTTGAAGAATGGTTTTTAGTTTGTGGGATTTCGAACTTAAATGGGTCATCTGTAGAAATTCGAACTTAAAGCGAATTAAATGGTAAGTAGTAGAATTACAAGGCGGGTACAAAATATAAGAAAATGTACTAAACAATTGATATTTTGTATTAGACAAATGGAAGGAGCTAGAACTGAAATTTGGAATGCGAGTCACTGATGGAGTAAAGGATAGATGTCCCGAAGGGGATTCGCACTTTGAGGTTACGAAAAGTTCTTAAGTGGCACTAAACTTCTTAAGTGGTACCATTCGGTATTATGTAAACGGAAAGAGATAAAAACTTGAACTTTTTTATGAGAACCAAGACTGTTTGATTTATGAAGTGTGCTAAATTGGACTAAATTTGGAACAGTTTGGTTTAGGGTGAACGGATGAAGCTGGAACTTTGAAATTTTGTGCAAGGGTTGTTGTTGTTGTAGCAGCTCATACATCTGTGTTCGTTCGGATTCCATTTTCTGACTCAATTCAATCGGGTTCTGCCTCTAAGTCCAGTCTCAAAAAGGATGCAACCTGTATGGGTTGTGTCCATAACGAGACTGGAGTTAGGTGAGTAGGCTTGGCTGGGCAGCGAAATAGGTGCAGCGTGTCATGTGGGCCTGTGCCACATGCTGGGCAGATGTTCTGCACGTCGCCGTTAATCCGGGCCCAGTAGGAATTTAGGCGGCTGCACCATCCGGATCGTAATTGAGCCAAAACTACTCGGGTTTGTGACGGGAGGGGGATGGTCTCTTCCTTGTTCAAGGGTCGCTGTCGGTGGTAGGTTTGTGATAAAGAAGTGATTTTGAAACTTATGCACAAGGGCACGAAAGTACTAAAAAGCACTATATTTGGTACAATTTGGTATTGGGTGAACAGATAGTGGTAGAAATCAGAAATTAAGAATTAAGGTCACTATACATGTTTAGCCCGGACATATGGAGATACCGAATTGTATTCTATTCGTATAGGGTGAAGGGATAAAAAAATATTAAATTTAATATTAAGTTTACTGATACAAATGCGCCCTATATACTAAATGGTACTAAATTTGGATTTGGGTGAAGGGATATGTTTTCGGAAATGCGTTCAGTATTTGTACGAAAAATATTAAATGGTACTAAATTATTAAATTAAAGGAATAGGTGTGGAGTCCTCAAATGTTATATTGAGATCTTGATTGATATCAGGAATATGGAGGTGGTTCTGGAAATGTGTGGTATTATTGTTTAAAATGTACTAAGTGGTACAAAATTTGGTATTGGTGAAGGAAAAGGACTGGAATCCTTAAATTTGATATTGAGGTCTCGGTTGGTATGTGTAATAATGCTATGGAGGTGTTTTTAGAAATGTGTGCTATTTATATCCTCGGCCATATGGCTACAGAGGGTATATATCATTTGATACGGTCAAAACCTACCTAGTTGAAATAACGATTTTATACCCTAGTTCTCTTTGGACCAAATCCGTTTCAGATCATTTAGAGTCGATCTAACGATGTCCGTCTGTCTGTCCGGCTGGCTGGTGCGCACGATAACTCTCAAAGGGAGTATCCGATTTTGTCTAAACTTGGTACATCGTAATATTTTTGTCGAATATAGATTGGGTTCGGAGATGGGCAATATCGGTCAACTATGGTACCTCCCCCACAAAAGGTCGAAATTTTCAAAAAATATATTTTTTTCCACAGAAAGAGAAAGGATAATCCATTTTTTTCCAACTTTGCAAATATTTGCGTTAGTGCTAGGTCTGGTGCGAAAATGGACAATATCGGTCCACTCCATCAGTACCTCCCCCACTAAATTACTAAATTTGGTGATGGAGAAAATTACTGAGCTGAATTAGTGAAATTGTATATTATGGTCACTGTTGTCATCTGAAGTAGTATAGTAGTATAGTTGATCGAAAATTACAAAATGCTACTGCATTTGGCAATGAATGAAGGAATAGATCTTCAAAGTCTTTTTTTACTTTTGTCTCTAAAAGTTGTACCTCCGCTCAATGAATTCTTAATTCATCTGGGTTCCTAACTAAAATTCTAATAATTCCAACATTTTTTTTATTTTAAAATGACTTATAGAGCAGAAACGTGTAGAAATTAACACAAAATTCTTGCCACCTGGGATCCCATGCTTTATTGACAACTCCTTGCTATTTTATAAAAAAACTTTCCTCACTCCATTCCTTTCTTTTTAACTGAGTCAGGTTACCCAGTATGACTGTATCCTTTGAATACAATATATACCTGCAAACTCCTCCCAACACATTCCCACTTTCGTTGCCATTAGCAATTCTCTTAAATTGGTTACTTTTATTCAAATAAATATAGACATTTGTATATGTCTACGGGTACATGAAAAAGCTTCAATGGTATTTAAAATTTTATTATGTGGTTATCACAACAATTTACAGTCGAGCCAAAAAAACTCGAAATAAAATAAAAACGCAACAAAAAAACGCCCACACATACTTGTTCAATATCAAACGAAAGTGGGAAAAAATAAAATTAATTTAGACGGACTTACGGGGCAAAATTGGTAAGGGGGCCTCATATTCTTATTATGCACAAATCATTCCGAAATGTTATTTTGGTCATATGGTAAAACGGGATTACAAATTATTTCCGTTTGGCGGTCTTTAGTAAAACTGGCTCGGGAAAGATCAAACTTCATCTATGACTTAGTATCGAAAATTTACTTAAGAACATTGTCTTCACCGGGTAGGAAAACGAGAAGTCCACAATTAGAGAGCTGGTATCCTCTGGGTGTAAAAGGGGGAAACCCTCAAGATTCTGATGATTCTGGTACTATTCATTCTCCCTTCTAACGAGACCCAGCATGAATACGTTCCACACCAAATAAATTCGAAGGTTCGAATAAAAAAAAATATGTTCGTTCCAGTGGCTAATTATTTCCCAGAAAAAATTATTAGAAACGCTTTATCTTCCAAAATATTGAACGAATCGATTTGTATACGATATTGTGAAGCCTTAGCAATTGATAGTATATTTTATTTTGGGCTTGAATGTTGCGACCATTTGCACATTTTTATACCCTCAGCCATATGACTGACAACGAAAACGATCACAACGAAATAACGGTTTTTACCCGATTTGGTCCAAACTTAGTACATCGTAATATTTTTGTCAAACTTAGATAGAGTTCGGAAATGGGCAATATTGGTCTGCTCCTTCTGGTACCTCCCAAACAAGTTCAAACATCTTCATTGAAAATAATTTACCTCATAAAAAGAGAACGGACAATCTGATTTTATTCAAACTTTTTAAATCTTTGTATTTGCATTACCGCAATATCGGGTGCGAGAATGAACTAGATCGGACTACTGGTCCTGGTACCTCCCCCACAAAGGATAAAATTTTTGAAGAAGAACAACGCTCATAAAATGAGAAATAAGCATCCGATTATTTCCAAATTTTGCACGCCCCAAGTTTGAAAATGGGATATATCGGACCACTCCTTTGAATGGGATATATCCCCACAAAGGGTCAAAATTTACAATATATTCGAACGGTCATAAATTTCACACATGTCAATATTTTACCACTAAAAAATTTGGTGTAAAAATGGAGAATAGTGGACCATTCCTTCTCGTACCTCCCCCACAAAGGGTCAACATTTTGAATAACCAAAACGCTCATAAGATGCGAAGTAAGCATCCGATTATTTTTAAACTCCGCACATTCCAACATTTCTGCCAAAACAAGATCTGGTGTGAACATGGGATATATCGCACAACTCGTTTGAATACCTTCCCTACAAAGGGTAAAAATTTGATATATCTTAAATGCTCATAAAAAGCGAAACATGCATCAGATTCTCTTCAAATTTCACAAGATGGGGTGTGAAAATGGGATATACACCGTCTGATACCTCCTAGAAAAAGGTCAAAATTTTGAATAAAATGGGATATATCGGCGCATTCCTTCTAATACCTCCCCCAAAACGGAATAATAATAACTATTATTAAATGTAAAATAGAGTGTCCCATTATTAACCGTTCCGAACTTTATATATGCCATTTGTAACCATTCCAGTAAATAACATCAACAACAAAACAAAAATCATCAAAATACCGAATATCAGGAGGTGCCCTTATATGGGGGATATACGATATCGTATTTAGACAATTATCTTCTAGAGGATAAAGTACACACAAGGAACTTCTTGTAATTGTCAGACAATTCCATTGAAAAATGTGGCTAAAATTATTAAAATACCGAATATCGTGGACCTATATAGATAACCCTTTTCTTGGGGATAAAGTACTCACAAGGAACTCCTTGTGTGAATTTTCATACAATTCCGTTGAAAAAGGTGGCTAAAAATACCGAATATCGGGGTACCGTTATATGGGGAATATACTATATCGTGGACCTATATAGACAATACTCTTTCAGGGGATAAAGTACTCATAAAGAACTCCTTGTGTACAATTCTATTGAAAAATTTAGCTAAAATTTTAAAAATACCGAATATTGGCCGGGGGGGGGGAGGTTGGGGGGTTACCGTCATATGGGGGCTATACGATATGGTGAACCATCTTCGAACTTGACCTGCCTGCAGACAAAAGACCTGATCTGTGCAAAATTTTAGTTTCCTATCTTAATTCGTTTTGACTGTAACGTGATATGGGGCCGACCATGTGATACCCTACAACGATATAATATGTTGCAAGTCTCCTTATTTCCAATCCATTTTTGTAGATTTCGTTTTTGAAGTAATGCCATAGAGCCCTGCACAAATGTAACCTTTGGTTTATGAAAGGGTGTAATTCCCTCATATTTACACTCTCTATCGTGCTGATAGGTATTCAAAAAAATTTCACACAAAAGTTGTGGTCCATTTTACGCACTAAATACAATCAAATGGTTATCCAAAATGCTAGACTTCTACTGTGTACTATACTCTAACCTCATGCGAAATTCCATGTCGATTGGTCTTTAATTGTGATCCGTAGAGCAACTGCAAAATCTGGAAAGTTTTAATTTTTTGGTAATTTGAACCTCTAAATATACATGTTCAAAAGCAATAGGATTCTATTCTGATCCTAACCCTACATCACATGCAAAATTTAATTTTTAACATCCGATTCCATTTAGAAAATGTAATACTTCGGTCGACTATATTTGTACCAAACGTAAATTTTCTAAAAATTATCACATATCATAAGTGAAGGAAGTAACCAATATACGTGTCAGGTTTGGATCACGTCGCAATATTTACACCATATTTTTCCATATTGGCCCCATCTTTCGGAACCTACTCCATACAGGGTCAACAATTTGAATAAATTTAAATAAAATTGGCTGAGGGTATACATCTGTCGGCAAAACCGACTGATTCTTTTTAGCTTGTTAATAATATCTTTTTATGTAATTTTTTGTAGGTTGTATTCTTTTCTACCAAAAAGTCATCATGAGTTCTGAAGAATTGTCAAAATCCCTCCAGCCGTATGTGAGTTATAAGCTGTCGAACTAACATCCTCTTTTTTAGTATAAATGAGGTTGGATATCAGCTTCAATATAATGGTCAAAAGTGACCTTTTTCTGTATTTGTGATTTCGCTGCTATTAAAATTATTCGCGATTAAATGTTCGTACTTAAAGTTATGGCATTACATTAAACATTAAAATTATGGCATATTTCACCCGTAATATATTATTCAATCACCATTCAAATTCCATGCGACCTCTAGAGCAATTGCAACATCAATAATTTTTTTTATTTTTGATCTATTTCAACCCCTAAATAGTTTTCGATCATCAAAAACAGTAGTTTTCCATTATGACCTTAACCCAACCTCCATGATAAATTTTGTAAGGATCGGGTCATAATTGTCCAAAGTCCATGGAATTAGTAAATCTATTTGTTTGGGGCTATACATATGTCGAATATTTTTGTGATTAACTGCACACAAAAGCGATATTTGGATATTGGGGTCGTAACCTTCAATAACATTCGGGATGCACCCATATATATTGAGGCTATACTAATAATTGGGGTTATAATTTTTTAAGTAACGGAAAAATAAAGAAACGGAAAAAAATAGTTAAAGTTAAAAATGAAGTTGTTTCTAAATTTTAAATATTTTAGTGAGAATCTACAAAATTTATCTACAAATCTAAAAAACAGAACATAGAGAAAAGAAAACATTAAATATCAATATCACGCTGAAATTTCGCTTTACAGCTTATTTTGGTTCGGAATTGGGACTGAAATACAGAAAATCGGATGGTACCGTAGTTTGGGGACGTCAATATTACATCTGAAGTGTTTTTTAATTTGTGGCATCGTTCTCAAAAATATCGAAAATCAGAGGGTACTCTTGTGTGTTGGCCATACCTGACATATACAATTTTCAATATCAAACATTCTTGGGACAATAGCAATATTTTTGCTATAGTTAGAAGTTCAATTAAAGGAAAGACAGACTGATATGCCTGAATCGGCCAAAATGCTTGATCGATTTTGAATATATAATTTATTGGGTCTCCACTGAATATATCGAGTAGATATAGACGCAATTAGAATCGTAATATAATTTCCATACAATGTATGGAAGAGTGCATAAACAGGCCCTCAAATGTTTGACTGCACAATTTCTTCCATCTCTGTTGGTATGTGGTTTTATACTGACATTGTTTAGAAAATGTTTGCATTTATTTTCGATATGCATGTACGTTTAAATGTTTGACATAAAACCAAATTGAAATTACTGTCTTTTGCTGAAAAAAAAACTTTTTCCAATAAAATTTATTGGCATTTCGATAGTAATTTGCCAACTACATAAATGTATGGTAAATGAACTAAAAATTTGTTTTAGATTTCCATATGTGAAACTAATAGAAAGCGAAACACCTAAAACAACAGCAACAACAATAACAACAACAAGAATTATGGTGGCGACAAAAGTTATGGTGGCCATATCTAATAGAAATGGAAAGTAGATAGAGCAGCTGTTTTGGTCTGGCCATTAGCAATTAGTCGGTGCAGCAGTAGAGGTTGTATAAAAAATTGGTTACAAATTTTTGTAGGCGAGACCGATAGGGAAAAACCATACATTAATATTGAATACAACTTCATGAAAGGAAAAATGTAATTTATTCAATTTATAACTAATTAAATAGATGATTAAAAAATATTAACTTGATTTGACTCATTCGAAATTAAAAATTAATTTAAAAATATATTACGATATTTGAAAGCCATATCTTTATGATGGGTATCTGGAAAAGGTCAAATATTTCTGTTATTTTTCCAAATATGTCCATTTTTTCGTAAAATTCTACAATATGGTTCCAGTTGCATCCATATTTGCGAGCTTTTAACTATTTCTGACTAGATCCAAAATGGTACTCTCGACATATATTTGTTGCTTACTAGCAAGTGCTCGCAACTTCGTTAACGAGAAGTCAACCTTAAAACTTTTCATTCGTTTCAACACTTCGAGTTATGCCTTTTCAGTAATCAAAATGCACAATTTGTTCAGTTTGACAAAATATTTTAATCAAAAAAACATATATCGTTCTAAATTTTCAGTTTCTTAAGATTTTATATGTTACACAATTTTTTCTGTATCGGAAAAATAGGAAACTTGATAATCTCTCGTTTTGAAGTTTACCAAAAGTATACTACTTAAATCCAATGGTAACAGATTACATTTTTGAGGCAAAAATCATTTCGACGCCTTTTCATAGCAAAAATTGGCCCTCACCATATCTAAATCCCAACAACAGTGAGTTCAATATAAAATTTCCGGATTCAAGCTATATATATTCACTCAAATTCAGTACCATTTTTCATTTTTCGAACAATCATAGTAAGTATTCCCAAATCCACAAAAAACTGCAACAAAGTCAAACACCATAATATTTACATTTTTTTTTAAATTTAATTGAATGAAAGCAAAAAATGTCGGAAATATCATCAAATTTTAGAATAATTTTAGATATGTTCGAATCGGTCACTTTTGGCACGAATTATGGCCTTCAAACGGCCAATGATACCTTCACAAGCTCCCCGAATGTTACACTGCGATATTTTGGCCCATTCCCGGCGAAGCGCTTGCTGGAGGTGATCGACACTTTGGTATTTTTTAATGCCAACCTTGCTTTCCAAAATACTCCAGACACAATAGTCCAACGGATTGGTATCCGGAGATTTTGGTGGCCATTGTGCGCTGGAAATGAAGCGATGAACCTCATTTTGTAACCATTCTTGGGTGGCGCGTGCTGAGTGCGATGGTGCTGAGTCTTGTTGGAATGCGGCCAAAATTTTACGTGCCCAAGGCCGTAATACATCCTCTAGAATGTTTTCGCGATAATATTCGGCATTTATTCTGATGCCACGATAGAGAGCGACCATCGGCTGTTCTGGCGGTCCACACCAACACCATGGCCGGCGCTTGAATTCTGGTGTCCAGCTGTCCTCTTTGGCAAGTAAACATGATCATTTTGTTTGTTTACAAGCTGCTGGACAACGAATGTTTTCTCATCGGAGAAAGCCAAATTCGGCAGTTCACCACTTTCGGCCAAGCGAAGCAACTCTTTACCTCTTTTGAGTCTATTTTCTTTCTGTTGTGGTGTTATTTCTTGCACTTTTTGGAATTTCAATGGCTTTACCCCGAGCCCATTTTTTAATATTTGCCGGATGGAATATTGTGATAAGTTCAGCTCACGAGCCATTTTTCGAGTACTGCGACGCGGGTTTCGATCAAGTCGCTTCTTTACTTTGCGAACCATTTCTGGCTACGCTGCCAGTATCACGGTAATTTCGTACGTTCATTGTACTCATATCCAAAACTAACATTTTCTCTCAATCACAGATACAAACAGTGACATCCATATCAAATTTCAGGATTTCAGATACTTTCCTTCACACTAGACGAAATTTAGTACCATTTAGTACTTTTCGACATAGACAACATAGACCTCAATATCAAATTTGAGGATTCCAGGCCCGTCCCTTTATCCAATACCAAACTTAGTACCATTTTGTACAAATATGGCCCGAATTTCCAAACCACCACCAAATCTCAAACACAGATACCATCATGAATCTAAATAAAAATTTTAAAAATTCACCACTGAAACCAACAATATCAATTTGGTACCATTTAGTACTTTTTGTACAACTAAAGTACACATTTCCAATATTACCTCCACATTTTACTTCAGATGGCAACAGAGGCCTTAATATTAAATTTGACGTTTCTATCCCTATCATTTTACCCAATACCAAATTTAGTAACATTTAGTACTTTTCGTACATTTATAGGACGCATTTTCAAAAAAAAAAAAAGACTCAGTTCCAGATATCAACAGAGACCATAATATCAAATTTTAGAATTCCCGCCTTATCCATTCATACAATGCCAAACTAAGTATCATTTAGTACTTTTCGAACAATTATAGTTCACACAGAATAAACAGGCACCATAAATAATCCAAATATTAAATTTCAGATGAGTATCTCTATCCCATCACCCAATACCAAATGGAGTATAATTCAGTACTTTTCATACAATCATAGTACACATCTCCGATGTCACTTCCGTATGTGCTGGCTATACATGAACAGCGACCCTAATACCAAATTTCTGATGTCAAGTACTATCTTTTTAACCATAGCCAAAGCGAATCAATGATAGTACTATTTATACATTTCGTGGACTTGCACAATCATAGTATACATTCCCAAATCCACCTACTTATCACAACACTACAGGGTGACAGAAAAATACTGCAACAAAGTCAAACGCCATATTTTTTATATTTTTTGTTTTTTAAATTTTATTGAAAGAAAGCAAAAAAAGTCGGAAATAGAATCAAATTTTAGCATAAGTTTATATTTGTTCGAATTGGTCATCATTGACACAATTATGACCTTCAAACGGCCAATGAAACCGTCATACGCTGCCCGAATGTTGCACTGCGATTTTTTGGCCCATTCCCGGCGAAGCGCTTGTGGAGGTGATCGACACTTTGGTATTTTTTAGTGCCAACCTTGCTTTCCAAAATACTCCAGACACAATAGTCCAACGGATTGGTATCCCGAGATTTTTGTGGCTATTGTGAGCTTGAAATGAAGCGAGGAACCCCATTTTGTAACCATTCTTGGGTGGCGCGTGCTGAGTGCGATGGTGCTGAGTCCAAGGTTAGAATATCCAAGGTCTGTGTCCAAATGTTTGCGTGACCAAGGCTTTAATACACCATACCAGTAACGAGCAATGATACGAGACACAAAAGATTTACTCACATTTAAATGCTGGAGTGCTCTAACGATAGCCACTTGTGGTTTTCCAGCCTTGAAATCCATGACGAATAAATTTTTTCTTTAAAATTCTCACCAAAATGCTATTGTACGCTTGTAAACAATATAATGAGCTATCACTGGAATAATTTTAACAGCTGTCGGACAAGTGGCTTAGAAATCACAGTTGGCTGAAGTTGGTTGCAGTTTTTTCATCTTACCCTGTATATTACTGAAATCCTTGCACAATAGTTACAGATTAAATTGTTGAGGCAAAAATCATTTCGACGTTTTTTCGTCGTCCTCACAATATCTAAATGCCAACAACAGTGAGCTCAATATAAAATTTTCCAATTCAAGCTCTATCCACTAACTGAATTGCAGGTTTCGAACAATCATAGTACACATTCCCAAATCCATATCCATCTCTCAAAACTATAAAACAACAGGGGTCTCCATATAAAATTTCAGAATTTCATATTTGTCCTAAGTCAAATTTCGTTTGTTCATAGTACGCATATCCAAATCCAGCTTCTTCTCTCAACCACAGAAACATTTAAAATTTCAGGTTTCCTGCTATATTCCATCAAGCAAGACTAAATTTAGTACTTTTCCTACCCACAGAGACCTCAATATCAAATTTGAGGGTTACAGGCCCGTCTATTTATCCAATACCAAACGTGACATCCATAAAAAAAATTCATGTTTATTGGTATATCTCTTCACACAAGACCACATTAAGCACCATTAAGTAGTTTTCGTACCCACAGAGACCTGAAATTTGAGGATTTCAGGCCTGTCTCTTTATTCAATACCAAATGTAGTACCATTTTGTACACATATGGCCCGCATTTCCAAATCACAAACATACATCTAAATATCAAATTTCCGAATTTCACTGACACCAAGAGTACCACTGAGACCAACAGTACCACTGACACCAACAGTACCACTGACACCAACAGTACCAAGTTGGACGTTTTGTGCAATTGTAGTACACATTTCCAAAACGACCTCCACATTTCATTTCAAATAGCAACAAGGGCCTTAATATCAAATTTGACGTTGCGAATCCTATCACTTCACCAAATACCAAATTTAGTAACATTTAGTACTTATCGTACATTTATAGCGTACACGTTTTTTAAAAAAAAACTTCTTACCTTAATTTCAGATACAAACAGAGACCCTAATATCAAATGTAAGAATTCCTGCCCTATCCATTCACCAAATACTAAACTTAATACCATTTAGTACCTTTCGATCAATTATGGTACACATTTCCAAACCACTGGCAAATCTCACACACAGGCACCATCAATAATCCAAATATTAAATTTCAGAATTGAATCTCTATCCCATCACCCTATACCAAATATAGTATAATTCAGTACTTTTCGAACAGTTATAGTACACATCTCTGAAATCACTTCCCTATGTGCTGGCTACACATGAACAGCGACCTTAATACAAAATTTCTGATGTCAAGCACTTTATTTTCATCCATAGCCAAATCGTATCAAAGATAGTACTATTTCGTACATTTCGTGGACTTGTAGTACACATTTTAAGCCCACCTCTTCATTACAAACCTACGACCAACAGGGAATCCAATACAAATTTGCAATTTCATCCGTTCATAATTAACCAAACTGTTCCACATTGAGTACCACTTAGTACACATTTCCAAAACGAGCTTCACATATAAAACTTACTTTTCAACCTTAATTTGCATACAAAATTTCCAGTTTTTATCTTTATCCGTACACATAATACCAAATAGTACCAGTTTAGAAGTTTAGTAACATTGGAGAACATTTCCTAAATTTAAAATTCGTGCATCTGTCCTGCAATCCATCAGTGACTCTTATTCCAAATTTCAGAATTCCAGCTCCATCGTTTTATCACAATTCTAATTTGTGCCAAATTTAGTACACATGAGTACGAATTTCCAAAAGTTCCTACATAACTCAATCCTACACTCCGTCGTAACCCAAACTCCAAATTTTAAATTTCCACCCCTGCTGGTTCGCCCAAATTCAATTGTACTTTATTTTGTACATATATGTACAGATTTCCAAAACCACCCACGTATCACCATCCTACACCTCGCCAGTAATTTTATTTCAATTTTCAGGATACCAGCTCTATTGGTTCACACATATCCAATTGTACCAAATAAAGTACCATTTAGTACATTAAAGTACAAAAAGTTACAAATTTTTTTTAGTAATCTTATTTCCAAATTTCAGGATTCTAACCCTATTAGTTCTCCCAAAATTTAAATTGTTCCAAATTTAGTACCATTTAGCACATATAATTACGAATTTTCAAAATTACCTAAATTCCGTTGTTGCTAAATGGTCATGCTTAATACCTATATTGTTTTTTATAATGGAACCAAAGAATTAAATAAAACTAAAATCCTTTTGGAAAATATTCTAAATTTTACAACATTTACATTTACATATTTCTCCACTTGTTATGCTTTCGTTCTACCTGAACGAAGTAGCATAACCATGTAAGTTGGTTTTTGTCTGTTACTGTCTCTATTAATAAGACAGTGTTGCCCTGTTTGTTCGGGATACCATATTACCAAAACGACACTGTTTTACCTAAATTCCTCTTTTCCAGAATGCAATAGTAATCTTATTTCTAATTTTCAGAATTCCAGCTCTATCGGTTCACACAAATCGAAATTGTACCAAATTTGGTACCATTTAATATTTTTCGTGCGCATAAGTACAAATTTCGAAAACTTCACCCGAATTTCAATGCTACACTCCGCAAGTAATGTTAATTTCAGATTCCAGGATTCCATCTCCAACCGATCCT
This sequence comes from Musca domestica, assembly GCF_030504385.1. Classification (NCBI taxonomy): domain Eukaryota; kingdom Metazoa; phylum Arthropoda; class Insecta; order Diptera; family Muscidae; genus Musca; species Musca domestica. The sequence goes on from NW_026712383.1 coordinate 19,374,174, forward strand.
CCAAATTCATATTGTTGTGAATTAAGTACCGCGTAGTACTTTTCGAATACATGAGTACACATTTCCAAACTTCCTCCTTACATGGACTCCACTCGTCAACCTTGATTCCCATTCCAAATTTCAGGTTTTTAGCTGTAACCGTTCACATGATATGAAATGGTACCAAATGTAGTACTTTTCGTACACTTATAGTGCGAATTTCCAATAACCCTTTGATACATCTATCATACACTTCATCAGTGACCTGGGCCTCAATTCTTGTTTTATGAAAATGTGAAATGAAAACTTTTATAAAGGACAGAAGTGTCAAATGAAAAATTTTATATAGGAAATATTTTTCATTCCTTATTTTCATAGAACAAGAATCCAGCCCCTGATTCCAATCCTAATTTCTAGATCTACTGCTTCCTCAAATACAAATGGTACTATATTTAGTATCTTTTACTACTTTTCGTACCGTTCTAGTACGAATTTTCAAAAACCCAGCCCTATCTGAAACCTTTGGACCAAGAGTGACCCTCTCAAGATTTCAAGATTCTGCCTTCAGCCGTTTCGTCTGGGCGTTGATGAATTGGTGAGTCAGTCAGTAAATTAATCCGCCAGCCAATTACTTTACTCCTTTATTTACATAGATTTAGATATTAATATATGCCAAAATTTTGCACGACATATCCTTTTTTCAAATATGTAGGGTATTTCCAAAACCCTCTACACACCCAGTCTCTCTACCTCTAATATTGAAATAGTTTTCAAAACATATTTGTGGTTACACTTACCGCAATAGAGTTTAAATATTTCAGATAAAATTACAAAAATTCTTCCACACACATACTATATTTGCACATCTAGTGCAACGTTGGTATTTTGTCCATATGTATGTATATGGTCACATACATAAATAAAACTATGTACATTTTGTACACATGTTTTGAAAACCAAATGAATTTGCCATTTTTAAAGTGGACATTTAGAAAACAATTAATTTGAACATTTTGTTGGTGGTATTACCGGTCATCATCATCATCGTCGTTGTCGTTGTTGTCGTCATTACCGCTGCAACCAACTAACCAACGCTAACCAAACTCTTTAGAATTTTGTTGTATTTTTTTGTACATTTAATTACTGATTGTATTTGCATTGATTGCATTAATTTCGGGAAATATTCAATTTTGTATGTTATTAAACTAATTTGATACATTTTGTAGTAATTATTCGGGGCGTATACTTAATATGTTATTCACAAGTTTTTAAAATTCATACGCAATGTGGTACAGAATTGCATGCAAATGTCGAAAACCACAAATAACTACCAAGAGCATGAAATTTATGTAATTAACCTTCAGGCAATAAGTTAGGTTGCGAAAAATTAAGGATTGTAAAAATTGTATATATTATAAATGAATAATGAACTGGAATATGATTTTTGCAAAAGCTGGTGACAAAGAAAGAGTTTCAACATTTCGTCGATTTCTTTAGAAGCAATTCCAACGCATTTGGTGGTGTTCGAAATATATTTCTGGCAAGCCATAAAAAATTCTATATTTTTAAACAGATAAGGGCATTTTTGCTCAGTTGCACGATATTAAAATGTCTACTTAAATAACCAACTTTCCTTTATGATATCGATAAAAAAAATTTGCCAAGCTAGTACATTCTTGCAAGTTTTGGAAAAGATCAATTAAAGATTTCGCTTGGGTAAATCACATTTTGACATTCCTTTAATTTGTCTATTCATGTTAAATGATGCCCATATTTCCCTGGGTCTCTGCTCAAATCAAATTTGATATTTTAGAAGCTTTCAAACATCCACAAAATCATCTCTAATAATTTGTCGAGGAAGGTAACTGAAATATAGATATGTGTAATCTTAGAATGAATCGGATGTTCACTTCGCATTTTGTTAGAGTTTGGGTTACTCCATATGTTGAACACTTGTGGGGTGGTCCGACCTAAACCATCTTCACACCAGAGGCTCAATTCGTATTTTATCAGAGTTTGTGTTTCTTTGTGGAGTAGATACCAGAAGGCAATGTTGAGATGTGCCAAGTATGAAAGGAATCGAATGCTCTTTAAGCGTTTTACTAGGAGTAGTAGCCTGATATACAAATACAAATGAAATCAAGCGCCGGCCATGGTGATGGTGTGGGCCGCCATAACAGCCGGTTGACGCTCTCCGCTCGTATAAATCGACACTGGCATTAGAATAAATGCCGAATATTATCACGAAAGTATTCTGGAGGGTGTATTAAAGCTTTGGAAACGCAAACATTTTGACCGCAGACCTTGGACATTCCAACAGCACTCAACATCATCGCACTCAATACGCGTCACACAAGAATGGTTACAAAATGAGGTTCCTCGCTTCATTTCCAGCGCCAATGTCCACTAAAATATCCGAATAACATGGAAAGCAGGGATATTTGTGTCGATCACCCCAAGCACGCGCTTCGGCGAGGATGGGCCAAAATAATGCAAAGCAACATTCGGGCAGCGTGTGGCGGTTTCATTGACAGTTTGAAGGCTATAATTCAAGCTAAAGGTGACCAATTCGACTTTGTTGCAGTTTTTTTGTATCTCACCCTGTATATGGAACCTTTATCCGAATCTAAACCAATCTTGATAAAATTGGGTAGAGGTATTTCCGAGCTCTGTAAGATATCTGGTACAAAATATCTTTGATGTCGAATGCATATTACGAATTTGAGGGACTTAACACCAAATCGGATGAAACATATATGGGAGTTATAGCTAAATCTGAACCGATTTTCTCCAAATTTGATTTACTTGCTTTTTGGGATGTACCAAAATACAGTTCATTTGGATTTTTGCTATCTCTTTGGTGACCAATTAACCCAAAATCGCTCGAAGATATATGGGAGCTATATCTAAATCTGATCCGATTATCACTAATTTCGATAGGGTTCACAAGAATACATGGACAAACGTACAGACGGATTGACATCTATGAAGATTCTCAGATTTTGAATGAAGAAATGTACAAACCCGTCCTCTATCTTTAAAATAACTGATTATTTTCAAGGCCTTTTAATGGCGAAGTAAAAATATTTTGCCATATTATCGTTTTTGCCTAATAATTACGCCTTCCATTCCCTGACGTAGGTTAAAATTTAAGTTAAACTATTATTACCTTAGGTCATACGTCTAATTCCATTATTGAATTGCTGTTGTTAATAGTTACACTTGTAATTCCATACATGTGTACGAAATTATGACACAATATCCTGTCAAATTTACAAAAATGAAAAAAAAATAAACGCCCATCTAATCAGCTTGACAAATGTCCCCGGCATTTCAAGATATATTTACACAAAAATCTATCACTGACACACGCAATCCCGAAAAACCAACGAAATTAGTCTTCATTTCCTTTTCCCCTTAGAGGGTGGCTGTGTGTGTGTGTGCATGTGTTTGTGTGTGCGTTATGTGCCATGGATGGCATGGCATATCTTTATTTAGAACAATTTTATAGTAATCAAATATAATTTGGTCATTTGTCAAATTCATGCTTACACCCACCACATCAACAGAGAGAGCAGTGGAGGGGAAAAATACACAAGCAACACCAATAAAGAAAAAAAAAATTAAAAGAAATAATCATCCTTCCTAGAGATAATAATAAACTATTTGTTGTTTTGACTTAGCCTCAGGAAATGTCAGGCGATTTATTTTGATGATGACAATGTTGATAATCATCATCGCCATCGTCATCGAGATTGTGGTTATGTCCGAAATAGAAATGAGGGTCATTATAATGGTAATAAAAACTAAATGAGAACGATAACAATGTCGTTTGAAAAATCCAACATTTGTAGAACAAACACCATCACTCGAATCAAAAAGGATAATATTTTGAATATTTATAGTTTGGCTTTTATTGGACTTTGGCTGACTTTTCAATTATCCCTTACCCGTTTTCTATTGCCAATGGCCTCGATGGGCCTTCTTTTGTGTCTGGGGATAAATTGTCTACATTTTTCATAAAACATGTAGACAATGGTGTTACAAAGACAGAAATATTCGGAAGAATTGGCCAAAATTTAGGTGGTGACAAGCCATTAAAAACGAATGAAAATCAACCAAAAAAATTTAAATTTTTGGAAGACACATTCAAGAAGTCTTCTTCCTCATAATGAATAGAAATCGCACCTACCTCTCCAAAAAGAAGCCTTTGAAATATTTGGATCGAATCCAATTGAATGATATACAAGTAAAATAGCAGTAAGTTCGGCCGGGACGAACTTTGGTGCTAATTTGGAAACTTTCAAAGGGATAACATTCGCTGAAAATTCTGTTAAAATCTTAAAAATATCGAATATAGCCGTTATATTGGGGTCTATAAGACGACGTGGATCTGCATAGGCAACTATTTCAATATTCAAATGCGAAACTTGGAAAAAATCTGTTTGTCATGTAGCTAAAATCATCAAAATACCGAATATAGTGAGGTACCATGGGGGTTATAAAACGTGGACCTGCACAGACAATTTTCTTCCATAGGCTGTAGTATCCATTACGAACTTCAAATACAAAATTTGAAAAAATTCCGGTAAATAATGTCGCTAAAATCATCAAAATACCGAATATCGGGTGGTACCGTTTTATGGGGGATATACGAAGACGTGGACCTGCAAAGACAATTTTCTGTCATAGGCTGTAGTATTCATTACGAACTTCAAATACAAAATTTGAAAAAGTTCCGGTAAATAATGTCTCTAAAACCATCCAAATACGCAATATCGGGAGGTACCGTTGTATGGGAGCTATACGAAGACGTGGAGCTACATGGCTCAGTTTCTGCCTTGGGATGTAGAATCCGTTACCAACTTCAAATACCAAATTGGAAACAATTCCAGTAAAAAATGTCGCTATAATCATCAAAATACCCAATATCGGAAGGTACCGTTATATGGGAGCTATACGAAGACGTGGACCTACATGGCTCAGTTTCTGTCTTAGGATGTAGTATCCGTTACGAACTTAAAATACTAATTTTGAAATAATTCCGGTAAATAATGTCGATAAAATCATCAAAGTACCGTAGATCGGAAGTTACCGTCATATGGGGGCTATACGAAGACGAGGACCTGCACAGACAATTTTCTGTCATAGGCTGTAGTATTCATTACGAACTTCAAATACTAAATTTGAAATAGTTTCGGTAAATAATGTCGCTAAAATCATCAAAATACCGAATATCGGGAGGTACCGTTGTATGGGAGCTATACGAAAACGTGGACCTACATGGCTCAGTTTCCGTCTTCGGATGTAGAATCCGTTACCAACTTCAAATACCAAATAGGAAACAATTTCGGTAAATAATGTCGCTAAGATCATCAAAATACCGAATATCGGTGGTACCGTTATATGGGGGCTATACGAAGACGTGGAGCTACATGGCTCAGTTTCTGCCTTGGGATGTAGAATCCGTTACCAACTTCAAATACCAAATTGGAAACAATTCCAGTAAAAAATGTCGCTATAATCATCAAAATACCCAATATCGGAAGGTACCGTTATATGGGAGCTATACGAAGACGTGGACCTACATGGCTCAGTTTCTGTCTTAGGATGTAGTATCCGTTACGAACTTAAAATACTAATTTTGAAATAATTCCGGTAAATAATGTCGATAAAATCATCAAAGTACCGTAGATCGGAAGTTACCGTCATATGGGGGCTATACGAAGACGTGGACCTGCACAGACAATTTTCTGTCATAGGCTGTAGTATTCATTTCGAACTTCAAATCCCAAATTTGAAAGAATTCTGGTGAATAATGTCTTTAAAATCGTCCAAATACGCAATATCGGGAGGTACCGTTGTATGGGAGCTATACGAAGACGTGGACCTACATGGCTCAGTTTCCGTCTTCGGATGTAGAATCCGTTACCAACTTCAAATACCAAATAGGAAACAATTTCGGTAAATAATGTCGCTAAGATCATCAAAATACCGAATATCGGTGGTACCGTTATATGGGGGCTATACGAAGACGTGGACCTGCAAAGACAATTTTCTGTCATAGGTTGTAGTATCCATTTCTAACTTCAAATACCAAATTTGAAAGAATTCTGGTGAATAATGTCTCTAAAATCGTCCAAATACGCAATATCGGGAGGTAACGCTATATGGGGGCCATACGAAAACGTGGACCTACATGGCCCATTTTCTGTCTTAAGTCGTAGTATCTATTACGAACTTTAAATAACAATTTTGAAATAATTCCGGTAAATAATGTCGATAAAATCATCAAAATACCACATATCGGAATGTACCGTCATATGGGGGCTATACGAAGACGTGGACCTACATGGCCAATTTTCAATACCAAAAGTCCTGCAGACATAATACTCATTTGAGTACTTCATTTCGTTCGAAAGCTAGAGTGATTTCCACAGACGGACGGACATTGCTAAATCGACATAGAATTTTATGATGATCAAGAATATATACACTTTGTGGGGTCTAAAATCTATATATCGAGGTGTTCTCGAGGTAAAATGACAAACTTAATATACCCTACCATACTTTGGTGGAGGATATAAAAATGAAATTTTTGGAAGACACCTTCAAGAACTCTTTTCCTCATAATAAATAGAAATCTCACCTACCTCTCCAAAAAAGCCTTTCAAATTATTTCATCGAATGGTATTAAAGAGGAGGCTCCTGCTACAAAGGCGGCCAATTTCCATTTTACGATGACCCTCATTTATTAATAATTCGTTTGTTTTTCTTTTCTATTTAATTATGAAATTTATTTATAGAAAATTTCCAGGCAAATTCTGCTGGCACTTTGTCTATATATTTAATAAAATCAATATTGATTCGTGTCCGTTTGTCGGTGTGTGTGTTTGTGTGTATATTTGCATTACGTTTGTTTGCTTTAAGTTTCTGCTACATTTGTGCTCAAGGTTATCGATGTGCGTGCCCGCGTTCATATCTCTGTAAACTTCTGTGCATTGTTGCAAAAGCCGCCTGTTATCATCAATATAATGGCGAATAAATCAGAAAGTTATGGCACATAGAGAGGAAACATCACAAAGTACAGTGGAACATGATGGGTGAAAAATCAAGTTTTTATATCCTCTTTCGAGCGAAAACTGAAATTATGGCAAATTTGGATTTTTTTCTTAAAGCACTAGAGGACTTGCAAACGTGGATTTTTGAAATACTTTCGAAAGACAAGAAAAAATCCAGCAAAATTGGATATGTTAAATATTTTTTTGAAAGACAAAAACGTGAATTTTAAAATATTTTTTCGAAGAACAAAAATAAACCCAGAATACGTGATTTTTAAAATATTTTTTCGAAAAACAGTAATAAAACCAGCAAACGTGGGTTTTTTGAATATTTTTTTTTCGAAAGACAACAAGATCTAGCTATGTATGTCCGTTTTCATCTGTCTATGTTAATCACTCTACAAGCCACAATTATTGACTGATCTTCACGAAATTTAGAATGGTAGTGGGGCTAGGGCCACAATAGAAGCCTATTGCTTTTGGAGATGATAACATAATATTTAGAGGTTGAAATGGAGCAAAAACTGAACAGCGGGTTGAATGGGCAACTACTTTGGTGTGAAAAAATACCAACACTTCCATTCTACCGAAACGCTGAAAATAACTTACAGGCGATATAAAAAATACACAACAATGCGAACTTCTGGCTTTTTATGCCGATTTCGTTGACGAATATAACCAAATATCGTAGACAAGCAAATCATATAGATGAGTCTAAATTTAGAGATACAGATAGGCCTCTTGTTTTTGGAGATGATCGCAAAATATTTAGGGGTTGAAATAAACCAAAAACAGAAAAATTTTACAGTTCACAACATTGAAGCCAATCGACACGACTGAAAAGCGAGTTAAGGACAGGGATCAATTCTAGTATTTTGTATGACCATTGGATTATATTTAGCTGTAAAATGGACCACAACAACTAACAGCACGACTGAGTGCATAAATATTGGGCAAATGTCCCTGGTCAAAATGCTAAGGGTAATATCTGGGCAGTGCTTCGTGACATAATTTCCAAAGCGAAATCTTCCCAAAATGGATTTGGACATAAGGGGGCTTCTAACATATTGTGGTGTTGTAGGGTATCACATGGTCGGCTACGCACGTCTATCTTTGCTTACTTGTTAAGGATATTTTCTGCAGGAATTTGGGCCAAAAATCATAGATTTTTAAGAATATCTTCTGAAAGATCTTCAGAACAAAAACGTATTTGATATGTATATTTTTTCAACGGAAAATCGTGGATTATTTAAACAACTATTTCAAGGACCTTCAATAAACCCTATATTTTTATAACCTCAGCCACATGGATATATATAATTTGATAAGGTGAAAATGTGCCCTATCGAAACAACGTTTTTTGACCCTAGGTATTTTTTTTTGTAGACAAAATCCGTTTCGGAATATTTGGAGTCGATTTAGCGATGTCTGTCCATCCAGATGCTGGTGCGCACGATAACTCTCAAAGGGAGTAACCGATTTTGTCCAAACCTGCGACATCGTAATATTATTAGCAAAGTGATATCAAGTATGGAGATGGTCAATATCGTTCAATTCCTTCTGATACCTCCCACACAAAATGTCTATATTTTTAAAGAAAATAATTTATTGCGCAGAAAGAGAAACCATAATCCAATTTTGATCCAAATTTGCGAATTCTAATATTTGCATCAGTGCTAGGTGAGGTGTGAAAATAGACAATATCGAAAAGGTCAAAATATTGACCAATATTGTCCATTTCGTATCGGTCATAAATAAATATGATATAAAGATTGCGACGTGTCAGGTTTGGACTATATTGGTTACTTCCTTCACATTATGTGAGATATGTGACAAATTTTTGAAAATTTTAAAATGTGCATGGGATACCAGACATAGTCGACCGAAGTATTCCATTTTCATACTTCATCTAATACAAATACGGGCACAGTCACAAGAAAATCGTTCATTTATATCGAAATTTATACGAAATCATTAATTCCATTTTCATTTAAGGTTTCTGGTTCAGAGAAATATTTAGGTACAGCAAGTTGTAAAGAATCGCTGACTTGTTTCGCAAGTCATGACTGATAAAAGTATTGAAAATTGTGACCCTTTGTGGGTGAGGTATCCCAGAAGGTATTCGCAGATATATATCATCTTCACAACAAATTGTGTGTCACCAAAAATGTTTGTATGTGTGACATTTAAAGACCTTGGTTGATATAAATATTCGGATGTGAGAAATTAGAAGGCAATCGGACTCTTACATAACATTTTATGAGAGATATAGTTATTCAAAATGTTGACCCTTTGTGGGGGGGTGTACTTGATGGAGTGGACCGATGTTGCCCATTTTCACACCTGACGCAAAAATTAGGATTTGCAAAGAGCAAAATCGGATTATCCTGTATCTTTCTGTGCATACTTTTTAACTTATTTGAAAGTAATTGCAGTATATACAAAAATGTTGGAATGTAGAAGGTTTGATGAAAAGAGGACACGGGTATGAATATATGAATTCCGAGTATTATTCAAAATGTTGATCTATTGTGGACTTGATGTAAGCTTTATCTTACGATGTACAAAGATGGAAATATCGGGTACCGCTCAATATTAAATTTGTATTTTTTCGCAAAATGTTTGTACTTTAGTGGGACAGATACTAGAAGAAGAGTATTGTATATCTCCGAACTCCATCTAAGTTTTTTATAAAAATGTTACAATGAACGAAATTTGCAGCAAATCGAATGCACCCTTAGAGATTTATTGTACGCAAAGACACACATATGTTATAAAACAAAGTTCGCTTAAATATACCAATAGTATTAAACTGTTACTTCGTTGTCATAAGGCTGAGGGTTTTATGAAGAAAATTTGAAGTGACATATAAGCAAACGTATCGTCATACTTTGAAACTCTTAAAAAATTCTTAAAAAAAAGTTAAAAAACTCGTATTCAAAGTAGAATGAAACGACATACATTTATTTTCCAATTTCCAAATGAATTTTGGCCTATCCCACCGAATTTAGTCTAGAAGCAAGTACATAAAATTGGAGAAAATCGGTTCAGGCATAGATATATATCCAAATTCAAATCAAATCATTTGATTTGGTGTTTAAGTCCCTCAAATTCGTAATATACATTCGACAAAAATAATAGTTGGTACTAGTGTCAGATACAGCCCAGAAATAACTTTGCCAAATCTGATAAAATTGGTTCAGATTTGGATATAGGTCCTATATATATCCTCAACCGATTTCGGGTTAATTGTGCACCAAATGCCCAATATCAGTCCAAATGACCTGAATTTTGGCACATCCCAACGAATTTAGTCTAGAAGCAACGGCATCAAATTTGGAGAAAATCGGTTAGGATAAAGCTATAGCTTCCATATGTTTCATCCGATTTGGCGTTTAAATCGCTCATATTCGTAATATGCATTCTAGAACAATGATATTTGGTACCAGATATCTTATAAAGCTCGGAAATACCTTTGCCAAATTTTATCGAGAATGGCTAAGATTTGGATAAAGCTCCCATATATATCCTTAATCCGATTTCAGATTTATTGTACTAATAATGGCTAATATCAGCCCAAATGAAGTGAATTTCGGGACGTATTTTTCCATGTTTAGGGGTTGAAATGGACCAAATACTGAAAAAATGTCTGATTTTGCAGTAGTTATACAGGTCGCAATTATGGACCAATCGGAATTTCGCATGAAGCTAGAGTTTAGGGCGGGGAAGAAGCCTACCAATTTGGGTGGTCATCGGATAAAAATTAGCGGGTAAAACAGACCATATATTTTGTATTGAAAAATTCAAAATTTTTCATAAAACCGCGATTATTTTAAATCCCGGCGAAACCACAAAGCCGTGACAAGGTTACTTCTAATTTTTACATTGATGTTAACATCCAACAAATTTGATATATAGCAAAATATGTGCGAAATATATGTCTATCAAAGAAGATATGCTTCAAAGATCTCTTATATGTCGAGAACGGCTGAACTTATTTCGACAGTTCTCATTAGTTCAGAATGGCCTCTTGGCAGGAAAGAAAAAACGCCTAAAAAGTCGCATAAAAATATGTCTATAAAGATGAAAATATTGATTTTGTAACATTTTCTCATATTTTTTCAATTTTCTCATATTTTTGGCATATTTTCATTTTGAATTAAACATTTGGTAATATTTCTACAGCTAACAAAACTAAGTTGTTAGGATATCAGGATATCATATACAGATCGCATTTATGGCCCGATCCTTACGAAATTTTGCATGGGGATAAGATGAGGGTCAGAATAGAACCTACTCTTTTTGGAGATGATCGCCATATATTTAGGGGTTGAAATGGACCAAAAAACTGCAAAATTGTCAGCAGGTTGTAATTATCGCCCGATCCTCAGGCACATTTGAATGGGGGTTACCGGACATTGCAGAAGCCAAGCAGTTTTGGATGGCCATCCAAAAATATTCAATGTGTGAAATAGTTTGCCAACTTTTGTAGACAAAATACGAAAATGTCCATTACAGTGAATTCTTGGAGAATTCACAAATACAGGAAAGACGCACTTCCGACTATTTCGTCATCGCTGATTTCGTTGAAGAATATAGTCAAATGTATGTATCTCATATAGATGCGTTTCAGTCAAAAACCAATAATAAATTTTAGTCTTTTGCCACTTCTGAGAGATTATAGGTCTTTGGGAAATATTGGTTCCAGATCTAGGAAGACCATTTATGTGCAACATCTACCAATAAATTGGAAATGAGCAAATTAGTTTAAGTTGCTATTATTCGAAAATTAGAGAACGAAACCTGATGGTTTTCTTTTATTATTTGTCACAATATCTTGTGGAATTCCTTCGAGTATCTCGCCTATACAAACAGTATCGTTTATTATAGTGTTGTAGGGTATTCAACGGTCGGCCCCGCTCGACTGTAGCCTGTGCTTACTTGTTTTTTTTTTTTTTTTTTTTTTTGTAGTTATTATCAATAACGCAAGAATGACAATAATTCTTGCGTATCATTCCTGCTACACTTGTCCATATCGATTCACCGTGTCAATCCTCACTTATAATAACACTATCATGCCTTATTGCAAATTTTCTTAAAATCACCCATTTTGTATCTCTTACGTCCACTGCATTTAGCCAACCCACAAGTAATATGACAGACGTCATAATTGTTATTTCAAGGTCAAATACACATCAAGAGCACAATAGATTCGAGCTTTTCTCTCATTACAAATGTACAACGTTTTTGCGTTGGCTTTAATGGGGAAGTTAAAAATCTGATTTTATTTATTATTTCATCTTTCGTTTTGTGCACCATTATCGCATTTTATTTATGTTTCTTCTTGCCGTCGTTGTTGTTGTTTCTTTTTTCTGCTCTACAAAATGATGGTTATTTTTTTCCTGCAACGCATCATTGCATCCCATAGCTGGCTGTATGCATAAATTATTTATTTGCCGGAACGGAGAGAAAGAAAATGATTTTTTTTTTCGTTTTTTTGTTGCGTTTTGTTTCACTCTTTACAGTTTTCATTTTTATCATCAATAAGGATGTTTTTTATCATTTTGTTGCTGCTTGTTTTTCTGCTGTTGTTGTTGTTATTGTTTCCTCATTTCTTTTGCAAACAAATGTAAATGAATTGAATATTTTATTGATTTCAACAGAACGGCACAAAGAATTCATAATAATGGTTGGAAAAATATTGGACAATTTAAAAAATGTGGAGCGGGTCATGTGTTCGGTTTTAATGAAGGTCAATGATAAAGGAGTGCTTTTTCTTTGGTTTGTTGGCCTTGCAATAATTTAAAGCCGGGATGGTGAAATGTATGGTGATTTATGTGGGCTCTTTAAGAGGTATTTATTAATTTCGGTAGAATCGAGATTTATGATGAAAAAATAAACTGGTTGGAAAATCGAAATTATATATGTTATTGAAGCGAATGATTTTAAGAATATACCGGGTCACAATCTCAAGAATTTGTGGTGTTGGGATGGTCGTTGTATGAATTCAATAATATTAAATCAACTTTCAACTGCTTCCCGGAACCTTCCAAATATAAAATTATTATTTTTTTAAATATCATAAATCATATATAAAACTGGCGGAGTCTCAGAAAAGGTCCAAGCTGCAAAAAATGGAAAGTATTATAGCCACCACAAAGAATTCTAAATTTAATTAATAATAACGTTAAAAATATGTGCCATTTTTCCTGTTTTTTTTTTTTTTCAAATTTCGTGAATCAATTTGACTTAATATTATACATTGTTCAATAAACGTGAACTAGGTTGAAGATCAATATGGGATCTATATCCAAATTCGTACCGATCTCGATAAATATTGGCATGGATATTTCTAAGCCGGTTTTGATAACTTATACCAGAAATAAATCTTATGGAGTGCATATTACGAGATTTAAGTATGAAATCGAATGAAGCACATTTATGAGAGAAATTGCTTCAGGCATATGCCAAAATTCATTAATTTTGCTCAGATTAGGTTTCAATGCCAAAATTTATACAATTTGGGCTAATACTACAAATTTAGTCACCAATATACTTGAAATCGAACGATGATATATATGGGAGCTACATCCAAATCTGAGCCTAGAAATATTCTTTAAGAATATTTCTAGGCTGTATCTGCTGTCTCTGACTGTTAGGGAGTGCATATTACAGATGTGAGGTGACTTTAATAGTAAATCGGATGAAACATATATAACATTATCAGAATCGACTTTAACCAAATATGGCATACTTACTTTAAGGCTAAACTCGAGAAAAGACATATTTACACTTTTGTTTTAATTATTTGAATGAAAGCAATTATTGAAACTAGCAAATTATTGAATGCAGGCAAGAAAAAAGTTTAGATTTGTTCGGATTCATCACGAATTATGGCCTTCAAACGGCCATGAAATCGTCATACGCTATTGAATGAAAGCAAGAAACAAGTTTAGATTTGTTCGGATTCATCACCTTTGGAACGAATTATGGCTTTTAAACGGCCATGAAACCATTATACGCTGACCGAATGTTGATCTGTAGTATTTTGGTCCATTCCCGGCGAAGCGCTTGTTTGAGCTGATCGACACTTTGGTATTTTTTAGTGCCAACCTTACTTTCCAAAATACTCCAGATATCAAACGGATTGGTATCTTGAGATTTTGGTGGCCATTGTGCCCATCCTTGGGTGGCGCCATGGTGCTGAGTCCTGTTGGAATATCCAAGAACTGCGGCCAAAATGTTTGCGTGCCTAAGGCTTTAGTATATCATCCAGAATATTTTCGCGATAATATTCGCCATTTATTCTGATGCCACGTCGATTAATATGAATGGAGAGCGACCATCGGCTGTTATGACGTCCCAAACCATCACCATGGCCGGCGCTTGAGTTCTGGTGGAAAGTAAACATGATCATATTGTTTGTTTACCAACTGCTGGACAACGAATGTTTTCTCATCGGAGAAAACCAAATTCGGCAGTTCACCCTTTTCGGCCAAGCGCAGCAACTCTTCAGCTCATTTGAGTCTATTTTCGTTCTGTTGCGGTGGAAGTTCTTGCACTTTTTGGAATTTCAATGGCTTTAGGCAGAGCTCATTTTTCAATATTTGACGAATGGAATATCGCGATATGTTCAGTTCACGAGCCATTTTTGGCCACAGCGACGCGGGTTTCGATCAAGTCGCTTCTTTACTTTTCGAACCATTTCTGCTGACGTTGCTGTTCCGTCCACTTCCTTAACGTCGGGCTACGCTACCAGTATCACGGTAACACACAACAATTTATTCACATTTAAATGCTGGAATGCTCTAACGATAGCCACTTGTGGTTTCCAGACAAATATAAAGAAATCACACTATCACGCTTGAATTCCATAACGAATAACTTTTTTCTGGAAAGTTCTCACCAAAATGCTCCTGTTCGCCTGTAAACAATATAATGAGCTGTCACTGGAATCATTTAAACAACTGTCGGACGAGTGGCTTAGAAATGACAGAAGTCTGAAGGTGTTTGTAGTTTTTTCATCTCACCCTGTATATTGTACCTATTTTGCTACATATCCGATGTCTTGGCTATTAACATCACGACAATGGTCAAAAGTGACCGGTTAATTTACACCTAAGTCTGTTTTTACACGGTCTTTTTGTACACGGTTTTGATATAACACGGTTTGAAAATTGAATATTTTTAATTTATTTAATTTTTGCGAAGTATGTTCATATCACAAAAAGTATTTATGAAAGAAAAAAGTCTGAAACCATCGATAGTTTGCGAACACTAGCTTAAAGATTTAAGTGAATTCCCCTTTAGCGCGTACAAAGAATTTTTACTGGTCAAAGCAAATGTGAATAGCAATATGTGCATACGATAAAATTTACTGGTCAGAGCAATTGAAACGTGTTAATATTTTGTGAACTGTTAATGCAATAAGACGAGTTTGGTAAAGAAAAAAAAAAATAAAAATTCTTGTTTTTCACTAATTTTAATAGGTTTTAGAGATTAGGAACAAATCACCCATTTTTGTATAAGATCAATGTCTTTTTTACACGTTTTTTTTTTTTTTTTTACACGGCTTCTTCTGGAACCAATCTACCGTGTAAAACAGACTTAGGTGTATTTGTAATTTGGCCCCAATGAAAAATATTCGCGGCTTAGTGGAAAATTTCGTATATTATTTTGACATAAAATTTATTGTTTATTTTACCCGCTAAATATTGTCCCAATTACCATCCAAATTGGTTAGCTTCTGCCCAGCCCTGAAAACTAACTTCATGCTAAAGTCCGAGTCAATTGGTTTATAATTGTGGCCTGTAGTGCAACAGCAAAATCCAGGAATGTGTCTCTTTTTGTCCATTTCAACCCCTAAATAATTTGCGATCATCCCCAAAATTTGCGATCATGACCCTAACCCCACCTCCACTTTCCATTTCGTAAGGATCGCGTCATAATTGCGACCTCTAGGGTGAATTCAAATTAACCTTGACAGACGGACGGATGGACATACAGATCTAGATCAACTCAGCTCGGCGAGATAAGAATATCCAAATATAGTTTCCTATGTCGGGGACCAATATATGTAGGTGAAACAGAATTGTTGGCCCAATCAAACTTATAATACCCCCAACACATAGTTTTGTAGGGTTTAAAAATCATATTGTGTACTTTGTAATTAATAGCAACCAATTCTGTGTGACCTATTGGTCGTGTGTGAATAGTCATAGACCTTCTAACTTTTTCAATTAATTTATACCCTCCACCATAATATTTAGCGTATATTGTTTTTTATTTCGTTTTTTTACTCCTCGAATTAAGCATTTTAGATCTTACAAAGTATATATATTCTTCATCAGCAAAATTCGTTGTCGACTTAGCCATGTCCGTTCACCTGCTTGTCGTTTTCATATAGACCTCATAGCCCCACTAATTCAGTATTTTGGCGAATTGTTTTAAACTCGGTACATAGATTTTGTAACGTATTCTACCTCCTGTTGCAGAATACTGCCTTTATATGTCCACATTTCCTATAGTCCCCGATATTCGGAATTAAATTAAGATTAAAGCTTCATTTTTAAACGCACTTATTTAAAATTCGGTACTAAGAGTTTGTAACGGGGGCTTACTTTCCACCATAGCTATCATGTTTAACTACTTACCAAGTTTCGGTATTTAGTGATTTTAGCTACATTTTTCAGGAGAGTCGTTTAAAATTCGGTTTGTTTAACGATTCAGTCGTCTGTAGCAGAGAACTCATGGAATAGACACATTATTATATCCTCCACCTTGAAAAGGAGGGCATATTAACTTTGCCTTTATATGTCCACATTTCCTATAGTCCCCGATATTCGGAATTAAATTAAGATTAAAGCTTCATTTTTAAACGCACTTATTTAAAATTCGGTACTAAGAGTTTGTAACGGGGGCTTACTTTCCACCATAGCTATCATGTTTAACTACTTACCAAGTTTCGGTATTTAGTGATTTTAGCTACATTTTTCAGGAGAGTCGTTTAAAATTCGGTTTGTTTAACGATTCAGTCGTCTGTAGCAGAGAACTCATGGAATAGACACATTATTATATCCTCCACCTTGAAAAGGAGGGCATATTAACTTTGTCATTCCGTTTGTAACATCCATAAATATTCGTCGTAGATCCCATAAATTATATATATTCATGATCAACATAAAATTCTAAGTCGATTTAAAGATGTCTGTCTGTCTGTCCGTCCGCCTGTCTGTCCGTCCGCCTGTCTGTTGAAATCACGATACAGCCCACATTATTTGAGGTAGAGCTTCAAACTTTGGCAGAACAATTTATATTATGTCTAGAATGGTTGGTATTGAAAATGAATCGGTCCACGTTTTAGTATAGCCCCATATGACGGTACCTCCCGATTTTCGGTATTTTGATGATTTTAACGACATTATTCACCGAAATTGTTTCAAATTTAGTATTTGAAGTTCGAAATGGAAACTACAGCCTACGACAGAAAATTGTCCGTGCAGGTCCACGTTTTGGTATAGCCCTCATATAATGGTACCTCCCGATTCATCGTTTTTTTCAGGTATCGCATTTTAAAATTATGATAAAAGTTGCCTATGCAGGTCCACGTCGTCGTATAGACCCTAATATAATGGCTATTTTTTAAGATATTAACAGAATTTTTAACGGATTTTATTTTATTGAAAATTGCCAAATTCGTTCCAAATGGTGGAGGGTATTCAAGATTCGACCCAACCGAACTTACAGCTTTTTTACTTGTTTTTTTTTTTATTACTTATAACGCTGTACCTCCTAATATTTGGTATACTCATACAAAATTGTATATCTCTGATTATTAGGCTTCATTTGTTCTAACAGATATAATCTCAATTTTTGGTTTCGAATTAGTATTTTTATATTTTGGTTATTTTCTGGACAATAAATTTGTATGTAACCGAATACAAGTATTTTAAACATTTTATTTTTTATTGCCACATTAAAGAGAAAATAAAATACATTTCCTCTTCCAAATTTCCCAATTTCTTGGGCAATAAAAAATTAAAATTTATTTTACTTGTTTCAAAAAATTTGCCAAATTATTTCTACTAATTTGATTGTGAAAATGCTATAACACAATACAATTGTATCATCATCAGTACCATTATTCATAGTCCTTTGCAAACATTCTTCGTTTATTATAAAACTATTCAATAATGCCCATGGCACTTTAGAACAATGTAAAAAACACAAGAATTTTTAAATTACATTCTTTTCGAGAAAAAAAAATATCAAATGGAATAAAAAAGATAAAAAAAAATTTTTTCAAAAGTAAAAATGAAATTAATTAAAACAAAACAATTGCTTGCTGAGCAATTGGAATGTGGCAAAACACCATCCGACTGTGTATATTTATGCTGCCAACGTAATTTGGATAAATACAATTTTCTTATGGATCAATTAAATAAATTGTTGCTATGAAAAATTAGTAATTGTGAACTATAAGGAAATTATTGAAGATGTTTTTCAAATGGGAATGGATATGTGGACATACAGATTTCTGTTATATTCTGTGATGTCTATGAATGTCTATGAATGTCATCAGAAATCTATAATCATACCACAATTAATAATAGGCCATAATTATTGTAACTCCTGGCATAAGTCATTGATTGCGTTTTTATGAAATAACAGAACAGAGAAGGCCGTCTTGTATAAATTTCGGCCCATAATTAAAACTTGAGTGTTCTAAAGCCCTTCGACCTTTAGCGAAAAAGTCAGTCACTGGCTTATGCCAGAAAAAATCCTCTAAGGTATTATCACCTTAAATGATAAACCAGTAAGGAAAGTCAAAAGTCAGGCGGAGCCGTAACAAAAAGTTTGTATTGGGAATTTATTTGAAGTAGATCATACCAACTAGATGAACAATAACCGTAAAATCGGATGAAGATGTATATTGAAGCTATAAAAAATCTGAACCCTTCTCAATAGAACTTTTACAGGTATTCCCGAGCTGTGTCTGATGTTCGGTAACAAATGTTATTGTTGTGGAGAGCATATTACGTATATGACCGACATTAACACCAAATGGGATGAAACATATATGTAGGAGCTATAGATATACATGAACCGATTTTCACCAAACTTTGAAGTACCAGTTTCTAGGATGAATTCAGTCGGAATTGCCACAATTCAGTCCATTTGGGCTGATGTTAGCCATTTTGTACGCAATAAACTTGAAATCGGAAAAAATATATGTTGGATCTATATCCAAATCTAATCCGACAGAGGTATTTTTGAGCTCCATATGTTCTCTGGCACCAAATATCATTGTTGTAGAGTACAAAATTACGAAAGTGTTAGGATTTAAATATCAAATCGGATGAAACATTTATATTGCGGATTTTCACCAATATTTTATGTACTTGCTTCTAGGTTGAATTCGCTCGGAAGTGCCAAAATTCACTCCATTTGGACTCATATTAACCAGCGGTTGTACAATAAACGTGAAATCGGTCGAAGATATATATGGGAGCTATATCCTAATCTGAACCGAACACGATAACATTTGGCAAAGGTATATCTGAACTCTATGAGATATTTGGCATTAAATAAAATTGTTGTGGAGTGCATGTGAGGGACTTTAACACTAAATCGGATCAAATACATAAATGAGAGCTATAGCAGCTATATCTAGACCGATTTTCTCCAAATCTGAATAACTTGTTTCTAGTCTAAATTGGGTCAAATGTACAAAAATTCCCTCAGTTATTAACCATCGGGTGCACAATAAACGTTAAATCGGTCGAAAATATATCTAAGCTTTATCTAAATCTGAAACCATTCTCACCAATTTTTAAAGGGTTCGTCGTTGGGCCAAACAAATATTAGTTGGAAAATTTTATCTCAATAATAACAAGTAAAAAAACATTAAGTTCGGCCGGGCCAAGCTTTTAATACCCTCCACATTGGGGTAAAGGAAACATTAGAGCACATTATGACCCACATATACCCATTTTTAGACATATTCATTGGAAAATGTGCCGAAAATCATCAAAATACCGAATATCGGGAAATACGGCTATATGTGTTTACATATAGTGTTTCGCCAAAATAAATCCGCGAAGAAATGTGGCAAAAACCCATTAAAATGCGAAATATTGGGAGGTACCGTTATGTGGGGGCTATACCAAATCGTGGACCTATACATGCAATGATTCGCCAAAGAAGGTAGAACCCATTATGACCTACAACTACCAATTTTCAGAGAAACGGTAAAAAATGTGTCAAAAATCATCAAAATACCGAATATTGGGAGGTACGTTATATGGGGACTATACCAAAACGTGAACCGATATATCTCATTTTCAATACTACCTATCCTAGACACAATATAAATTACTCTGCTAAATTTTGGCGCTCTACGTCAAATAATGTGGGCTGTATGGTGATTTCAACAGCCAGACGGACAGACAGACATACAAACGGACATCATTAAATCGACTTAGAATTTTATGCTGATTATGAATATATATAGACGAATATTTATGGATGTTACGAACGGAATGACAAAGTTAATATACCCTCCTTTCCAAGGTGGAGGGTATAAAAATACCGAATATGGGGAGTTACCTTTATATTGGGGCCTATAAGAAGACGTGGATCTGCATTGGCAAGTTTTGTCATAGGTCATTACAATATTCAAATACTTAGCCTGAAAAAACTTCGGTAAATAATGTCGAATATATATAAGGGTTATCAAAATACCGAATATATGTAGGTTCCGGGGGCTACACAAAAACGTGGGCCTGTGTATACAATCTTCTGTCACAGGCTTTAGTACGTAAGGACATTAGTTTTACACTGTAAGGAAATAGAAATACGAAATATGAAACAATTCCGGTGGATAATGTCGCTAAAATCATAAAAATATCGAAAATAGAAAGGTACCGTTTTATGGAGCTATAAGAAGGCGTAGACATGTTTGCGCATTTTTTTTTTTTTTTCATAGAATGAAATGCCCATTAGAAACTTCGAATTGCCAATTCTAATCATTTCCTGTGAACACAAGTGTGACATCGCTATTTCGACATAGAATTTTATGCTGATCAAGAAGGTACAGGGTTGCCCATATTCGACGGACCTTCTAAGAACGCCATTAAGCGTTTATACGAAAAATTTTCGACTGGTAAGGCTCTTTCTAATCCGAAGAGGCCATATAAAAGTCGACCAAGGCGATCGGCCGAGAATATCGCTGCCGTACGAGCCAGTGTTGAGAGGTCCCCAAGAACATCCTAAAAACGCCGTTCTCAGCAGCAAATTGCCGTTTTTACGCCACTGAAAATCCTCAGGAGATTCAAGAAGTACCTCTTCATGACGAAAAAGTCACAGTTTGGTGCGGCGTTACTGCGAAAACGGTCATTGGGCCGTTTTTCTTCCAAAATGAAAATGGCCATGCTGTTACCATCAATCAGGAGCGTTATCGCGACATGATGACCAATTTTGTGATTCCAATTATTCGTCGAAAGCGTATGAGGCAGTTCTGGTTTCAACAAGACGGCGCTCCACCGCACACAAGTCGCATAACAATTGATTTTCTGAAGAATTTGTTCCGGGCCGTTTGATGTCGAAAAGTGGTGATTTGGACTGGCCACCGCGTTGGCCCGATTTGACGCCGCCTGACTTCTTTATGTGGGGATATTTGAAGTCAAAGGTTTAAGTTAACAAGCCAAGGACAGTAGAAGAGCTCAAGGACAACATTCGTGAAGAAATAGCCGCTATTCCGGCCGAAATGTTGGCAAAATCGATGGAAAATGCAGCAAAAAGGGCACAATACGTCATCAACGCCAGAGGCGGCCATTTGAGAGATATCATATTCAAAAATTTAGGTAAACAAATCTACTTGGAACAAATTAAATGATTAACATTGCCAACCACCAAAATTTTATTTTTTTTTTTTTCTTTGATTTAAAAAAAAGCATGGGTCTGTCGAATATGGGCAACCGTGTATATAATTTGTGGGGTCTAAAATGTTTATTTCGAGGTTTTGCAATCGGAATGACAAACTTAATATACCCTCCATACTATGGTGGATGATAAAAAATTTGGGCAAATATAGAACAAATTATGATATTTGTAATAATCTCCATATCCAATTAAATTTTTACCAAATCTTCCATTATAATATTGTGTGACATTAAAAAAGAAAATATTAAAACAATCAGTGCAACCAATAGATATTCGCCATAACAAAACAATTAAACACGTGAAAAGAATCAAAAAAGGAAACAACTAAATTCCCTCTGCGGCAATGGACGCTAAAAACAAACCTCCACTTAAATCATCACACACACACATGTACCGCCATAACGTTAAACATAATTATTATTTTTTTAACAGCATCATGGTTTGGCATAAGCAAGACATCCATATCACTTTGTCTTGAAAATAATATAAAAAATTCGAAAAAAAAAATCCAGATATGAAGAAATAAAAAACCCAACTCACAGATATGAGGGAATTTTCTTTTATTTATCTTTCACGACACGTATAGAACGCATTAAACAACGACACGAAACGCATTACACGCACCTCGCGTTTTACACACATGAACGGCATGGGATAGGAAAAAAGAAAGCAAAAAAATAAAAAAAATAAAAAACTCATGGCAACCGGGTCCAATTGTCCACAAGGATGCTACTTCAAGAGTGAGGTTTTTTTACTGTGCATCTTTTGTTTCTCGTGCGAAGGTGGAGGGAAATGCGATAAATGTTATGTCTAGGCGACAATTTTCATAAAGTATCATAAATGCCAAGTGGAAGAAGAAAAAAAAAACCGAAGGAAATGATGATGTTGTTGTGGAGTTGGCTTGGCTACAAACTCACACACGCACGTCCATGTGAAATATGAAGAAAATTGTAAAAGGCATGGCACCACCACACCGACACCCTCCGCTACACACAATCTATGAACGTGAGATTTTTTCTTTATTTTCCTATTTTTTTTATCATATTTTTTCGTTGTGAAACAATAAACTGTATGTGTTGAGATATGAATGTGTGCGCGTTCGTGACAGTGATAGTAAACGATTGGTGCAAGGTAATACAAAAAATTCTAGTCATATTTCGGTTAAAATGAAAGTATTCCTAATTTTAGAAAGAATTGAAGACTTTTAGAAGATTGCTAGAGAATTCGCGAGTAACGTCTATTGTATTCCCATTTTTTTGTCTTTTTGTTCTATGACTCCTATTTCAAATATTTAATACATTTTTGTTTTGGCTAGTTTAAAAATTTTGGTTTATACTTGTTCAGGTTTCAGCTGATTTCGGTCGGGTCTTATGATAAAACTTGGCTTATTGGTATTTTGTTCGGCATATTGGTACTTTATCAGAAAGTAACTCAATTCCGATTTGAATTTGGTCTCCATATATTTTTTTTTCACTGATTTTGCCATAACTTTGCCAATTTTGAACCCACCTCTTTCACTTTCAAACCAGTAAGGAAAGTTCAAAAGTCGGCCGACTCGACTATATGATACCCTTTACCACTATGCACATTTATTTGAGCTCTCGTAAAAGAAAGGTTTATATTGGGCATTTCTGAGCTCTATAAGATATCTAGAACAAAATTTCGTATTCGCTGGGAAGTTCAATTTTTCACAAGAAACCTAAAATCGGACGAAGATATCTAGGGGAGCTATATCCAAATATGAACCGATCTTGATAACATTTGAATCATGTATTGCTGTGCTGAATCTAATATCTGATACTAAATATCATTTTTGTGGGGAGTATATTACGAATGTGAGGGACTTAAACACCAAATAGGATGAAAATACCTGAACCGATTTCCACCAAATTTAAAGTACTTATTTCTATACTAAATTCATACCATTTGGACTGATATTAGCCATTTAGCGCACAAGAAACCTAAAATCGGATGAATATGTATATGTGAGCTATATCCAAATCTGAACCGAACTTGATAAAATTTGGTCCATGAATTGCCATGCTGTATCTGATATCTGGAGCTATATATCAGTCTTGTGGGGTGCATATAACGAATGTAATGATCTTAAGCACCGAAATCGGTTGAAAAATATATATAGGAGCTACTGCTATATCTGAACCGATTTTCACCAAATTTGAAGCACATGCTTATAGGCTGAATTCGGTCCGATGTAGCAAAATGCATTCCATTTGGACTAATATTAGCCATATGGTGCACAAGAAACCTAAAGTCGGATGAAGATATATATGGGATCTATATCCAAATCTGAACATAACTTTGTAAAATGTGATCTATGAATTGCTAGGTTGTATCTGATGTTTGGTGCAAAATATCAGTCTTGTGGGGTGCATATAACGAATGTAAGGGACTCAAACTCCGAAATCGGATGAAACATATATATAGAAGCTATAGCTATACCTGAACAGATTTTCACCAAATTTGAAGTACATGCTTGTAGGCTGAATTCGGTCGGATGTAGCAAAATTCACACCATTTGGACTGATATTAGCCCGATCTTCACCAAATTTGACATACTAGCTCCTAGACTCAATTCGGTCGCATGTGCCAAATTCCATTCCATTTGGACAAATATTAGACGTTTGGTGCACAATAAAAGCTAAATCGGACGAAGTTATATATGGGAGCTATATCCAAATCTGAACCGATCTCGATAAAATTTAGCAAATGAGCTGTATTCGATATATTTCCGTAAATATTGTTGTTGCAGAGTGCATATTACGGCTGCGGAGGACAAAAATAACAAATCGGATGAACAATATATATGGGAGCTATAGCTATATCTGAACCGATTTCGATCAAATTTGGCATACTTATTTTCAGGTCCAATATGATCGTATGTGCAAAAGTCCATACTATTCGGACTGATATTACACGTTTGGTGCACAATAAAAGGCAAATCGGACGAAGATATACATGGGAGCTATATCTAAATTTTTACCGATTATCTCCAATTTCAATAGGGTTCGTCCTTGGGCCAAACAAAAGATCTTTGCAAAATTTCATCTGGATCGGGCAATAAATGCGACCTGTACTTTGTTTACAAAAATACATGGACAGACAGACGGACGGACATGCATAAATCGACTCAAAATGTGACCCTATGCTGATCACCAAAAGGAACTATGGGTCTATATCGTTCCCTTCTCCATGTTACAAACAAATGCACAAATATATAATACGCTTACCACTATGTTGCGTAGAGTATAAATGTAAGGGATCCTCGGCCAAATAGTTGGTGGTGTGCGCATACGTTTTTGACATTTCCCTCATTTAGCTCCGATTTTGGCTAGTTTGAAATATGTGTACATATTGACAAAATCGGAAATTATAATGAAGTAACATAAATAACTAATTTGCAAAAAGTATATAGATGATATTGGAAAACGTGAACCTATGTACATAGACAACGTTCTGATAAAGGTGATATAAATCATTACGAACTCTAAGTACCGAATTTTAATCTATTCCATCCGAAAATGTGGCTGTAGTCCCAAAAATCCCGAATAGAGGAAGGTATCATTATATGAGCGCTATATGAAATCGTGGACCTTTATATAAAATGTTCTGCCACATAATTTAGCACCCGTTACTTTCAGACAAATTAGTTAGAAAATGTTATTTCAACATACCGTTATATCGGGACATTCAGTTATTCTGTCCCAGACACAATACTCGTACAAATTATTGCGATAAATTTCAAAGCTTTACGTTAAAACCAGCAAAGAAAGTCTTAAAGTCGGGCGGGGCCGACTTTATGATACCCTACACCACTTTGCTAATTTAGTAGAGCTCCACATAACAATTAAAAGTTTTTATGGGAGAATTCAATCATACACGCTATGATTATAATTATGATTTAAAGTTCAAAGGACTAAATATGCCGAAACATTTGTATAATTTAAATTCGGAATTGTATTGCCCATTTGGTGTACAATTAATTTGAAATCGGATAAAGATATATATGGGAGCTATATCCAAATCTGAACCGATCTCGATAAAAATTAGCAAAGATATTTTTGAACTGTATTTGATATATTTCCCTGAATATCGTTGTTACGGAGAGCATATTACGGTTGTGGGTAACAAATATAACAAATCGGATGAATAATATATAGGGAAGCTATAGCTATATCTGAACCGATCTTCACCAAATTTGACATACTAGCTTCTAGACTCAATTTGGTCGCATGTGCCAAATTCCATTCCATTTGGACAAATATTAGACGTTTGGTGCATAATAAAAGGTAAATCGGACGAAGTTATATATGGGAGCTATATCCAAATCTGAACCGATCTCGATAAAATTTAGCAAATGTATTTCTGAGCTGTATTCGATATATTTCAGTAAATATTGTTGTTGCAGAGTGCATATTACGGCTGCGGAGGACAAAAATAACGAATCGGATGAACAATATATATGGGAGCTATAGCTATATCTGAACCGATTTCGATCAAATTTGGCATACTTATTTTCAGGTCCAATATGATCGTATGTGCAAAAGTCCATACTATTCGGACTGATATTACACGTTTGGTGCACAATAAAAGGCAAATCGGACGAAGATATATATTGGAGCTATATCTAAATTTTTACCGATTATCTCCAATTTCAATAGGGTTCGTCCTTGGGCCAAACAAAAGATCCTTGCAAAATTTCATCTGGATCGGGCAATAAATGCGACCTGTACTTTGTTTACAAAAATACATGGACAGACGGACGGACGGACAGACGGACGGACATGCATAAATCGACTCAGAATGTGATTCTATGCAGATCATCAAAAGGAACTATGGGTCTATCTCGTTTCCTTCTGCCTGTTACAAACAAATGCACAAAGACATAATACCCTGACCACCTTGTGGTGTAGGGTATAAATATGGACTGCGTCGTAATATCGACAGACAGACAGACGGGCATCAATAAATAGACTTAGTATTGTATGCTGATTTGGAATATTGACAACTGTTACAAACGGAATGACAAATTTAACATACCCATCGTCAGCGTAATGTATTTGCAGCTAAGTGAGATTAATCAATATGGCCCTTGTAAGCCATCATCCACACCAAATATGCCTGACGAGCCGCTTAACCAACGGCGAAACGCGTCGCATAGTGGTGAGTGTGTGATAGTGTCTATCTGGCTTTCCTTTTCACTGCAAATTTCTGATCATTAAGCTCGTCTCGAAAGAGAAAACAAGCACATAAATCATAAAACATATGATCTTCGCCTTAACAAGGCAAAACTCAATATTTTATATCATTTAGCTACAAATTAGAAAGTCATACATATGAGAGGGTATAGTGCTGACGGCAATAAAAGGATATTCTTAGATATGATCAGCGAAATATATCGAACTAATACATATTTTATTATACCCTCAGCCATATGGTAAAAAACGTACCTAGTCGAAATAACGGTTTTAGACCCTAGGTCTCTTTGGACCAAATCCGTTTCTGGACATTTGGAGTCGATCTATCGATGTTCGTTAGTCCGTCTGTCTGCATAGCTGGCTGATTGGTGCGCACGATAACTCTCGATGGGAGTATCCAATTTGGTCCAAACTTGGTACATCGCAACATTTTTGTCAAACTTAGATCGTGTTCGGAGATGGGCAATATCGGTTCACTCCTTCTGGCACCTCCCCCAAAAAATATCGAAACTTTCAAAAAATTAATTTTCGACACAGAAAGAGAAACGATAATCCGATTTTGCTCCAGCTTTGTAAATCCTAATATTAGCGTCAGTTCTAGATCAGGTGCGAAAACGGACAATATCGGTTCACTCCATCAACTACCTCCCCCACAAAGGGAAACATTTTTGAATAAATATAACTCTTATAAATTTTGCTGTAAGAGTTCTATTGTCTTTGAATTACACACATCACAATATTTTTTATTAGCCCAAGGTCTCGTGTGAAGATAGAATATATCGACCCACTCCTTCCCCCGTCAATATTTCAATATCCATGAAGCTCATAAAATACGAAATTAACATCCGATTAAATTAAGATTTGGCACATGTCAATATTTCTATCAACACAAGATTTGTTATAAAGATGGTAGA
Organism: Musca domestica; assembly: GCF_030504385.1. Taxonomy (NCBI): domain Eukaryota; kingdom Metazoa; phylum Arthropoda; class Insecta; order Diptera; family Muscidae; genus Musca; species Musca domestica. The sequence goes on from NW_026712383.1 coordinate 19,402,287, forward strand.
GATGAGACCATTTCTTCTGATACCTCCCCCACACAGGGTTCAAGATTTTGAAAAACAAAGCACTGAAAAAGCGAAACAAACAACCAACTATCTTAAAATTTTACACACAAAACATTTTTGATAACACAAACTCTTTTGTGAAGATGACCATATATATCTTCGAGTCCCTTCAGATACCTCACCCACAAAGGGTCACAATTTTTCATAATTGTAAATTCGAACCTGCTTTTAAATTGAAAATTAATATACTATTTATTAGACGTACTAGTTGATCATTAAGGAAAGATCATTGATATTTTGAGGAAATTGTTCATTTTTGTCTACAGAAATTTTTTAGCATCTTACAGTAGGTTCTTTGGAGTGAAAAAAAGGTAATAGGAAATTCTAACATAAATGATACAATACAAAGCTAGAATTTTAAGTTTTAATATTTTTGCCAAGGTCGAGTTCGAAGACGATTGATGTAGGTCAACCTCTTCGGAATTTTCATGTTGAACAAAGGGAGTACCCTATATATTCCAAACTTGGCTACGTTCGTAATGAGCTGTATTGCCCGTTTTCTTTTATTATACCCTACACCTATTTACTTCAAATGCCATGTTTTTAACAAGTAAACAAACAAATGTTGATAAAATCGCCAAAATACCTAATAGCGGTTAGTATGAGGTCTATACGAATGCGTATATAGAAAATTTGTTCTTTGAGAGAATTGTTCCTGTTCTGAACTTCACATACTAAATTTCAAAGAATTTGAGTTTAAAAAGGTATTTTTAAATAGACATTAAAAAGTGAACCAATACGTACAACTGTTTGACATAAGAAGTGATATTCGGAAAGAAATTCAAGCATAAATTTTGAAATTATGGCGTTGAAAAATGTGGTTAAAATCACCGAGTTACCGAAAACGATTTTTTTGTAGTGTTGCTACTCTTTATTGACTCGAAATACTGAAGTTCAAACAGATTTAGGGTATCGCAATGTCCATTGCTCTCACTTTCGTTAAAATCCTTTTTCGTCGTCCTAGGGCTCCACACACTTGATCTATTGAAGCTTAACTCCGTTATTTCTTGTTTTACTTCGTTTATTTCCCACCAAAAATATTCTTGGGTTTCTATCTTCATCTTCTTAATGTGGCATCATATCAGTGACACAAAAAGGACAAAGGCAATGGCTTCACATGCAATCATCTACAACCATTTATTTTACCGCGCACACAAGAGGAACAAAAAACGGTAACAGTAACAGCAGCAGCAGAGTATTCATATACAAATTTCCCAGATCATATCCTCCCATCTTGCACGTTATGATGATACTGTTATACTAGTCAGTAGATCTTAGCTTGATTTCAATGGGCCTTAAGCGTATGAAAAACTGTTTTTTTTTTTTTGTGAATGTCTACTACAGTGTATTTGTGTGAGTGTGTGTGTTTGACTCCAACGATGTGAGTTTGTGTATTTCCTTTGTCAGTTGTATTAAAAGTTTAAATGCGTACGATGTCATTGTCATACACACGGACGTACACAAATACATATATCACACGTATGTAAAAAAAACTGTCTTCCGACACCCATACATGTTTCTAAACAATTCACAAAAGAGCAGTGACATTTTTATGATACACTCTCTCGAATGCGAGTGTATTTGTGTGTGTGTGTTGACTTTTTTATGTCAAGTGCTTTGGTATACTTTTTCCGTTTCCTTTTTGTCAGATTTAGCACAACACAACAGAAATAAATAAACGAGAGGGACAAACTTTCTTTGTTTTGCTTTGTTGTTGTTTTTGTTGTTGTCGTATGTGTGGCCTGTGTGACTTTCTAAATTGAAATGAATTATTGTTGAGACACACTTTTAGATTAGGTTTATATCACTGTTTCCCATTATATCTCTCTCTTTTGCTAAGCAAATTGATGAAGACAAAGAGGCGGCTAACCACACACACCAACACACTTCCATACACACGCACATACAGATTCACACAATTATAACTATAACGTATTCCGAATACTGAAACCAACAGCATCAACGTACCAAACAATTCATTATACCCTACACCACATAGTGGTAAGGGTATTATGTCTTTGTGCATTTGTTTGTAACATGGAGAAGGAAACGAGATAGACCCATAGTTACTTTTGAGAACCTTCATAGAATCACTTTCTGAGTCGATTTATGCATATCAGTCCGTCTGTCCGTCCGTCCGTCCGTCCGTCTGTCCATGTATTCTTGTGAACAAAATGCAGGTCGCATTTATTATCCGATTGAGATGAAATTTTCCAAACAATATTTTTTTGGCCCAAGGACGAACCCTATTGAAATTGGTGAGAATTGGATCAAATTTAGATATAGCTCCCATATATATCTTCATCCGATTTCGGGTTAAATGTGCACCAAATGGCCAATATCAGCCCAAATGGCCCGAATTTTGGCACATGTGACCGAGATTAGCCTTAAAGCAAATACAACAAATTTGGAGAAAATCGGTTCAGAAACAGCTATAGCTCCCATATATATATTCATCCGATTTCGGGTTAAATGTGCACCAAATGTCCACTATCAGTCCAAATTACCTGAATTTTGGCACACCCAACCGAGTTCGGCCTAGAAGCAAGTATATCAAATTTGGAGAAAATCGGTTCAGATATAGCTATAGCTCCCATATATATATTTCATCCGATTTGGTGTTTAAGCTTCTCACATTCGTAATATGCACTCCACAAGAATGATATTTGGTACCAGATATAAGATACAGCCCAGAAATAGCTGTTTGTAATTTTATCGAAATCGGTTCAGATTTGGATATAGCTCCCATATATATCTTCATCCGATTTCGGGTTAATTGTGCACCAAATTCAGCCTAGAAGCAAGTATATCAAATTTAGTGAAAATCGGTTCAGATATAGATATAGCAACCATATATATGTTTCATCCGATTTAGAGTTTTAGTCCCATACATTCGTAATATTCACTCCACAACCGTGATATTTGGTACCAGGTATTAGATGGAGCACAGGAATAGCTGTTTTAAATTTTATCGAAATCGGTTCAGATTTGGATATAGCTCTCATATATATCTTCATCCGATTTCGGGTTAAATGTGCACTAAATGGTCAATATCAGCCCAAATCACCAGTCTAGAAGATAATACGTAAAATTTGGAGAAACCCGGATCAGAGATAGCTATAGTTCGTAAAATGCACGATAGAATTAGATAGATTTTGATTTTGTACCAAATATCTCATAGAGCTCTGAAATGCCCTGTATAAACCTTTTTACGAGAGCTCTACTAAATATGCATAGTGGTGTAGGGTATCATATAGTCGGCCCCGCCCGACTTTTGAGCTTTCCTTGCTGGTTTTAAAATGAAACATTTTTTTAACACAGGGACACGCACACATTCGTACAAAGATATAAAAAATGATTTATATTTTTTGAAAGGGAAATAAAACAGAAAAACTCCACCACCACAAACGTTATACTTCTTCTTCTTTTCGGTCTTTATGATATGACTGCTTTCAAAGCTAATACGGAAACAAAGTGTGGGTAGAGGAAAAAAAATAAAAAAGTCTCAACGTCTTTTTATTTCCAACCACTTTATGGGGGATTATTCTGTAGGCGTTTAGGTGTTGAAGTGGAAAAAAGATCGTGATTTAATTAAATCATGTTTTCAAATGGGCACAACTTTTACGAAATTGCCAAATGACGTGAGACCTTTCAACAAAATCCTATGGATATTTTGTATGGGGGTAATAAGAATATGAAGTGAATCATTGTATAAATCATATATAAATTATTTTTCAAGTATTATTTGAAATCTTATTAATATATATCGTTAACTGAAAATTATATGCCTTCACTATAATGATATTAATAATAATTTTTACACCCTCCACCAAAAAAGGTATTAAGTTCGTCATTCCGTTTGTAACTCATCGAAATAATCATTTTAGACCCAACAAAGTATATATATTCTTGATCAGCGTAAAATTCTAAGACGATTTAGCCCTGTCCGTCTGTTGTAATCACGCTGCAGTCTAAACGAATTAAGATAGGAAGCTAAACTTTTGCACAGATCTCTCTTTTGTCTGCAGGCAGGTCAAGTTCGAAGATGGGCTATATCGGTCCACGATATCGTATAGCCCCCACATAACGGTACCCCCGATATTCGGTATTTTGATGATGTTAGCCACATTTTTCAATGGAATTGTCTTAAAATCCACACAAGTAGTTCCTTGCGAGTAATTTACCCCCTAATAGAGAATTTTCTATACAGGTCCACGATATCGTATATCCCCCATATAACGGTACCCCCCGATATTTGGTATTTTGATGATTTTACCCACATTTTTCAACGGAATTGTCTGAAAATCCACACAAGGAGTTCCTTGTGGGTACTTTATACCTCGGCAGAGAATTGTCCATACAGGTCCACGATATCGTATAGCCCCCATGTAACGGTACCCCCACGGTATTCGGCATTTTGATGATTTTTGCCACATTTTTCAATGGAATTATCTGAAATTCCACAAAAGGAGTCCCTTGTGGGCATTTAACCTCCTCAAAAAGAATTGTCTATATAGGTCCACGATATCGTATATTCCCCATATAACGGTACCCCCCGATATTCGGTATTTTGATGATGTTAGCCACATTTTTCAATGGAATTGTCTTAAAATCCACACAAGTAGTTCCTTGCGAGTAATTTACCCCCTGAGGGAGAATTTTCTATACAGGTCCACGATATCGTACATCCCCCATATAACGGTACCCCCTGATATTCGGTATTTTGATGATTTTACCCACATTTTTCAACGGAATTGTCTGAAAATCCACACAAGGAGTACCTTGTGGGTACTTTATACCTCGGCAGAGAATTATCTTTATAGGTCCACAATATCGTATAGCCCCCATGTAACGGTACCCCCGATATTCGGTATTTTGATGATTTTACCCACATTTTTCAACGGAATTGTCTGAAATCCACACAAGGAGTTCCTTGTTGGTACTTTATACCTCGGCAGAGAATCATCTATATAGGTCCACAATATCGTATAGCTCCCATATAACGGTACTCCCCTATATTCGGTATTTTGATGATTTTAGCCTCTTTTTCCAATGGAATTATCTGAAAATCCATACAAGGAGTTCCTTGTAAGTACTTTACACGCAGACATAGATTTGTCTTTATAGGTTCACAATATCGTATATCCCCCTATATATCGGCACCTTCCTATATTAGATATTTTTAAGATTTTAAAAGAATTTATTTTGGATTTAATTTTTTTGAAAATTTTCTAATTCGTTCCAAATGGTGGAGGGTATTCAAAGTTTGGCCCGGCCGAATTTACTGCTTTTTTACTTGTTTTTTTTTATTTTTCAATGTCTCAAACAATCAGCTCATATGAACCATAGTATGGAGAGTATATTGAGTTTGTCATTCCGTTTGTAACACCTCGAAATATACATTTTAGACCCCACAAAGTATATATATTCTTGATCAGCATAAAATTCATCGATTTAGCGATGTCCGTCTGTCTGTCTGATCGTCTGTCTGTTGTAATCACGCTATTTTTCGAATGAATTGAGATAGAAGGCTAAAATTTTGCACACATGTTTATTTTTTCAGTAGGCAGGTTAAGTTTTGTAAATGGGCCATGTAGTTTCACGTTTTAATATAGTTCCCATATAATGGTACCTCCCGATATTCGGTATTTTGATGATTTTAGCGATATTATTCACCGGAATTGTTTTAAATTTGGTATTTGAAGTTCGAAATAAGCACTATACCCAAAGACAGAAAATTGTTTGTGCCAGTCCACGTCTTCATATAGCCCCCATATAACGGTACCTCCCGATATTCGGTATTTTGATGATTTTAGCGACATTATTCAACGGAATTGTTTCAAATTTGGAATTTGAAGTTCGAAATAAACACTACACCCTAAGACAGGAAATTGTTTGTGCAGGTCCACGTCTTCGTATAGTCTCCATATAACGGTACCTCCCAAAATTCGGTATTTTGATGATTTTATCGTCATTGTTCATCGGAATTGTTTCAAATTACATATTTAGAATTCGTAATGGGATCTACAGTCTGTGACAGAAAATTGTTTATGCAGGTCCAGGTCTTCGTATAGACCCCATTTACCTGTACCTCCCTATATTCGGTATTTTGACGGTTTTAGGTACAATACCCACCGAAATTGTTTAAGATGTCATATTTGAAGTTTGTAATGGATGCTACAGCCTGTGACAGAAAATTGTCTATGCAGGTCCAGGTCTTCGCACAGCTCCGATATAACGACGGTACCTCCCTACATACGATATTTTGATGATTTTAGCTATATTGTTCACCGTTTATTTCAAGTTTCGAATTTGAATACGGTAGTGTCTTATGACAAACAATGCCTATGTATGTCCACGTCGTATAGACCCCAATATAACAGCTATATTTGGTATTCTTAAAATTTTAACAGATTTTTTTTTTTTTTTTTTTGTATTTTATTTTTTGAAAATTTCGAAGTTCGTTCCAAATGGTGGAGGGTATTCAAAGATCGGCCCGGTGGAACTCACTGCTTTTTAACTTGTTTTTTATTTATCTTGCTCAGCATGCACAGCATTAGCTCGCTTAGCTTATACCCTCTACCACAAAATACAGGTTATATTGAATTTGTCATATCATTTGCAACACCTCGAAACAGTCTGTAAGGACTCCTTTATTGGTCATCATAAAATTTAAAATCGGTCCCTCTATAAAGAGACATCATAATGTCATGGAGAACTTTGATCTATAATTGGCATTGTATCTAACATGGTTACTATTAATTTTTTTTCCCAGAATCGGATATAATCTTAGGCCGACTTCTGTATTTATATAACCACCTACAGGTTTTCGGATTTTTGCTCAATTTTCAATGAGCTGCAACTTGATATTTAATGTTTTTATTAGATAAGTTTTCTTCTAACGAAAAATGCTAACAGGTTCCAACAGGTCTAATTATGAGATTGGCACCCATTTTCTGTTTCTGTTGCCATTCCTAAGTATTTTATATTATTCTTATTGTTCTGATAGCATATGTTGCCCGAATGTTGCTCTACGTTATTTTGGCATATTTCCGGCGAAGCACTTGCTTGAAGTGATCGACACTTTGGTAATTTTTAGTGCCAACCTTGCTTTTCAAAATACTTCAGACACAATAGTCCAAGGTATTGGTATCCGGAGATTTAGGTGGCCATTGTGCGCTGGAAATGATGCGAGGAACCACATTTTGCAACCATTCTTGAGAGGCGCGTGCTGAGTGCTATGGTGCTGAGTCCTGTTGGAAAGTCCAAAGTCCGCGGCCAAAATGTTTGGTGCTCAAGGCTTTAATACACCCTCTAGAATATTTTCGCGATCATATTCGGCATTTTTTCAGATGCCACGGTCGATTAAATATAGCGGAGAGCGACAATCGGTTGTCATGGCGGCCTACAACATGGCCGGCGCTTGAGTTCTGGTGGCTAACCGAAGGCGCACATTTTCAGCTGCCCTCTTTGGCATGTAAACACAAACTTTTTGTTTGTTTACAAACTGCTGGACAACGAATGTTTTCTCATCGGAGAAACCCAAATTCGGCAGTTCACCACTTTCGGCCAAGTGAAGCAACTCTTTAGCTCTTTTGAGTTTTTATACCCTACACCAAAAGGTGGTCAGGGTACTATGTCTTTGTGCATTTGTTTGTAACAGGCAAAAGGAAACGAGATAAACCCATAGTTCCTTTTGATGATCTGCATAGAATCACTTTCTGAGTTGAACTGAATGCATGTCAGTCCGTCTGTCTGTCCGTCCGTCCGTCCGTCCGTCCGTCCGTCCGTCTGTCCGTCTGTTCATGTATTCTTGTGAACAAAATGCATGTCGCATTTATTATCCGATTGAGATGAAATTTTGCAAACAACATTTGTTTGGCCCAAGGACGAGCCCTATTGAAATTGGAGATAATCGGTAAAAATTTAGATATAGCTCCCATATATATCTTCGTCCGATTTGCCTTTTATTGTGCACCAAAGTGTAATATCAGCCCGAATAGTATGGAATTTTGCACGTACGATCAGATTGGACCTGAAAATAAGTATGCCTAATTTGATCGAAATCGGTTCAGATATAGCTATAGCTCCCATATATATTGTTCATCCGATTTGTTATTTTTGTCCTCCGCAGCCGTAATATGCACTCTGTAACAACAATATTTGGGGAAATATATCAAATGCAGCTCAGAAATACATTTGCTAAATTTTATCGAGATCGGTTCAGATTTGGACACAGCTCCCATATATAACTTCGTCCGATTTACCTTTTATTGTGCACCAAACGTCTAATATTAGTCCAAATGGGATGGAATTTGGCACATACGACCGAATTAAGTCTAGAAGGTAGTATGCCAAATTTGGTGAAGATCGGTTCAGATATAGTTATAGCTCCCACATATATTGTTCATCCGATTTATTGTATTTGTTACCCACAGCCGTAATATGCACTCCGTAACAACGATATTCAGTGAAATATATCAAATACAGCTCAGAAATATCTTTGCCAAATTTTATAGAGATCGGTTCAGATTTGGATATAGCACCAAATGGGCAATACAAATCCGAATTAAAAAGAAACAAATGCTTCGGCACATTTAGTCCTTTGAACTTTAAATTATAATTATAATCATAGCGTGTATGATTTAATTCTCCCATAAAAACTTTTAATTGTTATGGGGAGCTCTACTAAATTAGCAAAGTGGTGTAGGGTATCATAAAGTCGGCCCCGCCCGATTTTAAGACTTCCTTTACTGGTTTTATCTTGTATTATTTTCCTTGCAGGTTTTTTTTCGAATAAAAACAAGTAAGCATTTAACATCAGCCCGTGCATGCAACTGACATTGTTGCTCTAAGCCATTGCCTTTCTTTTTTTCATGGCATGGACAAATCTTATTAAAATTGATTTAAGTAAAATGTTGTGTAACTTTGTAAAAACAAGATTCAAGCGTAACATTTTAATTTATTTCGTGCCCAGTTCTAATGTTTAAAAGTCGTCAATGTCAAAATTTGGTTTTCCCCAATTGAATGCCTCGCTGATGAATGGCTAAATGAACGGTCGATCTACTGACCGAAAATTTGTTGCTATTACTTTGATAATGGACACAGTTTTAAAACAACAACAACCACAGCAACAAACTACAGTAAGTGTCAAGAAATCAATAATTTGACATCAAACAAGAACTTTTTTTTTCCCGGAGATGTACCGAAACAAAAATTACCGAGTGTCCAAAAAATGAGGGCAAAAAAAACTTTTGCCACATCAGTCTGCTGATGGTGTTGCTTCTGTTGCTGATGTTGATGAATGATTGTGAGCGAAACTATTTTGCTGGGTAAAACTTTGAAAGCTCTTTGCTCGGCTCTAATGATGTTTGTCATTGTGTGTGTGTGTGTGTGTGAGCCTTTGGCATCACTTGCCAGCATGGATGGCTGGCTGACTGCCTTGTTGTTCGGTTGGTTGGTCGTTCGGTTCGGTCTGAAGGAAAAACTTTACAAAAATGTTCAACTTTCATTTTATGCCGTTAAACATTAGTCACTTAGTCACTAGTTTGTCAAATTTTAAATAATTAGAAACAATGCGCTTTAGCAAAATGATTGACATCTAGAATAACACATTTAACTGGAAGTGGATTACTCCATTTAGTTATTGTTCGTGTAGTTGAAATGCATTAAATAGGAAAATGTTAAATTTTTATAGTGAAAAACAAGGAAGACTTAAATTTAAGTATAACCCTGCTCCAATCTCGGAAAAAAGTGTTAAAGAGTCCAAAATTATTATCAAATTTTTGATTTTTATACCCTCCATCATAGTATGAAGGGTATATTAAGATAAGTGGTCTTGAGTAAAGAAATAAAACTTATGAAAAAAAACCAGCAGTAAGCACGGTCGGGTTGAAATTTGAATACCCTCCATAATTTGGAAAGAATTTTGGAATTTAAAAACAAAAAAAAAATAAAAAATTAAAATTTAAAAAATAAAAATTAAATCCGATAAAAAAAATCTGTTAAAATCTTAACACTTCCGAATACAGGGAGTTAGCGTTGTATGGGGTTTTTATTTGAAGACGTGAACCTGCATAGGCTATATTTGTCATAGGCCGTTACAATATTGATGTCGGGTATACGGCATTGCAGGGGGTAAAGCGCTTAAACATAACTTTTAGTGTGGATTTTTTGAAAACTTCAGTGGAAACATAGCTAAAATCATCAAAACACCGAATATAGGGAGGTGCCGTTATATTCGGTATACGATATACAATTGTGAACCTATATAGACAATACTCCTTCAGGCGGTGAAGTACTCAAAAGGAACTCCTTTTGTGGACTTTCAGAAAATATCATTTAAAAATTTGGCTACATAATCAAAATATTGAATATTGGGGATACCATTATATGAGGACTATACGATATTGTGGACCGATATAGCCCATCTTCGAACTTGACCTGCCTGCGGACGAAGGACCGATCTCTGCAAAATTTTTGCTTCCTATCTTAATTCCTTTCGTTTTTGAATCATTTCTTAAATTAAATATAAGCCTTCTCCAACTCGGAAAAAAGTGTTAAGGAGTCCAAAATTACTATCAATTTTAGATTTTTATACCCTCCATCATAGTATGAATGGTATATTAAGTTTGTCATTCCTTTAATACACCTCGAAATATACATTTTAGACCCCACAAGAAGTATTCTTGAACAACATAAAATTCTTTGTCGATTTAGGGATGTCCGCCCGTCCGTCCGTCTGTGGAAATCACTCTAGCTTCCGAACAAAATGAAAGCATTACAAGTAGAGAAATATGTAAATGTTTATAAGCGTGGTTGTAAGATTTAGAAAATTTTCCAAAAGAATTTTAGTTTTATTTAATTATTTGGTTCCTTTTCTATTGAGCTTACGATCTCATCACTTGGGTAAAAAAATGTTTTTGTCATAGAAGTTATTTTTAAAACAACTTCTGGGGAGAATATCCCAGACAAAAACAAGGGAACTGATGAGGATTGGTGGCTCTTTCCGAAACCAAGGTATACCCTGCCTTACCCCCTGGTAAACATTATTATCGTTCACCACTAATAAACAAACGTTATTTTTATAAAAACAACAATAAAGGGATTAAGCCTGACCATTTTGCAACAACGAAATACTATGGTATCCCGAACAAAAAAGATAAGACTGTTCTGTAAGTTGATAAAAATTTACTCAAATGTGTTCTATGTCTGCAGGACTTTTGGTATTGGAAATGGGCTACGTAGGTCCACGTCTTCGTATAGCTCCCACATAACGGTACCTCCTGATATTGGATATTTTGATGATTTTAGAGATATTTTTTACCGGAACTATTTCAAATTTGGCAATTGAAGTTCGTAATAAGTACTACAGCCTATGACAGAAAATTGTCTGTGCAGGTCCACGTCTTCGTATAGCCCTTATATAACAGTACCTACCGGTACATTCATGATTTTAGCGACATTAATTACCGGAATCATTTCAAATTTCGCATTTGAAGTTCGTATTCGGTGCTACAGATTATGGGAAAAATTTGTGTATGCAGGTCCACGTCTTCGTATAGCTAGCATATGATGGTACCTTCCTACACTCGGTATTTTTATTATTTGATTTCGACATAAGTTACCGGAGTTGCAACAAATTTCGTATTTAAAGTTCGTAATGGGTACTACAGCCTATGACAAAAAATCGTATTTATGCTCACGTTTTCGTATATTCCTCATATAACGGTACATCCTGATATTCGGCATTTTGATAATTTTAGCGAAATTATTCACCGGAATTGTTTCAAATTTGGTATTTGAAGTTTTTAATGGGTACTAAAGCCTATAACAAAAATTTCGTAAGCAGGTTCACGTCTTCGTGTAGTCTCCATATGACAGTTTTCATTTAAGTAGTAAGTAAGTAAGTAGTCAAGTTCCTTCTAAATTATTAAAAGTTGGGCCCGGCTGAACTTAGCTGCTTTTTACTTGTTACTGAGTAAGATAAGAACATTTAAAAAAAGAGCAACGAAATCTTTCCTTGGAGTTTATCCCTGTTTTTGGGGTATATAACCCCAGTGAGCCCTTCTTTCTTTGGCATTTCTTATATCTTCAGTCATATGGCTACAGATAATACATTTCAGTTGATACGGCCAAAACGTGCCTCATCAAAATAACGGTGTTAGACCCTAGGTATTTTTGGACCGAAACCATTTCAGGACAGGATGTCCGTCAGTCCGTCAGTCCGTCTGTCTGGCTGGCTGGTGCACATATTATCTCTCGGAATATTATTATCAAACTTTGGTCAATATCGGTCTACTCCTTTTGGAACTCCCACACAAAAGGTCAAAATTGATGAAGAAAATAATTTGATTCATAGGAGGGATAACAGATAATCTAATTTTGTTCAAACTTTGCAAATTCTAATTTTTGCGTCTTTGATGGTTCAGGTGTGAAAATTGGCAATATCGGTCCACTCCTTCTGGCCAATTTCGGTCCACTTCATCTTCTACAAAGCTAAACATTTTGAACAATCACAACTCCTATAAAATGTGAAATAGTAACCCAATTTTCTTCAAATTTAGCACATGGTGTAGATCGGATCACACCTTCTGATACCTCCCCTACAAAGAGTAAACATTTTGAATATCCATAAACCTCAAAAAATTAAAAATGAACATCCGATTATTTTCAAACTTTACACATCCCGATATCTCTAGCAACACAAAATCTGGTGTGAAGATAGTACAACTTGTAAATATTTTGAATTCCCATTGTCTTCAAATTTAGCACAGGGTTTAGATAGTACAACTCCTTCTGGTACCTCCCCCACAAATGGTCAACATTTTGAAACCCATAACCCTCACAAAATTCAAAATGAACATCCGATTATGTTCAAACTTGGCGCTCCTTTGGTACCTCTTACGCAAAGAGTCAAAATTGTGAATATCCATAAACCTCAAAAAATTAAATATGAACATTCGATTATTTTCAATCTTAACCTACCTCGTCTGTAAATATTTTAAATTCCCATAACCCACATTAATTGTAAAATTAGCATATTATTACTCTGAAAATTGGCACATTCCAACATTTTTGCCATCACAAGATATGAATATGGAATTTTTTGGCCCACACCTTTTGATAACTCTAACCAATAGGCACAATTTTTATACCCTCCATCATACCATGGGCGGTATATCAACTTTCCGTTTGTAACTCCTCGAAATACTCATGTCAGATCCAACATATATTCTCGATCAGCGTAAAATTCTAGGTCGATTTGGCGGTGTCCGTCTGTCTGCTGCAATCACGAAAGGAAATTCCGTCGATCAATAGATATGTGTATACAAAAACAAAATTTTGTGGACGTACCTCCGATTCTAAGTTTCAAGCGATGCTGTAGTATATGTGGAAATTTTCATGAAAATCTTGTTAGCAGTTTTGAGTTTATAAATTACTAACAATCAAACGTAAAGGGTGTTTTGTTCATTCTGACAGAACTTGAAATTGTAAAAAATAACACAAAAAATTAAATTTTAATCACATTTTTTTATTCGAAAGATCAAATCATGACATTAATATTTGAAAATGATTTCGGGCATATGGGCACCGTGGCTATTCTTGATAAAGTGCATTCTGGACGTCCAATTTTTGGCCACTTTTCCGAGCACTGCTGGCCGTATGTCACGAATAACACGAACAATGCTGGCCTCTAAGGCCTCAATTGTTGCTGGTTTGTCAGCATAAACTAGTGACTTCACGTAGCCCCTCAGGAAATAATCATGATGTGTCAAATCGCACGACCTTGGAGGCCAATTGACAGTTCCACTTCTCGAAATCAACTTATCGCCAAATTTTGTTTTCAATAAGTCGATGCTTGCGTTCGCCGTATGGCACATAGCGCCATCCTGTTGAACCACAAACAAAAAGTCACAGATCATGGTGCGGTAACGGTCTCCATTGACCGTAACGCGAGCTCCGGCCTCATTTTTGAAGAAATAAGGTCTGATGATGCCACCAGCGTGAAGACCGTACTATACGGTGCATTTTTCTGGATGTAATGGAGTCTGTAGGGTCTCACTCCATGTGCCGCAATTTTGCTTATTAACAAACCCGTTAAGCCAAAAATCCATTTCAACCCCTAAATATATGGCGATAATCTCCAAAAAGAGTAGGCTTCTATTCTGACCCTCATGTTATCTCCATGCAAAATTTCGTAAGGATCGGGCCATAAATGCGATCTGTATATGATATTCTGATGTCATAACTACTTAGTTTTGTTAGCTGTAAAAATATTACCAAATGTTTAATTCAAAATGAAAATATGCCAAAAAGATGACAAAATTGAAAAAATATGAAAAAATTTTACAAAATCAATATTTTCATCTTTAGAGAGATATTTTTATGCGATTTTTTTAGACGTTTTTTGTTTCCTGCCAAGAGGCCATTCTGAATTAATGAGAACTGTCGAAATCAGTTCAGCCGTTCTCGACATATAAGAGATTTTTCAAGAATATCTTCTTTGATAAACATATATATCGCACATATTTTGCTATATATCCGATTTGTTGGATGTTAACATCAATGTAAAGGTCAGAAGTAACCTTGTCATGGCTTTGGGATTTCGACGGGATTTAAAATATTCGCGGTTTAATGAAAAAATTTTGAATTTTTTCAACACAAAAGATATGGTCTATTTTACCCGCTAAATATTATCCGATGACCACCCAAATTGGTAGGCTTCTTCCCCGTCCTGAACTCTAGCTACATGCGAAATTCCGCGTCGATTGGTTTATAATTGCGACCTGTATAGCTACTGCAAAATCCGACATTTTTTCAGTATTTGGTCCATTTCAACCCCTAAACATTTGGCGATCATCTCAAAAAGAAATAGGGTTCTATTCTGGCCCAACCCCGATCTCCATCCCAAATTTCGTGAAGATCGGGCCATAATTGCGACCTGTAGAGTGATTACAAATTAACATGGACAGACGGACATACATAGCTAGATCGACTCAGCTCGGCGAGCTAGGATGATCCATATATTCTTTCCTATATGGGAAACCAATATTTCGTGGTGTTACATAATTTTTGGCCCAATCAAACTTATAATACCCCCAACACATAGTGTTGTAGGGTATAAAAATGTTTCATCAAAATTTAATTTTTTGTGTTACTTTTTACAATTTATAGTTCTATCTGGCTTAAAAAAACACCCTTTACAAACATTTTCCCTTTTATTCATATCGAATATGATAATGTTCAATTTTCCACGAAATTCACAATTTATATTCTGAAAAAAAAAACTTTATTGAATTTCTCAGAATTTGTACGATACCAACAACTATCTCTCCAACTCTTTAGTCCCAAACACTTATTGCATTAACCTGTTAAAATGCTGCCCTTTCATTCGTTAATTACACTTAACACTTGTTCAACTAACTGCTATCATTTGCTATTTTTCCAGCCATCCATCAAAAAACCAAGAACGAGATTACTTAGATCTTCCCAGAAATATGCCTAAACTATCTTCGCACAAAAACAAAAAATACTCGGCTAAACACTTTGAGACCACTTAAAATTTACCAGAAACAAAATCTCATTTCCACACAAATTAAGTGTTGCCAAACATTTAATATCCTTTCAAGTGAATTGTGTTGTGCTGAACAAGCAATAGCAGCAGCAGCAGTTGGGGTAGCATTAACATCTCCTGCAGCTGCTGGAACAGTCATCAGTTCAGACCTGTAATAATCCTTTCGGCAAATGAAGACGAAGAGCTGGAAATTTTTGCTATGCTGTGCAGTTTTCTGCTCAGAAAACTTTTGTGGTCTTCTCTCATCACATAAAAAAGAGGTAAGTTGTTATATTTCGTTTGTGTGTGTGTGTGTAAATGGTCTGTACGTGTGTGTGTGTGCAGAGAGATTAAAAATAGCAATAAACAAACATCTACGTTTAAGTAGCATCGTAGTGTTGCTGTTGCTGTTGCTGCCGTTGTTGTCATCAGCATCATTTCAGGTATTTACCGTCTGATATGGCTGCTAACTGGCTGGCTGGCTCATCATGTTGCGCACAGCCATTAAATGCCACATTTGTAATGGGCTAGATTGGGTGGTTGGTGGGTCCACATAAAGCGGACACGGGCCAAGGTGTGTGGATGATAACGATGCCATGGATAATACTTGTGATGAAAAACCCTCTGTGAAAAACTGCTCATTTTAAATAAGTGATAACACTTTAGCGGAGCTTAAGTCAGTTGCCATTTATGGTCATTTTCATAATAACATACTTTGGTGGTTTGATGCAGGCAGGCAGGCTGACTGGCTGGCTGGCTTACTCTCTGACTGGTTGGTCGTTTGCTTGGCTGCAGACGAGTTAGCCAAAACGAGCAGTGTCAGACAGACAAGCAAAAAACCAAAGAGTTTAAAAAGAAGTTCTTAATTTGGTTTTTGTGTAACGTTAACCGTCGTCCACTAATCACTCTTATTATTGTTGCCTTGCCCCTATCACCGCCATGGCAGACCACGTTGTTTATTTCCTACTGTTGCTCCTTGTTCCGCTGCTACTACAAACTGCTTGACTGAATTTATTTGAACTCATTATGCGGCTCAGCATGATTTTAAGTAATTTCATGTCGTTTCGCTGTACCTAGCACCAACGAAAATGATGCATTATGTGGTGTGATTGTGGAACCAAGGACCCGTGGAAGATAAGACAATATTTCAACTGAGATCTGTGTGCCATTTTGATAAGGAGAACCGTAATTATGAAAAAGTGAAAGGCTTTAGTGAAGAAATTTAAATTATCAAAAAGAAGTAAAAAGGAGTATGTTCGGCGGGGCTGAACTTGAGTACCCCCCAGCACTTGCAATTAATTTCGGAATTTAAAAAAAAAATAATAATAATAATAAATAAATAAATAATAAAACTAAAATTTAAAATTAATCAAAAATAAAATCCGGTAAAAATTCCGTTAAATCTTACAAAAAATAGCAAATACCGTTATATTGGGTTTTATTCGATGACGTGGACCTATATAGACTATATTTTTATAGGCCTTTACAATATTAGAATACGATACTTGAAACAATTCCGGTGATAGTGTAGCTAAAATCATCAAAATGCCGAATATAAGGAGGTACTGATATATAGGATCTATACCAAAACTTAGGCCTGCATATGGAATTATTTGTTCATCGGCTGTAGTAACCATTACGAATTTTAAATGTAAAATTTGAAACAAGATCGGTGAATAATGTTCCTAAAATCGTCAATAAATCGAATATCGGGAGGTTCCGTTGTATGTCGGTTATATGATATCTTGGACCTATATATCGACATTTCTCTACCATTTATGGTGAATTTTTAGACAATTCCATTGAAAAATATAGCTACAATCATCAAAATAACGGTACTTTCGTTATATGTGGGATATACGATATCGTGGATCTCTTCCAGGGGGTAAAGTACTCAAAGAAACTCCTTGTGTGGATTTCCAAAAAATTTTATTTATTTAGTAGCATAATGTACTATCATCAAAATACCGAATATTGGGGGATACCGTTATATGAGGGTATTATATCGTGGACCGATATAGCCCATATTCAAACTTGATAGACAAAAGACTTATCTGTGCAAAATTATAGCTTCCTATTTTAATTCGTTTTTATAGTAGCGTGATTACAATAGACTGTCAGACGGACGGACGGACAGGGCTAAACTGTCTTAGAATTTTTAACTGATCAAGAATATATATTGTTTGTTATGTCTAAAATTATTATTTCGATTAGTTACAAACGGAATGACTATGTATGGTGGAGGGTATAAAAAACAAGTTAAAAAGTATCAGTCGGTTTTGCCTCAGCCAATGTTCGGATATTTAAATATATTTTGACTTCTGTATGACTATTCAAATTGTTGAACCCCTATGGAGTAGGTTCCGGTGGAATAGGCCAATATTGTCCATTTTGTATCGGACCTAAATAAATCTACATCTATAAAAGAGGAAAATGTTTGTATGTTTGTTTGTTTGTTTGTTTGTTTGTAATTTATGGACTCGAAAACCGCTGAATACACTTTCCTGAAAATTTCCATATATGCTGCAACATCGCCTGAAAGTAAAATAGGCTATATACATTTTTGAATTTCCACTTGGAACTGAAGATATAGCATCAGAATCGGAGGTACCTTTGGATATAGCTCCCATATATATTTTCGACCGATTTCATTAATTTGATGCCTCAAACACAATATGAATGTTCGATTTCAATGAAATTTGGAATGTGTGACGGGATTTGTTCCGAAAATAAATTTGTCAAATTATATTGAAATCGGTTCAGATTTGGATATAGCTCCCATATATATTTTCGACCGATTTCATGTATTTGATGCACCAAACACGCTATGTATCTCTAATTTAAATGAAATTTGGAATGTGTAGCGGATATTAAAACAAATATACATTTGTCAAATTATATTAAAATCGGTTCAGATTTGGATATAGCTCTCATATATATTTTCGACCGATTTCATGTATTTTATGCACCATACACGATATGAATGTTCGATTCCAAAGAAATTTGGAATATGTAACGGGATTTTGATTAGAAAATAAATTAGTCAAATTATGTTAAAATCGGTTCAGATTTGGATATAGCTCCCATATATATTTTCCGCCGATTTCACATATTTGATGCACAAAACACGATACGTATTTCCGACTCCAATGAAATTCGGCATGAGTGGCTAAATTTGGTACAAAAATAAAATTGACAAATTATATTCAAATACGCTCAGATTTGTTTATAGCTCCCATATATATACTCAGCCGATTTCACATATTTGATGCACCCAAAGCGAGACAAAATCTGGCACCAGAAAAAATTGCCAAATTATATTGAAATCAGTTGAGGTTTGGGTATAGCTAACATATATATTTCGGCCGATTTCATACATGTTATGCACCAAACATGATATATATGACCGATACCAATGAAATTCAGAATGTGTGGCGGAATTTGGTTACAATAATAAATGCGACAAATTAATTGGAAATTAGTTAAGATTTGGATATAGCTCCCATATATATATTCTCGGCCGATTTCACATATTTGACGCACCAATTTCAATAAAATATGAAAGGTGTGGCGGAATTTGGTGTAAAAGTATTATTTTTTTTTAAATTATATTTAAATCGGATCAGATTGGGATATGATTTTAATAAGAACCATTGACCCACAATGCCTTAGGCCAACACTAAAAAACAACACAAAAATTAATTTGAAATACGCTTATTACGGGGAAGTATGTTGCTATCTCGAATTCACAAATTGTAATAGAAATGCCACTCAACTTTAAAAGATTGCAGTTTACTGCACGCTTGGTATTTGATATGAAATAAATAAATCCGAAGGACAAACCCTTCGTGTATGTATGTCATGTTACTGCTTTTCTAATGGTTTTGGTTATTTACGCATTAAAAAAGTGCAACAATTTTTTTGAATTTTTAAATTTGTTTTTTTTTTTTTTAACCAACATATATTCGTAAACAAAATTTCGAATCCATATAAAATCAAAAGGGGTAGCGAAGCGCACCGGGTTCAGCTAGTATTATATAAATATTGCGACGTGCCAGATTTTGACTTTATGCATTACTTCTTTCACTTTATATGAGATGGATGATAATTTCTAGAAAATGTTAAAATGTGCGTGAGGTAGGTCGACCGAAGGATTCTATTATCATATTCCATCTAATACAGATAAAAATATTGGTATGGGCAAAATATTTATATCCAATATTATGTGAAATCTCAGGCTGGGAGAAATATTTAGATATAGCAAATTGTAAAGAATAGCTGACTTGTTCGCAAGTTTTGACAGATAAAAATATTGAAAAAGGGATCGCAGATATATATATTATCTTCACAATGACAAAAATGTCTGAGTGTGTGAAATTTGAAGAGAGTTGGATTATTATTTTTCTTTCTTTGAGCGTTTTGTTTTTCAGATTCTTGAGCCCTATGTGGGGGAGGTACCAGAGGGAATTGTCCGATCTCTACCTTATTTATAAAAAAACTTGTGTTGATGGAATGCAATCGGATGTAAATTTCGCGTTTTATGTGTTTCATGGTTATTCAAAATTTTGAACCTTTTTGGGGAAGGTACCAAAAGGAGTGAACTGTAAGAGCAAAATGTTATTATATATATATATATATATATATATATATATATATATATATATATATATATATATATATATATATATATACATATTTTTTTTTTAATTTTTACTTTTTCTGAGGGAGGTACCAGACGAAGTGGACCGATATTGTCCATCTACCAACTCTTTAAAAAATCTTTAAAATACCGAATGTTGCTATTATATTAGGGTCTATATGACGACATGAACCTGTCATGATTAAAAAATGATTAAAAATGTCAATGATTAAAAAAAAATCGGTTATAATGACGATAAAATCAAAATACCGAATATCGGGAGGTATCGTTATATGGGGGCTATAAGAAGAGGTGAACCTGCACAGACAATTTTCTGTCTTACGTTGTAGTATCCATTACGAACTTTAAATACCAAATTTGAAACAAATCCGGCGAATAAATTTTCTAGAATCATCAATATACCGAATATCGGGATGTCCCGTTATATGGGGGCTATACGAAGACGTGGACGTGCACAGACAATTTTCTGTCATAGGCTGAAGTATTCATTACGAACTTCACATACCAAATTTGAAACAATTCTGGTGAAAAAATGTCCATAAAATCATTAAAATACCGAATATCGGGAGGTACCGTTATATGGGGGCTATACGAAGACGTGGACTTGCAGAGACAATTTTCTGTTATAGTGTGTATTATCCATTACGAACTTCAAGTACCAAATTTGAAACAATTCTGGTCAAAAAATGTCCATAAAATCATTAAAATACCGAATATCGGGAGTTACCGTTATATGGGAAATATACGAAGACGTAGACCTGCTGAGACAATTTTCTGTCATAGGCTGTAGCATCCACTACGAACTTCAAATACTAAATTTAACACAATTCTGGCGAAAATATCCCTAAAATCATTAAAATACCGAATATCGGGAGGTACCGCTATATGGGGGCTTTACGAAGAGGTGACCTACTATATGCAGGTCAATTTTCTGTATCCATTACGAACTTTAAATACTAAATTTGAAACAATTCCGGTGAATAAATTCGCTAAAATCATCAAAATTCCGAATATTGGGAGGTACCATTATATGGGTGCTATACCAAAACGTAAACCTACTTGGCCCACTTTCCATACCAAAAATCCTGCAGACATAACATACATTTGAGCAAAATTTAATTTTTTTTCAGACGGACAGACGGATAGACGGGCGGACATCGCTAAATCGGCATAAAATTTTATGCTGATCAATAATATATATACTTTGTGGGGTCTAAAATGTGTATTTCGAGGTTTTACAAATGAAATGATAAATTTAATATACCCTCTATACTATTGTGGAGGGTATAATAAAAAGCAAATATCCGGAGGTACCATTATATAGGGCTGTACCAAAACCTGGACATATATATATTATGTTCCGCCACCGGAGGTAGAATCCATTGCGAACTACAAATACAAATTTTTTTTGACAAATCCGTAAAAATGTTTGGCAAAAATTATCAAAATAACGAATATCGGGAGGTATCGTTACATAAAATAGACCTTGCTCACAACGTTCTGCCACCGGAGCTAGAGCCCATTATGGCCTCCAAATTCCAATTTTTAAACTAATCCATGGAAAAATGTGGACCTAGAACCAATTTCGAATTACAAATTCCAACTTTTATATAAATCCGTGAAAAAAATGTGATGAATATCGTATTTTTATACCGAATATCGGGAGGTGCCGTTATATGGCGGCTATATCAAAACGTGAACTGATATATCTCATTTTCAATACTAGCCCTCTTAGCCACAATAAAAATTTTACTGCCAAATTTTGAAGCTCAACGTCAAATAATGTGGGCTGTATCGTGATTTCAACAGCCAGATAGACGGACATCGTTAAATCGACTTAGAATTTTATGCTGATTATGAATCATATATACCTTATGGGGTCTACGACGAATATTTGGTGATGTTACCAACCGAATGACAAAGTTAATATACCCTCCTTTTGAACGTGGTGGGTATAAAAAGGTGTTATAGAAATATATCAAATACTATATGATAGTTTTACAGTGGCCGATTCAAAAAACGATCACAAATAATAGCTAAAAACGCCCAAAACTAAATACTTTAGAAGTTATAGCAGTTCTAAAATATTCAGTAATTCATGCCTAAAAAGTGTTCAAAAATAACAGCTAAAAATATTGAATACCAAAATTCTAATTTCGTCCTTTCAAATAATTTTCAAGATTTTAGGTATTTATGCATTAAAGCAAAATTTCACTCTCTTCATTTCTCATTTGCAGTGTTTATTTATTCAATGTTGCCATTACTATACATTATAAACAAAACAACAACAGCAATTCCATGCCAAAAAAAACTTTCCAGCCAAAGTAGTAAAGTAATAAGTATTTGCCTAAAAAGTCAACACCTATCTTCAGTTGTCATCGTCGTCGTCTCATTGACACATTTTTAATGCTAATTTCTTAACTTTTTGGGCATTTTCGTTGTTGTTGTTCGTTTTGTTTTGTTCTCTGTTAATGTTTCACAAACCCAAGTGGATTGAATTGTAAAGCGAAGTACATAAATCATTTAATTACAGTTAAGCCAAGTGTCATCGTAGTCGCCGTTGTCGTTGTCGTTTTCGTTGTTGTAGTAGTCAAGGTCATCGGTAATGAATGGTTTTTATGGTTAAGAGTCATTGACAGAATCCCATAAATGTTTATTGGTCCCACTAAGTCTGCCGGCCAATGTTGGTTTTCTTAAGAAGTTGTTCTAGTCGTTGACATCTGAGAAAATTAAATGGAAATTGCATGTTGATGAATTAGCTTGACAGACAGGAGAGACAAAGTGAAAATAAGCGTGAGTGGATGACAGAGAAATGGAATAAGATTTGAAAAGAAAGTGTATGGGAAAATATATTTCAGTATTGGCATTGGCAGGTGGAAGGGTTAGGTGAGTGGTGGGTAAGTTGTTAAACCTAAAATAAGGTTTGACACGAGGTAAGATTATACCCTATACCTCAATACATATTTAGCACAGCCAGCTTTAACAAATATCCGCAAGTAATACATATCACATATTAGGCTTGTTGGGAAATGTGAAATATAGTGTAACAAATATATACTAATCTTCGAATATAATAATCATTTGCGTCGATTTCCAATAAATTTCAATACACCTAAAACTGAAAGATTTCAAAAAAAAATTCCAGAGATACTTCAAAACATTGATTAAACTCGACATATATCATATCAAATGCAATGAAACATTAGCTGATTTACTCAAAGAGTGGTATAGACCAAATACGGTGTTTAGGCGGGGAATTGTGAGGAGGTGAAAGGAGGAAAATAAAAACACACAAGTAGTGATTAGTTTTAAATTCAAATAAGTTTGGTGGTTTATTGAGAGATTATTTTCTTAACAACAAACAAAATTACCTTGTGTAATTTGGGGTGGCGCAGAGACCTTTGTGTTTATGTGTCAACTACTAAACGACAAGTGAACGCTGAGGTTCTTGCAATCGCAGAGGATCGCAGTGATCGCCGAGGATCATTGCCGATTACTACTACTACATTTACAATTATTTCCAATGAGAGCAGAGTCTCGTATGTATCAAAGTGAGCTAACCAACAACAACCACCGCCCGGTGGCATCTGCGCTCTACGGTCTCCGCCGAGGGAAGTATGCCGAGGAGATGCCCGTTGTGTCAATCAGCATCCGTGATTGACTGGACTCGGGAAGTTGAAGGCCAACTTAAACATTGCCGCCCACCTTGATACATTTCAATGTATTAAAAAATTGCAAGTTTATCTCAATGATATTTCAACAATTAAACTTTAGCTATAATAGAGTATAGAAAGGATCGTAAGTTCAGGTTTATGTGAGCGTTTTAGTATATTTTACTACAGGTAAATTTTATGCAAGATTTAAGGAACAAATTAGTTTTAGAAGTATTCTCGAACAAACAATGAATAAAGATTAATGCATAAAAATGACGACTGATCACATAACTATACCGGAAGCAATACTGAATTCCAAAGATGAGATGTAGGTGGTAGTTCTCGAATAAATATTCTTAAATAAGTTACGGTTTTGAGCGTTATAGACAACAATTGGGTGAGGTTGGTGAATGTTTAATACTCCCCTGTGAATATACAAGCATGGTTTTTTGGCGAATGATGTGCAATGGCGAATTTTTAGGTGAATGTAGCGTAATTAGTGGTGATCTTGTATAAATTTGAGGCGAACGTCAATTTACGGTGAAGGTGAACCGTTCAGAGAAAAAGCGGAATATTTTCAACTAGGTGTACTTTAAGGTTGTGAAAAGCGGGAAAATGAAGTAGAAGTTATAGGATATAACGAATATTGTATACAATGGCCAGTATTTAAGGAGTCTTAGGAGGAGAATATGGTTTACATATAGCATAACGAGGGCTAATAACTATTTGACTCTTTATTGAAGTGGGGTGCAGTAAAAGTACGGCGTGATATTAAATCTTAGGTTGGACTGGCGGTGCTCAGTGGTGGATAACTGGGCGAAGAAATACCCGACGAAGTGGTATTGTGCTCTGGTGAATAAGGTGAACAGAGTGGAATGAGAGGTGGTATTCGTGATCCAAGTGTTCTGGATGAAGATCCGATATGGGCTTGTATGTAATGGGGTGGCATGGGAAGACCTTGGGAGCCTGCAGACGAAAGAAATTGGTGCTTGGGAACCTCTGGTCTACGGAATTGGCGAATAGATTTATTGGAGTTAGCTCCCTTACATGACTTTATAGTGGTCGTAAAGACCTTCAGGGCTGAACCAGGAATTGGACCAGATACAATCCATCCGAAGACCGTATTTTGTGCCAACAATGAACCAAGTATGTTCTGTTGGACACCTGGCAACACAATTTGGGAATACAAATCTGCACCTAACAATATATCCACAGGACGAGAATCGAAAATTCTTGGATCTGCTAGATGGATATTAGAAAAAACATTTGAAGGGGAAATATTGACAGGGAAAGAAGGGAGATTTCCTGAGATCTTCGGGAGAACAAATGCTGCAGTATTCAATAAAATTGTGGAATCTAACCTAGAACTAATATTAATGACACAATTTTTCCTGGAAATAACCGAAGAAGTATTTATACCATATATTCTAGAAGGAGAACTGCGGGAGGGTAATTTCAATCTTTTTTGGAGGTGTTCACTTATGAAAGTTGCCTCGGACGCAGGGTCAACAAGGGCTCGAACAGGGTAGGATTTGCCTTTATGTATTAAATGAACTATAGCGGTGCTGAGAAGAACTTTAGAATTATTGGTAGTGTGATACACCTGGCGATTAACTGGTACCAGATTTGAACCAGTGGAGGTGGAAGTCCCGTTAACTACATTAGGAATAGATTGCGGACTGGAGGGTAGAACTGTAGCACTCGGATTGGAATTGGAGAATGGACTTCCAATCGGTTTGTGTAAAAGGGTGTGGTGTCTCCCATGGCAAAAATTGCAATTATGTGTGCTGGAACAATTTCTAACCGAGTGAACTTTAGATAAACAATTAAAACACCACTCTCGTCTTTTTACAAGATCTATTTTTTCATCAATAGTTAACTTTTTAAAACGAGGACAGCAGTAAAGTGCGTGACTTTCATTGGGGCAGTAGAAACAACGATGTTTAGAACGTGGTTTTGTTATATCAGACGAATTTTTCACCAAAGGTGCCCTAACGTTGCGTGAATTTGATCTTGATTCAGAAGAAGAATCGATGCCTTTTAGATCACGCAGACAGGCAAGCGTCTGTATTCTTTCAGTGAGGAAAGAATCGAGCTCGGACCATAACGATAATTACGACTTATCTTTGAGACTCTGTTCCCAGAGTGTCACAGTAAGTTCTGGCAGACGTTGAATACAAATAAAAACCAGAATAGGATCCCAGTGATCCGTAACAATGTCATAGACTGACATGGCAGACAAACAGCCGTTTATGCCCCGTTGCAAGGTTTTTAAACCTGAACTCGTCTCACTTGTTAACGAGGGGAGATCAAACAACTTTTTCAAATAACTATTCACAAGAATGCGTTTGTTATCATAAGTATCATGCAGAGACTTCCAAGCTAGAGGAAAACTTCTGTGGGTAAGTGGAAATTTAGAAACAATTTCCTTTGCCTCACCTTTAGTTTTCTGCACTAAGTGACATAACCTCTCAATGTCACTTAGCCGATTATTATTTATGTACATGACCGAGAAAAGATCACGAAATGTTGGCCACGACAGGAAATCTCCATGGAAATAATCTATTTCACACGGCGGTAGATTTAAGTTGTGCATGTTATTGCAATTATCGGGCGGAAAACTACCATTGGAAATCGAAAAGTCAGCAGGGAACTGAATATTAGGGTTCACGATATTGGACAAATTTAAACTTTGGCTAGACATAGTTTCACAATTTTGAATTGGAGTTCTTTGCGGACTTACGTTGATAACAGTAGTTGTGGACGAAGGAGATTTCACCAACTTTAGACTTTGTAACTTCTCATTAATTTATGCCAAACAATCAATATAGCTCTGACTTGAAGATTGAAATTTCGCATCGGCAGAGGAGATTTCATCTGAAGCAGTTTCTAATGTCATGAAAAAGTCAAGACACTGGTCATAAGTGTTCTTGACCTTGCTCCATAAGTCTTGAAGTTCCGAACGCCGAACTTCAAGGTTAAAGACTGTATGGCTATCAGAATCAAGAAGGTGATATGATGCAATAAATTTGACTACATTATCAGACGCACGGATAAATTGAGAAAAAGGTGTGACCGACATGTTGCAAAAAGGTGGAAAATATCAAAATGTATAAAAAGACGCAGTTTTTTATGAAACAAGTTAAAAAAATAAAACTTTTATATTTCGGTTATTGTCGGTGTAGCGTGCACAATTTTTGCAATGAATTTGTTAATTGGAGAGCTTAACAATTTATATACACAATTTCAAAATTGAGCAATTTTATAAGGGGAATTATCTGTTTAATGTTCTGCCAAAATGCCAAAAGTAGGTTGTATTTCAAAAGAAAATTCCAAAACCTTGCTAAAAATCAATTATATTTTCAAAAATTTACAAAAAAATATTTTAAGATTTTATTTTTTCAAAATTCACAATTTTTGTCAGACAGACCTACTGTGCAGTGGTGAATAAAGAATACCGCACAAAAGAGAATAAAACACAAGCAGTGTTTGATGATCGAACGGTTACGGGGGTTGGTTAACTACCACACTACGAACAGATCACTGACAATGGTGATTACGAATATCGCACAAAAGGGAATAAAACACAAGCAGTGTTTGTGGAGCGAACGAATCAGTGGAGGGGTTAGTTAACACACTACAAGCTGATCACTGACAGTGGTTATTAAGAATATCGCACAAAACAGAATAAAACACAAGCAGTGTTTGTGGATGGGATGGTGACGGGGGGGGTTGACTACCACGCTACGAATAGATCACTGACAACCAACAGTGATTGGTGAAAGATTTATTATTGTTGTTATATTTGTATGTTAATAAACCGACGCTAATAAAGGCGCGTGGAATATTGTGGAATTATTGTTGGTGAGAACAGACAACAACTAAGCAAATTTGAGAGTTGGGGAGATGGAGTTGTTGTTCGATTTATATTTTAAGCCGATGATGGAAACACCAATTGGAATATTGATGTATTCTTGTTGAGAGCAAAACGAAGATGAAATAGAAGAATGTTGTCTCAACAGAGAAAATAGAGTGTGGGGAATATGACAAAAGGCAAACACAAATTAAAACACTCTACGTCGGCAAAATCAATATTTCAACTAGTAAGATCGATTTTAATGAAATTAATTGGGGAATCTTATGGTCTAGCGCCAAAGGAGAAATAATTTTTGACAACACAGTTTCAAGCTAAATTTACTTCACGATATGGAGCAAAAGTGGACTGTAAATAATAATGTGATTAAGTGTATGATATCGCGAAATAGGGTGTAGCAAGCGACCAGTACCGCGGAACAATTTAAAAAAACAACACTTGCACTTTTATTTTTTTCTCTTAGATGAAGCTCACAATTGCAAAACACTGAACTTACGTACCTTATTCTTGACGATGATGCGTTTTGAGGAGAGGTATTGATGTGGTGGTGAGAGATATGAGGGGGGATGTGTTGTTGGTGATGGTGATTCCTTATGAAAACAGTACAAACAGCAATTAAACCAGCCAAACTTCGCTTTTTCACAAATCCGACTCGATACGACCAAATGTTTAGGCGGGGAATTGTGAGGAGGTGAAAGGAGGAAAATAAAAACACACAAGTAGTGATTAGTTTTAAATTCAAATAAGTTTGGTGGTTTATTGAGAGATTATTTTCTTAACAACAAACAAAATTACCTTGTGTAATTTGGGGTGGCGCAGAGACCTTTGTGTTTATGTGTCAACTACTAAACGACAAGTGAACGCTGAGGTTCTTGCAATCGCAGAGGATCGCAGTGATCGCCGAGGATCATTGCCGATTACTACTACTACATTTACAATTATTTCCAATGAGAGCAGAGTCTCGTATGTATCAAAGTGAGCTAACCAACAACAACCACCGCCCGGTGGCATCTGCGCTCTACGGTCTCCGCCGAGGGAAGTATGCCGAGGAGATGCCCGTTGTGTCAATCAGCATCCGTGATTGACTGGACTCGGGAAGTTGAAGGCCAACTTAAACATACGGTCTTGTTTAAATCAGCAATTTATATTTTTTCTATAAATCTCATTTTATCTTTATACCCACGCCCGCATGGCTACAGAGGATATATATCATTTGATCCGGCGAAAACGTGCCTCATCGTAATATCTAATTTAGACCCTAGATCTTTTTGGACCAAATCCCTTTGAGGAAATTTGGAGTTGATTTAGCGATGCCTTCCTGGTGCACAAGATTTTGTCCAAACTTGGTACATTCTAATATTATAATAAAACTTAGATCGAGTTCGGAGATGAGCAATATCGGTCCACTCCTCGTATCTCTCCCACAAAAGGTTAAAATTTTCAAAAAAAAAAAAAAAATTAAACACGTGTAACAGAATTTTGAAATTTGGCATCGCAACGCAAACTAAAGATAGGACTCTCTTCCCCATTATATTTTCAGAATTAAATACCTAGGAATCTTGATTTTAAATGATTTTTGGTGGATTATTTTGGTTGGAAATTTTAACCCTTAAGCGAGAAGATTAAGAAAAAAAATTTCCTTTGCGAGATCATAGAGAATTAAAATACTCTACGAAATTATATATTATAAAATTCTGCTATGAGCCATATAAGACATCAAAAGTTTAAATCTTATCAAAACACCAGGAACTTACATACGGGGTGAGATGAAAAAACTGCAACCAACTTCAGACTGCTATCATTTCTAAGCCACTCGTCCGTCAGCT
Source organism: Musca domestica (assembly GCF_030504385.1). Classification (NCBI taxonomy): domain Eukaryota; kingdom Metazoa; phylum Arthropoda; class Insecta; order Diptera; family Muscidae; genus Musca; species Musca domestica. The sequence continues at coordinate 19,431,916 of NW_026712383.1, forward strand.
CTTAAAATTATTCCAGTGACAACTCATTATATTTCTTGAAAGCGAACAAAAGCATTTTGGTGAGGATTATCCAGAAAAAAAGCTATTGGTGATGGAATTCAAGCGTGATAGTGTGATTTCTTTATGTTTGGCTGGAAAACCACAAGTGACTATCGTTAGAGTACTCCAGCATTTAAATGTGAATAAATCTTTTGTGTCTCGTACCATCGCTCGTTACCGTGATACTGGTAGAATTCAAGGAAGTAGACGGAAGAAAACAGCAACATCAGCAGAAATGGTTCGAAAAGTAAAAAAGCGACTTGATCGAAACCCGCGCCGCAGTGGCCGGAAAATGGCTCGTGAGCTGAACATATCGCAATATTCCATTCGGCAAATATTGAAAAATGAGCTCGGGGTAAAGCCATTGAAATTCCAAAAAGTGTAAAAACTTACACCGCAAAAGAAAGGAAATAGACTTAAAAGAGCAACTCTTTAGTTACTTCGCTTGGCTTAAAGTGGAGAACTGCCGAATTTGGTGTTCTCCGATGATTAAACATTCGTTGTCCAGCAATCTGTAAACAAACAAAATGATCGCGTTTACTTGCCAATGAGGTGAGGTGAAAATGTGTACCTTCGGTTGGGCACCAGAACTCAAGCACCGGCCACGGTGATAGTGTTGGTCGTCGTAACAGCCGATGGTCGCTCTCCGCTCATATTAATCGACCGTGGACTCAGCACCATCGCACTCAGCACGCACCACCCAAGAATGGTTACAAAATGAGGTTCCTCGCTTCATTTCCAGCGCACAATGGCCACCAAAATCTCCGGATACCAATCCGTTGAACTATTGTGTCTGGAGTATATTGGAAAGCAAGGTTGGCACAAAAAATACCAAAGTGTCGATCACTTTAAACAAGCGCTTCGCCGGGAATGGTCCAAAATACCGCAGAGCAACATTCGGGCAGCGTGTGACGGTTTCTCTCATTGGCCGTTTGAAGGCCATAATTCGTGCCAAAGGTGACCAATTCGAACAAATCTAAATTTATTCTAAAATTTGATGCTATTTCCGAAATTTTTTGCTTTCATTCAATAAAATTTAAAAAAAGGAAAAATTATGGCTTTTGACTTTGTTGGATATTGGTTTCCCACATAGGAAAGTATATATGGATCTTCCTATTTCGCCGAGCTGAGTCGATCCAGCTATGTATGTCCGTCCGTCCGTCTGTCCATAATAATTTGTAATCACTCTACAGGTCGCAATTATGGCCTCAGGAAATTGAAAATGAAGGTGGGGTTGGGGCCAGAATAGAACCCTATTGTTTTAGGAGATTATCGCATAATATTTAGGAGTTGAAATAGACCAAAAACTGAAAATTTTCCTGATTTTGCAGTTGCTCTACAGGTCGCAAATATAGACCAATCAAAGCGGGTGTTAGCACGACGCTAGGGCTTGGAGCTGGGCAGAAGCCTTCCAATTTTTACGGTCATCGGGTAATATTTAGTGGGTGAAATAAAAGTCAAATTTTTCATTAAACCGCGAATATTTTTAATCCCGTCGAAATCACAAATAGACGAAGTGGTCAATTCTGACCGTTACGTAGTTGCCAATAGTAAATATATCGGATATATATATATATATATATATATATATATATATATATATATATATATATAGCGAAATATCTACAATGTGTATATAGAAAAGGAGGGATGTAAGCTAGAATGCTTATATCTCAAGAATGGCTAGACCGATTTTGACAAATTTTTCCAATTCAGAATACCCTCTTGGTATAAAAGTATAAAATCTTAAGAAAATCGCATAAAAATATAAATAAAAATACGCCTATGATGATGTTTATATTGAGTTTTTAGTATTTTTTGAAATATTTTTATTTTTCATATTTTTTATCGCATGCTATTTTTTCAATTTGACTTATAATATTGAAGTGTATATTTTGTAATATTTTTTCACTTTACAACACAGGTTGGGGATATTATATGCTGATTGCACTTATCGTCCGATTCTCACGAAAAGGGTAGGGTTAGGCTCAGAAAGGCTAGGCCTATTGTTTTCAAAGATGTCCGCAATATATTTAGGGGTTGAAATGTCATAACTAGAATGAACCACTATGTCTGTCTGAAAAATACCAACATTACTTACAGGCGATATCCGAAAATGATTTCATTGACGAATATAGCCAAATATCGTAGGCAAGAAAATCACATAGATGAGCCTAAATTTGGAGATACAGAGGGGCCTCTTGCTTTTGGAAATGATCGCAAAACTATTTTGGAGTTCAAATGAACCAAAAACAGAAAAAATTTCCTGATCACACAATTGAAGCCATTCGACACGCATGAGATGAGTGTTAAGGAGAGGGAAGAACTCTAGTATGTTGATGACCATTGGATTATATTTAGCTGTAAAATGGACTGCACGACGGTGTGCGTAAATATTGCGGAAATATCCCTGGTCCAAATGCTAAGGGTAATATCTGGGCAGTGCACCGGGTCATACTTTCAAAAGTGAAATCTTCCAAAATGGATTTGGACGTAAGAGGGCTTCTAACATGTTGTAGTGTTGTAGGGTATCACATGGTCGGCCCCGCACGACTATAGCCTTTGCGTACTTGTTTTATCTCACCCTGTATACTTTGTTGGGTCTACTATGATGGAGGATATACTGTTGTACCTCGACTCAGTTGTACTTACCAGTTACTGTACCAATTTATTGAGTTACCTATGACCTAGCCAACTTCAGCAGCTCTAATGTATAACATTCAACTGATATTTTAATATATAAAATAGAGAAGTTAATTCAACTTACAACTCCCACTTCGAAAATTGTAAAATATGTGCGCTTCACAGCACCTACTCCACAGTTCTATATCAAATATTTTCCACTTCTCAGAGATACTTCGTTTTTTGGGATTACATTTGTCTTTTTCCACATAAACCACAAACAAACACATGCCTTCCTTCATCCGTGGGCTTTTCATATCTTGCATACTCACACCGAAACCTAACCCTCTGCAATGGACACAGAGAAGCAAATATCCGCTTATTTCCAAGATTCACAGTTCTTTGTTCTTTTGGTAGGCTTTGCTGGAGAATTTGAATTTATTGCAGCCAACAATTAAAATTATGATATATGATCTGAGTTAAGTTGGCGACAAATTGTTGGTTCGGCACACTGAACTGGATTAGGACACCATGGAGTGAGTGAGTGGCAGTCACATAGCTTTTGGTATTGCCATCGAATGCCTTAGATGTTCGGTTGGGACTTAGTGCCTAAATCGCATACAACAACGAAAAAAAAATCTTGTTTGTAGATGATAGTGGACAACGGACAACATGTGTTTGGGTATGCTCTCACATGGCCAGAGTCTGACTGTCGTTCTGTGTGTGTGTACGCAAATGCTTAAACTCACAGTTTGTGCTGTTTTAGGAATGTGTACAACATACATCCGGACCATCACAAACACACACTCATTCACTCACACATAAAGCATGAGCGATTAAAAGGAATGCTTTGGGGGAATCCTTTGTGTGTCGTTGAAGCAGTTATTTCGAATATTTTCCGGAAATGACAAACATTTCTGGTAGAGATTTTAGAATGAAACGACGGGGGTAACTGCGAGAGAGAGTGAGACTACGATACCAACATATTCATGCTTTGACCACAGCAGCAACGACATAAAGGGAATAACAGCGAATTGGTGATGATGAGAAAAAATGAAGTGTTTAACATTCGCAGACAACAAGTGAAAACCAACAAAAGCTCAGAAACGATTTCCATGCAATCCTTGGAGGGAGAATTTATGTCTTATTCGAAATAGGGTGACAAAATGCTGCCATCGACATTTGATGTGATTTTTAATATGGATTTTAATTTGTTTCGGAAGCTGTTATCGTATCATAAAGTGGGGCTGAATAAAAATTTCGTATTCTGAGGTTCCTGTCTCGGCATGACATTCTCCAATCGATTTTACTGGAATGCGCAATTTAAAATGAAACTCATTCGGACTTCTATGAGCCTTTATTGTGGATGGTATCACAAATTCGGCTCAGCCTTACTAAATTCTTTTTACTTGTTATACCCTCCACCATACTATGGAGGGTACATCAACTTTGTCATTATATTTGTTATCTAAATATTTCTCTCAACCAATATTTTTAACTGTATTAGATGAAGTACGATAATTTAAAACAGTAGTCGACTATATGTGGTACTTCACGCACATTTTAATATTTTCTAAAAACTATCACATATCCTAACCAGGCACGTCGCAATATTTATGTCATATTTATTTAGGAAAATAGTCTATTTTAAAATGCTCATAACTCCTTAAATATTGACATTTCGGGGTTTCTAGCATCGTTTTGATTGCAGATATTTAAAGAGGAAAATTATCCTACTTTAACATGCTCATAACTCCTTAAATATTGACATTTTGGAGTTTGTAGCATCGTTTTAATTGCAGTTTCTTTATAGCCTATTTCAAAATGCTCATAACTCCTTAAATATTGACATTTCAGGGTTTTTAGCATCGTTTTGATTGCAGATATTTAAAGAGGAAAAATAACATATTTTAAAATGCTCATAACTCCTTAAATATTGACATTTCCGTGTTTTTAGCATCGTTTTGATTGCAGTTTCTTTATAGCCTATTTTTAAATGCTCATAACTCCATAAATATTGACATTTCGGGGTTTTTAGCATCGTTTTGATTGCAGATATTTAAAGAGGAAAAATAACATACTTTAAAATGCTCATAACTCCTTAAATATTGACATTTCGGGGTTTTTAGCATCGTTTTGATTGTAGATATTTTAAGAGGAAAAATAGCATATTTTAAAATGCTCATAACTCCTTAAATATTGACATTTCGGGGTTTTTAGCATCGTTTTGATTGCAGTTTCTTTATAGCCTATTTTAAAATGCTAATAACTCCATAAATATTGACATTTCGGGGTTTTTAGCATCGTTTTGATTGCAGATATTTAAAGAGGAAAAATAGCATATTTTAAAATGCTCATAACTCCTTAAATATTGACATTTCGGGGTTTTTAGCATCGATTTGATTGCAGATATTTAAAGAGGAAAAATAGCATATTTTAAATGCTCATAACTCCTTAAATATTGACATTTCGGGGTTTTTAGCATCGTTTTGATTGCAGATATTTAAAGAGGAAAATTAGCATATTTTAAAATGCTCATAACTCCTTAAATATTGACATTTCGGGGTTTTTAGCATCGTTTTAATTGCAGTTTCTTTATAGCCTATTTTAAAATGCTCATAACTCCTTAAAATTGACATTTCGGGGGTTTTAGCATCGTTTTGATTGCAGATATTTAAAGAGGAAAAATAGCATATTTTAAAATGCTCATAACTCCTTAAATATTGACATTTCGGGGTTTTTAGCATCGTTTTGATTGCAGATATTTAAAGAGGAAAAATAGCATATTTTAAAATGCTCATAACTCCTTAAATATTGACATTTCGGGGTTTTGATTGCAGATATTTAAAGAGGAAAAATAGCATATTTTAAAATGCTCATAACTCCTTAAATATTGACATTTCGGGGTTTTAAGCATCGTTTTGATTGCAGTTTCTTTATAGCCTAGTTTAAAATGCTCATAACTCCTTAAACATTGACATTTCGGGGTTTTTAGCATCGTTTTGTTTGCAGATATTTAAAGAGGAAAAATAGCATATTTTAAAATGCTCATAACTCCTTAAATATTGACATTTCGGGTTTTTAGCATCGTTTTGATTGCAGATATTTAAAGAGGAAAAATAGCATATTTTAAAATGCTCATAACTCCTTAAATATTGACATTTCGGGGTTTTTAGCATCGTTTTGATTGCAGTTTCTTTATAGCCTATTTTAAAATGCTCTTAACTCCTTAAATATTGACATTTCGGGGTTTTTAGCATTGTTTTGATTGCAGATATTTAAAGAGGAAAAATAGCATATTTTAAAATGCTCATAACTCCTTAAAATTGACATTTCGGGGATTTTAGCATCGTTTTGATTGCAGATATTTAAAGAGGAAAAATAGCATATTTTAAAATGCTCACAACTCCTTAAATATTGACATTTCGGGGTTTTTAGCATCGTTTTGATTGCAGTTTCTTTATAGCCTATTTTAAAATGCCCATAACTCCTTAAATATTGACATTTCGGGGTTTTTAGCATCGTTTTGATTGCAGATATTTAAAGAGGAAAATTAGCATATTTTAAAATGCTCATAACTCCTTAAATATTGACATTTCGGGGTTTTTAGCATCGTTTTGATTGCAGTTTCTTTATAGCCTATTTTAAAATGCTCATAACTCCTTAAATATTGACATTTCGGGGTTTTTAGCATCGTTTTGATTGCAGTTTCTTTATAGCCTATTTTAAAATGCTCATAACTCCTTAAATATTGACATTTCGGGGTTTTTAGCATCGTTTTGATTGCAGATATTTAAAGAGGAAAATTAGCATATTTTTAAATGCTCATAACTCCTTAAATATTGACATTTCAGGGTTTTTAGCATCGTTTTGATTGCAGTTTCTTTATAGCCTATTTTAAAATGCTCATAACTCCTTAAATATTGACATTTCGGGGTTTTTAGCATCGTTTTGATTGCAGTTTCTTTATAGCCTAGTTTAAAATGTTCATAACTCTTTAAATATTGACATTTCGGGGTTTTTAGCATCGTTTTGATTGCAGTTTCTTTATAGCCTATTTTAAAATGCTCATAACTCCATAAATATTGACATTTCGGGGATTTTAGCATCGTTTTAATTGCAGTTTCTTTATAGCCTAGTTTAAAATGCTCATAACTTCTTAAATGTTGACATTTCGGGGTTTTTAAAATCCTTTTGATTGCAGATATTTAAAGAGGAAAATTAGCATATTTTAAAATGCTCATAACTCCTTAAATATTGACATTTCGGGGTTTTTAGCATCGTTTTGATTGCAGATATTTAAAGAGGAAAAATAGCATATTTTAAAATGCTCATAACTCCTTGAAAATTGACATTTCGGGGTTTCTAGCATCGTTTTGAGTGCAGTTTCTTTATAGCCTATTTTAAAATGCTCATAACTGCTTAAATATTGACATTTCGGGGTTTTTAGCATCGTTTTGATTGCAGATATTTAAAGAGGAAAATTAGCATATTTTAAAATGCTCATAACTCCTTAAATATTGACATTTCGGGGTTTTTAGCATCGTTTTGATTGCAGTTTCTTTATAGCCTATTTTAAAATGCTCATAACTCCTTAAATATTGACATTTCGGGGATTTTAGCATCGTTTTGATTGCAGTTTCTTTATAGCCTATTTTAAAATGCTCATAACTCCTTAAATATTGACGTTTCGGGTTTTTTAGCATCGTTTTGATTGCAGATATTTAAAGAGGAAAATTAGCATATTTTTAAATGCTCATAACTCCTTAAATATTGACATTTCAGGGTTTTTAGCATCGTTTTGATTGCAGTTTCTTTATAGCCTATTTTAAAATGCTCATAACTCCTTAAATATTGACATTTCGGGGTTTTTAGCATCGTTTTGATTGCAGTTTCTTTATAGCCTATTTTAAAATGCTCATAACTCCTTAAATATTGACATTTCGGGGTTTTTAGCATCGTTTTGATTGCAGATATTTAAAGAGGAAAATTAGCATATTTTTAAATGCTCATAATTCCTTAAATATTGACATTTCAGGGTTTTTAGCATCGTTTTAATTGCAGTTTCTTTATAGCCTATTTTAAAATGCTCATAACTCCTTAAATATTGACATTTCGGGGTTTTTAGCATCGTTTTGATTGCAGTTTCTTTATAGCCTATTTTAAAATGCTCATAACTCCTTAAATATTGACATTTCGGGGTTTTTAGCATCGTTTTGATTGCAGATATTTAAAGAGGAAAAATAGCATATTTTAAAATGCTCATAACTCCTTGAAAATTGACATTTCGGGGTTTCTAGCATCGTTTTGATTGCAGTTTCTTTATAGCCTAGTTTAAAATGCTCATAACTCCATAAATATTGACATTTCGGTGTTTTTAGCATCGTTTTAATTGCAGTTTCTTTATAGCCTATTTTAAAATGCTCATAACTCCTTAAATATTGACATTTCGGGGTTTTTAGCATCGTTTTGATTGCAGATATTTAAAGAGGAAAATTAGCATATTTTAAAATGCTCATAACTCCTTAAATATTGACATTTCGGGGTTTTTAGCATCGTTTTAATTGCAGTTTCTTTATAGCCTATTTTAAAATGCTCATAACTCCTTAAATATTGACATTTCGGGGTTTTTAGCATCGTTTTGATTGCAGTTTCTTTATAGCCTATTTTAAAATGCTCATAACTCCATATATATTGACATTTCGGGGATTTTAGCATCGTTTTAATTGCAGTTTCTTTATAGCCTAGTTTAAAATGCTCATAACTCCTTAAATATTGACATTTCAGGGTTTTTAGCATCGTTTTGATTGCAGTTTCTTTATAGCCTATTTTAAAATGCTCATAACTCCTTAAATATTGACATTTCGGGGTTTTTAGCATCGTTTTGATTGCAGATATTTAAAGAGGAAAAATAGCATATTTTAAAATGCTCATAACTCCTTAAATATTGACATTTCGGGGTTTTTAGCATCGTTTTGATTGCAGATATTTAAAGAGGAAAAATAGCATATTTTAAAATGCTCATAACTCCTTGAAAATTGACATTTCGGGGTTTCTAGCATCGTTTTGATTGCAGTTTCTTTATAGCCTAGTTTAAAATGCTCATAACTCCATAAATATTGACATTTCGGGGTTTTTAGCATCGTTTTAATTGCAGTTTCTTTATAGCCTATTTTAAAATGCTCATAACTCCATAAATATTGACATTTCGGGGATTTTAGCATCGTTTTAATTGCAGTTTCTTTATAGCCTATTTTAAAATGCTCATAACTCCTTAAATATTGAAATTTCGGAGTTTTTAGCATCGTTTTGATTGCAGTTTCTTTATAGCCTATTTTAAAATGCTCATAACTCCTTAAATGTTGACATTTCGGGGTTTTTAAAATCCTTTTGATTGCAGATATTTAAAGAGGAAAATTAGCATATTTTAAAATGCTCATAACTCCTTAAATATTGACATTTCGGGGTTTTTAGCATCGTTTTGATTGCAGTTTCTTTATAGCCTATTTTAAAATGCTCATAACTCCTTAAATATTGACATTTCGGGGTTTTTAGCATCGTTTTGATTGCAGATATTTAAAGAGGAAAATTAGCATATTTTAAAATGCTCATAACTCCTTAAATATTGACATTTCGGGGTTTTTAGCATCGTTTTGATTGCAGTTTCTTTATAGCTTATTTTAAAATGCTCATAACTCCTTAAATATTAGCATTTCTGGGTTTTTAGCATCGTTTTGATTGCAGATATTTAAAGAGGAAAAATACCATATTTTAAAATGCTCATAACTCCTTAAATATTGACATTTCTGGGTTTTTAGCATCGTTTTGATTGCAGATTTTTAAAGAGGAAAAATACCATATATTAAAATGCTCATAACTCCTTAAATATTGACATTTCTGGGTTTTTAGCATAGTTTTGATTGCAGTTTCCTTATAGCCTATTTTAAAATGCTCATAACTCCTTAAATATTGAAATTTCGGGGTTTTAGCATCGTTTTGATTGCAGATATTTAAAGTGGCAAAATAGCCTTTTTAAAATGATCATAACTCCTTAAATATTGACATTTCGGGGTTTTTAGCATCGTATTGATTACAGATATTTAAAAGGAAAAATAGCATATTTTAAAATGCTCATAACTCCTTAAATATTGACATTTCGGGTTTTTAACATCGTTTCGATTGCAGATATTTAAAGAGGAAAAATACCAATACCATATTTTAAAATGCTCATAACTCCTTAAATATTGACATTTCGGGTTTTTAACATCGTTTCGATTGCAGATATTTAAAGAGGAAAAATACCAATACCATATTTTAAAATGCTCATAACTCCTTAAATATTGACATTTCTGGGTTTTTAGCATCGTTTAGATTGCAGATATTTAAAGAGGAAAAAAAGCATATCTTCAAATGCTCATAACTCCTTAAATATTGACATTTCGGGATTTTTAGCATCGTTTTGATTGCAGATATTTAAAGAGGAAAATAGCATATTTTAAAATGCTCATAACTCCTTGAAAATTGACATTTCGGGGTTTCTAGCATCGTTTTGATTGCAGTTTCTTTATAGCCTAGTTTAAAATGCTCATAACTCCTTAAATATTGACATTTCGGGGTTTTTAGCATAGTTTTGATTGCAGATATTTAAAGAGGAAAATTAGCATATTTTAAAATGCTTATAACTCCTTAAATATTGACATTTCGGGGTTTTTAGCATCGTTTTGATTGCAGTTTCTTTATAGCCTATTTTAAAATGCTCATAACTCCATAAATATTGACATTTCGGGGTTTTTAGCATCGTTTTGATTGCAGATATTTAAAGAGGAAAATTAGCATATTTTAAAATGCTTATAACTCCTTAAATATTGACATTTCGGGGTTTTTAGCATCGTTTTGATTGCAGTTTCTTTATAGCCTATTTTAAAATGCTCATAACTCCTTAAATATTGACATTTCGGGGTTTTTAGCATCGTTTTGATTGCAGATATTTAAAGAGGAAAATTAGCATATTTTAAAATGCTCATAACTCCTTAAATATTGACATTTCGGGGTTTTTAGCATCGTTTCGATTGCAGATATTTAAAGAGGAAAAATACCAATACCATATTTTAAAATGCTCATAACTCCTTAAATATTGACATTTCTGGGTTTTTAGCATCGTTTAGATTGCAGATATTTAAAGAGGAAAAATAGCATATCTTCAAATGCTCATAACTCCTTAAATATTGACATTTCGGGATTTTTAGCATCGTTTTGATTGCAGATATTTAAAGAGCAAAAATAACATATTTCAAAATGCTCATAACTCCTTAAATATTGACATTTCGGGGTTTTAGCATCGTTTTGATTGCAGACATTTAAAGAGGAAAAATACCATATTTTAAAATGCTCATAACTCTTTAAATATTGACATTTCTGGGGTTTTAGCATCGTTTTGATTGCAGATATTTAAAGGGAAAAATACCATATTTTAAAATGCTCATAACTCCTTAAATATTAACATTTCGGGGTTTTTAGCATCGTATTGATTACAGATATTTAAAAGGAAAAATAGCATATTTTAAAATGCTCATAACTCCTTAAATATTGACATTTCGGGTTTTTAACATCGTTTCGATTGCAGATATTTAAAGAGGAAAAATACCAATACCATATTTTAAAATGCTCATAACTCCTTAAATATTGACATTTCGGGTTTTTAACATCGTTTCGATTGCAGATATTTAAAGAGGAAAAATACCAATACCATATTTTAAAATGCTCATAACTCCTAAAATATTGACATTTCGGGTTTTTAACATCGTTTCGATTGCAGATATTTAAAGAGGAAAAATACCAATACCATATTTTAAAATGCTCATAACTCCTTAAATATTGACATTTCGGGGTTTTTAGTATCGTTTTGATTGCAGACATTTAAAGAGGAAAAATAGCATATTTCAAAATGCTCATAACTCCTTAAATATTGACATTTCGGGGTTTTTAGCATCGTTTTGATTGCAGATATTTAAAGAGGAAAAATACCATATTTTAAAATGCTCATAACTCCTTAAATATTGACATTTCGGGGTTTTAGCATCGTTTTGATTGCAGACATTTAAAGGGGAAAAATATCATATTTTAAAATGCTCATAACTCCCTAAATATTGACATTTCGGGGTTTTTAGCATCGTTTTGATTGCAGTTTCCTTATAGCCTATTTTAAAATGCTCATAACTTCTTAAATATTGACATTTCTGGGTTTTTAGCATCGTTTTGATTGCAGATAATTAAAGAGGAATAATACCATATTTTAAAATGCTCATAACTCCTTAAATATTGACATTTCGGGGTTTTAGCATCGTTTTGATTGCAGATATTTAAAGAGGAAAAATAGCAAATTTTAAAATGCTCATAACTCCTTGAAAATTGACATTTCGGGGTTTCTAGCATCGTTTTGATTGCAGTTTCTTTATAGCCTAGTTTAAAATGCTCATAACTCCATAAATATTGACATTTCGGTGTTTTTAGCATCGTTTTAATTGCAGTTTCTTTATAGCCTATTTTAAAATGCTCATAACTCCTTAAATATTGACATTTCGGGGTTTTTAGCATCGTTTTGATTGCAGATATTTAAAGAGGAAAATTAGCATATTTTAAAATGCTCATAACTCCTTAAATATTGACATTTCGGGGTTTTTAGCATCGTTTTAATTGCAGTTTCTTTATAGCCTATTTTAAAATGCTCATAACTCCTTAAATATTGACATTTCGGGGTTTTTAGCATCGTTTTGATTGCAGTTTCTTTATAGCCTATTTTAAAATGCTCATAACTCCATATATATTGACATTTCGGGGATTTTAGCATCGTTTTAATTGCAGTTTCTTTATAGCCTAGTTTAAAATGCTCATAACTCCTTAAATATTGACATTTCAGGGTTTTTAGCATCGTTTTGATTGCAGTTTCTTTATAGCCTATTTTAAAATGCTCATAACTCCTTAAATATTGACATTTCGGGGTTTTTAGCATCGTTTTGATTGCAGATATTTAAAGAGGAAAACCAGTAAGGAAAGCTCAAAAGTCGGGCGGGGCCGACTATATGATACCCTACACCACTATGCATAATTAGGAGAGCTCTCGTAAAAAGGTTTATACAGGGCATTTCAGAGCTGTATGAGATATTTGGTACAAAATCAAAATCTATCTAATTCTATCGTCCAGTTTACGAACTATAGCTATCTCTGAACCGGGTTTCTCCAAATTTGACGTATAAGCTTCTAGACTGAATTCGGTCTTATGTACGAAAATTCATGCCATTTGGGCTGATATTGGCCATTTGATGCACAATTAACACGAAATCGGATGAAGATATATATGGGAGGCATATCCAAATCGGAACAGATTTTAATAAAATTAAAATCAACTATTTTTGGGCTTTATCTGATATCTGGTACCAAATATCATTCCTGTGGATTGCATATTACGAATGTGAGGGACTTAAAGACCAAATCGGATGAAAGATATATATGGGAGCTATAGCTATATCTGAACCGATTTTTACTAAGATTGGTGTACTTGCTTCTAAGCTGGTTTCTGTCGGATTTGCCAAAATTGATGCTATTACGGCCATTTGGTGGTCAATCACCAGAAATCGGATGAAGATATATATGGGAGCTATATCCAAATCTGAACCGATTTCGATAAAATTTAAAACAGCTATTCCTGTGCTCCATCTAATACCTGGTACCAAATATCACGGTTGTGGAGTGAATATTACGAATGTAAGGGACTAAAACACTAAATCGGATGAATCATATATATGGTTGCTATATCTATATCTGAACCGATTTTCACTAAATTTGATATACTTGCTTCTAGGCTGAATTTGGTCCGATGTACTAAAATTCAGTCCATTTGGACTTATATCGGCCATTTGGTGCACAATTAACCCGAAATCGGATGAAGATATATATGGGAGCTATATCCAAATCTGAACCGATTTCGATCAAATTACGAACAGCTATTTCTGGGCTGTATCTTATATCTAGCACCAAATATCATTCGTGTGGAGTGCATATTACGAATGTGAGAGGCTTAAACACCAAATCGGATAAAACATATATATGGGAGCTATAGCTGTTTCTGAACCGATTTTCTCCAAAATTGTTGTATTTGCCTTAAAGCTAATCTCGGTCACATGTGCCAAAATTCGGGCCATTTGGGCTGATATTGGCCATTTGGTGGTCAATTAACCCGAAATCGGATGAAGATATATATGGAAGCTATATCCAAATCTGAACCGATTACGATAAAATTTAAAACAGCTATTTCTGTGCTCCATCTAATACCTGGTACCAAATATCACGGTTGTGGAGTGCATAGTAGGAATGTGAGGGACTTAAAGATCAAATCGGATGAAAGATATATATGGGAGCTATAGCTATATCTGAACCGATTTTCACTACATTTGATATACTTGCTTCTAGGCTGATTTTGGTCCGATGTACTAAAATGCAGTCCATTTGGGCTGATATTGGCCATTTGGTGGTCAATTAACCCGAAATCGGATGAAGATATATATGGGAGCTATATCCAAATCTGAACCGATTTCGATACAATTTAAAACTGCTATTTCTGTGCTCCATCTAATACCAGGTACCAAATATCACGGTTGTGGAGTGCATAGTAGGAATGTGAGGGACTTAAAGATCAAATCGGATGAAAGATATATATGGGAGCTATAGCTATATCTGAACCGATTTTCTCCAAATTTGATATACTTGCTTCTAGGCCGAACTCAGTTGGGTGTGCCAAAATTCAGGTAATTTGGACTGATAGTGGACATTTGGTGCTCATTTAACCCGAAATCGGATGAAGATATATATGGGAGCTATATCTAAATTTGATCCGATTCTCACCAATTTCAATAGGGTTCGTCCTTGAGCCAAAAAAATATTGTTTGGAAAATTTCATCTCAATCGGATAATAAATGCGACCTGCATTTTGTTCACAAGAATACATGGACAGACGGACGGACGGACGGACAGACGGACGGACATGCATAAATCGACTCAGAAAGTGATTCTATGAAGGTTCTCAAAAGTAACTATGGGTCTATCTCGTTTCCTTCTCCATGTTACAAACAAATGCACAAAGACATAATACCCTTACCACTATGTGGTGTAGGGTATAAATAGCATATTTCAAAATGCTCAAAATGCTCCTTAAATATTGACATTTCGGGGTTTTTAGCATCGTTTTGATTGCAGATAATTAAAGAGGAAATATACCATATTTTAAAATGCTCATAACTCCTTAAATATTGACATTTCGGGGTTTTTAGCATCGTTTTGATTGCGGAACTATAGCATATTTTAAAATGCTCATAGCTCCTTAAATATTGACATTTCGGGGTTTTAGCATCGTTTTGATTGCAGACATTTAAAGAGGAAAAATACCATATTTTAAAATGCTCATAACTCTTTAAGTATTGACATTTCTGGGGTTTTAGCATCGTTTTGATTACATATATTTAAAAGGAAAAATAGCATATTTTAAAATGCTCATAACTCCTTAAATATTGACATTTCGGGGTTTTTAGCATCGTTTTGATTGCAGTTTCTTTATAGTACATTTCAAAATGCTCACAACTCCTTAAATATTGACATTTCGGGGTTTTTAGCATCGTTTTGATTGCAGATTTTTAAAGAGGAAAAATACCATATTTTAAAATGCTCATAACTCCTTAAATATTGACATTTCGGGGTTTTTAGCATCGTTTTGATTGCAGATTCCTTATAGCCTATTTTAAAATGCTCATAACTCCTTAAATATTGACATTTCGGGGTTTTAGCATCGTTTTGATTACAGACATTTAAAGAGGAAAAATACCATATTTTAAAATGCTCATAACTCCTTAAATATTAACATTTCGGGGTTTTTAGCATCGTTTTGGTTGCAGTTTCCTTATAGCCTATTTTAAAATGCTCATAACTCCTTAAATATTGACATTTCAGGGCTTTAGCATCGTTTTGATTGCAGACTTTTAAAGAGGAAAAATACCATATTTTAAAATGCTCATAACTCCTTAAATATTAACATTTCGGGGTTTTAGCATCGTTTTGATTACAGACATTCCAAGAGGAAAAATACCATATTTTAAAATGCTCATAACTCCTTAAATATTGACATTTCTGGGTTTTTAGCATCGTTTTGATTGCAGATAATTAAAGAGGAAAAATACCATATTTTAAAATGCTCCTTAAATATTGACATTTCGGGGTTTTTAGCATCGTTTTGATTGCAGTTTCCTTATAGCCTATTTTAAAATGCCCATAACTCCTTAAATATTGACATTTCAGGGTTTTAGCATCGTTTTGATTGCAGACATTTAAAGAGGAAAAATACCATATTTTAAAATGATCATAACTCCTTAAATATTAACATTTCGGGGTTTTAGCATCGTTTTGATTACAGACATTCAAAGAGGTAAAATACCATATTTTAAAATGCTCATAACTCCCTAAATATTGACATTTCTGGGTTTTTAGCATCGTTTTGATTGCAGATAATTAAAGAGGAAAAATATCATATTTTAAAATGCTCATAACTCCTTAAATATTGACATTTCGGGGTTTTTAGCATCGTTTTGATTGCGGAACTATAGCATATTTTAAAATGCTCATAACTCCTTAAATATTGACATTTCGGGGTTTTAGCATCGTTTTGATTGCAGACATTTAAAGAGGAAAATTAGCATATTTTAAAATGCTCATAACTCCTTAAATATTGACATTTCGGGGGTTTTAGCATCGTTTTGATTGCAGATATTTAAAGAGGAAAATTAGCAAATTTTAAATTGCTCATAACTCCTTAAATATTGACATTTCGGGGTTTTTAGCATCGTTTTGATTGCAGATATTTAAAGAGGAAAAATAGCATATTTTAAATGCTCATAACTCCTTAAATATTGACATTTCGGGGTTTTGAGCATCGTTTTAATTGCAGTTTCTTTATAGCCTATTTTAAAATGCTCATAACTCCTTAAATATTGACATTTCGGGGTTTTTAGCATCGTTTTGATTGCAGTTTCTTTATAGCTTATTTTAAAATGCTCATAACTCCTTAAATATTGACATTTCGGGGTTTTTAGCATCGTTTTGATTGCAGTTTCTTTATAGCCTAGTTTAAAATGCTCATAACTCCTTAAATATTGACATTTCGGGGTTTTTAGCATCGTTTTGAATGCAGATATTTAAAGAGGAAAAATAGCATATTTTAAAATGCTCATAACTCCTTAAATATTAACATTTCGGGGTTTTTAGCATCGTATTGATTGCAGATATTTAAAGAGGAAAAATAGCATATTTTAAAATGCTCATAACTCCTTAAATATTGACATTTCGGGGTTTTTAGCATCGTTTTAATTGCAGTTTCTTTATAGCCTATTTTAAAATGCTCATAACTCCTTAAATATTGACATTTCGGGGTTTTTAGCATCGTTTTGATTGCAGATATTTAAAGAGGAAAATTAGCATGTTTTAAAATGCTCATAACTCCTTAAATATTGACATTTCGGGGTTTTTAGCATCGTTTTGATTGCAGTTTCTTTATAGCCTAGTTTAAAATGCTCATAACTCCTTAAATATTGACATTTCGGGGTTTTTAGCATCGTTTTGATTGCAGATATTTAAAGAGGAAAAATAGCATATTTTAAAATGCTCATAACTCCTTAAATATTGACATTTCGGGGTTTTTAGCATCGTTTTAATTGCAGTTTCTTTATAGCCTATTTTAAAATGCTCATAACTCCTTAAAATTGACATTTCGGGGATTTTAGCATCGTTTTGATTGTAGATATTTAAAGAGGAAAAATAGCATATTTTAAAATGCTCATAACTGCTTAAATATTGACATTTCGGGGTTTTTAGCATCGTTTTGATTGCAGTTTCTTTATAGTACATTTCAAAATGCTCACAACTCCTTAAATATTGACATTTCGGGGTTTTTAGCATCGTTTTGATTGCAGTTTCTTTATGGCCTATTTCAAAATGCTCACAACTCCTTAAATATTGACATTTCGGGGTTTTTAGCATCGTTTTGATTGCAGATGTTTAAAGAGGAAAAATACCATATTTTAAAATGCTCATAACTCCTTAAATATTGACATTTCGGGGTTTTTAGCATCGTTTTGATTGCAGATTCCTTATAGCATATTTTAAAATGCTCATAACTCCTTAAATATTGACATTTCGGGGTTTTTAGCATCGTTTTGATTGCAGTTTCATTATGGCCTATTTTAAAATGCTCATAACTCCTTAAATATTGACATTTCGGGGTTTTAGCATCGTTTTGATTGCAAATATTTAAAGAGGAAAAATAGAATGTTTTAAAATGCTCATAACTCCTTAAATATTGAGATTTCGGGGATTTTAGCATCGTTTCGATTGCAGATATTTAAAGAGGAAAAATAGCAAATTTTAAAATGCCCATAACTCCTTAAATATTGACATTTCGGTGTTTTTAGCATCGTTTTGATTGTAGTTCCTTTATAGCCCATTTTAAAATGCTCATAACTCCATAAATATTGACATTTCGGGGTTTTTAGCATCGTTTTGATTGCAGATATTTAAAGAGGAAAAATAGAAAATTTTAAAATGCTCATAACTCCTTAAATATTGACATTTCGGGGTTTTTAGCAAAGGTTTGATTGCAGTTTCTTTATAGCCTATTTTAAAATGCTCATAACTCCTTATTTATTGACATTTCGGGGTTTTTAGCATCGTTTTGACTGCAGATATTTAAAGAGGAAAAATAGCAAATTTTAAAATGCTCATAACTCCTTAAATATTGACATTTCGGGGTTTTTAGCAAAGGTTTGATTGCAGTTTCTTTATAGCCCATTTTAAAATGCTCATAACTCCTTAAATATTGACATTTCGGGGTTTTTAGCATAGTTTTGATTGCAGATATTTAAAGAGGAAAAATAGCAAATTTTAAAATGCTCATAACTCTTTAAATATTTACATTTTGGGGTTTTTAGCAAAGTTTTGATTGCAGTTTCTTTATAGCCTATTTTAAAATGCTCATAACCCCTTAAATATTGACATTTCGGGGTTTTTAGCATCGTTTTGATTGCAGATATTTAAAGAGGAAAAATAGCAAATTTTAAAATGCTCATAACTCCTTAAATATTGACATTTCGGGGTTTTAGCATCGTTTTGATTGCAGATATTTAAAGAGGAAAAATAGCAATTTTAATAATGCTGATAACTCCTTAAATATTGACATTTCGGGGTTTTTAGCATCGTTTTGATTGCAGATACTTATAGAGGAAAAATATCATATTTTAAAGGCTCATAAGTCCATAGGTATTGACATTTCGGGGTTTTTAGCTTCGTTTTGATTACAGATATTTAAAGAGGAAAAATAGCAAATTTTAAAATGCTCATAACTCCTTATATATTGACATTTCGGGGTTTTTAGCAAAGGTTTCATTGCAGTTTCTTTATAGCCCATTTTAAAATGCTCATAACTCCTTAAATATTGACATTTCGTACATATTTAAAGAGGAAAAATAGCAAATTTTAAAATGCTCATAACTCTTTAAATATTTACATTTTGGGGTTTTTAGCAAAGTTCTGATTGCAGTTTCTTTATAGCCTATTTTAAAATGCTCATAACTCCTTAAATATTGACATTTCGGGGTTTTCAGCATCGATTCGATTGCAGATATTTAAAGAGGAAAAATAGCAAATTTTAAAATGCTCATAACTCCTTAAATATTGACATTTCGGGGTTTTTAGCATCGTTTTGATTGCAGTTTCTTAATAACCTATTTGAAAATGCTCATAACTCATTAAATATTGACATTTCGGGGTTTTAGCATCGCTTCGATTGCAGTTTCTTTATAGCCTATTTTAAATTCTCATAACTCCTTAAATATTGACATTTCGGGGTTTTTAGCATCGTTTTGATTACAGATATTTAAAGTGGAAAAATAGCAAATTTTAAAATGCTCATAACTCCTTAAATATTGACATTTCGGGATTTTTAGCATCGTTTTGATTGCAGTTTCTTTATAGCCTATTTTAAAATGCTCGTAACTCCTTGAATATTGACATTTTGTGGTTTTTAGCTTCGTTTTGATTGCAGATATTTAAAGAGGAAAAATAGCAAATTTTAAAATGCTCATAACTCCTTAAATATTGACATTTCGGGGTTTTTAGCATCGTTTTGATTGCAGTTTCTTAATAACCTATTTGAAAATGCTCATAACTCCTTAAATATTGACATTTCCGGGTTTTAGCATCGTTTCGATTGCAGTTTCTTTATAGCCTATTTTAAAATGCTCATAACTCCTTAAATATTGACATTTCGGGGTTTTTAGCATCGTTTTGATTACAGATATTTAAAGTGGAAAAATAGCAAATTTTAAAATGCTCATAACTCCTTAAATATTGACATTTCGGGATTTTTAGCATCGTTTTGATTGCAGTTTCTTTATAGCCTATTTTAAAATGCTCGTAACTCCTTGAATATTGACATTTCGGGGTTTTTAGCTTCGTTTTGATTGCAGATATTTAAAGAGGAAAAATAGCAAATTTTAAAATGCTCATAACTCTTTAAATATTGACATTTCGGGATTTTTAGCATCGTTTTGATTGCAGTTTCTTTATAGCCTATTTTAAAATGCTCGCAACTCCTTGAATATTGACATTTAGGGGTTTTTAGCTTCGTTTTGATTGCAGATATTTAAAGAGGAAAAATAGCAAATTTTAAAATGCTCATAACTCCTTAAATATTGACATTTCGGGGTTTTTAGCATCGTTTTGATTGCAGTTTCTTTATAGCCCATTTTAAAATGCTCATAACTCCTTAAATATTGACATTCCGGGGTTTTTAGCAAAGGTTTAATTGCAGTTTCTTTATAGCCCATTTTAAAATGCTCGTAACTCCTTAAATATTGACATTTCGGGGTTTTTAGCATCGTTTTGATTGCAGATATTTAAAGAGGAAAATAGCAAATTTTAAAATGCTCATAACTCTTTAAATATTTACATTTTGGGGTTTTTAGCAAAGTTTTGATTGCAGTTTCTTTATAGCCTATTTTAAAATGCTCATAACTCCTTAAATATTGACATTTCGGGGTTTTCAGCATCGTTTCGATTGCAGATATTTAAAGAGGAAAAATAGCAAATTTTAAAATGCTCTTAACTCCTTATATATTGACATTTCCGGGTTTTTGGAATCGTTTTGATTGCAGATATTTAAAGAGGAAAAATAGCAAATTTTAAAATGCTCATAACTCCTTAAATATTTACATTTCGGGGTTTTCAGCATCGTTTCGATTGCAGATATTTAAAGAGGAAAAATAGCAAATTTTAAAATGCTCATAACTCCTTAAATATTGACATTTCCGGGTTTTTAGAATCGTTTTGATTGCAGATATTTAAAGAGGAAAAACAGCATATTTTAAAACGCTCATAACTGCTTAAATATTGACATTTCGGGGTTTTTAGCATCGTTTTGATTGCAGATACTTATAGAGGAAAAATATCATATTTTAAAATGCTCATAACTCCATAGATATTGACATTTCGGGGTTTTTAGCTTCGTTTTGATTACAGATATTTAAAGAGGAAAAATAGCAAATTTTAAAATGCTCATAACTCCTTAAATATTGACATTTCGGGGTTTTAGCATCGTTTCGATTGCAGTATGTTTATAGCCTATTTTAAAATGCTCATAACTCCTTAAATATTGACATTTCGGGGTTTTTAGCATCGTTTTGATTGCAGATACTTAAAGAGGAAAAATATCATATTTTGAAATGCTCATAACTCCATAGATATTGACATTGCGGGGTTTTTAGCTTCGTTTTGATTGCAGATATTTAAGGAGGAAAAATAGCAAATTTTAAAATGCTCATAACTCCTTAAATATTGACATTTCGGGATTTTTAGCATCGTTTTGATTGCAGTTTCTTTATAGCCTATTTTAAAATGCTCGTAACTCCTTGAATATTGACATTTCGGGGTTTTTAGCTTCGTTTTGATTGCAGATATTTAAAGAGGAAAAATAGCAAATTTTAAAATACTCATAACTCCTTAAATATTGGCATTTCGGGGTTTTTAGCATCGTTTTGATTGCAGTTTCTTTATAACCTATTTTAAAATGCTCATAACTCCTAAAATATTGACATTTCGGGATTTTTAGCATCGTTTTAATTGCAGATATTTAAAGAGGAAAAATAGCAAATTTTAAAATGCTCATAACTCCTTAAATATTTACATCTTGGGGTTTTTAGCAAAGTTTTGATTGCAGTTTCTTCATAGCCTATTTTAAAATGCTCATAACTCCTTAAATATTGACATTTCGGGGTTTTCAGCATAGTTTCGATTGCAGATATTTAAAGAGGAAAAATAGCAAATTTTAAAATGCTTATAACTCCTTAAATATTGACACTTCGGGGATTTTAGCATCGTTTTGATTGCAGATATTTAAAGAGTAAAAATAGCTAATTTTAAAATGCTCATAACTCCTTAAATATTGACATTTCGTGGTTTTTAGCAGCGTTTTGATAGCAGTTTCTTTATAGCCTATTTTAAAATGCTCATAACTCCTTAAGTATTGACATTTCGGGGTTTTTAGCATCGTTTGGATTGCAGATATTTAAAGAGGAAAAATAGCAAATTTTAAAATGCTTATAACTCCTTAAATATTGACACTTCGGGGATTTTAGCATCGTTTTGATTGCAGATATTTAAAGAGGAAAAATAGCAAATTTTAAAATGCTCATAACTCTTTAAATATTTACATTTTGGGGTTTTTAGCAAAGTTTTGATTGCAGTTTCTTTATAGCCTATTTTAAAATGCTCATAACTCCTTAAGTATTGACATTTCGGGGTTTTTAGCATCGTTTGGATTGCAGATATTTAAAGAGGAAAAATAGCAAATTTTAAAATGCTCATAACTCCACAAATATTGACATTTCGGGGTTTTTAGCATCGTTTTGATTGCAGATATTTAAAGAGGAAAAATAACAAATTTTAAAATGCTCATAACTCCTTAAATATTGACATTTCGGGGTTTTTAGCATCGTTTTGATTGCAGATATTTAAAGAGGAAAATAGCAAATTTTAAAATGCTCATAACTCTTTAAATATTTACATTTTGGGGTTTTTAGCAAAGTTTTGATTGCAGTTTCTTTATAGCCTATTTTAAAATGCTCATAACTCCTTAAATATTGACATTTCGGGGTT
This sequence comes from Musca domestica, assembly GCF_030504385.1. Classification (NCBI taxonomy): domain Eukaryota; kingdom Metazoa; phylum Arthropoda; class Insecta; order Diptera; family Muscidae; genus Musca; species Musca domestica. The sequence goes on from NW_026712383.1 coordinate 19,454,821, forward strand.
TTCAGCATCGCTTCGATTGCAGATATTTAAAGAGGAAAAATAGCAAATTTTAAAATGCTCATAACTCCTTAAATATTGACATTTCGGGGTTTTTAGCATCGTTTTGATTGCAGATATTTAAAGAGAAATCTTTTTGATTGCAGTTTGTTTATAGACTATTTTAAAATGCTCATAACTCCCTAAATATTGACATTTCGGGGTTTTTAGCATCGTTTTGATTACAGATATTTAAAAAGGAAAAATAGCAAATTTTAAAATGCTCATAACTCCTTAAATATTTACATCTTGGGGTTTTTAGCAAAGTTTTGATTGCAGTTTCTTCATAGCATATTTTAAAATGCTCATAACTCCTTAAATATTGACATTTCGGGGTTTTTAGCGTCGTTTTGATTGCAGATATTTAAAGAGGAAAAATAGCATATTTTAAAATGCTCATAACTCTTTAAATATTGACATTTCGGGATTTTTAGCATCGTTTTGATTGCAGTTTCTTTATAGCCTATTTTGAAATGCTCATAACTCCATAGATATTGACATTGCGGGGTTTTTAGCTTCGTTTTGATTGCAGATATTTAAAGAGAAAAAATAGCAATATTTAAAATGCTCATAACTCCTTAAATATTGACATTTCGGGGTTTTTAGCAGCGTTTTGATAGCAGTTTCTTTATAGCCTATTTTAAAATGCTCATAACTCCTTAAGTATTGACATTTCGGGGTTTTTAGCATCGTTTTGATTGCAGATATTTAAAGAGGAAAAATAGCAAATTTTAAAATGCTTATAACTCCTTAAATATTGACACTACGGGGTTTTTAGCATCGTTTTGATTGCAGTTTCTTTATAGCCCATTTTAAAATGCTCATAACTCCACAAATATTGACATTTCGGGGTTTTTAGCATCGTTTTGATTGCAGATATATAAAGAGGAAAAATAGCAAATTTTAAAATGCTCATAACTCCTTAAATATTGACATTTCTGGGTTTTTAGCATCGTTTTGATTGCAGTTTCTTTATAGCCCATTTTAAAATGCTCATAACTCCATAAATATTGACATTTCGGGGTTTTTAGCATCGTTTTGATTGCAGATATTTAAAGAGGAAAAATAGCAAATTTTAAAATGCTCATAACTCCTTAAATATTGACATTTCGGGGTTTTTAGCAAAGGTTTGATTGCAGTTTCTTTATAGCCCACTTTAAAATGCTCATAACTCCTTAAATATTGACATTTCGGGGTTTTCAGCATCGTTTCGATTGCAGATATTTAAAGAGGAAAAATAGCAAATTTTAAAATGCTCATAACTCCTTAAATATTGACATTTCCGGGTTTTTAGAATCGTTTTGATTGCAGATATTTAAAGAGGAAAAACAGCATATTTTAAAACGCTCATAACTGCTTAAATATTGACATTTCGGGGTTTTTAGCATCGTTTTGATTGCAGATATTTAAAGAGGAAAAATAACAAATTTTAAAATGCTCATAACTCCTTAAATATTGACATTTCGGGGTTTTTAGCATCGTTTTAATTGCAGATATTTAAAGAGGAAAAATACCATATTTTAAAATGCTCATAACTCCTTAAATATTGACATTTCGGGGTTTTTAGCATCGTTTTGATTGCAGATACTTATAGAGGAAAAATATCATATTTTAAAATGCTCATAACTCCATAGATATTGACATTTCGGGGTTTTTAGCTTCGTTTTGATTACAGATATTTAAAGAGGAAAAATAGCAAATTTTAAAATGCTCATAACTCCTTAAATATTGACATTTCGGGATTTTTAGCATCGTTTTGATTGCAGTTTCTTTATAGCCTATTTTAAAATGCTCATAAATCCTTGAATATTGACATTGCGGGGTTTTTAGCTTCGTTTTGATTGCAGATATTTAAAGAGGAAAAATAGCAAATTTTAAAATGCTCATAACTCCTTAAATATTGACATTTCGGGATTTTTAGCATCGTTTTGATTGCAGTTTCTTTATAGCCTATTTTAAAATGCTCATAACTCCTTAAATATTGACATTGCGGGGTTTTTAGCTTCGTTTTGATTGCAGATATTTAAAGAGGAAAAATAGCAAATTTTAAAATGCTCATAACTCCTTAAATATTGACATTTCGGGGTTTTTAGCATCGTTTTGATTGCAGATATTTAAAGAGGAAAAATAGCAAATTTTAAAATGCTCATAACTCCTTAAATATTGACATTTCGGGGTTTTTAGCATCGTTTTGATTGCAGATATTTAAAGAGGAAATCGTTTTGATTGCAGTTTGTTTATAGACAATTTTAAAATGCTCATAACTCCTTAAATATTGACATTTCGGGGTTTTTAGCATCGTTTTGATTGCAGTTTTTTTAAAGCCTATTTTAAAATGCTCATAACTCCTTAAATATTGACATTTCGGGGTTTTTAGCATCGTTTTGATTGCAGATATTTAAAGAGGAAAAATAGCAAATTTTAAAATGCTCATAACTCCTTAAATATTGACATTGCGGGGTTTTTAGCTTCGTTTTGATTGCAGATATTTAAAGAGGAAAAATAGCAAATTTTAAAATGCTCATAACTCCTTAAATATTGACATTTCGGGGTTTTTAGCATCGTTTTGATTGCAGATATTTAAAGAGGAAAAATAGCTTGTTTTAAAATGCTCATAACTCCTTAAATATTGACATTGCGGGGTTTTTAGCTTCGTTTTGATTGCAGATATTTAAAGAGGAAATCGTTTTGATTGCAGTTTCTTTAAAGCCTATTTTAAAATGCTCATAACTCCTTAAATATTGACATTTCGCGGTTTTTAGTATCGTTTTGATTGCAGATATTTAAAGAGGAAAAATAGCTTGTTTTAAAATGCTCATAACTCCTTAAATATTTACATTTTGGGGTTTTTAGCAAAGTTTTGATTGCAGTTTCTTTATAGCCTATTTTAAAATGCTCATAACTCCTTAAATATTGACATTGCGGGGTTTTTAGCTTCGTTTTGATTGCAGATATTTAAAGAGGAAAAATAGCAAATTTTAAAATGCTCATAACTCCTTAAATATTGACATTTCGGGATTTTTAGCATCGTTTTGATTGCAGTTTCTTTATAGCCTATTTTAAAATGCTCATAACTCCTTGAATATTGACATTTCGGGGTTTTTAGCTTCGTTTTGATTGCAGATATTTAAAGAGGAAAAATAGCAAATTTTAAAATGCTCATAACTCCTTAAATATTGACATTTCTGGGTTTTTAGCATCGTTTTGATTGCAGTTTTTTTAAAGCCTATTTTAAAATGCTCATAACTCCTTAAATATTGACATTTCGCAGTTTTTAGCATCGTTTTGATTGCAGATATTTAAAGAGGAAAAATAGCTTGTTTTAAAATGCTCATAACTCCTTAAATATTTACATTTTGGGGTTTTTAGCAAAGTTTTGATTGCAGTTTCTTTATAGCCTATTTTAAAATGCTCATAACTCCTTAAATATTGACATTGCGGGGTTTTTAGCTTCGTTTTGATTGCAGATATTTAAAGAGGAAAAATAGCAAATTTTAAAATGCTCATAACTCCTTAAATATTGACATTTCGGGGTTTTTAGCATCGTTTTGATTGCAGATATTTAAAGAGGAAATCGTTTTGATTGCAGTTTGTTTATAGACAATTTTAAAATGCTCATAACTCCTTAAATATTGACATTTCGGGGTTTTTAGCATCGTTTTGATTGCAGTTTTTTAAAGCCTATTTTAAAATGCTCATAACTCCTTAAATATTGACATTTCGGGGTTTTTAGCATCGTTTTGATTGCAGATATTTAAAGAGGAAAAATAGCAAATTTTAAAATGCTCATAACTCCTTAAATATTGACATTGCGGGGTTTTTAGCTTCGTTTTGATTGCAGATATTTAAAGAGGAAAAATAGCAAATTTTAAAATGCTCATAACTCCTTAAATATTGACATTTCGGGGTTTTTAGCATCGTTTTGATTGCAGATATTTAAAGAGGAAAAATAGCTTGTTTTAAAATGCTCATAACTCCTTAAATATTGACATTGCGGGGTTTTTAGCTTCGTTTTGATTGCAGATATTTAAAGAGGAAAAATAGCAAATTTTAAAATGCTCATAACTCCTTAAATATTGACATTTCGGGGTTTTTAGCATCGTTTTGATTGCAGTTTTTTTAAAGCCTATTTTAAAATGCTCATAACTCCTTAAATATTGACATTTCGCAGTTTTTAGCATCGTTTTGATTGCAGATATTTAAAGAGGAAAAATAGCTTGTTTTAAAATGCTCATAACTCCTTAAATATTTACATTTTGGGGTTTTTAGCAAAGTTTTGATTGCAGTTTCTTTATAGCCTATTTTAAAATGCTCATAACTCCTTAAATATTGACATTGCGGGGTTTTTAGCTTCGTTTTGATTGCAGACATTTAAAAAGGAAAAATAGCAAATTTTAAAATGCTCATAACTCCTTAAATATTGACATTTCGGGGTTTTTAGCATCGTTTTGATTGCAGATATTTAAAGAGGAAAAATAGCAAATTTTAAAATGCTCATAACTCCTTAAATATTGACATTTCGGGGTTTTTAGCATCGTTTTGATTGCAGATATTTAAAGAGGAAATCGTTTTGATTGCAGTTTGTTTATAGACTATTTTAAAATGCTCATAACTCCTTAAATATTGACATTTCGGGGTTTTTAGCATCGTTTTGATTGCAGATATTTAAAGAGGAAAAATAGCTTGTTTTAAAATGCTCATAACTCCTTAAATATTGACATTGCGGGGTTTTTAGCTTCGTTTTGATTGCAGATATTTAAAGGGGAAATCGTTTTGATTGCAGTTTCTTTAAAGCCTATTTTAAAATGCTCATAACTCCTTAAATATTGACATTTCGCGGTTTTTAGCATCGTTTTGATTGCAGATATTTAAAGAGGAAAAATAGCTTGTTTTAAAATGCTCATAACTCCTTAAATATTTACATTTTGGGGTTTTTAGCAAAGTTTTGATTGCAGTTTCTTTATAGCCTATTTTAAAATGCTCATAACTCCTTAAATATTGACATTGCGGGGTTTTTAGCTTCGTTTTGATTGCAGATATTTAAAGAGGAAAAATAGCAAATTTTAAAATGCTCATAACTCCTTAAATATTGACATTTCGGGGTTTTTAGCATCGTTTTGATTGCAGATATTTAAAGAGGAAAAATAGCAAATTTTAAAATGCTCATAACTCCTTAAATATTGACATTTCGGGGTTTTTAGCATCGTTTTGATTGCAGATATTTAAAGAGGAAATCGTTTTGATTGCAGTTTGTTTATAGACTATTTTAAAATGCTCATAACTCCTTAAATATTGACATTTCGGGGTTTTTAGCATCGTTTTGATTGCAGATATTTAAAGAGGAAAAATAGCAAATTTTAAAATGCTCATAACTCCTTAAATATTTACATTTTGGGGTTTTTAGCAAAGTTTTGATTGCAGTTTCTTTATAGCCTATTTTAAAATGCTCATAACTCCTTAAATATTGACATTGCGGGGTTTTTAGCTTCGTTTTGATTGCAGATATTTAAAGAGGAAATCGTTTTGATTGCAGTTTCTTTAAAGCCTATTTTAAAATGCTCATAACTCCTTAAATATTGACATTTCGGGGTTTTTAGCATCATTTTGATTGCAGATATTTAAAGAGGAAAAATAGCAAATTTTAAAATGCTCATAACTCCTTAAATATTGACATTTCGGGGTTTTTAGCATCGTTTTGATTGCAGATATTTAAAGAGGAAATCGTTTTGATTGCAGTTTGTTTATAGACTATTTTAAAATGCTCATAACTCCTTAAATATTGACATTTCGGGGTTTTTAGAATAGTTTTGATTGCAGATATTTAAAGAGGAAAAATAGCAAATTTTAAAATGCTCATAACTCCTTAAATATTTACATTTTGGGGTTTTTAGCAAAGTTTTGATTGCAGTTTCTTTATAGCCTATTTTAAAATGCTCATAACTCCTTAAATATTGACATTGCGGGGTTTTTAGCTTCGTTTTGATTGCAGATATTTAAAGAGGAAATCGTTTTGATTGCAGTTTCTTTAAAGCCTATTTTAAAATGCTCATAACACCTTAAATATTGACATTTCGCGGTTTTTAGCATCGTTTTGATTGCAGATATTTAAAGAGGAAAAATAGCTTGTTTTAAAATGCTCATAACTCCTTAAATATTTACATTTTGGGGTTTTTAGCAAAGTTTTGATTGCAGTTTCTTTATAGCCTATTTGAAAATGCTCATAACTCCTTAAATATTGACATTTCGGGGTTTTTAGCATCGTTTTGATTGCAGATATTTAAAGAGGAAAAATAGCAAATTTTAAAATGCTCATAACTCCTTAAATATTGACATTTCGGGGTTTTTAGCATCGTTTTGATTGCAGATATTTAAAGAGGAAATCGTTTTGATTGCAGTTTGTTTATAGACTATTTTAAAATGCTCATAACTCCTTAAATATTGACATTTCGGGGTTTTTAGCATAGTTTTGATTGCAGATATTTAAAGAGGAAAAATAGCAAATTTTAAAATGCTCATAACTCCTTAAATATTTACATTTTGGGGTTTTTAGCAAAGTTTTGATTGCAGTTTCTTTATAGCCTATTTTAAAATGCTCATAACTCCTTAAATATTGACATTGCGGGGTTTTTAGCTTCGTTTTGATTGCAGATATTTAAAGAGGAAAAATAGCAAATTTTCAAATGCTCATAACTCCTTAAATATTGACATTTCGGGGTTTTTAGCATCGTTTTGATTGCAGATATTTAAAGAGGAAAAATAGCTTGTTTTAAAATGCTCATAACTCCTTAAATATTTACATTTTGGGGTTTTTAGCAAAGTTTTGATTGCAGTTTCTTTATAGCCTATTTTAAAATGCTCATAACTCCTTAAATATTGACATTTCGGGGTTTTTAGCATCGTTTTGATTGCAGATATTTAAAGAGGAAAAATAGCAAATTTTAAAATGCTCATAACTCCTTAAATATTGACATTTCGGGTTTTTTAGCATCGTTTTGATTGCAGATATTTAAAGAGGAAATCGTTTTGATTGCAGTTTGTTTATAGACTATTTTAAAATGCTCATAACTCCTTAAATATTGACATTTCGGGGTTTTTAGCATCGTTTTGATTGCAGTTTCTTTAAAGCCTATTTTAAAATGCTCATAACTCCTTAAATATTTACATTTCGGGGTTTTTAGCATCGTTTTGATTGCAGATATTTAAAGAGGAAAAATAGCATATTTTAAAATGCTCATAACTCTTTAAATATTGACATTTCGGGATTTTTAGCATCGTCTTGATTGCAGTTTCTTTATAGCCTATTTTAAAATGCTCATAACCCCTTAAATATTGACATTTCGGGGTTTTTAGCATCGTTTTGATTGCAGATATTTAAAGAGGAAAAATAGCAAATTTTAAAATGCTCATAACTCCTTAAATATTGACATTTCGGGGTTTTTAGCATCGTTTTGATTGCAGATATTTAAAGAGGAAAAATAGCAAATTTTAAAATGCTCATAACTCCTTAAATATTTACATTTTGGGTTTTTTAGCAAAGTTTTGATTGCAGTTTCTTTATAGTCTATTTTAAAATGCTCATAACTCCTTAAATATTGACATTTCGGGGTTTTTAGCATCGTTTTGATTGCAGATATTTAAAGAGGAAAAATAGCTTGTTTTAAAATGCTCATAACTCCTTAAATATTTACATTTTGGGGTTTTTAGCAAAGTTTTGATTGCAGTTTCTTTATAGCCTATTTTAAAATGCTCATAACTCCTTAAATATTGACATTGCGGGGTTTTTAGCTTCGTTTTGATTGCAGATATTTAAAGAGGAAATCGTTTTGATTGCAGTTTGTTTATAGACTATTTTAAAATGCTCATAACTCCTTAAATATTGACATTTCGGGGTTTTTAGCATCGTTTTGATTGCAGATATTTAAAGAGGAAAAATAGCTTGTTTTAAAATGCTCATAACTCCTTAAATATTTACATTTTGGGGTTTTTAGCAAAGTTTTGATTGCAGTTTCTTTATAGCCTATTTGAAAATGCTCATAACTCCTTAAATATTGACATTTCGGGGTTTTTAGCATCGTTTTGATTGCAGATATTTAAAGAGGAAAAATAGCAAATTTTAAAATGCTCATAACTCCTTAAATATTGACATTTCGGGGTTTTTAGCATCGTTTTGATTGCAGATATTTAAAGAGGAAATCGTTTTGATTGCAGTTTGTTTATAGACTATTTTAAAATGCTCATAACTCCTTAAATATTGACATTTCGGGGTTTTTAGCATAGTTTTGATTGCAGATATTTAAAGAGGAAAAATAGCAAATTTTAAAATGCTCATAACTCCTTAAATATTTACATTTTGGGGTTTTTAGCAAAGTTTTGATTGCAGTTTCTTTATAGCCTATTTTAAAATGCTCATAACTCCTTAAATATTGACATTGCGGGGTTTTTAGCTTCGTTTTGATTGCAGATATTTAAAGAGGAAATCGTTTTGATTGCAGTTTCTTTAAAGCCTATTTTAAAATGCTCATAACACCTTAAATATTGACATTTCGCGGTTTTTAGCATCGTTTTGATTGCAGATATTTAAAGAGGAAAAATAGCTTGTTTTAAAATGCTCATAACTCCTTAAATATTTACATTTTGGGGTTTTTAGCAAAGTTTTGATTGCAGTTTCTTTATAGCCTATTTGAAAATGCTCATAACTCCTTAAATATTGACATTTCGGGGTTTTTAGCATCGTTTTGATTGCAGATATTTAAAGAGGAAAAATAGCAAATTTTAAAATGCTCATAACTCCTTAAATATTTACATTTTGGGGTTTTTAGCAAAGTTTTGATTGCAGTTTCTTTATAGCCTATTTTAAAATGCTCATAACTCCTTAAATATTGACATTGCGGGGTTTTTAGCTTCGTTTTGATTGCAGATATTTAAAGAGGAAATCGTTTTGATTGCAGTTTCTTTAAAGCCTATTTTAAAATGCTCATAACACCTTAAATATTGACATTTCGCGGTTTTTAGCATCGTTTTGATTGCAGATATTTAAAGAGGAAAAATAGCTTGTTTTAAAATGCTCATAACTCCTTAAATATTTACATTTTGGGGTTTTTAGCAAAGTTTTGATTGCAGTTTCTTTATAGCCTATTTGAAAATGCTCATAACTCCTTAAATATTGACATTTCGGGGTTTTTAGCATCGTTTTGATTGCAGATATTTAAAGAGGAAAAATAGCAAATTTTAAAATGCTCATAACTCCTTAAATATTGACATTTCGGGGTTTTTAGCATCGTTTTGATTGCAGATATTTAAAGAGGAAATCGTTTTGATTGCAGTTTGTTTATAGACTATTTTAAAATGCTCATAACCCCTTAAATATTGACATTTCGGGGTTTTTAGCATCGTTTTGATTGCAGATATTTAAAGAGGAAAAATAGCAAATTTTAAAATGCTCATAACTCCTTAAATATTGACATTTCGGGGTTTTTAGCATCGTTTTGATTGCAGATATTTAAAGAGGAAAAATAGCAAATTTTAAAATGCTCATAACTCCTTAAATATTTACATTTTGGGGTTTTTAGCAAAGTTTTGATTGCAGTTTCTTTATAGTCTATTTTAAAATGCTCATAACTCCTTAAATATTGACATTTCGGGGTTTTTAGCATCGTTTTGATTGCAGATATTTAAAGAGGAAAAATAGCTTGTTTTAAAATGCTCATAACTCCTTAAATATTTACATTTTGGGGTTTTTAGCAAAGTTTTGATTGCAGTTTCTTTATAGCCTATTTTAAAATGCTCATAACTCCTTAAATATTGACATTGCGGGGTTTTTAGCTTCGTTTTGATTGCAGATATTTAAAGAGGAAATCGTTTTGATTGCAGTTTGTTTATAGACTATTTTAAAATGCTCATAACTCCTTAAATATTGACATTTCGGGGTTTTTAGCATCGTTTTGATTGCAGATATTTAAAGAGGAAAAATAGCTTGTTTTAAAATGCTCATAACTCCTTAAATATTTACATTTTGGGGTTTTTAGCAAAGTTTTGATTGCAGTTTCTTTATAGCCTATTTGAAAATGCTCATAACTCCTTAAATATTGACATTTCGGGGTTTTTAGCATCGTTTTGATTGCAGATATTTAAAGAGGAAAAATAGCAAATTTTAAAATGCTCATAACTCCTTAAATATTGACATTTCGGGGTTTTTAGCATCGTTTTGATTGCAGATATTTAAAGAGGAAATCGTTTTGATTGCAGTTTGTTTATAGACTATTTTAAAATGCTCATAACTCCTTAAATATTGACATTTCGGGGTTTTTAGCATAGTTTTGATTGCAGATATTTAAAGAGGAAAAATAGCAAATTTTAAAATGCTCATAACTCCTTAAATATTTACATTTTGGGGTTTTTAGCAAAGTTTTGATTGCAGTTTCTTTATAGCCTATTTTAAAATGCTCATAACTCCTTAAATATTGACATTGCGGGGTTTTTAGCTTCGTTTTGATTGCAGATATTTAAAGAGGAAATCGTTTTGATTGCAGTTTCTTTAAAGCCTATTTTAAAATGCTCATAACACCTTAAATATTGACATTTCGCGGTTTTTAGCATCGTTTTGATTGCAGATATTTAAAGAGGAAAAATAGCTTGTTTTAAAATGCTCATAACTCCTTAAATATTTACATTTTGGGGTTTTTAGCAAAGTTTTGATTGCAGTTTCTTTATAGCCTATTTGAAAATGCTCATAACTCCTTAAATATTGACATTTCGGGGTTTTTAGCATCGTTTTGATTGCAGATATTTAAAGAGGAAAAATAGCAAATTTTAAAATGCTCATAACTCCTTAAATATTTACATTTTGGGGTTTTTAGCAAAGTTTTGATTGCAGTTTCTTTATAGCCTATTTTAAAATGCTCATAACTCCTTAAATATTGACATTGCGGGGTTTTTAGCTTCGTTTTGATTGCAGATATTTAAAGAGGAAAAATAGCAAATTTTAAAATGCTCATAACTCCTTAAATATTGACATTTCGGGGTTTTTAGCATCGTTTTGATTGCAGATATTTAAAGAGGAAAAATAGCAAATTTTAAAATGCTCATAACTCCTTAAATATTGACATTTCGGGGTTTTTAGCATCGTTTTGATTGCAGATATTTAAAGAGGAAATCGTTTTGATTGCAGTTTGTTTATAGACTATTTTAAAATGCTCATAACTCCTTAAATATTGACATTTCGGGGTTTTTAGCATCGTTTTGATTGCAGATATTTAAAGAGGAAAAATAGCAAATTTTAAAATGCTCATAACTCCTTAAATATTTACATTTTGGGGTTTTTAGCAAAGTTTTGATTGCAGTTTCTTTATAGCCTATTTTAAAATGCTCATAACTCCTTAAATATTGACATTGCGGGGTTTTTAGCTTCGTTTTGATTGCAGATATTTAAAGAGGAAATCGTTTTGATTGCAGTTTCTTTAAAGCCTATTTTAAAATGCTCATAACTCCTTAAATATTGACATTTCGGGGTTTTTAGCATCATTTTGATTGCAGATATTTAAAGAGGAAAAATAGCAAATTTTAAAATGCTCATAACTCCTTAAATATTGACATTTCGGGGTTTTTAGCATCGTTTTGATTGCAGATATTTAAAGAGGAAATCGTTTTGATTGCAGTTTGTTTATAGACTATTTTAAAATGCTCATAACTCCTTAAATATTGACATTTCGGGGTTTTTAGAATAGTTTTGATTGCAGATATTTAAAGAGGAAAAATAGCAAATTTTAAAATGCTCATAACTCCTTAAATATTTACATTTTGGGGTTTTTAGCAAAGTTTTGATTGCAGTTTCTTTATAGCCTATTTTAAAATGCTCATAACTCCTTAAATATTGACATTGCGGGGTTTTTAGCTTCGTTTTGATTGCAGATATTTAAAGAGGAAATCGTTTTGATTGCAGTTTCTTTAAAGCCTATTTTAAAATGCTCATAACACCTTAAATATTGACATTTCGCGGTTTTTAGCATCGTTTTGATTGCAGATATTTAAAGAGGAAAAATAGCTTGTTTTAAAATGCTCATAACTCCTTAAATATTTACATTTTGGGGTTTTTAGCAAAGTTTTGATTGCAGTTTCTTTATAGCCTATTTGAAAATGCTCATAACTCCTTAAATATTGACATTTCGGGGTTTTTAGCATCGTTTTGATTGCAGATATTTAAAGAGGAAAAATAGCAAATTTTAAAATGCTCATAACTCCTTAAATATTGACATTTCGGGGTTTTTAGCATCGTTTTGATTGCAGATATTTAAAGAGGAAATCGTTTTGATTGCAGTTTGTTTATAGACTATTTTAAAATGCTCATAACTCCTTAAATATTGACATTTCGGGGTTTTTAGCATAGTTTTGATTGCAGATATTTAAAGAGGAAAAATAGCAAATTTTAAAATGCTCATAACTCCTTAAATATTTACATTTTGGGGTTTTTAGCAAAGTTTTGATTGCAGTTTCTTTATAGCCTATTTTAAAATGCTCATAACTCCTTAAATATTGACATTGCGGGGTTTTTAGCTTCGTTTTGATTGCAGATATTTAAAGAGGAAAAATAGCAAATTTTCAAATGCTCATAACTCCTTAAATATTGACATTTCGGGGTTTTTAGCATCGTTTTGATTGCAGATATTTAAAGAGGAAAAATAGCTTGTTTTAAAATGCTCATAACTCCTTAAATATTTACATTTTGGGGTTTTTAGCAAAGTTTTGATTGCAGTTTCTTTATAGCCTATTTTAAAATGCTCATAACTCCTTAAATATTGACATTTCGGGGTTTTTAGCATCGTTTTGATTGCAGATATTTAAAGAGGAAAAATAGCAAATTTTAAAATGCTCATAACTCCTTAAATATTGACATTTCGGGTTTTTTAGCATCGTTTTGATTGCAGATATTTAAAGAGGAAATCGTTTTGATTGCAGTTTGTTTATAGACTATTTTAAAATGCTCATAACTCCTTAAATATTGACATTTCGGGGTTTTTAGCATCGTTTTGATTGCAGTTTCTTTAAAGCCTATTTTAAAATGCTCATAACTCCTTAAATATTTACATTTCGGGGTTTTTAGCATCGTTTTGATTGCAGATATTTAAAGAGGAAAAATAGCATATTTTAAAATGCTCATAACTCTTTAAATATTGACATTTCGGGATTTTTAGCATCGTCTTGATTGCAGTTTCTTTATAGCCTATTTTAAAATGCTCATAACCCCTTAAATATTGACATTTCGGGGTTTTTAGCATCGTTTTGATTGCAGATATTTAAAGAGGAAAAATAGCAAATTTTAAAATGCTCATAACTCCTTAAATATTGACATTTCGGGGTTTTTAGCATCGTTTTGATTGCAGATATTTAAAGAGGAAAAATAGCAAATTTTAAAATGCTCATAACTCCTTAAATATTTACATTTTGGGGTTTTTAGCAAAGTTTTGATTGCAGTTTCTTTATAGTCTATTTTAAAATGCTCATAACTCCTTAAATATTGACATTTCGGGGTTTTTAGCATCGTTTTGATTGCAGATATTTAAAGAGGAAAAATAGCTTGTTTTAAAATGCTCATAACTCCTTAAATATTTACATTTTGGGGTTTTTAGCAAAGTTTTGATTGCAGTTTCTTTATAGCCTATTTTAAAATGCTCATAACTCCTTAAATATTGACATTGCGGGGTTTTTAGCTTCGTTTTGATTGCAGATATTTAAAGAGGAAATCGTTTTGATTGCAGTTTGTTTATAGACTATTTTAAAATGCTCATAACTCCTTAAATATTGACATTTCGGGGTTTTTAGCATCGTTTTGATTGCAGATATTTAAAGAGGAAAAATAGCTTGTTTTAAAATGCTCATAACTCCTTAAATATTTACATTTTGGGGTTTTTAGCAAAGTTTTGATTGCAGTTTCTTTATAGCCTATTTGAAAATGCTCATAACTCCTTAAATATTGACATTTCGGGGTTTTTAGCATCGTTTTGATTGCAGATATTTAAAGAGGAAAAATAGCAAATTTTAAAATGCTCATAACTCCTTAAATATTGACATTTCGGGGTTTTTAGCATCGTTTTGATTGCAGATATTTAAAGAGGAAATCGTTTTGATTGCAGTTTGTTTATAGACTATTTTAAAATGCTCATAACTCCTTAAATATTGACATTTCGGGGTTTTTAGCATAGTTTTGATTGCAGATATTTAAAGAGGAAAAATAGCAAATTTTAAAATGCTCATAACTCCTTAAATATTTACATTTTGGGGTTTTTAGCAAAGTTTTGATTGCAGTTTCTTTATAGCCTATTTTAAAATGCTCATAACTCCTTAAATATTGACATTGCGGGGTTTTTAGCTTCGTTTTGATTGCAGATATTTAAAGAGGAAATCGTTTTGATTGCAGTTTCTTTAAAGCCTATTTTAAAATGCTCATAACACCTTAAATATTGACATTTCGCGGTTTTTAGCATCGTTTTGATTGCAGATATTTAAAGAGGAAAAATAGCTTGTTTTAAAATGCTCATAACTCCTTAAATATTTACATTTTGGGGTTTTTAGCAAAGTTTTGATTGCAGTTTCTTTATAGCCTATTTGAAAATGCTCATAACTCCTTAAATATTGACATTTCGGGGTTTTTAGCATCGTTTTGATTGCAGATATTTAAAGAGGAAAAATAGCAAATTTTAAAATGCTCATAACTCCTTAAATATTTACATTTTGGGGTTTTTAGCAAAGTTTTGATTGCAGTTTCTTTATAGCCTATTTTAAAATGCTCATAACTCCTTAAATATTGACATTGCGGGGTTTTTAGCTTCGTTTTGATTGCAGATATTTAAAGAGGAAATCGTTTTGATTGCAGTTTCTTTAAAGCCTATTTTAAAATGCTCATAACACCTTAAATATTGACATTTCGCGGTTTTTAGCATCGTTTTGATTGCAGATATTTAAAGAGGAAAAATAGCTTGTTTTAAAATGCTCATAACTCCTTAAATATTTACATTTTGGGGTTTTTAGCAAAGTTTTGATTGCAGTTTCTTTATAGCCTATTTGAAAATGCTCATAACTCCTTAAATATTGACATTTCGGGGTTTTTAGCATCGTTTTGATTGCAGATATTTAAAGAGGAAAAATAGCAAATTTTAAAATGCTCATAACTCCTTAAATATTGACATTTCGGGGTTTTTAGCATCGTTTTGATTGCAGATATTTAAAGAGGAAATCGTTTTGATTGCAGTTTGTTTATAGACTATTTTAAAATGCTCATAACTCCTTAAATATTGACATTTCGGGGTTTTTAGCATCGTTTTGATTGCAGATATTTAAAGAGGAAAAATAGCAAATTTTAAAATGCTCATAACTCCTTAAATATTTACATTTTGGGGTTTTTAGCAAAGTTTTGATTGCAGTTTCTTTATAGCCTATTTTAAAATGCTCATAACTCCTTAAATATTGACATTGCGGGGTTTTTAGCTTCGTTTTGATTGCAGATATTTAAAGAGGAAAAATAGCAAATTTTCAAATGCTCATAACTCCTTAAATATTGACATTTCGGGGTTTTTAGCATCGTTTTGATTGCAGATATTTAAAGAGGAAAAATTGCTTGTTTTAAAATGCTCATAACTCCTTAAATATTTACATTTTGGGGTTTTTAGCAAAGTTTTGATTGCAGTTTCTTTATAGCCTATTTTAAAATGCTCATAACTCCTTAAATATTGACATTTCGGGGTTTTTAGCATCGTTTTGATTGCAGATATTTAAAGAGGAAAAATAGCAAATTTTAAAATGCTCATAACTCCTTAAATATTGACATTTCGGGGTTTTTAGCATCGTTTTGATTGCAGATATTTAAAGAGGAAATCGTTTTGATTGCAGTTTGTTTATAGACTATTTTAAAATGCTCATAACTCCTTAAATATTGACATTTCGGGGTTTTTAGCATCGTTTTGATTGCAGTTTCTTTAAAGCCTATTTTAAAATGCTCATAACTCCTTAAATATTTACATTTCGGGGTTTTTAGCATCGTTTTGATTGCAGATATTTAAAGAGGAAAAATAGCATATTTTAAAATGCTCATAACTCTTTAAATATTGACATTTCGGGATTTTTAGCATCGTCTTGATTGCAGTTTCTTTATAGCCTATTTTAAAATGCTCATAACCCCTTAAATATTGACATTTCGGGGTTTTTAGCATCGTTTTGATTGCAGATATTTAAAGAGGAAAAATAGCAAATTTTAAAATGCTCATAACTCCTTAAATATTGACATTTCGGGGTTTTTAGCATCGTTTTGATTGCAGATATTTAAAGAGGAAAAATAGCAAATTTTAAAATGCTCATAACTCCTTAAATATTTACATTTTGGGGTTTTTAGCAAAGTTTTGATTGCAGTTTCTTTATAGTCTATTTTAAAATGCTCATAACTCCTTAAATATTGACATTTCGGGGTTTTTAGCATCGTTTTGATTGCAGATATTTAAAGAGGAAAAATAGCAAATTTTAAAATGCTCATAACTAATTAAATATTGACATTTCGGGGTTTCTAGCATCGTTTTGATTGCAGTTTCTTTATAGCCTATTTTCAAATGCTCATAACTCCTTAAATATTGACATTTCGGGGTTTTTAGCATCGTTTTGATTGCAGTTTCTTTATAGCCTATTTTATAATGCGCATAACTCCTTAAATATTGACATTTCGGGGTTTCTAGCATCGTTTTGATTGCAGATATTTAAAGAGGAAAAATAGCATATTTTAAAATGCTCATAACTCTTTAAATATTGACATTTCGGGATTTTTAGCATCGTTTTGATTGCAGTTTCTTTATAGCCTATTTTAAAATGCTCATAACTCCTTGAATATTGACATTTCGGGGTTTTTAGCTTCGTTTTGATTGCAGATATTTAAAGAGGAAAAATAGCAAATTTTAAAATGCTCATAACTCCTTAAATATTGACATTTCGGGGTTTTTAGCATCGTTTTGATTGCAGTTTCTTTATAACCTATTTTAAAATGCTCATAACTCCTAAAATATTGACATTTCGGGATTTTTAGCATCGCTTTGATTGCAGATATTTAAAGAGGAAAAATAGCAAATTTTAAAATGCTCATAACTCCTTAAATATTTACATTTTGGGGTTTTTAGCAAAGTTTTGATTGCAGTTTCTTTATAGCCTATTTTAAAATGCTCATAACTCCTTTAATATTGACATTTCGGGGTTTTTAGCGTCGTTTTGATTGCAGATATTTAAAGAGGAAAAATAGCATATTTTAAAATGCTCATAACTCTTTAAATATTGACATTTCGGGATTTTTAGCATCGTTTTGATTGCAGTTTCTTTATAGCCTATTTTAAAATGCTCATAACTCCTTGAATATTGACATTTCGGGGTTTTTAGCATCGTTTTGATTGCAGATATTTAAAGAGGAAAAATAGCATATTTTAAAACGCTCATAACCCCTTAATTATTTACATTTCGGGGTTTTTAGCATCGTTTTGATTGCAGATATTTAAAGAGGAAAAATTGCAAATTTTAAAATGCTCATAACTCCTTAAATATTGACATTTCGGGGTTTTTAGCATCGTTTTTATTGCAGATATTTAAAGAGGAAATCGTTTTGATTGCAGTTTGTTTATAGACTATTTTAAAATGCTCATAACTCCTTAAATATTGACATTTCGGGGTTTTTAGCATCGTTTTGATTGCAGTTTCTTTAAAGCCTATTTTAAAATGCTCATAACTCCTTAAATATTTACATTTCGGGGTTTTTAGCATCGTTTTGATTGCAGATATTTAAAGAGGAAAAATAGCAAATTTTAAAATGCTCATAACTCCTTATATATTTACATTTTGGGGTTTTTAGCAAAGTTTTGATTGCAGTTTCTTTATAGCCTATTTTAAAATGCTCATAACTCCTTAAATATTGACATTTCGGGGTTTTTAGCATCGTTTTGATTGCAGATATTTAAAGAGGAAAAATAGCATATTTTAAAATGCTCATAACTCTTTAAATATTGACATTTCGGGACTTTTAGCATCGTTTTGATTGCAGTTTCTTTATAGCCTATTTTAAAATGCTCATAACTCCTTGAATATTGACATTTCGGGGTTTTTAGCTTCGTTTTGATTGCAGATATTTAAAGAGGAAAAATAGCAAATTTTAAAATGCTCATAACTCCTTAAATATTGACATTTCGGGGTTTTTAGCATCGTTTTGATTGCAGTTTCTTTATAACCTATTTTAAAATGCTCATAACTCCTAAAATATTGACATTTCGGGATTTTTAGCATCGCTTTGATTGCAGATATTTAAAGAGGAAAAATAGCAAATTTTAAAATGCTCATAACTCCTTAAATATTTACATTTTGGGGTTTTTAGCAAAGTTTTGATTGCAGTTTCTTTATAGCCTATTTTAAAATGCTCATAACTCCTTAAATATTTACATTTCGGGGTTTTTAGCATCGTTTTGATTGCAGATACTTAAAGAGGAAAAATATCATATTTTGAAATGCTCATAACTCCATAGATATTGACATTGCGGGGTTTTTAGCTTCGTTTTGATTGCAGATATTTAAAGAGGAAAAATAGCAAATTTTAAAATGCTCATAACTCCTTAAATATTGACATTTCGGGATTTTTAGCATCGTTTTGATTGCAGTTTCTTTATAGCCTATTTTAAAATGCTCATAACTCCTTAAATATTGACATTTCGGGGTTTTCAGCATAGTTTCGATTGCAGATATTTAAAGAGGAAAAATAGCAAATTTTAAAATGCTCATAACTCCTTAAATATTGACATTTCGGGGTTTTTAGCATCGTTTTGATTGCAGATATTTAAAGAGGAAATCGTTTTGATTGCAGTTTGTTTATAGACTGTTTGAAAATGCTCATAACTCCATAGATATTGACATTTCGGGGTTTTTAGCTTCGTTTTGATTGCAGATATTTAAAGAGGAAAAATAGCAAATTTTAAAATGCTCATAACTCCTTAAATATTTACATTTTGGGGTTTTTAGCAAAGTTTTGATTGCAGTTTCTTTATAGCCTATTTTAAAATGCTCATAACTCCTTAAATATTGACATTTCAGGGTTTTTAGCATCGTTTTGATTGCAGATACTTAAAGAGGAAAAATATCATATTTTGAAATGCTCATAACTCCATAGATATTGACATTGCGGGGTTTTTAGCTTCGTTTTGATTGCAGATATTTAAAGAGGAAAAATAGCAAATTTTAAAATGCTCATAACTCCTTAAATATTGACATTTCGGGGTTTTTAGCATCGTTTTGATTGCAGTTTCTTTATAGCCTATTTTAAAATGCTCATAACTCCTTAAATATTGACATTTCGGGATTTTTAGAATCGTTTTGATTGCAGATATTTAAAGAGGAAAAATAGATTATTATAAAATGCTCATAACTCCTTAAATATTGACATTTTGGGGTTTTAGCATCGTTTTGATTGCAGATATTTAAAGAGGAAAAATAGCTTGTTTTAAAATGCTCATAACTCCTTAAATATTGGCATTTCGGGGTTTTTAGCATCGTTTCGATTGCAGTTTCTTTATAGCCTATTTTAAAATGCTCATAACTCCTTAAATATTGACATTTCGGGGTTTTTAGCATCGTTTTGATTGCAGATATTTAAAGAGGAAAAATAGCAAATTTTAAAATGCTCATAACTCCTTAAATATTGACATTTCGGGGTTTTTAGCATCGTTTTGATTGCAGATATTTAAAGAGGAAAAATAGTACATTTTAAAATGCTCATAACTCCTTAAATATTGACATTTCGGAGTTTTTAGCATCGTTTTGATTGCAGTTTCTTTATAGCCTACTTTAAAATGCTCATAACTCCTCAAATATTGACATTTCTTGTTTTTTAGCATCGTTTTGATTGCAGATATTTAAAGAGGAATAATAGAAAATTTTAAAATGCTCATAACTCCTTAAATATTGACATTTCGGGGTTTTTAGCATCGTTTTGATTGCAGATATTTAAAGAGGAATAATAGAAAATTTTAAAATGCTCATAACTCCTTAAATATAGACATTTCGGGGTTTCTAGCATCGTTTTGATTGCAGTTTCTTTATAGCCTATTTTCAAATGCTCATAACTCCTTAAATATTGACATTTCGGGGTTTTTAGCATCGTTTTGATTGCAGTTTCTTTATAGCCTATTTTATAATGCGCATAACTCCTTAAATATTGACATTTCGGGGTTTCTAGCATCGTTTTGATTGCAGATATTTAAAGAGGAAAAATAGCAAATTTTAAAATGCTCATAACTCCTTAAATATTGACATTTCGGGGTTTTTAGCATCGTTTTGATTGCAGTTTCTTTATAGCCTATTTTATAATGCGCATAACTCCTTAAATATTGACATTTCGGGGTTTTTAGCATCGTTTTGATTGCAGATATTTAAAGAGGAAAAATAGCAAATTTTAAAATGCTCATAACTCCTTAAATATTGACATTTCGGGGTTTCTAGCATCGTTTTGATTGCAGTTTCTTTATAGCCTATTTTCAAATGCTCATAACTCCTTAAATATTGACATTTCGGGGTTTTTAGCATCGTTTTGATTGCAGTTTCTTTATAGCCTATTTTATAATGCGCATAACTCCTTAAATATTGACATTTCGGGGTTTCTAGCATCGTTTTGATTGCAGATATTTAAAGAGGAAAAATAGCAAATTTTAAAATGCTCATAACTCCTTAAATATTGACATTTCGGGGTTTTTAGCATCGTTTTGATTGCAGTTTCTTTATAGCCTATTTTATAATGCGCATAACTCCTTAAATATTGACATTTCGGGGTTTTTAGCATCGTTTTGATTGCAGATATTTAAAGAGGAAAAATAGCAAATTTTAAAATGCTCATAACTCCTTATATATTGACATTTCGGGGTTTTTAGCATCGTTTTGATTGCAGTTTCTTTATAGCCTATTTTAAAATGCTCATAACTCCTTAAATATTGACATTTCGGGGTTTTTTGCATCGTTTTGATTGCAGTTTCTTTATAGGCTATTTTAAAATGCTCATAACTCCTCAAATATTGACATTTCGGGGTTTTTAGCATCGTTTTGATTGCAGTTTCTTTATAGGCTATTTTAAAATGCTCATAACTCCTTGAATATTGACACTTCGGGATTTTTAGCATCGTTTTGATTGCAGATATTTAAAGAGGAAAAATAGTACATTTTAAAATGCTCATAACTCCTTAAATATTGACACTTCGGAGTTTTTAGCATCGTTTTGATTGCAGTTTCTTCATAGCCTATTTTAAAATGCTCATAACTCCTTGAATATTGACACTTCGGGATTTTTAGCATCGTTTTGATTGCAGATATTTAAAGAGGAAAAATAGTACATTTTAAAATGCTCATAACTCCTTAAATATTGACATTTCGGAGTTTTTAGCATCGTTTTGGTTGCAGTTTCTTTATAGCCTATTTTAAAATGCTCATAACTCCTTAAATATTGACATTTCGGGGTTTTTAGCATCCTTTTGCTTGCAGATATTTAAAGAGGAAAAATAGTACATTTTAAAATGCTCATAACTCCTTAAATATTGACATTTCGCGGTTTTTAGCATCGTTTTGATTGCAGTTTCTTCATAGCCTATTTTAAAATGCTCATAACTCCTTGAATATTGACACTTCGGGATTTTTAGCATCGTTTTGATTGCAGATATTTAAAGAGGAAAAATAGTACATTTTAAAATGCTCATAACTCCTTAAATATTGACATTTCGGAGTTTTTAGCATCGTTTTGATTGCAGTTTCTTTATAGCCTACTTTAAAATGCTCATAACTCCTCAAATATTGACATTTCTTGGTTTTTAGCATCGTTTTGATTGCAGATATTTAAAGAGGAATAATAGAAAATTTTAAAATGCTCATAACTCCTTAAATATTGACATTTCGGGGTTTTTAGCATCGTTTTGATTGCAGATATTTAAAGAGGAATAATAGAAAATTTTAAAATGCTCATAACTCCTTATATATTGACATTTCGGGGTTTCTAGCATCGTTTTGATTGCAGTTTCTTTATAGCCTAATTTCAAATGCTCATAACTTCTTAAATATCGACATTTCGGGGTTTTTAGCATCGTTTTGATTGCAGATATTTAAAGAAGAAAAATAGCATATTTTAAAATGCTCATAACTCCTCAAATATTGACATTTCGGGGTTTTTAGCATCGTTTTGATTGCAGTTTCTTTATAGCCTATTTTAAAATGCTCATAACTCCTTAAATATTGACATTTCGGGGGTTTTAGCATCGTTTTGATTGCAGATATTTAAAGAGGAAAAATAGCAAATTTTAAAATGCTCATAACTCCTTAAATATTTACATTTCGGGGTTTTTAGCATCGTTTTGATTGCAGATATTTAAAGAAGAAAAATAGCATATTTAAAAATGCTCATAACTCCTTAAATATTGACATTTCGGGGTTTTTAGCATCGTTTTGATTGCAGTTTCTTTATAGCCTATTTTAAAATGCTCATAACTCCTTAAATATTGACATTTCGGGGTTTTTAGCATCGTTTTGATTGCAGTTTCTTTATAGCCTATTTTAAAATGCTCATAACTACTTAAATATTGACATTTCGGGGGTTTTAGCATCGTTTTGATTGCAGATATTTAAGTAGGAAAAATAGCAAATTTTAAAATGCTCATAACTCCTTAAATATTGACATTTCGGGGTTTTTAGCTTCGTTTTGATTCCAGATATTTAAAGAGGAAAAATAGCAAATTTTAAAATGCTCATAACTCCTTAAATATTGACATTTCGGGGGTTTTAGCATCGTTTTGATTGGAGTTTCTTTATAGCCTATTTTAAAATGCTCATAATTCCTTAAATATTGACATTTCAAGGTTTTTAGCATCGTTTTGATTGCAGATATTTAAATAGGAAAAATAGCAAATTTTAAAATGCTCATAACTCTTTAAATATTGACATTTCGGGGTTTTTAGCATCGTTTTGATTGCAGATATTTAAAGAGGAAAAATAGCAAATTTTAAAATGCTCATAACTCCTTAAATATTGACATTTCGGGGTTTTTAGCATCGTTTTGATTGCAGTTTCTTAATAGCCTATTTTAAAATGCTCATAACTCCTTAAATATTGACATTTCGGGGTTTTTAGCATCGTTTTGATTGCAGTTTCTTTATAGCCTATTTTAAAATGCTCACAACTCCTTAAATATTGACATTTCGGGGTTTTTATCATCGTTTTGATTGCAGTTTCTTTATAGCCTATTTTAAAATGCTCATAACTCCTTAAATATTGACATTTCGGGGTTTTTAGCATCGTTTTGATTGCAGTTTCTTTATAGCATATTTTAAAATACCTATATTAATATGCTCATAACTCCGAAATATTTACATTTCGGGGTTTTTAGCATCGTTTTGATTGCAGATATTTAAAGAGGAAAAATAGCAATATTTAAAATGCTCATAACTCCTTTAATATTGACATTTCGGGTTTTTTAGCACCGTTTTGATTGCAGTTTCTTTATAGCCTATTTTAAAATGCTCATAACTCCTTAAATATTGATATTTCGAGGTTTTTAGCATCGTTTTGATTGCAGATATTTAAAAAGGAAAAATGGCAAATCTTAAAATGCTCATAACTCCTTAAATATTAATATTTCGGGGTTTTTTAGCATCGTTTTGATTGCAATTTCTTTATTGCCTATTTTAAAATGCTCATAACTCCTTAAATATTGGCATTTCGGGGTTTTTAGCATCGTTTTGATTGCAGTTTCTTTATAGCCTATTTTAAAATGCTCATAACTCCTTAAATATTGACATTTCGGGGTTTTTAGCATCGTTTTGATTGCAGTTTCTTTATAGCATATTTTAAATACCTATATTAATATGCTCATAACTCCGAAATATTGACATTTCGGGGTTTTTAGCATCGTTTTGATTGCAGATATTTAAAGAGGAAAAATAGCAATATTTAAAATGCTCATAACTCCTTAAATATTGGCATTTCGGGGTTTTTAGCATCGTTTTGATTGCAGATATTTAAAGAGGAAAAATAGCATATTTTAAAATGCTCATAACTCCTTAAATATTGACATTTCGGGTTTTTAGCACCGTTTTGATTGCAGTTTCTTTATAGCCTATTTTAAAATGCTCATAACTCCTTAAATATTGACATTTCGAGGTTTTTAGCATCGTTTTGATTGCAGATATTTAAAAAGGAAAAATAGCAAATCTTAAAATGCTCATAACTCCTTAAATATTAACATTTCGGGGTTTTTTAGCATCGTTTTGATTGCAATTTCTTTATAGCCTATTTTAAAATGCTCATAACTCCTTAAATATTGACATTTCGGGGTTTTTAGCATCGTTTTGATTGCAGATATTTAAAGAGGAAAAATAGCAAATTTTAAAATGCTCATAACTCCTTAAATATTGGCATTTCGGGGTTTTTAGCATCGTTTTGATTGCAGATATTTAAAGAGGAAAAATAGCATATTTTAAAATGCTCATAACTCCTTAAATATTGACATTTCGGGTTTTTAGCACCGTTTTGATTGCAGTTTCTTTATAGCCTATTTTAAAATGCTCATAACTCCTTAAATATTGACATTTCGGGGTTTTTAGCATCGTTTTGATTGCAGTATCTTTATAGCATATTTTAAAATACCTATATTAATATGCTCATAACTCCGAAATATTGACATTTCGGGGTTTTTAGCATCGTTTTGATTGCAGATATTTAAAGAGGAAAAATAGCAATATTTAAAATGCTCATAACTCATTAAATATTGACATTTCGGGGTTTTTAGCATCGTTTTGATTGCAGTTTCTTTATAGCCTATTTTAAAATGCTCATAACTCCTTAAATATTGACATTTCGGGGTTTTTAGCATGGTTCTGATTGCGGTTTGTTTATAGGCTATTTTAAAATTCTCATAACTCCTTAAATATTAACATTTCGGGGTTTTTAGCATCGTTTTGATTGCAGTTTCTTTATAGCCTATTTTAAAATGCTCAAAACTCCTTAAATATTGACATTTCGGGGTTTTTAGCATCGTTTTGATTGCAGTTTCTTTATAGCCTATTTTAAAATGCTCATAACTCTTTAAATATTGGCATTTCGGGGTTTTTAGCATCGTTTTTATTGCAGTTTCTTTATAGCCTATTTTAAAATGCTCATAACTCCTTAAATATTGACATTTCGAGGTTTTTAGCATCGTTTTGATTGCAGATATTTAAGTAGGAAAAATAGCAAAGTTTAAAATGCTCATAACTCCTTAAATATCGACATTTCGGGGTTTTTAGCACCGTTTTGATTGCAGATATTTAAAGAAGAAAAATAGCATATTTTAAAATGCTCATAACTCCTTAAATATTGACATTTCGAGGTTTTTAGCATCGTTTTGATTGCAGATATTTAAAAAGGAAAAATGGCAAATCTTAAAATGCTCATAACTCCTTAAATATTAACATTTCGGGGTTTTTTAGCATCGTTTTGATTGCAATTTCTTTATAGCCTATTTTAAAATGCTCATAACTCCTTAAATATTGACATTTCGGGGTTTTTAGCAAATTTTAAAATGCTCATAACTCCTTAAATATTGACATTTCTGGGTTTTAGCATCGTTTTGATTGGAGTTTCTTTATAGCCTATTTTAAAATGCTCATAACTCCTTAAATATTGACATTTCGAGGTTTTTAGCATCGTTTTGATTGCAGATATTTAAGTATGAAAAATAGCAAATTTTAAAATGCTCATAACTCCTTAAATATTGACATTTCGGGGTTTTAGCATCGTTTTGATTGGAGTTTCTTTATAGCCTATTTTAAAATGCTCATAACTCCTTAAATATTGACATTTCGGGTTTTTAGCATCGTTTTGATTGCAGTTTCTTTATAGCCTATTTTAAAATGCTCATAACTCCTTAAATATTGACATTTCGGGGTTTTAGCATCGTTTTGATTGCAGTTTCTTTATAGCCTATTTTAAAATGCTCATAACTCCTTAAATATTAACATTTCGGGGTTTTTTAGCATCGTTTTGATTGCAATTTCTTTATAGCCTATTTTAAAATGCTCATAACTCCTTAAATATTGACATTTCGGGGTTTTTAGCAAATTTTAAAATGCCTATAACTCCTTAAATATTGACATTTCGGGGTTTTAGCATCGTTTTGATTGGAGTTTCTTTATAGCCTATTTTAAAATGCTCATAACTCCTTAAATATTGACATTTCGAGGTTTTTAGCATCGTTTTGATTGCAGATATTTAAGTATGAAAAATAGCAAATTTTAAAATGCTCATAACTCCTTAAATATTGACATTTCGGGGTTTTAGCATCGTTTTGATTGGAGTTTCTTTATAGCCTATTTTAAAATGCTCATAACTCCTTAAATATTGACATTTCGGGTTTTTAGCATCGTTTTGATTGCAGTTTCTTTATAGCCTATTTTAAAATGCTCATAACTCCTTAAATATTGACATTTCGGGGTTTTAGCATCGTTTTGATTGCAGTTTCTTTATAGCCTATTTTAAAATGCTCATAACTCCTTAAATATTGACATTTCGGGGTTTTTAGCATCGTTTTGATTGCAGATATTTAATGAGGAAAAATAGCAAATTTTAAAATGCTCATAACTCCTTAAATATTGACATTTCGGGATTTTTAGCATCGTTTTGATTGCAGATATTTAAAGAGGAAAAATATCAAATTTTAAAATGCTCATAACTCCTTAAATATTGGCATTTCGGGGTTTTTAGCATCGTTTTGATTGCAGATATTTAAAGAGGAACAAGTAAGAAAAGGCTACAGTCGAGCGGGGCCGACCGTTGAATACCCTACAACACTATAATAAACGATACAGTTTATATATATATATTTCCAATTTAATTAACGAAATAGCCAGAAGTGCGTCTTTCCTGTATTTGTGAATTCTCCAAAAAGTCACTGGAATGGACATTTTCGTATTTTGTCTACAAAAGTTGGCAAACTCCTTCACCCATTGAATATTTTTGGATGGCCATCCAAAACTGCTTGGCTTTTGCAATGTCGGTAACCCCCATTCAAAAGTGCGTGAGGATCGGGCGATAATTTCGACCTGCTGACAATTTTGCGGTTTTTTGGTCCATTTCAACCTCTAAATATATGGCGATCATCTCCAAAAAGAGTAGGCTTTTATTCTGACCCTCATCTTATCTCCATGCAAAATTTCGTAAGGATCGGGCCATAAATGCGATCTGTATATGATATCCTGATATCCTAACTACTTAGTTTTGTTAGCTGTAGAAATATTAACAAATGTTTAATTCAAAATGAAAATATGCCAAAAATATGACAAAATTGAAAAAATATGAAAAAATGTTACAAAATCAATATTTTCACGTTTAGAGAGATATTTTTATGCGATTTTTTAGACGTTTTTTCTTTCCTATCAAGAGGCCATTCTGAATTAATGATAACTGTCGAAATCAGTTCCTTAAATATTGACATTTCTGGGTTTTAGCATCGTTTTGATTGGAGTTTCTTTATAGCCTATTTTAAAATGCTCATAACTCCTTAAATATTGACATTTCGAGGTTTTTAGCATCGTTTTGATTGCAGATATTTAAGTATGAAAAATAGCAAATTTTAAAATGCTCATAACTCCTTAAATATTGACATTTCGGGGTTTTAGCATCGTTTTGATTGGAGTTTCTTTATAGCCTATTTTAAAATGCTCATAACTCCTTAAATATTGACATTTCGGGTTTTTAGCATCGTTTTGATTGCAGTTTCTTTATAGCCTATTTTAAAATGCTCATAACTCCTTAAATATTGACATTTCGGGGTTTTAGCATCGTTTTGATTGCAGTTTCTTTATAGCCTATTTTAAAATGCTCATAACTCCTTAAATATTAACATTTCGGGGTTTTTTAGCATCGTTTTGATTGCAATTTCTTTATAGCCTATTTTAAAATGCTCATAACTCCTTAAATATTGACATTTCGGGGTTTTTAGCAAATTTTAAAATGCCTATAACTCCTTAAATATTGACATTTCGGGGTTTTAGCATCGTTTTGATTGGAGTTTCTTTATAGCCTATTTTAAAATGCTCATAACTCCTTAAATATTGACATTTCGAGGTTTTAGCATCGTTTTGATTGCAGATATTTAAGTATGAAAAATAGCAAATTTTAAAATGCTCATAACTCCTTAAATATTGACATTTCGGGGTTTTAGCATCGTTTTGATTGGAGTTTCTTTATAGCCTATTTTAAAATGCTCATAACTCCTTAAATATTGACATTTCGGGTTTTTAGCATCGTTTTGATTGCAGTTTCTTTATAGCCTATTTTAAAATGCTCATAACTCCTTAAATATTGACATTTCGGGGTTTTAGCATCGTTTTGATTGCAGTTTCTTTATAGCCTATTTTAAAATGCTCATAACTCCTTAAATATTGACATTTCGGGGTTTTTAGCATCGTTTTGATTGCAGATATTTAATGAGGAAAAATAG
The DNA here is from genome assembly GCF_030504385.1 of Musca domestica. Lineage (NCBI taxonomy): Eukaryota > Metazoa > Arthropoda > Insecta > Diptera > Muscidae > Musca > Musca domestica. Next base: position 19,483,361 of record NW_026712383.1, read on the forward strand.
CAAATTTTAAAATGCTCATAACTCCTTAAATATTGACATTTCGGGATTTTTAGCATCGTTTTGATTGCAGATATTTAAAGAGGAAAAATATCAAATTTTAAAATGCTCATAACTCCTTAAATATTGGCATTTCGGGGTTTTTAGCATCGTTTTGATTGCAGATATTTAAAGAGGAACAAGTAAGAAAAGGCTACAGTCGAGCGGGGCCGACCGTTGAATACCCTACAACACTATAATAAACGATACAGTTTATATATATATATTTCCAATTTAATTAACGAAATAGCCAGAAGTGCGTCTTTCCTGTATTTGTGAATTCTCCAAAAAGTCACTGGAATGGACATTTTCGTATTTTGTCTACAAAAGTTGGCAAACTCCTTCACCCATTGAATATTTTTGGATGGCCATCCAAAACTGCTTGGCTTTTGCAATGTCGGTAACCCCCATTCAAAAGTGCGTGAGGATCGGGCGATAATTTCGACCTGCTGACAATTTTGCGGTTTTTTTGGTCCATTTCAACCTCTAAATATATGGCGATCATCTCCAAAAAGAGTAGGCTTTTATTCTGACCCTCATCTTATCTCCATGCAAAATTTCGTAAGGATCGGGCCATAAATGCGATCTGTATATGATATCCTGATATCCTAACTACTTAGTTTTGTTAGCTGTAGAAATATTAACAAATGTTTAATTCAAAATGAAAATATGCCAAAAATATGACAAAATTGAAAAAATATGAAAAAATGTTACAAAATCAATATTTTCACGTTTAGAGAGATATTTTTATGCGATTTTTTAGACGTTTTTTCTTTCCTATCAAGAGGCCATTCTGAATTAATGATAACTGTCGAAATCAGTTCAGCCGTTCTCGACATATAAGAAACCTTTCAAGCATATCTTCTTTGATAGACATATATATCGCACATATTTTGCTATATATCCGATTTGATGGATGTTAACATCAATGTAAAGATCAGAAGTAACCTTGTCATGGCTTTGCGATTTCGCCGGGATTTAAAATGTTCGCGGTTTAATGAAAAATTTTGAATTTTTTCAACACAAAATATATGGTCTATTTTACCCGCTAAATATTATCCGATGACCACCCAAATTGGTAGGCTTCTTCCCCGCCCTAAACTCTAGCTACAAGCGAAATTCCGCGTTGATTGGTCTACAATTGCGACCTGTAGAGCAACTGCAAAATCAGGCATTTTTTCAGTTTTTGGTCCATTTCAACCCCTAAATATTATGCGATCATCTCCAAAAGAAATAGGGTTCTATTCTGACCTTAACCCCACCTACATTCTAAATTTCGTGAAGATCGGGCCATAATTGCGACCTGTAGAGTGATTACAAATTAACATGGACAGACGGACAGACGGACAGACGGACAGACGGACAGACGGACGGACGGACATACATAGCTAGATCGACTCAGCTCGGCGAGCTAGGAAGATCCATATATACTTTCCTATATGGGAAACCAATATTTCGAGGTGTTACATAAATTCTGGCCCAATCAAACTTATAATACCCCCAACACATAGTGTTGTAGGGTATAAAAATAGCATATTTTAAAATGCTCCTAACTCTTAAATATTGACATTTCGGGTTTTTTAGCACCGTTTTGATTGCAGTTTCTTTATAGCCTATTTTAAAATGCTCATAACTCCTTAAATCTTGACATTTCGAGGTTTTTAGCATCGTTTTGATTGCAGATATTTAAAAAGGAAAAATAGCAAATCTTAAAATGCTCATAACTCCTTAAATATTAACATTTCAGGGTTTTTTAGCATCGTTTTGATTGCAATTTCTTTATAGCCTATTTTAAAATGCTCATAACTCCTTAAATATTGACATTTCGGGGTTTTTAGCAAATTTTAAAATGCCTATAACTCCTTAAATATTGACATTTCGGGGTTTTAGCATCGTTTTGATTGGAGTTTCTTTATAGCCTATTTTAAAATGCTCATAACTCCTTAAATATTAACATTTCGAGGTTTTTAGCATCGTTTTGATTGCAGATATTTAATGAGGAAAAATAGCAAATTTTAAAATGCTCATAACTCCTTAAATATTGACATTTCGGGGTTTTAGCATCGTTTTGATTGGAGTTTCTTTATAGCCTATTTTAAAATGGTCATAACTCCTTAAATATTGACATTTCGGGTTTTTTAGCATCGTTTTGATTGCAGTTTCTTTATAGCCTATTTTAAAATGCTCATAACTCCTTAAATATTGGCATTTCGGGGGTTTTAGCATCGTTTTGATTGCAGTTTCTTTATAGCCTATTTTTAAATGCTCATAACTCCTTAAATATTGACATTTCGGGGTTTTTAGAATCGTTTTGATTGCAGATATTTAATGAGGAAAAATAGCAAATTTTAAAATGCTCATAACTCCTTAAATATTGACATTTCGGGGTTTTTAGCATCGTTTTGATTGCAGATATTTAAAGAGGAAAAATAGCAAATTTTAAAATGCTCATAACTTCTTAAATATTGGCATTTCGGGTTTTTTAGCATCGTTTTGATTGCAGTTTCTTTATAGCTTATTTTAAAATGCTCATAACTCCTTAAATATTGACATTTCGGGGTTTTTAGCATCGTTTTGATTGCAGATATTTAATGAGGAAAAATAGCAAATTTTAGAATGCTCATAACTCCTTAAATATTGACATTTCGGGGTTTTTAGCATCGTTTTGATTGCAGATATTTAAAGAGGAAAAATATCAAATTTTAAAATGCTCATAACTCCTTAAATATTGGCATTTCGGGGTTTTTAGCATCGTTTTGATTGCAGATATTTAAAGAGGAAAAATAGCATATTTTAAAATGCTCATAACTCCTTAAATATTGACATTTCGGGTTTTTAGCACCGTTTTGATTGCAGTTTCTTTATAGCCTATTTTAAAATGCTCATAACTCCTTAAATATTGACATTTCGAGGTTTTTAGCATCGTTTTGATTGCAGATATTTAAAAAGGAAAAATAGCAAATCTTAAAATGTTCATAACTCCTTAAATATTAACATTTCGGGGTTTTTAGCATCGTTTTGATTGCAATTTCTTTATAGACTATTTTAAAATGCTCATAACTCCTTAAATATTGACATTTCGGGGTTTTTAGCAAATTTAAAAATGCCTATAACTCCTTAAATATTGACATTTCGGGGTTTTAGCATCGTTTTGATTGGAGTTTCTTTATAGCCTATTTTAAAATGCTCATAACTCCTTAAATGTTAACATTTCGAGGTTTTTAGCAAAAATAAATATCATATTTTAAAATGCTTATAACTCCTTAAATATTGACATTTCGGGGTTTTTAGCATCGGTTTGATTGCAGTTTGTTTATAGGCTATTTTAAAATGCTTATAACTCCTTAAATATTGACATTTCGGGGTTTTTATCATCGTTTTGATTTCAGTTTATTTATAGCCTATTTTAAAGTGCTCATAACTCCTTAAATATTGACATTTCGGGGTTTTTAGCATCGTTTTGATTGCAGATATTTAAGAAGGAAAAATAGCAAATTTTAAAATGCTCATAACTCCTTAAATATTGGCATTTCGGGGTTTTTAGCATCGTTTTGATTGCAGATATTTAAAGAGGAAAAATAGCATATTTTAAAATGCTCATAACTCCTTAAATATTGACATTTCGGGTTTTTTAGCACCGTTTTGATTGCAGTTTCTTTATAGCCTATTTTAAAATGCTCATAACTCCTTAAATATTGACATTTCGGGGTTTTTAGCAAATTTTAAAATGCCTATAACTCCTTAAATATTGACATTTCGGGGTTTTAGCATCGTTTTGATTGGAGTTTCTTTATAGCCTATTTTAAAATGCTCATAACTCCTTAAATATTAACATTTCGAGGTTTTTAGCATCGTTTTGATTGCAGATATTTAATGAGGAAAAATAGCAAATTTTAAAAAGCTCATAACTCCTTAAATATTGACATTTCGGGGTTTTAGCATCGTTTTGATTGGAGTTTCTTTATAGCCTATTTTAAAATGCTCATAACTCCTTAAATATTGACATTTCGGGTTTTTAGCATCGTTTTGATTGCAGTTTCTTTATAGCCTATTTTAAAATGCTCATAACTCCTTAAATATTGACATTTCGGGGTTTTTAGCATCGCTTTGATTGCAGTTTCTTTATAGCCTATTTTAAAATGCTCATAACTCCTTAAATATTGACATTTCGAGGTTTTTAGCATCGTTTTGATTGCAGATATTTAAAGAGGAAAAATAGCAAATTTTAAAATGCTCATAACTCCTTAAATATCGACATTTCGGGGTTTTTAGCATCGTTTTGATTGCAGTTTCTTTATAGCCTATTTTAAAATGCTCATAACTCCTTAAATATTGACATTTCGGGGTTTTTAGCATCGTTTTGATTGCAGATATTTAATGAGGAAAAATAGCAAATTTTAAAATGCTCATAGCTCCTTAAATATTGACATTTCGGGGTTTTTAGCATCGTTTTGATTGCAGATATTTAAAGAGGAAAAATATCAAATTTTAAAATGCTCATAACTCCTTAAATATTGGCATTTCGGGGTTTTTAGCATCGTTTTGATTGCAGATATTTAAAGAGGAAAAATAGCATATTTTAAAATGCTCATAACTCCTTAAATATTGACATTTCGGGTTTTTTAGCACCGTATTGATTGCAGTTTCTTTATAGCCTATTTTAAAATGCTCATAACTCCTTAAATCTTGACATTTCGAGGTTTTTAGCATCGTTTTGATTGCAGATGTTTAAAAAGGAAAAATAGCAAATCTTAAAATGCTCATAACTCCTTAAATATTAACATTTCGGGGTTTTTTAGCATCGTTTTGATTGCAATTTCTTTATAGCCTATTTTAAAGTGCTCATAACTCCTTAAATATTGACATTTCGGGGTTTTTAGCAAATTTTAAAATGCCTATAACTCCTTAAATATTGACATTTCGGGGTTTTAGCATCGTTTTGATTGGAGTTTCTTTATAGCCTATTTTAAAATGCTCATAACTCCTTAAATATTAACATTTCGAGGTTTTTAGCATCGTTTTGATTGCAGATATTTAATGAGGAAAAATAGCAAATTTTAAAATGCTCATAACTTCTTAAATATTGACATTTCGGGGTTTTAGCATCGTTTTGAATGGAGTTTCTTTATAGCCTATTTTAAAATGCTCATAACTCCTTAAATATTGACATTTCGGGTTTTTTAGCATCGTTTTGATTGCAGTTTCTTTATAGCCTTTTTTAAAATGCTCATAACTCCTTAAATATTGGCATTTCGGGGGTTTTAGCATCGTTTTGATTGCAGTTTCTTTATAGCCTATTTTTAAATGCTCATAACTCCTTAAATATTGACATTTCGGGGTTTTTAGCATCGTTTTGATTGCAGATATTTAATGAGGAAAAATAGCAAATTTTAAAATGCTCATAACTCCTTAAATATTGACATTTCGGGGTTTTTAGCATCGTTTTGATTGCAGTTTCTTTATAGCCTATTTTAAAATGCTCATAACTCCTTAAATATTGACATTTCGGGGTTTTTAGCATCGTTTTGATTGCAGATATTTAATGAGAAAAAATAGCAAATTTTAAAATGCTCATAACTCCTTAAATATTGACATTTCGGGGTTTTTAGCATCGTTTTGATTGAAGATATTTAAAGAGGAAAAATATCAAATTTTAAAATGCTCATAACTCCTTAAATATTGGCATTTCGGGGTTTTTAGCATCGTTTTGATTGCAGATATTTAAAGAGGAAAAATAGCATATTTTAAAATGCTCATAACTCCTTAAATATCGGCATTTCGGGGTTTTTAGCATCGTTTTGATTACAGATATTTAAAGAAGAAAAATAGCATATTTTAAAATGCTCATAACTCCTTAAATATTGACATTTCGGGGTTTTTAGCATCGTTTTGATTGCAGATATTTAATGAGGAAAAATAGAAAATTTTAAAATGCTCATAACTCCTTAAATATTGACATTTCGGGGTTTTAGCATCGTTTTGATTACAGTTTCTTTATAGCCTATTTTAAAATGCTCATAACTCCTTAAATATTAACATTTCGAGGTTTTTAGCATCGTTTTGATTGCAGATATTTAATGAGGAAAAATAGCAAATTTTAAAATGCTCATAACTCCTTAAATATTGACATTTCAGGGTTTTTAGCATCGTTTTGATTGCAGATATTTAAAGAGGAAAAATAGAAAATTTTAAAATGCTCATAACTCCTTAAATATTGACATTTAGGGGTTTTAGCATCGTTTTGATTGCAGTTTGTTTATAGGCTATTTTAAAATGCTTATAACTCCTTAAATATTGACATTTCGGGGTTTTTATCATCGTTTTGATTGCAGTTTCTTTATAGCCTATTTTAAAGTGCTCATAACTCCTTAAATATTGACATTTTGGGGTTTTTAGCATCGTTTTGATTGCAGATATTTAAGTAGGAAAAATAGCAAATTTTAAAATGCTCATAACTCCTTAAATATCGACATTTCGGGGTTTTTAGCATCGTTTTGATTACAGATATTTAAAGAAGAAAAATAGCATATTTTAAAATGCTCATAACTCCTTAAATATTGACATTTCGGGGTTTTTAGCATCGTTTTGATTGCAGATATTTAAAGAGGAAAAATAGCATATTTTAAAATGCTCATAACTCCTTAAATATTGACATTTCGGGTTTTTTAGCACCGTTTTGATTGCAGTTTCTTTATAGCCTATTTTAAAATGCTCATAACTCCTTAAATATTGACATTTCGAGGTTTTTAGCATCGTTTTGATTGCAGATATTTAAAAAGGAAAAATAGCAAATCTTAAAATGCTCATAACTCCTTAAATATTAACATTTCGGGGTTTTTTAGCATTGTTTTGATTGCAATTTCTTTATAGCCTATTTTAAAATGCTCATAACTCCTTAAATATTGACATTTCGGGGTTTTTAGCATCGTTTTGATTGCAGATATTTAAAGAGGAAAAATAGCAAATTTTAAAATGCTCATAACTCCTTAATTATTGACATTTCGGGGTTTTTAGCATCGTTTTGATTGCAGTTTCTTTATAGCCTATTTTAAAATGCTCATAACTCCTTAAATATTGACATTTCGGGGTTTTTATCATCGTTTTGATTGCAGTTTCTTTATAGCCTATTTTAAAATGCTCATAACTCCTTAAATATTGACATTTCGGGGTTTTTAGCATCGTTTTGATTGCAGTTTCTTTATAGCATATTTTAAAATACCTATATTAATATGCTCATAACTCCGAAATATTGACATTTCGGGGTTTTTAGCATCGTTTTGATTGCAGATATTTAAAGAGAAAAAATAGCAATATTTAAAATGCTCATAACTCCTTAAATATTGACATTTCGGGGTTTTTAGCATCGTTTTGATTGCAGATATTTAATGAGGAAAAATAGCAAATTTTAAAATGCTCATAACTCCTTAAATATTGACATTTCGGGGTTTTTAGCATCGTTTTGATTGCAGATATTTAAAGAGGAAAAATAGCATATTTTAAAATGCTCATAACTCCTTAAATATTGACATTTCGGGTTTTTTAGCACCGTTTTGATTGCAGTTTCTTTATAGCCTATTTTAAAATGCTCATAACTCCTTAAATATTGACATTTCGAGGTTTTTAGCATCGTTTTGATTGTAGATATTTAAAAAGGAAAAATAGCAAATCTTAAAATGCTCATAACTCCTTAAATATTAACATTTCGGGGTTTTTTAGCATTGTTTTGATTGCAATTTCTTTATAGCCTATTTTAAAATGCTCATAACTCCTTAAATATTGACATTTCGAGGTTTTTAGCATCGTTTTGATTGCAGATATTTAAAAAGGAAAAATAGCAAATCTTAAAATGCTCATAACTCCTTAAATATTAACATTTCGGGGTTTTTTAGCATTGTTTTGATTGCAATTTCTTTATAGCCTATTTTAAAATGCTCATAACTCCTTAAATATTGACATTTCGGGGTTTTTAGCATCGTTTTGATTGCAGATATTTAAAGAGGAAAAATATCAAATTTTAAAATGCTCATAACTCCTTAATTATTGACATTTCGGGGTTTTTACCATCGTTTTGATTGCAGTTTCTTTATAGCCTATTTTAAAATGCTCATAACTCCTTAAATATTGACATTTCGGGGTTTTTTGCATCGTTTTGATTGCAGTTTCTTTATAGCCTATTTTAAAATGCTCATAACTCCTTAAATATTGACATTTCGGGGTTTTTAGCATCGTTTTGATTGCAGTTTCTTTATAGCATATTTTAAAATACCTATATTAATATGCTCATAACTCCGAAATATTGACATTTCGGGGTTTTTAGCATCGTTTTGATTGCAGATATTTAAAGAGAAAAAATAGCAATATTTAAAATGCTCATAACTCCTTAAATATTGACATTTCGGGGTTTTTAGCACCGTTTTGATTGCAGATATTTAAAGAGGAAAAATAGCAAATTTTAAAATGCTCATAACTCCTTAAATATTGACATTTCGGGGTTTTTAGCATCGTTTTGATTGCAGATATTTAAAGAGGAAAAATAGCATATTTTAAAATGCTCATAACTCCTTAAATATTGACATTTCGGGTTTTTTAGCACCGTTTTGATTGCAGTTTCTTTATAGCCTATTTTAAAATGCTCATAACTCCTTAAATATTGACATTTCGAGGTTTTTAGCATCGTTTTGATTGCAGATATTTAAAAAGGAAAAATAGCAAATCTTAAAATGCTCATAACTCCTTAAATATTAACATTTCGGGGTTTTTTAGCATTGTTTTGATTGCAATTTCTTTATAGCCTATTTTAAAATGCTCATAACTCCTTAATTATTGACATTTCGGGGTTTTTAGCATCGTTTTGATTGCAGTTTCTTTATAGCCTATTTTAAAATGCTCATAACTCCTTAAATATTGACATTTCGGTGTTTTTATCATCGTTTTGATTGCAGTTTCTTTATAGCCTATTTTAAAATGCTCATAACTCCTTAAATATTGACATTTCGGGGTTTTTAGCATCGTTTTGATTGCAGTTTCTTTATAGCATATTTTAAAATACCTATATTAATATGCTCATAACTCCGAAATATTGACATTTCGGGGTTTTTAGCATCGTTTTGATTGCAGATATTTAAAGAGAAAAAATAGCAATATTTAAAATGCTCATAACTCCTTAAATATTGACATTTCGGGGTTTTTAGCACCGTTTTGATTGCAGATATTTAAAGAGGAAAAATTGCAAATTTTAAAATGCTCATAACTCCTTAAATATTGACATTTCGGGGTTTTTAGCATCGTTTTGATTGCAGATATTTAAAGAGGAAAAATAGCATATTTTAAAATGCTCATAACTCCTTAAATATTGACATTTCGGGTTTTTTAGCACCGTTTTGATTGCAGTTTCTTTATAGCCTATTTTAAAATGCTCATAACTCCTTAAATATTGACATTTCGGTGTTTTTATCATCGTTTTGATTGCAGTTTCTTTATAGCCTATTTTAAAATGCTCATAACTCCTTAAATATTGACATTTCGAGGTTTTTAGCATCGTTTTGATTGCAGATATTTAAAAAGGAAAAATAGCAAATCTTAAAATGCTCATAACTCCTTAAATATTAACATTTCGGGGTTTTTTAGCATTGTTTTGATTGCAATTTCTTTATAGCCTATTTTAAAATGCTCATAACTCCTTAAATATTGACATTTCGGGGTTTTTAGCATCGTTTTGATTGCAGATATTTAAAGAGGAAAAATAGCAAATTTTAAAATGCTCATAACTCCTTAATTATTGACATTTCGGGGTTTTTAGCATCGTTTTGATTGCAGTTTCTTTATAGCCTATTTTAAAATGCTCATAACTCCTTAAATATTGACATTTCGGGGTTTTTATCATCGTTTTGATTGCAGTTTCTTTATAGCCTATTTTAAAATGCTCATAACTCCTTAAATATTGACATTTCGGGGTTTTTAGCATCGTTTTGATTGCAGTTTCTTTATAGCATATTTTAAAATACCTATATTAATATGCTCATAACTCCGAAATATTGACATTTCGGGGTTTTTAGCATCGTTTTGATTGCAGATATTTAAAGAGAAAAAATAGCAATATTTAAAATGCTCATAACTCCTTAAATATTGACATTTCGGGGTTTTTAGCACCGTTTTGATTGCAGATATTTAAAGAGGAAAAATAGCAAATTTTAAAATGCTCATAACTCCTTAAATATTGACATTTCGGGGTTTTTAGCATCGTTTTGATTGCAGATATTTAAAGAGGAAAAATAGCATATTTTAAAATGCTCATAACTCCTTAAATATTGACATTTCGGGTTTTTTAGCACCGTTTTGATTGCAGTTTCTTTATAGCCTATTTTAAAATGCTCATAACTCCTTAAATATTGACATTTCGAGGTTTTTAGCATCGTTTTGATTGCAGATATTTAAAAAGGAAAAATAGCATATCTTAAAATGCTCATAACTCCTTAAATATTAACATTTCGGGGTTTTTTAGCATTGTTTTGATTGCAATTTCTTTATAGCCTATTTTAAAATGCTCATAACTCCTTAAATATTGACATTTCGGGGTTTTTAGCATCGTTTTGATTGCAGATATTTAAAGAGGAAAAATAGCAAATTTTAAAATGCTCATAACTCCTTAATTATTGACATTTCGGGGTTTTTAGCATCGTTTTGATTGCAGTTTCTTTATAGCCTATTTTAAAATGCTCATAACTCCTTAAATATTGACATTTCGGTGTTTTTATCATCGTTTTGATTGCAGTTTCTTTATAGCCTATTTTAAAATGCTCATAACTCCTTAAATATTGACATTTCGGGGTTTTTAGCATCGTTTTGATTGCAGTTTCTTTATAGCATATTTTAAAATACCTATATTAATATGCTCATAACTCCGAAATCTTGACATTTCGGGGTTTTTAGCATCGTTTTGATTGCAGATATTTAAAGAGAAAAAATAGCAATATTTAAAATGCTCATAACTCCTTAAATATTGACATTTCGGGGTTTTTAGCACCGTTTTGATTGCAGATATTTAAAGAGGAAAAATTGCAAATTTTAAAATGCTCATAACTCCTTAAATATTGACATTTCGGGGTTTTTAGCATCGTTTTGATTGCAGATATTTAAAGAGGAAAAATAGCATATTTTAAAATGCTCATAACTCCTTAAATATTGACATTTCGGGTTTTTTAGTACCGTTTTGATTGCAGTTTCTTTATAGCCTATTTTAAAATGCTCATAACTCCTTAAATATTGACATTTCGAGGTTTTTAGCATCGTTTTGATTGCAGATATTTAAAAAGGAAAAATAGCAAATCTTAAAATGCTCATAACTCCTTAAATATTAACATTTCGGGGTTTTTTTAGCATTGTTTTGATTGCAATTTCTTTATAGCCTATTTTAAAATGCTCATAACTCCTTAAATATTGACATTTCGGGGTTTTTAGCATCGTTTTGATTGCAGATATTTAAAGAGGAAAAATAGCAAATTTTAAAATGCTCATAACTCCTTAATTATTGACATTTCGGGGTTTTTAGCATCGTTTTGATTGCAGTTTCTTTATAGCCTATTTTAAAATGCTCATAACTCCTTAAATATTGACATTTCGGGGTTTTTATCATCGTTTTGATTGCAGTTTCTTTATAGCCTATTTTAAAATGCTCATAACTCCTTAAATATTGACATTTCGGGGTTTTTAGCATCGTTTTGATTGCAGTTTCTTTATAGCATATTTTAAAATACCTATATTAATATGCTCATAACTCCGAAATATTGACATTTCGGGGTTTTAGCATCGTTTTGATTGCAGATATTTAAAGAGAAAAAATAGCAATATTTAAAATGCTCATAACTCCTTAAATATTGACATTTCGGGGTTTTTAGCATCGTTTTGATTGCAGATATTTAATGAGGAAAAATAGCAAATTTTAAAATGCTCATAACTCCTTAAATATTGACATTTCGGGGTTTTTAGCATCGTTTTGATTGCAGATATTTAAAGAGGAAAAATATCAAATTTTAAAATGCTCATAACTCCTTAAATATTGGCATTTCGGGGTTTTTAGCATCGTTTTGATTGCAGATATTTAAAGAGGAAAAATAGCCTATTTTAAAATGCTCATAACTCCTTAAATATTGACATTTCGGGTTTTTTAGCACCGTTTTGATTGCAGTTTCTTTATAGCCTATTTTAAAATGCTCATAACTCCTTAAATATTGACATTTCGAGGTTTTTAGCATCGTTTTGATTGCAGATATTTAAAGAGGAAAAATAGCATATTTTAAAATGCTCATAACTCCTTAAATATTGACATTTCGGGGTTTTTAGCATCGTTTTGATTGCAGATATTTAATGAGGAAAAATAGCATATTTTAAAATGCTCATAACTCCTTAAATATTGACATTTCGGGGTTTTTAGCATCGTTTTGATTGCAGATATTTAATGAAGAAAAATAGCAAATTTTAAAATGCTCATAACTCCTTAAATATTGACATTTCGGGGTTTTTAGCATCGTTTTGATTGCAGATATTTAAAGAGGAAAAATATCAAATTTTAAAATGCTCATAACTCCTTAACTATTGGCATTTCGGGGTTTTTAGCATCGTTTTGATTGCAGATATTTAAAGAGGAAAAATAGCCTATTTTAAAATGCTCATAACTCCTTAAGTATTGACATTTCGGGTTTTTTAGCACCGTTTTGATTGCAGTTTCTTTATAGCCTATTTTAAAATGCTCATAACTCCTTAAATATTGACACTTCGAGGTTTTTAGCATCGTTTTGATTGCAGATATTTAAAGAGGAAAAATAGCATATTTTAAAATGCTCATAACTCCTTAAATATTGACATTTCGGGGTTTTTAGCATCGTTTTGATTGCAGATATTTAATGAGGAAAAATAGAAAATTTTAAAATGCTCATAACTCCTTAAATATTGACATTTCGGGGTTTTAGCATCGTTTTGATTGGAGTTTCTTTATAGCCTATTTTAAAATGCTCATAACTCCTTAAATATTAACATTTCGAGGTTTTTAGCATCGTTTTGATTGCAGATATTTAATGAGGAAAAATAGCAAATTTTAAAATGCTCATAACTCCTTAAATATTGACATTTCAGGGTTTTTAGCATCGTTTTGATTGCAGATATTTAAAGAGGAAAAATAGAAAATTTTAAAATGCTCATAACTCCTTAAATATTGACATTTCGGGGTTTTAGCATCGTTTTGATTGCAGTTTGTTTATAGGCTATTTTAAAATGCTTATAACTCCTTAAATATTGACATTTCGGGGTTTTTATCATCGTTTTGATTGCAATTTCTTTATAGCCTATTTTAAAGCGCTCATAACTCCTTAAATATTGACATTTTGGGGTTTTTAGCATCGTTTTGATTGCAGATATTTAAGTAGGAAAAATAGCAAATTTTAAAATGCTCATAACTCCTTAAATATCGACATTTCGGGGTTTTTAGCATCGTTTTGATTACAGATATTTAAAGAAGAAAAATAGCATATTTTAAAATGCTCATAACTCCTTAAATATTGACATTTCGGGGTTTTTAGCATCGTTTTGATTGCAGATATTTAAAGAGGAAAAATAGCATATTTTAAAATGCTCATAACTCCTTAAATATTGACATTTCGGGTTTTTTAGCACCATTTTGATTGCAGTTTCTTTATAGCCTATTTTAAAATGCTCATAACTCCTTAAATATTGACATTTCGAGGTTTTTTGCATCGTTTTGATTGCAGATATTTAAAAAGGAAAAATAGCAAATCTTAAAATGCTCATAACTCCTTAAATATTAACATTTCGGGGTTTTTTAGCATTGTTTTGATTGCAATTTCTTTATAGCCTATTTTAAAATGCTCATAACTCCTTAAATATTGACATTTCGGGGTTTTTAGCATCGTTTTGATTGCAGATATTTAAAGAGGAAAAATAGCAAATTTTAAAATGCTCATAACTCCTTAATTATTGACATTTCGGGGTTTTTAGCATCGTTTTGATTGCAGTTTGTTTATAGCCTATTTTAAAATGCTCATAACTCCTTAAATATTGACATTTCGTGGTTTTTATCATCGTTTTGATTGCAGTTTCTTTATAGCCTATTTTAAAATGCTCATAACTCCTTAAATATTGACATTTCGGGGTTTTTAGCATCGTTTTGATTGCAGTTTCTTTATAGCATATTTAAAAATACCTATATTAATATGCTCATAACTCCGAAATATTGACATTTCGGGGTTTTTAGCATCGTTTTGATTGCAGATATTTAAAGAGAAAAAATAGCAATATTTAAAATGCTCATAACTCCTTAAATATTGACATTTCGGGGTTTTTAGCACCGTTTTGATTGCAGTTATTTAAAGAGGAAAAATATCAAATTTTAAAATGCTCTTAACTCCTTAAATATTGGCATTTCGGGGTTTTTGCCATCGTTTTGATTGCAGATATTTAAAGAGGAAAAATAGCATATTTTAAAATGCTCATAACTCCTTAAATATTGACATTTCGGGTTTTTTAGCACCGTTTTGATTGCAGTTTCTTTATAGCCTATTTTAAAATGCTCATAACTCCTTAAATATTGACATTTCGAGGTTTTTAGCATCGTTTTGATTGCAGATATTTAATGAAGAAAAATAACAAATTCTAAAATGCTCATAACTCCTTAAATATTGACATTTCGGGGTTTTTAGCACCGTTTTGATTGCAGATATTTAAAGAGGAAAAATATCAAATTTTAAAATGCTCATAACTCCTTAAATATTGGCATTTCGGGGTTTTTAGCATCGTTTTGATTGCAGATATTTAAAGAGGAAAAATAACATATTTTAAAATGCTCATAACTCCTTAAATATTGACATTTCGGGTTTTTTAGCACCGTTTTGATTGCAGTTTCTTTTTAGCCTATTTTAAAATGATCATAACTCCTTAAATATTGACATTTCGAGGTTTTTAGCATCGTTTTGATTGCAGATATTTAATGAGGAAAAATAGCAAATTTTAAAATGCCTATAACTCCTTAAATATTGACATTTCGGGGTTTTTAGCATCGTTTTGATTGCAGATATTTAAAGAGGAAAAATAGCAAATTTTAAAATGCTCATAACTCCTTAAATATTGACATTTTGGGGTTTTTAGCATCGTTTTGATTGCAGATATTTAAAGAGGAAAAATATCATATTTTAAAATGCTTATAACTCCTTAAATATTGACATTTCGGGGGTTTTAGCATCGTTTTGATTGGAATTTTTTATAGCCTATTTTAAAATGCTCATAACTCCTTAAATATTGACATTTCGGGTTTTTTAGCATCGTTTTGATTGCAGTTTCTTTATAGCCTATTTTAAAATGCTCATAACTCCTTAAATATTGGCATTTCGGGGGTTTTAGCATCGTTTTGATTGCAGTTTCTTTATAGCCTATTTTAAAATGCTCATAACTCCTTAAATATTGACATTGCGGGGTTTTTAGCATCGTTTTGATTGCAGATATTTAATGAGGAAAAATAGCAAATTTTAAAATGCCCATAACTCCTTAAATATTGACATTTCGGGGTTTTTAGCATCGTTTTGATTGCAGATATTTAAAGAAGAAAAATAGCATATTTTAAAATGCTCATAACTCCTTAAATATTGACATTTCGGGGTTTTTAGCATCGTTTTGATTGCAGTTTCTTTATAGCCTATTTTAAAATGCTCATAACTCCTTAAATATTGGCATTTCGGGGGTTTTAGCATCGTTTTGATTGCAGATATTTAAAGAGGAAAAATAGCAAATTTTAAAATGCTCATAACTCCTTAAATATTGACATTTCGGGGGTATTAGCATCGTTTTGATTGGAGTTTCTTTATAGCCTATTTTAAAATGCTCATAACTCCTTAAATATTGACATTTCGAGGTTTTTTCGCATCGTTTTGATTGCAGATATTTAAGTAGGAAAAATAGCAAATTTTAAAATGCTCATAACTCCTTAAATATTGACATTTCGGGGTTTTTAGCATCGTTTTGATTGCAGTTTCTTAATAGCCTATTTTAAAATGCTCATAACTCCTTAAATATTGACATTTCGGGGGTTTTAGCATCGTTTTGATTGCAGATATTTAAATAGGAAAAATAGCAAATTTTAAAATGCTCATAACTCCTTAAATATTGACATTTCGGGGTTTTTAGCATCGTTTGATTGCAGTTTCTTTATAGCCTATTTTAAAATGCTCATAACTCCTTAAATATTGACATTTCGGGGTTTTTAGCATCGTTTTGAATGCAGATATTTAAATAGGAAAAATAGCAAATTTTAAAATGCTTATAACTCCTTAAATATTGACATTTCGGGGTTTTTAGCATAGTTTTGATTGCAGATATTTAAAGAGGAAAAATATCAAATTTTAAAATGCTCATAACTCCTTAAATATTGACATTTCGGGGTTTTAGCATCGTTTTGATTGGAGTTTCTTTATAGCCTATTTTAAAATGCTCATAACTCTTTAAATATTGACATTTCGGGGCTTTTAGCATCGTTTTGATTGCAGATATTTAAAGAGGAAAAATAGCATATTTTAAAATGCTCATAACTCCTTAAATATCGACTTTTCGGGGTTTTTAGCAAATTTTAAAATGCTCATAACTCCTTAAATATTGACATTTCGGGGTTTTTAACATAGTTTGATTGCAGTTTGCTTATAGGCTATTTTAAAATGCTCATAACTCCTTAAATATTGACATTTCGGGGTTTTTAGCATCGTTTTGAATGCAGATATTTAAATAGGAAAAATAGCAAATTTTAAAATGCTCATAACTCCTTAAATATTGACATTTCGTGGTTTTTAGCATCGTTTTGATTGCAGATATTTAAAGAAGAAAAATAGCATATTTTAAAATGCTCATAACTCCTTAAATATTGACATTTCGGGGTTTTTAGCATCGTTTTGATTGCAGTTTCTTTATAGCCTATTTTAAAATGCTCATAACTCCTTAAATATTGACATTTCGGGGGTTTTAGCATCGTTTTGATTGCAGATATTTAAAGAGGAAAAGTTGCAAATTTTAAAATGCTCATAACTCCTTAAATATTGACATTTCGGGGTTTTTAGCATCGTTTTGATTGCAGTTTCTTTATAGCCTATTTTAAAATGCTCATAACTCCTTAAATATTGACATTTCAAGGGTTTTAGCATCGTTTTGATTGCAGATATTTAAAGAGGAAAAATTGCAAATTTTAAAATGCTCATAACTCCTTAAATATTGACATTTTGGGGTTTTTAGCATCGTTTTGATTGCAGATATTTAAAGAGGAAAAATATCATATTTTAAAATGCTTATAACTCCTTAAATATTGACATTTCGGGGGTTTTAGCATCGTTTTGATTGGAATTTTTTATAGCCTATTTTAAAATGCTCATAACTCCTTAAATATTGACATTTCGGGTTTTTTAGCATCGTTTTGATTGCAGTTTCTTTATAGCCTATTTTAAAATGCTCATAACTCCTTAAATATTGGCATTTCGGGGGTTTTAGCATCGTTTTGATTGCAGTTTCTTTATAGCCTATTTTAAAATGCTCATAACTCCTTAAATATTGACATTGCGGGGTTTTTAGCATCGTTTTGATTGCAGATATTTAATGAGGAAAATAGCAAATTTTAAAATGCCCATAACTCCTTAAATATTGACATTTCGGGGTTTTTAGCATCGTTTTGATTGCAGATATTTAAAGAAGAAAAATAGCATATTTTAAAATGCTCATAACTCCTTAAATATTGACATTTCGGGGTTTTTAGCATCGTTTTGATTGCAGTTTCTTTATAGCCTATTTTAAAATGCTCATAACTCCTTAAATATTGGCATTTCGGGGGTTTTAGCATCGTTTTGATTGCAGATATTTAAAGAGGAAAAATAGCAAATTTTAAAATGCTCATAACTCCTTAAATATTGACATTTCGGGGGTATTAGCATCGTTTTGATTGGAGTTTCTTTATAGCCTATTTTAAAATGCTCATAACTCCTTAAATATTGACATTTCGAGGTTTTTTTCGCATCGTTTTGATTGCAGATATTTAAGTAGGAAAAATAGCAAATTTTAAAATGCTCATAACTCCTTAAATATTGACATTTCGGGGTTTTTAGCATCGTTTTGATTGCAGTTTCTTAATAGCCTATTTTAAAATGCTCATAACTCCTTAAATATTGACATTTCGGGGGTTTTAGCATCGTTTTGATTGCAGATATTTAAATAGGAAAAATAGCAAATTTTAAAATGCTCATAACTCCTTAAATATTGACATTTCGGGGTTTTTAGCATCGTTTGATTGCAGTTTCTTTATAGCCTATTTTAAAATGCTCATAACTCCTTAAATATTGACATTTCGGGGTTTTTAGCATCGTTTTGAATGCAGATATTTAAATAGGAAAAATAGCAAATTTTAAAATGCTTATAACTCCTTAAATATTGACATTTCGGGGTTTTTAGCATAGTTTTGATTGCAGATATTTAAAGAGGAAAAATATCAAATTTTAAAATGCTCATAACTCCTTAAATATTGACATTTCGGGGTTTTAGCATCGTTTTGATTGGAGTTTCTTTATAGCCTATTTTAAAATGCTCATAACTCTTTAAATATTGACATTTCGGGGCTTTTAGCATCGTTTTGATTGCAGATATTTAAAGAGGAAAAATAGCATATTTTAAAATGCTCATAACTCCTTAAATATCGACTTTTCGGGGTTTTTAGCAAATTTTAAAATGCTCATAACTCCTTAAATATTGACATTTCGGGGTTTTTAACATAGTTTGATTGCAGTTTGCTTATAGGCTATTTTAAAATGCTCATAACTCCTTAAATATTGACATTTCGGGGTTTTTAGCATCGTTTTGAATGCAGATATTTAAATAGGAAAAATAGCAAATTTTAAAATGCTCATAACTCCTTAAATATTGACATTTCGGGGTTTTTAGCATCGTTTTGATTGCAGATATTTAAAGAAGAAAAATAGCATATTTTAAAATGCTCATAACTCCTTAAATATTGACATTTCGGGGTTTTTAGCATCGTTTTGATTGCAGTTTCTTTATAGCCTATTTTAAAATGCTCATAACTCCTTAAATATTGACATTTCGGGGGTTTTAGCATCGTTTTGATTGCAGATATTTAAAGAGGAAAAGTTGCAAATTTTAAAATGCTCATAACTCCTTAAATATTGACATTTCGGGGTTTTTAGCATCGTTTTGATTGCAGTTTCTTTATAGCCTATTTTAAAATGCTCATAACTCCTTAAATATTGACATTTCAAGGGTTTTAGCATCGTTTTGATTGCAGATATTTAAAGAGGAAAAATTGCAAATTTTAAAATGCTCATAACTCCTTAAATATTGACATTTCGGGGTTTTTAGCATCGTTTTGATTGCAGATATTTAAATAGGAAAAATAGCAAATTTAAAAATGCTCATAACTCCTTAAATATTGCCATTTCGGGGTTTTTAACATCGTTTGATTGCAGTTTGCTTATAGGCTATTTTAAAATGCTCATAACTCCTTAAATATTGACATTTCGGGGTTTTTAGCATCGTTTTGAATGCAGATATTTAAATAGGAAAAATAGCAAATTTTAAAATGCTCATAACTCCTTAAATATTGACATTCGAGGTTTTTAGCATCGTTTTGATTGCAGATATTTAAATAGGAAAAATAGCAAATTTTAAAATGCTCATCACTTCTAAAATATCGGCATTTCGGGGTTTTTAGCATCGGTTTGATTGCAGATATTAAAGAAGAAAAATAGCATATTTTAAAATGCTCATAACTCCTTAAATATTGGCATTTCGGGGGTTTTAGCATCGTTTTGATTGCAGTTTCTTTATAGCCTATTTTAAAATGCTCATAACTCCTTAAATATTGACATTGCGGGGTTTTTAGCATCGTTTTGATTGCAGATATTTAATGAGGAAAAATAGCAAATTTTAAAATGCCCATAACTCCTTAAATATTGACATTTCGGGGTTTTTAGCATCGTTTTGATTGCAGATATTTAAAGAAGAAAAATAGCATATTTTAAAATGCTCATAACTCCTTAAATTTTCACATTTCGGGGTTTTTAGCATCGTTTTGATTGCAGTTTCTTTATAGCCTATTTTAAAATGCTCATAACTCCTTAAATATTGGCATTTCGGGGGTTTTAGCATCGTTTTGATTGCAGATATTTAAAGAGGAAAAATAGCAAATTTTAAAATGCTCATAACTCCTTAAATATTGACATTTCGGGGGTATTAGCATCGTTTTGATTGGAGTTTCTTTATAGCCTATTTTAAAATGCTCATAACTCCTTAAATATTGACATTTCGAGGTTTTTTCGCATCGTTTTGATTGCAGATATTTAAGTAGGAAAAATAGCAAATTTTAAAATGCTCATAACTCCTTAAATATTGACATTTCGGGGTTTTTAGCATCGTTTTGATTGCAGTTTCTTTATAGCCTATTTTAAAATGCTCATAACTCCTTAAATATTGACATTTCGGGGTTTTTAGCATCGTTTTGATTGCAGTTTCTTAATAGCCTATTTTAAAATGCTCATAACTCCTTAAATATTGACATTTCGGGGGTTTTTAGCATCGTTTTGATTGCAGATATTTAAATAGGAAAAATAGCAAATTTTAAAATGCTCATAACTCCTTAAATATTGACATTTCGGGGTTTTTAGCATCGTTTGATTGCAGTTTCTTTATAGCCTATTTTAAAATGCTCATAACTCCTTAAATATTGACATTTCGGGGTTTTTAGCATCGTTTTGAATGCAGATATTTAAATAGGAAAAATAGCAAATTTTAAAATGCTTATAACTCCTTAAATATTGACATTTCGGGGTTTTTAGCATAGTTTTGATTGCAGATATTTAAAGAGGAAAAATATCAAATTTTAAAATGCTCATAACTCCTTAAATATTGACATTTCGGGGTTTTAGCATCGTTTTGATTGGAGTTTCTTTATAGCCTATTTTAAAATGCTCATAACTCTTTAAATATTGACATTTCGGGGCTTTTAGCATCGTTTTGATTGCAGATATTTAAAGAGGAAAAATAGCACATTTTTAAAATGCTCATAACTCCTTAAATATCGACTTTTCGGGGTTTTTAGCAAATTTTAAAATGCTCATAACTCCTTAAATATTGACATTTCGGGGTTTTTAACATAGTTTGATTGCAGTTTGCTTATAGGCTATTTTAAAATGCTCATAACTCCTTAAATATTGACATTTCGGGGTTTTTAGCATCGTTTTGAATGCAGATATTTAAATAGGAAAAATAGCAAATTTTAAAATGCTCATAACTCCTTAAATATTGACATTTCGGGGTTTTTAGCATCGTTTTGATTGCAGATATTTAAAGAAGAAAAATAGCATATTTTAAAATGCTCATAACTCCTTAAATATTGACATTTCGGGGTTTTTAGCATCGTTTTGATTGCAGTTTCTTTATAGCCTATTTTAAAATGCTCATAACTCCTTAAATATTGACATTTCGGGGGTTTTAGCATCGTTTTGATTGCAGATATTTAAAGAGGAAAAATTGCAAATTTTAAAATGCTCATAACTCCTTAAATATTGACATTTCGGGGTTTTTAGCATCGTTTTGATTGCAGTTTCTTTATAGCCTATTTTAAAATGCTCATAACTCCTTAAATATTGACATTTCAAGGGTTTTAGCATCGTTTTGATTGCAGATATTTAAAGAGGAAAAATTGCAAATTTTAAAATGCTCATAACTCCTTAAATATTGACATTTCGGGGTTTTTAGCATCGTTTTGATTGCAGATATTTAAATAGGAAAAATAGCAAATTTAAAAATGCTCATAACTCCTTAAATATTGCCATTTCGGGGTTTTTAACATCGTTTGATTGCAGTTTGCTTATAGGCTATTTTAAAATGCTCATAACTCCTTAAATATTGACATTTCGGGGTTTTTAGCATCGTTTTGAATGCAGATATTTAAATAGGAAAAATAGCAAATTTTAAAATGCTCATAACTCCTTAAATATTGACATTTCGAGGTTTTTAGCATCGTTTTGATTGCAGATATTTAAATAGGAAAAATAGCAAATTTTAAAATGCTCATCACTTCTTAAATATCGGCATTTCGGGGTTTTTAGCATCGGTTTGATTGCAGATATTTAAAGAAGAAAAATAGCATATTTTAAAATGCTCATAACTCCTTAAATATTGACATTTCGGGGTTTTTAGCATCGTTTTGATTGCAGTTTCTTTATAGCCTATTTTAAAATGCTCATAACTCCTTAAATATTGACATTTCGGGGGTTTTAGCATCGTTTTGATTGCAGATATTTAAAGAGGAAAAATTGCAAATTTTAAAATGCTCATAACTCCTTAAATATTGACATTTCGGGGTTTTTAGCATCGTTTTGATTGCAGTTTCTTTATAGCCTATTTTAAAATGCTCATAACTCCTTAAATATTGGCATTTCGGGGTTTTTGGCATCGTTTTGATTGCAGTTTCTTAATAGCCTATTTTAAAATGTTCATAACTCCTTAAATATTGACATTTCGGGGGTTTTTAGCATCGTTTTGATTGCAGATATTTAAATAGGAAAAATAGCAAATTTTAAAATGCTCATAACTCCTTAAATATTGACATTTCGGGGTTTTTAGCATCGTTTTGATTGCAGTTTCTTTATAGCCTATTTTAAAATGTTCATAACTCCTTAAATATTGACATTTCGGGGGTTTTAGCATCGTTTTGATTGCAGATATTTAAGTAGGAAAAATAGCAAATTTTAAAATGCTCATAACTCCTTAAATATTGACATTTCGGGGGTTTTTAGTATCGTTTTGATTGCAGATATTTAAATAGGAAAAATAGCAAATTTTAAAATGCTCATAACTCCTTAAATATTGACATTTCGGGGTTTTTAGCATCGTTTGAATTGCAGATATTTAAAGAGGAAAAATAGCAAATTTTAAAATGCTCATAACTCCTTAAATATTGACATTTCGGGGTTTTTAGCATCGTTTGATTGCAGTTTGTTTATAGGCTATTTTAAAATGCTCATAACTCCTTAAATATTGACATTTCGGGGTTTTTAGCATCGTTTTGATTGCAGATATTTAAAGAGGAAAAATAGCATATTTTAAAATGCTCATAACTCCTTAAATATCGACTTTTCGGGGTTTTTAGCAAATTTTAAAATGCTCATAACTCCTTAAATATTGACATTTCGGGGTTTTAGCATCGTTTTGATTGGAGTTTCTTTATAGCCTATTTTAAAATGCTCATAACTCTTTAAATATTGACATTTCGGGGTTTTTAGCATCGTTTTGATTGCAGATATTTAAAGAGGAAAAATAGCAAATTTTAAAATGCTCATAACTTCTTAAATATTGACATTTCGGGGTTTTAGCATCGTTTTGATTGGAGTTTCTTTATAGCCTATTTTAAAATGCTCATAACTCCTTAAATATTGACATTTCGAGGTTTTTAGCATCGTTTTGATTGATTGATTGATTGCAGATATTTAAGTAGGAAAAATAGCAAATTTTAAAATGCTCATAACTCCTTAAATATTGACATTTCAGGGGTTTTTAGTATCGTTTTGATTGTAGATATTTAAATAGGAAAAATAGGAAATTTTAAAATGCTCATAACTCCTTAAATATTGACATTTCGGGGTTTTTAGCATCGTTTGGATTGCAGATATTTAAAGAGGAAAAATAGCAAATTTTAAAATGCTCATAACTCCTTAAATATTGACATTTCGGGGTTTTTAGCATCGTTTGATTGCAGTTTGTTTATAGGCTATTTTAAAATGCTCATAACTCCTTAAATATTGACAGATATTTAAAGAGGAAAAATAGCGTATTTTAAAATGCTCATAACTCCTTAAATATCGACTTTTCGGGGTTTTTAGCAAATTTTAAAATGCTCATAACTCCTTAAATATTGACATTTCGGGGTTTTAGCATCGTTTTGATTGGAGTTTCTTTATAGCAAATTTTAAAATGCTCATAACTTCTTAAATATCGACATTTCGGGGTTTTTAGCATCGTTTTGATTGCAGATATTTAAAGAAGAAAAATAGCATATTTTAAAATGCTCATAACTCCTTAAATATTGACATTTCGGGGTTTTTAGCATCGTTTTGATTGCAGTTTCTCTATAGCCTATTTTAAAATGCTCATAACTCCTTAAATATTGACATTTCGGGGTTTTTAGCATCGTTTTGATTGCAGAAATTTAATGAGGAAAAATAGCAAATTTAAAAATGCTCATAACTCTTTAAATA
Organism: Musca domestica; assembly: GCF_030504385.1. Lineage (NCBI taxonomy): Eukaryota > Metazoa > Arthropoda > Insecta > Diptera > Muscidae > Musca > Musca domestica. The sequence continues at coordinate 19,507,696 of NW_026712383.1, forward strand.
TTGACATTTAGGGGTTTTTAGCATCGTTTTGATTGCAGTTTCTTTATAGCCTATTTTAAAATGCTCATAACTCCTTAAATATTGGCATTTCGGGGTTTTTAGCATCGTTTTGATTGCAGTTTCTTAATAGCATATTTTAAAATGTTCATAACTCCTTAAATATTGACATTTCGGGGGTTTTTAGCATCGTTTTGATTGCAGATATTTAAATAGGAAAAATAGCAAATTTTAAAATGCTCATAACTCCTTAAATATTGACATTTCGGGGTTTTTAGCATCGTTTTGATTGCAGTTTCTTTATAGCCTATTTTAAAATGTTCATAACTCCTTAAATATTGACATTTCGGGGGTTTTAGCATCGTTTTGATTGCAGATATTTAAGTAGGAAAAATAGCAAATTTTAAAATGCTCATAACTCCTTAAATATTGACATTTCGGGGGTTTTTAGTATCGTTTTGATTGCAGATATTTAAATAGGAAAAATAGCAAATTTTAAAATGCTCATAACTCCTTAAATATTGACATTTCGGGGTTTTTAGCATCGTTTGAATTGCAGATATTTAAAGAGGAAAAATAGCAAATTTTAAAATGCTCATAACTCCTTAAATATTGACATTTCGGGGTTTTTAGCATCGTTTGATTGCAGTTTGTTTATAGGCTATTTTAAAATGCTCATAACTCCTTAAATATTGACATTTCGGGGTTTTTAGCATCGTTTTGATTGCAGATATTTAAAGAGGAAAAATAGCATATTTTAAAATGCTCATAACTCCTTAAATATCGACTTTTCGGGGTTTTTAGCAAATTTTAAAATGCTCATAACTCCTTAAATATTGACATTTCGGGGTTTTAGCATCGTTTTGATTGGAGTTTCTTTATAGCCTATTTTAAAATGCTCATAACTCTTTAAATATTGACATTTCGGGGTTTTTAGCATCGTTTTGATTGCAGATATTTAAAGAGGAAAAATAGCAAATTTTAAAATGCTCATAACTTCTTAAATATTGACATTTCGGGGGTTTTAGCATCGTTTTGATTGGAGTTTCTTTATAGCCTATTTTAAAATGCTCATAACTCCTTAAATATTGACATTTCGAGGTTTTTAGCATCGTTTTGATTGATTGATTGATTGCAGATATTTAAGTAGGAAAAATAGCAAATTTTAAAATGCTCATAACTCCTTAAATATTGACATTTCAGGGGTTTTTAGTATCGTTTTGATTGTAGATATTTAAATAGGAAAAATAGGAAATTTTAAAATGCTCATAACTCCTTAAATATTGACATTTCGGGGTTTTTAGCATCGTTTGGATTGCAGATATTTAAAGAGGAAAAATAGCAAATTTTAAAATGCTCATAACTCCTTAAATATTGACATTTCGGGGTTTTTAGCATCGTTTGATTGCAGTTTGTTTATAGGCTATTTTAAAATGCTCATAACTCCTTAAATATTGACAGATATTTAAAGAGGAAAAATAGCGTATTTTAAAATGCTCATAACTCCTTAAATATCGACTTTTCGGGGTTTTTAGCAAATTTTAAAATGCTCATAACTCCTTAAATATTGACATTTCGGGGTTTTAGCATCGTTTTGATTGGAGTTTCTTTATAGCCTATTTTAAAATGCTCATAACTCTTTAAATATTGACATTTCGGGGTTTTTAGCATCGTTTTGATTGCAGATATTTAAAGAGGAAAAATAGCAAATTTTAAAATGCTCATAACTTCTTAAATATCGACATTTCGGGGTTTTTAGCATCGTTTTGATTGCAGATATTTAAAGAAGAAAAATAGCATATTTTAAAATGCTCATAACTCCTTAAATATTGACATTTCGGGGTTTTTAGCATCGTTTTGATTGCAGTTTCTCTATAGCCTATTTTAAAATGCTCATAACTCCTTAAATATTGACATTTCGGGGTTTTTAGCATCGTTTTGATTGCAGAAATTTAATGAGGAAAAATAGCAAATTTAAAAATGCTCATAACTCTTTAAATATTGACATTTAGGGGTTTTTAGCATCGTTTTGATTGCAGTTTCTTTATAGCCTATTTTAAAATGCTCATAACTCCTTAAATATTGGCATTTCGGGGTTTTTAGCATCGTTTTGATTGCAGTTTCTTAATAGCATATTTTAAAATGCTCATAACTCCTTAAATATTGACATTTCGGGGTTTTTAGCATCGTTTTGATTGTAGATATTTAAATATGAAAAATAGCAAATTTAAAAATGCTCATAACTCCTTAAATATTGACATTTCGGGGTTTTTAACATCGTTTGATTGCAGTTTGCTTATAGGCTATTTTAAAATGCTCATAACTCCTTAAATATTGACATTTCGGGGTTTTTAGCATCGTTTTGAATGCAGATATTTAAATAGGAAAAATAGCAAATTTTAAAATGCTCATAACTCCTTAAATATTGACATTTCGGGGTTTTTAGCATCGTTTTGATTGCAGATATTTAAATAGGAAAAATAGCATATTTAAAAATGCTCATAACTCCTTAAATATTGACATTTCGGGGTTTTTAGCATCGTTTTGAATGCAGATATTTAAATAGGAAAAATAGCATATTTAAAAATGCTCATAACTCCTTAAATATTGACATTTCGGGGTTTTTAGCATCGTTTTGATTGCAGTTTCTCTATAGCCTATTTTAAAATGCTCATAACTCTTTAAATATTGACATTTCGGGGTTTTTAGCATCGTTTTGATTGCAGATATTTAAAGAGGAAAAATAGCAAATTTTAAAATGCTCATAACTTCTTAAATATCGACATTTCGGGGGTTTTAGCATCGTTTTGATTGCAGATATTTAAAGAAGAAAAATAGCATATTTTAAAATGCTCATAACTCCTTAAATATTGACATTTCGGGGTTTTTAGCATCGTTTTGATTGCAGTTTCTCTATAGCCTATTTTAAAATGCTCATAACTCCTTAAATATTGACATTTCGGGGTTTTTAGCATCGTTTTGATTGCAGAAATTTAATGAGGAAAAATAGCAAATTTAAAAATGCTCATAACTCTTTAAATATTGACATTTAGGGGTTTTTAGCATCGTTTTGATTGCAGTTTCTTTATAGCCTATTTTAAAATGCTCATAACTCCTTAAATATTGGCATTTCGGGGTTTTTAGCATCGTTTTGATTGCAGTTTCTTAATAGCATATTTTAAAATGCTCATAACTCCTTAAATATTGACATTTCGGGGTTTTTAGCATCGTTTTGAATGCAGATATTTAAATAGGAAAATAGCAAATTTTAAAATGCTCATAACTCCTTAAATATTGACATTTCGGGGTTTTTAGCATCGTTTTGATTGCATTTTCTTAATAGCCTATTTTAAAATGCTCATAACTCCTTAAATATTGACATTTCGGGGGTTTTTAGCATCGTTTTGATTGCAGATATTTAAATAGGAAAAATAGCATATTTAAAAATGCTCATAACTCCTTAAATATTGACATTTCGGGGTTTTTAGCATCGTTTTGATTGCAGAAATTTAATGAGGAAAAATAGCAAATTTAAAAATGCTCATAACTCTTTAAATATTGACATTTAGGGGTTTTTAGCATCGTTTTGATTGTAGATATTTAAATAGGAAAAATAGCAAATTTAAAAATGCTCATAACTCCTTAAATATTGACATTTCGGGGTTTTTAACATCGTTTGATTGCAGTTTGCTTATAGGCTATTTTAAAATGCTCATAACTCCTTAAATATTGACATTTCGGGGTTTTTAGCATCGTTTTGAATGCAGATATTTAAATAGGAAAAATAGCAAATTTTAAAATGCTCATAACTCCTTAAATATTGGCATTTCGGGGTTTTTAGCATCGTTTTGATTGCAGTTTCTTAATAGCATATTTTAAAATGCTCATAACTCCTTAAATATTGACATTTCGGGGTTTTTAGCATCGTTTTGAATGCAGATATTTAAATAGGAAAAATAGCAAATTTTAAAATGCTCATAACTCCTTAAATATTGACATTTCGGGGTTTTTAGCATCGTTTTGATTGCATTTTCTTAATAGCCTATTTTAAAATGCTCATAACTCCTTAAATATTGACATTTCGGGGGTTTTTAACATCGTTTTGATTGCAGATATTTAAATAGGAAAAATAGCATATTTAAAAATGCTCATAACTCCTTAAATATTGACATTTCGGGGTTTTTAGCATCGTTTTGATTGCAGAAATTTAATGAGGAAAAATAGCAAATTTAAAAATGCTCATAACTCTTTAAATATTGACATTTAGGGGTTTTTAGCATCGTTTTGATTGTAGATATTTAAATAGGAAAAATAGCAAATTTAAAAATGCTCATAACTCCTTAAATATTGACATTTCGGGGTTTTTAACATCGTTTGATTGCAGTTTGCTTATAGGCTATTTTAAAATGCTCATAACTCCTTAAATATTGACATTTCGGGGTTTTTAGCATCGTTTTGAATGCAGATATTTAAATAGGAAAAATAGCAAATTTTAAAATGCTCATAACTCCTTAAATATTGACATTTCGGGGTTTTTAGCATCGTTTTGATTGCATTTTCTTAATAGCCTATTTTAAAATGCTCATAACTCCTTAAATATTGACATTTCGGGGGTTTTTAGCATCGTTTTGATTGCAGATATTTAAATAGGAAAAATAGCATATTTAAAAATGCTCATAACTCCTTAAATATTGACATTTCGGGGTTTTTAGCATCGTTTTGATTGCAGAAATTTAATGAGGAAAAATAGCAAATTTAAAAATGCTCATAACTCTTTAAATATTGACATTTAGGGGTTTTTAGCATCGTTTTGATTGCAGTTTCTTTATAGCCTATTTTAAAATGCTCATAACTCCTTAAATATTGGCATTTCGGGGTTTTTAGCATCGTTTTGATTGCAGTTTCTTAATAGCATATTTTAAAATGCTCATAACTCCTTAAATATTGACATTTCGGGGTTTTTAGCATCGTTTTGAATGCAGATATTTAAATAGGAAAAATAGCAAATTTTAAAATGCTCATAACTCCTTAAATATTGACATTTCGGGGTTTTTAGCATCGTTTTGATTGCATTTTCTTAATAGCCTATTTTAAAATGCTCATAACTCCTTAAATATTGACATTTCGGGGGTTTTTAGCATCGTTTTGATTGCAGATATTTAAATAGGAAAAATAGCATATTTAAAAATGCTCATAACTCCTTAAATATTGACATTTCGGGGTTTTTAGCATCGTTTTGATTGCAGAAATTTAATGAGGAAAAATAGCAAATTTAAAAATGCTCATAACTCTTTAAATATTGACATTTAGGGGTTTTTAGCATCGTTTTGATTGTAGATATTTAAATAGGAAAAATAGCTAATTTAAAAATGCTCATAACTCCTTAAATATTGACATTTCGGGGTTTTTAACATCGTTTGATTGCAGTTTGTTTATAGGCTATTTTAAAATGCTCATAACTCCTTAAATATTGACATTTCGGGGTTTTTAGCATCGTTTTGAATGCAGATATTTAAATAGGAAAAATAGCAAATTTTAAAATGCTCATAACTCCTTAAATATTGACATTTCGGGGTTTTTAGCATCGTTTTGATTGCATTTTCTTAATAGCCTATTTTAAAGTGCTCATAACTCCTTAAATATTGACATTTCGGGGGTTTTTAGCATCGTTTTGATTGCAGATATTTAAATAGGAAAAATAGCATATTTAAAAATGCTCATAACTCCTTAAATATTGACATTTCGGGGTTTTTAGCATCGTTTTGATTGCAGAAATTTAATGAGGAAAAATAGCAAATTTAAAAATGCTCATAACTCTTTAAATATTGACATTTAGGGGTTTTTAGCATCGTTTTGATTGCAGTTTCTTTATAGCCTATTTTAAAATGCTCATAACTCCTTAAATATTGGCATTTCGGGGTTTTTAGCATCGTTTTGATTGCAGTTTCTTAATAGCCTATTTTAAAATGCTCATAACTCCTTAAATATTGACATTTCGGGGGTTTTTAGCATCGTTTTGATTGCAGATATTTAAATAGGAAAAATAGCAAATTTAAAAATGCTCATAACTCCTTAAATATTGACATTTCGGGGTTTTTAACATCGTTTGATTGCAGTTTGCTTATAGGCTATTTTAAAATGCTCATAACTCCTTAAATATTGACATTTCGGGGTTTTTAGCATCGTTTTGAATGCAGATATTTAAATAGGAAAAATAGCAAATTTTAAAATGCTCATAACTCCTTAAATATTGACATTTCGGGGTTTTTAGCATCGTTTTGATTGCATTTTCTTAATAGCCTATTTTAAAATGCTCATAACTCCTTAAATATTGACATTTCGGGGGTTTTTAGCATCGTTTTGATTGCAGATATTTAAATAGGAAAAATAGCATATTTAAAAATGCTCATAACTCCTTAAATATTGACATTTCGGGGTTTTTAGCATCGTTTTGATTGCAGTTTCTCTATAGCCTATTTTAAAATGCTCATAACTCCTTAAATATTGACATTTCGGGGTTTTTAGCATCGTTTTGAATGCAGATATTTAAATAGGAAAAATAGCATATTTAAAAATGCTCATAACTCCTTAAATATTGACATTTCGGGGTTTTTAGCATCGTTTTGATTGCAGTTTCTCTATAGCCTATTTTAAAATGCTCATAACTCTTTAAATATTGACATTTCGGGGTTTTTAGCATCGTTTTGATTGCAGATATTTAAAGAAGAAAAATAGCATATTTTAAAATGCTCATAACTCCTTAAATATTGACATTTCGGGGTTTTTAGCATCGTTTTGATTGCAGTTTCTTAATAGCCTATTTTAAAATGCTCATAACTCCTTAAATATTGGCATTTCGGGGTTTTTAGCATCGTTTTGATTGCAGTTTCTTAATAGCATATTTTAAAATGCTCATAACTCCTTAAATATTGACATTTCGGGGTTTTTAGCATCGTTTTGATTGTAGATATTTAAATAGGAAAAATAGCAAATTTAAAAATGCTCATAACTCCTTAAATATTGACATTTCGGGGTTTTTAACATCGTTTGATTGCAGTTTGCTTATAGGCTATTTTAAAATGCTCATAACTCCTTAAATATTGACATTTCGGGGTTTTTAGCATCGTTTTGAATGCAGATATTTAAATAGGAAAAATAGCAAATTTTAAAATGCTCATAACTCCTTAAATATTGACATTTCGGGGTTTTTAGCATCGTTTTGATTGCATTTTCTTAATAGCCTATTTTAAAATGCTCATAACTCCTTAAATATTGACATTTCGGGGGGTTTTTAGCATCGTTTTGATTGCAGATATTTAAATAGGAAAAATAGCATATTTAAAAATGCTCATAACTCCTTAAATATTGACATTTCGGGGTTTTTAGCATCGTTTTGATTGCAGAAATTTAATGAGGAAAAATAGCAAATTTAAAAATGCTCATAACTCTTTAAATATTGACATTTAGGGGTTTTTAGCATCGTTTTGATTGCAGTTTCTTTATAGCCTATTTTAAAATGCTCATAACTCCTTAAATATTGGCATTTCGGGGTTTTTAGCATCGTTTTGATTGCAGTTTCTTAATAGCCTATTTTAAAATGCTCATAACTCCTTAAATATTGACATTTCGGGGGTTTTTAGCATCGTTTTGATTGCAGATATTTAAATAGGAAAAATAGCAAATTTAAAAATGCTCATAACTCCTTAAATATTGACATTTCGGGGTTTTTAACATCGTTTGATTGCAGTTTGCTTATAGGCTATTTTAAAGTGCTCATAACTCCTTAAATATTGACATTTCGGGGTTTTTAGCATCGTTTTGAATGCAGATATTTAAATAGGAAAAATAGCAAATTTTAAAATGCTCATAACTCCTTAAATATTGACATTTCGGGGTTTTTAGCATAGTTTTGATTGCAGTTTCTTAATAGCCTATTTTAAAATGCTCATAACTCCTTAAATATTGACATTTCGGGGGTTTTTAGCATCGTTTTGATTGCAGATATTTAAATAGGAAAAATAGCAAATTTAAAAATGCTCATAACTCCTTAAATATTGACATTTCGGGGTTTTTAACATCGTTTGATTGCAGTTTGCTTATAGGCTATTTTAAAATGCTCATAACTCCTTAAATATTGACATTTCGGGGTTTTTAGCATCGTTTTGAATGCAGATATTTAAATAGGAAAAATAGCAAATTTTAAAATGCTCATAACTCCTTAAATATCGACATTTCGGGGTTTTTAGCATCGTTTTGATTGCAGATATTTAAAGAAGAAAAATAGCATATTTTAAAATGCTCATAACTCCTTAAATATTGACATTTCGGGGTTTTTAGCATCGTTTTGATTGCAGTTTCTTTATAGCCTATTTTAAAATGCTCATAACTCCTTAAATATTGGCATTTCGGGGGTTTTAGCATCGTTTTGATTGCAGTTTCTTTATAGCCTATTTTAAAATGCTCATAATTCCTTAAATATTGACATTTCGGGGTTTTTAGCATCGTTTTGATTGCAGATATTTAAAGAGGAAAAATATCGAATTTTAAAATGCTCATAACTCCTTAAATGTTGACATTTCGGGGTTTTTAGCATAGTTTTGATTCCAGATATTTAAAGAGGAAAAATAGCATATTTTAAAATGCTCATAACTCCTTAAATATTGACATTTCGGGATTTTAGCATCGTTTTGATTGGAGTTTCTTTATAGCCTATTTTAAAATGCTCATAACTCTTTAAATATTGACATTTCGGGGTTTTTAGCATCGTTTTGATTGCAGATATGTAAAGAGGAAAAATAGCAAATTTTAAAATGCTCATAACTCCTTAAATATTGACATTTCGGGGGTTTTAGCATCGTTTTGATTGCAGTTTCTTTATAGCCTATTTTAAAATTCTCATAACTACTTAAATATTGACATTTCGAGGTTTTTAGCATCGTTTTGATTGCAGATATTTAAGTAGGAAAAATAGCAAATTTTAAAATGCTCATAACTCCTTAAATATCAACATTTCGGGGTTTTTAGCATCGTTTTGATTGCAGATATTTAAAGAAGAAAAATAGCATATTTTAAAATGCTCATAACTCCTTAAATATTGACATTTCGGGGTTTTTAGCATCGTTTTGATTGCAGTTTCTTTATAGCCTATTTTAAAATGCTCATAACTCCTTAAATATTGACATTTCGGGAGTTTTAGCATCGTTTTGATTGCAGATATTTAAAGAGGAAAAATTGCAAATTTTAAAATGCTCATAACTCCTTAAATATTGACATTTCGGGGTTTTTAACATCGTTTGATTGCAGTTTGCTTATAGGCTATTTTAAAATGCTCATAACTCCTTAAATATTGACATTTCGGGGTTTTTAGCATCGTTTTGAATGCAGATATTTAAATAGGAAAAATAGCAAATTTTAAAATGCTCATAACTCCTTAAATATTGACATTTCGGGGTTTTTAGCATCGTTTTGATTGCAGTTTCTTAATAGCCTATTTTAAAATGCTCATAACTCCTTAAATATTGACATTTCGGGGGTTTTTAGCATCGTTTTGATTGCAGTTTCTTAATAGCCTATTTTAAAATACTCATAACTCCTTAAATATTGACATTTCGGGGGTTTTTAGCATCGTTTTGATTGCAGATATTTAAATAGGAAAAATAGCAAATTTAAAAATGCTCATAACTCCTTAAATATTGACATTTCGGGGTTTTTAACATCGTTTGATTGCAGTTTGCCTATAGGCTATTTTAAAATGCTCATAACTCCTTAAATATTGACATTTCGGGGTTTTTAGCATCGTTTTGAATGCAGATATTTAAATAGGAAAAATAGCAAATTTTAAAATGCTCATAACTCCTTAAATATTGACATTTCGGGGTTTTTAGCATCGTTTTGATTGCAGATATTTAAAGAAGAAAAATAGCATATTTTAAAATGCTCATAACTCCTTAAATATTGACATTTCGGGGTTTTTAGCATCGTTTTGATTGCAGTTTCTTTATAGCCTATTTTAAAATGCTCATAACTCCTTAAATATTGGCATTTCGGGGGTTTTAGCATCGTTTTGATTGCAGTTTCTTTATAGCCTATTTTAAAATGCTCATAATTCCTTAAATACTGACATTTCGGGGTTTTTAGCATCGTTTTGATTGCAGATATTTAAAGAGGAAAAATATCAAATTTTAAAATGCTCATAACTCCTTAAATATTGACATTTCGGGGTTTTTAGCATAGTTTTGATTCCAGATATTTAAAGAAGAAAAATAGCATATTGTAAAATGCTCATAACTCCTTAAATATTGACATTTCGGGATTTTAGCATCGTTTTGATTGGAGTTTCTTTATAGCCTATTTTAAAATGCTCATAACTCTTTAAATATTGACATTTCGGGGTTTTTAGCATCGTTTTGATTGCAGATATGTAAAGAGGAAAAATAGCAAATTTTAAAATGCTCATAACTCCTTAAATATTGACATTTCGGGGGTTTTAGCATCGTTTTGATTGCAGTTTCTTTATAGCCTATTTTAAAATTCTCATAACTCCTTAAATATTGACATTTCGAGGTTTTTAGCATCGTTTTGATTGCAGATATTTAAGTAGGAAAAATAGCAAATTTTAAAATGCTCATAACTCCTTAAATATCAACATTTCGGGGTTTTTAGCATCGTTTTGATTGCAGATATTTAAAGAAGAAAAATAGCATATTTTAAAATGCTCATAACTCCTTAAATATTGACATTTCGGGGTTTTTAGCATCGTTTTGATTGCAGTTTCTTTATAGCCTATTTTAAAATGCTCATAACTCCTTAAATATTGGCATTTCGGGGTTTTTAGCATCGTTTTGATTGCAGTTTCTTAATAGCCTATTTTAAAATGCTCATAACTCCTTAAATATTGACATTTCGGGGGTTTTTAGCATCGTTTTGATTGCAGATATTTAAATAGGAAAAATAGCAAATTTAAAAATGCTCATAACTCCTTAAATATTGACATTTCGGGGTTTTTAACATCGTTTGATTGCAGTTTGCTTATAGGCTATTTTAAAATGCTCATAACTCCTTAAATATTGACATTTCGGGGTTTTTAGCATCGTTTTGAATGCAGATATTTAAATAGGAAAAATAGCAAATTTAAAAATGCTCATAACTCCTTAAATATTGACATTTCGGGGTTTTTAGCATCGTTTTGATTGCAGATATTTAAAGAAGAAAAATAGCATATTTTAAAATGCTCATAACTCCTTAAATATTGACATTTCGGGGTTTTTAGCATCGTTTTGATTGCAGTTTCTTTATAGCCTATTTTAAAATGCTCATAACTCCTTAAATATTGGCATTTCGGGGTTTTAGCATCGTTTTGATTGCAGTTTCTTTATAGCCTATTTTAAAATGCTCATAATTCGTTAAATATTGACATTTCGGGGTTTTTAGCATCGTTTTGATTGCAGATATTTAAATAGGAAAAATAGCAAATTTAAAAATGCTCATAACTCCTTAAATATTGACATTTCGGGGTTTTTAGCATAGTTTTGATTCCAGATATTTAAAGAAGAAAAATAGCATATTTTAAAATGCTCATAACTCCTTAAATATTGACATTTCGGGATTTTAGCATCGTTTTGATTGGAGTTTCTTTATAGCCTATTTTAAAATGCTCATAACTCTTTAAATATTGACATTTCGGGGTTTTTAGCATAGTTTTGATTGCAGATATGTAAAGAGGAAAAATAGCAAATTTTAAAATGCTCATAACTCCTTAAATATTGACATTTCGGGGGTTTTAGCATCGTTTTGATTGCAGTTTCTTTATAGCCTATTTTAAAATTCTCATAACTCCTTAAATATTGACATTTCGAGGTTTTTAGCATCGTTTTGATTGCAGATATTTAAGTAGGAAAAATAGCAAATTTTAAAATGCTCATAACTCCTTAAATATCAACATTTCGGGGTTTTTAGCATCGTTTTGATTGCAGATATTTAAAGAAGAAAAATAGCATATTTTAAAAAGCTCATAACTCCTTAAATATTGACATTTCGGGGTTTTTAGCATCGTTTTGATTGCAGTTTCTTTATAGCCTATTTTAAAATGCTCATAACTCCTTAAATATTGACATTTCGGGGGTTTTAGCATCGTTTTGATTGCAGATATTTAAAGAGGAAAAATTGCAAATTTTAAAATGCTCATAACTCCTTAAATATTGACATTTCGGGGTTTTTAGCATCGTTTTGATTGCAGTTTCTTTATAGCCTATTTTAAAATGCTCATAACTCCTTAAATATTGGCATTTCGGGGTTTTTGGCATCGTTTTGATTGCAGTTTCTTAATAGCCTATTTTAAAATGTTCATAACTCCTTAAATATTGACATTTCGGGGGTTTTTAGCATCGTTTTGATTGCAGATATTTAAATAGGAAAAATAGCAAATTTTAAAATGCTCATAACTCCTTAAATATTGACATTTCGGGGTTTTTAGCATCGTTTTGATTGCAGTTTCTTTATAGCCTATTTTAAAATGCTCATAACTCCTTAAATATTGACATTTCGGGGTTTTTAGCATCGTTTGGATTGCAGATATTTAAATAGGAAAAATAGCATATTTTAAAATGCTCATATTTAAAGAAGAAAAATAGCATATTTTAAAATGCTCATAACTCCTTAAATATTGGCATTTCGGGGTTTTTAGCATCGTTTTGATTGCAGTTTCTTAATAGCCTATTTTAAAATGCTCATAACTCCTTAAATATTGACATTTCGGGGGTTTTAGCATCGTTTTGATTGCAGATATTTAAATAGGAAAAATAGCAAATTTAAAAATGCTCATAACTCCTTAAATATTGACATTTCGGGGTTTTTAACATCGTTTGATTGCAGTTTGCTTATAGGCTATTTTAAAATGCTCATAACTCCTTAAATATTGACATTTCGGGGTTTTTAGCATCGTTTTGAATGCAGATATTTAAATAGGAAAAATAGCAAATTTTAAAATGCTCATAACTCCTTAAATATTGACATTTCGGGGTTTTTAGCATCGTTTTGATTGCAGATATTTAAAGAAGAAAAATAGCATATTTTAAAATGCTCATAACTCCTTAAATATTGACATTTCGGGGTTTTTAGCATCGTTTTGATTGCAGTTTCTTTATAGCCTATTTTAAAATGCTCATAACTCCTTAAATATTGGCATTTCGGGGGTTTTAGCATCGTTTTGATTGCAGTTTCTTTATAGCCTATTTTAAAATGCTCATAATTCCTTAAATATTGACATTTCGGGGTTTTTAGCATCGTTTTGATTGCAGATATTTAAATAGGAAAAATAGCAAATTTAAAAATGCTCATAACTCCTTAAATATTGACATTTCGGGGTTTTTAGCACAGTTTTGATTCCAGATATTTAAAGAAGAAAAATAGCATATTTTAAAATGCTCATAACTCCTTAAATATTGACATTTCGGGATTTTAGCATCGTTTTGATTGGAGTTTCTTTATAGCCTATTTTAAAATGCTCATAACTCTTTAAATATTGACATTTCGGGGTTTTTAGCATCGTTTTGATTGCAGATATGTAAAGAGGAAAAATAGCAAATTTTAAAATGCTCATAACTCCTTAAATATTGACATTTCGGGGGTTTTAGCATCGTTTTGATTGCAGTTTCTTTATAGCCTATTTTAAAATACTCATAACTCCTTAAATATTGACATTTCGAGGTTTTTAGCATCGTTTTGATTGCAGATATTTAAGTAGGAAAAATAGCAAATTTTAAAATGCTCATAACTCCTTAAATATCAACATTTCGGGGTTTTTAGCATCGTTTTGATTGCAGATATTTAAAGAAGAAAAATAGCATATTTTAAAATGCTCATAACTCCTTAAATATTGACATTTCGGGGTTTTTAGCAAATTTTAAAATGCTCATAACTCCTTAAATATTGACATTTCGGGGTTTTTAGCATCGCTTTGAATGCAGATATTTAAAGAGGAAAAATAGCATATTTTAAAATGCTCATAACTCCTTAAATATTGACATTTCGGGGTTTTTAGCATCGTTTTGATTGGAGTTTCTTTATAGCCTATTTTAAAATGCTCATAACTCTTTAAATATTGACATTTCGGGGTTTTTTGCATCGTTTTGATTGCAGATATTTAAAGAGGAAAAATAGCAAATTTTAAAATGCTCATAACTCCTTAAATATTGACATTTCGGGGGTTTTAGCATCGTTTTGATTGCAGTTTCTTTATAGCCTATTTTAAAATGCTCATAACTCCTTAAATATTGACATTTCGAGGTTTTTAGCATCGTTTTGATTGCAGATATTTAAGTAGGAAAAATAGCAAATTTTAAAATGCTTATAACTCCTTAAATATCGACATTTCGGGGTTTTTAGCATCGTTTTGATTGCAGATATTTAAAGAGGAAAAATATCAAATTTTAAAATGCTCATAACTCCTTAAATATTGGCATTTCGGGGTTTTTAGCATCGTTTTGATTGCAGATATTTAAAGAGGAAAAATAGCATATTTTAAAATGCTCGTAACTCCTTAAATATCGACTTTTCGGGGTTTTTAGCAAATTTTAAAATGCTCATAACTCCTTAAATATTGACATTTCGGGGTTTTAGCATCGTTTTGATTGGAGTTTCCTTATAGCCTATTTCAAAATGCTCATAACTCTTTAAATATTGACATTTCGGGATTTTTAGCATCGTTTTGGATGCAGATATTTAAAGAGGAAAAATAGCAAATTTTAAAATGCTCATAACTCCTTAAATATTGACATTTCGGGGGTTTTAGCATCGTTTTGATTGCAGTTTCTTTATAGCCTATTTTAAAATGCTCATAACTCCTTAAATATTGGCATTTCGGGGTTTTTAGCATCGTTTTGATTGCAGTTTCTTAATAGCCTATTTTAAAATGCTCATAACTCCTTAAATATTGACATTTCGGGGTTTTTAGCATCGCTTTGAATGCAGATATTTAAAGAGGAAAAATAGCATATTTTAAAATGCTCATAACTCCTTAAATATTGACATTTCGGGGTTTTTAGCATCGTTTTGATTGGAGTTTCTTTATAGCCTATTTTAAAATGCTCATAACTCTTTAAATATTGACATTTCGGGGTTTTTTGCATCGTTTTGATTGCAGATATTTAAAGAGGAAAAATAGCAAATTTTAAAATGCTCATAACTCCTTAAATATTGACATTTCGGGGGTTTTAGCATCGTTTTGATTGCAGTTTCTTTATAGCCTATTTTAAAATGCTCATAACTCCTTAAATATTGACATTTCGAGGTTTTTAGCATCGTTTTGATTGCAGATATTTAAGTAGGAAAAATAGCAAATTTTAAAATGCTTATAACTCCTTAAATATCGACATTTCGGGGTTTTTAGCATCGTTTTGATTGCAGATATTTAAAGAGGAAAAATATCAAATTTTAAAATGCTCATAACTCCTTAAATATTGGCATTTCGGGGTTTTTAGCATCGTTTTGATTGCAGATATTTAAAGAGGAAAAATAGCATATTTTAAAATGCTCGTAACTCCTTAAATATCGACTTTTCGGGGTTTTTAGCAAATTTTAAAATGCTCATAACTCCTTAAATATTGACATTTCGGGGTTTTAGCATCGTTTTGATTGGAGTTTCCTTATAGCCTATTTCAAAATGCTCATAACTCTTTAAATATTGACATTTCGGGATTTTTAGCATCGTTTTGGATGCAGATATTTAAAGAGGAAAAATAGCAAATTTTAAAATGCTCATAACTCCTTAAATATTGACATTTCGGGGGTTTTAGCATCGTTTTGATTGCAGTTTCTTTATAGCCTATTTTAAAATGCTCATAACTCCTTAAATATTGGCATTTCGGGGTTTTTAGCATCGTTTTGATTGCAGTTTCTTAATAGCCTATTTTAAAATGCTCATAACTCCTTAAATATTGACATTTCGGGGGTTTTTAGCATCGTTTTGATTGCAGATATTTAAATAGGAAAAATAGCAAATTTTAAAATACTCATAACTCCTTAAATATTGACATTTCGGGGTTTTTAGCATCGTTTTGATTGCAGATATTTAAAGAGTAAAATACCAAATTTTAAAATACTCATAACTCCTTAAATATTGACATTTCGGGGTTTTTAGCATCGTTTTGATTGCAGTTTCTTAATAGCCTATTTTAAAATGCTCATAACTCCTTAAATATTGACATTTCGGGGGTTTTAGCATCGTTTTGATTGCAGATATTTAAATAGGAAAAATAGCAAATTTAAAAATGCTCATAACTCCTTAAATATTGACATTTCGGGGTTTTTAACATCGTTTGATTGCAGTTTGCTTATAGGCTATTTTAAAATGCTCATAACTCCTTAAATATTGACATTTCGGGGTTTTTAGCATCGTTTTGAATGCAGATATTTAAATAGGAAAAATAGCAAATTTTAAAATGCTCATAACTCCTTAAATATTGACATTTCGGGGTTTTTAGCATCGTTTTGATTGCAGATATTTAAAGAAGAAAAATAGCATATTTTAAAATGCTCATAACTCCTTAAATATTGACATTTCGGGGTTTTTAGCATCGTTTTGATTGCAGTTTCTTTATAGCCTATTTTAAAATGCTCATAACTCCTTAAATATTGGCATTTCGGGGGTTTTAGCATCGTTTTGATTGCAGTTTCTTTATAGCCTATTTTAAAATGCTCATAATTCCTTAAATATTGACATTTCGGGGTTTTTAGCATCGTTTTGATTGCAGATATTTAAAGAGGAAAAATATCAAATTTTAAAATGCTCATAACTCCTTAAATATTGACATTTCGGGGTTTTTAGCATAGTTTTGATTCCAGATATTTAAAGAGGAAAAATAGCATATTTTAAAATGCTCATAACTCCTTAAATATTGACATTTCGGGATTTTAGCATCGTTTTCATTGGAGTTTCTTTATAGCCTATTTTAAAATGCTCACAACTCTTTAAATATTGACATTTTGGGGTTTTTAGCATCGTTTTGATTGCAGATATTTAAAGAGGAAAAATAGCAAATTTTAAAATGCTCATAACTCCTTAAATATTGACATTTCGGGGGTTTTAGCGTCGTTTTGATTGCAGTTTCTTTATAGCCTGTTTTAAAATGCTCATAACTCCTTAAATATTGACATTTCGAGGTTTTTAGCATCGTTTTGATTGCAGATATTTAAAGAGGAAAAATAGCATATTTTAAAATGCTCATAACTCCTTAAATATCGACTTTTCGGGGTTTTTAGCAAATTTTAAAATGCTCATAACTTCTTAAATATTGACATTTCGGGGTTTTAGAATCGTTTTGATTGGAGTTTGCTTATAGGCTATTTTAAAATGCTCATAACTCCTTAAATATTGACATTTCGGGGTTTTTAGCATCGTTTTGAATGCAGATATTTAAATAGGAAAAATAGCAAATTTTAAAATGCTCATAACTCCTTAAATATTGACATTTCGGGGTTTTTAGCATCGTTTTGATTGCAGATATTTAAAGAGGAAAAATATCAAATTTTAAAATGCTCATAACTCCTTAAATATTGGCATTTCGGGGTTTTTAGCATCGTTTTGATTGCAGATATTTAAAGAGGAAAAATAGCATATTTTAAAATGCTCATAACTCCTTAAATATCGACTTTTCGGGGTTTTTAGCAAATTTTAAAATGCTCATAACTCCTTAAATATTGACATTTCGGGGTTTTTAGCATCGCTTTGAATGCAGATATTTAAAGAGGAAAAATAGCATATTTTAAAATGCTCATAACTCCTTAAATATTGACATTTCGGGGTTTTAGCATCGTTTTGATTGGAGTTTCTTTATAGCCTATTTTAAAATGCTCATAACTCTTTAAATATTGACATTTCGGGGTTTTTAGCATCGTTTTGATTGCAGATATTTAAAGAGGAAAAATAGCAAATTTTAAAATGCTCATAACTCCTTAAATATTGACATTTCGGGGGTTTTAGCATCGTTTTGATTGCAGTTTCTTTATAGCCTATTTTAAAATGCTCATAACTCCTTAAATATTGACATTTCGAGGTTTTAGCATCGTTTTGATTGCAGATATTTAAGTAGGAAAAATAGCAAATTTTAAAATGCTCATAACTCCTTAAATATCGACATTTCGGGGTTTTTAGCATCGTTTTGATTGCAGATATTTAAAGAGGAAAAATATCAAATTTTAAAATGCTCATAACTCCTTAAATATTGGCATTTCGGGGTTTTTAGCATCGTTTTGATTGCAGATATTTAAAGAGGAAAAATAGCATATTTTAAAATGCTCATAACTCCTTAAATATTGACATTTCGGGGTTTTAGCATCGTTTTGATTGGAGTTTCTTTATAGCCTATTTTAAAATGCTCATAACTCTTTAAATATTGACATTTCGGGGTTTTTAGCATCGTTTTGATTGCAGATATTTAAAGAGGAAAAATAGCAAATTTTAAAATGCTCATAACTCCTTAAATATTGACATTTCGGGGGTTTTAGCATCGTTTTGATTGCAGTTTCTTTATAGCCTATTTTAAAATGCTCATAACTCCTTAAATATTGACATTTCGGGGTTTTTAGCATCGTTTTGATTGCAGATATTTAATGAGGAAAAATATCAAATTTTAAAATGCTCATAACTCCTTAAATATTGGCATTTCGGGGTTTTTAGCATCGTTTTGATTGCAGATATTTAAAGAGGAAAAATAGCATATTTTAAAATGCTCATAACTCCTTAAATATCGACTTTTCGGGGTTTTTAGCAAATTTTAAAATGCTCATAACTCCTTAAATATTGACATTTCGGGGTTTTAGCATCGTTTTGATTGGAGTTTCCTTATAGCCTATTTCAAAATGCTCATAACTCTTTAAATATTGACATTTCGGGATTTTTAGCATCGTTTTGGATGCAGATATTTAAAGAGGAAAAATAGCAAATTTTAAAATGCTCATAACTCCTTAAATATTGACATTTCGGGGTTTTTAGCATCGTTTTGATTGCAGTTTCTTTATAGCCTATTTTAAAATGCTCATAACCCCTTAAATATTGACATTTCGGGGTTTTTAGCATCGTTTTGATTGCAGTTTCTTTATAGCCTATTTTAAAATGCTCATAACTCCTTAAATATTGACATTTCGGGGTTTTTAGCATCGTTTTGATTGCATATATTTAAAGAGGAAAATAGCAAATTTTAAAATGCTCATAACTCCTTAAATATTGACATTTCGGGGTTTTTAGCATCGTTTTGATTGCAGATATTTAAAGAAGAAAAATAGCATATTTTAAAATGCTCATAACTCCTTAAATATTGACATTTCGGGGTTTTTAGCATCGTTTTGATTGCAGTTTCTTTATAGCCTATTTTAAAATGCTCATAACTCCTTAAATATTGACATTTCGGGGTTTTTAGCATCGTTTTGATTGCAGATATTTAAAGAGGAAAAATAGCAAATTTTAAAATGCTCATAACTTAAATATTGACATTTCGGGGTTTTTAGCATCGTTTTGATTGCAGTTTCTTTATAGCCTATTTTAAAATGCTCATAACTCCTTAAATATTGACATTTCGGGTTTTTTAGCACCGTTTGGATTGCAGTTTCTTTATAGCCTATTTTAAAATGCTCATAACTCCTTAAATATTGGCATTTCGGGGGTTTTAGCATCGTTTTGATTGCAGATATTTAATGAGGAAAAATAGCAAATTGTAAAATGCTCATAACTCCTTAAATATTGACATTTCGGGGTTTTTAGCATCGTTTTGATTGCAGATATTTAAAGAGGAAAAATATCAAATTTTAAAATGCTCATAACTCCTTAAATATTGGCATTTCGGGGTTTTTAGCATCGTTTTGATTGCAGATATTTAAAGAGGAAAAATAGCATATTTTAAAATGCTCATATCTCCTTAAATATTGACATTTCGGGTTTTTTAGCACCGTTTGAGCATTTTAGTTTCTTTATAGCCTATTTTAAAATGCTCATAACTCCTTAAATATTGACATTTCGAGGTTTTTAGCATCGTTTTGATTGCAGATATTTAAATAAGAAAAATACCAAATTTTAAAATGCTCATAACTCCTTAAATATCGACATTTCGGGGTTTTTGGCATCGCTTTGAGTGCAGATATTTAAAGAAGAAAAATAGCATATTTTAAAATGCTCATAACTCCTTAAATATTGACATTCCGGGGTTTTTAGCATCGTTTTGATTGCAGATATTTAAAGAGGAAAAATAGCAAATTTTAAAATGCTCATAACTCCTTAAATATTGACATTTCGGGGTTTTTAGCATCGCTTTGATTGCAGATATTTAAAGAGGAAAAATAGCAAATTTTAAAATGCGCATAACTCCTTAAGTATTGACATTTGGGGGTTTTTAGCATCGTTTTGATTGCAGTTTCTTTATAGCCTATTTTAAAATGCTCATAACTCCTTAAATATTGACATTTCGGGGTTTTTAGCATCGTTTTGATTTCAGTTTCTTTACAGCCTATTTTAAAATGCTCATAACTCCTTAAATATTGACATTTCGGGGTTTTTAGCATCGGTTTGATTGCAGTTTCTTTATAGCCCATTTTAAAATGCTCATAACTCCTTAAATATTGACATTTCGGGGTTTTTAGCATCGTTTTGATTGCAGTTTCTTAATAGCCTATTTTAAAATGCTCATAACTCCTTAAATATTGACATTTCGGGGTTTTAAGCATCGTTTTGATTGCAGATATTTAAATAGGAAAAATAGCAAAATTTAAAAAGCTCATAACTCCTTAAATATTGACATTTCGGGGTTTTTAGCATCGTTTTGATTGCAGATATTTAAATAGGAAAAATAGCAAATTTTAAAATCCTCATAAATCCTTAAATATTGACATTTCGGGGTTTTTAGCATCGTTTTGGTTGCAGATATTTAAAGAAGAAAAATAGCATATTTTAAAATGCTCATAACTCCTTAAATATTGACATTTCGGGGTTTTTAGCATCGTTTTGATTGGAGTTTCTTTATAGCCTATTTAAAAATGCTCATAACTCCTTAAATATTGACATTTCGGGGTTTTAAGCATCGTTTTGATTGCAGATATTTAAATAGGAAAAACAGCAAAATTTAAAATGCTCATAACTCCTTAAATATTGACATTTCGGGGTTTTTAGCATCGTTTTGATTGCAGATATTTAAATAGGAAAAATAGCAAATTTTAAAATGCTCATAAATCCTTAAATATTGACATTTCGGGGTTTTTAGCATCGTTTTGGTTGCAGATATTTAAAGAAGGAAAATAGCATATTTTAAAATGCTCATATCTCCTTAAATATTGACATTTCGGGGTTTTTAGCATCGTTTTGGTTGCAGATATTTAAAGAAGAAAAATAGCATATTTTAAAATGCTCATAACTCCTTAATTATTGACATTTCGGGGTTTTTAGCATCGTTTTGATTGCAGATATTTAAATAGGAAAAATAAAAATTTTAAAATGCTCATAACTCCTTAAATATTGACATTTCGGCGTTTTTAGCATCGTTTTGATTGCAGTTTCTTTATAGCCTATTTAAAAATGCTCATAACTCCTTAAATATTGACATTTCGGGGTTTTTAGCATCGTTTTGATTGCAGATATTTAAAGAGGAAAAATAGCAAATTTTAAAATGCTCCTTAAATATCGACATTTCGGGATTTTTAGCATCGTTTTGATTGCAGATATTTAAAGAAGAAAAATAGCATATTTTAAAATGCTCATAACTCCTTAAATATTGACATTTCGGGGGTTTTAGCATCGTTTTGATTGCAGTTTCTTTATAGCCTATTTTAAAATGCTCATAACTCCTTAAATATTGACATTTCGAGGTTTTTAGCATAGTTTTGATTGCAGATATTTAAGTAGGAAAAATAGCAAATTTTAAAATGCTCATAACTCCTTAAATATCGACATTTCGGGGTTTTTAGCATCGTTTTGATTGCAGTTTCTTTATAGCCTATTTTAAAATGCTCATAACTCCTTAAATATTGACATTTCGTGTTTTTTAGCACCGTTTGGATTGCAGTTTCTTTATAGCCTATTTTAAAATGCTCATAACTCCTTAAATATTGGCATTTCGGGGTTTTTAGCATCGGTTTGATTGCAGATATTTAATGAAGAAAAATAGCATATTTTAAAATGCTCATAACTCCTTAAATATTGATATTTCGGGGTTTTTAGCATCGTTTTGATTGCAGATATTTAATGAGGAAAAATAGCAAATTTTAAAATGCTCATAACTCCTTAAATATAGACATTTCGGGGTTTTTAGCATCGGTTTGATTGCAGTTTCTTTATAGCCCATTTTAAAATGCTCATAACTCCTTAAATATTGACATTTCGGGGTTTTTAGCATCGTTTTGATTGCAGTTTCTTTATAGCCTATTTTAAAATGCTCATAACTCCTTAAATATTGACATTTCGGGGTTTTTAGCATCGTTTTGATTGCAGATATTTAAAGAGGAAAAATAGCAAATTTTAAAATGCTCATAACTCCTTAAATATTGATATTTCGGGGTTTTTAGCATCGCTTTGATTGCAGCAAATTGAAATAGCAAATTTTAAAATGCGCATAACTCCTTAAATATTGACATTTGGGGGTTTTTAGCATCGTTTTGATTGCAGATATTTAAAGAGGAAAAATAGCATATTTTATAATGCTCATAACTCCTTAAATATTGACATTTCGGGGTTTTTAGCATCGTTTTGATTGCAGTTTCTTTATAGCCTATTTAAAAATGCTCATAACTCCTTAAATATTGACATTTCGTGGTTTTTAGCATCGTTTTGATTGCAGATATTTAAAGAGGAAAAATAGCATATTTTATAATGCTCATAACTCCTTAAATATTGACATTTCGGGGTTTTTAGCATCGTTTTGATTGCAGATATTTAAAGAGGAAAAATAGCATATTTTAAAATGCTCATAACTCCTTAAATATTGACATTTCGGGTTTTTTAGCACCGTTTTGATTTCAGTTTCTTTATAGCCTATTTTAAAATGCTCATAACTCCTAAAATATTGACATTTCGGGGTTTTTAGCATCGTTTTGATTGCAGATATTTAATGAGGAAAAATAGCAAATTTTAAAATGCTCATAACTCCTTAAATATTGACATTTCGGGGTTTTTAGCATCGTTTTGATTGCAGTTTCTTTATAGCCTATTTAAAAATGCTCATAACTCCTTAAATATTGACATTTCGTGGTTTTTAGCATCGTTTTGATTGCAGATATTTAAAGAGGAAAAATAGCATATTTTATAATGCTCATAACTCCTTAAATATTGACATTTCGGGGTTTTTAGCATCGTTTTGATTGCAGATATTTAAAGAGGAAAAATAGCATATTTTAAAATGCTCATAACTCCTTAAATATTGACATTTCGGGTTTTTTAGCACCGTTTTGATTTCAGTTTCTTTATAGCCTATTTTAAAATGCTCATAACTCCTAAAATATTGACATTTCGGGGTTTTTAGCATCGTTTTGATTGCAGATATTTAATGAGGAAAAATAGCAAATTTTAAAATGCTCATAACTCCTTAAATATAGACATTTCGGGGTTTTTAGCATCGGTTTGATTGCAGTTTCTTTATAGCCCATTTTAAAATGCTCATAACTCCTTAAATATTGACATTTCGGGGTTTTTAGCATCGTTTTGATTGCAGATATTTAAAGAGGAAAAATAGCAAATTTTATTTCGGGGTTTTTAGCATCGTTTTGATTGCAGTTTCTTAATAGCCTATTTGAAAATGCTCATAACTCCTTAAATATTGACATTTCGGGGTTTTAAGCATCGTTTTGATTGCAGATATTTAAATAGGAAAAATAGCAAAATTTAAAATGCTCATAACTCCTTAAATATTGACATTTCGGGGTTTTTAGCATCGTTTTGATTGCAGATATTTAAATAGGAAAAACAGCAAATTTTAAAATGCTCATAAATCCTTAAATATTGACATTTCGGGGTTTTTAGCATCGTATTGGTTGCAGATATTTAAAGAAGAAAAATAGCATATTTTAAAATGCTCATAACTCCTTAAATATTGACATTTCGGGGTTTTTAGCATCGTTTTGATTGCAGATATTTAAAGAGGAAAAATAGCATATTTTATAATGCTCATAACTCCTTAAATATTGACATTTCGGGGTTTTTAGCATCGTTTCGATTGCAGATATTTAAATAGGAAAAATAGCATATTTTAAAATGCTCATAACTCCTTAAATATTGACATTTCGAGGTTTTTAGCATCGTTTTGATTGCAGATATTTAAAGAGGAAAAATAGCATATTTTAAAATGCTCATAACTCCTTATATATTGACATTTCGGGTTTTTTAGCACCGTTTTGATTTCAGTTTCTTTATAGCCTATTTTAAAATGCTCATAACTCCTTAAATATTGACATTTCGGGGTTTTTAGCATCGTTTTGATTGCAGATATTTAATGAGGAAAAATAGCAAATTTTAAAATGCTCATAACTCCTTAAATATAGACATTTCGGGGTTTTTAGCATCGGTTTGATTGCAATTTCTTTATAGCCCATTTTAAAATGCTCATAACTCCTTAAATATTGACATTTCGGGGTTTTTAGCATCGTTTTGATTGCAGATATTTAAAGAGGAAAAATAGCAAATTTTATTTCGGGGTTTTTAGCATCGTTTTGATTGCAGTTTCTTAATAGCCTATTTGAAAATGCTCATAACTCCTTAAATATTGACATTTCGGGGTTTTAAGCATCGTTTTGATTGCAGATATTTAAATAGGAAAAATAGCAAAATTTAAAATGCTCATAACTCCTTAAATATTGACATTTCGGGGTTTTTAGCATCGTTTCGATTGCAGATATTTAAAGAGGAAAAATAGCATATTTTAAAATGCTCATAACTCCTCAAATATTGACATTTCGAGGTTTTTAGCATCGTTTTGATTGCAGTTTCTTTATAGCCTATTTTAAAATGCTCATAACTCCTTAAATATTGACATTTCGGGGTTTTTAGCATCGTTTTGATTGCAGTTTCTTTATAGCCTATTTTAAAATGCTCATAACTCCTTAAATATTGACATTTCGGGGTTTTTAGCATCGATTTGATTGCAGATATTTAAAGAGGAAAAATAGCAAATTTTAAAATGCTCATAACTCCTTAAATATTGATATTTCGGGGTTTTTAGCATCGCTTTGATTGCAGCAAATTGAAATAGCAAATTTTAAAATGCGCATAACTCCTTAAATATTGACATTTGGGGGTTTTTAGCATCGTTTTGATTGCAGTTTCTTTATAGCCTATTTTAAAATGCTCATAACTCCTTAAATATTGACATTTCGGGGTTTTTAGCATCGTTTTGGTTGCAGTTTCTTTATAGCCTATTTAAAAATGCTCATAACTCCTTAAATATTGACATTTCGGGGTTTTTTGGATCGTTTTGATTGCAGATATTTAAAGAGGAAAAATAGCATATTTTATAATGCTCATAACTCCTTAAATATTGACATTTCGGGGTTTTTAGCATCGTTTTGATTGCAGATATTTAAAGAGGAAAAATAGCATATTTTAAAATGCTCATAACTCCTTAAATATTGACATTTCGGGTTTTTTAGCACCGTTTTGATTTCAGTTTCTTTATAGCCTATTTTAAAATGCTCATAACTCCTAAAATATTGACATTTCGGGGTTTTTAGCATCGTTTTGATTGCAGATATTTAATGAGGAAAAATAGCAAATTTTAAAATGCTCATAACTCCTTAAATATAGACATTTCGGGGTTTTTAGCATCGGTTTGATTGCAGTTTCTTTATAGCCCATTTTAAAATGCTCATAACTCCTTAAATATTGACATTTCGGGGTTTTTAGCATCGTTTTGATTGCAGATATTTAAAGAGGAAAAATAGCAAATTTTATTTCGGGGTTTTTAGCATCGTTTTGATTGCAGTTTCTTAATAGCCTATTTGAAAATGCTCATAACTCCTTAAATATTGACATTTCGGGGTTTTAAGCATCGTTTTGATTGCAGATATTTAAATAGGAAAAATAGCAAAATTTAAAATGCTCATAACTCCTTAAATATTGACATTTCGGGGTTTTTAGCATCGTTTTGATTGCAGATATTTAAATAGGAAAAACAGCAAATTTTAAAATGCTCATAAATCCTTAAATATTGACATTTCGGGGTTTTTAGCATCGTTTTGGTTGCAGATATTTAAAGAAGAAAAATAGCATATTTTAAAATGCTTAAATATTGACATTTCGGGGTTTTTAGCATCGTTTTGATTGGAGTTTCTTTATAGCCTATTTTAAAATGCTCATAACTCCTTAAATATTGACATTTCGGGGTTTTTAGCATCGTTTTGATTGCAGTTTCTTTATAGCCTATTTAAAAATGCTCATAACTCCTTAAATATTGACATTTCGGGGTTTTTAGCGTCGTTTTGATTGCAGATATTTAAAGAGGAAAAATAGCATATTTTATAATGCTCATAACTCCTTAAATATTGACATTTCGGGGTTTTTAGCATCGTTTCGATTGCAGATATTTAAAGAGGAAAAATAGCAAATTTTAAAATGCTCATAACTCCTTAAATATTGACATTTCGGTGTTTTTAGCATCGTTTTGATTGCAGTTTGTTTATAGGCTATTTTAAAATGCTCATAACTCCTTAAATATTGACATTTCGGGGTTTTTTGCATCGTTTTGATTGCAGATATTTAAAGAGGAAAATAGCAAATTTTAAAATGCTCATAACTCCTTAAATATTGACATTTCGGGGTTTTTAGCATCGTTTTGATTGCAGTTTCTTAATAGCCTATTTTAAAATGCTCATAACTCCTTAAATATTGAGATTTCGGGGTTTTAAGCATCGTTTTGATTGCAGATATTTAAATAGGAAAAATAGCAAATTTTAAAATGCTCACAACTCCTTAAATATTGACATTTCGGGGTTTTTAGCATCGTTTTGATTGCAGTTTCTTAATAGCCTATTTGAAAATGCTCATAACTCCTTAAATATTGACATTTCGGGGTTTTAAGCATCGTTTTGATTGCAGATATTTAAATAGGAAAAATAGCAAAATTTAAAATGCTCATAACTCCTTAAATATTGACATTTCGGGGTTTTTAGCATCGTTTTGATTGCAGATATTTAAATAGGAAAAACAGCAAATTTTAAAATGCTCATAACTCCTTAAATATTGACATTTGGGGGTTTTAGCATCGTTTTGATGGCAGATATTTAAGGAGGAAAAATAGCATACTTTAGAATGCTCATAACTCCTAAAATATTGACATTTTGGGGTTTAAGCATCGTTTTGATTGCAGTTTATTTATAGCCAATGTTAAAATGCTCATAACTCCTTAAATATTGACATTTCGGGGTTTTTAGCATCGTTTCGATTGCAGATATTTAAAGAGGAAAAATAGCAAATTTTAAAATGCTCATAACTCCTTAAATATTGACATTTCGGGGTTTTTAGCATCGTTTTGACTGCAGTTTCTTTATAGCCTATTTTAAAATGCTCATAACTCCTTAAATATTGACATTTCGGGGTTTTTTGCATCGTTTTGATTGCAGATATTTAAAGAGGAAAATAGCAAATTTTAAAATGCTCATAACTCCTTAAATATTGACATTTCGGGGTTTTTAGCATCGCTTTGATTGCAGATATTTAAAGAGGAAAAATAGCAAATTTTAAAATGCGCATAACTCCTTAAATATTGACATTTTGGGGTTTTTAACATCGTTTTGATTGCAGATATTTAAAGAGGAACAATAGCAAATTTTAAAATGCTCATAATTCCTTAAATATTGACATTTGGGGGTTTTAGCATCGTTTTGATGGCAGATATTTAAGGAGGAAAAATAGCATACTTTAGAATGCTCATAACTCCTAAAATATTGACATTTTGGGGTTTAAGCATCGTTTTGATTGCAGTTTATTTATAGCCAATTTTAAAATGCTCATAACTCCTTAAATATTGACATTTCGGGGTTTTTAGCATAGTTTTGATTGCAGTTTCTTTATAGCCTATTTTAAAATGCTCATAACTCCTTAAATATTGACATTTAGGGGTTTTTAGCATCGTTTTGATTGCAGATATTTAAAGAGGAAAAATAGCAAATTCTAAAATGCTCATAACTCCTTAAATATTGACATTTCGGGGTTTTTAGCATCGCTTTGATTGCAGATATTTAAAGAGGAAAAATAGCAAATTTTGAAATGCGCATAACTCCTTAAATATTGACATTTCGAGGTTTTTAGCATCGTTTTGATTGCAGATATTTAAAGAGGAAAAATAGCAAATTTTAAAATGCTCATAATTCCTTAAATATTGACATTTCGGGGTTTTTAGCATCGTTTTGATTGCAGTTTCTTTATAGATATTTAAAGAGGAAAATAGCTAATTTTAAAATGCTCATAACTCCTTAAATATTGACATTTCTGGGTTTTTAGCATCGTTTTGATTGCAGTTTCTTTATAGCCTATTTTAAAATGTTCATAACTCCTTAAATATTGACATTTCGGGGTTTTTAGCATCGTTTTGATTGCAGTTTCTTTATAGCCTATTTTAAAATGCTCATAACTCCTTAAATATTGACATTTAGGGGTTTTTAGCATCGTTTTGATTGCAGATATTTAAAGAGGAAAAATAGCAAATTCTAAAATGCTCATAACTCCTTAAATATTGACATTTCGGGGTTTTTAGCATCGTTTTGATTGCAGTTTCTTTATAGATATTTAAAGAGGAAAATAGCTAATTTTAAAATGCTCATAACTCCTTAAATATTGACATTTCGGGGTTTTTAGCATCGTTTTGATTGCAGTTTCTTTATAGCCTATTTTAAAATGCTCATAACTAATTAAATATTGACATGTCGGGGTTTTTAGCATCGTTTTGATTGCAGATATTTAAAGAGGAAAAATAGCAAATTCTAAAATGCTCATAACTCCTTAAATATTGACATTTCGGGGTTTTTAGCATCGGTTTGATTGCAGTTTCTTTATAGCCCATTTTAAAATGCTCATAACTCCTTAAATATTGACATTTCGGGGTTTTTAGCATCGTTTTGATTGCAGATATTTAAAGAGGAAAAATAGCAAATTTTAAAATGCTCATAACTCCTTAAATATTGACATTTCGGGGTTTTTAGCATCGTTTTGATTGCAGTTTCTTATAGACTATTTTAAAATGCTCATAACTTCTTAAATATAGACATTTCGGGGTTTTTAGCATCGTTTTGATTGCAGATATTTAAAGAGGAAAATAGCATATTTTAAAATGCTCATAACTCCTTAATATTGACATTTCGGGGTTTTAAGCATCGTTTTGATTGCAGTTTCTTAATAGCCTATTTTAAAATGCTCATACTCCTTAAATATTGACATTTTGGGTTTAAGCATCGTTTTGATTGCAGATATTTAAATAGGAAAATAGCAAATTTAAAATGCTCATAACTCCTTAAATATTGACATTTGGGGTTTTAGCATCGTTTTGATTGCAGATATTTAAGAGGAAAATAGCATATTTTAAAATGCTCATAACTCCTTAAATATTGACATTCGGGGTTTTAGCATCGTTTTGGGTTTCAGATATTTAAAGAAGAAAAATAGCATATTTTAAAATGCTCATAACTCCTTAAATATTGACATTTCGGGGGTTTTTAGCATCGTTTTGATTGGAGTTTCTTTATAGCCTATTTTAAATGCTCATAACTCCTTAATTATTGACATTTCGGGGTTTTTAGCATCGTTTTGATTGCAGATATTTAAATAGGAAAAATAAAAATTTTAAAATGCTCATAACTCCTTAAATATTGACATTTCGGGGTTTTTAGCATCGTTTTGATTGCAGATATTTAAAGAGGAAAAATAGAAAATTTTAAAATGCTCATAACTCCTAAAATATTGACATTTCGTGGGTTTTAGCATCGTTGTGATTGCAGATATTTAAAGAGGAAAAATAGCAAATTTTATAATGCTAATAACTCCTTAAATATTGACATTTCGGGGTTTTTAGCATCGTTTTGATTGCAGTTTCTTTATAGCCTATTTGAAAATGCTCATTACTCCTTAAATATTGACATTTCGGGGCTTTTAGCATCGTTTTGATTGCAGATATTTAAAGAGGAAAAGTAGGAAATTCTAAAATGCTCACAACTCCTTAAATATTGACATTTCGGGGTTTTTAGCATCGTTTTGATTGGAGATATTTAAAGAGGAAAAATATTACATTTTATAATGCTCATAACTCATTAAATATTGACATTTCGGGGTTTTTAACATCGTTTTGATTGCAGCTTCTTTATAGCCTATTTTAAAATGCTCATAACTCCTTAAATATTGACATTTCGGGGTTTTTAACATCGTTTTGATTGCAGTTTCTTTATAGCCTATTTTAAAATGATCATAACTCCTTAAATATTGACATTTCGGGGTTTTTAGCATCGTTTTGATTGCAGTTTCTTTATAGCCTATTTTAAAATGCTCATAACTCCTTAAATATTGGCATTTCGGGGTTTTAAAAATCGTTTTGTTTGCACATATTTAAAGATGAAACATAGTACATTTTAAAACGCTCATAACTCCTTAAATGTTGACATTTCGGGGTTTTTAGCATAGTTTTGATTGCAGATATTTAAAGAGGAAAAATAGCAAATTTTAAAATGCTCATAACTCCTAAAATATTGACATTTCGGGGGTTTTAGCATCGTTTTGATTGCAGATATTTAAAGAGGAAAAATAGCAAATTTTATAATGCTCATAACTCCTTAAATATTGACATTTCGGGGTTTTTAGCATCGTTTTGATTGCATTTTCCTTATAGCCAACTTTAAGCTGCTCATAACTCCTTAAATATTGACATTTTCGGGGTTTTTAGCATCGTTTTGATTGCAGTTTCTTTATAGCCTATTTGAAATGCTCATAACTCCTTAATATTGACATTTCGGGGTTTTAGCATCGTTTTGATTGCAGATATTTAAAGAGGAAAAATAGCAAACTTTAAGCTGCTCATAACTCCTTAAATATTGACATTTCGGGGTTTTTAGCATCATTTCAATTGCAGATATTTAAAGAGGAAAAATATTACATTTTAAAATGCTCATAACTCCTTAAATATTGACATTTCGGGGTTTTTAGCATCGTTTTGATTGCAGATATTTAAAGAAGAAAAATATTACATTTTAAAATGCTCATAACAGTTTCTTTATAGCCTATTTTAAATGCTCATATCTCCTTAAAAATTGACATTTCGGGGTTTTTAGTATCGTTTTGATTACAGATACTTAAAGAGGAAAAATAGCAAATTTTAAAATGTTCATAACTCCTTAAATATTGACATATCGGGGTTTTTAGCATCGTTTTGATTGCAGATATTTAAAGAGGAAAAATATCAAATTTTAAAATGCTCATTACTCCTTAAATATTGACATTTCGGTGTTTTTAGCATCGTTTTAATTGCAGTTTCTTTATAGCCTATTTTAAAATGATCATAACTCCTTAAATATTGACATTTCGGGGTTTTTAGCATCGTTTTGATTGCAAATATTTAAAGAGGAAAAATAGCAAATTTTAAAATGCTCATAACTCCTTAAATATTGACGTTTCGAAGATTTTAGCATCGTTTTGATTGCAGATATTTAAAGAGGAAAAATAGCAAATTTTAAAAATGCTCATAACTCCTTAAATATTGACATTTCGGTGTTTTAGCATCGTTTTGATTGCAGTTTCTATATAGCCTATTTTAAAATGCTCATAACTCCTTAAATATGACATTTCGGGGTTTTTAGCATCGTTTTGATTGCAGTTTCTTTATAGACTATTTAAAATGCTCATAACTCCTTAAATATAGACATTTCGGGGTTTTAGCATCGTTTGATTGCAGATATTTAAAGAGGAAAATAGCATATTTTAAAATGCTCATAACTCCTTAAATATTGACATTTTGGGGTTTTAGCATCGTTTTAATTGCAGTTTCTTAATAGCCTATTTTAAAATGCTCATAACTCCTTAAATATTGACATTTTGGGCGTTTTAAGCATCGTTTTGATTGCAGATATTTAAATAGGAAAAATAGCAAATTTTAAAATGCTCATAACTCCTTAAATATTGACATTTTGGGGTTTTAGCATCGTTTTGATTGTAGATATTTAAATAGGAAAAATAGCAAATTTAAAATGCTCATAACTCCTTAAATATTGACATTTCGGGGTTTTTAGCATCGTTTTGATTGGAGTTTCTTTATAGCCTATTTTAAAATGCTCATAACTCCTTAATTATTGACATTTCGGGGTTTTTAGCATCGTTTTGATTGCAGATATTTAAATAGGAAAAATAAAAATTTTAAAATGCTCATAACTCCTTAAATATTGACATTTCGGTGTTTTTAGCATCGTTTTGATTGCAGTTTCTATATAGCCTATTTTAAAATGCTCATAACTCCTTAAATATTGACATTTCGGTGTTTTTAGCATCGTTTTGATTGCAGTTTCTTTATAGCCTATTTTAAAATGCTCATAACTCCTTAAATATTGACATTTCGGGGTTTTTAGCATCGTTTTGATTTCATATATTTAATGAGGAAAAATAGCAAATTTTAAAATGCTTATAACTCCTTAAATATTGACATATCGGGGTTTTTAGCAATGTTTTGATTGCAGTTTCCTTATAGCCTATTTTAAAATGCTCATAACTCCTTAAATATTGACATTTCGGGGGTTTTTAGCATCGTTTTGATTGCAGATATTTAAAGAGGAAAAATAGCAAATTTTAAAATGCTCATAACTCCTTAATTATTGACGTTTCGAAGTTTTTAGCATCGTTTTGATTGCAGATATTTAAAGAGGAAAAATAGCAAATTTTAAAATGCTCATAACTCCTTAAATATTGACATTTCGGGGTTTTTAGCATCGTTTTGATTGCAGATATTTAAAGAGGAAAAATAGCAAATTTTAAAATGCTCATAACTGCTTAAATATTGACATTTCGGGGTTTTAAGCATCGTTTTGAATGCAGTTTCTTAAAGCCTATTTTAAAATGCTCATAACTCCTTAAATATGACGTTTCGAAGTTTTTAGGATCGTTTGATTGCAGTTTCTTTATAGCCTATTTTAAAATGCTCATAACTCCTTAAATATGGACATTTCGGGGTTTTTAGCATCGTTTTGATTGCAGATACTTAAAGAGGAAAAATAGCAAATTTTAAAATGCTCATACTCCTTAAATATTGACATTTCGGGTTTTTAGCATCGTTTGATTGCAGATACTTAAAGAGGAAAAATAGCAAATTTAAAATGCTCATAACTCCTTAAATATTGACATTTCGGTGTTTTTAGCATCGTTTTGATTGCAGTTTCTTTATAGCCTATTTTAAAATGCTCATAACTCCTTAATATTGACATTTCGGGGTTTTTAGCATCGTTTTGATTTCATATATTAATGAGGAAAATAGCAAATTTTAAAATGCTTATAACTCCTTAAATATTGACATATCGGGGTTTTTAGCAATGTTTTGATTGCAGTTTCCTTATAGCCTATTTTAAAATGCTCATAACTCCTTAAATATGGACATTTCGGGGGTTTTTAGCATCGTTTTGATTGCAGATATTTAAAGAGGAAAAATAGCATATTTTAAAATGTTCATAAGTCCTTAAA
Organism: Musca domestica; assembly: GCF_030504385.1. NCBI lineage: Eukaryota > Metazoa > Arthropoda > Insecta > Diptera > Muscidae > Musca > Musca domestica. The sequence continues at coordinate 19,541,351 of NW_026712383.1, forward strand.
TATTGACATTTCGTGGTTTAGGCATCGTTTGATTGCAAATATTTAAAGAGGAAAATATCAAATTTTAAAAATGCTCATAACTCCTTAAATATTGACGTTTCGAAGTTTTTAGCATCGTTTTGATTGCAGATATTTAAAGAGGAAAATAGCAAATTTAAAAATGCTCATAACTGCTTAAATATTGACATTTCGGGGTTTTAAGCATCGTTTTGAATGCAGTTCTTTAAAGCCTATTTTAAAAATGCTCATAACTCCTTAAATATTGACGTTTCGAAGTTTTTAGGATCGTTTTGATTGCAGTTTCTTTATAGCCTATTTTAAAATGCTCATAACTCCTTAAATATTAACATTCGGAATTTTAGCATCGTTTTGATTGCAGATATTTAAAGAGGAAAAATAGCAAATTTTAAAATGCTCATACTCCTTAAATTTTGACATTTCGGGGTTTTAGCATCGTTTTGATTGCAGTTTTCCTTATAGCCTATTTTAAAATGCTCATAACTCCTTAAATATTGACATTTCCGGAAATTTTTAGCATCGTTTTGATTGCAGATATTTAAAGAGGAAAATAGCAAAATTTTAAAATGCTCATAACTCCTTAAATATGGACGTTTCGAAGTTTTTAGCATCGTTTTGATTGCAGATATTTAAAGAGGAAAAATAGCAAATTTTAAAATGCTCATAACTGCTTAAATATTGACATTTCGGGGTTTTAAGCATCGTTTTGAATGCAGTTTCTTTAAAGCCTATTTTAAAATGCTCATAACTCCTTAAATATTGACGTTTCGAAGTTTTTAGGATCGTTTTGATTGCAGTTTCTTTATAGCCTATTTTAAAATGCTCATAACTCCTTAAATATTGACATTTCGGGGTTTTTAGCATCGTTTTGATTGCAGATACTTAAAGAGGAAAAATAGCAAATTTTAAAATGCTCATAACTCCTTAAATATTGACATTTCGGGGTTTTTAGCATCGTTTCGATTGCAGTTTGTTTATAGCCTATTTTAAAATGCTCATAACTCCTTAAATATTAACATTTCGGAATTTTTAGCATCGTTTTGATTGCAGATATTTAAAGAGGAAAAATAGCAAATTTTAAAATGCTCATAACTCCTTAAATTTTGACATTTCGGGGTTTTAGCATCGTTTTGATTGCAGTTTCCTTATAGCCTATTTTAAAATGCTCATAACTCCTTAAATATTGACATTTCGGAATTTTTAGCATCGTTTTGATTGCAGATATTTAATGAGGAAAAATAGCAAATTTTAAAATGCTCATAACTCCTTAAATATTGACGTTTCGGGGTTTTTAGCATCGTTTTCTATGCAGTTTTTTATTGCCTATTTTAAAATGCTCATAACTCCTTAAATATTGACATTTCGGGGTTTTTAGCATAGTTTTGATTGCAGATATTTAAAGAGGAAAAATAGCAAATTTTAAAATGCTCATAACTCCTTAAATATTGACATTTCGGGGTTTTTAGCATCGTTATCTATGCAGTTTTTTAGCCTATTCTAAAATGCTCATAACTCCTTAAATATTGACATTTCGGGGTTTTTAGCATCGTTTTGATTGCAGATATTTAAAGAGGAAAAATAGCAAATTTTAAAATGCTCATAACTCCTCAAATATTGACATTTCGGAGTTTTTAGCATCGTTTTGAATGCAGTTTCTTTATAGCCTATTTTAAAATGCTCATAACTCCTTAAATATGGACATTTCGGGGTTTTTAGCATCGTTTTGATTGCAGATATTTAAAGAGGAAAAATAGCAAATTTTAAAATGCTCATAACTCCTTAAATATTGACATTTCGGAGTTTTTAGCATCGTTTTGAATGCAGTTTCTTTATAGCCTATTTTAAAATGCTCATAACTCCTTAAATATGGACATTTCGGGTTTTTTAGCATCGTTTTGATTGCAGATACTTAAAGAGGAAAAATAGCAAATTTTAAAATGCTCATAACTCCTTAAATATTGACATTTCGGTGTTTTTAGCATCGTTTTAATTGCAGTTTCTTTATAGCCTATTTTAAAATGATCATAACTCCTTAAATATTGACATTTCGGGGTTTTTTAGCATCGTTTTGATTGCAGATATTTAAAGAGGAAAAATAGCAAATTTTAAAATGCTCATAACTCCTCAAATATTGACATTTCGGAGTTTTAGCATCGTTTTGAATGCAGTTTCTTTATAGCCTATTTTAAAATGCTCATAACTCCTTAAATATGGACATTTCGGGGTTTTTAGCATCGTTTTGATTGCAGATATTTAAAGAGGAAAATAGCAAATTTTAAAATGCTCATAACTCCTTAAATATTGACATTCGGAGTTTTTAGCATCGTTTTGAATGCAGTAGTTCTTTATAGCCTATTTTAAAAATGCTCATAACTCCTTAAATATGGACATTTCGGGTTTTTTAGCATCGTTTTGATTGCAGATATTTAAAGAGGAAAAAAAGCAAATTTTAAAATGCTCATAACTCCCTAAATATTGACATTTCGGGGTTTTTAGCATCGTTTCGATTGCAGTTTGTTTATAGCCTATTTTAAAATGCTCATAACTCCTTAAATATTGACATTTCGGAATTTTTAGCATCGTTTTGATTGCAGATATTTAAAGAGGAAAAATAGCAAATTTTAAAATGCTCATAACTCCTTAAATATTGACGTTTCGAAGTTTTTAGGATCGTTTTGATTGCAGATATTTAAAGAGGAAAAATAGCATATTTTAAAATGCTCATAACTCCTAAAATATTACATTTCGGTGGTTTTTAGCATCGTTTTGACTGCAGATACTTAAAGAGGAAAATAGCAATTTTAAAATGCTCATAACTCCTTAAATATTGACATTTCGGGGTTTTTAGCATCGTTTTGATTTCAGTTCTTTATAGCCTATTTTAAAATGCTCATAACTCCTTAAATATTGACATTTAGGGGTTTTTAGCATCGTTCTGATTGCAGATATTTAAAGAGGAAAAATAGCAAATTTTGAAGTGCTCATAACTCCTTAAATATTGACATTTCGGGGTTTTTAGCATCGTTTTCTATGCAGTTTTTTATTGCCTATTTTAAAATGCTCATAACTCCTTAAATATTGACATTTCGGGGTTTTTAGCATCGTTTTGATTGCAGATATTTAAAGAGGAAAAATAGCAAATTTTAAAATGCTCATAACTCCTTAAATATTGACATTTCGGGATTTTTAGCATCGTTATCTATGCAGTTTTTTTAGCCTATTCTAAAATGCTCATAACTCCTTAAATATTGACATTTCGGGGTTTTTAGCATCGTTTTGGATTGCAGATATTTAAAGAGGGAAAAATAGCAAATTTTAAAATGCTCATAACTCCTCAAATATTGACATTTCGGAGTTTTAAGCATCGTTTTAATGCAGTTTCTTTATACCTATTTTAAAATGCTCATAACTCCTTAAATATGGACATTTCGGAATTTTAGGCATCGTTTGATTGCAGATATTTAAAGAGGAAAAATAGCAAATTTTAAAATGCTCATAACTCCTTAAATATTGACATTTCGGGGGTTTTTAGCATCGTTTTGATTGCAGTTTCTTATAGCCTATTTAAAATGCTCATAACTCCTTAAATATTGACATTTCGGGGTTTTTTGCATCGTTTTGATTGCAGATATTTAAAGAGGAAAATAGCAAATTTTAAAATGCTCATAACTCCTTAAATATTGACATTTCGGGGTTTTTAAGCATCGCTTTGATTGCAGATATTTAAAGAGGGAAAATAGCAAAATTTTAAAATGCGCATAACTCCTTAAATATTGACATTTCGAGGTTTTTAGCATCGTTTTGATTGCAGATATTTAAAGAGGAACAATAGCAAATTTTAAAATGCTCATAATTCCTTAAATATTGACATTTCGGGGTTTTAGCATCGTTTTGATTGAAGTTTCTTTATAGATGTTTAAAGAGGAAAAATAGCTAATTTTAAAATGCTCATAACTCCTTAAATATTGACATTTCGGGGTTTTTAGCATCGGTTTGATTGCAGTTTCTTTATAGCCCCTTTAAAATACTCATAACTCCTTAAATATTGACATTTCGGGGTTTTTTAGCATCGTTTTGATTGCAGATATTAAAGAGGAAAAATAGCAAATTTTAAAATGCTCATAACTCCTTAAATATTGACATTTCGGGGTTTTTTTAGGCATCGTTTTGATTGCAGTTTCTTTATAGCCTATTTTAAAATGCTCATAACTCCTTAAATATTGACATTTTGGGGTTTTTAGAATCGTTTGATTGTAGATATTTAATTAGGAAAAATAGCAATTTTTAAAATGCTCATAACTCCTTAAATATTGACATTTCGGGGTTTTTAGCATCGTTTTTGGTTTCAGATATTTAAAGAAGAAAAATAGCATTTTTAAAATGCTCATAACTCCTTAAATATTGACATTTTCGGGGGTTTTTAGCATCGTTTTGATTGGAGTTTCTTTATAGCCTATTTTAAAATGCTCATAACTCCTTAATTATTGACATTTCGGGGTTTTTAGCATCGTTTTGATTGCGGATATTTAAAGAGGAAAAATAAAATTTTAAAATGCTCATAACTCCTTAAATATTGACATTTCGGGGGTTTTTAGCATCGTTTTGATTGCAGATATTTAAAGAGGAAAAATAGAAAATTTTAAAATGCTCATAACTCCTAAATATTGACATTTCGTGGGTTTTAGCATCGTTGTGATTGCAGATATTTAAAGAGGAAAAATAGCAATTTTAAAATGCTCATAACTCCTTAAATATTGACATTTCGGGGTTTTTAGCATCGTTTTGATTGCAGTTTCTTATAGCCTATTTTAAAATGCTCATAACTCCTTAATATGGACATTTCGGGTTTTTTAGCATCGTTTTGATTGCAGATATTTAAGAGGAAAATAGCAAATTTTAAAATGCTCATAACTCCTTAAATATTGACATTTCGGGGTTTTTAGCATCGTTTTGATTGCAGATATTTAAAGGAAAATATTAAATTTTAAATGCTCATAACTCTTAAATATTGACATTTCGGGTTTTTAGCATCGTTTTGATTGCAGATTCTTATAGCCTATTTTTAAATGCTCATAACTCCTTAAATATTGACATTTCGGGGTTTTTAGCATCGTTTTGATTGCAGTTTCTTTATAGCCTATTTTAAATTGCTCATAACTCCTTAAATATTGACATTTCGGGTTTTTAGCATCGTTTTGATTGCAGTTTCTTTATTCCTATTTTAAAATGCTCATAACTCCTTAATATTGACATTTCGGGGTTTTTAGCATCGTTTTTGATTGCAGTTTCTTTATAGCCTATTTTTAAAATGCTCATACTCCTTAAATATTGACATTTCGGGGTTTTTAGCATCGTTTTGATTGCAGTTTCTTTATAAGCCTATTTTAAATGCTCATAACTCCTTAAATATTGACATTTCGGGTTTTTAGCATCGTTTTGATTGCAGTTTCTTTATAGCCTATTTTAAAATGCTCATAACTCCTTAAATATTGACATTTCGGGGTTTTTAGCATCGTTTTGATTGCAGATATTTAAAGAGGAAAAAGCAAATTTAAAATGCTCATAACTCCTTAAATATTGACATTTCGGGGGTTTTAGCATCGTTTTGATTGCATTTTTCCTTAGCCTATTTTAAAAATGCTCATAACTCCTTAAATATTGACATTTCGGGGTTTTTAGCATCGTTTTGATTGCAGTTTCTTTATAGCCTATTTTAAATGCTCATAACTCCTTAAATATTGACATTTCGGGGTTTTTAGCATCGTTTTGATTGCAGATATTTAAAGAGGAAAATATATTTAAAATGCTCATAACTCCTTAAATATTGACATTTCGGGGTTTTTAGCATCGTTTTGAATTGCAGTTTCTTTATAGCCTATTTTAAAATGCTCATAACTCCTTAAATATTGACATTTCGGGGGTTTTAGCATCGTTTTGATTGCATATTTAAAGAGAAAAATAGCAAATTTTAAAATGCTCATAACTCCTTAAATATTGACATTTCGGGGTTTTTAGCATCGTTTTGATTGCAGATATTTAAAGAGGAAAAATAGCAAATTTTAAAATGCTCATAACTCCTTAAATATTGACATTTCGGGTTTTTTAGCATCGTTTTGATTGCAGTTTCTATTTAGCCTATTTAAAATGCTCATAACTCCTTAAATATTGACATTTCGGGGTTTTAGCATCGTTTTGATTGCAGATATTTAAGAGGAAAAATAGCATATTTTAAATGCTCATAACTCCTTAATATTGACATTTCGGGTTTTTAGCATCGTTTTGATTGCAGATATTTAAAGAGGAAAAATAGCAATTTTAAAATGCTCATAACTCCTTAAATATTGACATTTCGGGGTTTTTAGCATCGTTTTGATTGCAGTTTCTTTATAGCCTTTTAAAATGCTCATAACTCCTTAAATATTGACATTTCGGGGTTTTTAGCATCGTTTTGATTGCAGATATTTAATGGAAAAAATAGCAAATTTTAAAATGCTCATAACTCCTTAAATATTGACATTTCGGGGTTTTAGCATCGTTTTGATTGCAGTTTCTTTATAGCCTATTTTAAAATGCTCATAACTCCTTAAATATGACATTTCGGGTTTTTAGCATCGTTTTGATTGCAGATATTTAAAGAGGAAAAATAGCAAATTTTAAAATGCTCATAACTCCTTAAATATTGACATTTCGGGGTTTTTAGCATCGTTTTGATTGCAGATATTTAAAGAGGAAAATAGCAAATTTTAAAATGCTCATAACTCCTTAAATATTGACATTTCGGGTTTTTAGCATCGTTTTTTGATTGTAGTTTCTTTATACCTATTTTAAAATGCTCATAACTCCTTAAATATTGACATTTCGGGGTTTTTAGCATCGTTTTGATTGCAGATATTTAAGAGGAAAATAGCAAATTTTAAATGCTCATAACTCCTTAAATATTGACATTTCGGGGTTTTTTAGCATCGTTTTGATTGCAGATATTTAAAGGAAAATAGCAATTTTAAAATGCTCATAACTCCTTAAATATTGACATTTCGGGTTTTTAGCATCGTTTTGATTGCAGATATTTAAAGAGGAAAATAATCAAATTTTAAAATGCTCATAACTCCTTAAATATTGACATTTCGGGGTTTTAAGCATCGTTTTGATTGCAGTTTCTTTATAGCCTATTTAAAATGCTCATAACTCCTTAAATATTGACATTTCGGGGTTTTTAGCATCGTTTTGATTGCAGATATTTAAAGAGGAAAAATAGCAAATTTTAAAATGCTCATAACTCCTTAAATATTGACATTTCGGTGTTTTTAGCATCGTTTTGATTGCAGTTTCTATATAGCCTATTTTAAAATGCTCATAACTCCTTAAATATTGACATTTCGGGGTTTTTAGCATCGGTTTAATTGCAAATATTTAAAGAGGAAAAAATAGCATATTTTAAAATGCTCACAACTCCTTAAATATTGACATTTCGGGGTTTTTAGCATCGTTTTGATTGCAGATATTTAAGAGGAAAAATAGCAAATTTTAAAATGCTCATAACTCCTTAAATATTGACATTTCGGGTTTTTAGCATCGTTTTGATTGCAGTTTCTTTATAGCCTATTTTAAAATGCTCATAACTCCTTAAATATTGACATTTCGGGGTTTTTAGCATCGTTTTGATTGCAGATATTTAAGAGGAAAATAGCAAATTTTAAATGCTCATAACTCCTTAAATATTGACATTTCGGGGTTTTTAGCATCGTTTTGATTGCAGATATTTAAAGAGGAAAAATAGCAAATTTTAAAATGCTCATAACTCCTTAAATATTGACATTTCGGTGTTTTTAGCATCGTTTTGATTGCAGTTTCTTTATAGCCTATTTTAAAATGCTCATAACTCCTTAAATATTGACATTTCGGGGTTTTTAGCATCGTTTTGATTGCAGATATTTAAGAGGAAAAATAGCAAATTTTAAAATGCTCATAACTCCTTAAATATTGACATTTCGGGGTTTTTAGCATCGTTTTGATTGCAGATATTTAACGAGGAAAAATAGCAAATTTTAAAATGCTCATAACTCCTTAAATATTGACATTTCGGGGTTTTTAGCATCGTTTTGATTGCAGATATTTAAAGAGGAAAATAGCATATTTTAAAATGCTCATAACTCCTTAAATATTGACATTTCGGGTTTTTTAGCATCGTTTTGATTGCAGTATTCTATATAAGCCTATTTTAAAATGCTCATAACTCCTTAAATATTGACATTTCGGGTTTTTAGCATCGTTTTGATTGCAGATTATTTAAAGGAAAATGCAATTTTAAAATGCTCATAACTCCTTAAATATTGACATTTCGGGGTTTTTAGCATCGTTTTGATTGCAGTTTCTTTATAGCCTATTTTAAAATGCTCATAACATCCCTTAAATATTGACATTTCGGGGTTTTTAGCATCGTTTTGATTGCAGATATTTAAAGAGGAAAAATAGCAAATTTTAAAATGCTCATAACTCCTTAAATATTGACATTTCGGGGTTTTTAGCATCGTTTTGATTGCAGATATTTAAAGAGGAAAATAGCAAATTTTAAAATGCTCATAACTCCTTAAATATTGACATTTCGGGTTTTTAGCATCGTTTTGATTGCAGTTTTTTATAGCCTATTTAAAATGCTCATAACTCCTTAATATTGACATTTCGGTTTTTAGCATCGTTTTGATTGCAGATATTTAAAGAGGAAAAATAGCAAATTTTAAAATGCTCATAACTCCTTAAATATGACATTTCGGGGTTTTTAGCATCGTTTTGATTGCAGATATTTAAGAGGAAAAATAGCATTTTTTAAAATGCTCATAACTCCTTAAATATTGACATTTCGGGGTTTTTAGCATCGTTTTGATTGCAGTTCTCTATAGCCTATTTAAAATGCTCATAACTCCTTAAATATTGACATTTCGGGGTTTTTAGCATCGTTTTGATTGCAGATATTTAAGAGGAAAAATGCAAATTTTAAAATGCTCATAACTCCTTAAATATTGACATTTCGGGGTTTTTAGCATCGTTTTTGATTGCAGATATTTAAGAGGAAAAATAGCAAATTTTAAATGCTCATAACTCCTTAAATATTGACATTTCGGGGTTTTTAGCATCGTTTTGATTGCAGTTCTTATAGCCTATTTTAAAATGCTCATAACTCCTTAAATATTGACATTTCGGGTTTTTAGCATCGTTTTGATTGCAGTTTCTTTATAGCCTATTTTAAATGCTCATAACTCCTTAAATATTGACATTTCGGGGTTTTTAGCATCGTTTTGATTGCAGATATTTAAAGAGGAAAATAGCAATTTTTAAATGCTCATAACTCCTTAAATATTGACATTTCGGGTTTTTAGCATCGTTTTGATTGCAGATATTAAAGAGGAAATAGCATATTTTAAAATGCTCATACTCCTTAAATATTGACATTTCGGGTTTTTAGCATCGTTTTGATTGCAGATATTTAAAGAGGAAAAATAGCAAATTTTAAAATGCTCATAACTCCTTAAATATTGACATTTCGGGGTTTTTAGCATCGTTTTGATTGCAGTTTAAAGAGGATAGCAAATTTTAAAATGCTCATAACTCCTTAAATATTGACATTTCGGGGTTTTTAGCATCGTTTTGATTGCAGTTTCTTTATAGCCTATTTTAAAATGCTCATAACTCCTTAAATATTGACATTTCGGGGTTTTTAGCATCGTTTTGATTGCAGATATTTAAGAGGAAAATAGCATATTTTAAAATGCTCATAACTCCTTAAATATTGACATTTCGGGGTTTTTAGCATCGTTTTGATTGCAGATATTTAAAGAGGAAAATAGCCAATTTTAAAATGCTCATAACTCCTTAAATATTGACATTTCGGGGTTTTTAGCATCGTTTTGATTGCAGTTTCTTTATAGCCTATTTTTAAAATGCTCATAACTCCTTAAATATTGACATTTCGGGGTTTTAGCATCGTTTTGATTGCAGATATTTAAGAGGAAAAATAGCAAATTTTAAAATGCTCATAACTCCTTAAATATTGACATTTCGGGGTTTTTAGCATCGTTTTGAGATGCAGTTTCCTTATAGCCTATTTTAAATGCTCATAACTCCTTAAATATTGACATTTCGGGGTTTTTAGCATCGTTTTGATTGCAGATATTTAAAGAGGAAAAATAGCAAATTTTAAAATGCTCATAAACTCCTTAAATATTGACATTTCGGGGTTTTTAGCATCGTTTTGATTGCAGATTTTAAAGATAGCCTATTTAAAATGCTCATAACTCCTTAATATTGACATTTCGGGGTTTTTAGCATCGTTTTGATTGCAGATATTTAAAGAGGAAAATAGCAAATTTTAAAATGCTCATAACTCCTTAAATATTGACATTTCGGGGTTTTTAGCATCGTTTTGATTGCAGATTTTAAAGAGGAAAAATAGCAATTTTAAAATGCTCATAACTCCTTAAATATTGACCTTTATTTCGGGTTTTTAAGCATCGTTTTGATTGCAGTTATTTAAAGCCTATTTTAAAATGCTCATAACTCCTAAATATTGACATTTCGGGTTTTTAAGCATCGTTTTGATTGCAGTATTTAAAGAGGAAATAGCCTATTTTAAAATGCTCATAACTCCTTAATATTGACATTTCGGGGTTTTTAGCATCGTTTTGATTGCAGATATTAAAGAGGAAAAATACATTTTAAAATGCTCATAACTCCTTAAATATTGACATTTCGGGGTTTTTAGCATCGTTTTGATTGCAGATATTTAAAGAGGAAAATAGCATATTTTAAAATGCTCATAACTCCTTAAATATGACATTTCGGGGTTTTTAGCATCGTTTTGATTGCAGATATTGAGGAATAGCCTATTTTAAAATGCTCATAACTCCTTAAATATTGACATTTCGGGGTTTTAGCATCGTTTTGATTGCAGTTTCTTTATAGCCTATTTTAAAATGCTCATAACTCCTTAAATATTGACATTTCGGGGTTTTTAGCATCGTTTTGATTGCAGATATTTAAGAGGAAAAATAGCAAATTTTAAAATGCTCATAACTCCTTAAATATTGACATTTCGGGGTTTTAGCATCGTTTTGATTGCAGTTTCTTTATAGCCTATTTTAAAATGCTCATAACTCCTTAAATATTGACATTTCGGGTTTTTAGCATCGTTTTGATTGCAGATATTTAAAGAGGAAAAATAGCAATTTTAAATGCTCATAACTCCTTAAATATTGACATTTCGGGGTTTTTAGCATCGTTTTGATTGCAGAATTTAAAGAGGAAAATAGCCTATTTTAAAATGCTCATAACTCCTTAAATATTGACATTTCGGGGTTTTTAGCATCGTTTTGATTGCAGATATTTAAAGAGGAAAATAGCAAATTTTAAAATGCTCATAACTCCTTAAATATTGACATTTCGGGGTTTTTAGCATCGTTTTGATTGCAGTTTCTTTATAGCCTATTTTAAAATGCTCATAACTCCTTAAATATTGACATTTCGGGGTTTTTAGCATCGTTTTGATTGCAGATATTTAAAGAGGAAAATAGCAAATTTTAAATGCTCATAACTCCTTAAATATTGACATTTCGGGGTTTTTAGCATCGTTTTGATTGCAGTTTTTTATAGCCTATTTTAAAATGCTCATAACTCCTTAAATATTGACATTTCGGGTTTTTAGCATCGTTTTGATTGCAGATATTTAAGAGGAAAAATAGCAAATTTTAAAATGCTCATAACTCCTTAATATTGACATTTCGGGGTTTTTAGCATCGTTTTGATGCAGTTTCTTTATAGCCTATTTTAAATGCTCATAACTCCTTAAATATTGACATTTCGGGGTTTTTTAGCATCGTTTTGATTGCAGATATTTAAAGAGGAAAAATAGCAAATTTTAAAATGCTCATAACTCCTTAAATTGACATTTCGGGTTTTTAGCATCGTTTTGATTGCAGTTCTTTATAGCCTATTTAAAATGCTCATAACTCCTTAAAAATTTGACATTTCGGGGTTTTTAGCATCGTTTTGATTGCAGATATTTAAAGAGGAAAAATAGCAAATTTTAAAATGCTCATAACTCTTAAATATTGACATTTCGGGTTTTTAGCATCGTTTTGATTGCAGTTTCTTTATACCTATTTAAAATGCTCATAACTCCTTAAATATTGACATTTCGGGTTTTTTAGCATCGTTTTGATTGCAGATATTTAAAGAGGAAAAATAGCAATTTAAAATGCTCATAACTCCTTAATATTGACATTTCGGGGTTTTTAGCATCGTTTTGATTGCAGTTTCTTTAAGCCTATTTTAAAATGCTCATAACTCCTTAAATATGGACATTTCGGGTTTTTAGCATCGTTTTTGATTGCAGATATTTAAAGAGGAAAAATCAAATTTTAAAATGCTCATAACTCCTTAAATATTGACATTTCGGGGTTTTTAGCATCGTTTTGATTGCAGATATTTAAAGAGGAAAAATAGCAATTTTAAAATGCTCATAACTCCTAAATATTGACATTTCGGTTTTTAGCATCATCGTTTTTGATTGCAGTTTCTTTATAGCCTATTTAAAATGCTCATAACTCCTTAAATATTGACATTTCGGGGTTTTTAGCATCGTTTGATTGCAGATATTTAAAGAGGAAAAATAGCAATTTTAAAATGCTCATAACTCTTAAATATTGACATTCGGGGGTTTTTAGAATCGTTTGATTGCAGTTTCCTTTAGCCTATTTTAAAATGCTCATAACTCCTTAAATATTGACATTTCGGGGTTTTTAGCATCATTTTGATGACAGATATTTAAAGAGGTAAAATATTACATTTTAAAATGCTCATAACTCCTTAAATATTGACATTTCGGGGTTTTTAGCATCATTTTGATTGCAGATATTTAAAGAGGAAAAATCATTACATTTTAAAATGCTCATAACTCCTTAAATATTGACATTTCGGGGTTTTTAGCATCGTTTGATTGCAGATATTTAAAGAGGAAAAATAGCAAATTTTTAAAATGCTCATAACTCCTTAAATATGACATTTCGTGGTTTTTAGCACTCGTTTTTGATTGCAGTTTCCTTATAGCTATTTTAAAATGCTCATAACTCCTTAAATATTGACATTTCGGAATTTTTAGCATCGTTTTGATTGCAGATATTTAAGAGGAAAAATAGCAAATTTTAAAATGCTCATAACTCCTTAAATATTGACATTTCGGGTTTTTAGCATCGTTTTGATTGCAGATATTAAAGAGAAAAATAGCATATTTTAAAATGCTCATAACTCCTTAAATATTGACATTTCGGGTTTTAGCATCGTTTTGATTGCAGATATTTAAAGAGGAAAAATAGCAATTTTAAAATGCTCATAACTCCTTAAATATTGACATTTCGGGGTTTTTTAGAGCATCGTTTGATTGCAGTTTCTTTATAGCCTATTTTAAAATGCTCATAACTCCTTAAATATTGACATTTCGGGGTTTTTAGCATCGTTTTGATTGCAGATATTTAAAGAGGAAAATAGCAATTTTAAAATGCTCATAACTCCTTAAATATTGACATTTCGGGTTTTTAGCATCGTTTTGATTGCAGTTTTTTTATTGCCTATTTTAAAATGCTCATAACTCCTTAAATATTGACATTTCGGGTTTTTAGCATCGTTTTGATTGCAGTATTTATAACTTCCTTAAATAATTGCTCATTTCGGAATTTTTAGCATCGTTTTGATTGCAGATATTTAAAGAGGAAAATAGCAAATTTTAAAATGCTCATAACCCTTAAATATTGACATTTCGGGGTTTTTAGCATCGTTTTGATTGCAGTTCCTTATAGCCTATTTTAAAATGCTCATAACTCCTTAAATATTGACATTCGGGGTTTTTAGCATCATTTTGATGACAGATATTTAAAGAGGTAAAATATTACATTTAAAATGCTCATAACTCCTTAAATATTGACATTCGGGTTTTTAGCATCATTTGATTGCAGATATTAAAGAGGAAAAATATTACATTTTAAAATGCTAATAACTCCGTTAAATATGACATTTCGGGGTTTTTAGCATCGTTTTGATTGCATATATTAAGAGGAAAATATTACATTTTAAAATGCTCATAACTCCTTAAATATTGACATTTCCGGGGTTTTTGCATCGTTTTGATTTCAGTTCTTTATAGCTATTTTAAAATGCTCATAATTCGGGGGTTTTTTGCATCGTTTTGATTTCAGTTTCTTTATAGCCATTTTAAAATGCTCACTAATTCGGGGTTTTAGCATCGTTTTGATTGCAGATATTTAAAGAGGAAAAATAGCCTATTTTAAAATGCTCATACCTCCTTAAATATTGACATTCGGAATTTTTTAGCATCGTTTTGATTGCAAGATATTTAAAGAGGAAAAATAGCAAATTTTAAAATGCTCATAACTCCTTAAATATTGCGTTCGAAGTTTTTAAGGATCGTTTTGATTGGCAGTAATTTAAAGAGGAGGAAATAGCAAATTGTTAAAATTGCTCATAACTCCTTAAATATTGACATTTCGGGGGTTTTAGGCATCGTTTTGAATGCAGATATTTAAAGAGGAAAAATAGCATATTTTAAAATGCTTATAACTCCTAAAATATTTACATTTCGGGGTTTTTAGCATCGTTTTGATTGCAGATACTTAAAGAGGAAAAATAGCAAATTTTAAAATGCTCATAGCTCCTAATATTGACATTTCGGGGTTTTTAGCATCGTTTTGATTGCAGTTTCTTTATAGCCTATTTTAAAATGCTCATACATTTCGGGTTTTAGCATCGTTTTGATTGCAGATATTTAAAGAGGAAAATATCAAATTTTAAAATGCTCATAACTCCTTAAATATTGACATTTCGGTTTTTTAGCATCGTTTTTGATTGCAATATTTAAAGGGAAAAATAGCAAATTTTAAAATGCTCATAACTCCTTAAATATTGACATTTCGGGGTTTTTAGCATCGTTTTGATTGCAGATATTTAAAGAGGAAAATAGCAAATTTTAAAATGCTCATAACTCCTTAAATATTGACATTTCGGGGTTTTTTAGCATCGTTTTTGATTGCAGTTTCTTTAAGCCTATTTAAAATGCTCATAAATAACTCTCCTTAAATATTGACATTTTCGGGTTTTTTAGCATCGTTTTGATTGCACTTTTCTTATAGCCTATTTTAAAATGCTCATAACTCCTTAAATATTGACTTTCGGGGTTTTTAGCATCGTTTTGATTGCAGATATTTAAAGAGGAAAAATAGCAAATTTTAAAATGCTCATAACTCCTTAAATATAGACATTTCGGGGTTTTTAGCATCGTTTTGATTGCAGTTTTTTATAGCCTATTTTAAAATGCTCATAACTCCTTAAATATTGACATTTCGGGGTTTTTAGCATCGTTTTGATTGCAGTTTCTTTATAGCCTATTTTAAATGCTCATAACTCCTTAAATATTGACATTTCGGGGTTTTTAGCATCGTTTTGATTGCAGATATTTAAAGAGGAAAAATATTAAATTTTAAAATGCTCATAACTCCTTAAATATTGACATTTCGGGGTTTTTAGCATCGTTTTCTATGCAATTTTATATAGCCTATTTTAAAATGCTCATAACTCCTTAAATATTGACATTTCGGGGTTTTTAGCATCGTTTTGATTGGAGATATTTAAAGAGAAAAAATAGCAAATTTTAAAATGCTCATAACTCCTTAAATATTGACATTTCGGGGTTTTTAGCATCGTTTTGATTGCAGATACTTAAAGAGAAAAAAAAAACAAATTTTAAAATGCTCATAACTCCTTAAATATTGACATTTCGGGGTTTTTAGCATCGTTTTGATTGCAGTTTCCTTATAGCCTATTTTAAAATGCTCATAACTCCTAAAATATTTACATTTCGGGGTTTTTAGCATCGTTTTGATTGCAGATACTTAAAGAGGAAAAATAGCAAATTTTAAAATGCTCATAACTCCTTAAATATTGACCATTTCGGGGTTTTTAGCATCGTTTTGATTGCAGTTTCTTTATAGCCTATTTTAAATGCTCATAACTCCTTAAATATTGACATTTCGGAATTTTTAGCATCGTTTTGATTGCAGATATTTAAAGAGGAAAAATAGCAAATTTTAAAATGCTCATAACTCCTTAAATATTGACATTTCGGGGTTTTTTGCATCGTTTTGATTGCAAATATTTAAAGAGGAAAAAATATCAAATTTTAAAATGCTCATAACTCCTTAAATATTGACATTTCGGGGTATTTAGCATCGTTTTGATCGCAGATACTTAAAGAGAAAAAAAAACAAATTTTAAAATGCTCATAACTCCTTAAATATTGACATTTCGGGGTTTTTAGCATCGTTTTGATTGCAGTTTCCTTATAGCCTATTTTAAAATGCATCGTTTTGATTGCAGATATTTAAAGAGGAAAAATAGCAAATTTTAAAATGCTCATAACTCCTTAAATATTGACGTCTCGAAGTTTTTAGGATCGTTTTGATTGCAGATATTTAAACAGAAAAAATAGCAAATTTTAAAATGCTCATAACTCCTTAAATATTGACATTTCGGGGTTTTTAGCATCGTTTTGATTGCAGATACTTAAAGAGAAAAAAAAAACAAATTTTAAAATGCTCATAACTCCTTAAATATTGACATTTCGGGGTTTTTAGCATCGTTTTGATTGCAGTTTCCTTATAGCCTATTTAAAATGCATCGTTTTGATTGCAGATATTTAAAGAGGAAAAATAGCAAATTTTAAAATGCTCATAACTCCTTAAATATTGACGTTTCGAAGTTTTTAGGATCGTTTTGATTGCAGATATTTAAAGAGGAAAAATAGCATATTTTAAAATGCTCATAACTCCTAAAATATTTACATTTCGGGGTTTTTAGCATCGTTTTGATTGCAGTTCCTTTTTAGCCTATTTTAAAATGCTCATAACTCCTTAAATATTGACATTTCGGAATTTTTAGCATCGTTTTGATTGCAGATATTTAAAGAGGAAAAATAGCAAATTTTAAAATGCTCATAACTCCTTAAATATTGACATTTCGGGGTTTTTTGCATCGTTTTGAATGCAAATATTTAAAGAGGAAAAAATATCAAATTTTAAAATGCTCATAACTCCTTAAATATTGACATTTCGGGGTTTTTAGCATCGTTTTGATTGCAGATACTTAAAGAGGAAAAATAGCAAATTTTAAAATTCTCGTAACTCCTTAAATATTGACATTTCGGGGTTTTTAGCATCGTTTTGATTGCAGTTTCTTTATAGCCTATTTTAAAATGCTCATAACTCGTTAAATATTGACATTAAGAAGTTTTTAGCATCGTTTTGATTGCAGATAGTGTAAGAGGAAAAATAGCAAATTTTAAAATGCTCATAACTACTTAAATATTGACATTTCGGGGTTTTAGTATTGTTTTGATTGCAGATAATTAAAGAGGAAAAATAGCATATTTTAAAATGCTCATAACTCCTTAGATATTGACATTTAGGGGTTTTTAGCATCGTTTTGATTGCAGTTTCTTTATAGCCTATTTTAAAAAGCTCATAACTCCTTAAATATTGACATTTCGGGATTTTTAGCATCGTTTTGAATGCAGATATTTAAAGAGGGAAAATAGCATATTTTAAAATGCTCATAACTCCTTAAATATTGACATGTCGGGGTTTTTAGTATCGTTTTGAATGCAGATATTTAAAGATGGAAAATAGTATATTTTAAAATGCTCATAACTCCTTAAATATTGACATTTCGAGGTTTTATCATCGTCTTGAATGCAGTTTCTTTATAGCCTATTTTAAAATGCTTATAACTCTTAATATTGAGATTTCGGAGTTTTTAGCATTGTTTTGATTGCAATTTCTTTATAGCCTATTTTAGAATGCTCATAACTCCTTAAATATTGACATTTCGGTGTTTTCAGCATCGTTTTGATTGCAGTTTCTTTATCGCCTATTTTAAAATGCTCATAACTCTTTAAATATTGACATTTCGGGGTTTTTAGCATCGTTTTGATTGCAGTTTCTTTATAGCCTATTTTAAAATGCTCATAACTCCTTAAATATTGACATTTCGGGGTTTTTAGCATCGTTTTGATTGCAGATATTTAAAGAGGAAAAGTAGCAAATTTTAAAATGCTCATAATTTCTTATATATTGACATTTCGGGGTTTTTAGCATAGCTTTGATTCCAGTTTCTTTATAGCCTATTTTAAAATGCTCATAACTCCTTAAATGTTGACATTTCTGTGTTTTTAGCATCGTTTTGATTACAGAGAATTAAAAGTTTTAATAATTATAACAGAAGTCAGAACTTATTTAAATAATCGAACACTGGCTGACGGTATAATTCAGTAAGAAATATCTCATAACTTCCAATGTAATGGTTATGCGGAAGGTACATTGTTTTCATTACCTTTTTGATGATTTTCTTAAAACCACTCCTCACTCTGGTAAATATAAGAAAACCAAAAGTACACAAATACGCCAATTTGCCTTGCCTTATATCAGAAACATCGTAATTTTTATAACCAACTGTTGTCAATGACAGGAAATATTGGCGCATACCTTCTAGAGCATTTTTATACCCTACAACACTATGTGTTGGGGGTATTATAAGTTTGATTGGGCCAGAATTTATGTAACACCTCGAAATATTGGTTTCCCATATAGGAAAGTATACATGGATCTTCCTAGCTCGCCGAGCTGAGTCGATCTAGCTATGTATGTCCGTCCGTCCGTCTGTCCATGTTAATTTCTAATCACGCTACAGGTCGCAATTATGGCCCGATCCTTACGAAATTTTGCACGAAGGTGGGGTTAGCCTATTTCTTTTGGAGATGATCGCTAAATGTTTAGGGGTTGAAATGGACCAAATACTGAAAAAATGTCGGATTTTGCAGTAGCTATACAGGTCGCAATTATAGACCAATCGACGCAGAATTTCGCATGTAGCTAGAGTTTAGGGCGGGGAAGAAGCCTACCAATTTGGGTGGTCATCGGATAATATTTAGCGGGTAAAATAGATCATATTTTTTGTGTTGAAAAAATTCAAAATTTTTCATTAAACCGCGAATATTTTAAATCCCGGCGAAATCACAAAGCCATGACAAGGTTACTTCTGATCTATCTCTGATATAGCAAAATATGTGCGATATATATGTCTATCAAGGAAGATATGCTTGAAAGATCTCTTATATGTCGAGAACGGCTGAACTGATTTCGACAGTTCTCATTAATTCAGAATGGCCTCTTGACAGGAAAGAAAAAACATCTAAAAAAATCGCATAAAAATATATCTTTAAAGATGAAAATGTTGATTTTGTAAAATTTTCTCATATTTTTTCAATTTTGTCATATTTTTGGCATATTTTCATTTTGAATTAAACATTTGGTAATATTTCTACAGCTAACAAAACTAAGTACTTAGGATATCAGGCTATCATATACAGATCGCATTTATGGCCCGATCCTTACGAAATTTTGCATTTAGGGGTTGAAATGGACCAAAAAACTGCAAAATTGTCAGCAGGTCGTAATTATCGCCCGATCCTCACGCACATTTGAATGGGGGTTACCGGACATTACAAAAGCCAAGAAGTCTTGGATGACCATCCAAAAATATTCAATGTGTACCTATTTCACAACTATTTCCAACTTTTGTAGACAAAATACTAAAATATCCAATCCAGTGACTTTTTGGAGAATTCACAAATACAGGAAAGACGCACTTCTGACTATTTCGTTAACGCTGATTTCGTTGAAGAATATAGTCAAATGTCTGTATCTCATATAGATGCGTTTCAGTCAAAAACCAATAATAAATGTTAATCTTTTGCCACTTCTGAGAGATTATAGGTCTTTGGGAAATATTGGTTCCAGATCTAGGAAGACCATTTACGTGCAACATCTACCAATAAATTGGAAATGAGCAAATTAGTTTAAGTTGCTATTATTCGAAAATTAGAGAACGGAACCTGATGGTTTTCTTTTATTATTTGTCACAATATCTTGTGGAATTCTTTCGAGTATCTCGCCTATATAAACTGTATCGTTTATTATAGTGTTGTAGGGTATTCAACGGTCGGTCCCGCTCGACTGTAGCCTTTGCTTACTTGTTTACACCATACCTTTTTTAAGTTTTTATTGGGGAACATATAGAACTGTTTGAAATGCCCTTGTGACTGCAGTCTTCATAGCTCAGCATATACCTTAATCGTATGGTTTTTGGAGGTTTGGTGACAATTTAATGTTATATATTGTATCCATGATTACCAAACAAGCATCTGTATCTTTCTTTGAATTCAAATGCCGATTTGGTGGATAAACTCCATGTTTAAATACCGTTTTTTTAAGCCCGATAGAACTTGAAATTTTAAAAAAATAACACAAAAAATTAAATTTCAATCAAAAAATTTTTTTATTCGAAAGCTCAATACGTGACATTAACATTTGAAAATGATTTCGGGCATATGGGCACCGAGGCTGTTCTTGACGAAGGGCATTCTGGAAGTCCAATTTTTGGCCACTTTTTCGAGCACTGCTGGTCGCACGTCACGAATAACACGAACAATGCTGGCCTCCCAGGCGTCAATTATTGCTGGTTTATCAGTATAAACCAGTGACTTCACGTAGACTTCCCGTAGGAAATAATCGAGAGGTGTCAAATCGCACGACCTTGGAGGCCAATTGACATGTCCACTTCTCGAAATCAACTTATCGCCAAATTTTGATTTCAATAAGTCGACGGTTGCGTTCGCCGTATAGCACGTAGCGCCATCCTGTTGAAACCACATCTCTTCCGGATCAATGTCATCCATATTTGTAAACAAAAAATCATTGGTCATGGTGCGGTAACACGAGCTCCAGCCTCATTTTTGAAGAAATAAGGTCCGATGATGCCACCAGAGTGAAAACCGCACCATACGGTGCATTTTTCGGGATGTAATGGAGTCTGTGGGGTCTCCTGTGGATTGGTCTCACTCCATATGCGGCCAAAAATGCGCCTCATCGCTGAACACAATTTTGCGATAAAACAAAGAGTCATTTGCCAACTGCTCTAGAGCCTGATTTTCAAAGTAAATTTCGATAATTTCGTAGCGTTGTTCAAGCGTGAGTCTCTTTATGATGATTTGTCAGAGTATACTGAAACAAATAAAAAATAAGTTTCACCAAAATTAATTTTTTTGTGTTACTTTTTACAATTTAAAATTCTATCCAGCTTAAAAAACACCCTTTATTTTTTTGAAGCTTGCCAGGAAACAATTATATAAAACGATGGGAATTACGGAGCTTTATTCCAATTTCCTCTGAATTTTTTCCATAATAATATATTGCCCTCCCCATTAATTTATTGCTTTAAAGTTCTATTCCCTAAACATATCAAACTTAATAATTTATTTGTTTAATATTCAAGTGTCATGGTGTAGATATCCGTCAACAGACGAAAGTATCATGATATCACTCATTTTAAATAAAATTGCAAATAATTCATGTGTTGAAGGCACGTGTACTGTCCCATAACTGTCGACGAAAAACAGAATATTTTACGAAGTATTTTGACAAATCTCAATGTCAATTTTTTGGCGCAGTGACTCGCTTTTGACTGACATTTGATGTGTTTTTGCAATACATATGTCATTTTGGTTCATCATTTTTGAAAATATTCCTTTTGTTAGCAGAATCAAACACAAAAAAAAAAACACAGAAACAAACACTCAACAGCTATTTATAGTTAAGACAAATAATGTATGAAAATATT
The DNA here is from genome assembly GCF_030504385.1 of Musca domestica. Taxonomy (NCBI): domain Eukaryota; kingdom Metazoa; phylum Arthropoda; class Insecta; order Diptera; family Muscidae; genus Musca; species Musca domestica. The sequence continues at coordinate 19,563,158 of NW_026712383.1, forward strand.
TGTAGACTTGACTTCACGTGTCCCAGAAAGAACAACAACTTCTATTTTGTGGAAACTTCATTTATTATTAATATATTCGTTCAAAATGAATTCCGTTGCTGTTGCTGCTGCCGATGTTGTTGTTGTTAATTTTCCTAGCACGTATTTATGATATAAAACAAAACGTTGTCACGCAAACACGCTCATGAGCATATCTTGCCGGCATACATACACAGCCACACATACGACTATGACTCGCACACTTCGTGTAAGTGTACACATGAGTACACTTAAGGACATGTGAAATCACTGGGCTTGCGACAAACATCGGCACAGCTTAAATAAATATTAAGCGGCATATAATCTTAATAATTCTATACTTTCGACTTGAAGAAGAGTATTATCTTATAATGAACTTTTTTATACCCTCCACCTTGGAAAGGAGGGTATATTAACTTTGTCATTCCGTTTGTAACATCCTTAAACATTCGTCTTAGACCCCATAAAGTATATATATTCATAATCAGAATAAAATTCTAAGTCGATTTAACGATGTCCGTCTGTCTGTCTGTCTGTCCGTCTGTCTGTCTGTTGAAATCACGATACAGCCCACATTATTTGACGCAGAGCTATTTGCATTGTGTCTAGGATATTTGGTATTGAAAATGAGATATATCGGTCCACCTTCTGGTATAGTCCCCATATAACGGTACCTCCCGATATTCGGTATTTTGATGATTTATGCCACATTTTTTCACGGATTTGTTTGGAAATTGGTATTTGAAGGTCATAACGGGTCCCTGAGCGTGTAGCAACATATTGCATGTATAGGTCCCCCATATAAAGGTACCTCCCGATATTCGGTAATTTAGTTTTTTTTTGCCACATTTTTAACGGATTTGTCTAAAAATTGGTATTTGTGGGTCATAATGGTTTCGAGCTCCGGTGGCGAAACATAGCATGTATGGGTCCATGATTTGGTATAGCCCCCATATAACCGTACCTCCCGATATTCGGTAATTTGATGATTTTTGCAACATTTTTTCACGGATTTGTCTGAAAATTGGTATTTGTTGGTCATAATGGGTTCCAGCTCCGGTGGCGAAACATTACATGTATGGGTCCATGATTTGGTATTGCCCCAATATAACGGTACCTCCCGATATTCGGTATTTCGATGGTTTTTGCCACATTTTGTCACTGATTTGTCTAAAAATTGGTATTTGTGGGTCATAATGGGTCCTAGTTCGTGTGGCGAAACATTGTAATTATAGGTCTACGTTTTGGAATAGCCCCCATATAACGGTACCCCCCGATATTCGGTAATTTGATGATTTTTGCCACATTTTTTCACGGATTTGTCTGAAAATTGGTATTTGTTGGTCATAATGGGTTCCAGCTTGGGTGGCGAAACATTGCATGCTTGGGTCCATGATTTGATATAGCCCCCATATAACGGTACCTCCCGATATTCGGCATTTTGATGGTTTTTGCCACATTTTTTCACTGATTTGTCTAAAAATTGGTATTTGTGGGTCATAATGGGTCCTAGTTCATGTGGCGAAACATTGTAATTATAGGTCCACGTTTTGGTGTAGCCCCCATATAACGGTACCTCCCGATATTCGGCATTTTAATGGTTTTTGACACATTTCTTCTAATGTTGCTTCTTAATGCTTTTTTACTTGTTTTATTTTTAAATTTGTCTTGAACTTTGAAGTTATCTTAAACACCCTCAGTATTTAAATATGAAACAATAAAAATTTTATAACACCATTAACTCCTCAATATTATATTTTCGACCATATTGACTTTCATCATTTTTATATCCCTCCACCATTCCATGGAGGGTATATTAACTTTGTCATTCGGTTCGTAACTCCTCGAAGTACTCATGTCAGACCCAAAAAGTATATATATTCTTGATCAGCATAAAATTCTCAGTCGATTTAGCGATGTCCGTCTGTCTGTTGTTGTCACACTATCTTTAGAACGAATTAAGATGGAAGGATAATATTTTGCACACAGGTAGATTAAGTTGGCTCATGTCGGTCCACGTTTTCGTATATCCAGCACGGTACCCCTCAATATTTGGCATTTTGATGATTATAACGACATTGAAGACCACATTTTTTCAAATGTCGTATTGGAAGATCTTAATAGGTACTATAATCTATGACAAAAAATTGCATACGAACTATATGAAAGTACGTCCAAAACTTCGGTATTTTTAGGGCATTAGAGACATTATTCACCGGAATTTTTTCAAATTTCGAATTTGAATAGCGTACTTAAACCCACGGCGACATTATGCAACAGATTTGTTTTAAATATCGTATTTGATAGTCCTAATGGACATTACAGGCTATGCAAAAAATTGCATATAATGAACATTTCAACCTATGACAGAAAATTACAAATGCAGTTCCTCGACTTCGTATAGCACCCATGTAACGGTTTTCATTTTTCGACGATTTTTTTTTTTAATTTCTGCAAATCCTTCCAAATGGTAGATGGTATTAAAAGTTCGTCCCGGCTGAACTTATGTGCTTTCTACTTGTTAATTATACCATTAGGCATATGCCTTGAGGAGGTATATATAATTTGGTATGGGCAAGGTATGCCTCATGAAGGTTTTAGACCCCAGTTCTCTTTGAACCAAATCTGTCTCAGGACATTTGGAGTCGATATAACGATGTCCGTCCGTCTGATTGTCTACCTGGCTAATGCGCACGATAACCCTCGAAGGGAGTATCCGATTTGTTCTATAGTTAGTCTATCGAAATATTATTATCAAAACTTAGATCGAGTTCGGAGATGAGCAATATCGATCCACCCCATGGTGGTACCTCCCCCTCGAAATGGTCAAAAAATATATTTTTTGCATAGAAAGAGAAACGATAAACCGATTTTGCTCCAACTATGCAAATTCTAATATTAGCGTCAGTACAAAAATGGAGAATATTGCTCCACTCCATCAAGTACCTCCTCCGCAAAGCCTGAATATTTTGAAATCCGACTGTCTTCAAACTTCACACATCCCAATATTTTTATTTAACCAAGGTCTGGTGTTAAGATGGAATATATCGGGCCACTCCTTCTGGTACCTCCCCCACAAAACGTCGAATTTTTAAAAAAATATATTTTCGGCACAGAATGAGAAACGATAATCCAATTTTGCTCCAACTGTGCAAATCTTACTATTTGCGTCAGTGCTAGGTCAGGTGCAAAAATGGACAATATCGGCCCACTCCATCAAGTACCTCCGCCACAAAGGGTCAAGATTTTGAATAATTACAAATTGTATAAAATGGGATGTAAGAGTCCGATTGTCTTCAAATTTCACACATCCCAATATATACCAAAGTGTTAACATCGGTCCACTCGTTCTGGTACCTCCCCAACAAAGGGTCGAAATTTTGAATATCCATTAAGCTCATAAAAAGCGAAATTAACATCCGATTCCATTTAGACTTAGCACATCTGAATATTTGTATCAACACAGGATCTGTTATAAAGACGATAGTGATCGGACCATTCCTTCTGGTACCTCCCCCACAAAGGGTCAAAGTTTGAATAACCAAAACGTTTCGTCTGGGCATTGAATATGTCGGTAAGTCACTCGCCCACTGAAACATATTTTGAAATGAGCACGCTAAATTGGCTGTAACTCATGAATCAATAAACACATATATAGATAAGGGCCCTTGTAACTCTTGGGCGCAGCATGCTGTTTTGTGAGGGCGAACAGATATAAGACCACCGCTTTTTATACCCTACACCACAAGGTGGTCAGGGTATAATGTCTTTGTGCATTTTTTGTAACAGGCAAAAGGAAACGAGATAGACCCATAGTTCCTTTTGATGATCTGCATAGAATCACATTCTGAGTCGATTTATGCATGTCCGTCCGTCCGCCTGTCCATGTATTTTTGTAAACAAAGTACAGGACGCATTTATTACCCGATCCAAATGAAAATTTGCATAGATCATTTGCATGGCCCAAGGACGAACCCTATTTAAATTGGAGATAATCGGTCAAAACTTAGATATAGCTCCCATATATATCTTCGTTCGATTTGCCTTTTATTGTGTACCAAACGTGTAATATCAGCCCGAATGGTATGGAATTTTGCATATAGGTCCAAATTAGGCCTAAAAAAAATAAGTATGCCAAATTCGAAATCGGTTCAGATACAGCTATAGCTCCCATATATATTGTTCATCCGATTTGTTACTTTTGTCTTTCGCAGCCGTAATATGCACTCTGCAACAACAATATTTGGGGAAATATATCAAATACACCTCAGAAATATTTTTGCTAAATTTTATCGAGATCGGTTCAGATTTGGACATAGCTCCCATATATAACTTCGTCCGATTTACTTTTTATTGTGCACCAAACGTCTAATACTTGTCTGAATGTGATGGAATATGGCACTTACGACCAAATTGAGTCTAGAAGCTAGTGTGTCAAATTTGGTGAAGATCGGTTCAGATATAGCTATAGCTTCCACATATATTGTTCATCCGATTTGTTATATTTGTTACCCACAACTGTAATATGCACTCCGTAACAACGATATTCAAGGAAATATATCAAATACAGCTCAGATTTGGATATAGCTCCCATATATATTATTACCCGATTTTAAATTATTTTAAATTAATGGGCAACGCATGTCCGAATTTAAAAGATACAAATGCTTCGGCATGTTTAGTCCTTTGAACTTTAAATTATAATTATAATCATAGCTTGTATGATTGAATTCTCCCATAAAAACTTCTAATTGTTATGTGGAGCTCTACTAAATTAGCAAAGTGGTGTAAGTTATCAAAAAGTCGGCCCCGCCCGTCTTTAAAACTTTCTTTACTACTTTTTTTTTTTTTTTTTTGTGTTTTGTTTCTTAGCTCATGTACCAAAAATCAATGATGTACTCGCAAAAGTATATTTTTTTATTTTCTAGACAATAACAAAACAAGTAAATAAACAAGTAAGCAAAGGCTACAGTCGAGCGGGGCCAACCGTTGAATACCCTACAACACTATAATAAACGATACAGTTTATATAGACGAGATACTCGAAAGAATTCCACAGGAATTTTTTCAGTTTTTGGTCCATTTCGACCCCTAAATATAATGCGATCATCTCCAAAAGATATAGGGTTCTATTCTGACCCTAGCCCCACCTCCATTCTAAATTTCGTGAAGGGCCATAATTGCGACCTGTAGAGTGATTACAAATTAACATGGACAGACGGAGAGACGGACGGACGGACATACATAGCTAGATCGACTCAGCTCGGCGAGCTAGGAAGATCCATATATACTTTCCTATATGGGAAACCAATATTTCGAGGTGTTACATAAATTCTGGCCCAATCAAACTTATAATACCCCCAACACATAGTGTTGTAGGGTATAAAAACTGCATTCAATTTCAGACTGCTCTCATTTCTAAGCAGCTACTCAAATTATAACAGTGACAGCTCATTATATTGTATACAAGCGTACTAAAGCAGTTTGGCGAGAATTTTGCAGAAAAAAATTATTCGTGATGGAATTCAAGCGTGATAGTGTGATTTCTTTATATTTGGCTGGAAAACTACTAGCGGCTATCGCTAGAGCACTCCAGCATTCAAATGTGAATAAATCTTTTGTGTCTCGTACCATCGCTCGTTACCGTGATACTGGTAGCGTAGCCAGACGTCAAGGAAGTGGATGGAAGAAAACAGCAATATCAGCAGAAATGATTCGAAAAGTAAAGAAGCGACATGATCGAAGCCCGTGTCGCAGTGGCCGAAAAATGGCTCGTGAGCTGAAAATATCGCAATATTCCATTCTGCAAATATTGAAAAATGAGCTCGGGGTAAAGCCATTGAAATTCCAAAAAGTGTAAGAACTTACACCGCAACAGAAAGAAACTAGACTCAAAAGAGCTAAAAAGTTACTTCGCTTGGTCGAAAGTGGTGAACTGCCAAATTTGGTTTTGTCCGATGAGAAAACATTCGTTGTCCAGCAGTTTGTATAAAAACAAAATGATCGTGTTTACTTGCCAAAGAAGTCAGCTGAAAATGTGCACCTTCGGTTGGCCACCAGAACTAAAGCGCCGGCCATGGTGATGGTGTGGGCCGCCATAACAGCCGATGGTCACTCTCCGCTTGTATTAATCGACCGAGGCATCAGAATAAATGCCGAATATTATCGAATATATCGCGAAAATATTCTGTAGGGTGCATTTTGGGCGCTGACCTTGGACACTCCAACAGGACTCGGCACCATCGTACTCAGCACGCGCCACCCAAGAATGCTTACAAAATTCATTTCCAGCGCACAGTGGCCACCAAAATCTCCGGATACCAATCTGTTGGACTATTGTGTCTGGAGTATTTTGGAAAACAAGGTTGACACTAAAAATACCAAAGTGTCGATCACCTCAACAGAGCAACATTCGGGAGCGTGTGACGGTTTCATTGGCCGTTTGAAGGCCATAATTTGTGCCAAAAGTGACCGATTCGAACAAATCTAAACTTGTTCTAAAATTTAATACTATTTCCCACATTTTTTCTTTCAAAATGAAAATATGATGGCGTTTGACTTTGTTGCAGTTTTTTTATCTCACCCATGAAAGTTCACAATTTTCCATACTTTTATCTGTCATAATTTGAGAAATAAGTTGCTGATTCTTTACAACTTGCTATATCTAAATATTTCTCTCAACCAAAAACCTGAGGTGAATGTGGAATTTATGATTTCGCATAAAAGTCGATATAAATGTTCTATTTTCTTGTAATTTTGCCTATACCAATACTTTTATGTGCATTAGATGAGGTTAAATACACATACAGTGGTGGCCATATCATATGCAACTAAGATTCATCTACGTTAAAAGGCTATATAAATTTGTAAATTTCACAACGAAGTATATAAAGATGGGTTAATTATAGTCAATACGTTCTTACGATTTCAAATTATTATCAAAATGTGCAGCTTTTGTTTATATCTCTATGTTCACAGGTGTTTTGTTGACAAATATGAAATTTGGTGTGGTCAAAACATATGCAACTTTATATATTTGGTTTAAATAACGGCATTTTTACAATTTCCTTTGTTCTATTGTTCTTCTTATTATTAGCTAGAGACACTGCGTAAAGAGATTTAAAGCTACCTTCACATTTTTATTGCGTTGTTTTTTCACAAAGCTACAATAGAGTTTGGTCAAAAATGGCACGCGATAAATTTGGATTTGAGCTCTGACAACGAATTGTGACTGCGTATTCTTCTGGATTATCACAGAAATGTATTGCCGAGAAATATACCGTTCATAAAAGCTCCATATCGCGCATCATTAATAATTACAAAAAAAATTCACAAGTCTCTGTTATACACCGTGGTGGTCGAAGTCGAAAAACAAGCGATCGGACGGACAAATTAATAATCAGACACGTGAAAAAAGACCCATTTATATCTTCCTCTAAGATAGTGGAAAGATTTCAGTTGCCAGTTTCTGCTCGCACCATCCGTAGAAGACTTTTACAAGCCTCCCTCTGCGCAAGACGTCCTGCAAAAAAACCACTGATATCGAAGCGAAACCAGAAAAAGCGTTTGGAATTTGCTAAAGCTCATATAAATTGGACAGAGAGTAAATGGAGAACTATATTATTTAGTGATGAGTCCAAATTTAACATCATTGGTAGCGATGGCATGTGCTATGTAAGGCGACCAGAAGGAAAACGACTCGAAGCACGTTACTGTAAAAAAACGGTCAAGCATGGAGGGGGCAATATAATGGTGTGGGGTTGTTTTTCTGGTGCTGGAGTTGGCCCCCTACATAGAATTGTTGGTATTATGGATAGATTTATGTATAAAGACATATTGCAAAGGGTAATGCTCCCATTCGCAGAATATAATATGCCATTGCGGTGGGTCTTTCAACTGGACAACGACCCCAAACACGCTTCGAAGGTGGTCAAATCGTGGTTTGCCGATAATAGAGTTACGGTAATGGAATGGCCACCCCAATCCCCAGATTTAAACCCAATAGAGAACCTGTGGGAAATCGTAAACAAAAAAATTGATCGAGAAAATTGTACAAGTTTAGATGTTTTATTTTGCCGGCTGGAAGATGCCTGGAAATCAATCCCAAAAAGCGTCATTGACAATCTTATAGCGTCAATGCCTCGAAGATGTCAGGCTGTAATCAACAACAACGGATTTGCAACAAAATATTAACTTTATTTGCACTTTACTGAGCTCGATTTAATTAGTTGCATATGTTTTGGCCACTTCATAATAAGACTGAATATCTTTTTCTAATTTTTTTTATAAATGAATTGAATATCTATGGAGTATATGTTTTTTTTTCTTAAACTACAAGCAATAAAAAATAATATTTAAAAAAATAATTGCATAATTTTGTTTTCAGAAAAATTTTTCACGGTTTTTGGTAAAGGTTAGATTTCAGTTGCATATGATATGGCCACCACTGTATCTCATATAAAGTGAAGGATGTAACCAATATAGCTCCAACCTGGCATGTCGCAATATTTTGTATCATATTTGGTTAGGTCCAATACGAAATGGACAATATTGGCCCATTCCTTCGGAACCTACTTCATAAAGGGTCATCAATTTCAATAATCATAACAGAAGTCAAACTATATTTAAATAATCAAACATTGACTTCTGTAAGCAAAACCGACTAATACTATTTAACTTGTTTTTAATAAATTTTAGTACTTCTACACAGAGCCGAAAATACAATGACTTTTTTAACCATGTGCATGGTTAATTTTTTCATGGTAAATGTTTGAGATTACAAACACAAAATAACGTTATAGGGTAAGTGTGCCTAAGTTCGGCATGTCCCAGTAGTCGGCACTTTTTATTTTTAAGCCCAAATAAATTAAACTATTCTAACTAAATATATTTTGTTTACTTCAAATATATTGTCAGCTACCTTTGTGTAAAATTTCGCTAAGAAAAGATGATTTATTCTAATAAAAATTAAATTTTTGTCTGTGAATGTCCTCAACAATCCATATTCTTAAGAGAAGTACAATAAAGACGTCGAATCAGTTTAACTAAACAAAAATATTATATTTTAATGAATTAATTTATTATTATTATTAATTATTCTTACAAAAAAATTGGTATGCAGACTGTTGGAACATGCCATACCGACAATTGGCAAGCGGTGCCGACTACTGGCAAAAAAGCATTGTTTTAATAAAACTACAAATTTATGAAATTTAATGAAAAGTTATTAAAACTTTATTTATTATTAAAAAATTATACAAAATTTCGAATCTGAATAAATTAACTTTTTAATAATTGAAAAGTTCCACCCAGAATGGTGAGCGATTGAAAACGCGAAAATCCTAAAAGTGCCGACTACTGGTACACTTACCCTATAAGGTCAAATGTAGATGAAAAATAGTTTAATTAATATTGTATAAGGTTGTTGTTTTTTGAGAGAGACGGAAAATGTGAGAGATACATAAAAATTTAAAGTGCCTTCGGCTCTGTTGTGGTCAACAATTTTGAACTGCTTTGTGTTTGACGAAGTTCAATATTACAATATACGAAGTTGCAACGAATGTGACTGTCATATTCCCCCTCCTCCTCTTTATCGAATCTCTTTCTGTGGTCTGAATATGTGTAAGAAAGATCAAATAGACAATCACTTCTTTAGTTGGTGTTAAGTGGTGCAAGGGAGTAGTGCACGTGCTCGTGGGAATAGTGCTTGGTATAAAGGTAAGTAAAAGCTGGTGAAATTAACAAATATATTTGATTGTAATTTGTATTTGTTTTAATAGAAAACCCTGATACTATTTCAACATAGTAATGTGTTATTGCTATATTCAAATTGTATCAGATTTGTCTATCAAATAAACTATAAATTACAATAAAGAAACAAAAATAACGGTAATACATGAAAAAAACAAGCAACAACAACGTATATGCAGCGACAAGCAAAAATGAGGAGAGAAATAATGTGTGAGTGTTTATTCATACATATGTGTTCTTTTTGTCTTTGCTTGTGGCTGCTACGACGTACATTAGCGTATGCATTTGTCACCAAATGTACGTTGTTGTTGTTGTTGAAGCGACAGTGTTCATATTTATGTATATCTTTTTGTTTTTTCTTCACAGTTGTTTTTTTCTCTGGTGTCTTTTTTTTGGGTGCTCGTGCGTACATTTTTGGTAAGTTGTGACAATACTATTTGCTTTTATTAACTACTAGTTTCTTCTTCTGTTTTTGCAGTCGGTGTTTGGCGTTTTGTAGTTTTTTTCACAATGGCTGAGGAATATAATTTAAAATCACTCGGTAAGGCGTTAAAAAATAAAATTTATATTAAACATATATCTTTCTTTACCAGCCCTCCCTTAAATATACATACAATTTGTAATGGAAATATATATATTTTAGAAATATGCGGTATTAATAAATAAATAATAAATAAACTTGTAAAAATTACATTTTTCTTGTTTTATTCAAACAAATGTTAATTTATTATTAAAAATTATCATATGAACTGTTTAGACAAACTGACTATGAAATGTTATTATTAACAATTCTCATGGTTACAAAAATTTAACAGTGCATTGTTAAAACAACAATTTTTTTTTCAATATCAACAATTTTCGTGGTTAAAAAAGTCAATCATGGAATAGCTAAATTAACAATGATTATTTTTAAATACCAGTCAACAAGAAAATGTTTAAATTAACCTTACATAACGTAGACTCCAAATCATGTTTATTTATGGTTAAGCTAACCTTGTATAAGGTTAATTTTTTTCTCTGTGTAGAACACTTATGTCGAATTTCTAAAAACCTAGCCTTATCATATCCCTACACACGAACATTGACCCACAGCTTCAGCCGTTTCGTATTGAGTATTTTAGTATATTGATATCATCTGCTTCGCATTTTCCTCGCAATATGTGAAAGCATGTTCATTCTAGGCTTTTAAACATATTTCGTTTCATAATAATTTAGTCATATTTTTTCTCCCTATTTTTTTTTCTCTCTAACCATAATTTATGTATTATGGTTATATTAAATACCTGTGTCAATTTCCAATTACATTATCTTACAGCATCAGCAATTACCTGGCAATGAAAATTAATGTTTCATATTTGAATTTGTTCCTACATGGGCCTTACGATCTGGCTTATTTCGAATGAAAAGTCTGTGTGTGTGTCTGGGTGTATGCTGATATGTGAATCGAAGAACCAAATCGAATACCAATTAAAATTTTTTTACATCAATTTTAGATTTGAAACTTTTCTATTTTTTTTTTCTCTTTCTCTCTCAATTGCTTTTCTCGTTTATATGAATATTATCAGTTATGAAAGCTTACACAAATTATACAAAAGCATTTATTGCATTTATATTGGGGTGGAGCGAAATGTATGGGGAAAAAAACTACTTTGGTACCTCCATCTAATAAATGATTAGATGGATGATGGATAAAAAAATGGGGCTGGGTCGATAGAGCTCCCGTAACAAAAATAAGGTTTATATTGCGAATTTATATAAAGTAGATCATAACAATTATGAACCTTATTTGAATGCGTATCATGAATTTAGGGTCTATATCCAACTCTGAATCGATTTTCAAAAAATTTGAATGAGGCTTTTGTGCCCCTAGTACCAAATAACATTTCTGTGCGTAGTGCATGATATGAGGTTGATAAGTATAATATTACCAGGTAAAAAACATTAAGTTCGGCCGGACCAAACTTTAGTACTCTCCACTTTAGGGTAAAGGAAACATTAGAACCCATTGTGACCCACAAATACTGTCGCAAACGTCATCAAAATATCGAATATCGGGGGTACCGCTATAGGGGGCTATAGAAAAACGTGAACCTATACATACAATATTTCGGTAACAGAGCTAGAACCCATTAGAACACACAAATACCAATTTTAAGTCAAATCCGCGAAGAAATGTGGCAAAAATCATCAAAATACCGAATATCTGAAGAAACTTTTATATGGGAGCTATACCAAAACGGGGATATATACATACAATGTTTCGCCACCGCAGCCAGAACCCATTATGACCAACAAACACCAACTTTTAGACAAATCCGTGAAAAAATGTGAGAAAAACCATCAAAATACCGAATATCGGGAAGGACCGTTATATGGGGACTATACCAAAAAGTGGACGGATATATATACATTTTCAATACCAACCATAAAAGACACGATACAAATTGTTCTACTACATTTTGACGCTCTACATCAAATAATGTGGGCTGTATCGTGATTTCAACAGACAGACAGACATCGTTAAGTCGACTTAGAATTTTATGCCGATTTTGAATATATATACTTTATGGGGTCTACGACGAATATTTCGGGATGTTACGAACGGGATTACAAAGTTAATATATCCTCCTTTCCAAGGTGGAGGATATAAAAATATTTATTGGAGCAATAGATATACCGGACAAGGTTCACAAAATGGAAAATCTCGGTTGAAAATAAAACAAGTAAAAAAGCTGTAAGTTCGGCCGGGCCGAACTTTGAATACCCTCCGCCATTTGGAACGAATTGGGCAATTTAGAAAAATAAAATATTAAATCCATTATAAATTCTTCTACATGGCTAATTTTCAATACCAAAAGTCCTGCAGACATAATATATATTTGAGTATAATTTCATCCACCTACTTCATTTCGTTCGGAAGCTAGAGTAATTTCCACAGAGGGACAGTCGGGTGGACATCCCTAAATCGACATAGAATTTGATGCTGATCAAGATTATATATAGAATAGAAGAATATGTATATAGAAGCTATATAAAAATCTGAACCGATCCGGCAGAGGTATTTTCGAGCTGTATATGATGTCCGGTATCAAATATCTGTTGGTGGAGTACATATTACGCATGTGAGGGACTTTAGCACCAAATAATATGCAACATATATATGGGAGCTATGGCTATTTCACCAAAATTTAGGTACTTGCTTCTAGGCTGAATTCCGTTGGAAGTGTAAAAATGCAGTCCATTTGGGCTGATATTAGCCATTTGATTCACAAGAAACCTGTTATCGGATAAATTTATATATGGGAGTTCTATCCAAAAACTTATTCAATCTCGATAACATTTGGCAGATATATTTTTGAGCTCCATAAGTTATCTGGTACCAAATATCATTCTTGTGGTGTAAGGAACTCAAATCGGATGAAACATCGGATGCCTTCAAACGGCCAATGAAAACGTCACACGCTGCCCGAATGTTGCTCTGCGCTATTTTCACCATTCCCGGTGAAGCGCTTGCTTGAGGCGATTGACACTTTGGTATTTTTTAGTGCCAACCTTGCTTTCCAAAATATTACAGACACAACAGTCCAACGAATTGGTATCCGGAGATTTCGGTGGCCATTGCTCGCTGAAAATGAAGCGGGGAACCTCACTCATTTGAGTCTATTTTCTTTCTGTTGTGGTCTAAGTTCTTGTACCTTTTGAAATTTCAATCGTTTTACCCCGAGCTCATTTTTTAATATTTGCGGAATGGAATATTGCGATACGTTCAGCTCACGAGCCATTTTTCTGCCACTGCGATGCTGTTTTCGATCAAGTGGCTTCTTTACTTTTCGAACCATTTCTGCTGATGTTGCTGTTTTCTTACGTTCACTTCCTTGACGTCGGGCTACGCTACCAGTATCACGGTAACGAGCAATGATACGAGACACAAAAGCTCTATTCACATTTAAATGCTGGAGTGCTCTAACGATAGCCACTTGCGGTTTTTCAGCCGAATATAAAGAACTCACACTATCACGCTTGAATTCTATGACGAATATCTTTTTTTTTTTTTTGGAAAATTCTCACCAAAATCCTTTTTTACGCTTGTAGACAATATAATGTCACTAGAATAATTTTAACAGCTGTCAGGCGAGTGGCTTAGGAATGACAGCAGTCTAAAGTTGGTTGCAGTTTTTTTCATCATTTCATAATTTTTTCATTTCCAGCGCACAATGGCCACCAAAATATCCAGATACGAATCCATTGGACTATTGTGTCTGGAGTATTTTGGAAAGCAAGGTTGGCACTAAAAAATACCAAAGTGTCGACCACCTCAAGCCAGAGCTTCGCCGGGAATGGGCCAAAATAGCGCAGAGCAACATTCGGGTAGCGTGTGACGGTTTCATTGACCATTTGAAGGCCATAATTCGTGCCAAAGGTGACCAATTTCAAAAAACTAAACATATTCTAAAATTTGATGCTATTCCCACATTTTTTGCTTTCATTTCATCAAATTTTAATAAAAAAATGTAAAAATTATTGCATTTGACTTTGTTGCAGTTTTTTATCTCACACTGTTTGTCCGATTTTGTTGGAACTTTACATATTATAATAGCTGGTAGGAGAACTATAACATTGCCCCCTATTTTCTCGCAACTGTCCCACAAATGGACACTGTTTTCGATCAACCCTATTTTCAAACAAAATATCTATCAGATACGATGTGAATTTAAATTGGCTTATTATATTCCAATGAAAAACCGAAACATAGTAACAAGCACACTCACACATGCATGGTTATAGCAAAGTGGCCATGGTAATGTCCAAATGTAAAAAGAATACAACAAAAATGAAAATAGAAAAAAAAACAACGTTTAAAAAAAGAATAACCAACATCCACACAAACGTAAGAAAGAAGAAATGCTGAGAATATTTCTCAAACTAATAAAATTAATTGATTTGTATTCGAACTTCTGTGTCTGCATACTGATACACTAACACATGCACATATTAATGTACATTTTTGATTCTATTCCGTACTCTTCCACATTATTCCCTCTTTGCAAAATGGACAATATTTTGCAATCTAAGCATGTGTTTATATCGAGACCAATTATTATGATTCGTTTTATTTTTCCAGGGTATATTTTTCCGGAATGAATGTTGAAATTGAGATACTCGTCACATTCATGGTTTGTTGTACAAACCAATTGCTGTTGCAGTTTTACGATACCATTGTTGTTGTTGTTGTTGCTCCATTTAGTGTAATGGTTTTATAAGTATGCACAAGGTAATCGTAATTTAAAGAGGGGATAATAATAATAATTATTATTACGGGTATTTGTGTTCAATAGCAATTAAAAGGAGGGATAGAAAAACCAAACGAGAAAGTTAGAATTACAATGTAAAGTTGAGCGATGAAAAAATTACAAATTATATCACGGGAATGCGACGCATTAAAAATAATGTGGATAAGGAACAATCAGAAAATAAAGTAGTAAAATATCGTTAATAACCTCAGTCACGACGTAAGGAAAAGGAAAATGTTTAAAAATGCAAGCAAGGGAAAACAATTCAAAAAAATGTTTTGATCTTTAAATTGAAATAAAATGGGGGCTTCCGATTTATGTAGGCTATACCAACGCTTGAACCTGCATAGACAATTTTCTGCTGCATGGGGCTGTTGTCTATTGCGAATCATAAATCTCAAATGTTAACACTTTTTTTTTTTTGAAAAAAATTTCTCAAGTCGTTATAATTCTGGCTATGGAGCAATGCCGTAAAACTCCAAACTATTGGAAAATATGGCTACATTCTAAAATATTTTCTAATCTGAATATCAGGCTAATTAAGAATATACACACAGGCTTTAAATGATAATGTCGATGAGTTATAAGTGTTTGGTGTAAAAATAGTACGATCCCCCTCAAGACGCGACGGTGTCCTATATATGTGTATAAAATAGTTGAGTGATGAGTACCAGACTGATCCATCAACGCCCAGAAGAAACGGCTGCAGCTAGAATAGCTAGAATGTATATAAATGTAGGGGTGAGATTAGTCTCGGGCTTTGAAAGATGAAATGTAAGCATTCTAATTAAAGTAATACATATTTATCCACTTTTTTATACCCTCAGCCATATCCTCTCTAGCGGATATTTCATTTGATATAGCCAAAACGTGCCTCACCGAAATAAGACCCTAGGTCTCTTTGAACTAAATCGGTTTCAGGGCATTTGGAGTCGATCTAGCGATTTCCGTCCGTCTGTCAGTCTGGCCGGTTGGTGCACATGATAACGCTCGAAGGAAGTATTCGATTTGGTCCAAACTTGATACATCGTAATATTATTTTCAAACATAGATCGAGTTCGGAGATGGGTATTATTGGTCCAATCCATCTGGTAACTCCCTTCAAAAGGTTGAAATTTCCAAAGAAAATGTTTTACTGCACACAAAGAGAACGGATGATCAGATTTTGCTCCAACTTTGCAAATATTTGCATTAGTTCTAGTTCAGTTACGAAAATGGACAATATCGGTCGATTCCCACAAAGGGTCAAAATTTTAAATAATTATAAATCTTATAAAATGTAATGTATGTGTCCGATTGTTACTCACATCGCAATAATTTTATTAACTGAAATTCTGGTATGAGGATGGAATATATCGGTCCCCTCCTTCTGGTACCTCCCCCACAAAGGGTCAACATTTTACATATCCATGAAACTCATAAAACGCGAAATTAACAAACGATTCCATTCAGACTTGGCACATCCCAATATTTCTATCAACTCAAGATATGCTATAAAGATGGTAGAGATCGGACCATTCCATCTGGTACTTCCCATGCATTGAGTCAAAGTTTCGAATAACCAAAACTATTATAAAAACCGAAATAAGCATCCGGTTCTCTTCACATTTCACACATCCCATTATTTCTACTAACACATATCGGACCAATTTTTCTGGTACCTCCCCCACAAAAATTTAAATATCCACAAAGCTCCTAAAACATGATATTAAAATCCGATTCCGCTCAGACTTGGCGAATCTTAATATTTCTCTCAACACAAGATCTGTTATAAAATGGTAGAAAATTTCTTAAGGTACCTCCCTCACAAAGTGTCAACATTTTGAATAACCAAAACGATCTCAAAATTCGAAATAAACATCCGGTTCTCATCAAATTTCACACATGCCATAATTTTTACTTACACAAGACCTTACACAAGATGGGATATATCAGAGCACTCCTTCTGGTACTTCCAACATAAAGGGTTCAAATTTTTGAAAAACAAAACGCTCAAAAACGCTAAATAAGCATTCAACTCTCTTCAAATTTCACACATACAAACATTTTTGCTAAGGCAAAATCTATTGTGAAAATGATAGATATCTACCAACCCGTACTGGCACCTCAACCACAAATGGTCACAGTTTCAAATACTTATATTTGTCATAACATGCGAAATAAGTTGGTAATTCTAAACAACCTGCTATATCTATGAGTAAATGTACGAACAGTACTAAATGATACTAAATTTGGTAGAATTTGGTTTTGGGTGAACGAATAGTGCTAGAAATGCGCACTTCAGTCATACGAAAAGTACTAAATGGTACTACATTTGGTATTGGGTAAAAAGATCATTATGAGTGTGTAGGGTTGGGATTTGCAGGTGGTTTAGGAACAATATAATTAAAAAGCACGAAAAGAACTGAATGGTGTTAAATATGGAAGTTGGGAAAGGTATAGAATTGGAAAGCTGAAATTAAATGATGGTCATTGATGTTGTATAGGATAGGCGCGCAAAGGGCTTTTAGGAACTCGAGCAATGAGTGCACCGAATGTATAGAAGTATGTGTATATATAAAAGAGTTGTGAAATAACTCACTGAGAATCAGCGCCGAAACGACTGAAGCTGGAATATCGAAATATTGCAAAAGGGTCAGTTTCGGTGGTTGGTGTGATAAGGCTGTGTGTTTGAAAATTCTAAAATGTGTACAAAATGTACGATTTCTAATAAATTGTACTAAATTTGGAACATTTTGGTTTAGGTAGAACACATGAACTTGAAATTTTCGAATTTTATATTGGTGTCCCTGTTGTTTGTGGGTTTGAGTTAAAGAGGTGGTTTTGGAAATGTGTGCTACAAATGCACTAAAGGTAGTGAATAGTACTATATTTCTTCAATTTGGTATTGGGCGAACATATTGTATTTGAAATCTGAATGTGGTTTGCAAATGTGTAGTACAATTGTACGAATAATACTGAACGTTACTATTTATGGTAGTAGGTGAAGGTATAGAGATAAAATTCTGAAATTTGATATTTATATTATTGATGGTATCGGTGTTTGAGATTTGGTAGTAGATTGGAAATGCGTACTATATTTTTACGAAAAGTACTAAATGGTACTAAATTTGGTATTGGGTGAAGGGATAGGACTGAATTCCTCAAATTTGTTATTGAGGTCTCAATTCGTATTGTGATACGAAGGTGGTTTTGGTAATGTGTACTACAAATGTACGAAATGCACTAAATAGTACTAAATTTTCTATTGGATGAAGGAAAATAGCTAAAATCCTTAAATTTGATATAGATATCACTGCTGGTTTATGTGGTTAGAATATGGAGGTGTGTACTATAATTGTTCGAAAAGTACTAAATGTTACTAAAATTGGTATTGAGAGAACGGAAAGACCTGAAATTCTGGAATTTGATATTGAGGTCACTGTTGATTTCTAGGCTTTACATATGGATATGTTGAAATAGTTTCGGACGGAAAATCTGGACGTGGGTTCATTGCGCAATGGTTTTTTTAATATTCCCCACGGAAAACTTTAAAATGAAAGATTTTAAATATATTGCGAGTGTGTATCGATTAGATAATGAGGTGAATTTTGAAATCCGTATTTTTTTAATCAATTGAGTGTGTTTGGACATTAAATATTGATTTATATTGATCTTTCCATCACATCCTGCCAGTCGACTTATAAATCTAGTCGATTTTTTACGGCTATTATGAACATGATTTTGCGGAAAAATTTACGTCCACTTTAAGATTGTTCAGTACCAAAAAACAAAAAACCGGAAGTTGGCTTACATAATAAGGCCATGTCGCCAGAGCAAAAACACTTACTAATGATAATCTTTTTCCCAGTTGCCCAACATTAGCATGGATTCCAAAAACATGGTAA
The DNA here is from genome assembly GCF_030504385.1 of Musca domestica. Lineage (NCBI taxonomy): Eukaryota > Metazoa > Arthropoda > Insecta > Diptera > Muscidae > Musca > Musca domestica. Next base: position 19,582,104 of record NW_026712383.1, read on the forward strand.
TTAATTAATCAAATGTAGGTACATATAAGTTCAGCATTGAAAAATGGTCCTGATATAATATTGATCAGTAGCGGTAGCCCTTGAAGCTATTGCAGACGAGTTTTAAAAGTTGGACGTTAGTCTTATGTGAAACCTCCCAAGTGAAATATTTAGTAAGACGTGGAATCCTACTGTCGATTATTTAAGAATTTGTGTATATGCAAATTTCCGCCGTCAAATCCTCAGTCACAGCTTTCTGAATATACTTGACCATTATACCTACCAATGTCTTTCTAGCCAACAACCGACAAATGCGAAGCAGAAAAAGGTCTTTCAGACACAAAGGGTTGCAATCGTCTTAATTGAACTTATTCAGGACAATATAAGAGTCGGCATTAAGATTTACATCCAGTGGAGGAAGAGTAAGTATATATCTTACCTGTATATCAGGACAATAGAGAGCAATGAATTTTATTTGTGTCTTTTCACTGGGATCATACTCGGCCAGAGAGAGAGAGAGAGAAATAGAAAGAAGGAGGTCTAAACGTGAATACCTAGATCTACTCACATATCGTTTACGCCCAGATAAAATATATGCTAATGGTGTTACTCTCTTAATAGAACCTAATGTGCGAATACAACTTTTGAAGAAAATCCCAAAATGTATGAAATATTTTTGATAATATTTCAATAAAACAATACCAGAATTTCTTTCAAACCAACTGTCTCAACCAGTGCTCATAATTAGTCTCACGACAATGCAAACAAAAATCATTACATATTCTGACAGGTCATAAAAATTCAAAATTAATGTTACCTTTATTTACTGATATTTATGCAACACAATCATTGTATTCCATGGTGGCAAAGCAACTTTTCTGCTCCGGTATGCACCATAACTATAAATCACTTAAAGTATGGAAAAAATCCCTAAATCAAATTGTTAGCATGCAAAACGGCTGGTGGGAGCGTAGACGTGGCAGGACCACTTTCTACGTGTTGAAAATTTACTTAAACTATTCCCAATTCATAAAATTGCCCCCAGGAGGGCATTTTTGTTGTGTTGACATTACAATGCATGGCGTCTCGTGGCATAGCTGTAAATGTTCTTTTTTTTTGTTACATGGTCTAAATTGGCAGCCGGTGGTCGGATATGTCATTGTGTAGGTGTGTGTGTTTGAAATATGTTTACTTTTTCTGCCAACGTAAGTTATTTGTTCGCACGTCATTAAGAAACATACAGTTTCTGGTAAAGAATATTATCAATACATGTATATTTTCTAGTCCTGGATATATATTTTCTAGTCCTAATAACCCATTACAAGGTAATGTAAATATTCAGGATAGGATATTGAAAAAATAAATAATTTTCCTCAGTGTTGAGTAATGAGTACTTGTTACACAGTGTACGTGTTGGACTAAGTCTTCAACTCTTCCGTTTTATACCCTACGCCACATAGTGGTAAGGGTATTATGTCTTTAAGCATTAGTTTGTAACATGGAAAAGGTAGCGAGATAGATCCATAGTTACTTTTGAGGATCTTCATAGAATCACTTTCTGAGTCGATTTATGCATGTCACTCTGTCTGTCCGTCCGTCCATATATTTTTGCAAACAAAATGCAGGTCGTCTTTATTATCCGATTGTGATAAAATTTTCCAAACAATATTTGTTTAACACAAGGATGAACCCAATTGAAATTGGTGATAATCGGATCAGATATAGATATAGCTCCCATATATCCTCAACATATTTTGGGTTAATTGTGCATCAAATAGCCAAAATTGGTTCAGATATAGCTATAGCTCCCATATATAAGTTTCATCCGATTTAGTCTTTAAGTCACTCATATTCGTAAAATGCACTCCACAACAGTGATATTTGGTATCAGATATCTTATAGAGCTCGGAAATACCTTTGCCAACTTTTATCAAGATGGTTAAGATTTGGATATAGCTCCCATATATATCTTCAACCGATTTCGGGTTAATTGTGCACGATATGACCAATATCATTCCAAATGACCTGAATTATGGCACATCTGACTGAATTCTATCTAGCAGCAAGTACATTAAATTTGGTGACAATCGGTTCAGATATAGCTATAGCTCCAGTATATACGTTTCATCCGATTTGGTCTTTAAGTTCCTCATATTCGTAATATGCACTTCAGAAAAATGATATTTGGTACCAGATATCTTATAGAGCTCGGAAATACCTTTGCAAAATTTTATCAAGATCGGTTCAGATTATGATATAGCTCCCATATATATTCAACCGATTTCGGGTTAATTGTACACCAAATGGCCGATATAAGTCTTAATGATCTTAATTTTGATACATCTGACCGAACAAAGTCTAGAAGCAAGTACGTCAAATTTGGTAAAAATCGCTCCAGTTATTGTTGTAGGTTAGGTATATACGTTTTACCTAATTTGGTCTTTACGTCCCTCATATTCGTAACATGCACTCCACAACAATGATATTTGGTATCAGATATCTTATAGATATTATCACAATAAAATTTCAGGTTTATTGTGCAAATAATGGCTAATATCAATCCAAATGTAGTAGTACAAAGTATATATATATATTCTTGATCAGCACAAAATTCTATGTCTATTTACCGGTGTCCGCCCGTCTGTCCGACTGTACGTCTGTGGAAATCACTCTAGCTTCCGAACGAATTGATAAATAAATAAAAGAAGATAAAATTTTACTCAAATGTACATTATGTCTGCAGGACTTTTAGTATTAAAAATTAGACATGTAGGTTCATGTTTTGCTATAGCCCCCATATAGCGTTACCTCTCGATATTCGGTATTTTGATGATTTTAGCGACATTATCCACCGGTATTGCTTCAAATTTGGTATGTGAAGTTCGCAATGGATACTACATCCTGAGACAGAAAATTGTTTGTGCAGGTCCACGTCATCGTATAGCCCCCATATAACGGTACCTCCCGATATTCCGTATTTTCATGATATTAGCGACATTATTCACCAGAATTGTTCAAATTTGGTATTTGAAGTTCGTAATGAATGCTACAGCCTACGACAGAAAATTTTCTATGCAGGTTCACTTCTTTTTAGAGCCCCATATAACGGTATATCCCGATATTCGGTATTTTGATGAATTTAGTTACATTATTCACCGATTTTTTTAACTTCGCATTTGAATATTGTAATGGCTTATGACAAAAGTTACCTACACAGGTCCATGTCAGCGTCGTATAGACCCTAATGCAACAGATACATTCGGTATTTTGAAGATTATAACAGAATTTTAACGGATTTTATTGTTTTTGAGAATTGCCAAATTGGTTCCAAATGGTGGAGGGTATTCAAAGTTTACGCCCGGCTGAGCTTTTTTACTTGTTTTAATAAAATCTTTTTCGAAGTGATTTTACTGTATGGAAATGTTATTTGGTATAAAAGATAAAAATGTCTCCATCAAATGTAGTGAAAATAGATTCAGAATTGGATATGCCCCCCATATATTACTGCCCTCTGAAACCTAATTATAACTGCTCCGAAGCCAAAGGTTGATAGGTGGTATGATCTACTTCAAATAAATTTCCAATATAATTTTTTTTGTTTGTTGCGGGAGCTCTACTAAAACAGCATAGTGGCTTTTGACCTTTCTTTACTGTTTGTTGTGTTTTTTTTTTTTAGATAAGAATATTTCTTTAGGAAATTATTATTTTTTTTTTTTTACTTTTTTATAAAGAAATATAAATTCATTGCAAATGCGAAACCTCTCTAATTCAGTGGATCAACACTGTATTTTGCCCACATGCGCTTCTGTCACCGACAGTTGTAAATTCATGTTAACAATTTTATAATTTTAAATATAGGCAAAGCAGATAAAAGTTTTGTGTTGAGAAATAAACTTGTGTATTCTCTGTAGGAGTTGTTCTGGGGGAAATTAATTGCATGCAGACAATTAACTTCCTACACACATACACATGTTTATATTAAGATATATGTTTGAAATTTAAATTTTAATAAACACCACAACGTTGATTGACTGCAACTTTTTTTTTTCAATGCTACCCCTAATGTTGAATGTTGTCGAATACAGTCACAATTTTGATATTTTCGTGCTTTAAGTTCATATTATAATAATTTTAAATAGTAATTCAATTGTTTCTAGCGGCTATTTAAATTTTTCTAAAATATTTTCTACTCAATGAATTTGAATTATGCTAAATTACAGCCACTTTGACTGGAAAATATGATCAGTACCTTTAAAAATGGCTACAGCAGAGGGCATACCCATATAAAACTACTTGGCCATTAAGTTTTATATGGGTTATATAGCCAATATTGAACTCCTGGGAGTCAAATGGTGGACCTACATTTTTTGTAAGTTAAACCACGCAAAATATAAATATAAAATGCCAGATTTGAGCTCATTTTGTACCTAATTATGGCTGGTGCGGTAACTCTCAAAGGAAGTATCCGATTTCGTCGAACCTTGATATATCGCAATATTATTATCAAACTTAGGGGGAATTCGAAGATAAGCAATATCGGTCGATTCTTTCGGGTACCTCTCCCACACAAGGTCAACATTTTTAAATGAAATATCTTGCTTCTTAGAAAGAGAATGGATCATCAATCAAGTACCTCTGTCACAAATGGTCAACATTTTAAATAAATATAACTCTTATAATATGTACGATAAACTCCGACTGTCTTCAAATTACACACATTCTCAAATTTCTAAAAAAAAAATCTATTTTAATAGGGTAAGTGTACCAGTAGTCGGCACTTTTAGGATTTTCGATTTTTCAATCTTTCACCATTCTGAGTGAAATCTTTCAATTGCAGAAAAATAAAGTTGTTCAGATTTCAAATTTTGTTTAGTTTTCGAAATAATAAACAAAAATTTAATTTGTTTTTATTAAATTGGCAAAATAGTAGTTTTTTGCCAGTAGTCGGTACCATTTTCCAATGCTCGGCATGTCTATTTGCTAGTAGTCGGCATATGGTATTTCAGAAAAAAAAAAAATATTATTTTGTATATTTTTTTAATAGGTGAAATTGGTCAAAAATGATATTTTTCTATTAATCGGCACCCGCTGCCGACTACTGGCAAATCTTTTTTTTTCGTTCCTAATGTCGGCATTAGATAATATAACAGAAAAATGCTTGATTTGTATGTTTTAATTTATAAAAGTGGTCTTCAGACTGTTATTTACTATTATAAAATATTTCTCATTCCAAAAGTATTAAATTTAATTTACTTAAATCGTTTATTAAGTTGACGCCACCACTAATTTTTATACCCTCCACCTTGGAAAGGAGGGTATATTAACTTTGTCATTCCGTTTGTAACATCCTTAAATATTCGTCTTAGACCCCATAAAGAATATATATTCATAATCAGCATAAAATTCTAAGTCGATTTAACGATGTCCGTCTGTCTGTCTGTCTGTCTGTCCGTCTGTCTGTTGAAATCACGATACAGCCCACATTATTTGACGTAGAGCTCCAAAATTTAACAGAGCTATTTGCATTGTGTCTAGGATGGTTGGTATTGAAAATTAGATAAATCGGTCCACGTTCTGGTATAGTCCCCATATAACGGTACCTCCCGATATTCGGTATTTTGATGATTTATGCCACGTTTTTTCACGGATTTGTCTTAAAATTGGTATTTGTAGGTCATAGCAGGTCCCTGAGCGTGTGGCAAAACATTGCATGTATGGGTCCAAAATTTGGTATAGCCCCCATATAACGGTACCTCCAGATATTCGGTAATTTGATGATTTTTGCAACATTTTTTTACGGATTTGTCTTAAAATCGGTATTTGTTGGTCATAATGGGTTCCAGCTCCGGTGGCGAAACATTGCATGTATGGGTCCATGATTTGGTATAGCCCTCATATAACGGTACCTCCCGATATTCGGTATTTTGATGGTTTTTGCCATATTTTTTCACTGATTTGCCTAAAAATTGGTATTTGTGGGTCATAATGGGTCCTAGTTCGTGTGGCGAAACATTGTAATTATAGGTCCACGTTTTGGTATAGCCCCCACATAACGGGACCTCCCGATATTCGGTAATTTGATGATTTTTGCCACATTTTTTTCACGGATTTGTCTGAAATTTGGTATTTGTTGGTCATAATTGGTTCCAGCTTTGGTGGCGAAACATTGCATGCATGGGTCCATTATTTGATATAGCCCTATATAAAGGTACCTCCCGATATTCGATATTTTGATGGTTTTTGCCACATTTTTTCACTGATTTGTCTAAAAATTGGTATTTGTGGGCCATAATGGGTTCTAGTTCGTGTGGCGAAACATTGTAATTATAGGTCCACGTTTTGGTGTAGCCCCCATATTACGGTACCTCCCCATAATCGGCATTTTAATGGTTTTTGCCACATTTCTTCTAATGTTTATTTTACCCTAAGGTGGAGGGTATTAAAAGTTTGGCCCGGCCGAACTTAATGTTTTTTTACTTGTTTCTTTACAAACAAGCACAATCGCATGCGTTGGAAGACACTCACTGACGAAAACCGTTATTCTCTCGTAAAAAATGATCGGAGCTCATTGTTTTTTTACAGAAAGAGAGAAGAGACCACTGTTGACGTTTTTTTGCAATTATTTCATTATTTGGTCAATTCTATTCTTAGTTATTTAAGTTTAAATTTCAAAACTGCCGACTACTGGGACATGCCGAACTTAGGCGCACATACCCTATATTAAATTAAAAAAAAAAATAAAATCACCCTTTAAAGGCCAAGTTTGAAGATGGGCTATATCGGTCCATGATATCGTATAGCCCCCATGTACGGTACCCCCCGATATTCGGTATTTTGATGATTTTAGCCACATTTTTCAAAGTAAATTTTCTGAAACTCTACACAAGGAATTCTTTGTGAGTACTTTACCCCCCGAAAGAGAATTGTATACATTGGTCCACAATATCGTATATCCCCCCTATAACGGCCTCTCTCGATATTCGGTATTTTGATGATTTTAGCCACATTATTTAATGGAATTGTCTGAAAACCCACACAAGGGAAATAGAATTATCTATATACGTCTTCGATATCGTATAGTCCACATATAAAGATATACCCGATATTTTGATGATTTTACCCACATTTTTCAATGGAATTGTCCGAAAATTCACATAAGAAGTTCCTTGCGAGTACAATATTCCCTAGAAGAGAATTGTCTATATAGATCCACGATATCATAAAGCCCCATATAACGGCACCCCCTCCCCCCAAATACGGTATTTTGAAGATTTCAGCCAAATTTTTCAATGGAATTATCTTAAAATCCCCAAAAGGAGTTCCGCGTGAGTACATTATTCCTTAGAAGACTAAAACGTTCCTCCCGATATTCGCTATTTTGCTGATTTTAGCCACATTTTTCAACAGGATTGACTTAAAATCCACTTAAGGGGTTTCTTCTGAGTACTTCACACCCTAGAAGGTCCACGTTTTAGTATAGCGCCCATATATCGGAACCCTAATCGGTATTTTGATGATTTTTGCCACATTTTCCACGGATTTGTCTAATAATTGGTATTTGTAGTTTAACTCAAATTTCGTATTTGAGCCTCGCAACAAATAACAATCATTGTAGTATAAAATTGTCTATATTGGTTCCCGTTTTGGTATGGTCCCCATATAACAGCCTCACCCACTTTTTGCTTTTTGCGTTTTCCAAACGGTCTTACTGGTAGTTGTAGTTTAAAGTGGAACGCGTTTGAATACAGATACTTTTAAACAATTTTTTTTTTCTTTACCCAATGGTGGATGGTATTAAAAGTTCGGCATAGCCGAATGTAATGTTTATATATTTATTTTTTAATAATTCCTCCCGAAACGGCATTATGATACGCATTCAAATAAGGTTCGTATGATATGATATGATCTTTTTCACATGAATTCCCAATATAAGCTTTTTGTTACGGAAGCCATACTAAATGTGCATGGTGGTGTAGGGTATGATAATGTCGGCCCCACCCGACTTTTGACCTTTCTTTACCGGTTTTATTAAGTCTTTTCTAATACGCACTTTGCACAAATGATATTTGTTGCGAGAAGTTAGGAAAACTAAGTCCGTAAAATTTTGTATAGATCGATTCAGGCTAAAAAAACTACCATAAAATACTTACATCCGGACTATCTTAGTTGGTGATTTATTTTACATTAATATCACAAAAAGAGTATTTGTAACTAGTAGCTGTACGGAATATGCATAATGGTACAATGTATCATATGGTCGATCTTGACCGATTTTTGTAACTTCGTACCAAGTTAATTATTTATTTGTTAAATTGTTTTCTATTTTGAAATAGAATTTTGAAGCAGAATACTTTAAAAAGATATAGCCCCATATTCAGAAAAAATGTTACAAAAAGGTACGAAAAAACTGTGGAATCAATGTTAGATACAGGTATTGTGTATGTTTGATATCATTATGCCTTACAGGAAATATCATTCGCACTGATCTAAGTTTAACGACTTCCTATGTTATGTAACGAATTTCTCGTTCCAAATAAATATTTATAGGACATATTTCTAAATTTATTTCGAAGCTGTTCTGCATTAAATATATATCATAAATATGTTTAGTTGTCCATCCCCTTTGCTTTTCAAGAAATCATAAATTTGTATATAACAATCCGCGTGCCAACAGAAAGAACGACCACCAGCCTTATGTAAATACAACAAAGTTATGCCGTAAATCTCGAAATAAATATTTTTTTCTCGGCTGTCATTGTTCCATTGCCTTGCCAATAAATGACAACTTTTAAACTATTGAAATAACTCTCGTACCGAAAAAGTTTATTATTATTATTTTCGTTCGACTGTTTGCAAATAGCCTCTTTCATATTTTGATTTTTTGGCAGTTGCCAATACAATATTATCGAATGCTCCCCCTCCCCCATAATAACAAGGGAAAGGAAAAATGAAAAAAATATACATACAACTCAAATACACTACTCAAAGTTTATAAAACTTTTGTGATTTCTATAGTGGTTTTCATTTTAAGGAATTATTGGCTGGGATATTGAATCAAAATAAAAAAAATAAAATAAATAAATAAAACGGAAAAGAAAAATGCATTTTTACCATTGCTATTATATATTTACTTAGCCTTGGCAATAGTTTATTACATGGACTGGATTTAATTTCAGTTGAATTGCCAGGCAAAATATTGAATTTCAAAATTAATAATCTTTGGTCGTTTTCCCAGGTCAGTCTTTTCCAGGATACCTTTTGTTTTATTCCTTGGTTATTTTTCCTGGCATATTTCTTTGTTATTCGATTTTGTATTATTGTAATTATGTCATCGTTTTAATTGTCTCTTAATTGAACATGGTTGTCAGCTATGACATGACAATCTACTTTGCTGGTGGTATCTTTCCATTTAATTTCCATGACAATGCCAAGAATGACAGCTTCGGATCAAAGACACCCATCGCATTTATGTCCAAAAGTATAATTCTTAATGCTATTAGTTCTCGTTGACATGACACAAAGATGCCCCATAGCTTTCGTGTGTATGTGTTTGTGTGTGTAGCGCACTCTCCAAGGCAATGAAATTGTACTTCATAATCTGTGACATGAAACTTTACTTGCAGATTTGATCATATATGATGGCGGTATTAAGGATACAATTCGACAATTGGTTGTTTTGACAAAATTACGAAATTGGAAATGCGTACCAGGATTTAAGGACGGCAGAATATATTTAACAGTTTGTATAACTCCCAGCATGCTATGGGAAATGTTATTCATTTTCATCGATTTAAAAATTTAACATATACAGGGTTGCCCATATTCGACGGACGCATCTGGCAACGCCATAACTTTTGACAGAGATGTCACATTGCTTAATGACATACCGCGTTTGAAGCGTCAGTCCAAGCAGATTTTTACCATGAATAAATACACGCCACGCGAGCGCTCTGAAACAGTTAAAATTTACATTCTACAGAAAAAGTCAATTGTGAAAACTCAACGTGCTTTTAAAACATTAAAAAATGTAAGAAGTTCTAAGAACGCAATTTTCGACTGGTAAGGCTCTTTCTAATCCGAAGAGGCCATATAAAAGTCGACAAAGGCGATCGGCCGAGAATATCGCTGCCGTACGTGCCAGTGTTGAGAGGTCCCCAAGAACATCCCAAAAACGCCGTTCGCAGCAGTTGGACATGGCTCGGTCCATTTTACAACGGATTATTCGCATTGATTTGCATTTGTTCCCGTACAAAATTCAATTGACGCAAAGAATGTTTCCTGCGGACAAGCCTCGTCGATTGGAATGGGCCCAAAGAGTCATCGAAATGGCCGAAGATGACGAGCAATTTTGGAACAAAATTATCATGGTCGATGAAGCCCATTTCACATTGAATGGTACCGTAAATAAGCAAAATCGCCGTTTTTACGCCACTGAAAATCCTCAGGAGATTCAAAAAGTGCCTCTTCAATGACCGAAAATGGTCATTGGGCCATTTTTCTTCCAAAATGAAAATGGCCATGCTGTTACCATCAATCAGGAGCGTTATCGCGACATAATGACCAATTTTGTGATGCCAATTATTCGTTGAAAGCGTATGAGGCAGTTCTGGTTTCAACAAGACGGCGCTCCACCGCACACAAGTCGCATAACAATCGATTTTCTGAAGAATTTGTTTCCGGGCCGTTTGATGTCGAAAAGTGGTGATTTGGACTGGCCACCGCGTTCGCCCGATTTGACGCCGCCTGACTTCTTCTTGTGGGGATATTTGAAGTCAAAGGTTTACGTTAACAAGCCAAGGACCGTAGAAGAGCTCAAGGACAACATTCGTGAAGAAATAGCCGCTATTCCGGCCGAAATGTTGGCAAAAACGATGGAAAATGCAGCAAAAAGAGCACAATACGTCATCAGCGCCAGAGGGGGCCATTTGAGAGATATCATATTCAAAAATTGATGTAAACAAATCTACTTGGAACAAATTAAATGATTAACATTGCCAACCGCCAAATTTTTATTTGGGTCCGTCGAATATGGGCAACCCTGTAGATCTATACATACAAAAGAGTAGTGAAATAACTGACTGACTGCCTGACCTGGAATCAATGCCCAGACGAAACGGCTGAAACTACAATCTTGAAATTTTGAACGAGGGCCTTTGTCCGTAGACTTGTGATAAGCCTAAGTTTTTGAAAATCTGTTTTAAAGGGGTACGAAAAGTACTAAAATGCACTAAAAATAAATACTTTCTATTGGACAAACGGAACGAGTTAGAATTATAAAATTTGGAATGAGAGTCACAAGTGAAGTGCAGGATAGATGTACCAAAGGGTTTCCGGATACTCAAACGTTAATTTTTGTCAGAGGATGGAGCTAAAACTTTAAATTTGGAAATTTGGAGAGACAAGTTTTAAAAGTAAATTTCATATATGTAGGTGGTTTCGGAAACGTGTACAAAATATTTTTTAATGTTTTCGACTGACGAAAAATTGTAAACGTCGAAAATGTTATCTATATCTATAAAAGAGGAAAATGTTTGTATGTTTGTTTGTAATTTATGGACTCGAAAACCGCTGAACTGATTTTCCTGAAAATTTCCAAGTATACTACAACATTGCATGAAAGTAACATAGGCTATAAAATTTTTTTGAAATTCCACTTGGAACTGGAGATATAGCATCAGAATCGGAGGTACCTCTCAAAAATTTAAATTTTTTATGCAATTATCTATTGATCGATTACAGATACAGCCTTTTAATTTGGAATGTGACACGGAATTCGCAACAAAAATAAATTTTCCAAATTATACTGTAATCAGTTCAGATTTAAATATAGCTCCCATATATATTTTTGCCCGATTTCATGTATTTGATGCATTAAACACGTTGTGTACATCACATTTCAATGAAATTTGGAATGTGTGATGGAATTTTTTATTGAATTATTACTATTTATTATATTATTTATTATATTATATTGAAATCGATTTAGATTTGAATATAGCTAACATATACATTTTCGACCGATTTCGTTTATTTGATGCACCAAACACGATACGTATGTTCGATTCCAATGAAATCCGGCATGAGTGACTAAATTTGGTACAAAAATAAATTTGTCAAATTATATTCAAATCGGTTCAGATTTTTAAATATATTTTCGGCCGATTTTGGATATTTGATGTACCCAACGCGATATGTGTGTCAAAATCTGTGGTGGAATTTGGTACAATAAATAAATGTTGCAAATTATATTCAAATCGATTAAGATTTAAATATAGCTACCATATTTATTTTCGGCCGATTTCGCATATTTAATGCTTCAAACACGATATGTATGTCAAATTGCAATGAAATTTGAATTAAAGGGTACATAAGTACATAAAATTGTCAAATTATATTGAAATCGGTTCAGATTTGGAGATAGGTTCCATATATATTTTGGCCGATTTCATGTATTGTATGTACCAAACACGATATTTATGTCAGATTCCAAAGAAATTCTGAATGTGTGGCAGCTGTGACGGAATTTAGTGCAAAAAATCCAAATTATGTTGAAATTGGTTGAGGTTTGGATATAGCTCCTATATATATTTTCGGCCGATTCGGAATAGGTGAATATCAGAATGTGCTGTCGAATAAAAATTAATTTTCCAAATTATATTGAAATTGTTTGAGGTTTGGACATACCTCCCAAATAAGGACATACCTCCCAAAGGTGCGACGTAATTTGGTCCAAAAATAACGGTTGTCAAATAATATTGAAATTGGTTCAGTTTGCGATGTGATTGTGTCCCACAACGCCTTGGCTATAGTATTAGGCTAACAGTAAACAACTTCACAAAAATGTAATAGAGGATGCGATTATTATGGGGAATTATATTGCTACCTCGAATTCTCCAATAGCAATAGAAATTCCACTCAACTTCAAAAATTTGCAGTTTCCTGCACGTTTGGCATTTGCTATGAAATTAATAAATCCGAAGGACAAACTCTTCGTGTATGCAGACTAAATTTGATATGTTCCTGCTTTTCATATGAACAGCTATGCCTGGCATGTTCACGCGTTGGTAGACCGAGCGATTTGTTTGTTTACGTATTAAAGTCTTACGATAAATGCTTTTTTTCTTGAATTTGTTTTATTTTTTTTAACCACAAAATATTTGTATATAAAATTTTTAATGCATATGAAATCAAATGGGATAGCGAAGCGCACCGGGTTCAGCTAGTAACCTGTATAAGACGTAGAAAAACATCGAAAATATTTGAATATACCACATAGTATATCCCAAGTTGGTCGATAAAAGTGTGGGTCGCCTCATTGAAACCTTGCTGATCATTAGGATAAGGGTCTTGTGTAAATCTTCAAAATCTGACAATGTTGCCGTAAAACGTGAGGCTGGAATTTCGTTCTATGAAAATATGAACAGTTATAATAAGCTTGACAAATATTCAATCACCACACTTCTGTCATAATCTCTTATTATTTGTCTAGGTTTATGTATGATATGTTGGAAAAGTATGTCATGCCATCTATGGTACTAAATGTGCGAACTATACTCAATGAAACTAAATTTGGAACAGTTTGGTGCACGGATGAAGCTGGGATTTTGACATTTTATATTGGGATCCCTATTGGCGGTTCATTTGTGGTAACGATGTGGTTTCGGATATGGCTGCTACAAGTGGACGAAAAATACTAAATAGTACTATATTATAGTACAATTTGGTATTGGGAAAGCAGATAGTGCTTCAAATCTGAAATTTGGTATTAAGGCCGCTGTTCACGTGTAGCCAGGACATATGAAGGTAGTTTCGGAGATGTATAGTTTAAATGTATGAAAAGTACTGAATATTACTAAATTTAGTATTGGGTGAATAAATAGAGGTGAAATTGTGAAATTTGATATAAATGCCACTATTGGTACCTGGGATTGAGACTTGAAGGTGGTTCCAAGACCTCCTGTTTGCTATAATTGTAGGAAAAGTACTAACTGCTGCTAAATTTGGTATAGGAAGGAGGGATGGGTCTGAAAACCTCACATTAGATATGTGTTGGTATCTGAAATTGAGATACGATGGCAGTACTGAAAATGTGTACTATAATCGTACGAAAAGTACTACATTTTGTATTGGATGAAGGAATAGAGCTGAAATTTTATTTAAAGGTCACTGTTGGTATCTGAGGTTGGAACAGAAGCTGGGTTTGGCTATGCGTACTATAATTGTTTTAAAAGTACTAAGTGCTTTGTATTCGGTGTAGGTATAGAGCTGGACATTTGATACACATGTTACGGTTGTATCAAGATCTGTTCAGATTTGAATATAGCTCACATATACATCTTTAACCGATTTCGGGTTAATTGTGTTCTATATGGCTAATATCAGTCCAAACGACCTGAATTTTGACACATCCGACCGAATTCTGTGTAGAAGCCAGTACATCAAATGTGGAGAAAATCGGTTCAAATGTAGCTATAGCTCCCATATATATGTTTCATCCGATGTGGTGTTTAAGTCTCCCAGATTCGTAATACGCATCCCACAAGAATGAAGTTTGTAACAGATATTAGATACAGACCGAATATAGCTCTGCCAAATTGTATCAAGACCATATATATCTTTAACCGATTTCTGGATAATTGAGCACAAAATGCCCAATATCAGTTCAAATGATCTCTATTTTGGGAGATCCAACCGAATTCAGTCTAGCAGCAAGTACATCAAATTTAGTAAAAATCGGTTCAGATATAGCTATAGCTCCTATATATATGTATATATCCCACATAGTGTTTAAGTCCCTCACATACCAGTACCAGATAACTTATAGAGCTCGGAAATACCAGAATTCAGAATTGGATATGCTTCTCATATATTAGATCCCTCTAAAGCCAAACTATAACGGCTCTAAAGCCAAATGTTGATAGATGGTATGATGTCCTGCGCATAGTGGTATATAATATCATATAGACGTCCCGTCCGATTTTTGACTTTTCATTACTGTTTTACTCACGTGGTTTCCATATAAAAATATGTTTAAATGTTCAAAATTGTATTTGTATCATTGAACGCTGTCGAACTTTCAACATTTTTTTAAAGTTACAATGGTACATTTTCCAACTAACAAAAAGAGGACAATGAGATGTAACAATAATAACATTATTTTTGCAACAATAATATTTAATACCAATTTAAGTGGTATTTGTCATTTTTCAAATAACTACAGAGATGTTTTGCGGTTCCTGTCATTGATGCTATTGTTGTTCTTTGTAATAGCCACTTAACAGTTTGGAAACTGTAATGCGATTTGCTATTTTGATTTTAAAACGAAAGCGAGGGGAGCCAAAAAGAATTTGGGAATATTAATAATTATTGGCTAAGAAAACTGAACATTTGTTATTCTTATAAGTCATTTATTTTTAAAGACAATACAGGGTGAGTAGAAAAAATACTGCAACAAAGTTAAAAGCATAATTTTTAAATTTTTTTTATTAATGAGTGCGATGGTGCTGAGACCTGTTGTAATGTCCAAGGTCTGTGGCCAAACTGTATGAGTGGCCAAGACTTTAATACACCATCCAGAATATTTTCGCGATAATATTTGGCATTTAAGCTTATGCCACGGTCGATTAATCGGCTGTTATGGCGGCCCACACCATTACCATGTTCGGCGCTTGAGTTCTGGTGACCAACCGAAGGTGCACATTTTCAGCTTACCTCTTTGGCCCCTTTGGTAAACACGATAATTTTGTTTGTTTACAAACTGGTGGACAACGAATGTTTTCTCATCGGAGAAAACCAAATTCGGCAGTTCGACACTTTCGGCCAAGCGAAGTAACTCTTTAGCTCTTTTGAGTCTATTTTATACCCTACACCACAAGGTGGTAAGGGTATTATGACTTTGTGCATTTGTTTGTAACAAGCAAAAGGAAACGAGATAGACCCATAGATCCTTTTGGTGATCTGAATTGAATCACATTCTGAGTCGATTTATGCATGTCCGTCCGTCCGTGTGTCCATGTATTTTTGTAAACAAAGTAGAGTTCGCATTTATTGCCCTATCCAGATGAAATTTTGCACATATCATTTGTTTGGCCCAAGGACGAACCCTATTGAAATTGGAGATAATCGGTGAAAATTTAGATATAGCTCCTATATGTGTCTTCGTCCGATCTGCCTTTTATTGTGCACCAAACGTGTAATATCAGCCCGAATAGTATGGAATTTTGCACATACAACAAAATTACACCTGAAAATAAGTATGCCAAAATTTGATCGGAATCGGTTCAGATATAGCTATAGCCCCCATATATATTGTTCATCTGATTTGTTATTTTTGTCCTCCGCAGCCGTAATATGCACTCTGCAACAACAATATGTGGGGAAATATATCAAATACAGCTCAGAAATACATTTGCTAAATTTTATCGAGATGGGTTCAGATTTGGATAAAGCTCCCATATATAACTTCGTCCGATTTACCTTTTATTGTGCACCAATCGTCTAACATTTGCCCAAATGGGATGACATTTGGCACATGCGACGGAATTGAGTCTAGAAGCTATTATGCCAAATTTGGTGAAAATCGGTTCAGATTTAGCTATAGCTTCCATATATATTGTTCATCTGATTTGTTATATTTGTTACCCACAGCCGTAATATGCACTCCGTAACAACGATATTCAGGGAAATATATGAAATACTGCTTAGAAATATATTTGCCAAATTTTATCAAGATCGGTACAAATTTGGATATAGCTCCCATATATATCAAATGGGCAATACAAGACCGAATTTAAAAGATAAAAATGCTTCGGCATATTTAGCCCTTTGAACTTTAAATTATAATTATAATCATAGCGTGTATGATTGAATTCTCCCATAAAAACTTTTAATTGTTATGCGGAGCTCTACTATATTAGCAAAGTGGTGTAGGGTATCATAAAGTCGGCCGGCCCGTCTTTAAGGCTTTATTTACTGGTTTTATCTCACCCTGTATAACAGGTCTTGTGTTCATGG
This sequence comes from Musca domestica, assembly GCF_030504385.1. Classification (NCBI taxonomy): domain Eukaryota; kingdom Metazoa; phylum Arthropoda; class Insecta; order Diptera; family Muscidae; genus Musca; species Musca domestica. Next base: position 19,599,096 of record NW_026712383.1, read on the forward strand.
AAATATTGAGATATACCAAGTCTGATTGGAATCGGAATCAATGATTGGTTAATTTTAAAGCATAATGAGGATTATTTTAAAAATATAACGCTACTAGTAGAGCTCGCTGCCCACTCCGACTTATTTTATTTTGAGATTTTTCAACACATATAAGACTTTAAATGATTGTTAATTGCCATTCCGGAGTGTTTAGAATTCGTAACAGACTGTAGTAAAATATTTTGTTTCTGGACTATTGGAATACTGCTTTAAAATATAACTACACTTTGATTATGTCCACCTGAGAACTCAAATTACTTTATTAAAAAGTCCAATTAAATAATTATATTCCAATTAGTTAGTGGCTCTTGGAAAATTAAAATAAATCCATTTTCCCTGAGAGCCCCTTAAACCACTACCACTTTTTAAATTGTTCCCCACAGGCATTTAGTTTATAAACGATGTGACCATATATTCCATTTAAATAACATCAACTCGTAATAAAGTCTACCCTGAAAACGTCTGTTTACGTGGTTTATGTCGAAAGCACGTGCCTGGTTACAGCCGGTTGGGTTAATGTGACAGGAGTTAGGTAATGTCTGGAAGAAAGAAAAAAAAAAACCTTCCTGAAAAAAGGAATAAATAAAAACTTGCTATGTCCCATATTTTCTTGAGTTCTTTCTCGGTAAGTTTTCGTTGGCTTTTTTTCTTGTTTTGTCTACGGCAACCTTTTCAATGTTGTTTAGCACGTGGTCATGTGGCAAGTTATATTAATGTTTAACATTGCACATAGAATACAAACTAGAGTTGACCCTTTTTCCCCTTTCAATCAGAAATGATGGTAACAAGGTAATTGTGAATGATTTCATTTCTGAGCATCTGTATATAAATTAAAATATTTTGATAACACTTACTTACTTACGTATGCTGGCTGTATATCCTGTTGTTGGTTTTGTTTCTTGACTACTTCGGCCTTGTATGTGCTCTATTTACTTCGGTATATCAAGTATGTCTATGTATATATTCCTCCATTTGGTCAAACCACCTAAGCTTTGATTTACACTGTCAGGGCGTTAAAAAAGCTTTTTTGAGTTTTGTGATTATTATTCTTTTTCTAATTTTTGCAATTGCAATAGAACATTTATTAGTTTTTATAGTGCATTAGTTTTTACAGAACCGTCTGGTTAACATGTCCTAGAGCGGAAGTGTTATATCATATTAAAAGTACTTTCGACATGGAAATGTGGGTTCATATTAATTGGCTGCATGGACATTAAAAGAGCTATCAGATATATAAGCACCAAAACACTTATAAGATCATGAATGGTTTTCGTGTGGGTCAGGCTAAATCTATAACAAGTAAAGGTAATTAAACCATCCACTACGAGGGAATAATAGAATTTAATAAAACCCGTTCCGAATTAGTATCAATGCGGTTATAACATGATCTTAAATCTTAAATATCAGGAGGCATCTTAATATGAGGACTAATCGTAACGTGGACGTGGAATATATATCAAATCAACCAGTACTTTTATATGGAGCCTATACCATAATATAAATTGACTTCGAAAACTTTTCGTAAGTTTTTGTGCAACTCATTGAAAAACCTTTACTCTTAAAATTCACCTTTGTGTAGTTTCCCCAAACAGAGACTATTTCGATTTTTGTGCAACTCTTAATCCCACATCATAACAGATTCAATTCCTACTTAATACCCAATACATGAAATTAACTGAAATGACACTGTGTCATTGCATTGAAACCAAGTGAGGAAATATTTCGTTTTTTTTTTCCTCATTTGTGCTTTTTGTACCAAATTCGAGCATACTCCGTTTGGAAAAATTGTCTAAACCTTCAAAATACAGGGTACGATAAAAAACTGCAACCAAATTCAGACTATTGTCATTTCTAAGCCACTCGTACGACAGCTGTTAAAATTTATCCATTGATAGCTCATTCTATTGTTTACAAGCGTACAAAATCATTTTGGTGAGAATTTTGAAGAAAAAAGTTATTCGTGATACCGTTACCGTGATACTGGTAGCGTAGACCAACATCAAGGAAATGGACGAAAGAAAACAGCAACATCAGCAGAAAAGGTTCGAAAAGTAAAGAAGCGACTTGATCGAAACCCGCGTCGCCGTGGCCGAAAACTGGCTCGTGGGCTGAACATATTACAATATTCCATTCGGCAATAATTAAAAAATTTACTTCAAAAGGGCTCAGCTGAAAATCTGCACCTTCGGTTGGCCACGAGAATTTAAGCGCCGTCCATGGTGATGGTGTGGGCCGCCATAAAATCCGATGGTCGCTCTCCGCTCGTATTGATCGACCGTGGCATCAGAATAAATGTCCAATATTACCGGGAACATATTCTGAAGGGTGTGTTAAAGCCTTGGGCACGCAAACATTTTGGCCGCATACCTTGGACAATCCAACAGGACTCAGCACTATCGCACTCAGCACGCGCCACTCAAGAATGATTACAAATTGAGATTCCTCGCTTCATTTCCAGCGCACAATGGCCACCAAAATCTCCGGATACCAATCCGTTGGAGTATTGTGTCTGGGGTATTTTGGAAAGCAAGGTTGGCACTAAAAAAATACCAAAGTGTCGATCACCTCAAGCAAGCGCTTCGCCGAGAATGAGCCAAAATAGCGCAAAGCAAAATTCGGCCAGCCATATAAACTTTCATTCAATAAAATTAGAAAAAAAATTTAAAAATAATGGCGTTTGACTTTGTTGCAGTTTTTTATCTCACCCTCTATGTGGTATATGGTATAAAAATTGAAAAAGAGGCATACGAGGAATTATGCTCTATAACCCGTTTTTACACTCTTCACTATAGTATGTAGGGCAGATTAACATTGTCATTCCGTTTATAACTCATCGAAATGATCACAAAATATGTATTTTGTTGGTCAATTCTAACTTGAGTTGACTCTGCCCTTACATCTGCTATAGTCACTTCAGAGCCCAAAGCAAACTAAGACTTTGCACTGTATTCTGTTTTCATGTCATAGTTGAATTTTGTCTTCATGTCCATATAGTTTCGATATTTCAAACTAAAGTCAATAAAATCAGGCAAAATTTTGAACGCAGTTGTCTGAAATATGATGTCTAACGTTATATCTCTGTCAGGCAATGTGTAGTTATATCACGTTTACCTTTTATCCCAAATATAATGACATTTTCAATATCCGGTATTTTGATGATATTAGCCTCATTTGTCAAAAGAATTGCCTAGAATTCAATATGTGAGGTAAATAATCGCTACTAATACCCCTAGGAGAAAATATCTACACTATCTTCTACCGTTTCCAAATAACTCCTATTAAAGATTTTCAATGGAATGGTATATAATTTGAAAATTGAAGCTCGTTATAATTTATCAATTCTTCTGGCAGAAAAATTGTTATATATATAGGTAGGCGTTTTTGTATATCCCCTAAATAACATCAGCTTCCGAAATCCAATTTGTAATGATTTTAAATCAGCGTTTCAATAGAATTATTTACAATGGACACGTAATAAAAATAATATAATCTCTATTTGACCATGCTGGTATTTTTATAATTTTTACCCCTTTTTTATACCCTCCACCTTGGAAAGGAGAGTATATTAACTTTGTCATTCCGTTTGTAACATCCTTAAATATTCGTCGTAGACCCCATAAAGTATATATATTCATAATTATCATAAAATTCTAAGTCGATTTAACGATGTCCGTCTGTTTGTTTGTCTGTTGAAATAACGATACAGCCCACATTATTTGACGTAGAGCGCCAAAATTTAGCAGAGCAATTTGTATTGTGTCTAGGATGGTTGGTATTGAAAATGCGATATATCGGTCCATGTTTTGGTATAGTCCCCATATAACGGTACCTCCCGATATTCGGTATTTTGATGATTTATGCCACATTTTTTCACTGATTTGTTTGAAAATTGGTATTTGTAGGTCATAACGGTGATGGTTTTTGCCACATTTTTTATTGATTTGTCTAAAATTTGGTATCATAATAGGTCCTAGTTCGTGTGGCGAAATATTGTATGTATAGGTCCACGTTTTTTTATACTCCCCAATATTCGGTATTTTGGTGATTTTTTACACATTTTTTCACGAAATTCTCTGAAAATTGGTAGTTGTAGAGTTCGTGTGGCGAGTCATTGAAATTATAGGTCCACGTTTTGGTATAGCCCCCATATAATGGTACCTCCTGATATTCGGTAATTTTTCACGGATTTGTCTGAAAATTGGTATTTCTAGGCATAATGGGTTCTAGCTCCTTTGGCGAAACATTGCATGTGTAGGTCCACGATTTGGTATAGCCCCCATATAACGACACCTCCCGATATTCGGCATTTTAATGGTTTTTGTCACATTTGTTCTAATGTTTCCTTTACCCTAAGGTGGAGGGTATTAAAGTTTGGCCCGGCCGAACTTAATGTTTTTTTACTTGTTTAGAGATTAAAAATTACAAATTCTTCCCAAATAAAAGATACACGCATTAAGTTTATGCTTCTTAGAAACAAAATACAATCACCGAATACTAAATCTCATCAAAATGGTCGTTTCCCTAATGTGCTGTTTGTAAAATCTGTTTTTATACCCTCCAAGTTTAAGTTTGTCATTCCGTCTGTAACACCTCGCAATATACATTTTAGACCACACAAAGTATATATATTCTTGAACATCATAAAATTCTATATCGACTTAGCAATGTCCGTCCGTCTGTGGAATTCACTCTAGCTTTCGAACGACATGAAGTAGGTTTATAAAATACTACTCAAATGTGTATTATGTCTGCAGGATTTTTGGCATTGAAAATGGACCATATAGGTCCATATAGCCCCCATATAACGGTACCTCCCGATTTTCGGTATTTTGATGATTTTAGCGACTTTATTCACCGGAATTGTTTCAAGTTTGGTATTTGAAGTTCGAAATTGATACTACAGCCTATGACAGAAAATTATCTGTGCAGGTCCACGTCTTAGTATAGTCCCCCATTTAACGGTACCTCCATATATGCGGTATTTTGATAATTTTAGCGACATTTTTTACCGGAATTGTTTCAAAATTGGTATTTCAAGTTCGTAATAGATACCACGGCTTAAGACAGAAAATGGGCCATGTAGGTCCACGTCTTCGTATAGCCCCATATAACCCCCCGACATTCGGTATTTTAATGAATTTAGCGACATTATTTGCCGGAATTATTATCTAATTTGAAGTTCGTAATGGATACTACAGCCTAAGCCAGAAATTGTCTGTGCAGGTGCACGTTTTATAACCCCCATGGTACCTCCCTATATTTTGATGATTTTAGCTACATTATAAACAGATTTTTTTTTCAAGTTTCGCATTTGAATATTGTAGCTTGTGACAAAAGTTGCCTGTGCAGGTCCACGTCGTCGTATAGGCTCTATTTACGGCTACATTTGGTATTTTAAAGATTTTAACAGAATTATTAACGGATTTTATTTTTTAAAAATTGCCAAACTCGTACCGAATGTTGGAGGGTATCCACATTTCGGCCCGACCGAACTTACAGCTTTTTTACTTGTTAGTATTGGTATCCCTTATAAATTATTATTTCAAGCACTAAATTCTTAATTGTACTCTCTTACATTCGTAATATTAAATGTATACATATTCACTTGTCTATTTGTCAATATAGCAAAAATGCAATTGCAACAAATTATTTTACTTCTAGACGTCTTAAATCCCTTTGCAATCCATATAAACAATTTACAAAAAGACACAAAAGTCAATCGATTTAAATTGAAAATGATACCCCACATAAAGTCCCTTAACTCAATTCTCAAAATCCAACATAACAACCACCAATTTAAAGCAAACCAGGGAATAGATACCACGCTTTAAAACAATATAAAATCTATATCAGCATACTTTATTAAAGTACCCCTGTCCCTCCACCCCTCTTGGTGGTTACACATTACAATTCCCTTTCAAAAATATGATATCACATATCCATCCATATCTGTATCATGATTTGATTGTGTGTTATCTCTAAAATCATTTGAATGTACGTGTCTGATTGCTCTGTCAACCAACGAACCTTATTATAAACGCAGCGTTCGGTACAACATGATTGAATAAGGGGATGTTTTGTATGTGAGGTGAGTGTGTGTGTGCGTTTGAGTTTGAAGTTGAAATAATGTAAGTGTATTCAAAATTTTCATTTCCACGAAGTAACATAATTATGGCCATGTGTTTTAGATGAAACCACCACCAACACCATTGCTTATGTTGGATGCCATTTCCATGTGACAATTTAAATTGTCCTTGACTAAGAGTAATGTACATTTTTTTGGAATATATTTATTTTTAGAGTATTTGCTATGTTGTTAGCAATGCTTTCCAGATTAAGAAACATTGTAACGTGGTCTATGCGCAATAATGGCGAATTGATTTTCTAAGGTCGATAAAAAAAACGAATTAAGGTTGACATATTTAATTTGCATATTATGTGGAATGGAATATGGGTGAGTTGTAGTGGGATATATGAAGTAGGCTTCACACATAATAGGCTGTCATAAATACTGAAACTTGTTTTGTTATTGTTTTACAGAAACTTTACTCAATTGAAAATTAACAAAAATAAACAGATGTATACCCTCATGTTCCCTCAATGTTCTTTTATTTATATATATTTCGACTTCTGCTTTGATTATTGAAATGTTTGACCTTCTATGGAGTAGGTTCCGAAGGAATGGGCCAATATTGTCCATTTCGTATGGGACGTAAATATATTTGATATAAATATTGCGACGCGCCATGTTTGGACTATATTGGTAACTTCCTTCACTTTATATGAGATATGTGGTAATTTTTAGAAACTGAGCATGAGGTACCGTATATAGTCGACCGAAGTATCACATTTGTATATCCTACACCATATAGTGGTAAGGGTATTATGTCTTTGTGCATTTGTTTGTAACAAGGAGAAGGAAGCGAAATAGACCCATAATAACTTTTGAGGATCTCCATAGAATCACTTTCTGAGTTGATTTATGTCTGTCCATGTATTCTTGTGAACAAAATGAAGGTCGCATTTATTATCCGATTGAGATGAAATTTTTCAAACAACATTTGTGGGGTCCAAGGACGTACCCAATATCTTTGTCCGATTTGCCTTTTTTTGTGCACCAAACGTGTAATATCAGCTCGAATAGTATGGAATTTTGCACATACAACCAAATTAGGCCTGAAAATCGAAATCGGTTCAGATATAGCAATAGCTCCCATATATATTGTTCATCCGATTTGTTATTTTTGTCCTCCACAGCCGTAATATGCACTCTGTAGCAACAATATTTGGGGAAATATATCAAATGAGCTCTAAAATGCATTTGCTTTATTTTATAGAGATCGGTTCAGATTTGGATATAGCTCCCATATACAACTTCGTCCGATTTACCTTTTATTGAGCATCAAACGTCTAATATTTGTCCAAATGGGATAAAATTTGGCACATGCGACGGAATTGAGTACAGAAAGTATTATGCCAAATTTGGTGAAAATCGGTTCAGATATAGCTATATCTCTTATATATATTGTTCATCCGATTTGTCGTATTTGTTACCCACAGCCGTAATATGCACTCCGTAACAACGATATTCAGGGAAATATATCAAATACAGCTCAGAAATATCTTTGCCAAAGTTTATCGACATCGGTTTAGATTCGGATATAGCTCCCATACATATCTTTTTCTGATTTCAAATTAATTTTGCACCAAATGGGCAATACAAGTCCGAATTTAAGAGATACAAATGCTTCGGCATATTTAGTCCTTTGAACTTTAAATTATAATTAAAATCATAATCATGTATGATTGAATTCTCCCATTAAAACTTTTAATTGTTATGTGGAGCTCTACTAAATTAGCAAAGTGGTGTAGGCAATCATAAAATCGGCCACGCCCGACTTTAGGACTTTCTTTAATAGTATAACATTTTATAAGAGTTATAATTAATCAACATTCTGAACCTTTGTGGGGAAGTTACTTGTGGAGTGGACCGATATTTTCTACTTTCGCACCTGACCCGGCGCTGATGCTAGTACTTGGACTTGCAAAGTTGGAGCAAAAATTGGATTATCCTTTCTCTTTGTGTGCAGTCTTTTTTTTTTTGTAAATTTCGACCGTTTGTGAGGGAGATACCAGAGGGAGTGGATGGATATTGCCCATATCCGAACTCGATTTAAGTTTTACAATAATATTACGATGTACCAAGTTTGCATCAAATCTGATACTCCCTTCGAGAGTTATCGTCCGCACCAGCCAGACAGACGTATGCACGGACAGACCCGCCTAGAGCGACTCCAAAAATCCTGAAACGGATCCAAAGAGATCCAGGGTCTAAAACCGTTATTTCGATGAGCTATATTTTGACCTCAAAATAGATAAAATAGTAGAAAATGTGGCTAAAACCACTAAAAATATCGAATATCGGGGGTACCGTTAATTCGGGCTTTGTAAAAACGTGAGCCGACATACACTGTTTTACATATTAGAATGAAACTTGAATTCTGATAAAAATATTACTTTGTAGCAAGCTACATCTATATCTCTACTCGAAATCTTTGAAAAATTTGAAGAGAAGCGGATATTGGTCCCCATTTATTGTTTTCCACAATAATGCGATATTTGTGGGAACGGGTCCAATATTGTCCATATTCATTGGCAATCAATGATATTATGCACTATTCTTAAAAAATCACTCTTGAAATAATTTTTTTCTGTAGTCCCCATATATTCGGAATTTTTGTTTTATCCCCAAATTTTAGCTAAGGCAAGTGTACTTTCACTTTTGGTTTTTATACCCTCCACAATTTTACCCTACCCCCATACTACTACCCCCATACTCGTTATTTTCATGATTTTTGCGACATTATTCACCGTAATTGTAACAAATTTCGTATTTAAAGTTCGTAATGGTTGAAAAATAATTTCAAATACAGATCCACGTCTTCGTATAGTCCCCATATAACGATTTTCATTTTTTTTGTTTTTTTTTTTTTTGAAAATTTTTAAGTTCCTTCCAAACGGTAGAGGGTATTAAAAGTTCGGCCCGGTTTATAGATACATTTACTCCTTTAAAAAATATTCAATACTAGCAAGTGTCTACATTGTCAGCGAAATGTCCACCTTTCAATTAATTAGATTTAAGAATTTGAGGATTCCTGAACCATCCCTTCACCCAATACGAAACTAAGAACCATTTAGTACTTTTCGCACAAATATAGGGCGCATTCCCAAACTACCGCCAAATCTCAAACACAGGTACCATAAGTAATCTAATTTTCAAATTACAGAATGGTAACTTTATCCCTTCAATTCCAGCCCTACTCCTTCACCAAACCAAACCATTTAGTGCCTTTCATACAAATAAAAGACCTAGCTACATATCTTCTCCCTAACAAAATTTAGTACTAATTGGTACTTTTCGTACATGTATAGTACACATTTCCAAAATCACCTCCATCTCAATTCCCGATACCTACAGACAACTCAATATCAAATTAGAGATTTCCTAGCTTATTCCTTCACCCAATACCAAATATGGTAGCATTTTGTACTTTTCATATAAATATAGAACGCATTTGCAAATCACCACCAAAGCTCAAACACAGATAACATTAGTAATTAAAATATCAAAATTCTGAATTGTAACTCTATACCTCTGCCCAAATTTAGTACCATTTAAAACATTTCGAACAATTAAGGTACACATTTCCAAAATCACATCCATATCTCAATTCCAGATACTAACAGACAATCCGAAATCAAATTTGAGGATTCCAGTCCTATCACTTCAACCAGTACCAAATACAGTGCCATTCAGAACTTTTCAAAAAATTATAGTACACATTCTTAAACCACCATGAACAGCGTCCGTGATACCAAATTTCAGAATACAAACACTATCGGTTCTCCCAATACCAAATTGTACCAAATATAGTACAATTTTGTACTTTTAGTGCACTTTAGAACTTTCTGAGCACAAAACCACTCTTATATCACAAACCTACAAACAACATTCCTGCGTTCACCCTAATCCAAAATGTTCCAAATTTAGTACAATTTTATACAGTTCGAACATTTGGTACACATTTCATATTTCAAACTTACTTTCCAACCTTGATCCTTATACCGAATTGCAAGTTTTTAGCTCTAACCGTTCACATAAAACCAAATACTATCATCTTCGAAGTTTAGCACCGCTTTAGAACATTTCGTAAAATTAAAGTTAGAATTTCCAAAAGCCCCTTATTCCAAATTTAGATAGTTTTAATGATAAACGATTTGACCAGTAGCGACAACTGGTCGCCAGCACTTACCTTATGTAGAGGTATGTTTTCAATTTTGTTACAATTTACATTACTTTTTTTATACCCTCAGCCATATGGCTAGAGAGGGTATATATCATTTGATACGGCCAAAAGGTGCCCCATTAAAATAACGGTTTAAAACCATGGGTTTCTTTGAACCAGATCCGTTTCAGGATTTTTGGAGTCGCTCTAGGAGTGTTAGTCCGTACGTCCTTTTGTCTGTCTGTCGGCCCGACAAAAGGTCAGAATTTTCAATACTTTATCTGTCATAAATTGCGAAACAAGTCAGAGATTCTATACAAGTTATTATATCTAAACATTTCTCTCAACCAGAAACCTGTGGTGAATATGGCATTTATGATTTCGAATAAAATTTGATATAAATGTTCGAATTTCTTGTAATTTTGCCTATACAAATATTTGTATCTGTATTAGATGAAGCATGAAAATGGAATACTTCGGTCGACTAAACCTTGTCTCACGCACATTTTAACATTTTCTAAAAATTATCACATATCTCATGTAAAACCTGGCACGTCGTAATATTAATGTTATATTTATTTAGGACCTTTACGAAACTTTCGTATAATAATCAAAACAAAAGTAAAACCAGTAACGAAAGTCCTAAAGTCGGTCGGGCCGACTATATGATACCCTACACCACTTTGCTAATTTAGTAGAGCTCCACATAACAATTAAAAGTTTTTATGGGAGCATTCAATCATACACGCTATGATTATAATTATAATTTAAAGTTCAAAGGACTATATATACCGATGCATTTGTATCTTTTAAATTCGGACTTGTATTGTCCATTTGGTGCAAAATTAATTTGAAATCAGAAAAAGATATATATGGGAGCTATATCCAAATCTGAACCGATCTCTATAAAATTTAGCAAGGGTATTTCTGAGCTGTATTCGATATATTTCCCTGAATATCGTTGTTACGGAGTGCGTATTACGGCTGTGGGTAGCAAATACAACAAATCGGATGAACAATATATATGGGAGCTATAGCCATATCTGAACCGATTTCGATCAAATTTAGCGTACTTATTTTCAGGCTTAATTTGGTTGTATGTGCAAAATTCCATACTATTCGGGCTGATATTACACGTTTGGTGCACACAAAAAGCAAATCGGACGAAGATATATATGGGAGCTATATCTAAATTTTGACCGATTATCTCCAATTTCAATAGGGTTCGTCCTTGGGCCAAAAAAATGTTATTTGCAAAATTTCATCAACTCTGAAAGTGATTCTATGGAGATCCTCAGAAGTAACTATGGGTCTATCTCGTTTCCATTTGCCTGTTTCAAACAAATGCACAAAAACATAATACTCAGACCACCTTGTGGTGTAGGGTATAAAAAGTCAAAATAGATTTAAATCATCAAAGATTGGCTGAGGATATACATCTGTCGGTAAAACGGACTGATATTCTTTAACTTGTTATACATATATTTTCTTGAGAAAAAAGTGGCCCATATACTAGTAATATATGATATTTTCAATATCTCTCGATTTCATCTTCTATAAAGTCACGTCAATATAAATCCATTTTATTACGGTGTGATCGAATTTACTTTTAATTCGTTATAAGAAATTTTAGTTCTGGTTTGAGGCTTAGAAATAGCTCTCATATAGCGGTATTGTGCCATCTATCTTAATACAAAATCTTAAAAAAGGGTCATTTCAAAATAAAGGTCACCGTTTTGAGATGATTTTTAGGTCTAATTAGCTAATTTGAATATACTCACGTTATCCCAACATTCTCTTCATAACCTACTTCATTGTCATTTGTTCTCATTTCGTTGTGTGACCTAATTTATTTTTTTCTTTTTCTTGTGTCATAATTTTTATTTATTTCAATTTAATTAAAAAACCTCTACTTAATTTCCAGTTTGTTATAAACCACATGTTTAAGGGTAAAGTCATTGTGTGTGAGAGCCCAGTACCTAACGCTCCCGTCTCCTGCTGTTGCCTTCACAAAAGAATATTTTTAAACATTTTCTGTTCCTTCCTTAAACTCGTGTCACCCTAATTACGTTTTTTTCCTCGTTTTCAAAGATCTGTTTTTGACTTACTGTTACACATGGCTTCTGGGTTGACAATATGACAAAAAAAAAAAAAAAGAAAAAAATTACGGACAACTTTTTTCTGCTTTGGCCGTACGCTTATTACACGAAAGGTAAATTTTTAATTCTTCATTTTCAACATTAAACATGCGAACACTTCCTCTGACAACCAGACGTAGGGATTAAATTAATAATTTATAACAACAGAACGACGAAGGTGCGAAGGGTTACCCTTTTCACAGAGCTGTCAGAAAGTAAAACAAAGGAAAGTTGAAGAAGTTGTTTGTGAGAGAGAGAGCATTAACAGAGTTGAAGCGTGAAAGGATATTTGCATAAATATTTTCTTTTGTGTGTGTGAGTGCGTGTGTGTTTGTAAGTTTTTTGTTGTGTTTCCTTCACTTTGCAAAAGGAAGTTGGCATAAATCGTTATGACTAATTAAATAATTGCTGAAATTCCATGTAGGAATTCAAAGAAATAATTAATAATGTAATAAGGTGTGTGTGATTGGAAGGAATGGATTTTTATAGGAATTTGTTTTTGGGGAGGGAATTTGTGGTAAGTAGGAAATTTCTTTTATGGAGAGGAGGGACATAAAGTGGTTAATGTTTTTTTTTTTTAACACTTTAAAAAATTTATTTCCTCACTCTTATGGGTGCCGAGGGTATTGATATATATGCGAATGAAATGCGCCTCATCGAAATTTGCTCTTTTGCGGTTTTGGACCCATGTTTCATTGGACGAAGCTCAATTCAGGATATGTGGAAGTGATATACCCATGTTATTTCTTTTATGCTCCTAACTATCTGGGTGGAAAGTGGTTGTGCAGACTTTTGAGGAGAGTATCTGATTTGCTCAAAATTTTGCAAATGGCAACAAATTTGTCAAACCTAAGTCGAACTTGAAAATAGGGCATTCGGGTCCCCCTCTCTTTTAGAAAATTTAAAATACTTTCACACTAACCACATTTCAGTATTTCTGTACACAATACATCTTGAGTGAAGAAGGTCCATATCAGTCCACTCCATCTGGTGTCACCCCCATGCCATTTCTTAGAAAGATACACAATTTGATTGGAACATTGTAAGTCAAAATATTTTTTCTCAGGCTAAGTTCACTATCAGAAAATTGACAAAATTGGGTTCTTTTCCTAGTACCTTCTCCAAAAAGGGATGTATATTTTAATACCCGCTGCTATATGGCTACGGAGGGTATATATCCTTTGAAACGGCCGGAACAAGCCTCATCGAAATAATGGTTTTAGACCATGGGTCTCTTTGGAGCATATCCTTTAAAATTCGGAACATCTAAATATTTTTAATAGTCCAAGATCAGGTGTGGAGATGGATTATATCCTTCTTGAATCTCCCCCAAAAAGCGGTCAAAAATTTGAATAACTAATATACTCATTAAAAGCGAAATAAGCTTCCGATTCTCTTCAAATTCCACACAGCCGAATACTTTTGCTAACGTAAGGCCTGATGTGAAGATAGGATATATCGGCCCACTCCGCCAAGTGCCTCCCTGACAAGGGGTCTACATTTTGAATTATTAGAACTCTTATAAAATTTAAAATAAGAGTCCGGTTGTCTTATAATTCACACATTTCAATATTTTTACTTACACAAGGGATCAACTTTTTCCTATGCCATTCTATCTTCACAGCAGATGTTGGTGCTTATTTCGGATTTTATTATCATTTTGGTTATCCAAAACAATGAACCTTTTTCTAGTAACTTCTCCAAAAAAGGATGTATATTTTTATACCCGCAGCTATATGGCTTTGGAGGGTATATATCATTTGAAACGGCCGGAATAAGCCTCATCGAAATAATGGTTTTAGACCATGGGTCTCTTTGGAGCATATCCTTTAAAATTCGGAACATCTAAATATTTTTAATAGTCCAAGATCAGGTGTGGAGATGGATTATATCCTTCTTGAATCTCCCCCAAAAAGCGGTCAAAAATTTGAATAACTAATATGCTCATTAAAAGCGAAATAAGCTTCCGATTCTCTTCAAATTCCACACGGCCGAATACTTTTGCTAACGTAAGGCCTGATGTGAAGATAGGATATATCGGCCCACTCCGCCAAGTGCCTCCCTGACAAGGGGTCTACATTTTGAATTATTAGAACTCTTATAAAATTTGAAATAAGAGTCCGGTTGTCTAATAATTCACACATTCCAATATTTTTACTTACACAAGGGATCAACTTTTTCCTATGCCATTCTATATTCACAGCAGATGTTGATGCTTATTTCGGATTTTATTATCATTTTGGTTATCCAAAACAATGAACCTTTGTGGGAAGGTACCAGAAGGCATAGTTCGATCTCTACCATCTTCCTAAAAGACCTTGTGTTCATGGGAATACTGACATATACTAAGTCTGAATGGAATCGGATGTTACAGGGTGAGATAAAAAAAAAAACTGTAACAAAGTCAAAGGCCATAATTTTTATTTATTTTTTTTTTTTTTAATTTTATTGAATAAAGGAAAAAATGTCGGAAATAACATAAAATTTAAGAATAAGTTTAGATTTGGTCACCATTGGCACGAATCATGGCCTTCAAACGGTCAATGAAACAGTCACACGCTGCCCGAATGTTGCTCTGGCCCATTTCCGGCGAAGCGCTTGTTTTAGGTGATCGGCACTTTGGTATTTTTTAGTGCCAACCTTGTTTTCCAAAACACTCCAGACACAATAGTCCAACGGATTGGTATCCGGAGATTCTGGTGCCTATGGTGCGCTGGAAAGGAAGCGAGGAACCTCATGTTGTAACCATTTTTGGGAGGCGCGTGCTGAGTGCGATGGTGCTGAGTCCTGTTGGAATGTTCAAGGTCTGCGCCCAAAATTTCTGTGTACCTAAGGCTTTAATACACCCTCCAAAATATTCGGCATTTATTCTGATGACACAGTCGATTAATACTAGCGGAGAGCAACCATCGGCTGTAATGGCGGCCCACACCATCATCACGACCGGCGCTTGAGGTGGCCAACCTCAAGGCTGACCATTTGGTCAAACTGCTGGACAACGAATGTTTCTCATCGGAGACGGAGAAACCCCAATTCGGCAGTTCACCACTTTCGGCCAAGCGAAGCAACGAGCGATGGTACGAGACACAAAAAAAAAAAAAAAAAAAAAAAAAAAAAAAAATATATATATATATATATATATATATATATATATATATATTCGCATTTAAATGATGGAGTGCTCTAACGATAGCCACTTTTGGTTTTCCAATCAAATATAAAGAAATCACACTATCACGCTCAAATTCCATCACGAATAACTTTTTTTCTGGAAAATTCTCAACATAATGCTTTTGTACGCTTGTAAATAATATAATGAGCTGTCACTGGAATAATTTTAAAGCTGTTGGGCGAGTGGCTTAGAAATGACAGCAGTCTGACATTGGTTGCAGTTTTTTCATTTCACGCTGTATATATAGGTCAACGTTTTTATGATTTGTTGACCGAAATTATATATTAAATTTAAGTTTCGTAATGAAAGAAGCCTGAGACTGTGAAGGACCACCTCATCGTATATAACAGATGATTTTAGCCGCATTGTTCTCCGGAATTGTTTCCTCAACTCTTTACTAAAGCTGACGGGACAAGGTGTCATCTCCCACCATTTCCATCATACGGGTTAAAACCAGATTGGAGACTGACAACGTCGTCGAATTTAGTATGGTATAACTTTGCCCTTTATTTTTTATAACCTCCACCATAAATAGTATGGAGGGTATATTAAGTTCGTCATTCCGTTTGTAACTCATCGAAATAATCATTTTAGACCCAACAAAGTATATATATTCTTGATCAGCGTAAAATTCTAAAACGATGTAGCCCTGTCTGTCCGTCTGTCCGTCCGTCTGTCTGTCCGTCTGTTGTAATCACGCTACAGTCTAAACAAATTAAGATAGGAAGCTAAAATTTTGCACAGATCTCTCTTTTGTCTGCAGGCAGGTCAAGTTCGAAGATGGGCTATATCGGTCCACGATATCGTATAGTACCCATATAACGGTACCCCCACGGTATTCGGTATTTTGATGATTTTACCCACATTTTTCAACGGAATTGTCTGAAAATTCACACAGGTAGTTCCTTGTGAATACTTTACCCCCTGAGAGAGAATTGTCTATATATCGTATATCCCCCATATAACGGCACCCCCGATATTTGGTATTTTGATAACTTTACCCAAATTTTTCAACAGAATTGTCTGAAAATCCACACAAGAAGTTCCTTGTGGGTACTTTATACCTCGGCAGAGAATTATCTATATAGGTCCACGATATCGTATAGGCCCCATATAATGGTACCCCCTGTATTCGGTATTTTGACGATTTTATCCACATTTTTCAATGGAAGTGTCTGAAATTCCACAAAAGGAGTCCCTTGTGAGTATTCTACCCTCTGAAAAAGAATTGTCTATATTGGTCCACGATATCGTATATCCCCCATATAAATGTACCCCCGATATTCGGTATTTTGATAACTTTACCCACATTTTTCAACGGAATTGTCTGAAAATCCACACAAGGAGTTCCTTGTAAATACTTTACACCCAGGCATAGATTTGTCTTAATAGGTCCGCAATATCATATATACCCCCATATATCGGCACCTTCCTATATTAGATATTGTAAAGATTTAAAATAACATTTAATGGATTTTTTTGAAAATTTTCTAATTCATTCCAAATGGTGGAGGGTATTCAAAGTTCGGCCCGGCCGAACTTACTGCTTTTTTACTTGTTATTATTATTGTTATTATTATTATTGTTATTATTATTATTATTATTATTATTATTATTATTATTATTATTATTATTATTATTATTATTATTATTATTATTATTATTATTATTATTATTATTATTATTATTATTATTATTATTATTATTATTATTATTATTATTATTATTATTATTATTATTATTATTATTATTATTATTATTATTATTATTATTATTATTATTATTATTATTATTATTATTATTATTATTATTATTATTATTATTATTATTATTATTATTGTTCTTGTTCTTGTTCTTGTTACTATTGTTATTATTTAATCTAGAACCTTGAAATTTGGCGCAAAGGCTTATATTATATGCAGTCTGGTATTGGCATTGAAAATGGGCATATGACTGTACCTCCCGATTTTCCAACTAAATTAGATGAAACTTGGCAATTGGGGTTCTCGGAAAGTCAGTTCTCTCTTTGCAAAACATATTTGATCAAGTCCACCTCTTTATATGGCCCCTATATTGAAAATGGACTATATAGATCAATATTTAGTTATAGCCCCCATGCAACTTTAACTAGATATTTTTATGATTTAACGACATTGTCGACCGGAATTGTTTTAAATTTCGTAATAAAACTTCGTAATGGGTACTACAGCTTGTGACACAAGACTGTGACTCAAAATATTCGGTATTTTGAATATTTTAGCGGCATTGCTCACCGCAATTGTTTCAAATTTCGTATTTGCAGATCATAACGGATACTTCAGTCTGTGCCAAAGAATTGTCTATACAGGTCCACATGTTCATAAAGCCCCCATATAATTAATTAAAATAGATTGATATTTTATTTCTACATATTCGCTCTTTTTATTATTTCATTTTAATTTGAAAAAAATATTCGTGGAGGTTATAAAAAGTTCTGCCCGGCCGAACTTAAGGCCCATTTTACTTGTTCATACTAATTTAGGCAAATTTTGGTAATTTGAATTCCTAGAAAGATAAAACCATATTTGTGAAAAATTATGAATATAGACTCACTTTTAGGCTTAACCCCCATATGAAGGTATCCCCCTCTTTTCAGTTTTTTGCGGGATCTTGGCCACATTTTTCAATTAATTTGGCCTTTATTTGGCATCTTAGTTTCTAAGTGGGTAGAAAACTTAGTCGCAGCAAATTTTCAATGTAGGTCATTGTTTCGGAATAAAGCCCATATAAAGGCATGACACATAACCCTTAGGTCAGTAACAAATGTCAAAGCTCTATTTTACATTTTGCCAAGTAAAGAGAACAGTATATGAGGCCCTTTGTGCATAGTAAGGGCCATATATAGAGAGACCTAGTATAGCGTAGGAACCCAAAACACTTTTGGGATTTTGATCTACTAACCGTATACTATCACCCTCACTTAGAATTTCTCAATTCCCAGAATGCCTCTTGCACAATTTGGCTATAGGGGTCCATGTTTTAGCCCCCATATAATAATACCTGCCTATATTCCGTATTTCGATGATTTCAAACTTTACACTAGAATCACTAAGCTGGCGATAGTCCATCGTCTTACTAAAGCTGCCGGGGCAAGGCGTCATCTGCCACCATTTCCATCCCCCGGTTTGGAACCAGGTTGGAGATTGAAAACTTCTTCGAGTTTGGTATGGTATGATGTAGTTCTTAAATTTTATTATTTTTATTCTTCCTGGAGTTCATTGCTGGCGAGTTGTCCCTATCAATTTTTTAAACCACAGCATGGGCTATTTTAAGATTAATGTTCTTTCAAGAGATTTTATGGGTTATTTAACGCTTATCTTTTCTGATCCTTAGAACTCAGACAACAATCCCCCAATATTCGGAAGGTGAACTACCATCTCATTCCAAAGGCTTGAATCATGGATTTTTAATGACAATTCGCTTTTGTGCCTAAATCATGAATTCGTTGTTGTTGTTTTTTTTTTGTTTTTGTATTAATCTTACTTATTCATAGAATAATTAATAATCAAAAAAGATCTCTCTCACTTAGAGTTATTATCTAATTACCCTCTTTGTCTTAAAGAATTTTGTCATTTTATTCATTTCAAAAACAGTTTGCTCCCGTCTTCCAGGAAATCTTCTCAAACGACATTCTAATTAAATTTCAACACAAATGGAGCAATCGAAGACGACGACGACGACGATGATGAGTGCGGAATGAACGTTTAACCCACAACACTTAAATATGTATATTCTTTGCAAATTGTTTTAATTTTTCATCGAAATTTCGTTTTGTTGTCACATATCACGAGGGGATAGCTTAATTCGGGTTTATTTCCCTCAGTAATTACTTCTGTGAATTTTTTTCTTCATTCTTTGCCTAATTATGATTAATGTTTTTGGGGTAAGACGTCGTCGCCGGTCTTTTGCCTTTTCTCCGATTTTGTAACTCATTTTGTGTTTTTTTTTTTTCCGGAGAATTTTCTCAAATTCCTTTTAAAAATATACAAAATAAGAAAGATGAATTAAAATGGAGGATTAAAACGGTAATAGATTTCTTCGTAATTCAATTGCTGTCTCAAGATGTTGCATAATCCTCGTTACAGAATAGAAACCTTTTCTTTATACTTTCTTCTCAATTTTTTTTTCTGCTTTGATAAAGAGTATAAATGGAACCTGAATACAAAATTGAAACTGTCAACATCATGTTATCCCGCTGAAATATTCAGAGAAATGAATGAATGTTGAATGGCAAAGTGTGTGTGCACGCGTATGTGTTTGTGTGGGTATTTTTTTGTGGTAATGACCCAGAAACGGTTTTTGTAATACCCTTGAGTATTTTTTTTCTGTGCAGAGCTATTTTTTGTTGTTGTCGTTTTTTTTTGTTATTGCTGATATCAGTACTATATGCGTATATAAATTTAGCGAACTGACATAATGTCACACCCTACGGGTTGGAAATTAGTACATTGGTAAGTACATAACTTTAGAACGGAGTTCTTAAGAAGAATTCTTATGGAGTATCTAAGATGCCATCGTATACAGGGTGAGATGAAAAAAGTGCAACGAATTTCAAACCGCTGTCATTTCTAAGCCACTCGTCCGACACAGTTCGAAACTTATTCCAGTGACACCTCATTATATTATTTGCAAGCTTACAAAAGCATTTTGGTGAGAATTTTCCAAAAAAAAAAAGTTATTCGTGATGGAATTCAAGGGTGATAGTGTGATTTCTTTATATTTTGCTGGAGAACCACAACTGGCTTTCGTTAGAGCACTCCAGCATTTAAATGTGAATAAATCTTTTGTGTCTCGTACCATCTCTCGTTTCCGTGATATTGGTAGTGTAGCCCGACGTCAAGGAAGTGGACGGAAGAAAACAGCAACATCAGCAGAAATGGTTCGAAAAGTAAAGAATCAACTTGATCGGAACCCGCGACTCAGTGGCCGCAAAAAGACTCGTGAGCTGAACATATCGCAATATTCCATTCAGCAAATATTGAAAAATGAGCTCGGGGTAAATCCATTGAAATTCCAAAAAGTGCAAGAACTTACAACGCAACAGAAAGAAAATAGACCCAAAAAAGCTAAAGAGTTGCTTCGCTTGCCCGAAAGTGGTGAACTGTCGAATTTGGGTTTCTCCGGTGAGAAATCGTTCGTTGTCCAGCAGTTTATAAACAAACAAAATTATCGTGTTTACTTGCCAAAAGGAATCACCTTCGGTTGGTCACCAGAACTCAAGCGCCAGCCATGGTGATGGTGTGGGCCGCCATAACAGCCGATGGTCGCTTTCCGCTCGTATTAATCAACCGTGGCATCAGAATAAATGCCGAATATGATCGCGAAAATATTCTGGAGGGTGTATTAAGGCCGTGGGCACTCAAACATTTTGGACGCAGACCTTGGACATTCCAACAGGACTCAGCACCATCGCACTCAGCACGCGCCACCCAAGAATGGTTACAAAATGAGGTTCCTCGCTTCATTTCCAGCGCACAATGGCCACCAAAATCTCTGGATACCAATCCGTTGGACTATTGCCAAAGTTGACCAATTTGTACAAGTCTAAACTTATTCTAAAATTTGATGCTACTTCTGTCATTTTTTGCTTTCATTCAATAAAATTAAAAAAAAACAAGTAAGCAAAGGCTAAAGTCGAGCGGGGCCGACCGTTGAATACCCTACAACACTATAATAAACGATACAGATACTCGATAGAATTCCACAAGATATTGTGACAAATAATAAAAGAAAACCACCAGGTTTCGTTCTCTAATTTTCGAATAATAGCAACATAAACTAATTTGCTCATTTCCAATTCATTGGTAGATGTTGCACGTAAATGGTCTTCCTAGATCTGGAACCAATATTTCCCAAAGACCTATACTCTCTCAGAAGTGGCAAAAGATTAACATTTATTATTGGTTTTTGACTGAAACGCATCTATATGAGATACAGACATTTGACTATATTCTTCAACAAAATCAGCGTTAACGAAATAGTCAGAAGTGCATCTTTCCTGTATTTGTGAATTCTCCAAAAAGTCACTGGAATGGACATAGGGCGATAATTACGACCTGCTGACAATTTTGCAGTTTTTTGGTCCATTTCAACCCCTAAATATATGGCGATCATCTCCAAAAAGAGTAGGCTTCTATTCTGATCCTCATCTTATCCCCATGCAAAATTTCGTAAGGATCGGGCCATAAATGCGATCTCTATATGATATCCTGATATCCTAACAACTTAGTTTTGTTAGCTGTAGAAATATTACAAAATGTTTAATTCAAAATGAAAATATGCCAAAAATATGACAAAATTGAAAAAATATGAGAAAATTTTACAAAATCAATATTTTCATCTTTAGAGAGATATTTTTATGCGATTTTATAGACGTTTTTTTCTTTCCTGCCAAGAGGCCAATCTGAATTAATGAGAACTGTCGAAATCAGTTCAGCCGTTCTCGTCATATAAGAGATCTTTCAAGCATATCTTCTTTGATACACATATATGTCGCACATATTTTGCCATATATCCGATTTGTTGGATGTTAACATCAATGTAAAGATCAGATCAAAGATCATCAATGTGATTTCGCCAGGATTTAAAATATTCGCGGTTTAATGAAAAATGTTGAATTTTTTCAACACAAAATATATGGTCTATTTTACCCGCTAAATATTATCCGATGACCACCCAAATTGGTAGGCTTCTTCCCCGCCCTAAACTCTAGCTACATGCGAATTTCCGCGTCGATTGATCTATAATTGCGACCTGTATAGCTACTGCAAAATCCGACATTTTTTCAGTATTTGGTCCATTTCAACCCCTAAACATTTGGCGATCATCTCTAAAAGAAATAGGGTTCTATTCTGACCCTATCCCCACCTCCATTCTAAATTTCGTGAAGATCGGGCCATAATTGCGACCTGTAGAGTGATTACAAATTAACATGGACAGACGGACAGACGGACGGACGGACATACATAGCTAGATCGACTCAGCTCGGCGAGCTAAGAAGATCCATATATACTTTCCTATATGGGAAACCAATATTTCGAGGTGTTACATAAATTCTGGCCCAATCAAACTTATAATACCCCCAACACATAGTGTTGTAGGGTATAACAAGTAAAACAGCTGTAAGTTCGGCAGGGCCGAACTTTGAATACCCTCCAAATTTGGCAATTTTCAAAAAAATAAAATCCGGTAAAAATTCTGTTAAAATCATAAAATACCGAATGTAGCCATATATTAGGGTCTATAAGACGTTGTGGACCTGCATGGGCAACTTTTGTCATGAGCTATTGCAATATTCAAATGCGAAACTTGAAAAAAATCTTTTTATAATTTAGCTAAAATCAGCAGAATACCGAATATAGGGGTTATAAAACGTGAACCTGCATAGACAATATTCTGGCATAGGCTGTAGTATCCATTACGAACTTCAAATACCAAATTTGAAACAATTCCTGTAAATAACGTCACTAAAATCATCAAAATGCCGAATAACGGGAGGTACCGTTATATGGGGCTATACGAAGACGTGGATCTACAAGACCCATTTTCAATACCAAAAGTCCTGCATACATAATACTCATTTGAGTAAATTTTTATCTACTTACTTCATTTCGTTCGGAAGCTAGAGTGTTTTCCACAGACGGATAGGCGGACAGACGGACTGACATTGCTAAATCGACACAAAATTTTATGCTGATCAAGAATATATATATACTTTGTGGGGTCTAAAATGTATATTTCGAGGTGTTACAAACGGAATAACAAACTTAATATACCCTCCATACTATGGTTGAGGGTATAAAAAATGTAAAAGTTATGGCGTTTGACTTTGTTGCAGTTTTTTATCTCACCCTGTATTCTTGATCAGCATAAGATTTTATGTCGATTTCCAAACGAAATTATAATATTTCGTTGAGATGCCTTTGAGGTCCGAATGTTTGAATGTTTGGTATTGGAAATGAGGTCCATGTAAAGGTCCAAGTTTTGATATAGTCCCCATGAAAACAGTATTTCCAGATATTTGGCATTTGACATTTTTTGCAGGAATTGTTTCGATTTTGGTATTTGGATTTCGTAATGGGTACTACCTCTTATGACAGAAAATTGCTTACAATGGTCCATAGTTTCGCATATACCCTATGCAATGGTACTTCTCTGTGTTCGGTATTTTTAGACGATTTTAGCCTCAATTTTCACCAAAAAAATTTCAAACTCAGAATTTCGCAGTGAATACATATCCCTATGACAGGAAATTCCACGTATCCACGTATTTGAATAGCCCCCATATAAAGGTACCTCCAAATATTTTGAGGATTTTAGCTACATTATTCAATAAAATTATCTCAAACTTAGTGGTTGGAGTTCGTACCAGCACCAACTTCTCTGCCATATCGTTGGCTGTAAAGGTCCACATTTTCGTATAACCCCATTCAAATGCCAGACTTGCTATTCATCGTTGGACTTTTTTTAATTTGCAAGTCCTTCCAAATATTGGAGGGTATTAAAAGTTCGTATTTCGCCATTTTGCGTGACGGAGGAGTAAAACTTCTGGTAAATCTTCTAATTCAAAATTGGGCACACTACACTCAGCCACTGTTACAAACATAAGTTGTAGTTTAACAATGGGTATACGATTCGGAAAACGCTTCATATTTTTTTTTAAACTTAAGTATTGTAGACGATCGTGCTCAATCTTTGCTTTAGATATTCATTGTTTATAAGGACTGGAAAAACTAATTATTTTTAGCTTACTGGTAGTGAAGAGGGTATGTCATGTTCATTAGTTGGTGATCATCATGGCTAGTAATGCTGAACATACCCATACCAAGTTTTCGCTGTCAAGTAACATCTTGGAACAAAAAATGTACTCAAAAGAAAATTTCAAATCCGTAATTAATCGGCAATAATTTTACAGCTTTTTTGATCGAGTTTTCCACACTATGTCCAAGCGAAATCACTCTATAAATGAAAAGAAGCCCACCAATTACGTTTACTATTGTAACATAAATAGGTTGCTGTAAGATTTTCCCATTGTGTTTCAGACCTCTGAATGACTAACAAATTGTGGCCTTAGTTCGCTCGGATTGATATTTTCTACCATAGTGAAGGGTTTCTACGGTTCGACCACACTGAAGTGAAAAAATATCCCATTCCATTACTCATACTTTTTGTGAAGGGCATTCCGGTGGTCATCGCATACGGTCAACCTCGTTTAATGCTATATGCGTAAATATTCACATGTTTCTATCAAACATTCAAAAAGATAGAAATACATATAAACACACACACTCACACGCATTTTGTTGCCATTACTGCTGTTGCTGCTGGTGATGCTGTTGCCACCACTGCTGCTGCTGATGTTGTTATTACCGTTGTTATTGCATACATAAATATAAATTCTGAATTTTTGATGATGTTGCAAAGGGGTTGTGAATTTTTATTATGGGGCGTTACACATCTAAATGGGGTGTATGTGGTTTTCTTACTCAATTCGGGTTCAGTTCAGTTCAGTGTTTGCGATGCGTACCGCAACCACTACAACCCCTGCCACCATACACAAAAAATAACTGTATGTTTGTGTAGAGTATAGCTGAACAATGAAAAAACATATTTTGTGTTTACTTTTTCCTTGGGATGTCTTCTGCTGCTGCTGCTTCTACTTCTTTGGTTATTTTTACTGCAACAATAAAATTTTAGCGTCAATACTTAAAAATAAAAAGAGAGAAGAGTAGAACTGATAAACATTTGAGTTATATGTAAATAAGTATATGCATTATGTTTTATATATGTATATGTATGTTTAAAAATACTTTCGTTTATATAAATATATGCCAGACTTGTTACGAAATATCTATATAAATTTTAGAATTTTGAGGGACATACTGTGTTTTCGACGCGAAATTGAGACATGATTCAGAAACACGAAAATAATTTAAGATACACATTTCACTTGTTCAGAGACTCACAATGAAATTTGGTCTGGAATATATATACATATATATTTTTTTTGGCAATTTCCCTAAAAAGTTAATAATAAAGAAACATTTTGACTGGATTGAAAAAATATTAAAATAATTTTAAACAAGTTATAAAGTATCAGTCGGTTTTGGCGATAGATATATACCCTCAGCCAATGCTCGATCATTTAAATATATGTTGACTTCTCTTATGATTATTCAAACGCTTGACTCTATGGAGTAAGTTCCGAAGGAATGGACCAGTATTGTCTATTTCATATCGCACCCAAATAAATATGATAAACAAATTTTTGTAACGTGCCGGATTTGGACTATATCGACTACTTCCTTCACTTTATATGAAATATGTTATGATTTTTAGAAAATGTTTAAAAGTGCGTGGGATACCAGATATAGTGGACCGAATTATTCCATTTTCATACCCTACGCTACATAGTGGTAAAGGTATTATGTCTTTGTGCATTTGTTTGTACCATGGTGAAGGAAGCGATATACACCCAATGTTACTTTTGAGGATTTTCATAGAATCATTTCCTGAGTCGATTTATGCATGTCAGCATGTCAACATGTCCGCCCGTCGGTCTGTCCATGTATTTTTGTGAACAAAATGCAGGTTGCATTTATTATCCGATTGAGATGAAATTTTCCAAACAATATTTGTTAGGCCCAAGAACGAACCCTACTGAAATTGGTTAGAATCGATTCAAATTTAGATATGGCTTCCATACATCTTCAATGGATTTCGGGTTAATTGTGCACCCAATGGCAAATATCAGTCAAATAACCTGAATTTTTACACATCCGACGGAATTCAGTCTAGAAGTAAGTACATCAAATTTGAAAATCGGTTCAGATAAAGCTATTGCTCCAATGTATATGTTTCCTCCGATTTGGTGTTAAAGTCCCTTACATATGTAACATGCACCCCTCAACAATAATATTTGACACGAACATCAGATACAGCTCGAAAATACCTCTGCCAACTTTTATCGAGAACAGGTTAGGTTTTTGTATACCTTCGCTATAAATCTTCATTGTACAGTTATTGTCCACCATATATGTAATATCAGCCCAAATTGGATAGATTTTTTCATTTTCAACCGAATTTTTGTCATTTGGTAGAACTCGGTCTGGGATACATATTGCTTAAGTAGACATTTTTTAAAGGTTTTATTTAGCTCGCCCCTTTTGTTTTATTCTTTATTCTTGGGTCAAATTTAGTAATTCAAATTTCACCATCTTCCTGACAACCTGAAATCTAAAATTTTGTATACACTTTGGATTTTGGTGACAATACAATTATGTTCATTCATTATCATTATAAATCCAAGGTGGCGGCCGCTACAAAATGGCGGATAACGTAGGTTTTATCAATCCCATCAATATGGGTATCAAATGAAAGGGCTCAACAAGCAAAATACAATATACTATAAAAATTTAAATCCAAAATGGCGGCCGCTACCAAATGGCTGATAACAATTTTTTATCAATTTCACCAATATGGGTATAAAATGAAAGGGCATGACAAGAAGAATACATTATACTATACAAGTTCAATATTTAAGATGGCGCAGCCACTAAATGGCGTATAATAATAAGATTTAAATTTATAAATTGCATCTTTCATTCTGGTATCTGATTAATCCAGCCTGATTCCACCCCTCAAGTCAAGATTTTGTATCGTGTTAAGGAATGTGTGGCGTTAGGGTGGCTAAAATTGTCAACCGTTTAAATGTCCATTACTCGTGGGAACAAAATGGTACAAAAATATAAAATATGAATTAAACAGAATGCGAAAGAAAAACTAAAAACTAGAAAATAAAAATTCTCAATTCTCCACAATATATGGATATTGATATTGCAATTGAAGTGCCCCTCGGTTTTAGTTTAGTCAAGTCAAGTATGCATGTCCGTCCGTCCGTCCGTCCGTCCGTCCGTCCGTCTGTCCATGTATTTTTGTAAACAAAATACAGCTCGCATTTATTGCCCGATCCAAATGAAATTTTGCAAGGATCTTTTGTTTGACCCAAGGACGAACCCTATTGAAATTGGAGATAATCGGTCAAAATTTAGATATAGCTCCCATATATATCTTCGTCCGATTTGACTTTTATTGTGCACCAAACGTGTAATATCAGCCCGAATTATATGGAATTTTGCATATACACCCAAATTAGGCCTGAAAATATGTATGCCAAATTTGATCGAAATCGGTTCAGATATAGCTATAGCTCCCATATATATTGTTCATCCGATTTGTTATTTTTGCCTACCGCCGCCGTAATATGCACTATGAAACAACAATATTTGGGGAAATATATCAAATACAGCTCAGAAATACATTTGCTAAATTTTATCGAGATCGGTTCAGATTTGGATATAGCTCCCATATATAACTTCGTCCGATTTACCTTTTATTGTGCACCAAACGTCTAATATTTGTCCAAATATGATGGAATTCGGCACTTAGGACCGAATTTAGTCTAGAAGCTAGTATGTCAAATTTGGTGAAGATCGGTTCAGATATAGCTATAGCTTCCATATATATTATTCATCCGATTTGTTATATTTGTTACCCACAGCCGTAATAAGCACTCCGTAACAACGATATTCAGGGAAATATATCAAACACAGCTCAGAAATATCTTTGCCAAATTTTATCGAGATCGGATCCGATTTGGATATAGCTCCCATATATATCTTTATCCGATTTCAAATTAATTGTGCACCAAATGGGCAATACAATTCCGAATTTAAAAGATACAAATGCTTCGGCATATTTAGTCCTTTGAACTTTAAATTATAATTATAATCATAGCGTATATGATTGAGTTCTCCCATAAAAACTTTTAATTGTTATCTGGAGCTCTACTTAATTAGCAAAGTGGTGTAGGGTATCATAAAGTCGGCCCGCCCGACTTTAAGACTTTCTTTACTGGTTTTAATATAATTCTTATCGAAGTCATATCATGCACTCACTATAAAGCAATGTTATTTGGTACTAGAGGCACAAACGCCACCGGAAATCGATACAGAATTGGATATAGTTCCCATGTTGTGACTACTCTAATGCCATGATACACATTTAAATAAGGTTTTTGTGTTTTTTAAGGGAGCTCTTCTAAATACGTATAGTGGTGTAGGGAATCAAATAGTCGGCACCGCCAGATTTTTACCTTAACTTAATTGTTACACTTCATCCAATGTAGATAAAAATCGATCTTTTTTATACAATTCTATAAGAAATCATAAATTCCGATAAATTCCATATTCGTATCAGGTTTCTGGTTGAGAGATAAAGGTATTAAAAATTGTGACCCTTTGTGGGTGAGGTGTTTATCTTCACAACAAATCTTGTGTTAGCAAAAATGTTTGTATGTGTGAAATCTGAAGAGAGTTGGATGCTTATTTCACTTTTTTGGACTATTTGTTCTTCAAAATCTTGAACACTATGTGGGGGAGATACCAGAGAAATTCGTATAATTTTTACCATCCTTATAGAAGATCTTGTGTTGATGGACATTTTTAGATGTATCAAGTCTGAATTGAATCGGATGTTAATTTCGCGTTTAATGAGCTTCATGGCAATTCAAAATGCTGACCCTTTTTGGGGAAGGTACCAGAGGGAGTGGTCCGATACATCCAATCTTCACATTAGATCTTGTGTTAGTAGAAATAATGGGATATGTGAAATATAAAGATAAGCAGATGCTTTCTTCGGATTGTATGATCGTTTTGGTTATTCAAAATTTGGACCCTTTGTGGGGGAGTTACAAGCAGGAATGATCCGATGTCTACCATCTTCATAATAGATCATGTGTTCACGTATTGATATGTGCCAAGTCTGAATGGAATCGGATGTTAGTTTCGCGTTTAATGAGCTTCATGGCTATTCGACGCGTTTTGACTTCTAGCATTGCCGAAGACCCTGCACTGAAAATCATCGGATTACAAGGAAACTTAATCTTTAATTTCCAAAAAAAAAAAAAAAAAAATAATAATAATTTGAAGAGGGATGAACTGACCCCTTCTATTTCAATAACTTTAGCAAGTAAAAAAGTAGCTAATTTCGACCAGGCCGAACTTTTTATACCCTCCACCAATCGGAAGCAAATTTTTAACCAGTAAAGAAAGTCTTAAAGTCGGGCGGGGCCGACTTTATGATACCCTACACCACTTTGCTAATTTAGTTGAGCTGCGCATAACAATTAAAAGTTTTTATGGGAGAATTCAATCATACACGCTATGATTATTATTATAATTTAAAGTTCAAAGAACTAAATATGCCGAAGCATTTGTATCTTTTAAATTCTGAGTTGTATTGCCCATTTGGTGCACAATTAATCTGAAATCGGATAAAAATACATATGGGAGCTATATCCAAATCGAAACCGATCTCGATAAAATTTGGCAAAGATATTTCTGAGCTCTATTTGATATATTTCCCTGAATATCGTTGTTACGGAGTGCATATTATGGCTGTGGGTAACAAATATGACAAATCGGATGAACAGTATATATGGGAGCTATAGCTATATCTGAACCGATTTCGATGAAATTTGGCATACTTATTTTGAGGTCCAATCTGATCGTACACGCGAAATTCCATACTATTCGGTCTGATATTACACGTTTGGTGCACAATAAAAGGCAAATCGGACGAAGATATATATGGGAGCTATGTATAAATTTTAACCGATTATCTCCAATTTCAATAGGGTTCGTCCTTGGGCCAAGCAAATGATTTGTGCAAAATTCCATACTATTCGGACTGATATTACACGTTTGGTGCACAATAAAAGCAAATCGGACGAAGATATATATGGGAGCTATATCTAAATTTTGACCGATTATCTCCAATTTCAATAGGGTTCGTCCTTGGGCCAAACAAATGATTTGTGCAAAATTCCATACTATTCGGACTGATATTACACGTTTGGTGCACAATAAAAGGCAAATCGGACGAATATATATATGGGAGCTATATCTAAATTTTGACCGATTATCTCCAATTTCAACAGGGTTCGTCCTTGGGCCGAACAAATGATCTGTGAAAAATTTCATCTGGATCGGGCAATAAATGCGACCTGTACTTTGTTTACAAAAATACATGGACAGACGGACGGACGGATGGACGGACGGACGGACGGACAGACGGACGGACGGACATGCATAAATCGACTCAGAATGTGATTCTATGCAGATGGACCAGCATAGGCAATTTTCCTGGAAATACCGATTATCTCGGGACAATTTCATTGAAGAATGTGGCTAAAATCATCAAAATACCGAATATCGGAAGGTGCCGTTATATGGGATATATACTATATCGTGGACCTATATGGACAATTCTCTCAATTCTTCGACAATGCCATTGCAAAATGTGACTAAAATCATCAAAATACCGAATATAGGGAAGTACAGTTGAATGGGGGCTATACGATATCGTGGGCCGATATAGTCCATCTTCGATTTTGTCCTGCCTGCACACAAAATACTGATCTGTGCAAAAAATACTGATCTGCTATCTACCATATAACGGTACCTATATTGACTCTGGCGTGATTACAACAGACGGACAGGGCTAAATCGTCTTAAAATTAAACGCTGATAAAGAATTTATACACGTTGTTGGGTCTTTTATTTCGATGAGTAACAAACGGAATGACGAACTTAATATACTCTCCATACTATGTATGATGAAGTATATAAAAACGCCGATATACGTGTTTTCTATTTTTATACCCTACACCACATAGTGGTAAGGGTATTATGTCTTTGTGCATTTGTTTGTAACATGGAGAAGGAAACGAGATAGACCCATAGTTACTTTTGAGAACCTTCATGGAATCACTTTCTGAGTCGATTTATGCATGTCCGTCCGTCTGTCCGACCGTCCGTCCGTCCGTCCGTCCGTCCGTCTGTCCATGTATTCTTGTGAACAAAATGCAGGTCGCATTTATTATCCAATTGAGATGAAATTTTCCAAACAATATTTTTTTGGCCCTATTGAAATTGGTGAGAATCGGATCAAATTTAGATATAGCTCCCATATATATCTTCATCCGATTTCGGGTTAAATGTGCACCAAATGTCCACTATCAGTCCAAATTACCTGAATTTTGGCACACCCAACCGAGTTCGGCCTAGACGCAAGTATATTAAATTTGGAGAAAATCGGTTCAGAAACAGCTATAGCTCCCATATATATGTTTTATCCGATTTGGTGTTTAAGCCTCTCACATTCGTAATATGCACTCCACAAGAATGAGATTTGGTATCAGATATAAGATACTGCCCAGAAATAGCTGTTTGTAATTTTATCGAAATCGGTTCAGATTTGGATATAGCTCCCATATATATCTTCATCCGATTTCGGGTTAATTGTGCACCAAATGGCCGATATAAGTCCAAATGGACTGAATTTTAGTACATCGGACCAAATTCAGCCTAGAAGCAAGTATATCAAATTTAGTGAAAATCGGTTCAGATATAGATATAGCAACCATATATATGTTTCATCCGATTTAGAGTTTTAGTCCCATACATTCGTAATATTCACTCCACAACCGTGATATTTGGTACCAGGTATTAGATGGAGCACAGGAATAGCTGTTTTAAATTTTATCGAAATCGGTTCAGATTTGTATATAGCTCCTATATATATCTTCATCCTATTTAGGGTTAAATGTGCACTAAATGGTCAATATCAGCCCAAATCACCTGAATTTTCGTACATAAGACCGAATTCAGTCTAGAAGCTAATACGTCAAATTTGGAGAAACCCGGTTCAGAGATAGCTATAGTTCGTAAAATGCACGATAGAATTAGATAGATTTTGATTTTGTACCAAATATCTCATAGAGCTCTGAAATGCCCTGTATAAACCTTTTTACGAGAGCTGTACTAAATATACATAGTGGTGTAGGGTATCATATAGTCGGCCCCGCCCGACTTTTGAGCTTTCCTTACTGGTTAGTTCTACTCTCATAATCTCCTGAATTTTACTTGTAATTTTTTCGGGGTTGCACAGTTTTATTTTTTAGATTTTAATATTGGTGAAAAGCTAGTATTAAGGGCCAAGAGGGAAATTTAAATTATGACCAAACCATTCCCTAAACTTTGCCAGATATCTTTCTGTTCTCGAATTAAAATTCTAAATTTTAGGCCACTCAGTTTAAAACTTGAGACAAGGTCTTTCACAACAGCAATAATAATGTGACACAAAATGGATGCAGAAGATGATTAAATTTATTTCCTTTGCACCCACTGTACCATTGAGTACAAAGAGGAAACTCAAAAATTCCAATATTTTATTCATGTGTGACAATGAAAAACCCACACTCTTTACAGTCTGGCAACTCAATAGCCAACGTTTTCCCTTTTTTTAAATCGATGTACAATACATATTTTAAGGAAGGAAAAAATCTCCAAAATACAAAAAAACTTACACACTTAGCACTTGCACGTTGGTGTGCGTATGTTAGCGTGTATGTGTGCATATAAATAATGTATATAAATCGAATTTCTTATTCATGTGTGGTTATAAATTTTACTAAATATGTAATATATCTTTTTTCGTTTAATAGAGGTCACTTCCTTTTGGGTGTGTGTGCATGCGTTTAATGTGATGTCGGTAACGACTGACCTTCATCATTTGGTTTTTAAAAAAAGAAAAATAACTTTTTCTTAAATTTGTTATGAGAATTTGAATATAGAACGCTTTAAGATGTTTAAGAAAAAATATATTTCTGATATGGGTTACAATTTATGTGTTTTTTATTAACTTTATTTTTATGAAAGACTTATTTCTGGAAACTCAGTTTTGAAAATTTATTGAATGACCTTCAGATATAATGTAAAGAAGAAGTTATGTAGAGAATTTTTATTTTATTTTTTGAAAGAAATAATACAGGGATATATATAACTTTTTATAAACTTTATACAATTCACATTGAGGAGGAGAGTATATTTTTGGAAACTCAGTTTTGAAAATTTATTGAATGACCTTCAGAATTTATGTACGGAAGAAGTTATGTAGACGATTTTTTTTAATTTTTTGAAAGAAATAAAGCAGGGATATTTATAACTTTTTTATAATTTTTATTCCCTCCACCTTGAGAAGGAGGGTATATTAATTTTGTCATTCTGTTTGTAACAACCCTAAATATTCATCGTAGACCCCATAAAGTGTATATATTCATAATCAGCATAAAATTCTAAGTCGATTTAATCAATACCCGTCTGCCTGTCTGTCTGTTGAAATCATGATACAGCCCACATTATTTGACGCAGAGCATTAACATTTTGTCAGAACCATTTCTATTGTGTCTTGGATGTTTCTTATTGAATATGAGATATGTATAGGTCCACGTTTCGGTAAAGTCCTCATATAACGATACTTCCGATATTCGGTATTTTGATGAATTTGCCACATTTTTCCAAAAAATTGCCTAAGAATTGGTGTTTGTAGTTCATAATGGGCTCTAGCTTCGGTGGCCAAACATATATTTATAGGTCAACGTTTTGGTAACGGTACCTATATTCGTTATATTGATGATTGTTTCCACATTTTTCCACGAATTTGTCCAAAATGTCGTAGTGGGGAGAGACAGGAAAATCTTTTAAAATTTCTCTTTGACCTCCCTTTATATTAAAGCATAAGACCTACTAATCGTCCAGAATAAAGCATATGGAAAGAAATATAAATAACAAACAAGTGGATATAAAGAGATTACATCAATTGACGTCATTGTGATTTGTCACAAATTAAGATATTAAAAGAAGCCAACAACAGCAGCCCTCTTGTTTAAATATTTTTCCATTTCTTCTCTCTTCTTAAGACCATGCTAGCATTTTCCTCCTCTTATTATGATTATTAATTCCTTTTGAAAATGTCTTCATATTTGTTGGGAATTATTCGTATTGTTGAAAAAAACACATTTTTGTTTTCCTTCTGTTCCTGCAATGACATAGAAGTAACCTAATTATAATATTTTAAATCCCCCCAAGTATTGTTGAGTTTTCTTCTTTTTTGACCCTCAACAAAAATCTGTGTGTTCTGGTGTTGTTGTTTTTCCGGGATTTGTTAAAAATGTCAAATATTTGTGAGTGCGTGCGTGTGTGCAAGCTTAAAGTGGCATTGTGGCGTTTGTTTGGTGCACGTCGCCTAAATGCTTTAATTATAGCCTCAAAACACTGTCGTTTATGCCATTTTGATTTTTTATGTTAATTTTTATGGTCACTTTGGGTTGTTTTTCTTTATTATTATTTTGAAGTGTCCTGTGTTATCATTCATCCCTTGTGTAGTTAAATTGAGTTTAAATACTAGATTTGTAGTATGATTTGTTGTTTTTATATTCTTTGCCACGAGATTGGGAGATTTGTACGTTTGCTTTTCAAATTTTTACATTTTATATGAATTATTTGAATTTTCCACGATTTTAACAATTCATTGTTTTCATACCGAAGAATGAAAGCATGAAGTATGAATTTTAACCTGCAGCTAGGACGACGGTAAATTGGATCAATTTTATGAAAACTTTAGTGTGTTTTCGCCATGAAGGGCTTAGGGAAATATTTGAAATACAAATTCAAGATTAAAGTTAGGATATCCTTTCCAAAAAATAATTGCAGTCTAATACAAATTTAGTACTTTTCCTACAATTGTAGTATACATTTCCAAAACCACCTCCATATCTCAATACCAATAGATACCTTAATGTAAAATTTGAGAATTCCCGCCCTATCCCTTCAATCAATACCAAATTTAGTAAAATTTTGTACCTTTCGTATAATTATAGTACTCTATTGCAAAACCGTTCCATATCCTAATCCTAGACAACAAGAGTAACACCTATAATTTCTGGATTTCGGCTCTATTCCTTCACCTAATTTAAAATTTATTACTATTTATTAATTTTCCTACAAATATAGCACACATTTCCACCTTCAAATCTCAATTCCTAGTACCAACCAAACCAATGCCAAACATCAATTTTGAGGATCCCACCCTAATCCCGTAACCCAATGCCAAACATAGTACCATTCAGTACTAACCAGTAACCCAATAGTGCACACTTCTGTACCTCCATCAATCTAGACTACACATGAGCAGCGACCCTTATACCAAATTTCAGATTTCAAGCATATCTGGTAACCCTAAAAAAATTGTACAAAATACAGTACCATTTAGTAATTTTCGTACACATTTCTATGCCAACTGGTATTCCAGTACCAAAACTTCGAAACTCAAGCACTTTCTATACTCTCCACCCATACCATATTTAGTAGTATTTAGTACTTTTCGTACAATTATTGTACACATTTCCAAAATCACCTCCCTATCTCAATACCAGATACTAACAGAAACCTCAACATGAAATGTCGAGATTTCAGTTCAATTCCTTTCACAATACCCAATTCAGTACCACTAAGTATTTTTCGAACAAATATGGGAAGAATTTTCTAATTCCCTACCATATGATCATATATATTGATATATACCTCAAACATACAATCCCATAGAAATTCTATTTTCAAATTTCAGAAACTTCCAAATATAAATTGTTTCAAATTAAGTACCATGAAGTACAAAAGTACGAATTTCCACCACTTACTTATATGCCAATCCAAACACCCAAATCAGAATCGTAGCAAATTTAGTACCATTTTGTACTTTTCGTGCACATATGTACAAATTTGGAAAACTACCTCCATATACCAATCCTACACTCCTGCACGAATGTTACTTTCAAATTTCAGAATCCCAAATCCATCCGTTCCTCTAAATTCCAATTGTACCAAATTCAATACCGTTTTGTAATATATGTGAGTACACACATACCAAACTACATTCTTACATCGACAATACTTCCCAGTTTAGATTTTCATTCCAAATTTTAAGTTTTTATCTCTAATCTTTCACATGATACGAAATGTTCCAAAATCTTGTACATTGTAGTACTTTTTGTACACTTATAGTGCGAATTTCCAAAAAAACCTAAACACAATCCATCAGTAACCGTGATTCCAAATTTAAGAGTTCTAGCTCTACTCTAGTACGAATTTCCAAAAGTGTGACCCTGGCCCAAATTTCAAGATTCTAGCTTCAACTAAAACTACCAAAATTTTGAATTACCCTTTAGAAAGTTTAGCTAAATCGTCAAAATTCTGAATATCGGGGAATATGGTTACAAAATGAGGTTTTTTGCTTCATTTCCAGCATACAATGGCCACCAAAATCTCCGAATACTAATCCGTTGGACTTTTGTGTCTAGCGCATTTGGGAGCTCTATCCAAATCTGAACCGATCTCGATAAAATTTGGCAAAGATATTTTTGAGCTGTATTTGATATATTTCCCTGAATATCGTTGTTGCGGAGTGCATATTACGGTTGTGGGTAACAAATATAGCTTCTAGACTCAATTCGATTGTAAGTGCCAAATTCCATTCCATTTTTGCAAATATTATACGTTTGGTGCACAATAAAAGGTAAATCGGACGAAGTTATATATGGGAGCTATATCCAAATCTGAACCGATCTCGATAAAATTTGGCAAATGTATTTCTAAGCTGCATTTTATATATTTCCCCAAATATTGTTGTTGCAGAGTGCATATTACGGCTGCGGAGGACAAAAATAACAAATCGGATGAACAATATATATGGGAGATATAGCTATGTCTGAACCGATTTTGATCAGATTTGACATATTTATTTTCAGGCCTAATTTGGGTGCAAAATTCCATACAATTCGGGCTGATATTACACGTTTGGTGCACAATAAAAGGTAAATCGGACGAAGATATATATATGGGAGCTATATCTAAATTTTGACCGATTATCTCCAATTTCAAAAGGGTTCGTGCTTGGGCCAAACAAATGATCTGTGCAAAATTTCATCTGGACCGGGCAATAAATGCGATCTGTACTTTGTTTACAAAAATACATGGACAGACGGATGGACGGACGGACGGACAGACAGATGGACAGACGGACGGACAGACAGACGGACGGACAGACAGACGGACGGACGGACATGCATAAATCAACCAGAATGTGATTCTATGCAGATCATCAAAAGGAACTATGGGTCTATCTCGTTTCCTTTTGCCTGTTACAAACAAATGCACAAAGACATAATACCCTGACCACCTTGTGGTGTAGGGTATAACAAGGTGGTTAGGAAACGAGATAGATCCATAGTTCCTTTTATTGATCTGCATAGAATCACATTCTGAGTCGATTTATGCATGTCCGTCCATCCGTCGTCTGTCTATCCATGTATTTTTGTAAACAAAGTACAGGTCGCATTTATTGTCCGATTCAGATGAAATTTTGCACAAATAATTTTTTTAACCCAAGGATGAACCCTATTGAAATTGGAAATAATCGATCAAAATTTAAGTATAGCTCCCATATATATTATCGTCAAATTTGCCTTATATTGTGCACCAAACTTGTAATATTTGCCCAAATAGTATGTCATTCTGCACGTACGACCAGATTGGAAATGAAAATAAGTGTGATAAATTTGATTGAAATCGGTTCAGATATAGATATAGCTCCCATATATATTGATCATCCGATTTGTTATTTTTGTCCTCCGCAGCCGTTATATTCACTCTGTAACAACGATATTTGGGGAAATATATCAAATATTGTTCAGAAATATCCTTGCTAAATTCTATCGAGATCGGTTGATATGTGGATATAGCTCCCATATATATCTTCGTCCGATTGGCCATTTATTGTGCACCAAACGTGTAATATAAACCCAAATGGAATGGAATTGTTCACTTACTACTAAATTGAGTCTAGAAACCAGTATGTCAAATTGGGTGGAAATCGGTTCAGATGTACATATTGTTCATCCGATTTTTTGAATTTTCCCTGCATAGCCGTAATATTTACTCCGTTGTAACGATATTCAGAGAAATATATCAAATACAGCTCAGAAATACCTTTGCCAAATTTTATCGAGATTGGCTTAGATTTAGATATAGCTCTCGTATATATCTATCCGATTTTAAGTTAATTGTGCACGAAATGAATAATACAAGCCCGAATTGAAAAAGCGCAAATGCCTCGACAAATTTAGTAGAAATCGATTCAGAGGGCGATATTCCTCCCATATATTAGTTCCTTTGGACTTTTAATTATTACCATAATCATAGTTGGTATGATTTAATTCTCACAAATCCCCCATTAAAACTTTTATTGGTTATGTGAAGCTCTACTAAATATGCAAAGTGGTGTAGGGTATCATAAAGTCGGCCCCGCCAGACTTTAAGACTTTCTTTACTTGTTTTTATCTTAATCTGCATAGGTAAGACTTAAGACTTTCTTTACTTGTTTTTATCTTAATCTGCATAGGTAATGTTTTGCCACAGGAGGTAGATATTATTACGAACTCTAAATACCGAAAAACTTTGGCTTATAGTGTATCAATATCCACGAAAACGTGGATCTATATACACAAATTTCTGCCATAGGAGGTAGATCCTATTGCAAACTCTAAATAATAGATTTTAGACTTTTCCGTTAGAAAGTATAGCTAAAATTGCCAAAATACAGAATATGGGGAGATACCATTATATGGGGAATATACGAAAACATTGAACGATACACAATTCTACGCAAATTAATAGTTTTCTATTACATACCGTTTGGAATTTAGCGTGATTACAACAGTCGGACATACGAACGTACAAGGCTAAATGGACTTAACCAAGAGGCGAGGCAGACAGATTGGCTTGCCTAAATCGACTCAAAATTGTGATTCTATGCCCATCACCCAAAGGAATTTTAGGTCCAACTGAGTCCTCTTACACATTAATAACAAATGCACAAAGTCATAATACCCTGTACCATAGTATAACATAAGGCATACAAAGGGTCCTTTTGTGTCTGGCCAACTATCCATTCCTATATTTTGTATGCGCACTTTAATATAATTCTTCAATACACTTAATGTTATTACTATTTTCCACATTTTGCCCCAAAACTCTCATTTCCAATAGCATTTTGTGCATATAATTAGCACTAAAATTGTATAATCATTTCATATTGAACATGGCCACAAATTCCCATTAATGATATTTAATACATTTGTGTGTCAAATTGAATATGACATATTTTTAGAATATCAACATTATTATTATCATTATCATCATCAATGATGATGAAAATGATGATGCTATCATTATTGCAAAGTAATATCCCACAGCTATTACTTACAATAATTATGTGTGTCATTATATTTGTCATAATTTGATCATATTTACCACATTTTATGATGTTAATGACATGATTTTGCCCTGTTTTCGTGGTATTCTCTGGGTGATTATGGTATCAATGGCGTCCCTCTCTTTCTCTCACCGCATTGATAGTCATTTCTAATTGATTGCCAGCTGTCAATTAATGTTAGTGCATAATTATTATTAATTATTTCATAATAATAATGAAGTTGGCGGTTTTTATTTTGGCTGCGAGTTTATATTTTTATATCCATCTGTATTTTGTATACAATTTTCAAATTAGGCTTATTTGTGTAAATTTATTATGATGGCTGTAGTTTTATTTATTTGAAAATGTTATTTTAGATGATGTATCGCCGTGACTATCGGGTTGGGAAATCAATGATGTTGAATTAGCTATAAAAGATTATGAAATATAAAAATAACTGCGCATATAAAATTTTGAAAATTATTTTCGGAATAACAAAATTATATCAGTTTAATAAAAGGTCAATTGTGCTTTTATATAATTTCAATGTATAATGAGTGAGTACATTTTATATATAGGAAATAATAACCTTTTGGCAAGAGGTAATTATAAATTTGCAAAATCTCGACCTAATTGTCTAGGTCTCTATAAATTATATTTACTTGGCCAGCTTATACTTCTGTATATTTTTAGCTATGTCCATCTACTTTTTGAAATCGATACAGAGACAAAAAAACAAGTAAAGAACCAATAAAGAAAGTCTTAAAGACGAGCAAGACCGACTTTATGATACCCTACAACACTTTGCCCATTTAGTAGAGCTTCATATAACAAATAAAAGTTTTATGGGGAATTTCTGAGAATTAAATCATACCAACTATGATTATAGTTATAATTTAAAGTCTAAAGGAATTAATGTATGAGCGGAATATCCTCCTCTGAATCGAGTTCTACTAAATTTGCCGATGCATTTTTCCCTTTTCAATTCGTGTAAAATAAAGATATATATGGGGGCTATATCCAAATCTGAACCGATCTCGATAAAATTTGGCAAAGGAGTTTCTGAGCTGTATTTGACACATATTTCCCCGAATATAGTTACTACCTAGCGCATATTATGGATGTACAGAACGCATTCAAAAAATTGGATGATCAATATATATGGGAGCTATAGCAATATCTGAACTAATTTTCACCAAATTTGAGATAGATGTTTCTAGACCCAATTTGGTCGTAAGTGCCAAGTTCTCTCCAATTTAGGCTAATATTACACGTTTGGTGCGCAATAAAAGACCAATCCAAATCTGAACCGATCTTGATAAAATATAGCGAAGGTATTTCTGAGCTGTATTTAATATATTTCTCCAAATATCATTGTTATTGGGTGCACATTACGGCTGCGGTGGACTAAAATAACAAATCGGACGAACAGTATACATGGGAGCTATAGCAATATCTGAACCGATTTCGATAAAATTTGACATACTTATTTTCAGGCCTAATTTGGTTGTATGTTCAAAATTCCATACTATTTGGGCAGGTATTACACGCTTTGTGCACAATAAAAGGCTAATCGGACGAAGATATACAGGGTGAGATATAAAAAAACTGCGACATAGTCAAACGCCATAATTTTTACATTTTTTTTTTTAATTTTATTGAATAAAAGCAAAATATGTCGGAAATAGCATCAAATTTTAGAAAAAGTTTAGGATTTGTTCGAATTTTTCACCTTTGGCACAAATTATGGCCTTCAAACGGCCAATGAAACCGTCACACGCTGACCCAAGGTTGCTCTGCCGTATTTTGGCCCATTTCCAGCAAAGCGCTTGCTTGAGGTGATCGACACTTTGGTATTTTTTAGTGCCAACCTCGCTTTCCACAATACTCCAGACACAATAGTCCAACGGATTGGTATTCGGAGATTTTGGTAGCCATTGTGCGCTGGAAATAAAGCGAGGAACCTTATTTTGTAACCATTCTTGGTTGGTGCGTGCTGAGTCTTGTTGCAATGTCCAAGGTCTGCGGCCAAACTGTTTGAGAGCGCAAAGCTTAGGCCATCCAAAATATTTTTGCGATAATATTCGGCATTTATTCTGATGTCACGGTCGATTAATACGAGCGGAGAGCGACCAACGGCTGTTATGGCGGTCCACACCATCACCATGAGTTCTGGTGGCCAACCGAAGGTGCACATTTTCAGCTGACCTCTTTGGCAAGTAAACGCGATCATTTTGTTTGTTTACAAACTGCTGGACAACGAATGTGTCCTCAACGGAGAAAACCAAGTTCGGCAGTTTACCACTTTCGGACAAGCGAAGCAACTTATTAGTTCTTTTGAGTCTATTTTCTTTCTATTTCGGTGTAGATTCTAGCACTTTTTTGCAATTTCAATGGTTTTACCCAAGCTCATTTTTCAATATTTGCCGAATAGAATATTGCGATATGTTCAGCTTTCGGCAACTGCGACGCGGGTTTCGATCAAGTCGCTTCTTTAATTTTCGAACGATTACTCCTGATGTTGCTGTTCTGTTCTCTTCCGTCCACTTCCTTGACATCGGGCTACGCTACCAGCATTGCGGTACCGAGCGATGGTGCGGGACACAAAAGATTTATTTACATTTAAATGAAATAATACTATCACGCTTGAATTCCATCACGAATAACTTTTTTTCTGGAAAATTTTCAACAAAATGGTTTTGTACGCTTGTAAACTATATAATGAGCTGTCACTGGTATAATTTTAACAGCTGTCGGGCAAGTGGCTTAGAAATGATTCCAGTCTTAGAAATGATTACAGTTGGTTGCAGTTTTTTCATCTCACCTTGTATATATTAATTATACCCTCACATGAGGGTATATATCATTGGATACGGCCAAAACGTGCCTCATCGAAGTAACGGTTTTAAACCCCAGGACATTAACGGTTTTAAACCCCAAATCCGTTTCAGGACATTAAGGGTATCCATCCGACCATTTGCTTTCCTGGCTGACTGGCTGATGCGTACGATAATACTCCAAACTTTGTACATCGTGATATTACTGCAAAACTTAGATCATAAAATCTCATTTTTGGAAGGTACATTTATATATAAACTATGGACCAACATAATAATGGATAATGTTTTGACTTTGATTGTAGAACTCATAAAGAAGTAGAAGTGCTGAATGATAAATAATTCCGTCCATGAGGTACCGTTATATGGGGGCTATAGGATAACTTGGACCAATATATACTTACATGGTAGTAGGAAACATGTTTTCTACTACGGACAGACAATTTTCTACTACAAGGATTGTTATATATTGCTAGTTTTAGTAACAAATTTAAAATAGCTCCGTGAAAAATAAAAACCCAAATAATGGGAGGTATATTTATATAGAAACAGTGAACTTATTATTACTTGTGGGTAACAAATATAACAAATCGGATGAATAATATATATGGAAGCTATAGCTATATCTGAACCGATCTACACCAAATTTGACATACTAGCTTCTAGACTCAATTCGGTCGTAAGTGCCAAATTCCATCCCATTTGGACAAATATATATATATATATATATATGGGAGCTATATCTAAATGTTGACCGATTAGCTCCAATTTCAATAGGGTTCGTCCTTGGGCCAAACAAAAGATCTTTGCAAAATTTCATCTGGATCGGGCAATAAATGCGACTTGTACTTTGTTTACAAAAATACATGGACAGACGGACGGACGGACAGACGGACGGACATGCATAAATCGACTCAGAATGTGATTCTATGCAGATCATCAAAAGGAACTATGGGTCTATCTCGTTTCCTTCTGCCTGTTACAAACAAATGCACAAAGACATAATACCCTGACCACCTGGTGTAGGGTATAAAAATGCAGAATGATAAGAAATGCCAATATAAACTGTGGCCTAAATCGTCAAATATACCGAATATCATGAGGTTCATGCGACCTATAGGATAATGTGGAACAATGTAGATCAAACCAATACAAACTCTACATAAATAGTTTATAATACCTTTCTCTAAAAATCTGAAGTAATCTATCCGTATATTGGGAGGTACTATTAAATGGCCCCTTTAATCGTCTGAAGGTTATATGGGAGCTATAGTATAACGTGGACTTTTATAAAAAATCTTCTGGCTACCGGATATTAGGAAGTTCCATTTTATAGGGTTGTAGGATAACGTAGACATATATAGACAAAGTGGTGCCACAGGGAGGAAAACTCATTACAAACACTACATCTCAACTTATTTTTTTATATTCTCCACCATATATTGTATGGAGGGTATATTAAGTTAGTCATTCCGTTCGTAACTCATTGAAATAATAATTTTAGGTCTAACAAATGATACACATTTTCTTGATCAGCGTAAGATCAGTCCGTATGTCCGTCTGTTGTAATCACGTAAGAGTCAAAACAAATAAAGATAGGAAGCTAAAATTTTTATAGGTCCGTCTTTTGTCTGCAAGCAGGTCAAGTTCTAAGATGGGCTATATCGGTTAACTATATCGTATAGCTCGAATATAACGGTACCTCCCGAAATTCCATGTTTTGGTAATTTTAGCAACATTTTTAAATAGCACACCCAGAGAAAAAATGACAACATCCGTGTATGAAATGACCACATCCGTGTATGATAGTGTATCAACCACGTTTGGTGTCAAAATGAGCACGCTGTTGTCATTTTGACACCGAGATTTTGGCAACGATTTCAACAACAGATGTGCATGAAATGAGCACATACGTGGTCATTTCGAGCACGCCCCGTTGTCAGATTGTCAACGCTTCGTTGTCAGATCGTCAACGCTTCGTTGTCAGATTGTCAACGCTCCGTTGTCGGATTGTCAACGCCCGTTGTCAGATTGAAATCAATGGTGGTCATTTTTTGATATCCGTTCCTTTTCCATTTTATACCCTTAGTAGAAGAAACGACATTTTTTGAAAAGTATTTTATTGAACGAAACCAATTACATAAATTCAATA
The DNA here is from genome assembly GCF_030504385.1 of Musca domestica. Classification (NCBI taxonomy): domain Eukaryota; kingdom Metazoa; phylum Arthropoda; class Insecta; order Diptera; family Muscidae; genus Musca; species Musca domestica. Next base: position 19,643,966 of record NW_026712383.1, read on the forward strand.
TAAATACATATTTGATTTAACAAAACAATTCGAATTACATATATTCAATGTATAGAAACAAATTAAATTAACTTAAATCTGAAATAAACTTTTCCATTATTCATAGGATATAAGTGAAATGGGTAAGTAATAAAATCTAAAATTGGTATTAAATCAAATCAAAAGCTTTATTCTTTTGGACTTCTTGTTTCTATACTTGGCATAAAGTTTTCCGCTTGCGTTGTTCTTTCCTTTTCTTGAAATGTAATAATAATCCTAAAAATAAAGACATATTATAAGTTAAGAAACTACATAATCAGATACGTTGTTTATATTGTTAATCTTACCCTCATTTCGTTTTCAAGAGGAAAAACGGAACAAATTTCATCCAATATGCGCATATAGTCTTGAGTGTAAAGAGTAACATTGTTGGTTAAAATATCTTCAATAATTATATTAATTATATCATCTCTTTGCTCGTCACTTAATTTCTTATTAACGCTACTACATTCAAGCGCTAGTTTCCCCTTCGAGGTATGTGTTAACAATTCCGTTAGATCCTATATTAAATAAAAAAACTACATTAACTATGCTTACACAAATATTACTCTTACCTTACCTCTGACAAAATTCCTTTGGCTTTTGAGCAGTTCGAACCTGTAGTGTCGGGAGTACCAGGAGTACTTGCAGGTGTCTCGTTGCGTTTCCACCATTCACCTATTTTAGATGGAACTGACATAGTTTCGTCATCAATCCCGAGCTATTGTTATGACAATATTAATACTGAGTTCAACTCTGTAAAACAAATAATACGTACCTTTCGTTTTTTCCAAGCAAAGAGCTTTTCTCTGAATTCAACACGCAGTCCCAATGGTGGCACTGCTTCCTTTAAATCTTCTTTTTTCAAGTACTGCAAGCTGCGAAATGTTACATGTGATGCTAAAAGAACAAAAAAGAAAATTCTTTGTTAATTACACTGATTAACTGAAAAATTCATTTTTATTTACTTACCTTTTAATTGTTCAAAAAGCGACTCCATATTTATTCCTTTTAAGAACTCCCTTAACATATAATCGTCCTCATTGTTTTCCGCATCTTGACTGCTGCAATGGTTTGTATCGCGAACCACAACAATATTGCCATCGATTTCTAACAACTCACCAATGATATTTTGAGGATCTTGCGAATTATTATTCATTTTCAATAAATTTTTTGCACAATGCGTCCTTTCTCTTTCAATAACACGGAAAAAATGGTAAATATGCAGCCGATTGCACACGAGTAAAAAAAATGACAACGGTGGTGCATGATTCATACACGGTAGTTGCTAAAATGGCAACGATCGTGTACGATTCATGCACGTCGGTGTACAAAGTAACAACGGTGGTGCATCATTATGCAGGTGGTGGTGCATAATTCATACACGACCGGTGTCATATTGACAACGACCGTGTGTGAATCATGCACCACCGTTGTCATTTTTTACTCGTGTGTAATCGGCTGCAATTACCAATATTACAAATGGACAAATTAAGCACGGCTGTTGTTGGTACCGAAAGTTGACCACGTCTCGGTGTCAATTTGAGCACGTTCGTGCACAATTCACCAACAGCCGTTGTTGAAAAATATAACAACGGGTCGTTGCGAAAATGACAACATACGTGCTTGATTTCGCAACGGGATTTTTCCCTCAGTGCACTGTCTGAAATTCAATGCAAGGTGTTCTCTGTGGGTACTTTACCCACATTATTCGCCAAAATTGCTTCGAATTTCGTATTTAAAGTTCATAATTGGTATTACAACCTACGAGGAAAAATTGTCTATGCGGGTCCACGATTTTTATAGACCCCATACAATGTTACCTCCCTCTTATTCGGCATTTTGATGATATTATCGATCAGAATTGTTTCAAATTTAGTTTTTGGTGTTTATATAAAGGTTTTCATTTGAGCGGTATTTTTCGACGGTTTTTTTTATACCTATAGTATGGAGGGTATATTAAGTTTGTCATTCCGTTTGTAACACCTCGAAATATACATTTTAGACCCCACAAAGTATATATATTCTTGATCAGCGTAAATTCTATGTCGATTTAGCGTCCGTCCGTCCATCTGTGCGTCTAGCCTTCTGTGGAAATCACTCTAGCTTCCGAATGAATTGAATTAGATTGACAAAGTTTTACTCAGCAGGACCTTTGGCATTGAAAATGGCCATGGTATACCCCCATATAACGGTATTCGGTATTTTTATGATTTTAGCTACATTATTCACCGGAATTGTTTCAATTTTGGTATTTGATGTTTGTAATGGATGCTACAGCCTATGACAGGAGATTGTCTGTGCATGTCCACGTCTTCGTATAGCCCCCATATAACGGTACCTTCCAATATTCGGTATTTTTATGATTTTAGCGACATTATTCACCGGAATTGTTTCAAATCTGGTATTTGAAGTTCGTAATTAACACTACAGCCTAAGACAGATAATTGTCTGTGCAGGTTCATTTCTTCGTATAGGCTCCATATAACAGTACCTCCCGATATTTGTTATTATGATGATTATAGCTACATTATTCACCGATTTTTTTTAAGTTTCGCATTTGAATATTATAATGACTTATGACTAATATTACCTATGCAGTTCCATGTCGTCGTACAGACCCTAAAATAACAGCTACATTCGGTATTTTTAAGATTTTAACAGAATTTTTAACGGATTTTATTGTTTTTGAGAATTGCCAAATTCGTTCGAAATGGTGGAGGGTATTCAAAGTTCGGCCGGCCGAACTTACAGCTTTTTTACTTTTTATGAAAACTTTCACCGAATGGTGGGGGGTAAAAAAAGTTAGCTGATTTTATAATTGTTTTTTTTTTTTTTGTGATATGTCTAAAATGATCCAAACTCCAAATATCAGGAGTTACCAATAAATGGCCTACTTTATCGTAAAAAAATTGATTTTTCGAAGATACAGTTATATGGGGCCTATAGTAACACAAGGACCTATTTCGAAAATCTTCTTAGAATCCGATACAAACTCTAAATCCCATATTTGAAACAAAATCGTTGAAAAATTTGGCTTTAATCATGGAATATCCGTAGATAGGATATTCCATATTGTGGCTGTTTGAGTTATTTGATAGAGTAGGACCTAACCAAAAAAGAAGAACATTTTCAATACAAACCATTCTAAAATGATCCAAACTATTGTGCCAAATTTTAAATTTCCGCGTCTAAAAATGTGGGCTGTATCTTGATTTCAACAGACATTTGGTCGTCGTTAAATCGACTTTCGACGATTATGAATATATATCCTGCGGGCTCCGAAGAGTATTGAGAGGTTCTACAAACGTAATAACATATTTAATATACCTTTCTCTCTAATTTGTTGGATAAATTTAGAAATAATATTTAGATATGTCCGGAGAGAAAATTAACAATATTGACTCACTCCTTGCAGTAGCTTCCAAAAAAAGTTCAGAATAATGAACAATTTTAACTGCTAATGTATGAAGTAGCTTCCACTGTTCTTTTATGTATGGAAAATCTATATCAAGTTTTCTCCTAGTTAGAAATTATTTTTCCTGGGAATTGGAATTATCAATGGTTGACAAAAATGTTTGTGTTCTGCATTCCATATTCATTGTATACAATATTTGTAATTAATTAATTATTAAGAAATATTGAAACCCGTTCCAGTTTCCAAATATTTTCGCCACTTTCATTACTACCAAGAATTTCCCCCTCTCTTCCAAAACTAAGATAACAGTTAAATTACATTCCATAACAAAACAAGTAAGCAAAGGCTACAGTCGAGCGGGGCCGACCGTTGAATACCCTACAACACTATAATAAACGATACAGACTATATAGGCGAGATACTCGAAAGAATTCCACAAGATATTGTGACAAATAATAAAAGAAAACCATCAGGTTTCGTTCTCTAATTTTCGAATAATAGCAACTTAAACTAATTTGCTCATTTCCAATTTATTGGTAGATGTTGCACTTAAATGGTCTTCCTAGATCTGGAACCAATATTTCCCAAAGACCTATAATCTCTCAGAAGTGGCAAAAGTTTAACATTTATTATTGGTTTTTGACTGAAACGCATCTATATGAGATACAGACATTTGACTATATTCTTCAACGAAATGAGCCTAACGAAATAGTCAGAAGTGCGTCTTTCCTGTATTTGTGAATTCTCCAAAAAGTCATTGGAATGGAAATTTTCGTATTTTGTCTACAAAAGTTGGCAAACTATTTCACACATTGAATATTTTTGGATGGCCATCCAAAGCTGCTTGGCTTTTGTAATGTCCGGTAACCCCCATTCAAATGTGCGTGAGGATCGGGCGATAATTACGACCTGCTGACAATTTTGCAGTTTTTTGGTCCATTTCAACCCCTAAATATATGGCGATCATCTCCAAAAAGAGTAAGCTTCTATTCTGACCCTCATCTTATCCCCATGCAAAATTTCGTAAGGATTGGGCCATAAATGAGATCTGTATATGATATCCTGATATCTTAACTACTTAGTTTTGTTAGCTGTAGAAATATTACCAAATGTTTAATTCAAAATGAAAATATGCCAAAAATATGAAAAAATTGAAAAAATATGAGAAAATTTTACAAAATCAATATTTTCATCTTTAGAGAGATATTTTTATGCGATTTTTTAGACGTTTTTTCTTTCCTGCCAAGAGGCCATTCTGAATTAATGAGAACTGTCGAAATCAGTTCAGCCGTTCTCGACATATAAGAGATCTTTCAAGCATATCTCCTTTGATAGACATATATATCGCACATATTTTGCTATATATCCGATTTGTTGGATAATAACATCAATGTAAAGGTCAGAAGTAACCTTGTGATGGCTTTGTGATTTCGCCGGGATTTAAAATATTCACGGTTTAATGAAAAATATTGATTTTTTTCAACACAAAAGATATGGTCTATTTTACCCGCTAAATATTATCCGATGATCACCCAAATTAGTAGGCTTCTTCCCCGCCCTAAACCCTATCTACATGCGAAATTTCGCGTCCATTGGTCTATAATTGCAACCTGTATAGCTACTGCAAAATCTGACATTTTTTCAGTATTTGGTCCATTTCAACCCCTAAACATTTGGCAATCATCTCCAAAAGCAATAGGGTTCTATTCTGGTCCAAGCCCCACCTACATTCTAAATTTCGTGAAAATCGGGCCATAATTGCGACCTGTAGAGTGATTACAAATTAACATGGACAGACGGACAGACGGACGGACGGACATACATAGCTAGATCGACTCAGCTCGGCGAGCTAGGAAGATCCATATATACTTTCCTATATGGGAAACCAATATTTCGAGGTGTTACATAATTTTTGGCCCAATCACTTATAATACCCCCAACACATAGTATTGTAGGGTATAAAAACACACAACAATTCCACTTCCATCAAAGTTTACCAAAATCATATCTTGTCTATCCGATGTGCAAACAATTGTACACAAGTTATTACATTAATTTTGTGCTTTACTTGCAAAAGTGAATCACAACTAAATATGAAATACTGAAGTGTATCTTCGATGTGTAATTGGATGTGATAAATTTCCAAACCCCCCACAAAGTTGGACCAAAACAAACACAGCCAGCCAGACACACGCTCAGCCAGCCACCCACCCACCACATATTCATATAATTCCAACGTCAATAGCCACAGATCTTCTTATTCACCTTTGGTTGGCGACTTTCTAAAATGGTTAGCAACAATAACAAAATCATCACCTCCCCCTCCATCGCCATCGCCATCCTCATCCCTTATACTTTGCATCATCAATAAATACAAGTTGGGCAAACAAAAAATTATTGCTGATATTTATGTTTTTGTCGTATAGGTTTTAATTTTTTGCTTAACTCGGGTATTTTGAGTAAGAATTATTGTCGTTGCGGATGTTGTTGCTGTTGTTGTCATTATTGTATATCACATGTTGGTTACCATCGTCATTAGAGCAACAAAAGGCTGTTTACCTCAACTAAATTGTCGGTTTAATGAAGTGAAAATAAATTACAGAAAATGTTTACTATGACGATTAATCAACTTGGTTGTGTGTTGTGTATGTGTGTGTGTAAATGTGTTTGGTGGCTGTGTAGAGAGAGGACCAGACATTAATAAAGGCAGATACATCACAAGTATGGGTCTTAGGTTGATATTAACAGGTTAGAAAATTTCTGACGGTGCTCCGGCAGGTACTCAGCATTCGAATACTTATTTATGTACACCACTTTTGAAGGATGTAACAACAGGTTGGACCTACATAGCCAACTTTGCACTAAATGTGTGTAATTCGTGTCAAAATATTGAAATGTAGGAATTTTTGGGAGCTGGGAAATAAGATAGGAATGTTATGATTATAAAAATTTTGCCAGGTCAAATGCAACTAAACAGGCGTTACTTTGCCCTTATTGAAAGGTGAGTTCGGTGGACATTTTATTTCTCGTGCGGGACCGCTAAATTAGTAGGCTAGATTGCGCGATATAACCTTTAGCCTATTTCTTTTGTGTGTATGTGTCTAGCCCGCTTCAATTTTCGTATTGGAAGAGAAAATTGAAGCATTTGTTTGTGAGATACCGGAAATAATCTCCCACATTAAATCATGGGAACGGTACACATTATTCAAATATATGTGACCATAGACAATTTGCTGGAAAAATGTGGCTAAACTCATTAAAATACCGAATATCGGAAGCTACCATTATATGGCGGCTATCCCCGATATATCTCATTTTAATACCTACCATCCAAGACACAATACAAACTACAGTGCGAAATTTAAAAGCTCCACGTCAAATAATGTGGGCTGTATCTTGATTTCAACAGACAGACAGACAGACAGACGGACTGGAGGGTATAACTAGGGACCAACAACGCGGACCGGTTCAGTTAGTATTTTATAAAATTTTACGAGAAATTGAAAATGATTTGTCATAAAATGTTGCTATAGTTCCTAGAATACATTGAAACTCTAAATCCTACTAAATGGCAGGATTTTAAAAAATATTTTAGTGTGTAAATCGTATACCGAACTTTTAATGCTCCCACCATTTGAAAGGAACTTAACGTAAAAAATCTTGTGAAAGATGCTGGTATTATTTTAAAATTTCCGAAAATTAGGCGATACGGTTATATGAAGCTATACGATAACTTTGGACCTTTACAGCCAATTGTTTGTTAAAAAAATGTCTACCATGAACTCCAAACTCCAAGAGCAATATAATTATCATATCGAATATTGGGAGGTACAGTAATAAGTGGGCTACACGAAGACGTGAACCAGTTGCTCAATGCGAACTCTTAATTATGCATTTGAAATAATTCTGGTGGAAGGTGTGTCAAATAACGTTAGAATATAGGGAGGTTATATGGGTGCTCTATTTGTGAGGACCTCTACAGGAAATTGTCTTCCATAGCATGAAATACCCATTAGGAACTTAAAATTCCAAATTTTAAACAATTTTTAAGGAGAAGTGTGACACAAATCTGCGAAATGGCGAATATCTGGAGGTACCAATACGAGATATCGATTTTTGGTGGTCTATACCAAAACTTTGACCTAACAAGTAAAAAAACATTAAGTTCGGCCGGGCCAAACTTTTAATACCCTCCACCCTAGGGTAAAAGAACATTAGAAGAAATGTGGCAAAAAACATTAAAATGCCGAATATCGGGAGGTACCGTTATATAGGGGCTACACCAACACGTGCACCTATAATTACAATGTTTCGCCACACGAACTAGGACCCATTATGACCCACAAATACCGACTTTTACACAAATCAGTGAAAAAAATGTGGCATAAATCATCAAAATACCGAATATCGGTAGGTACCGTTATATGGGGGCTATACCAAAACGTGGACCTATACATGCAATGTTTTGCCACACGCTCAGGGACCCGTCATGACCTACAAATACCAATTTTCAGATAAATCCGTGAAAAAATGTGGCATAAATCATCAAAATACCGAATATCGGGAGGTACCGTTATATGGGGACTATACCAGAACCGATATGGACCGATATATCTCATTTTCAATACCAACCATCCTAGGGACAATACACACACTTGTGCCAAATTTCAAAGGTCTACGTCAAATAATGTGGGCTCTATCGTGATTTCAACAGACAGACGGACAGACAGACAGACGGACAGACAGACAGACGGACAGACAGACGGACATCGCTAAATCGTCTTAGAATTTTATGCTGATTATGAATATATATACTTTATGGGGTCTACGACGAATATTTAGAGGTGTTACAAACGGAATGACAAAGTTAATATACCCTCCTACCCATGGTGGAGGGTATAAAAAAGTACAGTTAGGAACACATATTCCCAATTAGTTTTGAAGCTGTGACTAAAACGCCAAAAAAAAACTTAAATCTACCGGTACAGTTAAATGGGGCTATACCAAAACGTTGACAATTTCAGTACCAAATGTCCTGCAGACCAAAAACACATCTAAGTAAAATTTTATTAAACTTCGTTCGGAAGCTGTAGTGATTTCTACATATGGACACAGAGACAGACGGACGGACTTCACTCAAATCGAGTGAGTTTATTCTTATCCTAACCAAGAATATATGTACTGTGTGTGTTCTTAAAGGTATATTTCGAAGTGCTACAAAGGAAATAACGAAATTTATATACTCTCCATACTATGGTCTAGGGTACAAAAATATCGTAAATTTTAGTTCATAAAAATCTCTTTTGTTTTCCGAATTCCCTGAATAATGGGGAAGTCGGACAATTTTTGGCATAACTTACATATATGGGTAACCTCCGATTTCAATTATTTGTAAAATCTTAGTCATATTTTCCACCTTACATTGGTCAGACTAATTTTTATGCCCTTCACCACATGGTTGTAAGGACATTATGGCATTGTGCATTTAATTGTAACATGCAGAAGGTAGCGAGAGAGACCCATAGTTACTTTTGAGGATCTTCATAGAATCACTTTCTGAGTCGATTTATGCATCTCAGTCCGACCGTCCGTCCGTCCATCCATGTATTTTTGTGAACAAAATGCAGGACGCTTTTATTATCCAATTGAGGTGAATATTTCCAAATAATATTTGGTTGGTCTAAGGAAATTGGTGAGAATCGGTTTAAATTTAGACATATCTATCATATATATACATATATCTTCAACCGATTTCGGGTTAATGATGCACCAAAGAATCAATATCAGTCAAAATGACCTTAATTTTGGCACATCTGACCGAATTCAGTCTAGAAGCAAGTATATCAAATTTGGTTAAAATCTGTTCAGATATAGCTATAGCTACAATATTTATGTTTCATTCGATTTGGTGTTTAAGTCCCTCATATTCGCAATATGCAGTCCACAAGAATAATATTTTGTACCAGATATCTTATCGAACTCGGAATTGCGTTTGCCAAAGTTTATCAATATCGGGTTAGATTTGCATATAGCTCTTTAATCAGGTTTCAAGTTTAAGTTGCAAATAATGGCTAATATCAGCCCAAATGGACTGAATTTCAAGACGTACGTTAGTACGTAGACGTACGTATTGTATAGCAATGTTATATGGTATTAAAGACAAAAATGTCTATTTGGACATAACTCCCATATATTAGTTCCCTCTGAAACCAAGTTATAACTGCTCTAAAGCCAAAGACAAATAAGTGGTATGATCTACTTCAAATAAATTCTTCAGTTACGGGAGCTCCACTAAATGTGATGTAGGGTATTATATAGTTGGCCGTACCGACTTTGATTTTTCCGTACTGGCTCATTTTATGGTCTTTTATAAACTTTAAAAATGTTTGACAATATAATTCTAAAAATGTTAAAGGTGATGTACCCAAAGTTCATACTTGCCAAAAATTAAAAAAAAATCCATAGAATTTTAATCCGAAAATTTCTAAACTTGTATGGGAACTTGCATAGTCTATTCAGGTTACTTTCCGATTTTGAAATTTCAAGACGCAGATGCACGTGTCTATTTTTAGGTCCACTTTCTTAATTTTCTAAGTTTTCATATAATTATCCCGTTTAGAAAACATTATTGGTACAGGAAATTTACGAAGGAGTTCTAGAAACCATTCGATTGAGGGATTTTATTATTATTATTATTTTTTTTTTTTTTTTTTTTTTTTTGGATGAGCTATAAACATCAGTTAAACGATGTTGGTTTTTCCTTCCTGGTTCATTTTATGGTCTTTTATAAACTTAAAAAATGTTCGACGATATAATCCTAATATTGTTAAAGGTGATGTACCCAAAGTTCTTACTTGCAAAAATTTTAAAAAAATCCATAGAATTTTAATCCGAAAATTTCTAAACTTGTACGGGAACTTGCATAGTCTATTAAGGTTACTTTCCTATTTCAAAATTTCAAGACGAAGATGCACGTGTCTATTTTTAGCTCCACGTTCTTAATTTTCTAAGTTTTCATATAATTATCATGTTTAGAAAACATTATTAGTACAGGAAATTTACGAAGGAGTTCTAGAAACCATTCGATTGAGGGATTTTATTTTATTTGTTTTTTTTTTTTTTGGATGAGCTATAAACATCAGTCAAACGAAGTTGGTGGCTTATATCCAGATTAATAGTTAGGTATGTTTGAATTATCCATACAATTCATGCATACTTTATATTATAATTGTGGCTATGACGATAATAGCCACGAAGTAAGCCAACGATGCACGGTGCCGTTTAAAACAAACAAAACCGCCTCTCTCATTGTTTGGTTCAGAATTTGTTTAAAAGGGGAACATTTATCTACCTTAAAGTCTCACTACAATTTTTGGCATCTAGTATTTTTATCCTTAAAATGCAATTTAAAAATTAAACACATATCTTCCGCCTTTCCGAAATATTACTGTCATTCATGATGCCATAATATTTTTATAATCCTCAACTGATTGTCTTTTGATATATTATGACACGCAAATGTCAAATGAAGATTGTCATTTATGCGCTTCCTTCATTCAACCACTGCTATGAACCGAAGGTAAGACACATAACTTGTTTTTATTGAAGGTCATAATATCTTTTTGATTTGACATAAAGCGTACCACCCGTTCCGCCCCACATCTGATAGAATACAATTATTAAGGAAAGCTAAAATCACTCCCATTCTCCTAGATATTTCATTTTACCTTACCCTGTTTAAAGAATATTCTTTCCCGTTTCTTTAATTCTACTCTTATTTATATTCCTTTGTTTAGATGTTGATTGTCTCTCGATATAAATTTTGATATTCTATTTTTAAAACGACAATAATATTATTGTATTTAAGGTTTTGTTTATTGAAAGGGATGAATTCCTCAAGCTTTCATTTGCAGTGATTTTCTTTTGTCATTTAACTGACATTTATCCTGAGGGGATTTTAAAAATGTTGTGCATTGATCAAAGCTATGGGAATAATAAAAACAAGTTTAGTTATGGAGGAATTCGTTATGTCAGGAGAGGCGATTGGTGGGGAAATATAACATGTTAAAGGGGGTAGATGAGTTCAATAAGACAATGGTCGTAAGGGGACTCAGGAACTGGATACATTTTGTTGATGGAGTGATATAGACGATATAATGTTTGATATTTTTTAAGACATTTTTCATCGGAATTGTTGCAAATTTAGTATTTGAAGATCTCAATGGGTACTACAAACTATGATAAACAAGTAAAAAAGCAGTAAGTTCGGCCGGAACTTTGAATAACCTCCACCATTTGGAACGAATTAGAAAATTTTCAAAAAAATAAAATTCATTTTATTTAATGTTTACAATATCTAATATAGGAAGATGCCGATATATGGGAGATATACGATATTGTGGACCTACATAGACAATTCCGTTTCAGGGGGTAAAGTGCTCACAAAGCACAACTTGTGACCATTCCGTTCAAATATGTGGCTAAAAACATCAAAATACCGAATATCGGGGGTACCGTTATATGAGGGCTATACAATATCGTGGACCGATATAGCCCATCTTCGAACATGACCTGCCTGCAGACAAAAGACAGATCTGTGCAAAATTGTAGCTTCCTATCTTAATTCGTTTAGACTGTAGCGTGATTACAACAGACGGACAGACGGACGGACAGGGCTAAATCGTCTTAGAATTTTACGCTGATCAAGAATATATATATACTTTGTTGGGTCTAAAATGATTATTTCGATGAGTTACAAACGGAATGACGAACTTAATATACCTTCCATACTATGTATGGTGGAGGGTATAAAAATTACTTATATGGGCTAACTTGTTGGTGTAGTCTCTATACAAACCAATATTCGTTAGTTGGATGATATTAGCGATATTATCACCGGAATTGGTTTAAATTTCGTAGTTGAAGTTCGGAATCGGTACTATTGCCTATGACGAAAAATTACTTACTTCATTTGATCAGTATTTTTTTAACGATTTTTTTTTTTAAATCGTTCAAGTTCGTTCTACGATGTTATTCAATGTTCGGCCCGGCCGAATTTAGGTGCCTTTTAATACCCTACAACGTGTTGTGGTTATTATAAGTTTGATTGGGCCAAAAATTATGTAATACATCGAAATAAAGGTTTCCGACATAGGAAACTATATATGAACCTTCCTATCTCGTCGAACTGAGTCGATCTATGTCCGCCTGTCCAAGTTAATTTGTAATCACGCTACAGGTCGCAATTGTTGCCCAATTTTTACAAAATTGAAAATGAAGGTGGGGTTAGGGTCATAATAGAACCCTAGCTTCACTCATAACTTTTATGGATTTGGATAAAAGGGGCCTCTTAACGTCTTGTGGCGTTGTAGGGTATCACATGGTCGCACGACCATAGCCTTTGCTTACTTGCTTACATTGCCTTTGCTTGAAATCAAAATACTGAATACAGGAAGTTATCGTTACATTTTAAATACCAAAAGTCCTACAGACCATACACACAGCTGAGTAAAATTTTATCAACCAACTTCAATTCGTTTGGAAGCTAGAGTGATTTCCACAGACGGATATACGGACTGACGGACATTGTTAAATCGACATTGAATTTTTTGCAGATCAAGAATATATATGTATTTTGTAGGGTCTAAAATGAATATTTCGAGGTGTTACAAATGGAATGACTAACTTAAAATACCCTCTGGAGGGTATAAGAAGTAAATTTATAGAAGTATAAGAAGTAAATTTTTTGTCCTTTCCTGCGGGTAAAAATAATGGGTGTTTTTGATTAGAACACTTGATTTTGATTAGAATACTTAAATTCAATCCAACTGCTGAAGTGAATTCGGTGCTAACGATACTAGCGTAATGACTCGTGGATAATAGTAAGGTTGGGTGTTGGCGATTCGTTGGTAATCGGGTACCATGATGTTGGTGCTAGGCGCCCTGCTATAAGTATCGGTGATAAATTTCAGGCGATAGACAATTCAAAGATAATCAGGAACTTGGGTAAATTGGGCGCCAGATGCCAGAGTATTGGCGCCGGGTGCTCGAGTATTACCATGATCATTGTCAGGCTGTAGACGATTGGAAAATAATCGGAAACTCTGATGAACGGACGTCTGGTGTTCGGGATTATGATGACGATCTTCGGATTGAAGGCGATTTGAAAATGATATGGGGCTCTGATAGATGGACGTTGAAGACCACTATGATGATGTTCGGGTGACAGAATTACTTATGAAGGTCCAAAATAACTTATGAAGGTTTTAATTGGGAACCCGGTCGGGGATGACTATGTTAACACTCGGGTTGAAGACGATGATGCTGTAGTGTCAGAGGACAGTACAGAATTAGAATTAGGTAGAGCCTTCTCAGCCAACCGAAGCGAAACTATATCCATGATTACCAAAGTCAAGTGAATGAGAATTATTTGTCATGTGTTGTAATCGTGATGATGGTAAATGAGAGACCATTCCACGATAAGCGATTATTCCATGATATGCGATGTAAGCACTGATTATAGTGGTTGACTTGTTCGTCGGATTAAAGGGTGAGATAAAAAAATGCAACAAAGTCAAACCCCATACTTTTTACATTGTTTTTTTTAATTTTTTCGAATGAAAGCAAACAATGTCGGAAAGACCACCAAATTTTAGAATATGTTTAGATTTGTTCGAATTGGTCACCTTTGACGCGAATTATGGCCTTCAAACGGCTAATGAAACCGTCACACGCTGCCCGCATGTAGCTCTGCGGTATTTTGGTTCATTCCCGGAGAAGCGTTTGCTTGAGGCATTTTTTAGTTCCAACCTTGTTTCCAAAGTACTCCTGACACAATAGTCCAACGGATTGGTATTCGGAGATTTTGGTGGCCATTGTGCGCTGGAAATGAAGCGAGGAACCTCATTTTGTATCCATACTTGGATGTTTGCTTGCCGAAGGCTTAAATACACCCTCCAGAATATTTTCGCAATAATATTCGACATTCATTCTGATGTCACGATCGATTAATACAGCGGAAAGCGACCATTGTCTTTCAATATTTGCCGAATGGAATATTGCGGTATGTTCAAATCACAAGCCATTTTTCGGCCACTGTGACGCGGGTTTCGATCATGTCGCTTCTTTACTTTTCGAACCATTTCTGCTGGTGTTGCTGTTTTCTTCCGTCCACTTCCTTAACGTCAGGCTACGCTACTAGTATCACGGTAACGAGCGATGATACGAAACACAAACATTTATTCACATTTAAATGCTGGAGTGCTCTAACGATAGCCACTTGTGGTTTTCCAGCCAAATATAAAGAAATCACACTATCACGCTTGAATTCCATCACGAATATTTTTTTCCTGGAAAATTGTCATCAAAGGGTTCTTGTACGCATGAAATTATTATATAATAAGCTGTCACTGTAATAATTTTAACAGCTGTCGGACGAGTGGCTTAGAAACGACAGCAGTCTGAAGTTGGTTGCAGTTTTTTCATCTCACCCTGTATGGAAGTTATATCTAAATGTTGACCGATTATCTCCAATTTTAATAGGATTCTTCCTAGTACCAAACAAAAGATTTGTGCAAAATTTCATCTGGAACAAATCGCAATATTCCATTCGGCAAATATTGAAAGCCGAGTTCGGGGTAAAGCCATTGAAATTACAAAAAGTGTAAGAACTTACACCGCAACAGAAAGAAGAGAAGAGAGCTAAAGAGTTGCTTCGCTTGGCTGAAAGTGGTGAACTGCCGAATTTGGTTCTCTCCGATGAGAAAACATTCGTTGTCCAGCAATTTGTAAACAAACAAAATGATCGTGTTTACTTGCCAAATAGGTCAGCTGAAAATGCGCACCTTCGGTTGGCCACCAGAATTCAAGCGCCGACCATGGTGATGGTGTTGGCCGCCATAACAGCCGATCGTCGCTCTCCGCTCGTATTAATCGACCGTGGCATCAGAATAAATGCCGAATATTGTCGCGAAATTATTCTGGAGGGTGCATTAAATCCTTGGGCACGCAAACATTTTGGCCGCAGACCTTGGACATTCCAACAGGACTCAGCGCAATGGTGCTGGCACGCGCCACCCAAGAATAGTTACAAAATGAGGTTCTCGCTTCAGCCAATGGTCTCTCTCCGCTGCTGGCACCATCCATCCAAGAATAGTTACTATTGTGTCTGGAGTATTTTGGAAAACAAGTTTGGAACTAAAAAATAACAAAGTGTCGATCACATAAAGCAAGCGTTTCGCCGGGAATGGCCCAAAATATCGTAGAGCAACATTCGGGCAGCGTTTGATGGTTTCATTCGCAGTTTGACGGCCATCATTCGTGTCAAAGGTGACCAATTCGAACAAATGTAAACTTATTCTAAATTTTGATGCTATTTCCGATATTTTTTGCTTTCATTCAATAAAATTTAAAAAAAAAATTTTAAAATTATGGCAGTTTTTTATGTCACCCTGTATACCCTCTGCAGCCGTATGGCTGTGGGTATAACAAAATTCCTTCCCCTCCCTCTTATGATAGTTTATATGACCGAACGGTTATGACCTTAAAAAGAGTATTCAATCATTGAATTTTTGACATACTTGATGCATGTGAATAAATGCAACCGCTTCTATGTTCCTCAAAGTATATCATGTTTACAGTCCGACCGCAATGGAATTTCCATGGGGGCATTCGATTTCCATTTCATACTTGTACGTTAAATATTTCACATTTGTAAATTTGAGGGTGCTATGCTTCAATACCATTGTGTCATAAAAATTTTATGTCTTTTATTTGATCCCATACAGTTTTTTGTTACACCGCAAAAGATTTCTCCCCCGAAATTCATTATTTGGTGTTGTTTGTATTTTCACATCTCTTCTATTTCTTTTTTTTCGACCGTCTATTGTAACCAACCGAAAAGGGTCAGTTTTACCCTTCCTCGGATGGTTGTCGTTATCTTCATTTTATTCAAAGATATTTAATATTTGCACTAAACTTAAGTGTGTTTTGCTTTGAGAAATACATTTTGAAGACAAAAACGAAGAAGACAAAAATCCTTTAAATATATTTTAAATGTATTTTGCTTGTCCCTCTAACAGAGAGAGAGAGAGAGAGAGAGAGAGAGAGAGAGAGAGAGAAAAAAAATTGAATAAAAATGATTGACTTTGGCAAGCG
The DNA here is from genome assembly GCF_030504385.1 of Musca domestica. Lineage (NCBI taxonomy): Eukaryota > Metazoa > Arthropoda > Insecta > Diptera > Muscidae > Musca > Musca domestica. Next base: position 19,660,557 of record NW_026712383.1, read on the forward strand.
CAAGGATTCCAGCCATAATCCAATGTTTGGTTTGTTGGTCTCCCATCATTGGATGGTCCCATGTAGCTACCATGGGGATTTACTGTTGTTTGTTTAAAACCTGGTTGAATAGGCAAAGGTTTCCCTAGGTTTTTTTTTTTCTCTTATTCTTCATCTTGTTCTTTTAAGAGCTTCAAATGTTTGTCCGAAGAAGGTGAGGTCCCGTTTGGGAAAATGCTTTATTTGTTTATACCCCAAGTATGTTTACATACTATTGTAATAATAAGATTTGTAAGTTTGGTTTGTTTGTTGCCGTTGTTGTTGTTTTTGGAGATCTTCTTAAAGCTGCCTTACTTAACCATTTGACTGAGGTTTATAGTCTTGCATTTGTTGTTGCTGCTGTTGTTTTGTTTCAATTGTGTGCTTGATTCGTTATTTGTAATGGAGGGGATTTAGCAACAATTTGCATTTCAAAATCACCTCAAGGACTTTGAGGGTTAGATAAAATGAGAATAAATGTTGCCGAGGGGATATTCAGATGATTTTTTTATGAAGCAACAAGTATGGATGGAATTGTGCAGTGCAAAAGTAAGGTATCTCTCTTTTGAGAAGAAGTTAAATTGTTTTAATGGGGTGTGGCAAAAGATAGGGCTAAATAGAACACTTGATTTTTATACCCTCCACCATACATAGTATGGAGGGTATATTAAGTTCGTCATTCCGTTTATAACTCATCGAAATAATCATTTTAGACCCAACAAAGTATTCTTGATCAGCGTAAAATTCTAAGACGATTTAGCCCTGTGCGTCCGGCTATCCGACCGTCCGTCTGTCCGTCTGTTGTAATTACGCTACAGTCTAAACGAATTAAGATAGGAAGCTAAATTTTTGCGCAGATCTCTCTTTTGTCTGCAGGCAGGTCAAGTTCGAAGATGGGCTATATCGGTCCACGATATCGTATAGCCCCCATATAACGGTACCCCCCGATATTCCGTATTATGATGATGTTAGCTACATTTTTCAATGGAACTGTCTGAAATTCCCCACAAGAAATCCCTTTTGAGTATTTTATTCCCTGAAAGAGAATTGTCTATATAGGTCCGCGATATCGTATAGCCCCCATATAACGGTACCAGCCCCCCTCCCCCCCCCCCCCTGATTTTCGTTTTTTTGGTGATTTTAGCCACATTTTCTAATGGAATGGTCTGAAAATCCACAGAAGGAGTTCCTTGGGAATACTTTATCTCATTGAAGAGAATTATCTATATATGTCCAAAATATCCTATAGCCCCCATATAACGTTACCCCCCGATATTCGGTATTTTGATGATTTTACCCACATTTTTCAACGGAATTGTCTGAAATTCTACACAAAGAGTTCTTTGTGAACACTTGTTTATTTGTCTATATAGGTCCACGATATCGTGTATCCCTCATATAACGGTACCCCCGATATTCGGTATTTTGATGATTTTAGCCACATCTTCCAATGGAATGGTCTGAAAATCCACAGAAGGAGTTTCTTGGTAGTACTTTATCACATTGAAGATAATTATCTATATAGGTCCACGATATCGTATAGATATATGTATCAGATATATATATCAGAATTGTCTGAAATTTTACACAAGGAGTTCTTTGTGAGTGCTTTACCCCCAAACATAGAATTGTCTATATAGGCCCACAATATCGTATATCCCCCTATATGTAGGCACCTTCCGATGTTAGGTATTTTAAGGATTTTAACAGAATTTTTAATGGATTTTATTTTTTGAAAAGTTTCTAATTCGTTCCAAATGGTGAAGGGTATTCTAAGTTCGGCCCGGCCGAACTTGCTGCTTTTTTACTTGTCATACCTTCCATAGCCATATCCGACTGTTAATCTGTAGAAATCTCTAGCTTCTGAACGAAATGAAGTAGGTTAATAAAATTATAGTCAAATTTATTGTATACCCGAACAATGTGAAATGAAATTGAAAATGATATGTCCACTCTTTGGTATAGGCCCCAGTATAGCGGTAACGTCAAATTTAAGGTGTAGGAAATGAAGCTTAAAGTTCTGCTATAGTTCACATATAAGTTTACCTCTCGACATTCGGTATTTTGATGATTTAAGTGACATTTTTTACGGGAACTATTTCTATTTTAATATTTGTCTTTTAAATAGGTACCACCATCGTATAGAATATTGTCTCCACAGGTCCAGGCCCTCATATAGAACCCATATACCGGTACTTCAATATATTTTAGACGCATTGTTCAATGAAATGATCCCAAAATTGATATTTCTTTTTCACTATGAATATTACTTTCTAGGGCAAATTATTATATATACAGGTACACGTTTTGATATGGACCCATATAAAGGTAGCACTCGGTATTCGATTCTTAACACATTTATCTACAGAATTTTTTGAAATCTGGTTTTGTGAATTGTTACTAACAGAATAATATATCGCTCAAATCAAAAACTTTAAATTCAGAAAAATGTATGAAATCTATATTTAAATCGATAATGTGGCTTGTGTGTGTAAACACCTGCCACGAAAGTCAAGCTCTTGCATTTTGGGTAAAAAAAAAAAAAGACATTGGGTGTCATCTCACAGTAGCGCTCATCATTCAGAGCTACACTACGATTCGCAGCATCTTTGAAGATGTACTGTCCAATGATGCCACATGCCGACAAACCGCATCTGAAATTTTAATATGCTCCCCCATTTTTAAGGAACATGCAAAGTGTAAAAAAACCTCTATTGAAAAATGACGCTAAAGTTATCAGGTGTTCCAGTTATATGAGAACTTTAGAAAAGAGCACTAGCAAATAGCACTCGTAAAAGCAACTCCTGTAGAGAGTGCGACACAAATCATTAATATGGCGAATATCTGAGATACAGGACGAGACCAAAAATTAGTGCAGTAAGGACGATTCCTTCATATTGCTCGTTGTTGCCTTAATATATTAAATTCATTTCATATATAGTGCCGAGTATTCAAAATGACAGAGAATGACAGAAAAGTCGAAACAACGCTATCATCCACAGCACTAATGGAAATAAAAAAACAATTCTCTTTTAGGCCGTTAAGTACTCACCAAGAACTCCTTGTGTAGAGTTTCAGAGAATTCCGTTGAAAAATATGGCTAAAATCATCAAAATACCGAATATAGGGGGGGTACCGTAATATGAGGGATATACGATATCGTATACCTATATAGATAATTCTCTTTCAGGGGGTAAAGTGCTCACAAAGAACTACTCGTGCGGATTTTAAGACTATTCCATTAGAAAATGTGGCTAAAATCGGCAAAATACCGGATATCGGGGGGTACCCTTATATGCGGGCTATACGATATCGTGGACCGATATAACCCATCTTCTAACTTGACCTGCCTGCAGACAAAAGAGAGATCTGTGCAAAATGTTAACTTTCTATCTTAATTCGTTGATGAAATGATTATTTCGATAAGTTACAAACGGAATGACGAACTTAATATACCCTACATACCATATATGGCGGAGGGTATAAAAACTGCAACCAGCTCAGAAATATCTTTGCCAAATTTTATCGAGATTGGTTCAGATTTGGATATAGCTCCCTTATATATCTTTATCAGATTTCAAATTAATTTTGCACCAAAGGGGCAATACAAGTCCGAATTTAAAAGATTTGAACTTTAAATTATAATTATAATCATAGCGTGTATGATTGAATTCTCCCATAAAAACTTTTAATTGTTACGTAGAGCTCTACTAAATTAGCAGTGTGGTGTAGGGTATCAAATAGTCGGCCCGCCCGACTCTAGGACTTTCTTTACTGTTTTTATACCCTACACCACATAGTGGTAAGGGTATTATGTCTTTGTGCATTTGTTTGTAACATGGAGAAGGAAACGAGATAGACCCATAGTTACTTTTGAGAACCTTCATAGAATCACTTTCTGAGTCGATTTATGCATGTCCGTCCGTCTGTCCGTCCATCCGTCCGTCCGTCCGTCCGTCTGTCCATGTATTCTTGTGAACAAAATGCAGGTCGCATTTATTATCCGATTGAGATGAAATTTTCCAAACAATATTTTCTTGGCGCAAGGACGAACCCTATTGAAATTGGTGAGAATCGGATCAAATTTAGATATAGCTCCCATATATATCTTCATCCGATTTCGGGTTTAATGAGCACCAAATGTCCACTATCAGTCCAAATTACCTGAATTTTGGCACACCCAACCGGGTTCGGCCTAGAAGCAAGTATATCAAATTTGGAGAAAATCGGTTCAGATATAGCTATAGCTCCCATATATATCTTTCATCCGATTTGATCTTTAAGTCCCTCACATACCTACTATACACTCCACAACCGTGATATTTGGTACCAGGTATTAGATGGAGCACAGAAATAGCTGTTTTAAATTTTATCGAAATCGGTTCAGATTTGGATATAGCTCCCATATATATCTTCATCCGATTTCGGGTTAATTGACCACCAAATGGCCAATATCAGTCCAAATGACCCGAATTTTGGCACATGTGACCGAGATTAGCCTTAAAGTAAATACAACAAATTTGGAGAAAATCGTTTCAGATTTGGATATAGCTCCCATATATATCTTCATCCGATTTCGGGTTAATTCTGCTCCAAATGGCCGATATAAGTCCAAATGGACTGAATTTTAGTACATCGGACCAAATTCAGCCTAGAAGCAAGTATATCAAATTGAAATCGGTGAAAATCGGTTCAGATATAGATATAGCAACCATATATATGTTTCATCCGATTTAGTGTTTTAGTCCCTTACATTCGTAATGTTCACTCCACAACCGTGATATTTGGTACCAGGTATTAGATGGAGCACAGGAATAGCTGTTTTAAATTTTATCGAAATCGGTTCAGATTTGGATATAGCTCCCATATATATCTTCATCCGATTTCGGGTTATTGACCACCAAATGGCCGTAATAGCATCAATTTTGGCAAATCCGACCGAAACCAGCTTAGAAGCAAGTACACCAATTTTAGTAAAAATCGGTTCAGATATAGCTATAGCTCCCATATATATGTTTCATCCGATTTCGTCTTTAAATCTCTCACATTCGTAATATGCACTCCACAGAAATGATATTTGGTACCAGTTATCAGATAAAGCCCAAAAGTAGTCGATTTTAATTTTCTCAAAATCTGTTCAGATTTGGATATAGCACCCATATGTATCTTCATTCGATTTCGTGTTAATTGTGCAACAAATGGCCAATATCACCCGAAATGGCATGAATTTTGGCATATCTGGCCAAATTCAGCCTAGAGGCAAGGACACCAATTTTAGTAAAAGTCGTTTCAGATATAGCTATAGCTCCCAAATATATCTTCATCCGATTTCGGATTAAATGTGCAGCAAATGGCTAATATTGGTACATCAAATTTAGTGAAAATCGGTCGGATACAGCTATAGCTCCTATATATACCTTTCATCCGATTTGTACTTTAAGTCCTTCAAATTCGAAAAATGTACGATACAAGAATAATATTTGGTATCAGATGCAGCCAAGTTTTCAGTTTTACAAATATCGGTTCAGATTTGGATATACCTCCTATATATATCTTCATCCAATTTCGTGTTGATTGCGCACCAAATGCCCAATATCAGCCCAAATGTCCTGGGTTTTGGCAAATCTGACCGAATTCAGCCTAGAATCAAATACATCAAACTTGGTGAAAATCGGTTCAGATATAAAAAATCGTAAAATGCACGATAGAATTAAATAGGTTTTGATTTTGTACCAAATATCTCATAGAGCTCTGAAATGCTCTGTATAAACCTTTTTACGAGAGCTCTACTAAATATGCATAGTGGTGTAGGGTATCATATAGTCGGCCCCGCCCGACTTTTGAGCTTTCCTTACTGGTTTTCTAAAATATCACATTATTTAGCTTAGTGGTAATTTAGAAGTGCAAACTGGCTGAAAGTGGCAAACTTTCTGATCAGTAGTTTTTTCTGCGTTCTGTCATGCCTTCTTTGTGATGTTGTATTTCGTATACCATTCCAGAGCAATTATAAAAAGTAATATTGTAAAGAACGACAGACAAATAAAATATTTCAATCAGACTACCCATTCCCTGTTACAATTTAATATGTTATTAATTTCTGTCTATCGTCTTCCCCAACCACCCACAAATCCAAAAAAAGCCCTCGGCAAATCCTACTCCCATTGTCAATTTGTAAGAAATGATTGCTGATGTTTAACCCCTTTTTTGTTCCCCACTTTTTTTGTCCTGCTTAATTTGTATCCTTTCATATTCTTACACGGGATGGATTTTACTCCTTCTTTTTTTCTTGATTTTTTGCTGTAACATTGTTATTATTGTTGTTGTTTTTCTTGTTATTGTCATATGTACACAAGTAATTAACATTTGAACGTTTCCTTTGTTAAATCTTTATTCATTTGTTTCGTTTTTTTTCGGAAAGTTGTTTCTGTTTTTTCCTTGTCGTAATTTTAACAATTTAATTTTTGTTTGCTGGTCCGTCCGAGCATTCATTGGAGACATCGGGCTGTAGCACTGTCATGTTTAATATTCAGTCAACCATTCATGACATTTTTTTCGCGATGTACAACATCAACTCGATTCCTAATTGAAGTTGAATGCATCAACAGAAAAAAAAAACACAACAACGGAGTAAACCAATAACATCAACAGAGGAGAGAGAGAGAGAGAGAGAGAGGCACACACAGAACGCACGGATCAAAGTCAACATTAACAAGTAAAAAATGTCAATGATCAGCTGAAGCGGTAGCAAAGTGCTCTATATCAAGGGAATCTCAATAGCCATTGGGGAGTCTCTTTGGTGAAGAAAAGGAAGGGCGATATAAGACGGCATGTCTGGTAGACCTGAAAAGAGTTTTTGAAGATTTCCTGAAAGAAGTATCCATAGATGAATTGAAGGGAGTCTCTTTAGACGGATCTTCTATAGACGAAAAGAGAGTCTGTATACCCTCCTACAGTCTCTATGTACGACTAACGGGAATCGGATTTAGATGACCAAATGGGAGTCTTTAGAGCTTATAAAATCGAGTTTCTTCTAATTACTAGAAGAGACCAGGGCCAGACAGAGAGTACCAATTTTTGACTCTCTAATTTTTAAATGACCCTGACTGTGAGTGTGGAGAAACGATCAACACAGAGATCTTAGAGAGAATAAAAGGCAGCTTTTATAGAAGATTTATAGATATCCTGAAGATATTGTCTAATGACAATTAAAACCAGTAAGGAAAGCTCAAAAGTCGGGCGGGGCCGACTATATGATACCCTACACCACTATGCATATTTAGTCGAGCTCTCGTAAAAAGGTTTATACAGGGCATTTCAGAGCTCTATTAGATATTTGGTACAAAATCAAAATCTATCTAATTCTATCATGCATTTTACGAACTATAGCTATCTCTGAACCGAGTTTCTCCAAATTTGACGTATTAGCTTCTAGACTGAATTCGGTCTTATGTACGAAAATTCAGGTGATTTGGGCTGATATTGACCATTTAGTGCACAATTAACACGAAATCGGATGAAGATATATTTGGGAGCTATAGCTATATCTGAACCGATTTTTACTAAAATTGGTGTACTTGCTTATAGGCTGGTTTCGGTTGAATTCATGCCATTTGGGCTGATATTGGCCATTTGATGCACAATTAACACGAAATCGGATGAAGATATACATGAGAGGCATATCCAAATCGGAACAGATTTTAATAAAATTAAAATCAACTATTTTTGGGCTTTATCTGATATTTGGTACCAAATATCATTACTGTGGAGTGATATTACGAATGTGAGGGACTTAAAGACCAAATCGGATGAAAGATATATATGGGAGCTATAGCTATATCTGAACCGATTTCTACTAAAATTGGTGTACTTGCTTCTAAGCTGGTTTCGGTCGGAATTGCCAAAATTGATGCTATTACGGCCATTTGTTGGTCAATCACCCGAAATCGGATGAAGATATATATGAGAGCTATATCCAAATCTGAACCGATTTCGATAAAATTTAAAACAGCTATTCCTGTTCTCCATCTAATACCTGGTACTAAATATCACGGTTGTGGAGTGAATATTACGAATGTAAGGGACTAAAACACTAAATCGGATGAAACATATATATGGTTGCTATATCTATATCTGAACCGATTTTCACTAAATTTGATATACTTGCTTCTGGGCAGTCCATTTGGACTTATATCGGCCATTTGGGGCACAACTAACCCGAGATCGGATGAAGATATATATGGGAGCTATATCCAAATCTGAACCGATTTCGATAAAATTACAAACAGCTTTTTCTGGGCTGTATCTTATATCTGGTACCAAATATCATTATTGTGGAGTGCATATTACGAATGTGAGAGACTTAAACACCAAATCGGATAAAACATATATATGGGAGCTATAGCTGTTTCTGAACCGATTTTCTCCAAGTTAGTTGTATTTGCTTTAAGGCTAATCTCGGTCACATGTGCCAAAATTCGGGCCATTTGGGCTGATATTGGCCATTTGGTGGTCAATTAACCCGAAATCGGATGAAGATATATATGGGAGCTATATCCAAATCTGAACCGATTTCGATAAAATTTAAAACAGCTATTTCTGTGCTCCATCTAATACCTGGTACCAAATATCACGGTTGTGGAGTGCATAGTAGGAATGTGAGGGACTTAAAGATCATATCGGATGAAGGATATATATGGGAGCTATAGCTATATCTGAACCGATTTTCTCCAAATTTGATATACTTGCTTCTAGGCCGAACTCGGTTGGGTGTGCCAAAATTCAGGTAATTTGGACTGATAGTGGACATTTGGTGCAAATTTAACCCGAAATCGGATGAAGATATATATGGGAGCTATATCTAAATTTGATCCGATTCTCACCAATTTCAATAGGGTTCGTCCTTGGGCCAAAAAAATATTGTTTGGAAAATTTCACCTCAATCGGATAATAAATGCGACCTGCATTTTGTTCACAAGAATACATGGACAGACGGACGGACGGACTGACATGCATAAATCGACTCAGAAAGTGATTCTATGAAGGTTCTCAAAAGTAACTATGGGTCTATCTCGTTTCCTTCTCCATGTTACAAACAAATGCACAAAGACATAATACCCTTACCACTATGTGGTGTACGGTATAAAAAAGTATAAAAGCTGTAAGATCGACTGGGCCAAGCTTTTAATACACTCCACCATTTGAAACAAATTTCGCAATTTTCCGAAAAAAAAATCATAAAATCCGTTAAAAATTCTGTTAAAATCTTAAAACAGCTGAATGTACGACGACGTGGGCCTTTTGTCTTTTGTCATAAGCCATTACAATATTCAAATGCGAAAAAATTCTGTGAATAATGTAGCTAAAAACATCAATATAGGGAGGTATGGGGGCTATACTAAAATGTGAACCTGCACACAAAATTTTCTGCCTTAGGCTGCAGTATTCATTACCAACTTCAACTACTAAATTTGAAACATTTCCGATTAATAATGTCGCTAAAATCATGAAAATACCGAATATCGGGAGGTACCGTTATATGGGGGCTATACGAAGACGTGGATGAGTGGAGAACCTTACTCCAGCTCGAAACGTTGCTTCAAGTTTTCTGAACATAATATTTAGCGAAATAGGCCATCGAGGGGGCCGAAAGGTCTCCCGTACCCATATTGTACATGATTTTCCCTTTCGAGAGGAACAGAAGGTCTCCTGAATATAATATTTAGCGAGGGCCGAAAGGTCTCCTCAACCCTCAACTTTTACATCGAGAGAGCCGAGAGTCTCTCAGCATTAGAGTTTAAGATTCTTACCATCGAAAGGGCCGAAAGGTCTCCAAACCCATGTTATACAGGACATTTCCTATCGAGAGGGCTAAATATTTAGACTGAGAGGTCTCCTAGCATTAGAGTTAGAGATTTTCACGATAGAGGAGACCGAAAGCTCTGCCGAATATAATATTTTGCGAATAAACACATCGAGAGGGCCGATATATCTCCCGAACTCGAGTTACTTTTCCCATTAAAGAGGACTGGAAGGTCTGGCGAACATAATATTAGGCGAATTAAAGCATCGAGAGTGCCAAAAAGTCTACCGAACGTTAGAGTTGAGGTTTTTTACGGTTGAGAGGGCCGAAAGTTCCCCTTAACCCAATACAAATAAGATTTTTTCATCGAGAAGACCGAGAGTTTTCCGAACATTAGAGTTGAAGATTTTTACCACCGAGAGGGCCGATTAAGCCATGGCGAGGTAGTCCGTCGCTTTTATACCTTTATCTTGTCGGTCGTTCGTCTGAGAGATTGCCCAGAAGAATACGGATCAGAGGCCTAGGGACAGGTATCTTCACTGAACTGGCTACCGCCAAGGATGTCTGGCGGGCCGATTTTCAAAGTGCACCGATACCGATCAAGTAGCAGAAGTTGATGGACATTACATTTTTTTCGGAATTATATAAGTGTTTATATATCATTATTAAAATTAGACTCATTGCATTTTTAAAGAAAATTTTGATTTCCTAAATGTCTGTGACGAACCCTGCCCCCGAGTATACCTAAGAAGGAAATCGTTACATGGGTCCAAAAAGATAATAAAAAATTATAATATATGAATTAATAGAATTCATAGATATAAGCAAACATGATTCCCGGCCAGAAGCAATCCTCTATAAAATACCAGACTTCAGCTACAATTTGTACAGCTTAACCGGAATTACTTCCTGCGACTGTAGGGCACCACTCTGTCATTTTCCTTGTTATTTGTTAAAATAATGCAACGCTCTACTTATCTTCTTGTCCACGTTTATTGAGGTAGAAGCAAATGAACATTTTATTTCGCTTCCTCTCTTTTTTCGGGCAAAGTCCAAACAGAAAATGAAATAAATTAAAAACATTGCAGTCAAAGAGGAACAATAACGAAAAACGACAAAAAAGGAGAAACATTCAAGCGAAAAGATCATACAAAAGTTGCCAAGTTGATGCGTAAAAGTTAATGTTAACAAAATGTCAGCAAAGCAATTGAAAATAAAACATGAGTGATTTTTTTTTGCTATCGTATTTTTTGTGTATACACCATCCGCCCAAACTGCATACATCAGGACAATCAGCAACCAATGAGTCAAGCGGCCAAACATCCATGCAACACAAAAACAAGAAAATTGTTAAAAACAGGGTATAGTTAAAGCCCATGTATGGCCTAGGTTTGAAACGTTGAGCTTCTGCTGAATGCAGCCATTAATGCTGGATATGCGGGTGATGATGTTCCATGGCTGTGCTGCGCTTCTTTTTTTTGGATTGGTACCGGTTGGCACTCAGGCCCAGGGTAGATAGCTAGGTAGGCAGGCAGGCATTCAGGTAATACCCAATGCATACACCCTTGCCAGGATTTATATTTATTTCGGAACAATATTAAAAATACGGAAAAAGTAAGAAAGGACCCCCAAAAACAATAATAACAACAGCGGCAGCAGCAGCAACAACCAAAGGAAGAGACAACAATGTACAACGGCATTGAACACCATGTGTCCATAAATTATTGTCTTTTGTATGTATTAAAGCCATTTTCATATGGGTGGATTGCTCTTATTTTTTCGACAGAGTGGTGGTGGCGAATAAGGGGGTTGAGGATAAACAATTGGGGTATTCATATGAATATGGGTTACCACACAGATTTTATGGAAATCAAATGAATATGTTTTTATACCCTCCACCAAAGTATAAAGGGTATATTAAGGTAATTAAATCATTCATGGAATCTGCAGGACTTTTGCTATTGCAAATTGGTATTTGAAGTTCGTAATGGATACTACAGCCTAAGACAGAAAATGGGTCATGTATGTCCACGACTTCGTATAGCCCCAATATAACGGTACCTCCCAATATTCAGTATTTTGATAATTTTAGCGACATTATTTATCGGAGTTGTTTCAAATTTGTATTTGAAGTTCGTTATAGATTACACAGCCTATGACAAAAAATTGTATGTCCAGATTCACGTCTTCGTATAACCCCCATATAACGTTACCCCCGATATTCGATATTTTGATGATTTTAGCGACATTATTTGCCGGAATTGTTTCAAATTTCGCATTTGAAGTTCGTAATGGATACTACAGCCTATGACAGAAAATTGTCTGTGCAGGTCCACGTCTTCGTATAGACCCCATATAACAGTAACCCCCGATATTCGGTATTTTTATAATTTTAGCGACATAATTTACTGGAATTATTTCAAATTTTGTATTTGAATTTACAGCTTTCTTACTTCTTTTTTTATATGTTTGTCGCATGCGATTTTTTTCAATTTGACGTGTATATTTCGTAATATTTTTCACCTTACAACACAGATTGGAGTTATTATAAACAGATCGCAATTAACGTTTGATCCTCGCGAAGATTTTCACAATGGTAGGGTTAGGGTCAGAAGGGCTAGACCTATTGTTTTCAAAGATGTCCGCAATATATTTGTTCCTGATTTTGCAGCCGTTATAAAGGTCACAAATAGAAACCAAAGGACACGAACTCTCGCATGAAGTTAGAGTTATAGGACAGCGGGTAGAATGGTCTACTATTTTGCGTAAAAGATACCAACATTTCCATTTGCTGAAAATAACTTACAGGCGAAATCTAACACACCCAAAAGGCGAACTTTTGGCTTTGCTGATTTCGTTGACAAATATAGCCAAATATTGTAGACAAGCAAATCATATAGATGAGTCTAAATTTGGAGGTACAGAGATGATCGCAAAATATTAAGGGGTTCATATGAACCAAAAACAAAAATTTTCCTGATCACAAAATTGAGAACAATCGACATGGAATGTTGCATGTGAAGAGAGTTAAGGACAGGGTAGAAGTCTAGCTTTTTGGATGACCATTGGATTATATTTAACTGTAAAATGGACCAAAATAACTAACAGCACGACAAAGAGCTTAAATATTGGGCAAATATCCCTGGTCAAAATGCTAAGGGTAATATCTGGGCAGTGCTCCATGACATAATTTTAAAAGTGAAATCTTCTAAAATGGATTTGGACATAGGGGGGCTTCTATTATATTGTAGTGTTGTAGGGTATCACATGGTCGGCCCCGCACGTCTATAGCCTTTGCTTCCTTGTTTAAGTGTTTCTTTTGCGAATTTTTACAATAACTGCTTTTACTGAAAAGTGGTCAAAATCTGATGTTCTTGACACTTAATAAAAAAAGTAAAGAAGGTTAAATACTCTCCACTATTTGGAACGAATTTGGCAATTCTCAAAAACAATAAAATCCGTTAAAAATTCTGCAAAAATCTTAAAAATATCGAATGTAGCTATTATATTAGGGTCTATACGACGACAGGCACCTGCGTAGGTAACATTTGTCATAAGCCATTACAACATTCAAATGCGAAACTTAAAAGAAATCGGTTATAATGTCGATAAAATCAAAATACCGAATATCGGGAGGTACCGTTATATGGGGGCTATACGAAGACGTGAACCTGCATAGACAATTTTCTGTTTTAGGCTGTAGTATCCATTACGAACTTCAAATACCAAATTTTGCAACAATTCTGGTGAAAAAATGTCTATAAAATCATTAAAATACCGAATATCGGGAAGTACCGTTATATGGGGGCTCTACGAAGACGTGGACCTGCACAGACAATTTTCTGTCTTATATGGGGGCTATACCAAAACTAGGTCCACGTTTTGGTCCATTTTCAATACCATGGCCCATTTTCAATACCAAAAGTCCTGCAGACATAACATACATTTGAGCAATATTTTATCAATCTACTTCAATTCGTTCGGAAGCTAGAGTGATTTCCACAGACGGACAGACGGGCGGACTGGGCTAAATCAACATAAAAGTTTATGCTGATTAAGAATATATATACTTTGTGGGGTCTAAAATGTGTGTTTCGAGGTGTTACAAACGGAATGACAAATTTAATATACCCTCCATGCTATGTATGTTGGAGGGTATAAATATGAGACATTGTTCTGATAGCACTTAATAATTCGATCGCACTTGATACCAAAAGTGAATTTACTTGCGCTAAACTAAATATCATAGGTAACACTGTATTCCTAACTTGTTATTGTATTACTAATTCTGGCCTTGAAAGAGTTGGAGAAGGAGACCTACCCGAGATCGTCCTGAAAGTACACCGTATACCTTCGATGGCGTCGGCACAAGGAGTTTAAGCTACGAATGGTCGCCGAACCTTCGCTTACCATCCACACTGAAAAAAATTTAAAATGTCCTGATCAAGCTTTAATTATAGTTAGTCTGCGGATTTGGAAATAAACACCACCGTATTATCTGAAATATATCTTGATTGTTATATTATTCCTCTCTAAACGACTCAAGTTTGTGATGAAAAAGGTGAAAAAGAACTGCGCATCCAAGGGCCATGTTTCAAACTGGATTTCATAAGCTGGCATCAGGGCCGTCTTCATGTATGGGTTTTGCTGGAATATTCCAAAAAATTGACTCTCATTAATATTCTTTTTCCACAGTCATTTTCTATAGAGATGTTTACGGTTCTCATAACAGCCAAAGTCGGCTGCAGTTATGTTGAAACATATTCAAAAATTACCCATAACAATTTTTCCTTCCACGGGAATAACAATTATTTCGTTTCAAAATTATTGGAGAACCATGCAAAATAAGAGGTAACGCTGAACAGGGATTGTACTGAATAAAGGAACTATATGGGCATTTATTTGGATTCCTCCAGGCTTTGTGCCCAAACAATGTTTGTTTGGCCCAAGAACAAACCCTACTGAAATTGATGAGAATCGCTTCAAATTTAGCAATAGCTCCCATATATATCTTCAAACGATTTCGGGTTAATTGTGCACCAAATGGCCAATATCTGTCCAAATCACCTGAAATTTGACATATCCGACCGAATTCAGTCTAGAAGAAAGTACATCAAATTTGGAGAAAATCGGTTCAGATATAGTTATAGCTTCCATATATATGTTTCATCCGTTTTGATGTTTAAGTCCATCACATTCGTAATATGCATTCGACAGCAATGAAATTTGGTATCAAGATCGGTTCAGATTTATATATAGCTCCCGATTTCGGGATATTTCGGGATCCGGCTCCGATATATATTTTTATACCCTTCACCACCTCGAAATATACAATTTAGACCCAACAAAGCATATAAATTCCTGATCAGCATAAAATTCTATTTCAATTAAGTGATGTCCGTCCGTCTATCTGTCTGTCCGTCTATGGAAATCACTCTAGCTTCCGAACGAAGTAAAGTAGGCTGATAAAATGTTACTCAAATGTATATTATGTCTTCAGGACCTTTGGTACATTATTCACCGACATTGTTTCAAATTTGGTAGTTGAAGTTCGTAACGGATACTAAAGCCTATGACAGAAAATTGTCTTTGCAGGTCCACGTTTTGTTATAGTCCTCATATAGTGGCACCTCCCTATACTCGGTGTTTTGATGATTTTATCTGCATTATTCACTGATTTTTTTTTTTCAAGTTTCGCATTTGAATATTGCAATGGCTTGTGACAAAAGTTGCCTATGCAAGTCCACGTCGTCGTATAGATCCTAATATAACGGCTACATTCGGTAGATTTAAGATTTTAACACAATTTTTAACGAATTATATTTTTTTGAAAATAACAAAATTCTTTCCAAATGGTGGAGGGTATTCAACTTACAGCTTTTTTACTTGTTATCAATACAATCCCTCTCGAAGTGATCTCATGCACTCTATAGCAATGTTGTTTGGTATAAAAGATATTTTTATATTCCGTTCCGTTGGTTCAAATCGATTAAGAATTGCAAATTATAACTGCTCTAAGGCCAAATGTTGATAGTTGGTATGATTTACTTCGGGAGCCCGAATTTTGAATTCTCCTTACTGGTTTTGAATAAATATTTTAGCTTTAAAGCAGTTATAATTTGGAACCAGAGGAACTCTGCATCGATTTCCACCAACTTTGACGGAGGTATTTGTACCTCTCGTACCAAGGGTACATAGTACACAACTAAAAAGCGATTCGAGAGATAAGTGCGTCCGGGCCGAACTTCTTATACCCTCCACCAATGGGTAAAGAAAACATTTTTATGCGATAGTATCTGGACTCATACGTGTTCCACTTTAAACTACAAACTCCGATAAGACCGTTAAGAGAATGGGGTCATACTAAGACGGGAGCAGTCTTGCGAGTCTTAAATACCAAATGTTACATAATTTCGTGGATAAATGTGACTAGTAGACCAGGAGCAATACGAACAATGTTTTGACGTTCGTTGTAGAATCCATTTTGAAGTACAAATACCAAATGGACCTGTATGTACAATGTTAAGCCCCTAGAGCTAGAACACATAATGAACTACAAATACAAATTTTTAGACAAATTGGTGGGAACATGTGGCTAAGACCTTAAAAATACCAAATGTCGGGGATACCGTCGGTCCAAACCAAATACCTGCCATCCTAAGCACAGTGCAAACAACTGTGCCAACCTCAAATAATGTGAGCTGTATCGTAATTTTAACAGACGCAAACACCGACAGAGGAACATCGTTAAATTGGCTTAGAATTTAATGCTGATCATGAATATATATACTTTATGGGGCCTATGAAGCATATTTAAAAGTATTACAAAAGAAATGACAAATTTAATTCGGACGTGGAGGATATAAAAATATATATCCGAGCAATAAATATGGGGAACCAAGTTTATATTAAATGTGCCAAAATCCTTCCAATATTTGGTAAATAATAACAGTGACATCGGATGAAGATAAACATGGAAGCTATATTAAAATCTGAAGTGGTCTTGATGATTTTTGGGAGAGACATGTCTGCGGTATGATACCTGGTTTCAAATATCATTGCCATAGAGTGCAATGTGAGGAACTTAGACCCCAAATCGAATGACGAATATTTATGGGAGCTGCAGTATTTTTCGTGCACATAAGTACAAAATTCGAAAATTTCCTCCATATTCCAATCCTATTTTTCGCCAGTATTTTTATACCCTCCACCTTGGAAAGGAGGGTATATTAACTTTGTCATTCCGTTTATAACATCCTTAAATATTCGTCTTAGACCCCATAAAGTATATATATTCATAATCACCATAAAATTCTAAGTCGATTTAACGATGTCCGTCAGTCTGTCCGTCTGTCTGTCTGTTGAAATCACGATACAGCCCACATTATTTGACGTAGAGCGCCAAAATTTAGCAGAGCAATTGGTATTGTGTCTAGGATGGTTGGTATTGAAAACTAGAAAATATTAGTAGTTTTGGTGACAGTAGTCGATATATCAAAATGTTGTTCATTTGGTCTCACGATCTCGTCACTTCGGTAAAAAAAAAGTTTTATGTCATGGGAGTTATTTTAAAGTAGATCCGGGGGAGAATGTCTCCAGATAAAAACCAGTAGAAAAAAGTCAAAAGTAGGGCGGGGACGACTATATGATACCCTGCACAAATATGCACATTTAGTTGAGCTTCCCTAATAAAAGAATTCATTTCAAGTAGATCATACCACCCATTAACTTTTGGCTTTAGAGCAGTTATAGTTTGCTATAGAGTGCATGATATCAATTGGAGAAGGATTATTTTAAAACCCAGTAAAGAAAGTCCTAAAGTCGGGCGGGGCCGATTTTATGGTACCCTACACCACTTTGCTAATTTAGTAGAGCTCCACATAACAATTAAAAGTTTTTATGGGAGAATTCAATCACACACGCTATGATTATAATTCTAATTTAAAGTTCAAAGGACTAAATATGCCGAAGCATTTGTATCTTTTAAATTCGGACTTGTATTGCCCATGTGCACCAACATTTAATTTGAAATCGGATGAAGATATATATGGGAGCTATATCCAAATGTGAACCGATCTCGATAAAATTTGGCAAATATATTTCTGAGCTGTATTTGATATATTTCCCTTAATATCGTTGTTGCGGAGTGCATATTACGGTTGTGGGTAACAAATATAACAAATCTGAACCGATCTTCACCAAATTTGATATACTAACTTCTTGACTTAATTCGGTCGTAAGTGCCAAATTCCATCTCATTTGGAAAAATATTAGACGTTTGGTGCACAATGAAAGGTAAATCGGGCGAATTTATATATGGGAGCCATATCCAAATCTGAACCGATCTCGATAAAATTTTGCAAATGTATTTCTGAGCTGTATTTGATATATTTCCCCAAATATTGCTGTTACAGAGTGCATATTTCGGCTGCGGAGGACAAAAATAACAAATCGGATGAACAATATATATGGGAGCTATAGTTATATCTGAACCGATTTCGATAAAATTTGGCATACTTATTTTCAGGCCTAATTTGGGGGTATATGCAAAATTCCATACAATTCGGGCTGATATTACACGTTTGGTGCACAATAAAAAGCAAATCGGACGAAGATATATATGGGAGCTATATCTAAATTTTGACCGATTATCTCCAATTTCAATAGGGTTCGTCCTTGGGCCAAACAAATGATTTGTGCAAAATTTCATCTGGATCGGGCAATAAATGCGAACTGTACTGTGTTTACAAAAATACATGGACAGACAGACGGACGGACGGACATGCATAAATCGACTCAGAATGTGATTCTATGCAGATCATCAAAAAGAACTATGGGTCTATCTCGTTTCCTTTTGCCTGTTACAAACAAATGCACAAAGACATAATACCCAGACCACCTTGTGGTGTAGGGTATAATGAGATATATCGGTCCACGTTTTGGTATAGTGCCCATATAACGGTACCTCCCGATATTCATCATTTTAATGGTTTTTGCCACATTTCTTCTAATGTTTCCTTTACCCTAAGGTGGAGGGAATTAAAAGTTTGGCCCGGCCGAACTTAATGTTTATTTACTTGTTTTATTTCATGTATTCATGTCGAGGGGAGCTTTATCCCAAACTTTTTAACTTTTTTTTGCCATTCCGAAAAAAACAAAGTTTTTCCTCAATATAATAACGATTATTCTATTTTATATGCATTGTCCCATATGTCCGAAACCCCGTTTAGCCTACCAATACATATAAATACACACATCCTGCTCTGTGCATTCACCATTGTATGCTTGACTCTATGATGTCCTTCCCCGGTGCTTTGAGTCAGCAGAAATTGTTATGGAGGTACTTTATTGATTTAAGTGATAAAGAAGGATTGTCAGGCACAAGCAATTTGCGCGAAATTGTACAAAAATAAATGCTCCTGTCTTACCATGTGGATGTTGTTGTTATTGTCATTTTTGCTTTCTTTATGTATACCCCTTTTTTTGGGTGGACGTTGTGTGCTGCACAAAGCTGCGCTTCCATTTTTTGGCCTTACGCTCTCATTTTGGTCAATATTTCCATTTATTGAAACAAAAGATTTTCAACGGCTTTCATTTAAGTCTCTGTGGACACGAAGATATTATGCTCCATGGTCAGAAAGCGAACGACAACAGAAGAAACAACAACAACAACACTTTTGCTTGACAAAAAATACGAAATGAAGAAAATAAAATGGCCAACAACAGAAATTATTGTTCTGTGTGGGAGAAGTTGGCCAGCATGTCGGTATGTTGGCCTGTTTGTGCAATTGAATTTTGATAAACTTAATTAATATTATATATTTCATATTTCCTATGTGTATGTGTGTGTGTGCATGTATTTCATGGTCTTGTTCCTTTCCTTGTTCTTTACTTGAAGTTTTATTCAATAAAGACCAGCAAGGAGGCGAAGGAGGAGGAGAAGGTTTAAATGGTGCAGTGCTGTGCATGATAAAGGCATGTCAAGACAAGATGTTTATTATACATGGTTATTGTATCTAAGGAGTACCGCAATCATGGTTTTATGCATTTTTTGGAAGCGTTTTTCTGTATTTAAAAGAAGTTTGCGATATTCGGTGGTTCCTTCTACAATAAACTTGAGAGGAAAGAATATACGATTTTCATATATTCAATGTAGAGAGTATAAGTATTGTAATAAATTGTTATAGCATTCGCCACCAAAAAAACCTAAAACTGCAAAACAAAGTCTATATCAGTGACAATGAAATTTTATGGTACTAATTCTAAACTGAGCAAGTTAAAAAAAGGTCAAAATTGGTCGAGCCGAAATATGCGTTTTTTGTTAATAATTCAAAGTGTCAATGTCCCTGTAAAATTCCTTAAAACTCTTAGCTTAGCAAATATCTTGTATATGTAAAGACAATTTTCTTCCTGAAGCGTATTTTGTTACGCAATTTTGTTGAGAAATGTGTCAAGATTACACGAATCCTGAAAACGGAATGTTACTGTGTTAATATATAAATCATATAAAGGGTGTTTTTTTTAACCACGATAATTGATTATCAATCAAATGTTAATCAATTTGTTTTTTGTTCGAAAGATCAATACGTGACATTAACATTTGAAAATGTTTTCGGGCATGTGAGCACCGCGGCTATTCTTGACAAAGTGCATTCTTTACGTCCAATTTTTGGTCACTTTTTCGAGCACTACTGGCCGTATTTCACGAATAACACGAACAATTCTGGCCTCTAAGGCGTCAATTGTTGCTGGTTTATCAGCATAAATCAGTGAGTTCACGTAGCCCCACAGGAAATAATCGAGAGGTGTCAAATCGCACGACATTGGAGGCCAATTGACAGGTCCACTTCTCGAAATCAACGTTTCGCCAAATTTTGATTTCAATAAGTCGATGGTTGCGTTCGCCGTATGCCACGTAGCGCCATCCTGTTGAAACCACATCTCCTCCGGATCAATGTCATCCATATTTTTAAACAAAAAATCATTGATCATGGTGCGGTAACGATCTCCATTGACCGTAACGCCGTTGACCGGCCTCATTTTTGAAGAAATAAGGTCCGATGAAGCCACCAACGTGAAAACCGCATCATATGGTGCATTTTTTGGATGTAATGGAGTATGTAGGGTCTCCACTCCATATGCGGAAATTTAGCTTATTAACAAACCCGTTAAGCCAAAAATGCGCCTCATCGCTGAACATAATTTTGCGATAAAACAACGGGTCATTTGCCAACTGCTCTAGAGCTTGAATTTCAAAGTAAATTTGGTAGCGTTGTTCAAGCGTGAGTTTATTCATGATGATTTGTCAGAGTATACTGAAACAAATAAAAAAAAATTTTTCATCAAAATTTAATTTCTTGTGTTACCCTTTACAATTTCAAGTTCTATCGGCCTTGTAAAAATACCCTTGAATTTTATAAACTAATTTCATCAGTAACAATTTTAACAATTTCATGCTGAAATCATACTAATACCAAATGTCAGGATGTACATTAATATAGAGACTACACCAATTTGCAGATCTATATGGGCAATTTTCTGGGAAATAAAGAATTTCGAACAGTCACCTAATTTATACAAAGAGATGCTAAATGAGGAGCAACATCAAGTCATGAACTTACGTTAATACGTACACATACACAATAAAAAATTTAAAAACAGTGCTCTATAAATATTTTAAAAATTAATTCAAAATATGTTCACATATCCGAAAAGAATACAGGGTGAGATGAAAAAATTCAACCTACTTCAGACTGCTGTCATTTCTAAGCCACTCGTCCGACAGCTGTTAAAATAATTCTAGTGACAGCGTACAAAAGCATTACAAGCGTACAAAAAAGCATTTTGGTGAGAATTTTCCACAAAAAAAATTATTCGTGATGGAATTCAAGCGTGATGGTGTGATTTCTTTATATTTGGCTGGAAAACCACAAGTGGCTATCGTTAGAGCACTCCAGCATTTAAATGTGAATAAATCTTTTGTGTCTCGTACCATCGCTCGTTACCGTGATACTGGTAACGTGGGCCGACGTCAAGGAAGTGGACGCAAGAAAACAGCAACATCAGCAGAAATGGTTCGAAAAGTAAAGAAGCGACTTGATCGAAACCCTTGCCGCAGTGACCGAAAAATGGCTCATGTGCTGCAATATTCCATTCGGCAAATATTGAAAAATGAACTCGTGGTAAAGCCATTGAAATTCTAAAAAGTGCAAGAATTTACACCGCAAAAGAAAGAAAATAGACTCAAAAGAGCTAAAGAGTTGCTTCGCGTGGCCGAAAGTGGTGAACTGCTGAATTTGGGTTTCTCCGATGAGAAAACATTCGTTGTCCAGCAGTTTGTAAACAAACAAAATGATCGTGTTTACTTGCCAAAGAGGTCAGCTAAAAATGTGCAACTTCGGTTGGCCACCAGGACTCAAGCGCCGATCATGGTGATGGTGTGGGCCGCCATAACAGCCGATGGTCGCACTCCGCTCCTATTAATCGGCCCCACGGTCGATCATTCCCACGGTCATCAGAATAAATGCCGAATATTATAGCGAAAATATTCTGGGGAGTGTATTAAAGCATTGGGCACGCAAACATTTTGGCCGCAGACCTTGGACACTCCAACAGGACTCAGCAACATCGCACTCAGCATACGCCAGCCAAGAAGGATTACAAAATGAGGTTCATCGCTTCATTTCCAGTGCACAATTGCCACCAAAATCTCCGGATACCAATCGGTTGGCCTATTGTGTCTGGAGTATTTTGGAAAGCTTGGTACTAAAAAATACCAAAGTGTCGATCACATCAAGCAAGCGCTTCGCCTGAAGCAGGAGCGTTGCCGTGAATGGTCCAAAATACCGCAGGGCAACAATCGGGCAGCGTGTGACAGTTCCTGGCCGTTTGAAGGCCATAATTCGTGCCAAAGGTGACCAATTTGAACAAATCTAGACTTGCTCTTAAATTTGTTAATATTTGTTTGGCCCAAGGACAAACCCCATTGAAATTGGTGATAATCGGATCGGATTTAGATATATCTCCCATATATCTTCTACCGTTTTGGGTTAATTATGCACCAAATAGCTAATTTAAGGCCAAATGGCCTGCATTTTGGTACATCTGACCGAATTGAGTCTAGAAGCAACTAAATCAAATTTGGAGAAAATCGGTACAGATATAGCTATAGCTCTCATATATATAAGTTTCATCTGATTTGGGATTTTAAGTCCTTCACATGCACTCCTGATGAATGATATTTGATACCGAACATTAGATACTGCTCGAAAATACCTCTGTCAAATTTTGTCGAGATCGGTTCATATTAGGATATAGCTCCCATATATATATCTTTATCCGATATCAGGTTTATTGAGCACCAAGTGCCTATTATCAGCCCAGCTGGACTGAATTTTGGCATTTACGACTGAATTCATCCTATAAACCCGTACTTTAAATTTGGCGTAAATCGGTTTGGATATAGCTATAGCTCCCATATATATGTTTCATCCGATTTGTGGGTTTAAAGTCCCTCACAAGGGAAATATGCATTATAAAACAATGATCTTTGTTATCAGATATACCTCTGAAATAAGTGTTTCAAATTTTGTCAAGATCGGTTCAGATTCGGATATAGCTTCCATATATATCCTCAACCGATTTGGGGTTAATTGTGCACCAAATAGCCAATATCAGTCCAAATGACCTGAATTTTGGCATATCCAACGGAATTAAGTCTAGAAGCAAGTACATTAAATTTTCAGATATAGCTATAGCTCCCATATATTTCATCCGATATGGCATTTAAGTCCCTCACATTCGTAATATGCATTCGACAACAATGACATTTGGTACCAGATATCTTATAGAGTTCGGAAATATTTCTGCCAAATGTAATCAAGATCGGTTCAAATTTGTATATAGTTCCACATAAATCTTCAACAGATTTTGGGTTAATTGTACACGAAATGACCAATATATGTCAATAAGTCCTGAATTTTGGTACATTCGACCGAATCCAGTCTAGAAACAAGTACATCAAATTTGAACAAAATCGGTTCAGTTTTGGATATAGGTTCCATATATCCTCAACCGTTTTCGGGTTAATTGTGCACAAAAGTACCAATATCTGTCAAAAAGTCCTGAATTTTGGTACATATGTC
This sequence comes from Musca domestica, assembly GCF_030504385.1. Classification (NCBI taxonomy): domain Eukaryota; kingdom Metazoa; phylum Arthropoda; class Insecta; order Diptera; family Muscidae; genus Musca; species Musca domestica. The sequence continues at coordinate 19,684,518 of NW_026712383.1, forward strand.
CGAATTCGACCTAGAAGTATGTATATCATATTTGAACATAATCGGTTCAGGTGTAGCTCCCATACATATGTTTCATCCGATTTGGTGTTTAAGTCCCTCACATTCGTAATATGAATTCGACAACAATGATGTTTGGTATCTGACATCTAATAAAGCTTGGAAATATCTTTGCCAAAATTTATCTTAAACTGCGAAGATTTGGATATACCTCCCATATATATCCTTAATCCGATTTCAGGTTTATTGTGCAAATAATGGCTAATATCAGCCCAAATGGAGTGAATTTCGGGACGTACGTTACCACTTTGCACAACTCGGCTCCGATATATATTTATACCCTACACCACAAGGTGGTCAGGGTATTATGTCTTTGTGCATTTGTTTGTAACAGGCAGAAGGAAACAAGATAGACCCATAGTTCCTTTTGATGATCTGCATAGAATCACATTCTGAGTCGATATATCCATGTCCGTCCGTCCGTCTGTCCGTCTGTCCATGTATTTTTGTAAACAAAGTACAGGTCGCATTTATTGCCCGATCCAGATGAAATTTTGCAAAGATCTTTTGTTTGGCCCAAGGACGAACCCTATTGAAATTGGAGATAATCGGTCAAAATTTAGATATAGCTCCCATATATATCATCGTACGATTTGCCTTTTATTGTGCACCAAACGTGTAATATCAGCACGAATATTATGGAATTTTGCACATACAACCAAATTAGGCCTGAAAATAAGTATGCCAAATTTTATCGAAATCGGTTCAGATATAGCTATAGCTCCCATATATATTGTTCATCCGATTTGTTATTTTTGTCCTTCGCAGCCGTAATATGCAATCTGTAACAACAATATTTGGGGAATATATCAAATGCAGCTCAGAAATACCTTTGCTAAATTTTATCGAGATCGGTTCAGATTTGGATATAGCTCCCATATATAACCTCATCCGATTTACCATTTATTGTGCACCAAACGTCTAATATTTGTTCAAATGGGATGGAATTTGGCACATACGACCGAATTTAGTCTAGAAGCTAGTATGTCAAATTTGGTGAAGATCGGTTCAGATATAGCTATAGCTTCCATATATATTGTTCATCCGATTTGTTGTATTTGTTATCCACAACCGTAATATGCCCTCCGTAACAACGATATTCAGTGAAATATATCAAATACAGCTCAGAAATATCTTTGCCAAATTTTATCGAGATCTGTTCAGATTTGGATATAGCTCCCATATATATTTTTATCCGATTTTAAATTATTTGTCACCAAATGGGCAATACAAGTCCGAAGTTAAAACATACAAATACTTCGGCATAACTTTAAATTATAATTATAATCATAGCGCGTATGATTGAATTCTCCCATAACAACTTTTAATTGTTATGCGGAGCTCTACTAAATTAGCAAAGTGGTGTAGGGTATCATAAAGTCGGCCACGCCCGAGTTTAAGACTTTCCTTACTGGTTTTTTAATATAACCCTTCTCCAATTGATATTATGCACTTTATAGCAAACTACAACTGCTCTAAAGCCAAATGTTGATGAGTGGCATGATTTATTTAAAATAAATTATTTCATTGCGGGAGCTCTACTAAATATGCATAGTGGTGTAGGGTATCATATAGTCGGTTCCGACCGACTTTTGACCTTTCCTTCTTGATTTTTATCTGGGGATATTCTCACCGGGAGTGATTTTAAGATAGCTCCCATGATATAAAACTTTTTTTTACCGAGGTGACGATATCGTAAGACCGATAGATCAACATTTTGATATATCCTAAATCTCTCAGCAAAACTACTTACATTTTGTAGTGTTTTGGTGTTCTGATTCACTTTGCTTATAAAATCTAACCAGACTGGTCCTTGTAATTTATCACAACATATTTGAATATAGGTAAAATTTAATTATCTCAATTTTCATATTCTAGTTAAAACGTTTCTTCTAACCAAAGGTCTACCATCTTTGTGTGTCAAACCTAAGATTCTTCCTGTTTTTTTGTTAACCACCCAGAACAACATGACATTACAATCAACATCAACAAAAACAACAACAGCATTGTCAGTTTCGGTAGTTACAACTTGTCAAAAGTCTGATTAACAAACATTTACATAATTTCATTTTTAGACAAACTGACACCTGATTTATTGTCTGGGCTAATGAAAACGAATAAAACATTCTCAGCAGCTACAGCAATGTTTTGTTTGCCAACTCTCCTTGTTGTCAAAAATTAATGGATGCATGTTGGTATTTATGTATATGTACGAGTATGTGTGTATAAATGTAAATTATGTTAAGGAATTCATTGGATGTAGGCAGTGTTTGGGCCAGGGGCGTAGGTGGATTTGTGAAGGGGAGGTTAAAAAATAATGCTTCTCGGCTTTTCTTCGAAACATGCAGACAATTTTGTTTGGAAATTTCACTTTTCCCCTTCCACAAATTTTTATGGTGACGCCCCTGTTATTCCTTATGGTTAAGTTGACTCTAGGCAACTCCATATAAAATAATAATAAATATTGGAATTTCCTTACATCCTTATGTTTTATCTCAAGACAAAAATGCTAATGGAATTTCCTGATGAAAGGCCAATGACACCGGCAATTTGTCCCCAGCATGACAACCATTCATCAAGGAGTTTTAATTTGTTGAATTTTTCTTAATATTAAAATATAAATTTTATTTCTTGGTAATAAATTTACATAATTAAATGACCATACTCCAAAAAAAAAAAAGGGGGGGGGGGAGATGGAGAGAAACGGATAAATTCTCTTCAGACTTGAAGTATTTACATCACATAAGAAAAAATGACATATGTCTTAATAATATGTGTAGGTATGTCGATCAAGTTGTCAAAACACTAAAATAAATATAAACAACAATGTATGGAGTAATAAGTACGAAGTGAGATAAAAAAAAACTGAAACAAAGTCAAACGCCATAATTTTTACATTTTTTTAAAATTTTATTAAATGAAAGCAAACCAGTAAAGAGAGTCTTAAAGGCGGGCGTGGCCGACTTTATGATACCCTATAGCACTTTGCTTTTAAAAGTTTTAATGGGAGAATTTAATTATACACGCTATGATTATAATATTAATTTAAAGTTAAAAGGACTAAATATGCCGAAGCATTTGTATCTTTTTTGACTTGTATTGTCCATTTAATATATATGGGAGTTATATCCAAATCTGATCTTGATAAAAGTTGGCAAAGACATTTCTAAGCTGTATTTCATATATTTCCCTGAATATCGTTGTTACGGAGTGGATATTACGGCTGTGGGTAACAAACATAACAAATCGGATGAACAATATATGTGGGAGCTATAGCTATATCTGAACCGATCTTCACCAAAATTTGACATGCTAGCTACTAGGACGAAGCTATATGGGAGATATATTCAAATCCGAACCGATCTTGATAAAATATAGCAAAGGTATTTAAGAGCTGTATTTGATACATTTCCCCAAATGTTATTGTTACAGAGTGCATATTACGGCCGCGGAGGACTAAACTAACAAATCGGATGAACAATATATATTGCAGCTATAGCTTTATCTGAACCGATTTCGATCACCATTGGCATACTTATTTTCATGCCTAATTTGGTTATATGTGCAAAATTTCATACTATTCGGGCTGATATTACTCGTTTGGTGCACAATAAAGGAAATCGGAAGAAGATATATAGCATTTTCAGATTAAATGAAACCTTTTGCAATTCAAATGAAACTTTTTGCAGCGGAAATGAAACCTTTTGCAGTGGAATTGAAACCTTTTGCAGTGGAAATGAAACCTTTTGCAGTGGAAATGAAACCTTTTGCAGCGGAAATGAAACCTTTTGCTACCGAAATGAAACTTTTTGCAATTCAAATGAAACTTTTAAATTTATAGAAGGACAAATAACAAAATATTTTGAATTTTAGGAGTTTTTAAATTAAATCAATTAATTATAACTAATATATTGACAAAGAGGATTTTTATTGATTATAAATATCTACATTTATTTATATTATTTCTTAAATTTTCAATTATTGTAATAACAAATGGTTCTTTATTGATTTGATATAAAATGCTTCCATATTATTAAATTCCAAATGCTTAACGCTAAAAAGAGAAGTTTAAACAAATTTTGGCCTTTATAGGTATGGCCTGGACTGAAATGTGAAATTAAGCTTTACCACAATTTTTTATAGTTATAGTATACTATTAATCTTACCTAATAAAGGATTCCCGCTTTGCAGCTTTATTGATTATGGAGATAGAGCAGTCGTGATTTCAATAGACAGATAAGTGGAAATCATTAAATCAACTATGATCATGATTGTATATACTTTATGGGGTCTACGACGAATATTTAGAGGTGTTACAAACCGAATGACAAATTTAATATATCCTCCTTTCCATGGAGGAGATTATAAAAAGATACCTAATTCGGGTCCTTTGAAAAAAAATACCTTGAAAAACTTTTTCAATCTTTCTGCATCTACACTTGTGTTTTATGGAAGCTTTCAGAAAATTTTTTATAAAAACATAGATATTGATAATCAATAAATATTCCTCTTTAACTATATATTAGTTATAACACTGTACGACACGATTTTTCACCCATGATCAAACTGACAAAATTCTGAAAATATAGCTCAAAATAAAATATACGTATCTCCCAGTTTTTCTGGATCAATTCATTTAAGCTTTTTACGAGCAATTTAATTTTTGGAGTCTTTAACATTAAACATGCAATTTTTATAGTTGTAAATTAAAAGGTAAAACTAAAAAGTTATTTTGACGTTTGTACATATCGGTTCTTGTCTCACGGCAAAGTGACCAACAGTATTAAGCCAGCATATACCTCATGTCTTTGCCTTTGCACCTCTTTTCAATTTCCGCGATATCTTGGTGAAATCTTTCACCATGCTCGTCGCTGAAGCCGCCTAAGTTCGGCGGGAAAAAGTTCAAATGGTTGTGAAGAAAATGTATTTTGAGGGATATATTGACTCCCATCGCATGATACGAAGCAATCAGTTCTTCTACAATTTCCTTATAATTTTCCGCCCTCTTGATTCCCAAAAAAATATTTATAACGTTTATGAACGCGGTCCATGCTCTTTTTTCTATGGAGCGAAGCGTATTTTGAAAGTCTATTCGGCTTAACAGTTGTTTGATTTGTGGACCATTGAAAACTCCTTGAAGAGATCAACAATTAAAAACTAAATAATGAAAAGAGAGACATTAATCACTTACCCGCCGTGATCTTAGCTTCGCTCATTTTTGGAAATATAGCTTTAATAAGCTTAAACGCTGCGCTGTCTGTGTCAAGTGCTCTTATAAAACTTCGAATTAAACCCAACTTAATATGGAGAGGGGGTAAAATTACTTTACTGGATTCAACCAATGGTACATTGTCAATACTAAATTGGCCCAACTGAGAATTTGTACGAGGTTCCCATTCAAAATTGGTATAGTGAAGATCTTTTCTGCGTTCCTCCCAAAGGCACAAAAAGCATTGTTGCCTCGAAAATCCTTTTTTTAAACTGGTAAGCAGAGAAACAACTTTAAGATCACAACAAATCATCCATGTGTGTTTCTTGTAGTCTATTGAATCCAAAATTATCTTCATATTTTCGTACGTTTCAACCATACAAGTTGCGTATGCAATTGGTACCGATGTACATTCATTTCCAATATGAAGCAATACCGTCTTAAGACTAGTTACTAAAGAATCGATAAACAATCTCCATTCCTGTGCTTTATGTGGATGGCCAATTACTTTAAATAACGTATCAATATCATTGCAATAGCAAAACTGCTTTCCAAAATCTTCATGGAAAACAGAGTATTCACAAAATGGCTCTGTATTCCCTAGCTTACGTGCAGCTGTTATATTAAAGTCGTTATCTACCACATTCCATTGCTTTAAACGAGAACCCACTACTTCTGCCGACGCTTTTAGCATCGCGATCCAAGTCATTAAAGTCCGCTTGTGTCACAAAATGTGCTGCTTCTGAACCGTATTCACTTGCCGGAAAAAATTCTAAAGGAGATGGTTCTCTTATGGACAATGAATCAACTTCAATTTCCTGGCAAGCTATATTCTTTTCCGAAGGAGCTGTTGGAAATTGTGTGCATCTAAATTGTGCCCTTATAACTGATTGAAGGTTAGGGTAAACAATTTTTCGCGTGTGTTGTCGATAACATCAATGTTTTTAAAAATTTGGAATACGTAACGGAATTTGGAACAAAAATAAGTTTGCCAAATTATATTGTAATCGGTTCAGATTTGGATATAGCTCCCATATATATATTATCGGCAGTTTCACACATTTGACGCACCAATTTCAATGAAATATGAAAGGTGTGGCGAAGTTTGGTATAAAAGTAATTTTTTTTTTAAATTATATTTAAATCGAATCAGATTGGGATATGGTTTTAATAAGAACCATTGACCCACAACGCCTTAGGCTAACACTAAAAAACAACACAACAATTGATTTGAAATACGCTTATTACGGCGAAGTATGTTGCTATCTCGAATTCACTAATTGCAATAGAAATGCCACTTAACTTCAAAAGATTGCAGTTTACTGCACGCTTGGTATTTGCTATGATATAAATAAATCCGAAGGACAAACCCTTCGTGCATGTTACTGCTTTTCTAATGGTTTTGGTTATTTACGCATTAAAGTAGTGCAATATTCTTTTTTAATTTTTAATTTTTTTTTAACCAACATATATTCGTAAATAAAATTTTGAATGCATATAAAATCAAAAGGAGTAGCGAAGCGCGCCGGGTTCAGCTATTAAACATATATAGGTATATACTGGCTGAATACTCCAAAAATTGAATTGCTCGTAAAAAGCTTAAATATTTTATTTTGAGCTATATTTTCAGAATCTGGTCAGTTTGATCGTAGGTGAGACCAAAACTTTAAATTTGTCGTACAGTGTAATTAATTGATTTAATTTTAAACCTACTAAAAATAAAAATGTTTTGTTATTTTTCTTTCTAAAAATCTAAAAGTTTCATTTGATTTGCAAAAAGTTTCATTTCGGTTGCAAAAGGTTTCATTTCCACTGCAAAAGGTTTCATTTACACTGCAAAAGGTTTTAATTCGACTGCAAAAGGTTTCATTCCCGCTGCATAAAGCTTCATTTGAATTGCAAAAGGTTTCATTTAATCTGAAAATGCTATATATGGGAGCTATATCTAATTTTTAACCGATTATCTCCAATTTCTATAGGGTTCGTCCTTGGTCCAAACAAATGATTTGGGCAAAATGTACTGTACTTTGTTCACAAAAATACATGGACAAACGGAAGGACAGACGGACGGACATGCTTAAAACGACTCATCAAAAGTAACTATGGGTCTATCTCGTTTCCTTTTGCCTGTTACAAATAAATGCACAAAGACATAATACCCTGACCACCTTGTAGTGTAGGATATAAAAATGTCGGAAATAGCATCAAATAAATAATAATTTATAATAAATAAATAATAATTTATAATAATTTTAGATTTGCTCGAATTGGTCACCTTTGGCACGAATTGTGGCCTTCAAACGGCCAATGAAACCGTCACACGCTGCCCGAATGTTGCTCTGCGATATTTTGGTCCATTCCCGGCGAAGCGCTTCCCTGAGGTGATTGACACTTTGGTATTTCTTTAGTGCCAACCTTGCTTTCCAAAATACTCCAGACCAATAGTCCAACGGAATAGAAATGAAGCGAGGAACCTAATTTTGTAACCATTCTTGGGTGGCGCGTGTGAGTGCAATGGTGCTGAGTCCTGTTGAAATGTCCAAGGTCTGCGGCCAAAATATTTTCGTGCCCAAGACTTTAATACAACCTCCAGAATATTTTCGGGATAATATTCGGCATTTATTCCGATGACCGTGCGGATGATCGACCGTGGGGTCAATCAATACGAGCGGAGAGCGATCATCGGCTGTTATGGCGGCCCACATCATCACCATGGACGGCGCTTGAGTTCTGGTGGTCAACCGAAGGTGCACATTTTTCAGCTGACCTCTTTGGTAAGTAAACGCTATCATTTTGTTTGTTTGCAAACTGCTGGACAACGAATGTTTTCTCATCCGAGAAAACCGAATTCGGCAGTTCACCACTTTCGCCCAAGCGAAGAAACTCTTTAGCTCTTTTGGGTTTATTTTCTTTCTGTTCCGGTGCAGGTTCTTGCACTTTTTGGAATTTCAATGGTTTACTGCGAGCTCATTTTTCAATATTTGCCGAATGGAATATTGCGATATGTTCAGCTCACGAGCCATTTTTCGGCCACTGCGACGCGGGTTTCGATCAAGTCGCTTCTTTACTTTTCGAACCACTTCTGCTGATGTTGCTGTTTTCATTCGTCCACTTCCTTGATGTCGAGCTATGCTACCAGTATCACGGTAACGAGCGATGGTACGAGACACAGAAGATTTATTCACATTTAAATTGTGGAGAGCTCTAACGATAGCCACTTGTGTTTTTCCATCCAAATATAAAGAAATCACACTATCACGCTTGAATTCTATTACGAATATTTTTTTCTGGAAAATTCTCACCAAAATGCTTTTGTACTCTTGTAAACAACTCTTATACAACTCTTGTATAATGAGCCGTCATTGGAATAATTTTAACAGCTGTCGGACGAGTGGCTTAGAAATGACAGCAGTCTGAAATTGATTGCAGTTTTCCATCTCACCCTGTATAACAAGTTGTCAAAATAGAATTCGCAACAATATGGGAGTAATTAGCATATACTAGAAAAAATCTGCAAGGAAATCAAATCTGAAAAACGAAGTATATGCCTTAAAAATCCAACTCAATTCAATATTGAATCCAGGAGGCTACATATTTAAAATTTAAATAAATTTGAAAAAAGAAAACTCAACAACTTTTAACTATCCCTCCAACTCACGGCTTACTTTTAAAACTTACTGCGTAAATCTGCAAACTCAAAGTTAATCGAAACTAAGTTTCCATTGAAAATTGAAAGTAACCCTTTTTTGTTCGATTCCTTTCGTTTGACCTGAAGCGACACATTCATTCCCCTTATCACTTTAACTACAACTACAATAAATCGTTATGAATAAGCAAACGAGCAAAAGTAAAACGGCAAAGGCAAAGAACCAACTCTTCCATTTTACTTTTCCACTTTTAGCTATGTCACGCACTAACTTTGTCTCTGGGAATTTCCTATTTTAACACCTACTCTTCCTGCTCCAAGAGAAATAGTTTAATATCTACATTTGAGAAGGCTTACTTTTTTGCACCATGGGATGTAAGGCAACCAAATTTTGCAAAATATGTGAACAAATTAAAAAAAAATATTTTCATGAAAGAGCTCCATGCTAAACAAAGGTAATTACTGGAAGGTAATTACTGGAAAACTCATTCTGAAATCAATGAAACTGCTTTTTATACCCTCAGCCGTATGGCTAATTATACCCCCAGCCATATGGCTGGAGAGGGTATATATGATTTGATACGGTTAAAACGAGCCTAGTCCAAATAACGGTTTTTGACCCTAGGTCTCTTTGGACCAAATCCGTTTCAGAACATTTGGAGTCGATCTAGCGATGTCCGTCCGTCCGTCTGTCTGTCTGGCTGGTGCGCACGATAACTCTCGAAGGGAGTATCCGATTCGGTCCAAACTTGGTACATCGTACTATTTTTTTCAAACTTAGATCGAGACCGATTTTGCTCCAACTTTGCAAATCCTAATATTTGCGTCAGTGCTAGGTCAGGTGTGAAAATGGACAATATCGGTCCATTCCTTCGGATAACTCCCCCACAGAGGGTCAGAATTTTGAATAATTACAACTCTTATAAAATGTGATGTAAGAGTTCGATTGTCTTCAAATTTCACACATCCCAATGTTTATGTTAACCCAAAGTCTGGTGTTTAGATGGAATATACCTCCCTCAAAAAAGGTCGAAATTTTGAATATCCATTAAACTCATAAAATGCGAAATTAACATACGATTCCATTTTGACTTGGCACATCTGAGTATTTTTATAAACTTTTATAACGACGGACCATTTCTTCTGGTACCTCCTCCTCAAAGATGTAACGTATCAATTGCACTAATGAAGCTGTTCTAAACAAAATATTTAAAACTCAAATGAATTAGGACGATCGGAGCCATTTATGGGGCTAGCAAACAGTCGTTGGGGGGTTCGGGTCCTATTCACTGAGAATCGCTATAATGATACGACACAATAAAATTTATTGTAGACTCCTAATTTTGGGGGTTCGTGTCCTATTCACTGAGAATCGCTATAATGATACGACACAATAAAATTTATTGTAGACTCCTAATTTTCTTAAATATGCGCTAATAAACTAAAGCCCCCTAGACAAACAAATGTATCCTTTCGACGAAGACTAAATCAGGTTTTCAGGATGTTATTCGAAACCTGTGCCTCAAAACCCTCCCTACCTATGGTTCTAGTGGCGTAATATTCTATAGAACCCCAAAATTAATAGCTTGTCAATGCTTTACTTATACATCTGACCATCGCCTCGAAGGGAAACACCCATGACAAAATCTACTCACTGATCATTTTTATGTCGATTTTTATTCATGAAAATTCATAGTAATTTCAATTATAAAACTTTATAGGTATAATTATCTCAATTTTGGTCGATTAGAACCGAATTCTAAGATTTAAATGGCAATTACTATTTTTTTGATATATATATAAATGGAGTAATATAGGTATATCGCGAAACGTAATTAAGAGACTTATATTAGAATTATATACTGTAATTTATTGAGCTCCAAAAAAGTTAATATATACCATAAGAATTGGATAGGATTAGAGGAATATCAAAGTTTAATATTTTTTAAGTTCCTATTTTTAAATAATTCGATTAAAACAAATCGTGTACATCAATTATTATTTCCAATTGTAAAGGCTAAATTCTTTTGGAACAAAATACTATTTTTGGAACACTTGGTTTATTTTATAAAGAATGCATTCTTTTAGAAGATTGCACTTGTAAAATTTATATTTTTCTTTTTCCTAAATCATTAATAAACGAGAACATAACAATGACAGTTATTGAATTCCATAAACAACAAGATTAACAATTTTGGGTTTTAGAATAGCTCATAGTTCATTATCACAATTCTTAACTTTTTCACTCTTACAAGGCAAAATCAATAATCAAAAATGTCACTCACCATTTATCAGGTTTGTCCATCGATGCATGAAGAGGGCCCTTTTCTGCTTGATGTGTGATGAAATAATTGTAAATATTATCATGGTTTTGCCTTGGTTGAAAAAATAGTAAAAAATGCCTTTTTAACTCGTTTTCTAAGCTAATGCCATTTTTTAGCGTTATAATGAATTTAGGTTTTTTTAAGTTATTGTTTCAAAAATCATGAGAATAATGATTGCTTTGAATGATGAAATGACAATGATGTAAAGAAGGTGATACAATTGTGATTTTTGACTGGCGACATTCGATTGATATGCTGATATCTAATCCATTCTTGTTGCTATGCCAAAATGTGTTGCGTGGGCGATGTTAGTAGGGCAAACTGATCTTCTTGATATTTTATTGCCTTGCTTGACAACTGCTTGTGTTTGGGGATCGACTGGCTGACCGTAACGTTGTTGTTGTTTTATGACTGCCAGAATTTTTTTCTTTTGGGATCCAAGCCTTGGTGTTGTTTTTGTTTAAGGTATTGCGATCGATATGTGTTGAATTGTGGATTGAGCGATTGACCAATGTTATTGTAATGTTATGATTACGTCGTAGCAGCTCAATTTGCAATGTGTACAGAGTGATCGCTTCGTCGACAAAGGGTGTGGTATTGGCATTACTGATGTTGGATTAAAGAATTACTTGCAGAAATCTGCAAATCGGTAATCCGTTTCGTGGAAAGCCAATTGCATCATCATAATGATGCGATTATCGAATATGATTATGTACCGATTGCGTCACTTACTATCACCAGATAAACCACAAATTTAATACAGGATTTCGAGATCTTGGAACTAGGCAAGAACAGCGTTCCCGCTTGTTCCAATCCCATAGAGATTCCAAAGTACGGATTTTGGCAAACGATATGATTCCCTATTTAAAAAGAACCACTTATAACAATTCCAATAAGTCTTTTTTTTTACAAATAACTTACGCAAATCTCCAAAAATATTGTGTGGGTTTATCAAAAAATGGAATAATGATGATTAATTATGCAGCAATTTTATGTATTTCATGGAGATTATATAGATTATTGTAACTTTAGTTTTTCACTTTTGATTAGAGAATTATAGTAAATTTTAGTGTTAACTCTTTGAAGGTTTTATTGAAAAGGAAGTTTTATTCTCTTACATGCAGACTGAAATGTCTGTGTTAAGTTGGCTGAGAAGAGTTAACGATCATTATCATAAAGTGCAACAATGTATATGCTTTTGGGTAATCATTTGAGTCAGCTGCTTTACAATGTTGGAGATGGTAATGCCAATCAATAATTACGTTACTATTAATAACTATTCAAATTATTTTACATATTTCAATGTAGTATTTTGAAAAAGTAAGAACGCACAATAAAAATTAAAATTTTTATAAGCTAAGGAGGTAGAACCGCTAAAATAGTTTTTAATTTTTTTTTTTTTTTTTTGGAGTGTGAAACATGTAGGTTTCTTGTTTTAACGACCATTACAAAGAGTCAAAGTTTTAAATAACCAAAACGTTTGTAGGATCGGAAATAAGCATCAGGTTCTCTTTATATTTCACACATACAAACATTTTTGCTAACACAAGAGCTGTTGTAAAGATGGGATATATCGGTCCTCTCCTGTTGATACCTCCCCCACAAAGGCTCAAAATTTTGAATATCCATGAATCTCATAAAAAGCGAAATCAACATCCGGTTCCATTCAAGTCTTGGTACATCTATCAAAACCTACTTCATAAAGGTTTAGGAGGCTGAGGGTATGTATCTGTCGGCAAAACCGACCTATACTTTTTTGTATATACTTAAAGCAACGAAACGATCGGGAAGAACTTGAACTTTGAAATGTTGCACGAATGTGACGCCTGGAGTACAGTGATGGGATAAAGAAGCATTCTGAAAAAAACCTTGATTTTTTGGTAGGAATTGTGATATGTGGAATGTATTTTTATCTGCCGAAGTAAGCATGATCTTCTAAAGAAAATATGGAAAAAATTTAACTATTTGGGGTCTAAAAATGTATCCTAAATGCTATACTCGATTGATATGAAGTAGGGAACAAATTTTCAAAGTTGGCATGGATGTCCGTTTTTCTGTAAAGGTAAATGGTAGCGAAAAAGATATATAGTACTAAAAATATTAAACTAGTCCTTTTTATCTAAAATTCGGATTACTATTTCCAGATTCTTGGTTCGGGATATAAGGTAAGTAGGATTTAGTACAAGAAGTACAAGAACAGTAAATGGATTTCTGTGTTTCGAAAGGTTAAAAAAATATCAGTTGGTTTTGCCATAATGTACAGTGTGAGATGAAAAAACTGTAAAAACTTCAGACTGCTGTCATTTCAAAGCCACTCGTCCGACAGCTGTTAAAATTATTCCAGTGACAGATCGTTATATTGTTTACAAGCCTACAGAAGCATTTTTGTGAGAATTTTCCAGAAAAAATGTTATTCGTGATTGTGTGATTTCTTTAAAAAAAAAGAAAAATGGCTCGTGAGCAATATTCCATTCGGCAAATATATAAAATGAGCTCGGGGTAAAGCCATTAAAGTCAAAAAAGTGCAATAACTTACATCACAACAGAAAGAAAATAGACTCAAAAGAGCTTAAGATTTGCTTTGGTGAACTGCCGAATTTGGTTTTCCCCGCCAAAGAGATCAGCTGAAAATGTGCACCTTTGGTTGGCCCAAGATCTCAATCGTGGGCCGCCATAACAGCCGATGGTCGCCCTCCGCTCATATTAATCGACCGTGGCCTCAGAATAAATGACAATTATTACCCCGAAATCATTCTGGAGGGTGTATTAAGGCCTTGGGCACGCACACATTTTAGACGCAGAACATGGACATTCCAACAGGACTCAGCACCATCGTACTCAGCACGCACAACCCAAGAATGGTTACAAAATGAGGTTCCTCGCTTCATTTCCAGCTCACAATGGCCGCCAAAATCTCCGGATACCAATCCGACTACTGTGTCTGGAGTATTTTGGAAAGCAAGGCTGGCACTGAAAAATACCAAAGTGTCGATCACCTCAAAATTTGATGCTATTTCCGACATTTTTTGCTTTCATTCAATAAAATTTAAAACAAAAATAAAAATTGTGGCGTTTGACTTTGTTGCAGTTTTTTATATCACCCTGTAGCTGTAGCCCATATATGCGTTTCATCCGATTTTTTGTTTAATTCCTTTACAAACGTAATATGCACTTCACAACAAAGAAATTTGGAACCGGACCTCAGATACGGCTCGGAAATACTTCCGCTAATTTTTATACCCTCCACCTTGGAAAGGAGGGTATATTAACTTTGTCATTCCGTTTGTAACATCCTTAAATATTCGTCCTAGACCCCATAAAGTATATATATTCATAATCAGCATAAATTTCTAAGTTGATTTAACGATGTCCGTCTGTCTGTCAGTCCGTCTGTCGGTCTGTTGAAATCACGATACAGCCCACATTATTTGACGTAGAAAATTTAGCAGAGCAATTTGCATTGTGTCTAGGATGGTTGGTATTGAAAATGAGATATATCGGTCCACGTTCTGGTATAGTCTCCATATAACGGTACCTCCTGATATTCGGTATTTTGATGATTTATGCCACATTTTTTCACGGATTTGTCAGAAAATTAATATTTGTTGGTCGTAATGGGTTCCAGCTCCGGTGGCGAAATATTGCATGTATGGGTCCATGATTTGGTATAACCTCCATATAATGGTACCTCCCGATATTCGGTAATTTGATGATTTTTGCCACATTTTTTCACGGATTTGTCTGAAAATTGATATTTGTTGGTCATAATGGGTCCTAGTTCGTGTGGCGAAACATTGTAATTATAGGTCCACGTTTTGGTATAGCCCCCATATAATGGTACCTCCCGATATTCGGTAATTTAATGATTTTTGCTACATTTTTTCACGGATTTGTCTGAAAATTTATATTTGTTGGTCATATTGGGTTCCAGCTCCGGTGGCGAAACATTGCATGTATGGGTCCATGATTTGGTATAACCACCATATAACGGTACCTCCCGATATTCGGTATTTTGATGTTTTTTGCCACATTTTTTCATTGATTTGTCTAAAAATTGGTATTTGTGAGTCATAATGGGTGCTAGTTCGTGTGGCGAAACATTGTAATTATAGGTCACGTTTTGGTATAGCCCCCATAGCCCTCCCGATATACGGCATTTTAATGGTTTTTGCCACATTTCTTCTAATGTTTCTTTTACCCTAAGTTGGAGGGTATTAAAACTTGTTATATAATATAATATAAGGATTATTATTATTATCAAAGCCATATGAGAGGTACAAATGCATCCGTCAAATTTGTTGAAAACGGATTCAGAGTTGAATATACCTCACATATATAAGTTCTCTTTCCAAACGCCAAGATACGTATTCAAATAAGGTTCATATTTGATATGATCTACTTCATACAAATTTCCAGTATAAAATTGTTTTTTTACAGAATATGAATATTAATGTAGGGTATCATATAGTCGCCCCCCATCTTTCTTTCTTTAATAAAGCAACGATTCTTATTGTCTTGCAATCAATGTACCGAACGATTATTTAGCAATCACAAATCGGGTCCAAAACTGGGAGACTTATTTAAGGTGCAGCTAATTGAGTTATTTGTTCCCAATATTAAATTTGAAATCATATTTTGTTTCAGATTCCTAAACTTGTGTAAAGCAAAGTTGCTTCAAAATTCAAATTTTGATTTCAAAATAAAAATTCAAAACCAACCCATTGTGCACTATTTATTGTTTAAAATTTAACGCGTAAAAACTGTCACTATAAATTATTACAAAAGATTATAAAGTCAACTGCCAAAGAGTTAAATGGGAAATAAATCGAAATGGCGCTTTGTCGTCTGTCCTAGGATTTGGTTGCGTGTGCGTAAGTGTTCGACGGCTAAAATTTCTCTCGGCATTTCGAGGGAAATGTAAAATTTTTTTGGTTGGTGGTGTGCTTGTAAAGTATTAACTGCCTGGGAATTCGAAGATTGGACGGAGAAAGTTGTATGCTAGTATGTAGATTACATGCCCAGATCTTTAATCAAGAATAAATGGTTTGTATGGAATAGCGATTAGTATGAGAAGTTTTAACACGAATTTAAATCAATGTAAATAAATTTAATTTTTCTATATTTTTTCTAGTACTTGTGTTAATTTCTACAATTTATGTCAATATTTATTCCACGTTATATACTCAGCAATTAAAACATATCCAAAATTTAAAAATTTTAATTGCAAAAGACAAGCAACATGTATAACCTTTACCACCAATATCGGCCAAGCACTGAAGCATGAGAACCAACCTAGCCACCAACCAACCGTCCAACCAATCGACCAGCCCTATCCACTGCCATACAACCGAAATGTGATTGCAAACAAGAAATGTTGTAAATTTGTGCTCCATAAATTCCCACTAACTCGTAGTAGTAGTTCGTTTGTGCGTGTGTTTGTGTGTCAGGCCTCAATTAACTTTTTAACCATAACTACTTGTAGCCTGTTTTGTTCTGTTGTTTGCAAAGCTGTATCATGAAGGATGTCAGTTCTCTTCTCCAAAAAAAAAAACAACCGTCCTCTACCAATATTACTTAGAATTTACTAGCAGTCGTTTCAATGACTTCGTTGTTACTGCACAACATAGTTTAGCTGCTGTTGGGGCCGGTCAGTTGTGAGGCTTGTTGTTACTATGGTTAGCCAATTTAAAGGCTTGCTTGTTTGCCTGTTGACTACTTTTGCCCAGGCACTGCCAACCACCATTCACAACCGTTTCAAGTGCTGTGCATATTGAGATAGTCGTATACAACAATCATAACAAATTGAAGTGAAAAATGTCGCATTTAAATGGCCTATTGCCAGTGGCATGACTTTTATCCGCATCGACATGTGGCTTGATATGGGAGGGTGGATGGTGAGCCATTGGGGGACATGTTATATGGATTTGGCCTCCACTATTGGGAAACTTTATGCCATAGAAATATTTTGTATTTAGCAGTGCATCTAAACGAAGATTTTTTTCGGAGGACAATAATAGCAAAACCGGCGAAATGTCCAAGAGGATATTTCTACATATTAACAAATGTTTAGATTTTAATTTAAAAATTTTTATTCTATTTTAAGTTTTCAAAACATAAGTCATGCCGGATGGTATTAGAATATGAGGATATTTAATTATTTCAAAACAGTTTCTAATAAATATATAGCAAATATATTTAAGATGGCTACCACATTTCCATATCCATAAATGTAGGTTCATGCACTATCCTAAACTATAACCTTAAGCAAAACTACACTTCGATCAATTTGTAATTATGACCTGCTGAATAAATGAAAAATCACGAAAATATCAGATTTTGGTCCATTTAGCCGATTGAATATTTTACGAACATCTCCACAACCCAAATTCCATATAAAACTTCTTGAGCCATGATTGCAACCTATTGCGTGATTACAAATAAACATGGATAGAAGGATGGACACACATAGCTAGATCGACTCAGCGCTGTGAGGAGGAACATCATGGTTCTAGGACCAATATTTCGAGGTGTGGAAATTTTTTTAACCAATCGAACTTTTTACCCCAAGAATGTAGAATATAACAATTAAAAAATACCCTCCATTATTTGCAACGAATTAGAAAATATTAAAAAAAAATAAAATCCATTGAAAATTCAGTTAAAATCTTTAAAATAACTAATATCGGAAGGTGCCGGAATACGCTATTGTGGACCTTTATAGACAAATCTATGGCTGGGGGTGAAGTACTCACATTGAACTCCTTGTGTGGATTTTCAGATAATTCCATTGGGAAATGTGGCTAAAATCATCAAAATCCCGAATATCGGGGGTACCGCTATATGGGGGATATTCGATATTGTGGACCTATATAGACAAATACCTTTCAGGGGTTAAAGTGCTCACAAAGACATCCTTGTGTGGATTTTCAGTGAGTACCATTGGAATATATAGCTAAAATCATATACCGTTATATGGGGGCTATACGATATCGTTAACCTATATAGAGACCTCTATGTCAGGGGGTAAAGTGCTCACAAAGAACCCCTTGTGTGGAATTTCAGACAATTCCGTCAAAAAATGTGGCTGAAATCATCAAAATGCCGAATATCAGAGGGAACCGTTATATGGGGGATATACGATATCGTGGACCTATACAGACAACTCTCTTTGAGGGAGTAAAGAACTCACACAGAACTTCTTGTGTGGATTATCAGACAATTCCGTTGAAAAATGTGGGTAAAATCATCAAAATACCGAATTAGGGGAGTACCGTTATATGAGGGATATACGATATTGTTGACCTGTATCGACAATTCCGTTTCAGGGGTAAAGTGCTCACAAAGAACCCCTTGTGTACAAAGAACCCATTGTGACCATGGCTAAAAACATCAAAATACCGAATATCGGGGGTACCATTATATGGGGGCTATACGATATCGTGGTCCTATATAGATAATTCTCTGCCGAGGTATAAAGTACCCACAAGGAACTCCTTGTGTGGATTTTCAGACAATTTCATTAAAAAATGTGGATAAAATCGTCAAAATATCAAATATCGGGGGTACCGTTATATGGGGGCTATACGATATCGTGGACCTATAAAAATAATTCTCTGCCGAGGTATAAAGTACCCACAAGGAACTCCTTGTGTGGATTTTCAGACAATTCCGTTGAAAAATGTAAATCACCAAAATACAGAATATCGGGGGGTACCGTTATATGGGGGATATACGATATCGTAAACCGATATACCCCATCTTCGAACTTGACCTGCCTGCAGACAAAAGAGAGATCTGTGCAAAATTTTAGCTTCCTATCTTAATTCGTTTAGACTGTATTCTGATTACACCAGACGGACGGAAAGACGGACAGACGGACGGACAGGGCTAAATCGTCTTAGAAATTTACGCTGATCAAGAATATATATACTGTGTTGGGTCTAAAATGATTATTTCGATGAGTTACAAACAGAATGACGAAGTTAATATACCCTCCATACTTTTTTTGGTGGAGGGTATAAAAAGATAAAAATGTGACTACGTCATTCAAACTATCGATTATTTGGGAGTGCCATAACATGGGCCCCTTCCGAAATCCGGATTGACATTTTCCCTCTTTCCAACATTTCGTTCGGCATCTCACGAATAAATTTCTTCCGATGAGTCAATTGAACAATGTTTGTCTATATAGGCATGAGTTTTAACATAGCCTTACAAAAAATAGTCCAAAGGCGTTAATTGATCTGCCCCGAACGTAAAATAAAAAGATCAGAGAATCTCCTCTCAATATTTCCATTGTTTGGCGTGGTGGCCTTCAAGTACAGCCCTAGCCTTTTGGACAAAAACTAGTTGGACATCATCTCACGGCATTGCCACCATCACATTTACGTACCGATTAGCAGCATCTTTGAAGAAAAGCGGTTCAATGATGCCACCAGCCCATAAACCGTTCCAAACCATCCATGACTCTATATGGATGCATTGGTAGCTTTTGCAATGCTTTTGGTTGATTTTCACTCCAAAATCGGCAATTCTACTTATTTAAGTACCCTATTGAACCATAAACGAGCTTCGTGACTGAAAAAAATTTTTTATCAAAAATAAAAAAAGCAGTCGATAATTGATGAGAAAGTGTTATATATAGAAAGAGCAAGAGAGAGGGAGAGAGATCACATTATGGCACTGGCACCAAATTACCACATTCATTATACTACTAAGCTGCTTTATCCTGAGAGACAGCGAATTAGCGGTAAACAGCCATCTCATGATCCCAGCGTGCTCACAGATCATTATCTGAAACCTCACAATAAGTCTATATTGGCTCTGGCGTCACTGTTGTACTTGACTACTTTACCCCCTGGAATAGAATTATCCATATAGGTCCATGAGATTTCATACCCCCATACAACGGTACTCCCCGATACTCGGTATTTTTCATGACTGTCAGTTAAAGAGTATTCACCGGAATTTTTTCAAATTTCGTATTTGAAGATCGTAAGGGGTACTTCAACTTATTGCGGAAAAATTTTTTGGCAGGTCTACGCCTTCGTATAGCCCTCATATAACGACGCCAATACGATGTTTACGACATTTTTAATCAAATTTCATATTTAAAGTTTCTAATAGGTACTATCTATGAATGAAAATTGCTCATGCAGGTCCACGTATTCTTACAGCCCCTATATAACGGTATATCCCCATATTCGGTTTTTGGATGGTAGTAGCCAAGATTTTGCATGTAATTGTCTGAAAATCCACACAAATAGTTCCTTCTGGGTAATTTACCAACAATAGAATTGTCTATATATAATTGTTTATATAGATCCACGATATCACATACCCCCTCCAAACGGTACCCCCGATATTCTGTATTTTGATGATTTTAGTGACAGTATTCATCGGATTTTTTTTTTCAAATTCCGTATTTGAAGCTCGCAATGGGTACTTCAACTTATGACGAAAAATTGTTTATGCATGTCCACGTCTTCCTATAGCCCCCACGATACCTCCCGATTTTCGGTATTCTGATGATTTAAGCGACATTTTTAATCGGAATTGTTTCTAATTTCGTATTTGATGTTTCTAATAGGTACTACCGTCTATGAGTGAAAATTGCGTATAGCGGTCCTCGTCTTCGTATGTACCACGGTTCTCTTAAAAACGATATTTTTCGAGGACATTTTCTTAACTTTTTGTTCTTTTGTTCTTTGAAATGGTGGAGGGTATTAAAAGTTCGGCCCGACCGAACTTGTTGTTTTTATAGTTCTATCAACTTAAAGTCTCGCTGACTTTCTTACATTCTACGAAGGATAGTCAGAATGGACCGAAAGGCCTCCAAGTAAAGTAGTTACAAATTAAATTGTAGCTATACCTCCTTTAATTTAGTATCAGGTCAGGTCAGGTCGTCCGACGGCAAGTATTGGTCTCCTTTTTTGGATACACCCCCCCCCCCAAATGTAGTATTTGACATAGCCACCCCCTTCCATCCACACCCCACCTTATATTTAGTACTTTGAAGGGTCTGTTGGGTTGTAAGCTTGCAAAATTTTCAACGAGGGACTTCACATTTAATCTGAAGAATTTTCGAAATGAAAATTAAGATTCTGAAGTAGTATACAATAGTGAAGCTCTAGTCGTATATTTCAATTGAACGGGCACTTGTCACTTTGGTTTCAAAAAGCTATTCCACCATCATAGGATGGTACTTAAATGTGGACCTCTATTGACAATTAATCGAACGTATAATATGTATCTAAAATTTCTCACAAATAATATGTTTGACCCAATAGCGAGCTCCGTTAATGATTATCGGGGCAGATTTATATATCCAAAATAGATGAATTTTATCACAAAAGACAGAATTCAAGCAAGAAGTGAGTACGTCAAATTTGGTGAAAGTCGGTATAGGTATAGCCGTAGATCCCATACGTATGTTTCATCCGATTTGAAATTTAAATCTACCAAATTCTGTAATTGGATTATATAAAAATTATATTCGGTACGATAAAATACAGCATAAAAATAAATCTTCCGAACGTTGTTAAAATAGATTAAAATGTGAATAAATCTCCCATTTATATATCTCCGTCCAATTTCATGTATTTGATACACAACCGTGCTATGTTTGTCCAATTAGTTTAAATTTTGGATTATATGACCAAAATCTTACGTAATATATCCAAACAAGCTTTAACCAAATCAATTTCTCTGTCAAATTTAGTGGAAATTGAATATGAAGTTACATCCATCCGATCTCAACACTAAACCGCTCTGAAACCTTGTAATACCTTAATTCCCACTATAAGCGTTCATTTCTTGCGGGAAGTTTTGTAAAATATTCATAGTGGTGAGAGGTACCATATAGTCGGTCCCTCCTGACTTTTCTCCTTTCTGTACAAATTTTGAGCGTTGTTTATTCCCATCTCTTTTTCGGATTATTAAAACATGAAAACTTTTTCATATAAAGCCCATTGGCGTAATTCCTAGATTAACAAGATACCTTTCATCATTAACAAATAAAAATACAAGTAATCCCCCAAATATCCAAAATGTTTATTTTTCGTTTCTTATTTGGCATAAAATTACATTTAAATCCTTTCCCACTGACTTTGTAATTGAATGCAATATCCTTTCGAAAGAAAACAACAACCAACAACGTTAATCCCACTCGTGTCTTAATCAAAGGATATACTTTATTTTATTTTCTAATCCATAGACAATTTACCACTTTAAGATAACCACTGCCGCCGCCGTCGGCAATCAAGCGTGATTAATTCATGCATTGTACAGTGTGTGTAGTAGTTGTAGTTTATTCATTGAACCTTAACGCAACGCACACATACGTACGTACATGGCATCAAACATGCCAATCACATGCATGTAAGACTGACGGCCTGGCTGTTAAACAAGTGAACACACATCCGCACACAAACACACACACACTCATAATAAAGCCCGCATGATAGTCGGTAGTTTGTCTCAACTAAATGTATTAATCACAAAACTTAAGACTCTTTAATGCCGTCCATACATCTGCAATGAATAATTAATTATAATGCCTTCACCAATACCACTTCATTTGTTTAACACAAACAAAAAACAAAGGGGGCCAAGTGAAGTGCTGAAGTGTGTGTATGTGTGTTTATATAAATATTTTAGCTGAAGTGCACAATGGGCAAAGTGTTGCCGATAGTGAGAATATTTGATATATTTATTGACAATAATTGATTTCTATTAAATTCGGTATTTCTTGGGAACTGATTCCTAGAAACTAGTAATTTGCCATAACTTCAATTCAGAGAATTAGATTAAAGATTCTTATGTTTAGCTAGAGTTTTGAAATTTTGAGAGTGGATCACTCTTGGTGGAAGGAGTCAGATGAGGCTGTTTTTTTTTTTTTTTTTTTTTTTTTTTTTTTGGAAATTTGTACTAGAACGGTACGAAAAGTATTAAAAGGTACTAGATCCCTTTGTGTTTGAGGAAACAGGAGAGCTGGAACTCGTAAATTTGAAATAAAGGTCACTGGTTAAACGTATGATAAGCGTTTTTTTTGTACGTTTTTTTTCCGAAAAGTACTAAAATATACTACATTTGGTAACATTACGTATCATGTGACCAGTTAGAGATAAAAACTTGAAATTTGGAATGGGAATCAAGGTTGAGGGAAAGAGTCGATGCAAGGGGGTAGTTATAGAAGTGTATACGCCTATAAAAGTACGAAACGGTATTAAATTTATTAGAATTTGAATTTGGAGGAACGGATGGAGTTGGAACCTGAAATTTGAAATTAACATTGCTATATGGAAGAAGTTTGCGAAATTTTGTAGTTATGTGCACAAAAAGTACTTAGTAGTACTAAATTTCGATTTGAATGAACCGATAAAGCTAGTATTCTGAAATTTAGAAATAAGATTACGATTTCATTCTAGGACTGAGGAATATAGGTTGATTTGGAAATTCGTATTTACGTGTACCAAAAGGTACTAGATTTGGTACAATTTACATTTTTGATGAACCGGTAGAGTTGGAATATAAAATTTAAAAAGTTATGAAAATTTGTACTTTAGCGTACTAAATGGTACTAACTTTTGTACAATTTGGATTTGGGTGAACCAATAGAGCCTGAAAATTGAAAATACGATTACTATCGGAGTGTAGGATTGGAATATGTAGCTAGTTTTCGAAATTTATTCTCATATGTACTAAATAAAGTACAAGTTTTATGTATTTTTTATGTATAGGAGTTTATATTTTATGTATAAGGGTGAAATCCAAACTTTGGAATTAGGATCACTGAGGAGGGAGTGTTTTATGGGGGTATATAGGAAGTTTTGAAAATTCGCACCTATGTGTATTGAATGGTACAAAAGTTGGTACAAATTAAAATTGTGGTTAACCGATGTAGCTGGAATTCTAAAATTTGGAATGAGAGTCACTGCTGAAGGACCGGATAGATGCACCATAGTGTTATTTGAAAATTAAACATTAAATTTAGGAAATGTTCTAAAATGTTACTAATCTTCTAATAGGTGTTATGTAATCGGGTAAAGCTAAAAGTTTAAAATTTTGTATGAGAATTAATGTTGGAAAGTAAGTTTGATATATAAAGGTGGGTTTGGGAATGCCTATTAAGGGAGAGAACTGTACCACATATTACTAAATTTGGAACAGTTTGGCTTAGTGTGAACGAATGAAGCTGAAATTTAGAAATTTTGTATTGGGGTCCTGTTGGTAGTAGGATCGTAAAAAAGAGGTGGTTTTGGAAATGTGTACTACAAGTTCAGGGAAAATACTAAATGGTAGTACAATTTGGCATTGGTTGAGCAGATAATGCATGAAATCTGAAATTTGGCATTACGGTCGCAGTTCATGTGTAACCTGGGCATTTGGGAGGTATTTGCGGAAATGTCTACTTTAAATGTATGAAAAGTACTGAATGGTACTATATTTGGTGTTGGGTATATAGATATAATATTCAAAAATTTGATATCTAGATTACGTATTTCCATCCGTCCTAATTTGTACGAAAAATATTAAATGGTAATAAATTTGGTATTTGGTGGAGGGCATCTCGTAATGTGGTATTAAGGTCTGTGTTGGTATCTGGGATTGAGATAAGCTTTTGGTTTGGAAAATTTAATTTTACAAAAAGTACTTAAAAGTACTACATTTGGTATTTGGTGATGGAATAAAGTTGAAATCCTGGAATCTTGAAATGGATGTCACTGTTGGTGTCCTATATTTGTATGACAAGTACTAAATAGTACAAAATTTTGTATTGAATGAATCTATAGAGCTGGAATTCCGAAATTTGATATTGAGGTATCTCTCTTTGTATTTGGTGTTGGTTTTGGAAATATATACTATAGTTCTACAAAATGGTACAAAATTTGGCAACGGAGGTATTACAGAGCTGAAATTATATATTAAGGTCACTGTTGATATCTGAGATTGAGATGTGGAGATTAGTTTGGAAGATCATACTATAATTGTTCGGAAAGTACTAAATTTGGTATTGTGTAAAGAGATAGGGTTGGAATTCTCCAACTTGATATTGAGGTCTCTGTCGATATCTGGGATTAAAATATGGAAGTGGTCTTGGCAATATATTATTAAATAATTGTACGAAAAGTACAAAGAGCTGGAATAATGGAATTCGATATTGAGGTCTCTGTTGGTATATGACATTGAGATATATGACATTGAGTTGGTATATGACATTGAGTCTGAAGAAACGCAGCTGAAATAATGAATGTGAATTTCTGACATTAGGTTAGACTTAGACTTTTGCTTTCTAGAACCTGTAAAAGAATTTTATGACAAATAATTTGGTAGAATATTACTACAATCCCTTTTAAACCCTACGACTAGACGACTATAACTCCCATTAATGTAAGGGTTTAAACATTTTTGATTAAGAAATGAGCCATAAAGACACCTTTGTCTACTCGTTTTAGGGTTAAAATATTCTACAAAAAATTTTGGTATATTTATCTGCAATACAGGATGAGATAAAAAAAATTACAACAAAGTCAAACGCCTTAATTTTTACATTTTTTTTTAAATTTTATTGAATGAAAGCAAAAAATTTCAGACATAGAATCAAATTTTAGAATGAGTTTAGATTTGTTCGAATTGATCATCTTTGGCACGAATCATGGCCAATGAAACCGTCACACGTTGCCCGAATGTTGCTCTGCGGTATTTTGGCCCATTCTCGGAGAAGCGCTTGCTTGAGGTAATCAACACCTTGATATTTTTTTAGTGCCAACCTTGCTCTCCAAATTATCCGGTAATTTTGGTGGCCATTGTGCGCTGGAAATGAAGCGAGGAATTTGATTTTGTAACCACTCTTGGGTGGCGGGTGCTGAGTCCTGTTGGAATGTCTAAGGTTTGCATGCCCATGGTTTTAATACACCCTTTAGAATATTTTCGCGATAATATTCGGCATTTATTCTGATGCCACGGTACAATAATAAGGGTGGAGAGCGACCATCGGCTGACCTCTTTGACAAACAGATGGACAACGAATGTTTTCTCATCGGATAAAACCAAATTTAGCAGTTCACCACTTTCGGCCAAGCGAAGCAACTCTTTAGCTATTTTGAGTCTATTTTCTTTCGGTTGCGGTGTAAGTTCTTTCACTTTTTGGAATTTCAATGCCTTTACCCCGAGTAAATTTTTCAATATTTGCCGAATGGAATATAGCGATATGTGCAGCTCATGGGTATTTTTCGGCCACTGCGACGCGGGTTTCGATCAAGTCGCTTCTTTACTTTTCGAACCATTTCTCCTTATGTTGCTGTTTTCTTCCATACACGCTACCAGTCACGCAATCACGTTAACGAGCGATGCTACGAGACACAAAAGATTTATTCACATTTAAATGCTGGATTGATCTAACGATAGCCACTTGTGGTTTTCCGGCCATATATAAAGAAATCTCACTATCACGCTTAAATTCCATCACGAATAACCGTTTTTCTGAAAACTCTCACCAAAATGCTTTTGTACACTTATGAACAATATAATGAGCTGTCACTGGACTAGTAGCTTAGAAATGACAGCAGTCTAAAGTTGGCTGCAGTTTTTCATCTCACTCTGTGTACCTAAAATTCACGAATTTCGAGGAATCTTAAATCGAAAAAATCCAAAAGTGTTGATGAGGGAAAACTTTCCCCCTATCGGATGCTACAGTCTATGACAGAAAACTGTCTGTGCAGGTCCATGTTTTGGTATACCTCCCTATTTGATATTTTGTAATTTTAGATTTTTTTTTCAAGTTTCGCTTTTGAATGTTGTAATGGCTTATGACAAAAGTTCCCTACGCAGTTAAACGTCATCGTATAGACCCTAATATATCGGCTACATCTGTATTTTTAAGATTTTAACAGAAATTTTAACGGGTTTTATTTTTTTGAAAATTGCCAAATTCGTTCCAAACGGTGGAGGGAATTCAAAGTTCGACCCGGCCGTACTTGCAGTTCTTTTACTTGTTAGCTCTACAATCGTAATCTGCTCGATTTTCCCCGAAATTATTTTTTGTGTGGCACAGTGTAATTAAAATTGTTGGCACAATGTATAACAAGTAAAAAAGCTGTAAGTACAGCCGGGCCCAACTTTGAATACCCTTCACAATTTGGAACGAATTTGGCCATTAAAAAAATAAAATCCGTTAAAAAATCTGTAAAATTTTATCAACCTAATTTGTTTCGTTCGTTTAGTGTGATTTCCACAGACGGACGCACATTGCTAAATCGACATAGAATTTTATGCTGATCTAGAATATATATACTTTATGGGATGACAAACTAATATACTCTCCATACTATGGTGGAGGATATATCATATTCGGCTCATACGAACTAAAGCAATTTTTTTGCTCATCCCTTCTTCATTATATTCATATTCAGCAATTACATAATTTTAAATTGCCAATTCCATCCTACTGTGGTTCACATTGACCGACTAAGATAAAGGTTAACTAGTTATTGATGAAATAGGCGCACCTCCCCCTAACAACAATTACAACACGCATTCGTAGCGCAACAATCATCTTTACGGCATTCAAACACCGAGGCACTCACAGACACTCACACACTTTTGCACTCTCAAAGAGACGAAGAAGATAACACCCTAGCGGTACGAACAACGTCGTCAACAACACATTTTCCAATCAAGTTGCCTGCCTGACTGTTATCGCCCGAGAGAAAACCTCGCCAACTTTTGGTTAGTTGGTGTTGGTAATTTAGTTTTGTAACCTTCTTAACGTATTGTTGGATGAGAGCTAATTGAATTCATTATCATAGATTGCGGTTTTTCATTATAGACAAGAAATACCACAGGACTAACAACTGCTGCTACAACAAACAAATATCTACAAGAACATCATCAATATTATCGGCAAGTACTTGTGCAACATCGGAGGGGGGCAGGGAGGAAGGGAGAGGAAGCTAGTCAAGGGATACTTGACTATGCACATCGATTGGCATGGTTGACTGTATTAATGTTTGGATAAGTGTGTGTGTGTGTTTTTGTCTTTATTACGTTGTACTACTTAAATTGTATTTGAATTTTATTATTTTGAATTGATCGCAAAATGTTAACTCTTTGACTATGAAATTGAAAATCAAATTATGAAAATTAAACTGATGATAGCCATAAGGCTGTAATTTCAGGTTCTTGGGAGCAAACATGAAATGTACTTCAATTTTATATTTTTCGATTTATGTGGGAAATTGGAGATGACATGCAATCCACGAAAGGAAGAAATACTTCGCTTTGATATGTTTGTTAAAATTGTTATATGGTTTGACGGTTTTGTGGAAACAGATAGAATAGTTATACCCTCCACCATAGTATGGAGGGTATATTAAGTTTGTCATTCCGTTTGTAACACCTCGAAATATACATTTTAGACCCCATAGAGTATTTAAATTCTTGATCAGCATAAAATTCTATGTCGATTTAGCAATGTCCATCCGTCTGTCCGTCTGTGGAAATCACCCTAGCTTCCGAACGAAATGAAGTAGATTTTCAAATATGTATTATGTCTGCAGGATTTTTGGTATTGAAAATGGGCCATGTAGATCCACTTCTTCGTGTAGCCCCCATATAAACGTACCTCCCAATATGCGATATTTTGATGATTTTAGCGACATCATTTACCGGAATTGTTTTAAAATTGGTATTTAAAGTTCGGCTTAAGGCAGAAAATGGGTCATGTAGGTCCACGTCTTCGATTTTAGCGACATTATTTACCGGAATTGTTTCAAATTTGGTACTTGAAGTTCGTAATGGATAGTACATCCTAAGACAGAAAATGAGCCATGTAGGTCCACGTCTTCGCATAACGGTACCTCCCGATTTTTAGTATTTTGATGATTTTAGAGACATTACTTACCGGAACTATTTCAAATTTGTTATTTTAAGTTCGTAATGAATACTACATTCCAAGACAGAAAATTGTCTGTGCAGGTCCACGCCTTCGTATAGCCCCCACATAACGGTACCTCCCGACTTTGGGTATTTTGATGATTTTAGCGACATTATTTACCGGAATTGTTTCAAATTTAGAATTTGAAGTTCATAATGAAAACTACAGCCTATGACAGAAAATTGTCTGTGGATCTGCACGTGTTTCTATAGCCAAAATATAACGGAATATAACGGCACTCCCTGACATTCGGTATTTTGATGATTTTCTCAATTTCGCAAATTTCGCATTTGAAGTTCGTAATGTAGTATGACAGAAAATTGTCTGTGCAGGTCTAGATCTTCGTATAGCCCCATGTAACGGAACCCCCGATATTCGGCGTTTTTTTATGATCTTAGCGGCATTATTTACCGGAATTGTTTCAACTTTCGCAATTGAAGTTCGTAATGAATTCTACAGCCTATAACAGAAAATTGTCTGTGCAGGTCCACGTCTTCGTATAGCCCCCATATAACGGAACCCCCGATATTCGGTATTTTGACGATTTTGGCGACATTATTTAGCGGAATTATTTCAAGTTTTGTGTTTTGTAATGGATACTACAGCCTATGCCAAAAAATTGTATATGCAGGTCAACGTTTTATAACCCCCATGCTACTTCTCTATATTCGGTATTTTGATGATTTTAGCTGCATCATAAACAGATTTTTTTCAAGTTTCGCATTTGATTATTGTAATAGCTTGTGATGAAAGTTGCATATGCAGGTCCATTAGCCATTAGCCATTCATTCGGAAATTTGGCCAGAGACCTCAAAACGCTGTTTATTAGGGATATGATGACGAAAATCTCTCCGATCATTTTTGCTCACACAAATCATATCCTGAATCTAAACAAATCATATCATATTTATATATGGATTCAATACAAAACCAGTAACGAAAGGCCAAAAGTCGAACCGTAGAGCTCCTGCAACAAAAAAGTTTTTATTGGGAATTTATGTGAAGTAGATCATACCAACAATGAACCAAATAATATTGCTGTATTGTGCATGGTATGACTTCGATAATAATGATATTAAAAATATTTATTGGAGCAATCGATGTGCCGGACCGAGTTTCTCCAAATGGTAAAATTTGATTGAAAATGAAAACATATTTTAAATTTGGGCAGATATTACATATATGATGAGCAATAACCGTAAAGTCGGATGAAGATGTAAATCGAAGCTATATAAGAACCTGAACCGATTTCGATAAAGTTTGGATTTCGGCTGATATTGGCCATTCGGTGCACAATAACCCGATTTCGATAGGGTTCGTCCTTGGACCAATCAAATATTGTTTGGAAATTTTCATCTCAATCGGATTATAAATGTGATCTGCATTTTGTTCACGAAAATACATGGACAGACGGACGGACTGACATGCCAAAAGGTATCGATGTATGGGGGCTATATGACAACCTGTATAGGAAAATTTAACTCTTGCAAACATGTAATTGTTTCCCGTTCATTCCGACTAGGCGATCAAAAACTACAACTGATATGTGCCTAAGTTTCGGAGGGAAGTTACATTCGAAAGCAGGATACTCAGATACTCATCCCAACTCGCTCGTCATCGATTATCACCTTGATATCAGATTATATCCAATTTAAATGCCAATAATTTTAGACATGTAATCAGAATACCTGTAATATAAAAAAAAACAAATAAAAAAGGTTGCTAAATGCGGCCACGCTGAACATTAATAACCTACATCCTTTGGAAGGTTCTTCGAAAATGTAAAAATAAATTCGCTAAAAATATGCCGCTATAACTTTATATGCGGATATGCGCAAACGTGGACCTTTACAGCCAATTATCTGCCGGAGAAGAAGTGTCTTCTACGAAATCCAAACATCAACTTTATGATAATTCTATTGAAACTGTAGCTAAAATCATAAAAATACCAAATATTGGGAGGTACCGTTGTGAGGGGGATACACCAAGACGTAAGTTTGTATGGGTAATTTTCTGTTATAGGAAGCAGTGCCCACATCTAACTGTTACTTCCAAATTTTAAATATTTTTAGTGAAATGTGCGGAAAAAATCTTCAAAATACCGAAAATAGAGAGGTACAGTTATATGTGAACTATATGAAAATGTGGACCTTTATTGATAATTTTCTATCATAGGATGTAGTGCCTATTGCGAATTCTAAATACCAAATTTTAAACTTTCCACTAAAATTGTGATATAAATCATCAAATACCGAATACTTGGAGGTACAGATCTATACAAAAATTTAAAATTTTTACGTTTACATAACGGGAATATATGTTGCCTATTTACAGAAAATTTGCGTTAAAATTGTGACTGAAACGCCCACAAACTACCTAATTCTGTCAGTACAGGTAAATGCAGGCTATACCAAAACGTGGGCATATATAGTCCATTTTCAATAACAAAGTCCTACAGACTTCAAACAGCTTTGCATACAATTTTATAAATCTACTTCATTTTGTTTGGAATCTTGAGTTATTTCCACAGACGGACCTACGGAGGGACATCGCTGATCAAGAATACCTATATTAAACCTAGTAAAATTTGAAAGTAGATTTTGAAAACTAAAAACTCATTACCCATTTCATTTATTAATCTGAAATGAAGTACTAAAAAATAAAATAGTTCCAGAATATGCAATAAGCAACATAACGACATTTCCCTTTTTAACTTAAACAAGTAAAAAGGCTGCAAGTTCGGCCGGAACGAACTGTGAATACCGTCCACAATTTGGTACAAATTTGGAAATTTTCAAAACAATAAAATTCGTTAAAAATTCTGTTAAAATTTTAAAAATACCGAAGTAGCCTTATATTATTAGGGTCTATACGGCGACGTGGACATGCATAGGCAACTTTTGTCATAATCTTTTACAATATTCGAATACGAAATTTGAAAAAAATCTGTTCAATATAGCTAAAATCATCAAAATAACGAATATACCTGGACCTGCACAGACAATTTTCTACCATAGGCCGTAGTATCCATTACGAACTTCAAATACCAAATTTGAAACAATTTCGGTAAATAATGTCGCTAAAATCATCAAAATACCGAATATCGGGGATACCGTTATGTGGGGGCTATACAAAGACGTATACCTACATGGCCCATTTTCTGTCTTAGGCTGTAGTATCCATTGCGAACTTCAAATACCAATTTTTAAACAATTCCGGTAAATAATATCGCTAAAATCATCAAATACCAAAAGTCCTGCAGACATAACATACATTTGAGTAAAATTTTATAAATCTACTTTAATTCGTTCGGATGTTAGAGTGATTACCACAGATAGATAAACGGACGGACATCGCTAAATCGACATAGAATTTTATGCTGATCAAGAATATATATACTTTGTGGGGTCTAAAATGTATATTTCGAGGTTCTACAAACGGAATGACAAACTTAACATACATGGAGGGTATGTTAAGTTTGTCATTCCGTTTGTTTGGAGGGTATAAAATGTGGCTTCAGTTGAAATCCGTTTGAAATTTCACTAAACAAATACTGTTTCGTTAAAATATTTAATTGCAGACACACACATGTATGAGGTACCATTTTTAAGAGGTATGAAAATAAAGGCTTTATTTTAATGAAAATATTTTTAACATTATGTTCAATGGAAGAAGCTACATATGAAAGCCACAGAGATTTGCAGACGGAAATTGGATAGCGACTGATTGACAGATCTCAGAGTTCTCAACATCGAATTTCTGGAATCCATCTATATTTCTTCACCCAAAACTCAATTGAGTACCTCAATCCTAAACACTAACAGAGACCGCAATATCGAATTTCGGGATTCCCGTTCTGTTCTATCACCCAATACCCAATTTAGTACACTTTACCACTCCTTTCTCTCAAACACAGACACCATAAAGAGACCTCACCATCAAATTTCTGGATTTCAGTTCTATTTCTTCACAGAGCATGAACTTTATAAGACTCTTATTAATGCGGAGGCCCTCTTTTAAATTGAATACTTCGGCTTTCATTTCACTTCACTTGAATAAATATCCTCTTCACACACACACACACACACACACACAAAGACAATCGGAGATTCACACACTTGTGAATTTAGTGGAAAATTATGTTAACTGCATGCTGTAATTTGCCACAACATTTTGTATGTGAGTATCTATATAGGTGTGTATGAGCATATGTGTTGGAGTTTGAACATCTGTGTGTGTGTTTATAACGTAATGCAGTTACTACTACATCAGCAACAGCCAGAGCTTTAGTAGCAAGCGGAAATCGTTGCTGGTTTTTTGATGTTTACAAGTCACAGTGTATTACGGATGACAAATATTGATGGAAAGGAATATCTATAATAACAGAAGAGTAAAGTAATTATCTGATTGACCTAACGATTAACGCCCAGACAAAACGGCTGAAGGTAGTGGGTGAGGGTCCCTCTAATTCCGAAAGGGCCAGATAACGCTGAGTATTTGAAAGTAAAGTATCAAAAAGTACTAAATATTATAACCTTTATATTTGAGGAAGCAGTAGACCTAGAACTACTAGATTTGGAATGAGAGTCATTGATAGAGTGCATGGCAGATATACTAAAGAGTTTTTGGAAATTCGCACACTAAGTGTACATAAAGTACTAAAATTTATTACATTTGTTACCATTTCATATCATGTGAATGCTTACTGCTAAAAACTTGAAATTTGGAACGGGAATCAAGGTTGAGGAGAAGAATCGATGCAAGCAGGTAGTTTTGGAAGTGTGTGCTCATGTATACGATAAGTACTATATGACACTTAATTTGGTACAATTGCTCTTTGGAGTAACGAATGTTGCTGGAATCCTGAAATTTTAAATTAACATTGCTGGCTGAGTTTAGGATAGGTATATGGAGCAAGTTTTCGAAATTTGTACATATGTGTACGAAAAGTACTAAATTTTACAAAATTTGATACAATTTCGATTCGGACGAACCGATAGAGCTGGAATTCTGAAATTTAGAAATAAGATTACTATTGCATTATAGGACTGAGGTATGTAGGTGGTTTTGGAAATTCCTACTTATGTGTACTAAATGGTACTAAATTTAGTACAATTGAAATGTTGGCTAAACCGGTAGAGTTGGAATGGACTTCTATTGGACTGTATGATGTAGGTAGTTATGAAAATGTGTACTTAAGTGTACTAAATGTTACTAAATTTGGTACAATTTGGATATATGTGAACCAATGGAGCTGGTATCCTGGAATTTTGAAATAAGATTACTGTCGAAGTGTAGGATTGGGATATGCAAATGGTACTAAATTTTGTACAAATTGGATTTGAGTAAAACCGTAAAGCTGGGGTCATCCACTTTGAAAAGAAGGGTTAATTAACTTTGTCATTCCGTTTGTAACATCCCTAAATGTTCGTCGTAGACCCCATAAAGTATATATATATATATATATATATATATATATATATATATATTCATGATCAGCATAAAATTCTAAGTCGATTTAACGAAGTCCGTATGTCGGTCCGTCTTTTGAAATTACTACAGTCCATATATTTTGACGTAGAACTTCAAAGTTTGGCCCAACAATTTGTATTGTATCTATGATGGTTGGTATTGAAAATAAGATATATGGGTCCACGTTTATAACCCCCACATAACGGTACCTCCCGATATTCCGTATTTTTGCCACATTTTTCCAAGAATTTGTACAAAAAATGGTATTTGTAGGTCATAATGAGTTCTAGATCCAGTGGCGAAACATTGTATGTATAGGTTCACGTTTTTGTGTAGCCCTAACAGAACGGTACCTCCAGAAATTTGGTACCTCTAGAATTCGGATTTTGCTAAAATTGCTATTTACAGGTCGCAATGGGTTCTAGTTCCAGTGGCGGAACATTGTATGTATAGGTTCACGTTTTTGTGTAGCCCCGACATAACGGTACCTCCAGAAATTCAGCATTTTAAAGATTTTTGCCACATTTCCCACGGATTAAAAATTTCTAATTACAGGTCACAATGGGTTCTAGATCCGGTGGCGAAACATTGTATTTATAGGTCCACGTTTTTGTATAGCCTACACATAACGGTACCTCCCGATTTTTGGTGTTTTGATGATGTTTGCCACTTTTTTCACTGATTTGTTTAAAAAATTGGTATTTGTAGGTCATAATGGGTTCCAGCTCCGGTGCAAAACATTGTATATATATATGCCCACTTTTTTGTATAGCCCCCACATAACGGTACCTGCCGATATTCGGTACTTTGATGATTTTTGCCACATTCTTCCACGGATTTTTGATATTTGTAGGTCATAATGGGTTCTAGCTCCGGTGGCAGAACATTGAAAATTTAGGTCCACGTTTGGGATTTTTGTGGGTTAGGGTTGATATGTGGATGTCGATTTTGAAATACATACTAAAAAAGTACTGAATGGTTTTAAATTTGGTATTAGGAAAAGTAAAACAACTGGAAATCCGAAATAAATGTGTTCTGAAATAAGTCATCCAATTTATAACATAATATTGTGGTCTTAGTGGCGGGAATTTGCTAGTTAACAAATAAAATAATGGAAAAACTTCCAAAACGCATTTCCGAATCATGCAGATTTACCCCATAATTTGTACAAGATTTCTCTACAGCACTGGAATTTCCAATTTCACTGTACACTTAATTCACCTCTTCCAAAAATCTCTCACAGTGATAGTTTCAGCCTTTCATGCCTTCCACATTCATACATATGCATATATGTGTGTGTGAATACATTTTTATATGCATCCGTAGTACATAAAACCTAAGCATCGCGTGAAACACATTGCATGACTGCTGCTTAAGTGTCTGTACCGGAATCGAATCGGTTGCAGCTAAGAATGCGTGAACACTGCCGCACTCCTCAGCCGCCGCCGCCTTCGCCACCACCACTCAAAGTGTTTTCTCAACGGAAATCATCTTCGAGCAAGTGATGGTGTTACGGTGTCGTGTCGTTGGTATTTTGGTTTTGGTGGCAATTGCGGTGTGGCATGGCTGGCACACTTGCTCTCAGTTCTTCATTTATTTGCAATGTTGCAAGTGGCAGCAAAATTTCCATTGATTTTGGGAACCACTTTCGGAAAAATCAAAAAACACACTCCCACCCCCCTTGAAAAATCTTGAACAAATTTACGACACGGAAGTAATAAATACTTATTATGTGTAATAGTAGACTGTTGTAGCTGCTGCTACTCCGGCGAATGATGGCATGAAAATAAAGAACGACTTTTTGGTAGCAATCTGTTTTGCTACTCCTTCATGCAATTAAGTGGCGGAAGCATATTGATTTTATTGCATGTGCTTGTGCTTCTTCTCCTTCTTCTGCCTCTCCATCTGCTTACGGCTTGCCGCTGGAAGGAATTTTAAGCGTCATCAAATATTTAGTTGCAGTTTGTGCCAAAGAAATGCAATCATTTGAAAGGATATGTTTTGTCGTTGTGAGAAGTATTAAGAAAATGTGAAAGGAGCTGGAATAGCGTTGGAAGGAAAGGGATTTATTCAAACTTTAAAATTAAATATTTCAATGTTGTTTTTACTTTAAATGAATGAATGACAGCCTTAATGAAATATTTGATTTTAATGAATAAATTTAAAATATTTCTTAGCCCTTTTAACAGATTCACTTGTAAGAGACACCTGATTTTATTGTTTGAACCCCTATGTGGTACACCGGGAAAATCAGATTATCAGACTTCCTATAAAATACTGTTTTGCAAAAGCGAAAAATAGACAATTAATTAAAAAGTTTCAGTTGATTTTCCGACAGATGTATGCCCTCAGTATATACCCATTTAACAATTAAACAGTCCATTTTAGACTTTGAAAACGTTTATGTACATTACACGGAATTTTTAATTTATTACGAACAGGATAAATATAGGGTGCCCGAACATAATCCCCCTTGCATTCAGGGGGAATATGTCCGTTTTTTCATCAGAACTCCCATAATATAGTGGGGATTATGTCCGCTTCCAAAACGGAAATAAATTCCACGGGGAGTGTTACTATTTGCCCCAGAAAAAAAAGGATTACGTTAGGTTTCGAAGCTATGCTGGGGTTGACCTGAAATTCCTATCACAGGTACTTACAAGAGTTATAAAGATTAGAAAAACTATGGATCGCTTAGCCAATGTTGGAAATACCCCAGAGGAGAAAATCTCAAACTTCCTGATGATGGCGGCTACTTGAAAAAGCAATGAAGGTTAGATACATATTAGTAGAGACAAGTAAAAAAGCTGTGGGTTCGGCCGGGCCAACTTTGAATACCCTCCACCATTTGGAACGAATTTGGCCATTCTCAAAAACAATAAAACCTGTTAAAAATTCTGTTAAAATCTTAAAAATACCGAATGTAGCTCTTGAGGACATGGACATGCATAGGTACTTTTGTCATAAGCAAAAATTCAAATGCGACACTTAAAAAAAAATCGGTAAACAATGTAGCTAAAATCATCAAAATACCAAAAATCGGGAGGTACCGTTATATGGTACCTATCTATGGGACGTAGACCTGCACAGACAATTTTCTGTTTTAGGATGTAGTATCCATTACGAAATTCAAATACCAATTTTGACAGAATTCCGTTGAATAATGTCGCTAAAATCAACAGAGAACCGAATATCCGGAAGTTCAGTTTTGTGGGGGCTATACGAAGACGTGGACTTGCACAGACAATTTTCTGTCATAGGCTGTAGTATTCTCTACGAACATCAAATACCAAATTTGAAAGAATTCCGGTGAATTATGTCGCTAAAATCATCAATATACCGAATATCGGGAGGTACCGTTATATGGGGGCTATACCAAAACCTGGACCTACATGACCCATTTTCAATACCAAAAGTCCTGCAGACATAATATTCAGGTGTGTAACATTTGATCAATCTACTTCAATTTGTTCGGAAGCTGGAGTGATTTCCACAGACGGATAGACGAACAAACGGTAGACGGACAGGTGGATAGACGAACGGACATTCGACATGGAATTTTATTCTGATCAAGAATATGTATACTTTGTGGGGTCTAAAATGTATATTTCGAGGTGTTGCAAACGGAATGGCAAACTTAATATACCCTACATTATATGCTGGAGGGTATAAAAATCCCAATTTCATGATTTTTATAACTACATGAGATATTAACACGCTTGGCACTATTTTGGAAAGGTAAAAGTGTAGGCTAAAATGTGGGTCCAATTACGACTTTTATAAAAACTACTAATTTTCTTTCAAATGATTAACATT
Source organism: Musca domestica (assembly GCF_030504385.1). Lineage (NCBI taxonomy): Eukaryota > Metazoa > Arthropoda > Insecta > Diptera > Muscidae > Musca > Musca domestica. Next base: position 19,722,977 of record NW_026712383.1, read on the forward strand.
TATGCATCAGTTACAGATCAAATCAGAAACGTATAAATTCCGGTTTTGTACACTTCAGGTAATTTTCAGGTCGCATAAGTGGATATATCCTCCACTCAAAATTACCTATTAAAACTAGAAAAGAAACGAAAACCATTAAAGAAAGTCTTAAAGTCGGGCGGGGCCGACTTTATGATACCCTACACCACTTTGCTAATTTAGTAGCATAACAAAAGTTTTTATGGGAGAATTCAATCATACACGCTATGATTATAATTATAGTTTAAAGTTCAGGGGCTAAATATGCCGAAGCATTCGTATCTTTTAAATTCGGAATTATATTGCCCATTTGGTGCTCAATTAATTTGAAATCGGATAAAGATATATATATGGGAGCTACATCCAAATCGGAACCGATCTCGATAAAATTTAGCAAATATATTTCTGAGCTGTATTTGACATATTTCCCTGAATATCGTTGTTATGGAGCGCATATTACGTCTGTGGGTAACAAATATGACAAATCGGATGAACACTATATATGGGAGCTATAGATATATCTGAACCGATCTTCACCAAATTTGACATACTAGCTTCTAGACTCAATTCTGTTGCAAGTGCCAAATTTTTATCCAATTTGGACAAATATTAGACGTTTGGTGCACAATCAAAGGTAAATCGGACGAAGTTATATATGGGAGCTATACCCAAATCTGAACCGATCTCGATAAAATTTAGCAAATGTATTTCTGTGTTGTATGTGATATATTTTCCCAAATATTGTTGTTACAGAGTGCAAATTACGACTGCGGAGGACAAAAATAACAAATCGGATGAACAATATATATGGGAGCTATAGCTATATCTGAACCGATTTCGATCAAATTTGGCATACATATTTTCAGGCCTAATTTGGGTGTATATGCAAAATTCCATACAATTCGGGCTGATATTACACGTTTGGTGCACAATAAAAAGCAAATCGGACGAAGATATATATGGGAGCTATATCTAAATTTTGGATTATTATCTCCAATTTCAATAGGATTCGTCCTTGGGCCAAACAAATGTTGTTTGGAAAATTTCATCTCAATCGGATAATAAATGCGACCTGCATTTTGTTCACAAGAATACATGTACAGACGGACGGACGGACTGACATGCATAAATAAACTCAGAAAGTGATTCTATGCAGATCCTCAAATGTAACTATGGGCCTATCTCGCTTCCTTCTCCATGTTACAAACAAATGCACAAAGACATAATACCATTACCTCTATGTGGTGTAGGGTATACTGAGGTTCAAACCAGAAATTCGGAGTTGAGTCATTAGACTCCGATCAGGGTTGCTGAGTCGATGGATTTCCTATACCCTCCATTATATATAGTATGGAGGGTATATTAAGTTTGTCATTCCGTTTGTAACTCTTCGAAATATTTATTTCTCGATCAGCGTAAAATTCTAAGACGATTTAGACCTGTCCATCTGTCCGTCTTTTGTAATCACGCTAGAGTCAAAACGAATAAAAATAGGAAGCTGAAATTTTGCACAGATCAGGCTTTTATCTGCAGGCAGGTGAAGCTGGAAGAAGGCTATATCGTTCCACGGTCCACGTATAGCCCCCATATAACGGTGCCCCCCGATATTCTGTATTTTGATTAATGTAGCCAAATTTTTCAATAAGATTGTCTGTAAATCCACAAAAGGAGTTCTTTCTGAGTACGTTGCCATCTGCAAGATAATTGCCTATATAGATCCACGATATCGTACAGCCCACATACAGCAGTACACCCCAATTTTCGAGATTTTGACGATTTTAGGGACAAAATTTACCGGAATTGCTTTAAATTTCGTATTTAGAATTCGTAATAATTGTCCATACAGCTCCATCAGTACTTTCCTATATTCGATATTTTGATGATTTTATTGACTTTATTCACCGTTTTTGTTTCAAATTTCGTATTTAGAGTTCGGGAACTACATTCTATGACTTAAAATTGTCTATGCAGGTCCAGGTCTTCGTATAGGCCCCATTATTCGGTACCTCCCTATATTCGGTATTTTGATGATTTAAGCTACATTATTCACCAGATTTTCGCGTTTGGAAATTGTAATGGCTTATGAAAAAAGTTGCCTATGCAGGTTCAAGTTTCGTATAGACCCCAATATAGCGTCTGTATTCGGTATTTTTAAGATTTTAACAGAATTTTTAAGAATTTTCTTTTTTGAAAATTTCAAAAATTCGAAGTTCGAACCCGATATGACCCGGATTTAATATCTGGAATATTTAATAGGTAGAATAACCGGGTAACCGGGCATTTCCCCAATTCCATTGTCAAGGAATTTACGACCAAAATTGTAAAGGGGGTTGTAACGCGGTTGTGACTCGGCAAATCGCAATCGATTTCAATGTCAACTTGCAAATTTATTTTTTGTACCAAATTCTGTTACACATTCCAAATTCTATTGCAATTGCAGATATATAGCTTTTTTGATGCATCAAATACACGAAATCGGGCGAAAATATATATAGAACTACATCCAAACCTCAACCGATTTCAATATAATTTGACAAATCAGTTTTTGTACTAAATTAGTTTTATATTCAAACCTAAACCGATTTCAATATTATTAGGCAAATTTATTTTTGTAAAAAACTCCGTCACTCATTCCAAATTTCATTGGAATTGGATATACATATCGTGTTTGGTGCAAATATGTGAAATCGTCCGAAAATATGTACGAAAGCCATATCCAAATCTGAACCGATTTCAATATAATTTGGCAAATTCATTTTTGGAACAAATTCCGTTACAAACTCAAAATTTGAAGAGTGTTTATATAACTGATCAATAGATATGTCTACAAAAATTAAAATGAGGTATCTCCGATTCTGATGCTATAACTTCAGTTTCAAGTGGAATTTCACAAGTTTATATAGCCTATGTAACTTTCAGGCGATGCTGTAGTACAATTTTAAATTTTCAGAAAAATCTGTTTAGAGTTTTTTGGTCCATAAATTACAAATAAACGCACAAACATTTTCCTCATTTACCCCAACCTGTTTAAAGCATTTATATTATAAAAATTGTTAAGATGATCCGGGAAAACACATTTACAGAATATTCGGAAGCCACATGTAGAAGGTGTAACAGAATTAATTAAAAATTTCCCATTGATGCAGCTCAAAACGTCATCTTCAAGTTAATTATTTATTTAATAACCCATAGCATATATTTTAATTAATTTTAGAACATTAACTTGTGTTAACAAATTCTCCAAAAACTGCAAATAGACAGTTTCCCACACGAAAACTCCCCCGGGGGTGGGTAGCGGTGTGCGTGAGAATACAAAGAACTACTTAAAAGTGCATTCATTTTACCTGACTCGATGCTGTCTTTTAACAAGAAAACCAGCAACACCACCAATTATCAAAATTGCAGCAGCTATGCATTCTAAGCACAGCCAACCCATATGCTTTTGCGAGTCTATTAAAACTTTTCTAATTTAACCGCTGAAAAACTTGGCAAAAATTTGTACAGCTGTGTATGTGTGTGTGATGACGACGCTGTTGGTGTTGCTGTTGTTGTTCTTGTGCTACTTTTGCAGCTGCCATCAAAATGTTCATGTTCATGTTAATTGTTGATATGCGCGTTGGTTGTTAGAAAATTTCTCTTTGTTTTTGGTGACATGGAACGTCGCTACACCCGCACGACGACAATGACGATGTTGACGACACCGAACGCACTTGTCATTTCAACACAGGAAAACATGTTACAATGTTGCAACGACAACGAATCCCGAAAACTTCAAAAACACAGGCAATTTTCGGTTGTAAACAGGATTTGGAGAACATTTTTATTTCTAAACGCTGAACAAGAAATGAGAAACGTGTTTCTTTCTTTTTGATTTTTTTCGAGCCATACAAATGGTTAGAAACAATCTCTGGCAATGTACTTTGTCATTTGGTTATTAATGAGAGCTTGCGGGAAACAAGTGTGATGTGCGGTAAACACTTACGTCATTTCGTAATTTTTAGAGATTTCCAGGAAGATTGAATGCGCTTTTGTAAGGAGCAATTGCAGAACGGAGATTAATGTGGTAATGTGTAAAGTATGCTATAATATATTCTAGATTGTGGCCTTGTGCTGTTTGAAAGATGTGGGGGGTTTTCAACAAAAGGATCTGGAATATGGTTCCTAGTTATAAACATTTTTTAACCATTTTCACTACATAGAAAGGCTAAAAAATCAATTTGTGAAAACATTTTTGTCATACTGAAATTATGCTCCTATCCCTCCTAACGTACTGGAAGTGGTTTTAGGTTCGGAGTCCATATTGGTCCACTTATGTAAACTTAACAAGTAAGCAAAGGCTACAGTCGAGCGGGGCCGACCGTTGAATACCCTACAACACTATAATAAACCATACAGTTTATATAGGCGAAGTACTCGAAAGAATTCCATAAGATATTGTGACAAATAATAAAAGAAAACCAACAGGTTTCGTTCTCTAATTTTCGAATAATATCAAGTTAAACTAATTTGCTCATTTCCAATTTATTGGTAGATGTTGCACTTAAATGGTCTTCCTAGATCTGGAACCACTATTTCCCAAAGACCTATAATCTCTCAGAAGTGGCAAAAGATTAACATTTATTATTGGTTTTTGACTGAAACGCATCTATATGAGATACAGACATTTGACTATATTCTTTAACGAAATAGTCAGAAGTGCGTCTTTCCTGTATTTGTGAATTCTCCAAAAAGTCTCTGGAATGGACATTTTCGTATTTTGTCTACAAAAGTTGGCAAACTATTTCACACATTGAATATTTTTGGATGGCCATTAGAAACTGCTTGGCTGTTGGATGTTAACATCAATGTAAAGATCAGAAGTAACCTTGTCATGGCTTTATGATTTCGCCGGGATTTAAAATATTCGCGGTTTGATGAAAAAATTTGAATTTTTTCAATACAAAAGATATGGTCTATTTTACCCGCTAAATATTATCCGATAACCATCCAAATTGGTAGGCTTCTTTCCCTCCCTAAACTCCAGCTACATGCGAAATTCCGCGTCGATTGGTCTATAATTGCGACCTATATAGCTTCTGCAAAATCCGACATTTTTTCAGTATTTGGTCCATTTCAACCCCTAAACATTTGGCGATCATCTCCAAAAGCAATAGGGTTCTATTCTGGCCCAAGCCCCACCTACATTCTAAATTTCGTGAAGATCGGACAGTAATTGCGACCTGTAGAGTGATTACAAATTAACATGGACAGACGGACAGACGGACAGACGGACGGACGGACATACATAGCTAGATCGACTCAGCTCGGCGAGCTAGGAAGATCCATATATACTTTCCTATATGGGAAATCAATATTTCGAGGTGTTACATAAATTCTGGCCCAATCAAACTTATAATACCCCCAACACATAGTGTTGTAGGGTATAACAATCAAACTTATAATACCCCCAACACATAGTGTTGTAGGGTATAAAAACAAACCTCTAGAAGCTACAATTTTGGTTACTAAGTACTATAGGCTGCAAACACCTCGAAAATATGTTGGTTTTATCCATAAGCTCACTGATAAACTTCAAAATGAAAGTATTTCGATTTCGCAACATGCTTTCTCTGCCAGATAATTGGCCACATGAGTCCATGTTTTCCTTTAATCAGCATATAACTCTAACTCTAGATATTTGCGATTTTGATAATTGTACAGACATTTTTCTCAAGAGATTTTTATACCCTACAACACTATGTGTTGTTATGTAACACCTTAAAATATTGGTTTCCCACATAGGAAATTATATATGGATCTTTCTGTCTCGCCCAGCTGAGTCGATCCAGCTATGTATGTCCGTCCGTCCGTCTCTACATGTTAATTTGTAATCACTCTACAGGTCTCAATTATGGCCTGATCCTCACAAAATTTAAAATGGAGGTGGGGTTATAGTCAGTATAGAACCGTATTGCTTTTGGAGATGATCGCATAATATTTAGGGGTTAAAATGGACTAAAAAAAGAAAATTTTCCTGATTTTGCAATTGCTCTACAGGTCACAATTATAGACCAATCGACGAGGAAGTTAGCATGGGGCAGGAGCTTAGGCCTGGACATAGGCCTTCCAATTTGGATGGCCATCGGGCAATATTTAGCGTCTGAAATAGACCATAACATTTGTGTTAAATAAAAGTAAAAATTTTCATTAAACCGCGAATATTTTTAATACTGGAGAAATCACAAATAGACGAAAAGGACAATTCTGACCATTACGTAGATGCCGATAGTAAATATGTCGGATATATATAGCGAAATATATACAATGTGTGTATACAAAGGAAAGGGATATTAGCTAGAATGCTTATATCTCATGAATGGCTGGACCGCAAGTATAAAATCGAAAAAAAGATGCATAAAAATAAGCTTATAATGATGTAAATATAGGTTTTGTAGTACTACGTGATATATTTTTTTTTATATATATATATTTTATCGCATTCCTTTTTTTTTAATTTGACTTATAATATTAAAGTGTACATTTTGTAATATTTTTTCACCTAACAACACAGATTACGGTTATTATATACAGATTGCAATCATCGTCCGATCCTGACGAAAATTTTCATAAGGGTAGGGTTAGGCTCAGAAGGGCTAGGAGAGGCTAGATAAAAGAGTTAAGGACAGCGAAGAAGTATAGAATTTTGGACGACCTTTGGATATTATTTAACTTTAAAATGGAGCCCCACAACTGCCAGCGTAAATATTGGGTAAATGTCTCTGATCAAAATGCTAAGTGTAATATCTGGGCAGTGCCCCATGAAATAATTTCCAAAGCGAAATCTTCCAAAATGGACTTGAACATAAAGGGGGTTTCTATCATATTGTAGTGTTGTAGGGTATCACATGGTCGCCCCCCACGACTATAGCCTTTGCTTATTTGTTTTTTATTTTTATTTTCGACATTCTTCCCTTTTTTAATTTTTATGTACTAAGGTGGGGGTACCAGATCACCAGACATTAGATATATGGTTGTTAAAAATATTGAGATGCTCTACATTTGAGGGAAATCGCTGACTTGTTTCAAATAGTAAGAAAGTTGTAAAAATGTAAAATTTTGACAATGTGTGGGGAGGATCAGAAGGAGTGGATCGAAAAATCCCATATCCACGTCAGATCTCCTGTTGTGAATCACTGGCATGTTTTGCACGTTTTAAAGTTTTATAAAGAGCGAATATTTTGCCCACGTAAGTATAGGAACCTGAATTAGGGGTCATCTATAACCCATATTTCCACCTGATTTCATCAGCTTTACGTGTGTCATTGACAAGATCATAACAATAGGCCCATGCAATATACAAATCGGAAACCATTGTTCCAATGCCAGCATTAAATAACTGCTGATAGCATTCGGCGGGATCTTTGTGGTTATCAATATATTTAATGTAGAGCTTGATCATGCGTCGATCTTGGTTATATTTTTCTACGCTTTCAAATCGCTACAAACATTTGGCCAAAACCTCTTGAAATCCAGATTCTTTACCACCCGATGGAAAACTCTGCTCTATCCACTCGATGTAGTGTATCTCTCTTTCCAATTCATGTCTTTGGGCCATTAATTCCTGAGCAGACTCCACTCTAAGGGAAGTTTGCAATATTCTTTATAAGTACTACCTGGAAGAAAACTGTCTAGATCCACGCTATATGCCCATTCAATGGCACTCCCGTAGCTAGTACTGATTTAAATGACTACCGGAATTTTTTCAAATTTGGTATATAAAGTTCGTTATGGGTACTACAGTCTATGACAGAAAATCCTTTATGCAGGTCTTTGTATAGCCCCCCAAAGACAACTACTCGATATATTACATTTTTAAAAGTTCCGTTGTCAAAAAGCAAGCCCCTTTAAAGAACAAATTCATTTAACATTTACTTCAGCAGCCATAGCTTCACCCATGTGTATGAAATATGTAATTCTTTCATTTTAAGATTGCATATTCCCATGACGCATTTCTTTTGATAGTCTAATCTAAATTATTACTCAACTTCATTTGCAATTTTTGATTCGAAATGAAGTAAGATATTTGAACATAGGTACATTTTCTTTTGAGTAAAGTACCTGAATCGTAGTTCTCTAAAAATATTCCACAGCGTAAAATCTTAATAAGCTTCTCAGCACAAATACGGTGTATTAAAACCTGTCAGAAAAAAGTCAAGTTAATTTAATCGTACATTTGAAAAGCATTCTACTGAAAATGTTGAAATGAATTAATTCTTGTTACAGGAAGTCAATTTTGTGACATTGTTTATTACATCCCTTTTAAATAAGTCAAGCAAATAATATTCAAATAAGGGGAGTCATTCAGTGTTGTTACCTTTGTTTTGGAGAAATGTTACGACACATACGACACATACGGATATGTAGCAGAAGATGTATAAAAATGTAAATTTTTGATACGAATAATTTATTGTTTAGTTAATTTTAATATTGTAACGTGTCGTTTGTGTGGGAGAGTAACATATTGTGTGTGTCACACGTTTAATGTACTCGATTTTATTTTAATAGAAGTGAGACATAAACAGGAAGTTCAAATGTTTATTACAAATGCGGGGGACCGAGGTTGATGTGGGGGTAGGGACAAAGGAAGGAAAATCTCAATTTTAAGAGATTTTTATGGGATTGGTCCATTTTAACACGAAAAACAATAGGCTGATATTCTGACCCTAAGCCAAACTCTATGGAAAATTTTGGGAGAATTGGGCCATAATTGCGGCCTGTAGTGTGATTAAAAATAAACAGACGGAGTGACGGACACACATATCTAGATCGACTTAGGTCGGCGAGATAGGAAAAATAGTGTTTCTAAGACTAATATTTCGAGGTTATACAACCTTTTTGCCCAATCGCCGCACTTGAATGCCCACCACCAATAGGAACTAAGTTGGCATACATAATGTAATCATTATAATAGGGTCTATACGACGACATGGACCTGCATATGCAAGTTTTGTCATAAACCATTACAATATTCAAACGCGAAATTAAAAAAAAAAAAAATCTTTGAATAATGTAGCTTAAATCACGTCCCCCATTATATGGGGGCTATACGAAGACGTGGACCAGCACAGACAATTATCCATCTAAGCCTGTAGTATCCATTACGAACATCAAATAAGAAATTTGAAAGAATTCCGGTGAATAATGTCGCTAAATTCAACAAAGTACCGAATATCGGGAGGTACAGCTATACGAAGACGTGGACCTGCACAGACAATTTTCTATCTTAGGCTGTAGTATCCATTACGAACTTCAAATACCAAATTTGAAACATTTTCGGTGAATAATGCCGCTTAAATCACCAATATACCGAATATGGGAAGGTACCATTACACATGATGACATGACAAAACTGCAACCAGCTTTAGACTGCTGTCTTTTCTAAGCCACTCGTCCCACATCTGCTAAAATTATTCAAGTGAAAGCTTATTATTTTGTTTACAAGCGTACAAAAGCATTTTGGTGAGAATTTTGCAGAATAGATGTTATTCGTGATGGAATTCAAGCGTGATTTCTTTATATTTGGCTGGAAAATCACAAGCGGATATCGTTAGAGCTCCAGCATTTAAATGTGAATAAATGTTTTGTGTCTCGTACCATCGCTCGTTACCGTGATACTGGTAGCGTAGCCCGACGTCAAGGAAATTTACGGAAGAAAACGTCAAAATCAGCAGAAATGGTTCGAAAAGTAAAGTAGCGACTTAATCGAAACCCGTGTTGCAGTGGCCGAAAAATGACTCGTTAGCTGAACATATCACAATATTCAATTCGACAAATATTGAAAAATGAGTTCAAGCCATTGAAATTCCAAAATGTACAAGAACTTACACCGCTACAGAAAGAAAATAGACTCAAAAGAGCTAAAGTGTTGCTGCGGTTGAACGAAAGCGGTCAACTGCCGAATTTTGTTTTCTCCGATGAGAAAACATTGGTTGTCCAGCAGTTTGTAAACAAACAAAATGATCGTGTTTACTTGCCAAAGAGGTTAGCTGAAAGTGTGCACCTTCGGTTGGCCACCAGAACTCAAGCGCCGGCCATGGTGAAGGTTTGGGACATGTGGCCATAACAGCCGATGGTCTCGCTCCGCTCGTATAAATCGACCGTGGCATGAGAATAAATGCCGAATATTATCTCGAAAATATTCCGGAAAGTGTATTAAAACCTTGGGCAAGCAAACATTTTGGCCGCAGACCTTCGACATTCCAACCACCCAAGAATGGTTACAAAGTGAGGTTTCTCTCTTCATTTCCAGAGCAAAATCTCCGGATACCAATCCGTTGGACTATTGTGTCTAGAGTATTTTCGAAAACAAGGTTGGCACTAAAAAATATAAAGTGTCGATCACCTCAAGGAAGCGCTTCGTAGGGAATGGGCTAAAATACCGCAGAGCAACATTTGGGCAGCGTACGACGGTTTCGTTGACCGTTTGAAGGCCATAATTCGTGCCAAAGGTGACCAATTCGAACAATTTGAACAAATTTTATTTCCGACATTTTTTGCCTTAATTTAATACAATTAAAAAAAAAAAAATAAATAAATAAAAATTATGGCGTTTGACTATGTTGCAGTTTTTTTTAACTCATTCTGTATAGCATCGTGTTTCTAATGCCAATATTTAGAGGTATTACAACTTTTTTGCCCAATCGAAATTCTAATAATATGTCTTACTTTCTGTAAACATTAGCTGAAATGAAAATATAATTCAGTTTTCAGTGTTATTTTCAATACAACTTCAAAGAGTTGGCACTGAATAATCATATTCATACAGCTATGTAAGTAACACAGCCTTCTTTGTATGTATTTGTGTGATAATCCTCTTGTCTACAGCAATAATAAAATGCATTGTTTTTATTTCAGATATACATAAACTAACACTGACCAAGCCGTACAAATACAAATACACATGAATTTGCATACCATCGCCACCACCATAACCACCAAAGAGTGCCGACCTCGAAATATTTGTGTGTGTGTGTGTATAAGCGGGTTGTGTAAACACTTGTCTAACATAAATATATCACTGTCAAATGCGATTTCTGTTGTGATATGGTCAATCGATGGATGGATGGACGGATGAATGGATCGACCGACCGACCAACCGATCCATTTGAAGGCTATAAAAATAAATGCAACCAAACTAAAGCTGGTTTTTAGTATTTATTTGAATATAAACCAGATGAGTAGCAAAGACACAGCGTATTGTATAAAACCCCTATTACGGAATACGGGTTACAACAACAGTTGTTGCAAAACATAAATAAAAGAAAAAAATTGTTGACGTTCAATAAATATATATGTGGTATAGAAAACCCTTTTCGTTTGAAATATATGCTGTGGAAAGTGAAAGAATTGTGAAAAAAACAACATATTTACATGAATAGAAAGGCATACAGATGTTAATACTCAAACACTACAAAGATAAAAGCAAATACGCGAATAAACCAGAGCAGGAATATTTCATATCTGATAGTATATTTTATTCAAGTGAGCATATTTCAGGGCTCTACTTTAATTCTTAAATTCGGCCGGGCTGAACTTATAATACACTCCATCTCAATTAATATACACTCCATAGTATGGTGGAGAGTATAAAAAATAATTTAAAATATGAGAATATGACAGCTTCGCCAATTCCCAGAAGATAAGACTATGGTAAGATTTTTTAGATTTGGTTTATCGATAGATGTCTCACAAAAATTCTAAAAACAAGTAACAAATTATTAGTCGTGTTTGCCAATAAATGTTTACCCTCAGCCAGGATTCGTTCAGACGAGACAGCTAAAGCTAGAATCTTGAGATTTAGCATGAGGGACAGTTTTGGTGTTTAGTAGTGTGATAAATCTGAGTTCTTGGAAGTTCGAACTAAAAATGTACAATGCATAGTAAAAAGTACTAAAAATTGAATACTTTGTATTGGACAAATGGAACGAGCTAGAATTCTGAAATTTGGAATGAGTCACTGATGAAGCGCAGGACAGATGTACCAAAAGGGTTTTTTGAAATTCTAGTTTTGAGGTTACGAAAAGTTCTAAAATTGTACTAAACTTCTGCAATTGTACCACTTGGCAGGTAGTTTCGGAAAAGTGTACTATAAGTGCTCGAAAAGTACTTAATAGTATTAAATTTAATATTGATTGAAGAAATATAGCTGAAATCCTGCAATTTGATGTGAATGTCATCGTTGGTGTCTGCGGTGGAGAGAAGAAGCTTATATTGGATATCGTAGTTGTATTAAGTGATACACATTTTGATAATGAGAAAAATGGGACTTGGGTTCATTGCACAATGCTTTTACTTACATCCTCCCCTGTAAATATAAAAGTGTTTATTATTCTCCCGATAAAGGAAAACTTGAATAATATATAAACAAGTAAAAATACATTAAGTTTGGGTAAAGGAAACATTTTTATATTAAACTATCTGAATTCAAACGTGTTCCATTCTGTTAAACTTTTCAAAAAACCTTAAAGTGGGCAAGGCCGTTATATGGGGCCATACCAAAATGGGAACATCTTCACACAATTTTATATATTTCAAGGATTGTCATCCACCAAATCTTCTTAAGTACCAAATTTTAAACAATTTCGTTGGTAAATATTACTAGGATTAACAGAATACCGAATATTGGTAGGAAAGGAGGTAACGTTGCATGGGATTATTCAAGAACGTCTACCTACATAAGTTATGTTACGCCACCGGAGCTAGAACCCATTATGTGGCGAAAATCTTGAAAGTACCGGGAGATTTTTGCGCCAAGTATTTAAGCTCTACGTCAAATAATGTGGGCTGTATGTACGACGAATACTTAGGGATTTTACAAACGGAATGACCAAGTTAATATACCCTCCATTTCAAGGTAGAGGGTATATAAATTGAAAATCTGAACAAATATGATGTACGAAGTTTTAATTAAAAAGCTAAAGAAAAAATTAAAAAAAAAAAACGATGCATTTCATGTAATAACACACTAACACGTGCATCTTAAATGTTAAGGTGGACTTTTCGCTGGCGAAGTATCTGGCACTGGCTAGTTTAAATATATTTTGACTTGCGTTATGATTATTCAAACTGTTGAAGACTCTTTGGGCTCCAATGGAATGGACCAATATTGTCCATTTCACATCGGAAACAGGAAATCGGAAAGTTGCTAATTCAAATACGAAATTTGAAAAAATTGCGTTGGAAAATATGACCAAAATCATCTAAAAAACCAACTATCGCCATTGGACAATTTGGACCTATATAAAGTCTTATTTGTCAAAGAAAATAGTGGTCGTTAGGGAGGCCAAAAACCAAATGTTCCAAAATGTAGAAAACATCATCATAATACCGAGTTACCTTACTATGGGAGAAACATAAGCTTATATGCCATAAATACTTTGTATTATTGAGAATATAATAAAAACAAGCAAGCAAAGGCTATAGTCGTGCAGGGCCGACTATGTGATACCCTACAACACTACAATATATTTTAAGCCTCCTTACGTCCAAATCCGTTTTGGAAGATTTCGCTTTTGAAATTTTGTCACGGATCACTGCCCAGATATTAACCTTAGCATATTGACCAGGGATATTTGCCAAATATTTATGCACTCCGTCGTGCTGTTAGTTGTTGTGGTCCATTACTATAATCCAATGGTCATCCAAAATGCTTGAACTCTTACCTGTCTCTAACTCTCTGCTCAGGCGTGTAGATTGGCTTCTGATGAGGTAATCGTTTCTGTATTGGTTCATTTGAACCCCTAAATATTTTGAGATCATTACCAAAAGCAAGAGGCACCTCAGTATCTCTAAATTTAGACTCATCTATATGATTTACTTGTCTACGATGTTTGGCTATATTCGTCAAGAAAATCAGCATAGGAAGCCAGAAGTTCGCCTTTTGCGTATTTTGAATTCACCTGTAAATAATGCTGGTATTTTTCCACACAGAAGTGGTGGTCCATTCTACCCGCTCTCCTAAACTCTAACTTCGTGCGAAATTTCGTGTCCATTGGTTTCAATTTGTGACCTTTATAACGGCTGAAAAATCAGGAACATTTGTTGTTGTTGGTCCATTTCAACCTGTAAATATATTGCGGACAACTTTGAAAACAATAGTGAGGATCGGACGATAATTGCAATCTGTATAGAATAACCCCAACCTGTGTTGTAAGTTGAATAAATATTACAAAATGTACTCTTCATTATTATAAGTCAAAACCAGTAAAGAAAGTCTTAAAGTCGGGCGGGCCGACTTTATGATACCCTACCCCATTTTGCTAATTAATTTTAATTTGCAATTAAAAGTTTTTATGGGAGAATTCAATCATACACGCTATGATTATAATTATAATTTAAAGTTCAAAGGACTAAATATGCCGAAGCATTTGTATCTTTTAAATTCGGACTTGTATTGGCGATTTGGTGCACAATTAATTTGAAATCGGATAAAGATATATATGGGAGCTATATCCAAATCTGAACCGATCTCGATAAAATTTGGCAAAGATATTTCTGAGCTGTATTTGATATATTTCCCTGAATATAGTTGTTACGGAGTGCATATTACGGTTGTGGGTAACAAATATAACAAATCGGAATGAATAATATATATGGAAGCTATAGCTATATCTGAAAGGATCTCCACCAAACTCGGCATACTAGCTTTTAGACTCAATTCGGTCGTATGTGCCAAATTCCATCCTATTTTGGCAAATATTAGACATTTGGTGCACAATAAAAAGCAAATCGGACGAAGCTATGTATGGGAGCTATATCCAAATCTGAACCGATCTCGATTAAATTTAGCAAAGGCACTTTTGAGCTGCAGCTGATATATTTCACCATGTATTGTTGTTACATAGTGCATATTACGGCTGCGGAGGACAATATATATATGGGAGCTATAGATATAGCTGAACCGATTTCGATCAAATTTGACATACTTATTTTCAGGCCTAATTTGGTTGTATGTGCAAAATTCCATACTATTCGGGCTGATATTACACGATTGGTGCAGAATAAAATGCAAATCGGACGAAGATATAAATGGGAGCTATATCTAAATTTTTACCGATTATCTCCAATTTCAATAGGGTTCGGCCTTGGGCCAAACAAATGATCTGTGCAAAATTTCATCTTAATCGGATTATAATTGCGACCTGCATTTTGTTCACAAGAATACATGGACAGTCGGACGGACGGACGTACAGACAGACTGACGTAAATCAACTCAGAAAGTGATTCTATGGAGATCCTCAAAAATAACTATGGGTCTATATCGCTTCCTTCTCCAAGTTACAAACAAAAACCATCAAAATACCGAATATCGGAAGATATCGTTGTATGGAGCCTATACAATGTTTCGGCGCACGAACTAGGACCCATTATGACCTACAAATACCAATTTTCAGACAAATCCGTGAAAAAATGTGGTAAAAGTCATCAAAATACCGAATATCTGGAGGTACTGTTATATGGGGGCTATACCAAAGCGTAGACCTACACATGCAAATCTTCGCTACCGGAGCTAAAACCCATTATGACCAATACCAATTTTTAGACAAATCCAAAAAAAATGTTGCAAAAATCATCAAAATACCGAATATCGGGAGGAACCGCTATATAGGGCTATACAAAAACGTGGACCTATACATACAGTATTTCGCCAACAGAGCTAGAACTCATTATGACCAACAAATTCAAATTTGTAGACAAATCCCTGATAAAATGCGACAAAAATCATCAAAATACCGAATATCGGGATGTACCGTTATATGGGGACTATACCAAAACGTGGACCGATATATCTCACTTTCAATACCAACCATCCTAGACATAATACAAATTATTCTGCTAAATTTTGACGCTCTACGTCAAATAATGTGGGCTGCATCGTGATTTCAACAGACAGACAGACAGACCGACAGACGGACAAAGAGACATCGTTAAATCGTCCTAGAATTTTATGCTGATTATGAATATATAACTGTGGGCCTCTACATCCAACTATCTGCTAGAGAAGGTGGAACCTATACCAAGTTTGAGATAATTCATTTAAAAAATGTAGCTAAAATGATGAAAAACCAAATATTGACAGTTACCATATATTGCGGCTACATGAAGGACTGGATCTATATGAGCAATTTTCTGTCTTAGGTGGAGATACCCATTGCAAACTCCCAAATTGATATCAAAACACTCAAAATTTTAAATCTGTCGGTACTTATATAAGGGATCTTTACTTAAACGTAGATCCATACAGTCCACTTTCGATAGCAAAAGTCCTGCAGACCTAAAACGCATCAGCGACAGACGGACTCCTTGTGTAGAGTTTCAGACAATTCCTTTGGAAAATTTGGCTAAAATCATCAAAATACCGAATATTGGTGGTACCGTTATATGGGGGCTATACTCACAAGAAACTCCTTGTGTTGATTTTCAGACTATTCTGTTGAAAAATGTTGCTAAAATCATCAAAATAACGAATATCGGGAGTACTGTTATATGGGGGCTATACGATATCGTGGACCCATATAGATAATTCATTTTCATGTGGTAAAGCGCTCACAATTGAAAAATGTGGCTGAAATCATCAAAATACCGAATATCGGGGGTACCGTTATATATGGACTATACGATATCGTGGGCCGATATAGCCCATCTTCTAACTTGACCTGCCTGCAGACAAAAGAGAGATCTGTGCAAAATTTTAGCTTCCTATCTTAATTCGTTTGAACTGTAGCGTGATTACAACAGACGGACGGACATCGCTAAATCGACAATAAAATTTTATGCTGATCCAGAATATATATGTATACTTCGTGGAGTCTTAAATGTATATTTCGAAGTTTTGGAAAAGAAATGACAAACATAATATACCATTTATACTATAATGAAGGGCATAAAAAACAATGTTAAATAAAATAAAAATTAAAGACTTTGATTTGTGGTCAAATATTTCGTTACTCAAATGTTTTATTTCCTTCCTTCAAAAAAATAATTGCCAGCTAATACACTGTTTCTGGAAATTCCCAATGATAATGGGTGTTTCCATGCCAAGCTGACCAACCTCAACCTCTTATACATATTACCATTCCAATTAATTAGCCCATAAAATAGTTTACGTTTTTACTACATTTATCATTTATTTCATAATCAACGCGTAAAAAAAAGCAACCCAACTCATTAATAATTTACACACACAGAGCTCATCAACAGCAAAAACTCTTTCCCCTCGAGTATAATACACACCTTCTGATTAATATTACATGAAATCTCATTAACGTAAATCCCCATAGATATTTATTTTTGAATAAATTTCATAAATTATTTTCTCTAAGCACTTAAAGTTGCCATTAGAACGATTCAATTCAAATTAGTAAATCATTTAATAATTTATTCATATCAATAAATAATTTCGATAAATCTACATAAATACATACCCATATAAATATTTAAAATATTGCGTATGAAAAAAAGGCGGTGAAATGAACACCACCCACCCACCCTCTGTCAACCTCACCAGTATTGACCGTATGATGGTGTTTAGTTATCATAATCGAATTACAATAAATATTTACTAATCATCTCTTCTTTGTTTGTTTAATCCACTTACCTTTGATTTGTTGCACATTATTTATGTTCATAATCATGGTATTATCCCCGCCCCTACTCCGTCACCCACGACACACCTCGATCCACAATTTGTTGCAACTAATGACACAAAATTTCATCATCAGTGCCGTGTATTAAATATTAAATAAACATTAATCAATGCCGGAATATCAAATGACGACTTTGGTGCTGATTAACTTAATTGTCTATAAATCATTTACATACACACATACATACATATTTAGTTATTTATTTAGACAATTGAGAAGTTTTAATACACATGTCGTTTGATTATGTTATTATATAAGTGATGGGTGTTTTATATTTTCCAGTTTAATAAATAATGCTGAATGGGAGAAAATAGCATATTAATTGTGGTGGAAATTAAAGTGGAGGGTGGGTCATTTCAAGTCAATAACAATTGCTCCAAGTTCCACATATTCAGCGTGTTACCACTGTACTGGTGGACGTATGATTTACATTGCATTATTAATACACATATGAAACCATTGATTTTTAAGATTTCTAAATACTTTGCATAATAAAGAATATGATATAGATATAATTTTTATTTGATAACCTTATTTTAATTACAGAGGCGACATACATCATCACACCATCATTCTATGCGGCGTATGATTACGCTGATGTTAATAATACGCACACAATACACTATTAAACAAGTAAAAACACATTAAGTTCGGCCGGGCCAAACTTTTAATACCCTCCACCTTAGGATAAAGGAGACATTAGAAAAATTGTATCAAAAAACATTAAAATGCCGAATATTGGGAGGTACCGTTATATGGGGACTATATCAAAACGTGGACCTATACATACAATGTTCCGCCACACGAACTAGGACCCATTATGACCCACAAATACCAATTTTTAGACAAATCAGTGAAAAAATGTGGCAAAAACCATCAAAATACCGAATATCGGGAGGTACCGTTATATGGGGGATACCAAATCATGGACCCATACATGCAATGTTTTACCACCGGAGCTGGAACCCATTATGACCAACAAATACTAATTTTTAGACAAATCCGTGAAAAAATGTGGCGTAAATCATCAAATTACCGAATATCGGGAGGTACCGTTATATGGGGGCTATACCAAAACGTGGACCTATACATGTCATGTTTTGCCACACGCACAGGGACCCGTTATGACCCACAAATACCGATTTTCAGACAAATCCGTGAAAAAATGTGGCATAAATCATCAAAATACCGAATATAGGGAGGTACCGTTATATGGGGACTATACCAGAACGTGGACCGATATATCTCATTTTCAATACCAACCATCCTAGACACAATGCAAATTGCTCTGGTAAATTATGGCGCTCTACGTCAAATAATGTGGGCTGTATCGTGATTTCAACAGACAGACGGACAGACAGACAGACGGACATCGTTAAATCGACTTAGAATTTTATCCTGAATTTTAAAATATATATTTTATGGGGTCTACGATGAATATTTAAGGATGTTACAAACGGAATGACAAAGTTAATGTGCCCTCCTTTCCAAGGTGAAGGGTATAAAAATAGAACAAACAAAAAAAAAGCTAAGTTCGGCCGGGCCGAACTTTTAATACCCTCCACCATTTGGAAGGAATTCGAAAAATTAAAAAAAAAAATTCGGAAAACTACCACTTAAATGAAATCCCTAATATGGAGACTATACGTAGACGTGTACCTGCATACAACATTTTTAGTCATATGCTGTAGTACTCATGGTACAATGAAGACAAGGTAGGCTAACTTTGAAAAAATTGCAAGTATAGAGGTCTACTTGTTTGGCTTGTAATGTCAGAATTACTATCAAAACAATAAAAAAGCAAACAGTTTGTTGCATTGATTTTGAATAAATAATTTAAACCCGTGAAAACCGAATGAAAGGTCAAAATTTCTTTTTAAAATCATGTTCTATATATCTCTTACGGTTTATATCGAGACAAAAACCGTAGATTTTGCCGATGCATATGTTGCAATAAGCATATTGAATACACCCGAATTTGAATATTTTCTGAACAATTTTTTATTATTGAATAGAATACACACACATAAACAAATAAAGTTGACAAATTAAGCCAGAAAAATAGAAAAAAAACAAGTAAGCAAAGGCTACAGTCGAGCGGGGCCGACCGTTGAATACCCTACAACACTATAATAAACCATACAGTTTATTAGGCGAAATACTCGACAGAATTCCACAAGATATTGTGACAAATAATAAAAGAATACCATCGTTTCGTTCTCTAATTTTCGGATAATAGCAACTTAAACTAATTTGCTCTTCCTAGATCTGGAACCAATATAACCTATAATCTCTCAGAAGTGGCAAAAGATTAACATTTATTATTGGTTTTTTAATGGAACGCATCTATATGAGATACAAACATTTGACTATATTCTTCAACGAAATCAGCGTTAACGAAATAGTTAGAAGTGCGTCTTTCCTGTATTTGTGAATTCTCCAAAACGCCTCTGGAGTGGACATTTTAGTATTTTGCCTACAAAAGTTGGCAAACTATTTCACACATTGAATATTTTTGGATGGCCATCCAAAACTGCTTGGCTTTTGCAATGTCCGGTAACCCCCATTCGAATGTGCGTGAGGATCGGGCGATAATTACGGCCTGCTGACAATTTTGCATTTTTTGGTCCATTTCAACCCCTAAATATATGGCGATCATCTCCAAAAAGAGTAGGCTTCTATTCTGACCCTCATTTTATCCCCATGCAAAATTTCGTAAGGATCGGGCCATAAATGCGATCTGTATATGATATCCTGATATCCTAACTACTTAGTTGTGTTAGCTGTAGAAATATTACCAAATGTTTAATTCAAAATGAAAATATGCCAAAAATATGACAAAATTGAAAAAATATGAGAAAATGTTACAAAATCAATATTTTCATCTTTAGAGAGATATTTTTATGCGATTTTTTAGACGTTTTTTCTTTCCTGCCAAGAGGCCATTCTGAATTAATGAGAACTGTCGAAATCAGTTCAGCCGTTCTCGACATATATGAGATCTTTCAAGTATATCTTCTTTGATAGACATATATATCGCACATATTTTGCTATATATCCGATTTGTTGGATGTTAACATCAATGTAAAGGTCAGAAGTAACCTTGTCATGGCTTTGTGATAACGCCGGGATTTAAAATATTCGCAGTTTAATGAAAAATTTCGAATTTTTTCAACAAAAAAGATATGGTCTATTTTACCCGCTAAATATTATCCGATGACCACCCAAATTGGTAGGTCTCTTCCCCGCCCTAAACTCTAGCTACATGCGAAATTCCGCGTGGATTGGTCTATAATTGCGATCTGTATAGCTACTGCAAAATCCGACATTTTTTCAGTATTTGGTCCATTTCAACCCCTAAATATTATGCGATCATCTCCCAAAGAAATAGGGTTCTATTCTGACCCTATCCCCACCTTCATTCTAAATTT
Source organism: Musca domestica (assembly GCF_030504385.1). Taxonomy (NCBI): domain Eukaryota; kingdom Metazoa; phylum Arthropoda; class Insecta; order Diptera; family Muscidae; genus Musca; species Musca domestica. The sequence continues at coordinate 19,744,110 of NW_026712383.1, forward strand.
CGTGAAGATCGGACCATAATTGCGACCTGTAGAGTGATTACAAATTAACATGGACAGACGGACAGACGGACAGACGGACGGACGGACATACATAGCTAGATCGACTCAGCTCGGCGAGCTAGGAAGATCCATATATACTTTCCTATATGGGAAACCAATATTTCGAGGTGTTACATAAATTCTGGCCCAATCAAACTTATAATACCCCCAACACATAGTGTTGTAGGGTATAATTAAAATCATATGGTAGTTCTGCCCTACCTTGAATTCATTGTACCATGGTAGTACCCATCACGAACTTCAAATACGGAATGTGAAACAGTTCCAGTGAATAATATCGCTAAAATCATGAAAATATCCAATATCGAGAGGTACCACAATTAGTGTTCCTGTAGCGAATATTATTTGATGCATGATTCCTTCGAAATCACAAATGTATGAAAAGGTCGCTTGTGACCCCTCTATTGAGGCTGATATCCAAGATATCGCATATACACCAATATATATACAAACTCATATATTAAAGAAAAGATGTTAGCTAAATCGTTTATAATTTAAGATCGGCTGTACGGAGTTTGACAGTTCTCACTAATTCAGAAAGGCCTTTTGGCAGAAAAGAATAATATCCAGAAAAATCTTTTTAAAAAAAATTCAATAAAAATGTGAATATGTTTTTGCAATAGTTTGTGATATTTTTGTCACATTTTTTATCGCACCAAATTTTTTTTTTGCTGAAATGGACCATGGACCATTGCTGAAATGGAAAGATATACAATATTACGGCGGGGCCGGCTTTAAGATACCCTACACAACTTTGCATATTTATTAGAGCTTCACATAACAAATAAATTTTTTATGGGGAATTTATGAGAATGAAATCATAGCAACTATGATTATAGTTATAATTTAAAGTCCAAAGGAACTAATATATGAGAGGAATATCCTACTCTGAATCGATTTCTACTAAATTTGCCAAGGCATTTGTGCCTTTTCAATTCGGTGCATAATTAACTTGAAATCGGATAAAGATATATATGGAAGCTATATCCAAATCTGAACCGATCTCGAGAAAGTCCCCGGATGTCATTGCTACGGAGTGCATATTACGGCTGTGGAGAACACATATAACAAATTGGATGAACATTATATATAGGAGCTATAACTATATCTGAACCGATTTTCACTAAATTTGACATACAGGTTTCTAGACTCAATTTGGTTATAAGTGCCAATTTCCATCCCGTTTGTCTAATATTACACTTTTGGTGAACAATAAAAAGCAAATCGGATGTAGAAATATATGGAGCTTTCAAATCTGAACCTATCTGTACAAAAATTTAGCAAAGATATTTGATATCTTTCCCCAAACATGGTTGTTACAGAAGGCATATTACGGCTGCGGTGGACAAAAATAACAAATCAGAAGAAGAATATATATGTGGAAGCTACATCTGAACCGATTTCAAATTTGGCATACATATTTTCAGTCATAATTTGGTTGTATGTGGAAAATTTCATACTAATTGCGTTTCATACTTTTGGTGCACAACAAAAAGGAAATCGGACGAAGATGGGAGCTGTATCCAAATATGTAGCGATCTGGACAAAAATTTAGCAAAGATATTTTTGAGCTGAATTTGATATATTTCCTCAAATATCGTTGTTACAGAAGACGCATTATGGCTGCGGAGGAGAAAAATAACAAATCGGATGAACAGTACATATGGGAGCTATAGCTATATCGGAACCGATTTCGATCAAATTTGGCATACTTATTTTCAGGCCTACTTTGTTCGTATGAGCAAATTTTCACACTATTTGGTGCACAGTAAAATGCAAATCTGAGATATATCTAAATTTTGACCGATTATCTCAAATTTCAACAGCGTTCGTCCTTGGTTCAAACAAATAAATTGTGACAAATTTCATAAGGATCGGACAATAAATGCGATCTGTACTATGTTTACAAAAATACATGGACAGACGGACGAATGGACATGCATAAATCGATTTAAAATGTGATTCTATGCAGATCTTCAAAAGGAACTATGTATGGGTATATCTCGATTCATTTTGTCTGTTACAAAGAAATGTATAAAGACATAGTACCCTGACCACCCTGTGGTGTACGGTATAATCAAAGAAACAATTAATTTTGAACATTTGTTGGATTTTTTTTATTTATTTATTTTTTTTTTTGGGGGGGGGGGTATATAAATATATAAATACATATATAAATTCCTGGCATTTGGATAAGGTTTAGACTCTTCACGTTTTTTTTTAATTTTAAGAAAAATTATTTTGAAAGAAATAAAATACCAATACCTATCAATATAATCCCCTCATTTTTATCTGCAATATAGCCAAAGTGAACAAAATTTAGCTCTACTTTTATAATATTTTTCTCCATAATTATTGAAAAAATTTAAGTTTGTCGCACAATGCAATTATATACATTAAAAATGAAGTGAAGATGCATTATCTCACACCTACAATTGAACAATACCTACACTCTAAATATAAAGAAAGGGATCCAAGATAAAATCAATGGATTTCACATTTTCATCCATTCGCTTCCAAGTTTCTCTTCTTTAAGGGCTAAATATTTTTAACCCTAATTAATCCCCATAGCCTTTCTAAGGTGTTTACATTTTGATTTGTTACCTCCTCATTTTCCCCATTTATTTCGGGAATCCATGGCAATACGCCAAAAAGTTCCGCAAGGTAATGTTGTTAGCAAAACTGCAAAAGAAAGATCAACTAAAAAATACACAACGAAAAGAAATGTTATAAATTCATCAGCAGCAAACTAAGTTGTGGTCATAGGAAACGAAGAAAAAATACGAAACGATGAAAAAATGAATAAAACTAGCCAGGGGATATTTGGTGGGTTTCAAAGCAATTAGATATCATTGAAATTTATATGATTTTTGCACCTTTTGTTTGGTGGAGGGAGGGAGGGGACACAGCGCTACGGTGTCCTTAACAACATTAAATCATTGTCAAGCAGTGTTGTGTGGTCATAATAATGACATATAGTGGTGCCATGAATAATACAGGTCAACAACAGAAGTCCGTTTAACGTGATTGCTGAGTGCTGATGGTCGGTCGGTCGGTCGCTGTGTCGTTGTGGGAGGACAATAAACAAACCAAACAATGACCAAAGATTTTCGGACCTTGTCATTGGTCTATTGTGCCACAAAAAAAGTCAAGAAATCGCCCTTACCGTTGCTACGCAATCATAAAAGGTAGCATGAATATCAGGGCATTAAACAAAGGGTATGGCCAAAATTTGAGCTTTCACTTCAGTCACAGGTCTCTGTAGAATTTTTAAGACTGCATTCAATTTTGGAGCAAATATCATTGTCACATCATCATCAGCAGAAGTAGCACCAGCAGGAGCTTTAGGTGCAGAGTTGTGAAGCATGAATATCGAAGAAAAGAAAAAGAGAATAGAATCCTTTCTTGCTTCCCAAACTTGTTGGCTATTTTGCCAACACTCAACCCCTTCTTTGGTTGTGCGCAAACTTGTTTTGTAGTGGTATGTTTTTTTTTTCTTTCCTCGAGAATGCAAAAACAAAAACATGTCAAGTGCAGGTTGCATAAGATAACATTGATTAATCTTCTGTCCACTCTTTGAAATCTCATCACATCTGTACACTTGACTTCGTAGTTAACATTATTGCATGCGACACTTGACGTACCGAAAAAAAAGTTGAAAGCTTTTCTAAAAAAAGGACAAGGAAAGCAAATCTGGAAACACAGTGGGTTTGGGAAACAAGGAAGTAATGGAAAAAAATTTTTTGGAGACCTTGTGGCCAAATTAATCCAAACAAAATTTGCCCGTATGGAAATCAAAGAAATTTAGTTGTGGACAATGAGATGATATTAGAATCTGACTCAGTTCCGACCCTGTTACGACATAAATAAATTTTGATACAGAATAAACTAAAATGTGCTAAAGGCGACAAGCTCCCCGAATAAGTGTTCAGCCTCGGTAGATCCCGATGATCGTGCAATCATCCTCATAGGTTACAAGCTCAATGCCGTCTGGAGGATAATGAATTCCAGAAAAGTAGGGGTTAAACTATTCCGGATACATCGCCCCATCTTGGGAATCTGCCAGTTTCAAATCCACGGGGTTTGGGATTCTTTTTCGGGAATTACACGTTTGACAGCCATTCACACATACAGATAAAATAACTATAAAAACTGTAAGTTGAACCCTCCACCATTTGGAATGAATTTGGCAATTCTCAAAAACAATAAAATCTATTAAAAATTTAAAAAAAAAATACCGAATGTAGCTGTTATATTATTACAATATTCAAATGCGAAACTTAAAAAAATCACTAATAATGTAGATAAAATCATCAAAATGCCGAAGACGTGGACCTGCACAGACAATTTTCTGTCTTAGGCTGAAGTATCCATTACGAACTTCAAATACCAATTTTGAAACAATTCCTGTGAATAAATTCGTTAAAATCATCAAAAAATCGAATATCGGGAGGTACCGTTATATAGGGGCAACACGAACGAACAATTGCCAATTTTGAAACAATTCCGGTTAATAATGTCGTTAAACTCATCCAAATACCGAATATCGGGTGGAGTGTATAAAAACTGCAACAAAGTCAAACGCCATCATTTTTACATTTTTTTTTAATTCTATTGAAATTTTGGAAAATGGAAATAGAATCAAATTTTAGAATAAGTTTAGATTTGTTCGCATTGGTCACCTTTGGCACGAATTATGGCCTTCAAACGGCCAATGAAACCGTCACACGCTACCAGAATGTTTCTCTGCGGTATTTTGGCCCATTCTCGGTGAAGCGCTTGCTTGGGGTGATCGACACTTTTGTATTGTTCAGTGCCAACATTGACCTCCAAAATACTCCAACGGATTGGTATCCGGAGATTTTGGTGGCCATTGTGCGCTGGAAATGAAGCGAGGAACCTTATTTTGTAACTATTCTTGGGTGGCGCGTACTGAGTGCGATTGTACTGAGTCCTATTGGAATGTCCAACGTCTGCGGCCAAAATGTTTGTGTGCCCAAGGCTTAAATACAATCTCCAGAATATTGTCACCATAAAATTCTGCATTTATTCTGATTTCACGGTCGATTAATACGAGCGGAAAGCGACTATCGACTGTTATGGTGGCCCACACCATCACCATGACCGGCGCTTGATTTTTGGTGGCCAACCGAAGGTGCACATTTTCAGCAGATCGTCTTTGGCAAGTAAACACGATCATTTTGGTTGTTTACAAACTGCTGGACAACGAATGTTTTCTCATCAGAGAAAACCAAATTCGGCAGTTCAGCACTTTCGGTTAAGCGAAGCAACTCTTTAGCTCTTTTGAGTCTATTGTCGTTCTGTTGCGATGTAAGTTCGTGCACTATTTGGAATTTCAATGGCTTTCCCCCGAACTCATTTTCAACATTTGCCGATTGGAAAATTGCGATATTTTCAGCTCACGAGTCATTCTTCCGTTCACTTCCTTGACGTCGAGCTACAATACCAGTATCACGGAAACGAGCGATGGTACGAGACACAATAGATTTATTCACATTTAAATGCTGGAGTGCTCTAACGATAACCCTTTATAAGGCTATGTAATGGGCCATAAAAAGTTTGGCTAGGGATAGTAGATCCCTTTATGAATTTTGATATACTAACCGAATACTATTCACTTAGAGTTAATTAATCTTTCCCCGATTGACGTGCCTATATGCCGGAAATCATTTTCAAGTGTTAATGTCTCGTATTGATCTTCCGAATAAAAAAAATTGATTAAAACTTAATTTTTTGTGTTATTTTTTACAATTTCAAGTTCTATCGGACTTAAAAAAAACACCCTGTATTTGGATTTTATCCTTTTCTCTCAAGAGACCATTCCGAATGAGCTTTAATTTTGAAATTCGTTCACATTTAAAATTTGTTTCTTGATTTTTTCCCGATTTTTAAATGTTCTCTTTTTCGTGACTTTTTCGATTTTAAAATTTAACTTTGGTGTGACCGCGTTAAATTATTTCGACGTCATCTATTCAGTTTCGCCACCACATAATTCGGTACTACACTTCAATGAAACCCGCTTGCAATTTTCGTTCTCAAAAAATCGAGCTAATTCAATAAAGTTAATCAAATTTGATAAAAGTTCGAAAACTCGCTGCATAAACCGACAGCTCATTGTCGATGTCACTGCTAGTGGCTAGTAGATTCGACCAGCTACCACTACAGTTCATGACTACCAAAACATAAACTACTGTCGCAAAAAAATATCTGAAGGTCCTTTAGAACCACTAGACGAAGGTCCTGTGTAACAACAAACCGAAGTCCCTGTGGAACAAGGAGCCAACGACTTATATGGATCAAGAGCCCAAGTTCTTGAAAAAAATCAGCCAAAGACTCTAGTGAAGCAATGCACCGAACATCCTTTAGAACAACGAGCCGAATCTGCTGTGTAAATTAATTGCCGGCCTATTGTGAGTGCAAACTCAAAATGGTACTATCTGGAAAGATAGTTCGAGAACACCAAATATATAAAATCACTGATTACCATTTAGACAAACCCCCTGGCTTGTTGGTTGGTTCTGTCCTTGTTGCCCGCACTATTTGTGCAAATGAGTAATAAATGAATAATCTATGTTGCACCACTTCCAATGCCGTATCAATCCACTCCTTCTTCTTTATCTGATGTGTTCTATATTGGTCCTAGAACCTCCTCCCTCAGAAGATATGCCAGCCAGCGACTTTTATAACAAATATCTTTACAACATAAATAATTATTTATTAATAATATTACATAATATTAATTAATAATTATTGAATATTTAACTATATTAATAATTATACGATTTTAACATAAACAATTAGATTTCTATATTTAAATCTGAATATTACATGCGTGCGTATAAATTACGTCGTTAAACTTAAGAATAAAATCCAACCATTCTTTGCAGCCACTGTCTCTTAGCCATCCAAAAATGACAAAACACTACCATTTATCTAACTGGGCACTAGCGTCCGTGCCACCAACTGTTCACGAGGAACATCATAATCATCAGCACGAAACCACCAACGCTGTCATTCTTAACGACTGAAATGCTTTTTACCATCTCAAAGCAAGGAATACTCGCAAAACAAAAAGTAAAATCAAGAAAAAGAAAAATATCAAATTTAAACAGAAAATTTGGGAATTTAAAAATAAATGTGAATACAGAGTATACCGTAACATTCTATGTATGTAAATTTAGTCCTCTAGCGGAATGGGTTCGCAAATAAAATTTTACAATCCTCTGTTTCTGATAATTTTGAATATTTAAAAATTTCTATGTGTAATAAATGCTGAAACTAGCTCCTAACTACCAAACTCCCCACATTTTCAACTGAAACAAAATTAAGTGCACAATGGGAAGTTTTGTGTGGAAAAAGTCTCCATTCCATCGAAATACTGAAAGTAACTTTCATGCGAAGTCACAAATACAGGAAAGACGCACCTCTTAATTTTTCCACCACCACTTAGGTCAAACTTCTGTTTATAATTTAGAAATGAACAAACGCTCATATTTTCCAAAGGTTTTTTGTATTATTTATCAGAATATTCTTAGGAATTCGTTCGAATATCACGCTTATATTATCTATACCGTTCATTATAGTACCATTCATTAACGGTCGGCCCGTCCGACTGTGACCTTTGCTTACATGTTTAAAAAATGTTTAAGATTTCTTTAAAAAACCTTTTTTCAGGAGTTCTTAGTTAAAAAATTACTGATTTAAAAAAAATCAAGGACTTTCTGCGAAAAAGGTCTTCAGGGCTAATAACAGCTTTGTCAGAACATTTTTCAAATGCTTAACTATTGTGAAGAAATTTAAGGATTTTTGAATAAGAAATCATGAGCCTTGTGTAAATATGTTTTAAAAATAGTGGTCTTTTTGTCGACTGAGGTAAGCAAAGATGTAAACAGGGTCTCCATAAGGTCCCACTAAACCTTAATATGAAGAGAGATGACGAATGGACTTTAGAGGTGCACGGCAATTCGATGTAGAGTTGTTTAATTGGTGATTGATGATTATACGTTTACGATGTCCCGTGGGCCAGAGGGTGACCGTCACCTGGACAATAAGGTACTATGATATAGCGGAGTCGGGTTGTTCACGACTCGTGGGTGACCGTCATATTTAAGAACTACAATGCTTGCGTATATCCCTCATATAGCAGTACCTACCGAGATTTGGTAATATTGGGAGGTACCGTTATATGAGGGCTATATGAAGACAGACAATTTTCTGTCTTAGGCTGTTGTATCCATTACGAACTTCAAATAACAACTTTGAAATATTTCGGGTGAATAATGTCGATTAAATTAACAAAATACCGAAAATAGGGAGGTACTATACCAAAACGTTGACCTATAAGGCCAATTTTTAATACCACTCCTGCATTTCGTTCGGAAGCTAGAGAGATTTCCCCAGACGGACAGACGGACGGATATGTCTAATTTGAGATAGAATTTTATGCTGATCAAGAATATATATACTTTGCGGGGGTATGCTTCGAGGTGTTACAAACTTAATATACCCGCAATACTATGGTGGAGGGTATAAAAGGAAAGCATTTCATGAACTTCCGGAAGAAGAGAAGAAAACCCGGGATAAGGGCTTCCATTCCTTTTGGTGGCATGTGGTTATTATATACGTATATAAATGACTATAGACTGATAGAAGGACATGGAGGCCTTTGGGGCTTTGTCATTCCGTTTGTAGCACCTCGAAATATACATTTTAGACCCCACAAAGTATATATATATTCTTGATCAGGTTGATAAAACTTTACATAAATGTATATTATGTCTGCAGTACTTTTGGTATTGAAAATGGGTCATGTAGGTCCACGTCTTTGTATAGCCCCCATATAATGGTACCTCCCTTTTTTCACCGGAAATGTGTCCAATTTGGTGTTTGAAGTTCGTAATGGATACTACAGCCTATGGCGGAAAATTGTCTGTGCAGGTCTACATCTTCGTGTAGCTCCAATATAACGGTACTTCTCTATATTCGGTATTTTGATGATTTTAACTACTTTATTCACCGAATTTTTTTACCCTTCACCATACATAGTATGGATGGTATATTAAGTTCGTCATTCCGTTTGTTACTCATCGAAATAATCATTTTAGACCCAACAAAGTATATATATTCTTGATCAGCGTAAAATTGTAAGACGATTTAGCCCTGTCCGTCCGTCTGTCCGTCTGTTGTAATCATGCTACAGTCTAAACGAATTAAGATAGGAAGCTAAAATTTTGCACAGATCCCTCTTTTGTCTGCAGGCAGGTCAAGTTCGAAGATGGGCTATATCGGTCCATGATATCGTATAGTCCCCATATAACGGTACCCTCTGATATTCGGTATTTTGATGATTTTAGCCACATTTTTCAACGGAATTGTCTGATAATCCACACAAGGAGTACCTTGTGGGTACTTTATACCTCGGAAGAGAATTATCTATATATGTCCACGATATCGTATAGCCCCATATAACGGTACCCCCGATATTCCGTATATTGATGATTTTAGCCACATTTTTCAACGGAATTATCTGATAATCGACACAAGGGGTTCCTTGTAGGTACTTTATGCCTTGGAAGAGAATTAACTATATAGGTCCACGATATCGTATGGCCCCCATATAACGGTACCCTCCGATATTCGGTATATTCATGATTTCAGCCACATTTTTCAATGGAATTGACTAAAATTCCACACGAGGAGTTCATTGTGAGTACTTTATCCCCCGAAAGAGAATTATCTATACAGGTCTACGATATCGTTAGCCCCCTATATAACAGTACCCCCGATATTCGGTATTTTGATGATTTTAGTTACATTTTTCAACGGATTTGTGTGAAAATTCACACAAGGTGTTCTTGTGAGCACTTTAATCCCTGAAAGGTAATCGTCTATATAGGTCCACAATATCGTATTTCCCCCCATATATCGGCACCTTCTGATATTAGATATTTTAAAGATTTTAACAGAATTTTTAATGGATTTTATTTTTTGAAAATTTTCTAATTTGTTGCAAATGTTGGAGGGTATTCAAAGTTCGGCCCGGCCAAACTTACTGCTTTTTTACTTGTTTATATTCAAGTTTCGCATTTGAGTATTGTAATGGCTTATGACAAAAGTTGCTTATGCAGGTCAACGTCGTCGTATAGACCCTAATATAACGGCTACATTCGGTAGTTTTAGGGTTTTAACAGACTTTTAACGGATTTCATTTTATTTATTTATTATTATTATTATTATTATTATTATTATTATTTTTTTTTTTTGAAAATTGCCAAAATCGTTCCAAATGGTGGAGGGTGTTAAAAGATCAGCCCGGCCGAACTTACTGCTGGTTTACTTGTTTTATATTTTACATGAAGAAGCATTTCTGTGTACTTCCCTGTACTGAAAGGTCAACTATACTATATACTCACTATTGCAAGTGGTATTTCGTCCAAATATTACATATATTTCATACTTGGACCTCGGATTTCACATATTTGTTAAATTTATTAATCGCTTCGAAGTTCTAAACTGGTTGGTTAAAAAAGGCAAATACATGACATTTAGCAAGATTCGTTCCTTTTTCGGGATATTAATTAATTATTTCCAAAGGATAACGACTACATCTATATATCAATATTGAAACCCCAGCCTTCTTTATTATCTGAAACTGTACTATAGTTATAAACCACATAATACTTTTTTTCAATTTTATATATATTTAAAACCCTCGTACATATAGTTATGCATATGTAAAACCGCAATAAAATTTCCAAAAACTATACAAATTTAATTAACCAAACAAAGTTGTTTTTTCGTAACCCTACTTCGTCTATTCCCACATCCATTTTACGTTCATTTGCTCCTTCACATGCGGATATTTTCCTTAATTATGCCTAGAGCAAAAGCTCCGGCGGGGAAATACTTTAGGAATTTCCACACATAGTTTTTGGGGCGGTTCTGGTGTGTGTGTCTGCCACAAAAAGGGCAATTTTATTTTTAGATGTTTGTTTACTTATTGAAACGTAATTACTGTTGAAACTTGTAAAAGTTTTGTTTGTTTTTTTTAGAATAAATAAAAACAATTTTTTGTTTTTTTTTTTTTGTCAGAGGACAAAAAAAAACGAAATGAAAAAATGTGAATTATTTTCGACAGCCATTTTAAGCATAACACAAAATCATTTAAAATCTAAATGAGCAAAGGCCAGAACACAACAAAAAAAATTAAAATATTTATTAAATTCAATGACAACATTTTAATTAAATTTTGTAATTTTTATCGATAACAACGCTATAAATCGAACGATTTGTTTAATTGTTAAAATGTTGTTATTTCTAAATACAACGACTGTTTTTTTGCTTTGTTTTTGCAAATTAAATTGTCACACATATTTAACTAAAGGTCTCGAAAACACGAATTAGATAACCTGATTAATTATGTTTATTAAAAAAAAAAAAAAAAAATTGTTTTCTTTTTTTTTTTCTTTCTTTTATTTATTTATTCGTCGACTTGCGACTAAGAGGATGGAACTAAGACTAACTTTTACATTTTTAATTTACTTATTCTACAGGTATTATTTGTTAATTAATTATTGCAGTGTTAGCATAAGTTTATTTTAAATGAAATTTGATTAACACACTTTTGTAAATAATTGTATACTCAGCTCCAGACAGTTTTAACTGGAAAAATAAAATAAAGTCAAACTAAAGAATGTCAAATTCACTTATGCTTACAGTGCAATAATTGTACATGTTTTATTGGCTAATTGTTTCCAAGAACTTATCAATTTTATCAGGGGTAGTATGATTATACGTAACTACTCCCCCCTTTAGACTAGAATTCTCCTGAATTCTTTTATTTAATTTTACAGTTATATATTTATGTTTTGTTATGATTATGAAAATTAAAATAATTATTACAATTACTATAGAAATATTACATACATATGTTATTTTAGTGTGGTATTTTAATTTTCCGATATTTCTTACATTGTATTGATGTTCTTTTTCAATTTGTTCGAACGATATCTTATGTTTAAAATTTTGAGTTTTGTTTGTATTTTCAATTATTTGTCTTTCTTTTGTAATTTCTGCAATATTTGAAAAATAATAATCTTTTATCCTAACTGAACAATTATTAAAATTAATTAAATAATTTCCATTTAACAAAATTTTTTCAAAGTTACAAGTTTGATTTACAGTCGTGTTTATTGCATTTTTAATTATAATTGTGTCTATATCTAACTGTATAATTTCAAAGTCTTTATTTTTTATCAATTGACAATTATTCTTTATTAAACAATGATGACTTAACTTTAAATCTTTTAAATGTTTATTCTCTTCAAATTTATAAGTTTTATTTTGAAATTCAAAAAATCTTTCCATATTAGATTCTATTTCATTATTTTCATTATCTGGTATTGGTACAATAAATCTTAATTTTACTGTTATAAATTGTTTAGGTATTTTTATTCCAAACACAAGATAAGAGTTGTTAAGAAATGTTGTTCCAAACTGAATATATTTAAGTTTGTTATAATCTATTTCATATTTTCTTATTTCTCTACTTGTTAAAATACTTGGGTGTACAATCCCGTATTTTGCAGAAATTACGTTGTCTTGCAAATGCTCTATCTTATTCTTAATTAATTGTATATTAGTCAATTGTTCTAAGTATAAACTTTTATTATTTTCTTCCTCTAAAAATTTGTTTATAGAGTTTAATTCTTGTTCTATTTTCTTTCTATCATTCTTAATTACCATCTTTAAATGACTTAAAGTTATATTGAAATAATCATTAATTACAATCTGTTGATTATTATTTTCCTTAATTTCATTAATATTAAGAAGATGTTCTTGTATGTTCCGTCTGTCTTCATCGTCCATCGTCCCAAATAACCATTTGGTCATACTTCCTATACCGTTAATTAGTCCACGTCTTTTTCTATTTTGTTTGGGTATCAACGTCATTAATTTATTTCTGGCATCTAATAGTTCTAACTCAAGTAATTCTTTGTTTTCGATTTTCATTAGAATAATGTTATCTGTTATGTCATCTAAAATTGTTTCAATTTCGTGAAGATTGATTATATGTAAAATTATGTCCGATTCATTAACAATTTTCTGATTTCCCATGCAAATGTCCATATATCCTCTTTGTTCTGTCAGAAATTTTGTAGTAATTATCCCTCTAGTCTGTGGTATCCATATTAGTATCGTCAGTATTGTCCAAATCTGCAAATTTCAAAGGTCTTTTAATATTGCACGGATGTATTCGCTCCAGTTTTGTCTTTTTATATTTCGGTTGTTCCTTATGTCGGACGGCCTTATAATTTTTTATAAACCCTTCTTTTCTATTTTCCTTATAATCTTCTCTAGAGTTATTTATTTTATCTATTATTTTTCTTTTACTGTCCTCTAAATACTTTCTAACTTTATTTTCATCCATTTTTCCTTGTTGAACCTCTTTAGGAGTACATTTAATAGTTGAGTGATATCGTTCGTTGTAATTTCTAATTGATCTCTGAATTAATTGTTTCACCGGTATTTCCTTATTTGCTTTATACATTATCCTAAACTTTTCCGCAATTGTGTTGTGAAATCGTTCTATGTCGGCGTTTCCCGTGTGACTATTAGGTTTGGTCAGATGCAATTCTATATTTTCATTGTCTAAGAATTCCTTTAATCTAGTGGTTTTAAATTCATTATCGGCTATTATTTTCCTTGGCTTCCCTACCTTTGTAAAATGATCATCTAATTGCTCCATTATTGTTAAATGATTTCTATCATTCAATGGATACGCTGCACCGAATTTAGAAAATTTATCAATTATTGTCAAAAAATGAAATCTTTTAATCACATATGTGTCAATATGTATTATTTCGTTTTTCGTCGACGGTGTTTCTGTGTATGAGAATTTCAATTTAATTGGATTTCTATCATATTTTATCTCCTGACAAACTTCACATTGATTTATAACTAATTGAATTAGTTCCATTAATCTTGGGTAATAAATTTTATTTTTTATTTGGTTATAGGTTTCCTGTATGCCCGAGTGCATACTTTCTTTTACATGATATAATGATATCTGTTTCACCGCCTCCACTTCTGTTTCTATATCTTGAGCCCTGATAGTGCATTTAATAAATTCCACTTGTTTCTCATTAGAGTACATTTCTATTAGTTTTTCCTGAACAGTATTATAGCTTCTCTCCGATACTTCCGAAAATATACCTATTTTTCCTTTGGTAATATACTTTCTAAATATTTCCCCCATTTCGTGAAAATCACTTTCCGCTATGAAAATTATCCTTTTATTATGTAAATGTTTTATTTCCTGAACTTTATCATTTGTAAGTATAATCTGTGTCCTGTACTTATTCACTATTTCTTCTTTTATAAAGAAATGATCTTGTAAATTTTCATCAGCTGAATGAATTGTAATCATTGATACATCATCATCATCCTCAATATTATTTATTATTCTCAATTCTGAATTATTCTCCGAATTTTGTACCTTATCTGAAATGGTATCATCTTCATTATCTTTCTCAATTCTACTTAGAAAATCTGCCACCTTGTTTTCCTTGCCTTTTATGTATTCTATATTAAAATCGTATTCTCCTAATTTCAAAAACCATCGCTGGTGCCTGGGTGACATGTCTTTCCCTCTATATTTTGTGTGTAAAAATCTGATGGGTTGGTGATCCGTAAGTATTTTAAATTTTCGACCATAGAGGTATGGTCTCAAATAATTAACGCTCCATAATATTGCTAGAAATTCTTTGTCCGTTGCCGAATAATTTCTTTCGTGATTGTTAAGCGTTCTTGATGCAAAACAAATTGGATGTCCCTCCTGTGACAGGACAGCACCGATTGCGTAATTCGACGCATCTGTAGTTAATGTAAATTGTCTTTCATAATTTGGGTATCTTAAAATTGGATGAGAGCTAATTAAAGATTTTAATTTTTCAAAAGCTTCTATGTATGTAGGGTCCCTTAAATTTATTTTTACACCTTTCTTTAAGTATTTTGTTATTGGCTGTGCGACTTTAGCATAATCTCTCACAAATTTTCTATAATATCCCGTTAATCCCAGGAAACTTTTGATTTGTTTTTCTGTTTTAGGTAAATCTAATTCTTGAATAACCTTAATTTTATTGGGGTTTGGTTTTAGTCCTTCCTTTGTCAGAATATGCCCCAAAAATTCTGTCTCTCTTTTCATGAAATTACATTTGTCGATTTGTATTTTTAAATTTGCCCGTTCCAATACCGTGAAAATGTCCGTTATGGCTTTAACGTGTTCCTTAAGAGAAGTACTAAAAATAAGTATATCGTCCAGATAAACTACACATGTTTTATTAATGAAATCTCTTAGTGTTTCATTCATTAATCGTTGGAATGTCGCTGGGGCATTTTTTAACCCAAACGGCATTCTTATGAATTCATATAATCCGTGAGGTGTCACAAAAGCTGTTTTCTCTCTGTCCTGTTCTCTTATTAGAATTTGATGGTATCCCTTGGCTAGATCCAAGGTAGTAAAATATTGTGCTCGTCCTAGTTTATCTAAAATTGAATCTATGTTCGGTAGTGGATATTTATCATCGATCGTCACTTCATTAAGCTTCCTATAATCTACCACTAATCTATATTTACGCTCTCCAGAATTATCTATTTTCTTGGGTACTACTATTAATGGGCTTGAATATCTTGAACAACTTTTCCTAATTATGCCCTGTTCCTCCATTTCCCTGATCTGTCGTCGTACTTCTTCTTCATGTTGTGGCGGATATCTGTATAATTTGGAATTTATCTGTTCATTTGTTGTCGTTCTTATTTCATGTTTTATTGTCATTGTACTTGTCAATTGGTCCCCTTCTTTAAAAAATATTTTGTCGAATCTTCTTAAAATTCTCGTAACTTCTAAATGCTCCTCTGCATTTAAATGATTCAACTGAATTCTGTCCAAGTCAACTTCCAGTTTTTCCAATGAACATATTTCCAAATCCTTATATGGATTAATTAAAAATTTTGTAATCTTGTTATTAAATGTTATGTGTCCGTCTATTAAATTTATCATCGTGTTAAAATGGTTTAGTAAATCAACTCCTATAATAAAATTGTACTTTCTTCCTTTTAACTCTTGCATTTTCCACTTAATTTTTGTATAATTTGGTAAGTTAAATTCCATAGGTGCGTCAGTTATAACTTCAAATTTAATTATGTCCTTCCTAGTTATGGTGCTAAATTCTATAGGTTGTTTTAGTAAAACTCGTTCAAAATCTTTTACCTTACTGTCAATCAGGCTTAAGTTTGCGCCTGTATCAATCAAAGCTTTATATTTCCTTTTATTAATCGTAATGGTTATGGTAGGTAAACAATCGGAGGTTGTTTCCGAAAAAAATTATTTTGTCTTTGGTCTTGTCCGTTATCCTGATGTAAATTTGGTTCAGAGTTTCCTACTACTCGATAATTATCTACTTCTATATTGTCTATTTCCATAGGTTCCTGCTGGTCTTGCCTAGGTTGATTCAAGCGATTTTGGCTGAAATTTGGCCTAGGGTTTCCTACCTGTTGCTGAAACCTTCTGAAATTTCCCGACATATTATTATAGTTACTTTGTTGGACTCTATACTGTCCTGAATGATTAAAATTTCCATTTTGATTCCTATTATTATAGTTATTATTATAACTGTTATTTTGTTGGACTCTATACTGTCCTGAATGATTAAAGTTTCTATTCCTATTATAGTTATCGTTATTATTATTATTATAGGTTTTATTATTATCATTATTATTTCGTTCTTGTCTAATATCCGACCTAAAATTATTTTGTCCTAACCAATTCCGTTGATTATATCCCTGGTTATTACTGTTAATCTGCGGATTAAAATTATTCCTATTTTGCGACCGATTTTGTCTAAATGTTACGTCGTCTTTAGTCCTAAACTTCCTATATTCTGGCCTAATGCATGTGTCTTCAAATCTCCTTCTTGTCAATATTTTTAATATATCATTAATGTTTCTTTCTTCGTAAATTTTGTCTAACAGTGTACCTTGTGTCATTTCCTTAACTGTATTTACTAAAAGACTGTCCACGTTTGATAAGTCAATATAGTGGTCATTTCGGTAATAAACTATTAACTCATCTGCCTTATATTTTAGATTCTGCAACTCTATTATTAATTCACTTACCGAATTTACTTTTAAGTTGGCTATCATCCTATATATATTGTGTGGTTCCACGTTCGGTCTATACCTTAGTTTTAAAGTCTCTTTGATTAATTGCCAGTTGTCCGGTGTGGGTATGTTTATTATGACGTCTTTAGCTTGTCCCTGGATTATTTTATAGAATATTGTTCTTATGGCCTCCTTCTTAATATTTTCATCTTGTATAGTTGACAGCAAGTATTCAGTGCTACTAAAAAAGCTGTTCACCGTTACTTCTCCGGTGCCGGTGAAAATGGGTAGATGATTTATCGTTTTTAAAATGTTGTCTTTTGCATTATTTGATTGTGTATCATATAACACCGGGTTACGCTGTTGTTGTTGTAGTTCTTGTGTTTGCTGTTGCAATTCTAGATATGCTTGGCGTAACCGTTCCAATTGTTGATCCTTTCTGGCTAGTTCTTCTGCCACATTTACGGATGCGATGTGAGCTTGTTCCTCCATTCTTCTTCGTTTGTCGAAGACTTTTTGCCTTTGCGAATACACTTTTAAAAGAGAAAAAAAAAGGATTGACTTCCTTTATCTAGTGGTGTCCACTTAACTTAAATGTTCACTGCACTATTGTTTATTTTAGTGGTGTTCAATTTTTTGAATTATTCACTGCACTATTGTTTATTTTAGTGGTGTTCAATTTTTTGAATTATTCACTGCACTATTGTTTATTTTAGTGGTGTTTAATTTTTTTTTTTTTTAATTATTCACTGCACTAATGTTTATTTTATAATCCTGGAGGGTCCCGTAGGATTCGCAGAATTTATTTAATTATTTATAATTTAGGTACGTTTCACTGGATCCTTTTTAATTCCTAAAGGATCCTACCGACTGCGCCAATTAGATAACCTGATTAATTATGTTTATTAAAAAAAAAAAAAAAAATTGTTTTCTTTTTTTTTTTCTTTCTTTTATTTATTTATTCGTCGACTTGCGACTAAGAGGATGGAACTAAGACTAACTTTTACATTTTTAATTTACTTATTCTACAGGTATTATTTGTTAATTAATTATTGCAGTGTTAGCATAAGTTTATTTTAAATGAAATTTGATTAACACACTTTTGTAAATAATTGTATACTCAGCTCCAGACAGTTTTAACTGGAAAAATAAAATAAAGTCAAACTAAAGAATGTCAAATTCACTTATGCTTACAGTGCAATAATTGTACATGTTTTATTGGCTAATTGTTTCCAAGAACTTATCAATTTTATCAGGGGTAGTATGATTATACGTAACTCACGCGCAGACGTTTTTCCATAGAATATCCGCAACATAAAATGCCATTGCATTTATATGTAAATGACTTATGCAAATCACCGTAATTGCGGTTTTATTAAGTTTTACTTGTTTGTTTTAATAGAGTTTGTCGAATTGTTTTTTATTTAGATTTGATGAAAATGATTTAAACGATATCATAATTTTAGAATTGGAAATAAACAAATAAGAATGATGTTTAACTTTTTTTCAATTTCAATGCCAAAATTAATAATATACATTTAATGGACAATTTGCTGAGTACGGGGGCTTTGATATGGAAATAGGTAGGTTAATATTTTTTTTCAGGAACATAAAAGCTTCAAATACTCCCAAAAAAGGGTTTTTCTAAAATTTTTACAAAGACATTTGGATTTCCCTTGACCTGAAATGGTGATATGGTCTTAAAACTTTGTAAGTATGACTTTCATAATAGTTTACTCTTAAAATGGTTTGATTTCTTAAAACAAGTTAAAAAATTCCATCAATCGGAACGAAATTGGAAGTTTTCATAAAAAAAAAACAGTAAAAAATAATAAGTTCGGCCGGGCGAACTTTTAATACCCTCCACCTTAGGGTAATGGAAACATTAGAAACAATCATGACCAACTAATAACAAATTTTAGACAAATTCGTGGGAAAATGTGGCAAAAATCATAAAAATATCAGAAAATACCGAATATCGGGAGGTACCGCTATATTGGGCTATACACTTTCGCCACACGAACTAGGACCCACTATGACCTACAAATACCAAATTTCAAGCAAATCCGTGAAAAAAATATGGCAAAAATCATCAAAATACCGAATACCGGGAGGTATATGGGGGTTATACCAAAGCCTGGACCCATACATACAATATTTCGCCACACGAACTAGGACCCATTATGACCTACATATAACAATTTCCAGACAAATCCGTGAAAAAATGTGGCAAAAATAATCAAAATACCGAATATCGGGAGGTACCGTTATATGGGTATTATATCAAAACGTGAACCGATATATCTCATTTTCAATACAAACCATCCTAGACATAATACCAATTATTCTGCTAAATTTTGACGCTCTAAGTCAAATAATGTGGCCTGTATCGTGAATTCAACAGACAGACAGACGGAGGACATCGTTAAATCGGATGAGAATTTTATGCTGATTATGAATATACATGCATTATGGGGTCTACGACGAATATTTATTGATGTTACAAACGGAATGACAAAGTTAATATACCCTCCTTTCCAAGGAGGGAATAAAAAATAGTAATAAATGAATTTATTAAAAATTATCTTAAAATCTAAAAATTAACGAATTTAGGGAGCTATTATTATACCCTCCACCCTTGTAACACCTCGAAATATACATTTTAGACCCCACAAAGTATATATATTCTTGATCAGCATTAAATTCTATGTCGATTTTGCGATGTCCGTCCGTCTGTCCGTCTAGCCCTCTGTGGAAATTACTCTAGCTTCCAAACGAATTGAAGTAGATTGATAAAATTTTACTCAAATGTATGTTATGTCTGCAGGACTTTTGGTATGAAAATGGGACATATAGGTCCACGTTACACAATATTCAATGGAATTCTTTCAAATTTGGTATTTGAAGTTGGTAATGGATACTTCAGCCTAAGACCGAAAATTGTCTGCGTAGGTCCACGTCTTCGTACAGCCCCCATATAACGGTACCACCCGACATTCGATATTTTGATGATTTTAGCTACATTATTCACCGAATTTTTTCATTCAAATTTCGCATTTGACTTTTGTAAAATTTTACGACAATATTTGCCTATGCAGGTCCACGTCGTCGTATAGACCCTAATATAACGGCTACATTCGGTATTTTTTAAGATTTTAACAGAATTTTTAACGGATTTTATTTTTTTGAAAATTGTCAAAATCGTTCCAAATGGAGGGAATTCAAAGATCGGCCCGGCTTTTCGACCAGATTTTTTATTTGTTTTTATTTTGTAGTGTATACCAAAAAATTGACCGGAATAGCCAATTTTCTGTCACAGGCTGAAGTACCCATTATGAAGTGTAAATACGTAATTTGAAATAATTCTGGTAACTAATGCCGATAAAATCAGCTTTACGAAGACCTGGACCTGTATAAACAATTTTCTGTCACAGGCTGTAGTAACCATTACGAAGTGTAAATACGAAATTTGAAATAATAACTGCTAATAATGTCGCAAAAATCATCAATCAATACCGAATAAAGGGTGGTACGTTTATATGGAGGCAATACCTTAACGTGGACTGATATGGCCCATTTTCAATACCAAAAGTCCTGCACAGCTTCGATTCGTTCAGAAGCTAGAGTGACTTCCACAGACGGACATATAGGCAGACGGTCGGTCATCCTTAAATCGAGATAGAATTTTATGCTGATCAAGAATACAGGATGAGATGAAAAAACTGCAACCAACTTCAGACTGCCGTCATTTCTAAGCTACTCGTCCGACAGCTGTTAAAATTATTCCAGTGACAGCTAATTATATTGTTTACAAGCGTACAAAAGCATTTTGATGAGAATTTTCTAGAAAAAAAGGTTATTAGTGATGGAATTATGTTTGGCTGGATAACCACAAGTGGCTATGGTTAGAGCACTCCAGCATTTTAATGTGAATAAATCTTTTGTGTCTCGTACCATCGCTCGTTACCTTGATACTGGTAGCGTAGCCCCACGTCAAGGAAGTGGACGGAAGAATACAGCAACATCAGCAAAAATGGTTCGAAAAGTAAAGAAGCGACTTGATCGAAACCCGCATCGCAGTGGCCAAAAAATGGCTCGTGAGCTGAACATATCGCAATATTCCATTCGCAAATATTAAAAAATGAGTTCGAGGTAAAGCCATTGAAATTTGTAAGAGAGCAAGAAATTACACCGCAACAGAAGGAAAATAGACTCAAAAGAGCTAAAGAGTTGCTTCGCTTGGCCGAAAGTGGTGAACTGCTGAATTTGTGTTCCTCCGATGAGAAAACATTTGTCGTCCAGCTGTTTGTAAACAAACAAAATGATCGTGTTTACTTGCCACAGAGGTCAGCTGAAAATGTGCACCTTCGGTTGACCACCAGAACTAAAGCTCTGGCCATGGTGATGGTATGGGCTGCCATAACAGCCGATGGTCGCTCTGCGCTTATATTATTCGACCGTGGCATCGGAATAAATGCATAATATTATTCCGAATATATTCTGGATGGTGTACGTAGAGGGTGTTCCTTGGGCACGCAAACATTTTGACCGCAGACCTTGGACAATCCAACAGGATTCAGCACCATCGCACTCAGCACGCTCCACCCTAGAAGGGTTACAAAATGAAGTTCCTCTCTTCATTTCCCGTACAAAGTGGCTACCAAAATCTCCGGATACCAATCCGTTGAGCTATTGTGTCTGGAGTATTTTAGAAAGCAAGGTTGGCACTAAAATATATAAAAGTGTCGATCACCTCAAGCAAGCGCTTCGCCGGGAATGGGCCAAAATATCGCAGACCAACATTCGTGCAGCGTGTGACGGTTTCATTGGCCGTTTGAAGGCCATATTTGGTGCCAAAGGTAACCAATTCGAACAAATCTAAACTTATTCTAAAATGTGATTCTATTTCCGACATTTTTTGCTTTCATTCAATAAAATTAACAAAAAAAATAAATAAATAAATAAATAAATAAATAAAATAAAATAAAATAAAAATTATGGCGTTTGACTTTGCTGCAGTTTTTTTATCTCGCCATATATATCGTATATTGGATTCTTCATCAATGTAAAGGTCAGAAGTGGCAGAAGTGGGTGTGTATTTGTAATTTCGCTGGAATTACATTTTGGCAAATGAAGTGAATTTTCAGAGCCATTTCTATAATTGAATGTGAAACAAGAAGAGTGATTCTTATATATGTAATTACTAGCTGGCCCGGTCCGCGTTGCCGGCTCGTAGTTTTTGTCTATTATGCATATTCGTCAAATCATAATTATTCACTGATATGACTGATATAAGTGTTCACGTACTTGTCGATTAAAAGTGTTTTGAAATACCTGTACCGATATTTAAGCCGTGGGATTCAATATTTATACCGTGGGCTTCAAATGTGTGGATGTGCTATACAAATCCATTAAAAAGTATATATCAAACTTATCCCCACGTAAGGGATCAAATTAATTTTTAGTATGGTAAAAATCGTAGCAAAATTTTCCAGTCAAATGAGCAGTAATTTGGAATTTATGATAATGTTGACATTTTTGTGTAAGATTTCCACCCCCCAAATACACATTTATTGGCAAATCCTTTGAAATATGGTAAAATCAGGAGGTACCTTTATAGAGGCACTACTCCGAAACATCGACCTACATTCCAAACACTCTTTTACCCCTAATAATCCAAGATGACAAATAGAGGCCAAAAAATATAGCAGAATAACATACCATGTCAAACTGAAAAAAAAAAAATTTCGCCTGATTTAAATAAGTAAAAATAGTTTTATCTACCTCATAATTGAGGGCAGAATGATTTGAGAATAGTCAAATATAATTACTATTTTACACCCATTACCGTAAGATGGGAATTAATTTTATTTGCCATTTAAATTGTAAGATGGAGACTCCATAAAGTCCATATTTTTCATCATAGTATACTTCAAGACGATTCAAAAAATATTCGGTCCCGTGCTACTTTTTTATATTTGTAATTTGTTCATGTTTCCACAATTTATTTCATATAGACTTGGGGATACTCCAATGTGGGGACTTTACTTAAATAAATTCCTATGTGGCAATCATCTGTATGATGGTTCCCTACCCCAGGGTAGCATAAATACAATTTTTTAACCAAATCAATAGATGAATGTGGTCAAGACCAATATGGGCCAAATAAGGGCCAAAAAATGAAAAAAGTGGCCAAGACCCCAAAAATAGGTTAAATCATACGATGGTTATATAAATATGAAATCGGTTTGTACCCTTATCCGTGAGTTATGATCAAAATCATGACCTGCAAAAGCGATTTAAGGTATCTTGAATGTTGGGGAAGAATTTCTGGAAGGATAGAAATCGTTTTCTTACTAAAAGTCCCATTCGCTCTACTATTTAGCATTTTTTGGTATTTTACTGATTGTACTCCCAAAGAATTTTGTATTTTGAGCTCTCATTGGACGGATTATTGTCACATGAAAGAAGTAGGTCCACGCTTTGAAATGAGCCAAATTAGGTTTTTCGGTCATTTTTGTTTGTTTAAATGTATTCGCAGCTTCCAGCTGAACCACGATGTAGGTTCTGGAGTTGAAAAGAAGAATAACAAATTGAAAAAATCTTCAACTTGTTGGCTGATTTTTTAGAGCAAGTGTTTAAAGATCCTTACAAAGTTTGTCAATAGAATGTACTATTATTTTAAAATTCGATTCCATTGAAATTTTTTTTCGATTTTTTTTCCCGATTTGAGAAATTTTCCAATGAGATTATTTATTTCGATATCATCTATTCCGTTTCGCCAACACATAATTCGGTACTACGCTTCCCTGTAACCCACATGTCAAGAAATCAAGTCAATTAAATAAATTGGTATTAATATTCGAATTCAAAAATAAAATATAAAAAACACTACAAATGTAAATTAGAAAAAAGCCAGTCAAAATAGAAAAAAATCATGCAAAATAAAACATTACTATTGTACATTTGAAAAGTCAAAATAAAAATGTTAATATATCACTATTTTTTGGATATTATCCTTTTCGGAGAGGAGACAACTCCGAATTTGTGTGAATCGTTAAAATCAGTCCAGCGGTTCTTAAGTTATAAGCGTAGTAACTAACACAACTTACATTTATATATATAGATTGCGACAAAGACTTATGACTATGTGGGTCTACCCGAGAGTGAGATAACTCTTCAAGTGATTATTCAAACTGGTCCAACTCGTAATATTTTTACCAAATGTGTATTGAGAGATAGACAATATCGGTCCACTCTTTATACCTCTATTAAGTTCACAAAATTCCAATTCCAACAAAATCTCTTATTGAGCGATGAGAGGAACCTATAAAGTGCAATTTTGCAAGACGTTTATCTTAATCGTTTATCTTTAGTCGTGTGGATTCTGAAAGAGTGGGCCAATATTGCCCATTTTCATTTCCCTGACGATATGACTAGTATTTCGGACACTTTCTTCAGTCAATATTAGATTTGTGTTTCATTTTACCAAATTTGAAACTTTTCTGATGAAGGATGATGCCCATCTCCAAACTTCATGAAGGAGTTGTAAAAGTACTCCTGTGTACCAAATTTTGACCACATGGGATGATTCCTTCGAAATTTATCTAGGGCGCCAATCGGCCGAAGTAACCGACGGGCATTTTTAGTAGATATAAAAAAGTTTTAAAACTACTCAATCGAGTGTTCGTGACCGACACTGGATAATTTCACACTAGAGTTCTTTCCAAAGGTCAAGGGGCTTAGTTTCGATCTCGGCCATTTTCGTATAAATTTCTAAAAAACTCCATAGACACCTGATGACATATCAGCCCTTGTCATTTTCGGGTGTCGGAAAATGAGGAAAATTCCTCAAGCTGTTTGAATGCTTAACTACGAAGCCCA
The DNA here is from genome assembly GCF_030504385.1 of Musca domestica. NCBI lineage: Eukaryota > Metazoa > Arthropoda > Insecta > Diptera > Muscidae > Musca > Musca domestica. Next base: position 19,769,235 of record NW_026712383.1, read on the forward strand.
TTCATTATCTTGATGAAGGAATTGCATGAAGAACCCTGGGTCCCATGGAGCTAAACTTGGAAGTGTTTAAAGTTAATAAAATGCTTAATTTCAAAATTTTCACCTTATTGACACCTTTTAACAGATCAACTTATATTTTGGCAATAACACTATTTTTTTTTTTTTTTTGCCAAAATCCAATGCCAATGACCCACCCACCCCACTTTTCCACCCAACAAATGCAAAGCTCGTGTCGGTGTAAATCCATTAAAAAATTTATTTCGCAGACAAGACAAATTACCCACAAAAACCCATTACACATGAGAAAGCTAGCAAGCAAGCAGTTCGGCAAGTAACCCTTCCACAGGTCAAAATACTTTCAACAGTGATTCCTATTTTTATGACTCCCTTTTTGCCACTTGGTCTCTCTCACATTTCAATATCTGTCACTTAATTTGACTTAACCATCTTTTTGTCAAGCAACACCTTTTTGTCCATGGCAATGGCATGGCTGGCCATGGAAGGGGAAATCGCGCAAGGAGCATCGGAGCCGGGTATTAAGGTTTACGACAAACACTTTGCTAGTTTGCATTTTTTACGTGTGATGTGGTTTTTGTTGTTGTTGCTATTCTTGTGCTTTTCTGCTACCAAATGTGGACAACATTTACAATTCACAGCTTTTTTTACGCTACTCTTCTTCTGCTTCGTCCTCGTCGTCGCCAGGACATAAATCAGTGCTTAACAACAACGCTGAGAATGGCGAGAACGACAACGACAAGTGAGGTGGCTGGCGGTCGTGGTGTTTGTACGTGCGGTGCCAACAAAATAAATGGAAATTTTATGTAAATTTTATTTAAAAGGACAGTTTCTACAACAACGCAGAGGAGGACAAGAACAACGGCAGCGTCGCCGCCGACAACAATTCAAATATGTTTTGTGCAACAGTAACAAACCGCCAACACCATAATCATCACGAAGCTCACAACTAGAAAGGGAACCAGCAACGGAGCTTAAAAAGGGTCGAACTTCAAGTGCACCAAGAATGCAGCCACAGCAAAACTCGTACGTAAGGAAGACAACAACAGCAGCAACAACAACAACGCAATTACATGACAACGTTTAGAGAAAATATTTGAGGAAATAAAATATTTCACAAGTGAATTTTAAAGAACTGAAAATAAAGTGCTGCGAAGCATGTTGTCCGCAAATGACATGTATTGCACTGCTGCGAGAGGGAGTTGCAGAATTGAAAATTCTACATAAATTTCACATGTATTTTGATTTTATTTTATTACTAGAATTTATTTTCAATCTTTTTTTGTCTCTTACAGATTGATTGCTGAAGGATGTTGTTGAAAGCGGGGGAATGATGGAAATGACAGCAGGAAATAAATATCAATATGTTTTTTTTAGATTTATTTTTAAAGAAAATAATGGAAAAATTGAATGGGTGATATAAAATAATAGGGGATAAAACAACAATTTAATATACGCCTTTACATACGCATAAACAGAGTCGATTTAGTTTTGTGCCCGCTATAACTTGTGATGGCAAAAATCGTGCCTCATTTTTACCACACCAACATATGTTTATCTATATGGAATTTTTATATCATACACCACACGGTGGTCAGGGTATTATGTCCTTAAGCTTAGAGAAGCAGGCGAAACAGAGCTATAGTTCCTTTTGATGATCTGCATAGAATAACATTGTCGAGTCGATTTATGCATGTTCGCCCGTCCGTCTGTCTACGTATTTTTGTAAGCAAAGTACAGGTCGCAGTTATTGTCATTTGATTGCCCCAAGGACGATCCCTATTGAAATCGGTGAAAATGGGTTCAAATTAAGATACAGGTCCCACATATATCCTCAACCGATTTCGGGTTAATTGTGCAAAAAATCAGTCCAAAAGACCTGAATTTTGATACATCCGACCGAATTTGGCCTAGAAGCAAATACATCGAATTCGGAGACAACCGGTTCAGAAATAGCTCTCACATATATGTTTCATCCGATTTGGAGTCCCTCAAACTCATAATATGTATTTGACAACAATGATATTTAGTACAAGATATCTTATAATGCTTGGAAATAACTTAGTCCTATTTTAATCGAGAACGGTTAAGATTTGGAAGTAGCTCCCATATATCCTTAAACCGATTTCAGGTTTATTGTGCAAATAATAGCTAATATCAGCCCAAATGGAGTGAATTTCGGGACGTACGTTTTCATTTTTTGCAACTCGGCTCTGACATATATATTTTTATACCCTACACCACAAGGTGGTCAGGGTATTATGTCTTTGTGCATTTGTTTGTAACAGGCAGAAGGAAACGAGATAGACCCATAGTTCCTTTTGATGATCTGCATAGAATCACATTCTGAGTCGATTTATGCATGTCCGTCCGTCCGTCTGTCCGTCTGTCCATGTATTTTTGTAAACAAAGTACAGGTCGCATTTATTGCCCGATCCAGATGAAATTTTGCAAAGATCTTTTGTTTGGCCCAAGGACGAACCCTATTGAAATTGGAGATAATCGGTCAAAATTTAGATATAGCTCCCATATATATTTTCGTCCGATTTGCCTTTTATTGTGCACCAAACGTGTAATATCAGCCCGAATTGTGTGGAATTTTGCATATACATCCATATTAGGCCTGAAAATATGTGTGACAAATTTGATCGAAATCGGTTCAGATATAGCTATAGCTCCCATATATATTGTTCATCCGATTTGTTATTTTTGTCCACCGCCACCGTAATATGCACTCTGCAACAACAGTATTTGGGGAAATGTATCAAATACAGCTCAGAAATACATGTGATAAATTTTATCGAGATCGGTTCAGATTTGGATATAGCTCCCATATATAACTTCGTCCGATTTACCTTTTATTGTGCACCAAACGTCTAATATTTGTCCAAATGGAATGAAATTTGGCGCTTACGACCGAATTGAGTCTAGAAGCTAGTATGTCAAATTTGGTGAAGATCGGTTCAGATATAGCTATAGCTTCCATATATATACTTCATCCGATTTGTTATATTTGTTACCCACAACCGTAATATGCACTCCGTAACAACGATATTCAGGGAAATATATCAAATACAGCTCAGAAATATCTTTGCCAAATTTTATCGAGATCGGTTCAGATTTGCATAAAGCTCCCATATATATCTTTATCCGATTTCAAACTTATTGTGCACCAAATGGGCAATACAATTCCAAATTAAAAATATACAAATGCTTCGGCATATTTAGTCCTTTGAACTTTAAATTATAATTATAATCATAGCGTGTATGACTGAATTCTCCCATAAAAACTTTTAATTGTTATGTGGAGCTCTACTAAATTAGCAAAGTGGTGTAGGGTATCATAAAGTCGGCCCCGCCCGACTTTAAGACTTTCTTTACTGGTTTAGAAATTATTTTTAAAGAAAAACAATTTAAAAACCAGCAAAGAAAGTCCTAAAGTCGGGCGGGGCCGATTTTATGATACCCTATGCCACTTTGCTAATTTAGTTGAGCTCCACTTAATAATTAAAGTTTTTATGGGAGAATTCAATCATACACGCTATGATTATAATTATAATTAAAAATTCAAAGGACTAAATATGCCGAAGCATTTGTATCTTTCGACTTGTATTGCCCATTTGGTGCAAAATTAATTTGAAATCAAAGATGTATATGGGAACTTTATCCAAATCTTAACCGATCTCGATAAAATTTGGCAAAGATATTTCTAAGCTGTATTTGATATATTTCCCTGAATATCGTTGTTACGGAGTGCATATTACGGCTGTAGGTAACAAATACAACAAATCGGATGAACAATATATATGGGAGCTATAGCTATATCTGAACCGATCTTCACCAAATTTGGCATACTACCTTCTAGACTAAATTCGGTCGTATGTGCCAAATTCCATCCCATTTGGGCAAATATTAGACGTTTGGTGCACAATAAAAGGTAAATCGGAAGAAGTTATATATGGGAGCTATATCCAAATCTGAACCGATCTCGATAAAATTTAGCAAAGGTATTTCTGATATATTTCCCCATTTGCATTTGATATATTTCCCCAAATACTGTTGTTACAGAGTGCATATTACGGCTGCGGAGGACAAAAATAACAAATCGGATGAACAATATATACGGGAGCTATAGCTATATCTGAACCGATTGGCATACTTATTTTCAGGCCTAATTTGGTTGTCTGTGCAAAATTCCATACTATTCGGGCTGATATTACACGTTTGGTGCACAATAAAATGCAAATCGGACGAAGATATATATGGGAGCTATATTTAAATTTTTACCGATTATCTCCAATTTCAATAGGGTCCGTCCTTGGGCCAAACAAATGATCTGTGCAAAATTTCATCTGGATCGGATAATAAATGCTACCTGTACTTTGTTTACAAAAATACATAAACAGACGGACGGACAGACGGACATGCATAAATCGACTCAGAATGTGATTCTATGCAGATCATCAAAAGGAAATATGGGTCTATCTCGTTTCCTTTCGCCTGTTACAAACAAATGCACAAAGACATAATACCCTGACCACCTTGTGGTGTAGGGTATAAAAAAAATTCTTGTAAATAATGTCGCTAAGATCATCAAGCTACCGAATATCGGGAGGTACCGTTAAATGGGGGCTATACGATGACGTGGACCTACGTGGTCCATTTTCTGTCTTAGGCTGTAGTATCCATTACGAACTTCAAATACCAAATTTGAAAGAATTCCGGTGAATAATGTCGCTAAAATCAACCGAATATCGGAGGTACCGTTATATGGGGGATATCCGAAGACGTGGACCTGCCCAAACAAATTTCTGTCATAGGATGTAGAATCCATTGCGAACTTCAAATGCGAAATTTGAAACAATTCCGGTAAATAATATCGGTGGGTACCGTTATGTGGGAGCTATACCAAAACGTGGACCTACCTGGCCCATTTCCAATACTAAGTCCTGCAGACATAACATACATTTCAGTAAAATTTTATCAATCTACTTCAATGCGTTTGGAAGCTAGAGTGATTTCCACAGACGGACGGACATCGCTAAATCTACATAGAATTTTATGCTGATCAAGAATATATATACTTTTTGGGGGTCTAAAATGTGTATTTCGAGGTGTTACAAACGGAATGGCAAACTTAATATAGGTTATAAAAATAGTGCGCAATACGATGTTAAATTGCTATCTTTCATGTCTAAAATTGACATCTAGTTTTACATCGTGCTTCAGCTGGAATATGCGGACACATTTAAACAAACAAATATGACCGACAAAGCGTTATGGGTCTCATTTCAAAACGTTGACCTACTTCTTTCATATCACAATAATCCGTCCAATTAGAACTCTAAATGCAAAATTCATTGGGACTGCAATCAGCGAAATACCGAATATAAAGGGTGCAAAAATAGTAGAGCTAATTGGACAGATAGTAAAAAACGCAAACATTTTAACCATACTTTTCATAATTATTTGGGCAAATGTTGGTGATTCGAGAAGAAACCATCCTTGCAAAAATTGATCACGTGTTGGTATAACCATTATTTTTTCATTTCTTGGCCCTTATATGGAATCATTATTTTTAAGGTAGCAGAAAACCTCTTCTCATAAAATTTTCAATTTTCGGAGTAGGGCCCATCTTGGTCTTGACCACATTCATCAATTGATTTGGATATAGCTCCCATATATATATTCATCCAATTTAACGGTTATTGCGCAATATATATATTTAATATCCGCCAGAATTGGGTGAATTTGTGGCGTAGGTTATAAAAATGTAATTTCCTCTATATGATTTGGCATATTCGTCAACGAATCAGCATCAACTTAAACGACATAGGTAGGCTTCTTTCATGTCCTAACCTCTAACTTCATGTGAACTAGTCCAGTTTTATATTTTGCGAACACCTTAACAAATAATATGCTTCTATTCTGGCCACAAATTTTTATTGGCTTTTTTTAAATATATATATTTTTTTTAATTTTGTCCTTTTCTACAAAAACTCCATTCTGATATGGCGAGTATTATCAAAAACCTTTTAGCCGTTCATGAGTAAAAAGCTATCTAACTAACTTCCCTTTCTTTTATATATACAAATTGTATATATTTATATACAAATTGTATATATATCATAGAATATTCCTCTGAATGTGATCTTTTCGTCTATTTGTGATTTTATAGGGGAAAATTAATTCCCAATACACAAGTATAAATATTATCAGAAGACCTTCCAAGCATCGGCCCAGCCCTAAATTATGCCCTTATTAAAAATTTCGCATCGATTGGTCTATAACTGCGACCAACTGCAAAATCAGATGACATCAAGAGACATGAGGATTTTTTTTTTTTTTTTTTTTTGTTTTTGTCCATACTTTGCGAACATCTCCCAAAAATAGACTTCCAATCGGATCCTGTCTGGACATACGAGCAAAATCATGAGAATCGGACCATATATGCAACTTGTAGCGTGATTACAAATTAACATCGACAGACGGCATCGAAAGTGATCATTGTGATCCGACAGCTGTTAAAATTATTCCAGTGACTCATTTTATTGTTTACAAGCCTACAAACGGATTTTGGTTAGAATTTTCCAGAAAAAAAGTTATTCGTGATGGAATTTAAGCGTGATATTGTGATTTATTTATATTTGGCTGGAAAACCAAAGAAGCTATGGTTAGAGCACTCCAGCATTTAAATGTGAATAAATCTTTTGTGTCTCGTACCATCGCTCGTTACCGTGATACTGGTAGCGTAGCCCGGCGTCAAGGAAGTGAACGGCAGAAAAGAGCAACATCAGCAGAAATGGTTCGAAAAGTAAAGAAGCGACTTGATCAAATCCCGCGTCAAGTGACCGAAAAATGGCTCGTGAGCTGAACATATCGCAATACTTTGTTCAGCAAATATTGAAAAATGAGAAATGAGCCATTGAAATTCAAAAAAGGTGCAAGAACTTACACAGCAACAGCTGTTTGTTAACAAACAAAATGATCGTGTTCACTTGCCAAAGAAGTCAGCTGATAATGTGCACCTTCGGTTGGCCACAAGAACTCAAGCGCCGGCCATGGTGATGGTGTGGGACGCCATAACAGCCGATGGTCGCTCTCCGCTCGTTTTAATCGACCATTGCATTAGAATAAATGCCGATTATTATTGCGAAAATATTCTGGAGGGTGTATCAATTTGGCCGCAGAACATTTTGGCCGCAGAACATTTTGGCCGCAGACCTCGGACATTCCAACAGGAATGATGGTACGAGACACAAAAGAGTTATTCACATTTCAATGCTGGAGTGCTCTAACGATAGGCGCTTGTGATTTGCCAGCCAAGTATAAAGAAATCACACTATTGCGCTTGAATTCCATCACGAATAACTTTTTTCCTGGAAAATTCTCACCAAAATGCTTTTGTACGCTCGAAAACAGTCACTGGAATAATTTTAACAGCTGTCGAACGAGTGTTTTAGAAATGACAGCAGTTGGAAGTTGGTTGCAGTTTTTTCATCTCACGCTGTGTGATTAGTATGGTGGAACCAATATTTTGAGGAATTTCAAACTTTTTGGACCAATAAAATTGCCAAGTTTTGTCTATAATTCTCACCTATTATTAAATCACCAAGGAATTTTTTCCACAATTTTTTTTCCAAAATCTTTTGGGGAAATTTTTCTTCGTTTGATCTGGTGGGGAATAACTGGAGAGTATCAGAAACATTCCGCTTATCTAAGAAAATTGTGAGTTACATACCTGCAGGACTTGCCATTTCCTTTCCCATTTCAAAAGCACTTAATATTGTAATGAGTTCATAATAGGAAACACTGAACAGTTATCGCAAAGCTTACGTAAGGGCCGAAAATTCTGTTCTTTCCTCTGTAGATACTTATAAATTTTCATCGAGCGTGAACTCTAATTTTTAAGTCTGAAGACGGTATATAGCTTTATAATGTAGAGATTGATTGATCGAAAATTTAGTATCTAAATTCCACTGTTTGGGTGAAAAGGCTTTACTAACATCCGCAGTTTCAAACGACAGGACGTAACAATAGGAAGAAATGATACTTAGATAATGATAATATTCCATATACATCATTTCAAAAGATAACTATACTACAAAGGTGCCGTGTCATAATCGCAACGGACATAATCCCAATTACAATTTTTTTTGGTCATAACCGTCGAAATGGAATGGGGATTATGTCCAGAAAAATTGGTCATAATCCCCAAAAAGTAGCGGAGACAGTACCCATAATAATGGGGATTTGTTCAAAACCATTACGGACATAAACCCCCATAATGGGGTATTTATACCTACCCTGCTAATCGTTTGGGATTATATTCAAAATGATTGCGGACATAAATCCTAATATGGGGTAGGTATTTAAGTCTGATTCGTGGGGGAAATACCCGGTTTATCGACATGAAAGTTTGGATATAAAATCGGAGTTTTATCCAGTTCTCCAAAAAATAGTCATATTATGACCTGACCTACAAGAATTATTAACACACATTGGAAAGGCAAGAGCATAGGCCATAACGTAGTATGTAGATCTTAATACTCCATAATGGGTCCTTTTTCGACTTTAAAGTGGTTTTTCAAAACGTTCGGGTACAAAATTAAGAATTTCTTTGTATTGCTTTGTTACCGGTTCAAACAATAGTTTTGTGGAACCGGATAAAACCTGAATTTTGTATTCCCCCCACGGAAAAATTGAATTACAACAACCTGGTTAAAAATACCTACTTGTGATAAAATATTCAGGTCCATCCGAGTTTATCCTCTATACTCAACTTAAGTCCTGTTTTCTTTCTATAAGATTTTGGATATAATCCCCACAGCAAACGTTCATACGCTCCATGGAGATTATATCCATTTTGTCCCCTATATTATGGGGATTATGACAAAAAATGGACATAATTCCATTACTGCAATAGGAATTATGTCCGACAACCTCCTACAAACATTGCAAACGTTTTTATACCCTACACCACAAGGTAGTCAGGGTATTATGTCTTTGTGCATTTGTTTGTAACAGGCAAAAGAAAACGAGATAGACCCATAAATCCTTTCGATGATCTGCATAGAATCAATTTCTGAGTTGATTTAAGCATGTCAGTCCGTCCGTCTGTTCATGTATTCTTGTGAACAAAATGCAGGTCGCACTTATTATCCGATTGAGATGAAATTTTGCAAACAACATTTGTTTGGCCCAAGGACGAACCCAATTGAAATTGGAGATAATCGGTAAAAATTTATATATAGCTCCCATATATATCTTCGTCCGCTTTGCCTTTTATTGCGCACCAAACGTGTAATATCAGCCCGAATAGTATGGAATTTTGCACATAATACCAAATTAGGCCTTAAAATAAGTATGCCAAATTTGATCGAAATTGGTTCAGATATAGCTATAGCTCCCATATATATTGTTCATCCAATTTGCTATTTTTGTCCTCCGCAGCCGTAATATGCACTCTGTAACAACAATATTTGGGGAAATATATCAAATGCAGCTCAGAAATACCTTTGCTAAATTAGCTCCCATATATAACTTCATCCGATTTACCTTTTATTGTACACCAAACGTCTAGCATTTGCCCAAATGGGATGAAATATGGCACATACGACCGAATTGAGAAGGTAGTATGCCAAATTTGGTAAATATCGGTTCAGATATACTTATAGCTCCCATATATATTGTTCATCCAATATATTGTATTTGTTACCCACAGCCGTAATATGCACTCCGTAACAACGATATTCAGGGAAATATATCAAATACAGCTCAGAAATATCTTTGCTAAATTTTATCGAGATCGGTTCAGATTTGGATATAGCTCCCATATACATCTTTATCTGATTTCAAATTAATTTTGCACCAAATGGGCAATACAAGTCCGACTTTAAAAGATACAAATGCTTCGGCATATTTAGTCCTTTGAACTTTAAATTATAATTATAATCATAGCGTGTGTGATTGAATTCTCCCATAAAAACTTCTAATTGTTATGTGGAGCTCAACTAAATTAGAAAAGTGGTGTAGGGTATCATAAAATCGGCCACGCCCGACTTTAGGACTATCTTTACTGGTTAATTTTTAAGCTATTTTTTATTATTCTCTGAAAAAGTAAGTGAATCCAATAATTCTATCTCTACTTTTGCACACTGTCTTCATTCATTTACGAGTAAAGAATTCTCACAATGGTTCAATGATCATCGAATGGAGCTACTGCCAAAAGCCCCACATTTACAAAACCTTCATATGTTAAAAATACCATAAAAAGGTATTCCCCTTAAAAAAACTGTTGCCATTTTGGAGCCATGTAACCCTTTGGAAAACCTCTAAACCGCCAACCAAACAATCCCTTATTAGCTGGGAGGTGATAATTAGCTTTTCATGAGGCCAATAAATGCTTGGAATTTTGTTGAATTTTCAACATCATTCCTGCCTCAAATACCTTCTGTTATCCCCGCGGCAAATGTGTTTTCTATTCTAAAAGCTAGAAAACTCGCACTTTTGACTTTTACTGCTTGCCAAAAAAAAAAAAATATCAAACAAAAAAACGGAACAGAACCATTTTTTCTCTTGCTAACATCACAACCGCCAACGCCGCCATTCATTACAAATTTAGAACGAATGTACCATTATTTTACCGCAGCGTATGTAAAGCACACACAGAGAGACTTTGGCTAATGCCCATTCCCATGTGAAAAACCTAAAATTGCACCCGCGTTCCATGAGAAATGTTTACTTTACTGGTGAATGGTTGGGCGGCTGGTTGGTCGGTTACTGGGCTCCTCGTTGTACTGCTGTCAGTCATTGTTTTTGTTTTCGTGTATTTCTCGTTGTTGTTGTTGCGTTTTCTCGGGAAATGAGCGGAGTTGGTTTTGGCTTTGCTGTGCAAATGCTAGGTAAAACTTTTAATAAAATTGTTATGCAAAGTAACGTCTTTTCCGTACAGGAAAAAAAATCCTTTAGCATATGTAATGCTTTCGAGCAGCGCCTTTTCATACATTTTTTAAACACACATGCTAACATTTTAAAACTACCTGAGTTGCAGCGTTTGCAACGAGGGATGGGAGGAGAATAATTTTTATTTTCAATTAATGGCAAGTTAAATTTTTGCAAAATTTTAAGTTTTTATCAGTACCCAAGTATGCAAAACCTTAAGTACCATTTTGAACTACTCGTACATTATGATATAAATTTACAAAGCCACCTGTCTATTTCCACCATACAAATCAGCAGCGATACTTATATCAACTTTAAGAAAAAAAGTTCAGTGCCCGGACATAATCCCCGTTGCAATTATGGGGATTATTTCCGCCTATTTTTTGTCATAACCCCCTAATAAAGTGGGGATTATATCCGCTTCAACAACTGACTGATTATTATATCCGAAAAATATTCCGACATAATCCCCAGAAAGAAAGCAAGGCTTAAGCTAAGATAAGGGACTATGCTCGGATTGACTTGAAATATTTATCACAGGCAGGCACTTTTTACCTATTTTACTTTTTCGTTGGGGAAATACACTTTTAACCGATTATTCGACCCAAATGTTCGAATACAAAATCCGGGTCTACCATGCTGATATGTACAAAATAGGTATCATTTGATAGCTTATGGAAAAACCTATGAAGGTATTGACTTTAAAATAGTTATAAAGTTTAGAAAACTGTGAATCGCGTAGCCGGTGTTAGACATACCCCACAGGAAACCTATTGCAAGCCTCAGAAGAATTTCAAGCCCCTACTGAAGTCAGGCTTTTGATTTTTTATACCCTCCATCATAGTATGGAGGGTATATTAAGATTGTCATTCCTTATACCCTCCACCAAAGTATGGAGGGTATATTAAGTTGTCATTCCGTTTGTAACACCTCGAAATATACATTTAGACCCCACAAAGTACATATATTCTTGATCAGCATAAAATTCTATGTCGATCTAGCAATGTCCGGCCGTCTGTGGAAATCACTATAGCTTCCGAATGAAATGAAGTAGGTTGATAAAATTTTACTCAAATGTGTATTATGTCTGCAGGACTTTTGGTATTGAAAATGGGACATGTAGGTCCACGTCTTCATATAGCCCCCATATAATGGATGATTTAAGCGACATTATTTACCGGACATTATAACCGGAATTTTGTATTTGAAGTTCGCAATGCATAATACAGCCTATGCCAGAAAATTATCTGTGTAAGTCAATGTTTTATAACCCCCATGGTACCTGCCTAGATTCGGTATTTTGATGATTTTAGCAACATTAAAAACAGATTATTTCATGTCTCGCATTGGAATATTTTAATAACTTGTGACAAAAGTTGCCTATGCAGGTCGTCGTCCCCATATAGACTCTAATATATGGCTACATTCGGTATTTTTAAGATTTTAACAGAATTTTTAACGGATTTTTTTATACCCTACACCACAAGGTGGTCAGGGTATTATGTCTTTGTGCATTTGTTTGTAACAGGCAAAAGGAAACGAGATAGACCCATAGTTCCTTTTGATGATCTGCATACAATCACTTTCTGAGTTGATTTATGCATGTCAGTCCGTCCGTCCGTCTGTCCATGTATTCTTGTGAACAAAATGCAGGTGGCATTTATTATCCGATTGAGATGAAATTTTCCAAACAACATTTGTTTGGCCCAAGGACGAACCCTATTGAAAGTGGAGATAATCGGTAAAAATTTAGATATAGCTCCAATATATATCTTCGTCAGTTTTGCCTTTTATTGTCCACCAAACGTGTAACATCAGCCCAAATAATATGGAATTTTGCACGTACAACCAAATTAGGCCTGAAAATAAGTATTCCAAATTTTATCGAAATCGGTTCAGATATAGCTATAGCTCCCATATATATTGTTCATCCGATTTGTTATTTTTGTCCTCCGACCAACAATATTTGGGGAAATATATCAAATACAATTCAGAAATACCTTTGCTAAATTTTATCGAGTTTAGTTCAGATTTGGATATAGCTCCATATAGATCGGTTCAAATATAGCTATAGCTCCCATATATACTGTTCATCCGATTTGTTGTATTTGTTACCCACAGCCGTAATATGCACTCCGTAACAACCATATTCAGGTAAATATTTGAAATACAGCTCAGAAATATCTTTGCCAAATTTTATCGAGATCGGTTCAGATTTAGATATGACTCCCATATATGTCTTTATCTGATTTCAAATTAATTTTGCACCAAATGGGCAATAGAAGTCCGAATTTAACAGATATAAATGCTTCAGCATATTTAGTCCTTTGAATTTTAAATTATAATTATAATCATAGGGTGTATGATTGAATTCTCCCATAAAAACTTTTAATTGTTATGTGGAGCTCAACTAAATTAGCAAAGTGGTGAAGGGTATCATAAAATTGGCCCTGCCCGACTTTAGGACTTTCTCTACTGGTCTTTTTTTTTGAAAATTGCCAAATTTGTACCAACTGGTGAAGGGTAATTAAAGTTCGGCCCGGCCGAACGTACAGTTTTTTTACTTGTTACAACTAATATCTTCGTAACTCCTATAAGAAATATCAGTACATTTGGCACCATTTTGGACAGGCAGGAGTTTATGCTATTGAAAAATGAGCTTGGGGTAAAGCCACTGAAATTCCAACTTACACCGCAACAGAACGAAAATAGACTCAAAAGAGCAAATGAGTTGCTTCGCTTGGCCGAAAGTGGTGAACTGCAGAATTTGGCTTTCGCTGTCCAGCAGTCTGTAAAAGAAAACAAAATGATCGTGTTTACTTTCCAAAGAGGTCAGCTGAAAATGTTCACCTTCGGTTGGCCACCAGAACTCAAGCGGCGGCCATGGTGATGGTGTGGGCCGCCATAACAGCCGATGGTCGCTTTCCGCTCGTATCAGAAAAATCGCGAAAATATTCTGAGGGTGTATAAAGTCAATGGGAACGCAAACGTGCAGACCTTGGACATTCCAACAGGACTCAACACCATCGCACTCAGCACCCGCCACCCAAGAATGCTTACAAAATGAGGTTCCTCGCTTCATTTCCAGCGCACAATGGCCACCAAAATCCACGAATACCAATTCGTTGGACTATTGTGCCTGGAGTATTTTGGAAAGCAAGGTTGGCACTGAAAAATACCGCCGCAATCAAGCGCTTCGCCGGGTATGGGCCAAAATACCGCAGAGCAACATTCGGGCAGCAAACAAATCTAAACTTATCCTCAAATTTGATGCTATTTCCGACTTTTTTTGCTTTCATTCAATAAAATTTAGTCTTTGTTGTTATTTTTATCTCACCCTGTAGTACCGTACATGTGAAACCTACATTTTCAAAAGTTCCTGCGGCCAATATTGATCCTCAACTCAAATATCAGAAATCTAGTTTTTGTTCGTTCAATAAATACAATGAGACCGCAGTTTTCGTACATTTGAAGTACGAATTCCAAAAAATATTTTCATACTTCGTTCCTACACAGTAACCGTTACCGACGATCCAAACCATATTTGATTTAGTAAATGTGATTCCCTTATCTGTAAAAGTTTCAAGAAGACTTTATTTTTGCATCCCTCACACACCAACAGTGACCAGAAGAAAGAGGGAAGTTTTGGGAAATTTTAGTACCTGCGAAGTAAGAAGTTCCAATATTCTTTCTTGTTTGAACCTCCAAAAATTTCTTCCTTTCTCGATTTTGTATATTTTAATACTTTTTGTAGCCTTTCAGCATGAATTTAAAGATAACTGCCTTGATCTCGACAGGGTGTGGCTATGTAAATTGACACCTAATTATTATACTCTCAGCCATATGGCTACATAGGGTATATATAATAAGATATGGAAAGGATCGTCCAATTTTGCTTTAGCTTTGCAAATCCTGATATTTGTATCAGTGCCACGTCAAGTTCGAAAATGGAAATGGAAATAGAAATCGTACCAATCCATGTAGTACCTTCCACACAAGGGGCAAAATTTTTAGTTTTAATTATAACTCCAATAAAATGTGAAATTGGAGTCCCATTGTCTTCGAATTTTTCACATTCCGATATTTTGAAGATGGGAAATATCAGTGCACTCCTACTGGTCCCTCCCCCAGGTCCAAAATTTTGAATATCCATGAAGATCATAAAACGCAAAATTGACATCCGGTTCCATCTCAATATTTCCATCAACACAAGATATGTTATAAAGATAGTAAAGACCATTTCTTCTGGTGGCTCCCCCACATAGGGTTCAAGATTATAAAAAACAAAACGATGAAAGAAAGCGAAGGAGCATCCAACCCTATCAAGTTTCACGCATACAAAGATTTTTGCCAACACTTGATATGTTGTGAAGATGACATATATGTGCGAAATCCTTCTGGTTTCTCACCCACAAAGGGTTACAATTTCTAATACTTTTATCTGTCATTTTCCGAAACAAATCAACGATTCTTTACAAAAAATATTATCACATATCTCATAAAAAGTGGAGGAGGTTACCAATATAGTCCAAACCTGAGACGTCGCAATATTTATAATCTACTCCATAGACGGTCAACAATTTGAATAATCATCAGAGAAGTCAAAACATATTTAATAATCGAACACTGTCTGAGTGTATACATCGGTCGGCGAAAACGACTGATACTTTATAACATGTTTAATTTAATTATTTTTTTTTTTAACTACCAGAATGACCCTGTGGATTCCCAGTAAAATCCCAATTTTCACAAAGCCAATCTCTCCTGGTCCTTTCATTTCTGTGGTCAACTATCCCGCACTCGCTGAAGAATAATTAAACCCCCATATTTCGTTGACCTCTTTTCTAAGTCGTCGCAAAAATATGTTGACTATTTTACATTTGGTTATTGTGTATGTCTGCATTGTGTATGTCTGTAACCACGTGTGTACCTCTTAACATACCACAATTCAGAATTACAAAGTAAAAATGCATTATGCTTGCATGGTTCCATAGAATCTCCCAGTCGTGGTAACATAGTTTGGTATTCGACAAAACTGTTACAAGTTTGCTTTTTCTTTTTGTACGAAGATGTGTATGTGTACGTTGTATTTTATACAACATGTTTTTTTGTGTGTGTTACTATTCCCATAATGTCGATTTCCCCATTGTACAACAACTACAGCAAAAAACATTTCCACTACTCCGCTCGCTGGCATTCATTCTACGTTTGAATATAACTTATAAAAGTTACATTTTCATAGAATCCGCTGTTGCAAAATAGAACAACAAATTAAATGCAGACTCTTTTTAAACAAAAAACCCAAAAAACAAAAAAACTATAATAAAACACAAATGTTGTAGGCAACAATAATGCAGAACTATTGTACATCAGGATTTGCCATGTGTAAGGATTCCCCATTGCTGTGACAAAGAAATAATTTTTAATTGAAAACAGGTTGGAAAATTTTATTTTGTTTTTCCGAAGTTTTATTTTGCCTTCAAAAGGGGTCGGGGATTAAATAGCATAAAATTGTTTTTAAATTCTTACATACAAATATGGAATTTAAATGAATAGTTCCAATAATAATAATTGCATTTGATTTAAATAATAGATTATTTAATTTTTATTGGCAGGACTAGTATTTAAATATTAAATGTGTCTTATTGAAATAACGCTATTAGACACGAGTCTCCTTTGGACGAAATCCGGTTCACGCCATTTGGAGTCATGTTTCTATAATATTTTAATATTTCTTATAATATTTCTACAATATTTAAATATTGGTTTCCCTATCACGCCGAGCTGAGTCGATCTGGCTATGTATGTCCATCCTTACATCTATACGTCTGTCCATGTTAATTTGTAATCAAGCTAAAGGTCGCAATTATGGCCCGAACTTCACAAAATTTAGAATGAAGGTGAGGTTAGAGCCAGAGTAGAACCCTATTGTTTTTGAAGATGATCGCACGATGTTTAGGGATTGAAATGGACCAAAACAGAACATTTTCCTGATTTTGCAGTTGCTCTATAGGCCACAATTATGAACCAATTTACGCGAAAATTTACATGGAGATAGAGTTTAGGAGTGAGCAGAAACCTACTAATTTGAGCGGCCATCAGACAATATTTAGCGGGTAGAATAGACCCTAACTTTTATGTAAAAAAAAATAGGAAAATGTCCACTAATCCGCAAATATTTTCAATCCCAGCCAAACATTAAAATATCACTTACAATAAAAGATCATTTCTGACTATTACAGCGATGCCAGTAGCCAAGAAATCGGATATATAGGAAATAGGTGTAAAAGAATTGATCTTATTTATTCTGCTTGTAAATCAAGAACCGCTGAGCCTATTTTCACAATTCCCATCAATTCTGAATGGTCTTTTGCTGAAAACCATAAAATCGCGAAAATTATACCAAAAAAACGGAATATCCTTTGTCGATTTTTTTTAAGTTTTTTCATATTTTTTATTGCATGCGATTTTTTAAATTTGACTTACAATTTTGAATTGTAAATTTACACCCCCCAACACTATGTTTTGAGGGTATTATATGTGTATAGTTTCAAAGCCATTTTCATAACTTATTTGATTTAAACTTTCCCCACAGGCTTTTTCATCCCTGCGTTACATGTTGTACACTACACTTTTTATACGTCTTTGTTTACTTCGTAGACAAAGACAAATGTAGTAACAAAATGTAACGAATAGCTTTTATAACCCCGCTTTGCGACATCTTAGCTTTTTTTAATTAGCTAAGATTACTCGCTCGTTGGTTTACAACCGAAAAGCATCAAACCCTGTAATCAAGGTAAATTAAATTGTTTAACTAACAATTTTAAATAAAATATCAGTCCACGACTGTTTTGAAATAAAATATTAATAATCTTTTGTTTTATTTATTTTCTTTCAATTTGCAACGCAAACATTGGTCCAATCGAGCCGGATTATTTTCATCGAAAATTAACCCGTCTCCTTTCTCTCCTTTTACTAAATAAATTCATATCACCAACACAGGTATGTACACATCTTTATTTATTTTACAAATAAAAAGTGTTGTACATTGATTCCGTGTTGTGAAAATTAATTAAAAAGCCGTCGGTCGTTTTACAGCGCGTCCGTCCGTCCATTTGCCGTCGGTAAATTTCATTTCATAAACAATAAGTGTCGAATCCGTCATTCAAAATGTTTGTTTACAACAAATATACATAAACACAATCACAGAGAATTTTGTTTAATTTCATTTTAACTCCATTTTATTCAATTTTCGCGCATTTCTTCTATTTTTTCATTGTTGATCTCTTGATATTTTGGTGTTTTGCTTTTTCATTTATTTCTTCTTCTTTCTTCAAAACACCAAAATCATCACAACAACAATTACCATATGTGAGAGTAATTGTCATCTCTGCTGATTGTTGCCACCTTGTGACATATTTGACACTTACATATAAGTAACATATGATCATATTTATTGGGGGTGTTCACACTTCCTAATATTATCCAACAAATTGATCGAAATATTTTAGTGCCATTTTCGGATATTTTTTGTGTTGAATCCTTCGGATATCAACTAAAATTAAATTTTATTTGTGTTTTCGACACTGTGCACCCTATATTCGGTCTTATTTATTAAAATATTATTATTTTTATATAAATAAAATATAATATATTATATATTTAATCAAAAATTAATTTTTTTTTATAAAATATTTTTGATTTAATTTTTTTGTTGTTGTCCGCTACCGATTGAAAACGTGCATCTTACAGTCCGTGCACCCTACATTCGGTTTTATTGAAATTTTTAATATTTTTTCAAATTGTTGATTTTTTATTAAAAATTTTTGATATTTTCTCGTTGGCAATTGTTATCATCGACACTTTGCCATAGTTTGCAGGTATTATACGATACACTGTAAACATTTTACGAAATTTGGAATACACTGAGAGAAAATTTGAGTTAATATTTAATTATTTTC
Source organism: Musca domestica (assembly GCF_030504385.1). Classification (NCBI taxonomy): domain Eukaryota; kingdom Metazoa; phylum Arthropoda; class Insecta; order Diptera; family Muscidae; genus Musca; species Musca domestica. Next base: position 19,788,155 of record NW_026712383.1, read on the forward strand.
TTAAAATTTCTATATATTTGTGGTTTAATCACGTTAAACCTCAATATTTTTGCCGTATCTACGATACTTTATTACGATTAGTCAACGACTAATTATAAAATCAGTGTATTTCTAATAAAACACATTAATTTTCTTGAAGCATTACGTGCTTTAAGTACATTTTATTAATATTTTTGTGAAAAACTAATTTTTTTTGTGGATTTTCACACAAATTATTCGACATTACGTGTCACTTTATAGAAATTAAAGCCTTTATTGCAAATTTTTCTATATTTTTATATTTCTGCTGTATTTTTGGTACATATTTTTAAAGATTTTCATAGTACAAATTGTTTTTCAAACAATTCTTTGAAAATTCTTGGTGTTTTTGCTACTTTTCCTGCAGTTTTCTTAAACAAAATACAGTTTTCCACGAAAACTTTAGACATTTTTCTAATTTTTTTTCTGAATTACGTTCATTTATTTGAAATAAAATGCCACTCACGCCTCTAGATTTGTTCATCCGAGCTACTGATGCTTTGGTTAAATTTGATGCCAACTTCAGTTCCCAACGGGACGATGAGCTCGATGTCTATATTTTAGAATTACAGGGAGCTGAGGTCAGAACGTTATGGGAAAAGGTGAAAACCGTTTTTGACAAGTGTCTTAATTATTTTGCAGAAGAAGACAGTTCAGGTGAGGACATCACTGCCGCTGACACTAAATACGATGTCGCATTTAGATGTTATCTAAAAGTATTAGCTTCCATAAATAGGAAGTTAGATGAACTTCGGGCTCCGCCTAAGTCATCGATGGCGACATCGTCTCCTCAGGCTAGCGTAGGTAATAGGACTATATCTCGTTCCGAGATTAACACAGTCAATCAGCCTACACCTCGTTCCGAGGATAGAGCTTCGATTTTGGAGGATTCGCCTCATTCGCCAATATCTTTTAACTCATCACTCACATCCTGTGGTGGTAATAATTCTGGTCATAGGTTGAATTTACCGCCTTGTGACATAGAAATATTTAATGGCGACTTTCTTTCCTGGCCTACATTTAGAGACTTATTCTCGGCAGTGTATATTAACAATACTGGCATAAGTGACATTGAGCGTCTATGTCATTTAAACAATAAGACCAGTGGCGATGCCCATGAGATAGTGGCTAAGTTTTCACTTACCCACAAATACTTTGGTCTTGCGTGGAAAGCTCTAAAACAAACGTATGACAATCCACGTATTTTGGTGAACCACCAACTTAAACTTTTATTTGACCTGGCAGTATTAGACAGTGAGACAAGTTTAGGTTTAAAGAAATTGCAAAGAGGCATAAATGGGTGCATTTCGGCCATGTTAAACTATGATATGCCAACTGAAGGCTGGGACCCTATTCTAGTGTTCACATGTCTTCAAAGGCTTCCCAAAAATAGTGTCACACTTTGGGAACAAAGTATCAAAAATAAATCAGCTTTGTCTTCCTGGGAAGATTTGGATAAGTTTCTTACAGAACGCATCCAAACTCTTACCTGCCTTCGTGACATTAGAGGTATTGACAACGTCAAACCTCAAAGTAGTAAAAAAGTTCGTACACATTTCACGAATGCTGGCACGAACCGATCCCCTAATTTCACACCTCGTAATTCACCTTCTACATCTAGGCCATCCCGAGCACCCTCAAATAAAACATGCATTTTATGTCCACGACAAATGCATCATATCAGAGCATGCCAAAAATTTTTAAAACTTTCAGTTCCTGAAAGAATTAACACTATTAGGCGACATAATTGTTGTTTAAATTGTCTGTCACCTAAACATTTAGTCAACCACTGCAGTAGTCCATACAATTGTAGTAAATGTAATAAAAGACATCACACTCTATTACATAGAGATCATTCCACGTCTTCGACTGCAGCAACTTCTGAAGTTAGGAACGTAGCTTCTTCTGATCAACCCTCCACTTCTTCCGGTCTATCTTCCAGCTCTGCTAATAGACAGGTATTTCATACCGCTCAAAGTCGAAATGTTCTATTAGGCACGGCAATGGTGAACATCGTTCACCAGGGTACCACGTACCCTGCCAGAGCATTAATTGACCCTGCTTCAGAAGCTTCTTTTATTACAGATCGTTTACAGCATATACTAGGCATCGCCTCCACTACCACTGTTGCTACAATTTCTGGCATTAATCAGGCAGTTTCGACTACGTCGCGCAAGTTGTGTTCAATTTGTATAAGTTCTCCATTGGATGCTTCGCTTTCAATGGAAACGACTGCCCTGATTTTACCTTCTATCTCTGGCAATCTGCCTTCGTTTTCTGTCAATAGCGACTTCGTTTCTCGTTTGCCAAATCTACGTTTGGCTGATCCAAATTTGTTTAACAGTCTCCCTGTTGATCTTTTGCTGGGAGCAGATCTTTATTCGAAGATTCTGCTACAGGGAATTCACACTAATATATTAGGCTCCTTAATAGCACAAAATACGGTCTTTGGTTGGATCCTCACTGGTTCAATTCCACCCCAACATCTATCTGTGTTTTCCGTTAAAGTCAGTATATCTGACGAAGAAAACCTTAACAAGGTTCTTCTTCGTTTTTGGGAACTGGAGGAAGTTCCTAAACGTCCAATTTTGTCGCCCTCAGACCAGTTTTGTGAGGCAAATTATAAACGTACCACACGTCGAGATTCAGAGGGCAGGTACGTGGTCAGCCTTCCCCTCAAGACAGAGTTAGTTGGACAGGCAGACTTAGGATTTTCCCGAAATAATTGTTTACGACAATTTCTTCGGAATGAGGCATCTCTTCTTCGAAAGCCACAAATCAAGGCAGTCTACGACCAAGTGGTCAATGAATATTTAGATTTGGACCATATGAGGCCAGTAGTTGCCGCGTCAACAAACTCTACGGTTTGTTACCTCCCCCACCATCCAGTAATAAATCCCGACAAGCAGACTACCAAGCTTCGAGTGGTTTTCAACGCTTCGAATAAAACTTCCAACGGGAAAAGTCTTAATGATATTTTACATTTGGGTCCCACTGTGCAATTAGACTTAGTATTCCTCATTCTAAGGTGGAGATTATTTAAATTTGTATATAACTGCGACATCACACAGATGTATCGCCAAATTCGTGTCGATCCGGCACATATTCCACTACAGAGAATACTCTTCCGGGATTCTCTTCAAAAACCTGTTCAGGATTTTGAGTTGCAGACGGTGACATTCGGCGTAAACTGCGCCCCCTATTTAGCCATACGGACGCTTTTACAGTTAGCTGACGATACTGACGATGAATATCCTCTCGCTGCACACATACTACGTAGGTGCATGTACGTCGACGACGTGCTAACAGGATATCATGACTTGCGTACAGCTTTAAATTCTCGCGATCAATTAAGATCTGCTCTTTCGTCCGCTAAATTTGAGTTGAGGAAGTGGACAGCAAATGACCGTGCTATTTTGCAAAATCTTCCTACGGAAGATTTAATAGACGCCAAAGTTCTTTCTTTTGTGGAAGCTAGCAGTTCCAAGCCGTTAGGTATACGTTGGAATGCTCAGCTTGATTTGTTTTATTTTAGTGTGAATGCTCTTCCCACAAAAGCCCACTATACAAAACGAGAAACTTTGTCCGCTATTGCCAAACTGTTCGATCCTTTAGGTTGGTTAGGCCCCGTAATTGTGACAGCTAAAATAGTTATGCAGAAGATCTTGACAGATAAAATCGGCTGGGATGATGCACTTCTGTCCACGACAGAACGTGATTGGCAAAATTTTGTGGATTGCTACCAGGATGTGAATTCCATTCAAGTTCCTCGGTGGGTCCATTATACGCCAAGTTGTTCCGCCGAACTTCATGTCTTTTCTGATGCCTCAGAAAAGGCATACGCGGGGGTGATATATATTCGGATTATAACGCCGAATAAAGACATTTATACTCACCTCCTGACCTGCAAAACTAAGGTAGCCCCCCTAAAGACAATTTCCTTACCACGGTTGGAACTTTGCGGAGCCGTTTTGGCCTCCAAATTATTAAAAAAATATTATAGATGAAATTGACATTTCATTTCAAAAAATTTATTGTTGGACTGATTCTACGATCGTCCTCTCCTGGCTCAACAAAAGTCCATCTACGTGGACGACATTTGTTGCCAACCGTGTTAGCAAAATTCAGGAGATAACAGACGTAGGTAATTGGCATCACGTGCGCTCTGAAGATAATCCCGCTGACTTAGGCAGCCGGGGGGTTTCGCCTTCCGAGCTTGCCTCCTCTAATCTTTGGTGGTATGGACCACAGTGGCTACGCCAAAATAGTTCTCATTGGAATTTATCCAATTTTCCTCTGCTTGACACCGAAATTGAAATGCGTGCTGTCAAGACTCATGCCTCTTTCTTCAGTGATTATTGTGACCCCTTAGAAGATTTCTCTTCGTTAGATAGGGCTCTTCGAGTCCTCTCGTATGTTTTTAGATTTTTCCATCGGACTCATCCTGCTCATAGAGGTCGACACATTTACAATGAGAAGGCCCTTACTAGTACAGAGATAAAAGCGGTTAGATTACGTCTGGCTGTTTTATCTCAAAAAGTCCACTTAGCAGATGAGTACCAGTCTTTGTCAGATAAGGTTCCCTTAAATGCAAAGAGTTCTCTTTTACCCTTAAATCCATTTCTGGATGAATTCGGGGTAATTAGGCTTAATGGACGCTTGTCGCAATCACCTACTCTGTCTTATACAGAAAGGCATCCCATTATTCTGCCTCGCCAAAGTCGTTTCATGCACTTACTACTTCAATTCATACATGTTCTTTCCATCCACGGTGGAAATCAACTGATGTTACGCATCATTAGAATTGAATATTGGGTCCCACGACTCACATCACTAATTAAAACCACCATTGCTAAATGTAAAACATGTTTCTTGGACAAAAAACGGTCTTGCTCTCAGATAATGGCTGCTCTTCCGCCGGAGAGAACGGTATTATCTAGACAATTCACCACTACCGGTGTTGATTTTGCAGGTCCCTTCGACCTTAAATCGTTTACAGGCCGCTTTTCTAAAATCACTAAAGGTTACGTCTGTGTTTTTGTTTGCTTTTCTACGAAAGCAATACATCTTGAGGCTACTTCTGATTTGTCTACGGCAACATTTTTAGCAGCCTTTCACTGCTTTATCTCCAGACGTGGTTGTCCAAAAACAATTTTCTCTGATAACGGCACCAACTTCGTTGGAGCTTCTAGGGAAATCGAAAATAATTTTAAAACAGTTCTCCGTGAAAGTCGTACTAACTTGTGTTCCACATTGCAGTATCAAGAACTTTCATTGCAATTTATTCCCGCTGGCGCCCCCCATATGGGTGGTCTATGGGAGGCCGCCGTAAAAAGTTTTAAGTAGCATTTTCGTAAGCAAGCTAAGAACTTCAAATTTACGTTTGAAGAACTTTCTACGATTCTTTCCAGAATCGAAGCTTGTTTAAATTCACGTCCTTTATGTCCCATAAATGACAATCCACAGGATATAGTAGCACTGACACCAGGTCATTTTCTCATTGGAACCCCAATCCTTGCTCCTCCGGAGCCAGTAATTGACGAAACGCCTTTGCATCTGGTAAATCGGTTTCGGAAACTTAAAGCTCTCACTCAGCAACTCTGCCTACGGTGGAAGGATGAGTATTTGAAGAGCTTGCACAAAAGGTACAAATGGAAGTTTCCGCAACGCGACCTCCAAAAAGGCGACTTAGTCGTGGTTCGGCATGAAAATCTTCCTCCCACTTCGTGGAAATTAGGTCGAGTTATAGCGGTGCACCCGGGTTCTGATGGTCGAGTACGAGTCGCAGATATCCATACGGAAAATGGCACTATCCGACGGCCAATTGTAAAATTAATTGCGCTTCCATAATTGTCATTGTCCATGTTTTTCGATTCGTATTTGTATCCTCTATATTTTTTAGGAAAAAGAAAAAAATTATAATGATGGCCGCGAACGCGTCGCGAATTCTCGGGCCATGACAATTTAAAACGACCTACGGTTTTTGATGGTCATCCTGGCCAATAATTCCAATAACTCTCTCCTCATCGTTGTATTATTGCATCCTCTCTATTTTCACAGAAGATGGAAAATTTAGGAAAGATGGCTGCAACTCTACCCGACTATGAGGACGACGTCCCCATGTCTGATGAGGAAAGGGAGCTCGACGCCATTACTACCCCCATCTCCGATGAGCCAATGGTATCTGGGTCCCCTGAAGCTGCTCCTCCCTCGGAGGAAAATCCAATATTAAAAAATCCGTCTACGACGGTCCCTGAAGCTCCTTCAGGCGAACCAGTGGTCTCGCCACAACTTTCGGCATCCTGTCGGAAGAACCAGGGTTCGAAAAAGGTTTGCGCAATATGCAACGGCACACATCTTCTCAGGGACTGCAAAGAATTTCGAGTGATGCGGGTTGAGAGAAGGTTGAGGGTGGTCGCATTTCACAAATGCTGTGGCAATTGTCTGTCCACTACTCACCCAATTCGTGACTGTCCCAGTCCGTATAGTTGCAAAATTTGTAAGAAAGGGCATCACACATTGCTCCACCAGCCTTCTCCCAACGAAGTTGCTCCAACGTCCGCACCACAACCAATTCCCTTACAAGTCTCCAATACTGCAGTCAAGCCTTCTAAGAAATCACGGAAGCGTAGATCTTTAAAACGTCCGTCCGTTAACTCTTCAAAACCTCCTGCTCCTGGTCCCTCTTTCACTCCCCGACACTGTTCTTTCGTTGTCCGCAGGCCCATAGCTGCCATCCAGTCCGTAGCCACGCTCGGGCCAACAGTGGTGGTGCAGCTGATGTACAATGGTCATCGGATACCTGTCAGAGCTCTCATAGACCCGTGCGCAGGACATAGTTTAATCTGTCGGTCATTGGCTGATAGTATTAAGCTGTGTCCTGTCTTCGTGGGACCCGAGAGGTTCTGCCAGTTCTCCGTTGCATCATCATACGACATCACTCAGCGGATTTCAATTTCGGCGCGAGTGATTACTCTTGGGAACCTTGTCGCTCCTACGGAGTCTGTGTCCGCCGGTCTGAAAGAACACTATGCTGGCCTGCAGTTAGCCTATCCTCGGTTCCATGAAGCAGCAGCGGTTAGTGTCATTCTGGGCCCTGAAGTCTACAATAAAATCATGAAGCCGCAAACTTATTCAAGCCCTGGTTTTCCATGGGCCCAGCTCACCATATTCGTATGGGTTATATCGGGCCCATGTAACGTATAATGTGAGGGGCAATCTTCAATTGCCTCTGGCTCGTCGAGCCCCTGTCACAAGACTTTTCGAGTCACTTGCATATCCAATAAAAAGTTAATGGATCTGGTCTCCTCGAGCCACAATATGATCCTGCTTCTCGAGCAAATAACTTACTATTTATAAATAAAATGTTTATGAAAAAATGAAAAAAAAACTGTATATACGTATTTGTTTTATTGTTAATTTTGCAACACAGCTGGATGTTGCAACGCGGGCGGCAATGTATAGTTTCAAAGACATTTTCATAACTTATTTGATTTAAACTTTCCCCACAGGCTTTTTCCATCCCTGCGTTACATGTTGTACACTACACTTTTTATACGTCTTTGTTTACTTCGTAGACAAAGACAAATGTAGTAACAAAATGTAACGAATAGCTTTTATAACCCCGCTTTGCGACATCTTAGCTTTTTTTAATTCGCTAAGATTACTCGCTCGTTGGTTTACAACCGAAAAGCATCAAACCCTGTAATCAAGGTAAATTAAATTGTTTAACGAACAATTTTAAATAAAACATCAGTCCACGACTGTTTTGAAATAAAATATTAATAATCTTTTGTTTTATTTAATTTCTTTCAATTTGCAACGCAAACAATATGCATATCGCAATTATCGTCCGATCCTCACGAAATTGACTAAAAAATTGAGTTTACGATGTCGTCACTTGGGTAAAAAATGTTTTTTGTCATACAAGTTATTTTTAAAATAACTTCTGGGGAGAATATCCCGGACAAAAAACAAAGGAACTGATGATTTTTCTAATTTTGTAGTCGCTCTATAGGCCACAATTGAAAACTAATCGATTCGGAATTTCTCATCGGAAGAGAGATAAGGATGGGGAAGAAGTCTAGTCTCTTGAGTTCTGGCGTCCAACCGAAGGTGCACATTTTCAGCTGACCTCTTTGGCAATTAAACACGATCATTTTCCTCCACCATACATAGTAGTTCGTCATTCCGTTTGTAACTCGACGAAATAATCATTTTAGACATAACAAAGTATATATATTCTTGATCATCGCAAATTCTAGGAGGGTTTAGGCCTGTCCGTCCGTCTGTTGTAATCACGCTAGAGTCAAAACCAATAAATGTAGGAAGCTAAAATTTTGCACAAATTAGTCTTTTGTCTGCAGGCAGGTCAAGTTCGAATCCACACAAGGAGTATTTATACCCTACAACACTATGTGTTGGGGGTATTATAAATTTGATTGGGCCAGAAAAATATGCCAATAATGATGTTAATATAGATTTTGTAGTATTTTGTGATATTTTTTTCATATTTTTTATCGCATGCGATTTTTTTCAATTTGACTTATAATATTCTGTAATATTTTTTCACCTTACAACACAGGATGGGCTTATTATATAAGGATTGCAAATATCGTCCGATCCTCACGAAAATTTTCACAAGGGTAGGGTTGGGCTCAGAAGGGCTAAGATGTGCGCAATATATTAGGATTGAAATGGGGCAGCAACTAAAATTTTTCTTGACTTTGCAGCCGTTATAAAGGTCACAAATAGAAACCAGAAAACACGAAATATTACATAAAGTTAGAGTTTAGGACATCGGCTACAATGGACTAACCACTAATTTTGTGTGAAAAAATACCAGCATTTCTTACAGACGATATCCAAAATATACAAAAGTCGAACTTCTGGCTTTTTTATGCTAATTCCGTTGACGAATATAGCCAAATATCGTAGACAAGCTTTTGGAGATGATTGCAAAAACAGAAATGTTTTTCCGATCACACAATTGAAGCCAATCGACACGCCTGTAAAGAGAGTTAAGGACAGGGAAGAATTCTAGCATTTTGGATGACCATTGGATTATATTTAACGGTAAAATGGACTACAACAACTAACAGCAAATGTCCGTAGTCAAAATCCTAATTTCAAAAGCGAAATCTTCCAATATGGATTTGGACATAAGGGGCTTCAAACATACTGTAGTGTTGTAGGGTATAATATAGTCGTCCTTGCACGACTATAGCCTCTGCTCACTTGTGTTTAAACTAGGGTCTTACAGGGTGAGATGAAAAACTGCAACAAAGACAAATGCCATAATTTTTGATTTTTTTTTTAATTTTATTGAATAAAAACTGAAAATGTCGCAAAAAGCATCAAATTTTAGAATAAGTTTATTTTTTTCGAATTGGTCACCTTTCCAAATTAAACCGTCACGCGCTGTCCGAATGTTGCTCTGTGGTATTTTTGCCCATTCCCGGCGAAGCGTTTGTTTGAGGTGATCGACACTTTGGTATTTTTTAGAGTCAACCTTGATTTCCAAAATACTGCAGACACAATAGTCCAACGGATTGGTTTCCGGAGATGCGCCGGAAATGGAGAGAGGAAACAAATTTTGTATTCATTCTTGGGCGGCGCGTGCTGAGTGCGATGGTGCTGAGTCCTGTTGAAATGTCCAAGGTCTGCGGCCAAAATATTTGCATGCCCAAGGCTTTACAACACCCTCCATAATATTTTCGCGATAATGTTCGGCATTTATTCCGATGCCACGGTCAATTACTACGAGCGGAAAGCGGCCATAGGCTGTTATGGTGGCCCACACCATCACCATGGCCGACGCTTGAGTTCTGGCGGCCAACCGAATGTGCACATTTTCAGTTGACCTCTTTGGCAAGTAAACATGATAATTTTGTTTGTTTACAAACTGCTGGACAACGAATGTTTTTTCATCGGAGAAAACCAAATTCGGCAGTTCACCACTTTCGGTCAAGCGAAGCTACTCTTTAGCGCTGAGTCTATTTCCTTTCTGTTGCGGTGTAAGTTCTTGAACTTTTTGTAATTTCAATGGCTTTACCTGGAGCTCATTTTACAATATTTGCCGAATGTAATATTGCGATATGTTCAGCTCACGAGCCATTTTTCGGCCACTGCGACGCAGGTTTCGATCAAGTCGCTTCTTTACTTTTCGAACCAATTCTACTGATTTTGCTGTTTTCTTCCGACCACTTCCTTGACGTCAGGTTGGAGTACTCTAACGATAGCCATTTGTGGTTTTCCAGCTAAATATAAGGAAATCACACTATCACGCTTAAATTCCATCACGAATAACTTTTTTTCTTGAAAATTCTCACCAAAATTCTCTTTTGTACGCATGTAAACAATATAATGAACTGTCACTGGAATAATTTTAACAGCTTTTGGACTAGTGGCCTAGAAATTACAGCTGTCTGAATTTGGTTGAAGTTTTTTCATCCCACCCTGTATAGGCTTACTCCATCGGTTCCATCCCAAAAAAGGGTAAACATTTCAAATAATCAAGTCAAAATATATGTTATTCTCAGACATAAGTTGATGGTATAAGCCGAAAAAATCGACTAATACGTTTTAACTTGTAACAATTTGTGCTGCACAATGCTATTGTCTGTGCAGATACTAGAAGGTACTAGTTTTTGGACATTAAAAAAATTACTTCATGTTTGAATAAAATCTAACTATCATGGATGGAACGACTTTAAAAATCCCTAATCGGCCTCTTTGAAACATGCATCCAGCTCAAAAGCTTTATTTCGAGACACGTCTTGGTAATATCAAGAAGCCATACGGTTGGTAGTGTCAAAATGACACACATCGGTCCACGTTTACGAATTTTGAAAGTTTTGAGGACATTTCCATATGAGTTTTCTATAATAATAATCTAGCGTGCTCCAGCCGAAGTGTCGGTTATTTCATATTTTAAAATCCTATTAGGTGTGTTTTGGTACATTTTGATAAAGTAGATTGTAGAAAGCTATTTCGGAAAGATATTCAATATTTTAACAGGTTGTGCCACAATTTTCATTTAATTGTAATTTTGTGGATTGTGAAGCCAAAGTATTGGCCATATTTTAGTTTTTTTTCCATTGTAAAGACTTGGTGAAAATCAATTCGTAATTATTTGTTTGTATCAGGTTTATTGTGCTCCAGTTAATGTTATTATACCCCACACCACATAGTGGTAAGGGTATTATGTCTGCAGGTCGGATTTACTATCGATTGAGATGAAATTTTGCAGACAATATTTGTTTGACTCAAGGACGAACCCTATTGATATTTGTGATAATCGGATCAGATTTAGATATAGTTCCCATATATCTTAAACGGATTTCGCGTTAATTGTGCACCAAATAGCTGATATAAGTCTAAATTACTTGCATTTTGTCACATCCAACCGAATTTAGTTTAAAAGCAAGTATATAATTATGTCTGTTTGATCATACATACCTTCACTACCTTAGTTAATGCAATGCGAATCAAAATCTTATTAATTCAAATGGAAACTCATATCGCAAATGAATGAGAATCAGCGAAACAAAATACCACAGCGAAATCCGCTCAAAATGCCAAGATGTTTATTCGTACGTTGCTTCTTCGCCCACTTACTGACAGGCATTCATCCATCCATCCATCCGTCCGTTCGTCAATTCTAGCAAATAACCATCCATACATCCATCAATCCATCACTTTTGAAGAGTGCTCATATCATGTTGCACAATTTGTGTATGGTGTTGTATGTAACGTGTATTGGCTGATCGATTACATAAAATGAAGATTTTTTACATATGTATGTTACACATACACACAGACGTATGTATGTGAAGGTCTATATGTATCAAAGTATATTCAATAGTGCGTATTTGAAACATAAAATTGATTTTGCCATTGATTATTGGCATACTTCCGTTGCGACAGGTAATAACTGCTCACCGCACACACACACAGACAGACACTCTCACACTCAAACGTTACAGAGATATTTGGCAATTGCCAATCAATCTGTCGGTTTGTCTCTTTGAATTGCCTCTGTAAATGTGTGTGTGTGTCTTTCTGGCATCTACAATGTCTACTGTTGTTCATTGCCGGTGTATCCGAAAATGTTCCGTACATTTATCTCTTCCGTTCATGGTATGAACATAGGTTGGGTTGGATAGGTAGGTGTGTAGTAAGGTACATCATTTGTATTGTAATTTTATTCATACCGCATATTATTCTACGTGACAGATTACATGAAAATCTCCGCAAAAGGTTTGCATTGTGAGACGTTACGATTACAGTCTCTGGTTATTGGAAAATATTTTATCAATAATATAGGCTTATAATATATATATTTAATAGCCAAACAGAAAAAAATCTTATGATTAAATTTTATATTATCTTTGACGAGATTGATAGAATACTAATAAGACATGTCGTGATGGAAATCTTTTATTAATAGCAACTGTAATGGGATTAGGGATGGGGATGTTGACATTATGATTCATTTAAGATAAACATAATTTTTCTTGCATTACATTTCGAATTGCATTGAGGACGAAATCTCCAAAAATACTAAAAAAACTGGCGGATTCAATTTCTTGATTTTCATGCCTATGAAGAAATAAAGCAAAATTTTCAAAATACGGTCCTAACTTTTTAAACCTCCACCATATGAAAACATAATTCAGTTAAATTAAAAAAAACCCAAATTCTAGAGTCTCATTAAGAAAGCCCAAAATTCAGCTCATTTGGTTGTGCATTGTCCCAGAAAACTTCAGAATATCGAAAATCAGGGGAACCTTTTACGTAGTTGTTAAAGAAAATACTTAATTTCCATCTAGTTAAAACCCCAAAAATCCCAATGTGACTAATTTCGTTCTAAACTGTGACAACTAAATTGAAAATACCGAGAATCGACAAGTACAGTTATATAAGTTCTATGCATGTAGACCGATGAAGGCCATTTGCAATACCACTTATCTTAGTCACTGGCCACTTTGCACATTTTTAGAACTCTACATAAACTGCTATTTTAATTTCTACTATCTCCTACTAGGAACGCTGACAGACATCCTTAGATTGATAAAGAACTTTATAGAGGGAGAATATCCGTACTTTATTGAATTATAGCAAGTTGGGTTGGTAAATGTGGTGTGGACCTTAGAACCACCTCTAATATAATTCCGTGGGAACTCAGAAATTAAAGTCTACGAAAAACCGATTGTCAGGTATAGTTCTTGATATATGGGGTGAGATGAAACAATTAAAATAAAAAAGCAATAAGTTCGGCCAGGCACTCCACCAATTGGAAGGAATTACGAATTTTTCAAAAAAAATAAAATCCATTAAAAATTCTGTTAAAATCTTAAAAATACCGAATATCGAAAGGTGCCAATATATTAGGGATATATGATATAGTGGACCTATGTAGACAATTTTATTTCAGGGGGTAAAGAACTCCTTGTATAGAATTTCAGACAATTATATATAATTCTCTTATAGTACTCACAAAGTACTCCTTGTGTAGGAGTTCAGCGAATTCAATTGAAAAATGTGTCTAAAATTATCAACATTCCGAATATCAGGGGGCACCTTATATGGGGCCTAAACGATATCGTATACCTATATAAACAATTCTCTTTTAGAGAGTACAGTGCTCACAAGGAACTCCTTGTGTGCAATTTCAGACTATTCCATTGAAAAATGTGGCTAAAATCATCGAAATACCGAATATAAAGGGGTACCGTTATATGGGGGCTATACGATGACGTGGACCTATAAATATAATTTTCGTCCTGGCGGTAAAGTACTCACCAAGAGCTCTTTGTGTACAATTTCAGACATTAACCAGTAAGGAAAGCTCAAAAGTCGGGCGGGGCCGACTACATGATACCCTACACCACTATGCATATTTAGTAGAGCTCTCGTAAAAAGGTTTATACAGGGCATTTCAGAGCTCTATGAGATATTTGGTACAAAATCAAAATCTATCTAATTCTATCGTGCATTTTACGAACTATAGCTATCTCTGAACCGGGTTTCTCCAAATTTTATGTATTAGCTTTTAGACTGGTGATTTGGGCTGATATTGACCATTTAGTGCACATTTAACCCGAAATCGGATGAAGATATATATGAGAGCTATATCCAAATCTGAACCGATTTCGATAAAATTTAAAACAGCTATTCCTGTGCTCCATCTAATACCTGGTACCAAATATCACGGTTGTGGAGTGAATATTACGAATGTGTGGGACTAAAACTCTAAATCGGATGAAACATGTATATGGTTGTTATATCTATATCTGAACCGATTTTCACTAAATTTGATATACTTGCTTCTAGGCTGAATTTGGTCCGATGTACTAAAATTCAGTCCATTTGGACTTATATCGGCCATTTGGTGCACAATTAACCCGAAATCGGATGAAGATATATATGGGAGCTATATCCAAATCTGAACCGATTTCGATAAAATTACAAACAGCTATTTCTGGGCTGTATCTTATATCTGGTACCAAATATCATTCTTGTGGAGTGCATATTACGAATGTGAGAGGCTTAAACACCAAATCGGATGAAAGATATATATGGGAGCTGTAGCTATATCTGAACCGATTTTCTCCAAATTTGTTGTATTTGCTTTAAGGCTAATCTCGGTCACATGTGCCAAAATTCGGGCCATTTGGGTTGATATTGGCCATTTGGTGGTCAATTAACCCGAAATCGGATGAAGATATATATGGGAGCTATATCCAAATCTGAACCGATTTCGATAAAATTTAAAAGAGCTATTTCTGTGCTCCATCTAATACCTGGTACCAAATATCACGGTTGTGGAGTGCATAGTAGGAATGTGAGGGACTTAAAGATCAAATCGGATGAAAGATATATAGGAGCTATAGCTATATCTGAACCGATTTTCTCCAAATTTGATATACTTGCTTCTAGGCCGAACTCGGTTGGGTGTGCCAAAATTCAGGTAATTTGGGCTGATAGTGGATATTTGGTGCACATTTAACCCGAAATCGGATGAAGATATATATGGGAGCTATATCTAAATTTGATCCGATTCTCACCAATTTCAATAGGGTTCGTCCTTGGGCCAAAAAAATATTGTTTGGAAAATTTCATCTCAATCGGATAATAAATGCGACCTGCATTTTGTTCACAAAAATACATGGACAGACGGACGGACGGACGGAAGGACAGACGGACTGACATGCATAAATCGACTCAGAAAGTGATTCTATGAAGTTTCTCAAAAGTAACTATGGGTCTATCTCGTTTCCTTCTCCATGTTACAAACAAATGCACAAAGACATAATACCCTTACCACTATGTGGTGTAGGGTATAAAAATGTGGCAAAAATCATCAAAATACCGAAAATTGAGGAGCTATACGATATTGTGCACCAATATAGCCCATATTCGAACTTGGCCAGCCTGCAGACAAAAGAAGGATATGTGCAAAATTTTAGCTTCATATATTAAAATCGACAGACGGACGGACGGACAGGGCTAAATCGTCTTAGAATTTTACGGTGATCAAGAACATATATACTTTGTTGGGTCTAAAATTATTATTTCGATGAGCTACAAACGGAATGACGAACTATATATACCCTCCATACTGTGTATGGTGGAGTGTATAAAAACTGCAACAAACTTCAGGCTGCTGTCATTTCTAAGCCACTAGTCCGGCAGCTGTTAAAATTATTCCAGTGACAGCTCATTATAATGCTTACAAGCATACAAAAGCATTTTGGTGAGAATTTTCCAGAAAAAATGTTATTCGTGATAGAACTCTAGCGTGATAGTGTGATTTCTTTATTTTTGGCTGGAAAACCACAAGTGGCTCTCGTTAGAGCACTTCAGCATTTAAATGTGAGCAAATCTTTTGTATCTCGCACCATCGCTTGTTACCGTGATACTGGTAGCGTAGCCCGACGTCAAGGAAGTTGACAGAAGAAAACAGCAACATCAGAAGAAATTGTTCGAAAAGTAAAGAAGCGACTTGATCAAAACCAGCGTCGCAGTGGCCGACAAATGGCTCGTGAGCTGAACATATCGCAATATTCCATTCGGCAAATATTGAAAAGTGCGCTCGGGTTAAAGCAATTGAAATTCCTAAAATTGCAAAAACTTACACCGCAACAGAAAGAAAATAGACTCAAAAGAGCTAAAGAGTTGCTTCGCTTGGCCGAAAGTGGTGAACTGCCGAATTTGGTTTCTCCGATAAGAAAACATTCGTCGTCCAGCAGTTTGTAAATAAACAAAATGATCGTGTTTACTTGACAAAGATGTCAGCTGAAAATGTGCACTTTCGGTTTGCTACCAGAACTCAAGCGCCGGCCATGGTGATGGTGTGGGCCGCCGTAACAGCCGATGGTCACCCTCCGCTCGTTTTAATCGACGGTTGCATCAGAATAAATGCCGAATATTATCGCGAAAATGTTTTAGGGGGATACGATAAGATAAAGATGGAATATGGGATGGCAAATGGACTTCGGAGGTGTTCGTGAATTCAAAGTAATGATATTTAAATGATGATCGGGATACCATGTCTACTAGTATCCTAGGCAAGAGGGTGTACGACTGGCGGACAATCGGGAATTATGGTGTCTGGTTAAAGGAGATCGGGAATTGCGGTGTTGTGTTCGGGTGACGTTTGCGTTGAGGAATTACGATGTTTGTGTTCGGGTGATGAGGGTTGTTGACGATTTGAAGGTAATCGGAAACTTGTGGTCGTCGGTTGTCGACGATTTGACTGTTATCTGGGATTAGGGTGTTCGTTTTCGGGTGATACGGTATTTTGATGATTTGAAGGTAATCGGGAACTTCATCGAGTGGTGAACAAAGTTGATGGTTGGGACGTGGACGTACAGGGCTTAGGTGACCAATTGGCGACCTGTGGTATACAAGGTAGTAATTCACAGCTATTCGGAAGCAGCTATGCAGGTCTTTGTAGGAGGATAGAGGTCCGTTCGGGTTCGGCAGCTCAATGAGGGTAGATTCGGCAACCGATGCGTTAGGCTTTGTAGACGGGTCGAGGCTCTTTTGGGTTCGGCAGCTCGGTGAGGGTAGATTCGGCGACCGATGCGTTAGGCTGTGTAAATAGATCGGGGCTCGTTCGGGTTCGGCAGTTTGGGTTTTTGTTATTTGAGTCGTCTACAGGAGCGAGGTAACTAGTCTAGCTACTGTTCATAACTACGGCTACTCTACTAGCAATGTTTGACTATAATACGGAACAGCGAACCGAAGCTCCTGTGGAACAGCGAGCAGAAGCTCCTGTGAAACAGCGAAACTCCTGTGTAAATTAATTACCGGCCACTAATGAAAGCCAGTCTTGGAAAAATTGTTCCCGTCTAACGCTTTTTGTTAGTCGGAGGATGGCAGATGATTTATAAAATCACTAGCTACGCTTTGGCAAGCCCCCTGCAGTAGCAAGCCTTTTTTTCGCATCACAAACCGAACACTATATGTGGCCGGTCTTACCAAGTCATTGCGAATTATTTACCTTATGCTGTGAACGGCTTACCACCGAAATCTAATTGTTTACTACGCGCCCAATAAATTACGAGCTTGTTGGCTTGTGATTTTGTCGCCTTGTGGCCTGCCTATCACCGTGTTGTGTGAACATTGTGATGGTGGTTGGCTGGTGCTGTTAGCGTCGCACTGCTTGTATTCATTGTGGAATCATTACGTTACACCTTGGACATTCCAACAGGACTCAGCACCATCGCACTCAGCACGCACCACACAAGAATGGTTACAAAATGAGGTTCCTCACTTTATTTCCAGGGCACAATGACCACCAAAATCTACGGATACCAATCCGTTGGACTATTGTGTCTGGAGTATTTTGGAAAGCAAGGTTGGCACTAAAAATACCAACGTGTCGATCACCTCAAGCAAGCGCTTCGCCGGGAATGGGCCAAAATACGGCAGAGCAGCATTCTGACAGCGTGTTACGGTTTCATTGGCCGTTTGAGGGCCAGAATTCGTACCAAAGGTGTCCAATTCGAACAAATCTAAACTTATTCTAAAATTTTATGCTATTTCCGACATTTGTTGCTTTCATTCAATAAAATTTAAAACAAGTAAGCAAAGGCTACAGTCGAGCGGGGCCGACCGTTGAATACCCTACAACACTATAATAAACGATACAGTTTATATAGGCGAGATACTCGAAAGAATTCCACAAGATATTGTGACAAATTATAAAAGAAAACCATCAGGTTTCGTTCTCTAATTTTCGAATAATAGCAACTTAAACTAATTTGCTCATTTCCAATTTATTGGTAGATGTTGCACTTAAATGGTCTTCCTAGATCTGGAACCAATATTTCCCAAAGACCTATAATTTCTTAGAAGTGGCAAAAGATTAACATTTATTATTGGGTTTTGACTGAAACGCATCTATATGAGATACAGACATTTGACTATATTCGTTAACGAAATAGTCAGAAGTGCGTCTTTCCTGTATTTGTGAATTTTCGAAAAAGTCTCTGGAATGGACATTTTCGTATTTTGTCTACAAAAGTTGGCAAACTATTTCACACATTGAATATTTTTAGATGGCCATCCAAAACTGCTTGGCTTTTGCAATGTCCGGTAACCCCCTTTCAAATGTGCGTGAGGATCGGGCGATAATTACGACCTGCCGACAATTTTGCAGTTTTTTGGTCCATTTCAACCCCTAAATATGTGGCAATCATCTCCAAAAAGAGTAGGCTTCTATTCTGACCCTCATCTTATCCCCATGCAAAATTTCGTAAGGATCGGGCCATATATGCGATCTGTATATGATATTCTGATGTCATAACTACTTAGTTTTGTTAGCTGTAGAAATATTACCAAATATTTAATTCAAAATGAAAATATGCCAAAAATATGACAAAATTGAAAAAATATGAGAAAATATTACAAAATCAATATTTTCATCTTTAGATAGATATTTTTATGCGATTTTTTTAGACGTTTTTTCTTTCCTGCCAAGAGGCCATTCTGAATTAATGAGAACTGTCGAAATCAGTTCAGCCGTTCTCGACATATAAGAGATCTTTCAAGCATATCTTCTTTGATAAACATATATATCGCACATATTTTGCTATATATCCGATTTGTTGGATGTTAACATCAATGTAAAGGTCAGAAGTAACCTTGTCATGGCTTTGTGATTTCGCCGGGATTTAAAATATTCGCGGTTTAATGAAAAAATTTGAATTTTTTTAACACAAAATATATGGTCTATTTTACCCGCTAAATGTTATCCGATGACCACCCAAATTGGTAGGCTTCTTCCCCGTCCTAAACTCTAGCTACATGCGAAATTCCGCGTCGATTGGTCTATAATTGCGACCTGTATAGCTACTGCAAAATCCGACATTTTTTCAGTATTTGGTCCATTTGAACCCCTAAACATTTGGCGATAATCTCAAAAAGAAATAGGGTTCTATTCTGGCCCAACCCCGACTTCCATTCCAAATTTCGTGAAGATAGGGCCATAATTGCGACCTGTAGAGTGATTACAAATTAACATGGACAGACGGACAGACGGACGGACGGACATACATAGCTAGATCGACTCAGCTCGGCGAGCTAGGATGATCCATATATACTTTCCTATGTGGGAAACCAATATTTCGTGGTGTTACATAATTTTTGGCCCAATCAAACTTATAATACCCCCAACACATAGTGTTGTAGGGTATAAAAATGCCACAATTATGGCGTTTTACTTTGTTGCAGTTTTTTATCTGTATATTGGGGGTATCAAAATTATCATCCACATTTTACATTTTTATCCACATTTCACACTTTTTATTGTATCAGTGCCAGGTCAGGTTTGAAATTGCCCAATTTTGGGCCACTCCATCTAGTATCTCCCACGAAGTTTTGACTCAATATATTTCATGTAAAATATGAGATAATAGCCTGATGTTCTTCAAATTTATAGCATGCCAATATTTCTAACAACAATAGATCAGGTATGAGGATAGATTTAAACGGAAACACATGCGAATCAAGTTAGTTATTTTCGTCATACTTTGATTATGTGAATATAGAGAACATCAGTCCACTGCTTCTGGTACCTCTTCCCAAAGAGTTAAAACTTTGAAGAATTATCACCAATGATCAACATGATAAATAAATAATGGTCATTTCTTTTAACTTCACACAATGCTACACTTTTACCAATTATAGACCTTGTGCGAATATGCGACCAGACTTTCTGGTGACTTTACCACAAAGGATCAATATTATGAATAATTGTATCACTCATAAAATTTCCAGTTCTATTCATAGCTATTTGTAGTAGTATTTCTTCATCAATCAAACATTAACTTCTCAGAAAATTTGAATCATTTCTAACAAATGAATATTATGAGACACACCACACAAATAGGAAATAAACTCGAAATAACAATCCATAATATTGTATAATGTCACATCAAGTCTCATTCATAACTCCAGTACTGTAGTGTACAAATTTCCATCACAAGACAGCTCATCAAGTAATGGCAACAATGCATCTTCTTGTCATTGTATTTGTAAAGGATTTAAAGGCATTTTTCAACTTTACATCAATTCACTTCGTTTTCTTCTTCTGCTTCTTTGGATTACCTAAAACACTAAATACAAATTCAACGGTTCGACACATCAGCCACTGAAACGAAGGGAATCAACTCGACAAGAGCTGGAGTCGTTCTCAAATGATTTTTATTCTTCAAACGAATGAATACCTAGCAGTGGAAATCTGTGTTTCCAGTACATTTAAAATGCGATGAATTCGATAATAAAAGCGACATCCTTCCTCCCACCCAGAGAAAAATGTTCTTGCAGTTACTTTCGTTGTTGTGTGCGGCGAATTACAACAGAGAGTGAGCGAGGGTTACTTCCATATGTATATAAGTATGTATACCCTTCAGTGCTTGTCTCGAAATGTGCGACAACATTAACCATGTCATCCATTCATTCATTCACACGCTCGTTCGTTTACACCACCATTTCGTTTTCATTGGCACCCAGGTATTTGTCGTTTTTATATGAATTTGAGATAAATTGTTTACGATTAGCTGTTTAAGATTTCACAGACGAATTCGAACGCTTTCGAACATTTATTTCGTGCTTGAAGTTTATTTATGGCTTATTTGAAATGCTCGATATGATTTACAGTTGTCGTTGACATTTTAGCACCTTGTTTCCTTGGCAGTAACTTTTTAAGTTTCAAATTTTTAAACGTACGAAATTTTATTTGTTGACTTGTTAAGGCGAATATTTTAAAGAGAAATTTGTTGTTTTGGGAATATATTGCATACGTGGGAATATGCGATTTATTTGTGTGTGTTTTGAGATTAAACAAGTAAAAAAGCTGTAAGTTCGGCCGGGCCGAACTTTTAATACCCTCCACCATTTGGTACAAATTTGGCATTTTCTAATAAATAAAATCCGTTAAAAATTCTGGTAAAATCTTAAGAATACTGAATGCTTATACGACGACGTGGGCCAGCATAGGCAACTTTTGTCATAAGTTATTACACTATTTAAATGCGAAACTTGAAGAAAAATCTGTTTATAATCTAGCTAATATCATTAAAATACCGAATATGGGAGGTACCGTTATATGGGGGCTATACGAAGACATGGACCTGCGCAGACAATTTTCTGGCATGGGCTGAAGTATCCATTCCAAAATTCACATGCGAAATTTAAAACAATCCCGGTAAATAATGTCGCTAAAATCATCAAAATACCGAATATCGGGGGGTACGGTATATGGGGGCTATATGAAGACGTGGACCTATATGGCCCATTTTCTGTTTTATGCTGCAGTATCTATTACGAACTTCAAACACCAAATTTGGAACGATTTCGCTGAATAATTTCGCTAAAATCATCAAAATACCGAATATCGGGGGGTACCGTTATATGGGGGCTATATGAAGAAGTGGACCTACATGGCTCATTTTTTGACTTAGGATGTAGTATCCATTACGAAGTTCAAGTACCAAATTTGAAACGATTCCGGTAAACAATGTTGCAAAAATCATAAAAATACCGAATATCGGGGGGTACCGTTATATGGGGGCTACACGAAGACATGGACCTGCACAGATAATTTTCTGTTTTAGGCTGTAGTATTCATTACGAACTTCAAATGCCAAATTTGAAACAATTCCGGCGAATAATGTCGCTAAAATCATAAAAATACTGAATATCGGGAGGTACAGTTATATGGGGGCTATATGATAACTTGGACCTACATGGCCCATTTACGAACTTAACCTGCCTACTGGCAAAATATACATGTGTGCAAAATTTTAGCCTTCTATCTCAATTTGTTCGAAAGATAGCGTGATTACAACAGACAGACAGACAGACAGACAGACAGACGGACAGACAGACACACAGACAGACAGACGGACATGGCTAAATCGTCTTAGAATTTTACGCTGATCAAGAATATATATACTTTGTTGGGTCTGACATGAGTATTTCGAGGAGTTACAAACGGAATGACAAAATTAATATACCCTCCATAGTATGGTGGAGGGTATAAAAAAAAAAATACGTACACTTAATGAACAAGTAAAAAAGCAGTAAGTTCGGCCGGGCCGAACTTTGAATACCCTACACCATTTGGAACGAATTAAAACATTTTCAAAAAATAAAATCCATTAAAAATTCTGTTAAAATATTTAAAACATCTAACATCGGAAGGTGCCGATATATGAAGGGATATACGATATTGTGGACCTATATAGACAATAACCTATCGGGGGTTAAATTGCTCACAATACCATAGGGAAATATGGCTAAAATCATAAAAATACCGAATATCGGGGGGAACCGTTATATGGGGGCTATACGATATCGTAGACCGATATACCATCTTCGAACTTGACCTACCTGCAGACAAAAGAGAGATCTGTGCAAAATTTTAGCTTCCTATCTTAATTCGTTTAGACTGTAGGGTGATTACAACAGACGGACAGACGGACGGACAGGACTAAATCGTCTTGGAATTTAACGCTGATCAAGAATATATATACTTTGTTGGGTCTAAAATGATTATTTCGATGAGTTACAAATGGAATGACGAACTTAATATACCCTCCATACTTTTTTTGGTGGAGGGTATAAAAATACCCTTTAGTGGATTTTCTATAAAAATAATTGTATATTCTTAAGCATTATCAATCTGCAGAATTTAATTACAAGGAATGCCTCCTTGATTATACCCTACAATACTTTGGGTTGGGGTATTACAAGTTTGATGGGGCCAAAAATTATATAAAACCTCGAAATAATGGAAAATGGCGGTGGGGTTAGGGTCAGAACAGAACCCTGTTATTTTTGGAGATTATCGCACAATATTAATGGGTTGAAATGAACCAAAAACAGAACATTTTCCTAATTTTGCAGTGGCTCTATAGGCCACAATTGTGAACCAAGCGACGCGGAAAATTGCATGGAGTTAGAGTTCAGGGCTGGGCAGAAGCTAACCAACGGACATTATTTAGCAGGTAAAATAAACCACAACTTTTATGTCAAAAAACACGAAAATAATACCGTCCAAATCACAAATACATTAAAAGGTCACTTCTGACCATTACAGTGATGCTAATAGCCAAGCTATAGGATATGTAGCAAAATAGGTACATTATATATGTAAAATAAATAGATCTTAGTTATTCTCCTTATAAGTCAAGAAACGCTGGACAGATTTTTCACAATTCTCATCAATTCGGAATGGTATCTTGCCAGAAGATGATAAAATTGAAGAAAATTGGGGCAAAATTTGCCAATAAAAAATGAATATTTTTTTGTAAAAATGTTTAAATTGTTGTCATATTTTTTATCGCGTGCGATTTTATCAATTTATTATATATTTTGTAAAGGTTTCCTACACCCTGCAACACCATGAGTTAACGATATTTCATACATGTCGCATTTATCGTGTGATGTTCACGAAATTTTGCATGGTGTTACTGTTAGGGTCAGAATTAAAGCCATCGGTTTTTTAGGGGTTCAAATGGGCAAAAACATTAAAATTTTCCTGAATTTGCAGTCGCTCTACAGGTCACAATTAAAAACCAATCGACTCCGAATTTTGCATGAGAAGAGAATGAAGTACAAGGAAGAAGTCTAGCATGGACCACTGGACCACAACTTTCGTGTGAATTTTTTTTGAATACCTAATAACACGACGGAGTGCGTACATGTTTTGGAAATGCCCCCGGTCAAAATGACATCATATCGAATGCGAAATCTTCCAAAAATTTGGACCTAAGGGGACTTCTGCCGTATTGTAGTGTTGTAGGGTATGACATGGTCGGCCCCGCAGGTCCATAGTCTTTGCTTACTTGTTTTTTTTTTATTATGCCTTTGTGCATTTGTTTGAAAAATGAACAAGGAAGCGAGATAGACCCATAGTTACTTTTGAGGATATTCATAGAATCATTTTCTGAGCAGCTTTATGCATGCCTGTCCGTTTGTCCGTCGGCCCATGAATTTTTTGAACAAATTGAAGGTCGTATTTATAATCCGATTGAGATAAAATTTTCCAAATTGTTGAGAATCGGTTGAAATTTAGATAAAGCTCCCATGTATATCTTCAACTGATTTCGAGTAAATGGTGCACCAAATGACCAATAACAGTCGATATGGCCTGATTTTTGACACATCCGACCGAATTTAGTCTACAAGCAAATACATCAAATTTGGTGGAAATCTATTAGGTATAGCTATCCGATTTGGGGTTTTAAGTCCCTCCCTGGAGTCGTTCTCAAATGATTTTTATTCTTCAAACGAATGAATACCTAGCAGTGGAAATCTGTGTTTCCAGTACATTTAAAATGCGATGAATTCGATAATAAAAGCGACATCCTTCCCTCCCTTCCGGAGAAAAATGTTCTTGCAGTTACTTTCGTTGTTGTGTGCGGCGAATTACAACAGAGAGTGAGCGAGGGCAACTTCCATATATACATAAGTATGTATACCCTTCAGTGCTTGTCTCGAAATGTGCGACAACATTAACCATGCCATTCATTCATTCACTCGCTCGCTCGTTCACTCCACCATTTCGTTTTCATTGGCACCCAGGTATTTGTCGTTTTTATATGAATTTGAGATAAATTGTTTACGATTAGCTGTTTAAGATTTCACAGACGAATTCGAATGCTTTCGAACATTTATTTCGCGCTTGAAGTTTATTTATGGCTTATTTGAAATGCTCGATATGATTTACAGTTGTCGTTGACATTTTAGCACCTTGTTTCCTTGGCAGTAACTTTTTAAGTTTCAAATTTTTAAACGTACGAAATTTTATTTGTTGACTTGTTAAGGCGAATATTTTAAAGAGAAATTTGTTGTTTTGGGAATATATTGCATACGTGGGAATATGCGATTTATTTGTGTGTGTTTTGAGATTAAACAAGTAAAAAAGCTGTAAGTTCGGCCGGGCCGAACTTTTAATACCCTCCACCATTTGGTACAAATTTGGCATTTTCTAATAAATAAAATCCGTTAAAAATTCTGGTAAAATCTTAAGAATACTGAATGCTTATACGACGACGTGGGCCAGCATAGGCAACTTTTGTCATAAGTTATTACACTATTTAAATGCGAAACTTGAAGAAAAATCTGTTTATAATCTAGCTAATATCATTAAAATACCGAATATGGGAGGTACCGTTATATGGGGGCTATACGAAGACATGGACCTGCGCAGACAATTTTCTGGTATGGGCTGAAGTATCCATTCCGAAATTCACATGCGAAATTTAAAAAAATCCCGGTAAATAATGTCGCTAAAATCATCAAAATACCGAATATCGGGGGGTACGGTATATGGGGGCTATATGAAGACGTGGACCTATATGGCCCATTTTCTGTTTTATGCTGCAGTATCTATTACGAACTTCAAACACCAAATTTGGAACGATTTCGCTGAATAATTTCGCTAAAATCATCAAAATACCGAATATCGGGGGGTACCGTTATATGGGGGCTATATGAAGAAGTGGACCTACATGGCTCATTTTTTGACTTAGGATGTAGTATCCATTACGAAGTTCAAGTACCAAATTTGAAACGATTCCGGTAAACAATGTTGCAAAAATCATAAAAATACCGAATATCGGGGGGTACCGTTATATGGGGGCTACACGAAGACATGGACCTGCACAGATAATTTTCTGTTTTAGGCTGTAGTATTCATTTCGAATTTCAAATACCAAATTTGAAACGATTCCGGTAAACAATGTTGCAAAAATCATAAAAATACCGAATATCGGGGGGTACCGTTATATGGGGGCTACACGAAGACATGGACCTGCACAGATAATTTTCTGTTTTAGGCTGTAGTATTCATTTCGAATTTCAAATACCAAATTTGAAACAATTCCGGCGAATAATGTCGCTAAAATCATAAAAATACTGAATATCGGGAGGTACAGTTATATGGGGGCTATATGATAACTTGGACCTACATGGCCCATTTACGAACTTAACCTGCCTACTGGCAAAATATACATGTGTGCAAAATTTTAGCCTTCTATCTCAATTTGTTCGAAAGATAGCGTGATTACAACAGACAGACAGACAGACAGACGGACAGACAGACACACAGACAGACAGACGGACATGGCTAAATCGTCTTAGAATTTTACGCTGATCAAGAATATATATACTTTGTTGGGTCTGACATGAGTATTTCGAGGAGTTACAAACGGAATGACAAAATTAATATACCCTCCATAGTATGGTGGAGGGTATAAAAAAAAAATACGTACACTTAATGAACAAGTAAAAAAGCAGTAAGTTCGGCCGGGCCGAACTTTGAATACCCTACACCATTTGGAACGAATTAAAACATTTTCAAAAAATAAAATCCATTAAAAATTCTGTTAAAATATTTAAAACATCTAACATCGGAAGGTGCCGATATATGAAGGGATATACGATATTGTGGACCTATATAGACAATAACCTATCGGGGGTTAAATTGCTCACAATACCATAGGGAAATATGGCTAAAATCATAAAAATACCGAATATCGGGGGGAACCGTTATATGGGGGCTATACGATATCGTAGACCGATATACCCCATCTTCGAACTTGACCTACCTGCAGACAAAAGAGAGATCTGTGCAAAATTTTAGCTTCCTATCTTAATTCGTTTAGACTGTAGGGTGATTACAACAGACGGACAGACGGACGGACAGGACTAAATCGTCTTGGAATTTAACGCTGATCAAGAATATATATACTTTGTTGGGTCTAAAATGATTATTTCGATGAGTTACAAATGGAATGACGAACTTAATATACCCTCCATACTTTTTTTGGTGGAGGGTATAAAAATACCCTTTAGTGGATTTTCTATAAAAATAATTGTATATTCTTAAGCATTATCAATCTGCAGAATTTAATTACAAGGAATGCCTCCTTGATTATACCCTACAATACTTTGGGTTGGGGTATTACAAGTTTGATGGGGCCAAAAATTATATAAAACCTCGAAATAATGGAAAATGGCGGTGGGGTTAGGGTCAGAACAGAACCCTGTTATTTTTGGAGATTATCGCACAATATTAATGGGTTGAAATGAACCAAAAACAGAACATTTTCCTAATTTTGCAGTGGCTCTATAGGCCACAATTGTGAACCAAGCGACGCGGAAAATTGCATGGAGTTAGAGTTCAGGGCTGGGCAGAAGCTAACCAACGGACATTATTTAGCAGGTAAAATAAACCACAACTTTTATGTCAAAAAACACGAAAATAATACCGTCCAAATCACAAATACATTAAAAGGTCACTTCTGACCATTACAGTGATGCTAATAGCCAAGCTATAGGATATGTAGCAAAATAGGTACATTATATATGTAAAATAAATAGATCTTAGTTATTCTCCTTATAAGTCAAGAAACGCTGGACAGATTTTTCACAATTCTCATCAATTCGGAATGGTATCTTGCCAGAAGATGATAAAATTGAAGAAAATTGGGGCAAAATTTGCCAATAAAAAATGAATATTTTTTTGTAAAAATGTTTAAATTGTTGTCATATTTTTTATCGCGTGCGATTTTATCAATTTATTATATATTTTGTAAAGGTTTCCTACACCCTGCAACACCATGAGTTAACGATATTTCATACATGTCGCATTTATCGTGTGATGTTCACGAAATTTTGCATGGTGTTACTGTTAGGGTCAGAATTAAAGCCATCGGTTTTTTAGGGGTTCAAATGGGCAAAAACATTAAAATTTTCCTGAATTTGCAGTCGCTCTACAGGTCACAATTAAAAACCAATCGACTCCGAATTTTGCATGAGAAGAGAATGAAGTACAAGGAAGAAGTCTAGCATGGACCACTGGACCACAACTTTCGTGTGAATTTTTTTTGAATACCTAATAACACGACGGAGTGCGTACATGTTTTGGAAATGCCCCCGGTCAAAATGACATCATATCGAATGCGAAATCTTCCAAAAATTTGGACCTAAGGGGACTTCTGCCGTATTGTAGTGTTGTAGGGTATGACATGGTCGGCCCCGCAGGTCCATAGTCTTTGCTTACTTGTTTTTTTTTATTATGCCTTTGTGCATTTGTTTGAAAAATGAACAAGGAAGCGAGATAGACCCATAGTTACTTTTGAGGATATTCATAGAATCATTTTCTGAGCAGCTTTATGCATGCCTGTCCGTTTGTCCGTCGGCCCATGAATTTTTTGAACAAATTGAAGGTCGTATTTATAATCCGATTGAGATAAAATTTTCCAAATTGTTGAGAATCGGTTGAAATTTAGATAAAGCTCCCATGTATATCTTCAACTGATTTCGAGTAAATGGTGCACCAAATGACCAATAACAGTCGATATGGCCTGATTTTTGACACATCCGACCGAATTTAGTCTACAAGCAAATACATCAAATTTGGTGGAAATCTATTAGGTATAGCTATCCGATTTGGGGTTTTAAGTCCCTCACATTCGTAATATGCAATCCATAAGAATGATATTTGGTACCAGATATCAAATATAGCTCAGAAATACCTCTTTTTATTTTTATACCCTACACCACATAGTGGTAAGGGTATTATGTCTTTGTGCATTTGTTTGTAACATGGAGAAGGAAACGAGATAGACCCATAGTTACTTTTGAGAACCTTCATAGAATCAGTTTCTGAGTCGATTTATGCATGTCAGTCCGTCTGTCCGTCCGTCCGTCCGTCTGTCCATGTATTCTTGTGAACAAAATGCAGGTCGCATTTATTATCCGATTGAGATGAAATTTTCCAAACAATATTTTTTTGGCACAAGGACGAACCCTATTGAAATTGGTGAGAATCGGATCAAATTTAGATATAGCTCCCATACATATCTTCATTCGATTTCGGGTTAAATGTGCACCAAATGTCCACTATCAGTCCAAATTACCTGATAGCTATAGCTATAGCTCCCATATATATCTTTCATCCGATTTGATCTTTAAGTCCCTCTCATTCCTACTATGCACTCCACAGCCGTGATATTTGGTACCAGGTATTAGATGGAGCACAGAAATAGCTGTTTTAAATTTTATCGAAATCGGTTCAGATTTGGATATAGCTCCCATATATATCTTCATCCGATTTCGGGTTAATTGACTACCAAATGGCCAATATCAGCCCAAATGCCCCGAATTTTGGCACATGTGACCGAGATTAGCCTTAAAGCAAATACAACAAATTTGGAGAAAATCGGTTCAGAAACAGCTATAGCTCCCATATATATGTTTTATCCGATTTGGTGTTTAGGCCTCTCACATTCGTAATATGCACTCCACAAGAATGATATTTGGTACCAGATATAAGATACAGCCCAGAAATAGCTGTTTGTAATTTTATCGAAATCGGTTCAGATTTGGATATAGCTCCCATATATATCTTCATCCGATTTCGGGTTAATTGTGCACCAAATGGCCGATATAAGTCCAAATGGACTGAATTTTAGTACATCGGACCAAATCCAGTCTAGAAGCAAGTATATCAAATTTAGTGAAAATCGGTTCAGATATAGATATAGCAACCATATATAAGTTTCATCCGATTTAGTACTTTAGTCCCATACATTCGTAATATTCACTCCACAACCGTGATATTTGGTACCAGGTATTAGATGGAGCACAGGAATAGCTGTTTTAAATTTTATCGAAATCGGTTCAGATTTGGATATAGCTCCCATATATATATTCATCCGATTTCGGGTTAAATGTGCACTAAATGGTCAATATCAGCCCAAATCACCTGAATTTTCGTACATAAGACTGAATTCAGTCTAGAAGCTAATACGTAAAACTTGGAGAAACCCGGTTCAGAGATAGCTATAGTTCGTAAAATGCACGATAGAATTAGATAGATTTTGATTTTGTACCAAATATCTCATAGAGCTCTGAAATGCCCTGTATAAACCTTTTTACGAGAGCTCTACTAAATATGCATAGTGGTGTAGGGTATCATATAGTCGGCCCCGCCCGACTTTTGAGCTTTGCTTACTGGTTTTATTTAGATCTGATAAAATTAGGATATAGCTCCCAAGCTAATGCCGGCCCAAAATAGCTGAAATTTGGCAATTCCGACTGAATTCATCCTATATACCCGTACTTAAAATTTGGTGAAAATCGATTCAGATATAGCTATAGATCCCATATATATGTTTCATCCGATTTGGGGTTAAGAGTCCCTCACAAGCGTAATATGCATTCCACAAGAATGATCTTTGGTACCAAATATCAGATACAGTTCCGAAATAAGTGTATCAAATATCTACTAACTTAGGGTTGATTGTGTACCAAATGGTCCAAATAACCAGAATTTTGGCACATCCGACCGAATTTAGCCTAGAAATCGGTGAAAATCGGTTCAGATATAGCTATAGCACCCATATATTTTTCACATACGATTTGGTGTTAAAGTTCCTAATATTCGTAATATGCACTCCACAAGAATGATATTTGATAAGAGATATCAGATACAGCCCAGAAGGACCTCTGCCAAATTTTATCGAGATCGGATATGCGTTGGATATATTTTCCATATATATTTTTATCCGACATCAAGTTTATTGTATATTGTACCAAATGGCTAATATCAGCCCGAATGAATAGAATCTTGGCAACCCCGATGGAATTCATCCTAGAAAAAACTACATCAAATTTAGTGAAAATCTGTTTAGATGTACCTACAGCTCCCACAAGTATAGGGTGAGATAAAAAAATGCAAAAATAATTAATTTTTATATATATTTTTTTTTAATTTTATTGAATGCAAGCAAAAAAATTTTGAAAGAGCATCAAATTTTAGTATAAGTTTAGCTTTGTTCGAATTGGTTACCTTTGCCACGAATTATGGCCTTCAAACGGCCAACGAAACCATCACACGCTGCGCGAATGCTGTTCTGCGGTATTTTGGCCCATTCCCGGCGAACTACTTACTTGAGGTGATCGACCCTTTGGTATTTCTTAGTGTCAACCTTGCATTCCAAAATACTCCAGACACAATAGTCCAACGGATTGGTATCCGGAGATTTTGGTGGTCATTTTGCGCTGGGAATGATGCGAGGAACCTCATTTTGTTCGCATTCTTGTGTGGCGCGTGCTGAGTCCTGTTGGAATGTCATAGATCTGCGGCCAAAATATTTGCGTATCCTCCAGAATTTTTTCGCGATAATATTCGTCATTTGTTCTGATGCCACAGTCGATTAATACGAGCGGAAAGCGACCATCGGCTGTTATGGCGGCCCACACCATCACCGTGGCCACGATCATTCCGTTTGTTTACAAACTGCTGGACAACGAATGTTTTTTCATCGGAGAAAACCATATTCGGCAGTTCACCACTTTCGGCCATGCGAAGCAACTCTTGAGCTCTTTTGAGTCTATTTTCTTTCTTTTGCGGTGTAAGTTTTTGCACTTTTTTGAATTCAATGGCTTTACCCCGAGCTCAATCTTCAATATTTGCCGAATGGAATATTGCGATATGTTCAGCTTACGAGCCGTTTTTCGGCAACTGCTTCTTTACTTTTCGAACCATTTCTGCTGATGTTGCTGGTTTCTTTCGTCCACTTCCTTGACGTTGGGCTACGCTACCAGCGATCGACGGTAATGAGCGATGGTACGAGACACAAAGGATTTATTCACATTTAAATGCTGGAGTGCTCTAACGATAGCCACTTGTTGTTTTCCAGAAAAATATAGTAAAATCACAATATCACGCTTGAGTTCAATCACGAATAACTTTTTTTTCTGGAAAATTCTCACCACAATGCCTTTTTACACTTGTAAACATTATAATGAGCTGTCACTAGCATAATTTTAACAGTTGTCGGACAAGTGGTTTAGAAATGACAGCAGTCAGCTCACCATGTAAATACGCATAGTGGTGTAGGATTTCATATAGTCGGCCCTACCTGATTTTTGGCCTTTCCTTACTGGTTTATCATATTTGGATCGGGTGAAGGAGCGGTCATCCACGGATATGGTAAAATAAGGGGGTTATTTTACGTAGTATTGAAATTTGTATGTGGTAATGAAACTCGGGAAATTGACAACTAAACCAATAGTTTTTTCCCTCCAAAACTTAACCAGGAACTAAGTACGCCTCTATTTGTCCCAAAACAGTGTCCTTACATATATTATATTTTAAAAACTTTTTATAAATCCTTCCAGTCCGTTATACACTGATTCACCATTTCTCTTTTAAAAATTACCCATCCGTTCTACATCCAATATACCTTCTATTTATATTAATTTAATAATAATAATAATTTACCAAATTAAACTAAAGTTAATATCAATTAAATAAAATGCATGCCTACGTTCGTACGTTTTGTAATTTCATTTATTTGGAAAATCTGTCATTAACATAACCAGCATATTACCAGAATATGAATTATGAAATTAAAGGACAAAATTCCATTCAACTATTTGACAACCGCAAATCTGCATTGGTCGGTCGGCTGGCAGACCATGCATAATACATAAATACCGATAGTTTCAGATAAGATAATTAATAATATTAAAACCGTAATGCAAGAAATGCAGATAATTGTAATAATAATGATGATAGCAATAATAAAGGCATTCAGTAATTCTAAAGGTAATGGCATAATATTGAAATTTAGTTAGATAACATTAAATGGAAACGAAAAATGTTTTTGAAAATTCCTACACGTATAAAAATGTGAGCAGATATTCGAGGGTAGGGAAAAATATAAATTGGAAAAATTAAAGTCGATGTTGTGATGTAAATTTCTCACTCCAGGTACAAAATCCTCATTGTAGGTCCACGATTTGGTATGTGACCAAGGTTTCCCTCTAATTTAATTTATTTGGAAAGCTTCGAATGTATTTTATTAAAACAAACAAACAAAAAATACCAATTATAAATACTTGCATAGGCAAGTTCTGGCATAGGGCATTATTCCTTTCGCCAAATTCCAGTGAATAATATCACAAAAACACGGAATATAGGGTGATGCCATTACATAGGGGATATACAAAGACCTGGACCTGCATAGGCAATTTGCTGTCATTTATTTTTATTTAGTAATCTGTTATATACCCTCCGTACGCGCTCACAGATGCTATTCAATCTGTAGAAAGAACATAGGTTCGATGGGACATACAACGATGGGAGAATGGATCAATATTTTGTACACAACATACCATAAAACAGATATACAGGTCACCATGACAAAGGCAATAGAGAAGATTATTTTGGAGAGAGTACCAGAAAAGAAATTAGCCACACTGTACGGGACTCTAATCCCGAAAAGAGAAATGTAGACCAAACTGCTGCTTCACTGACGGCTCAAATTTGGGGGAGAAAACTGGGCTAGGCTCCAGGGGGAAATACAAGCAATCACAGAGGCTCAATACTCATCATTTTGGTTCCAGGTCACAAAGAGATTAGAGATACCGAATGGACAAAAAAATAAACCTAAAATGTAAAAAAGAATTAAGTTTCGGTAAAAATGCCCACACATCCATATGGAATAAAGAGGACATGAGGAAATATACAAATATCCCATCGGGGGGAACCAAATAAGGACTAGACAAATGACTTAATATATTTAGGTAAACCTAAAAATAGCGGCTTAAGGGCGTAACCTTGGGACATCTAGGTTTGAAAGCACACTGGGTTTAGGGACACTTTCAGATCTGAGACACGTCAGGAGAATATATTTTTTTTTTTGAGCATTGTATTTAAAATCTTAAGTCTCGTCACAAGATTTCCGCTTTAGACGGTTTGGAATCGATATATCCATTGCAGTCTTCCTGTTTGACTAGGAACACTAATGCAATTAATTTACATTTGTCATAGGTTTGTCATTCTATTTAGTTTCACTAATTGGTATAGCCCCCATTTTCGGTAGTTTTAAGTTTTCTGCCACAATTTCCAACCGAATTAAATGAAACTTGACAATTGAAGTTCTCGGTAGGTCCACTTATATTGGAGCATCCCGATTTTCGGTATTTTTAACGTTTCTGCCAAACTTTTCAACTGTATTTTTTATTTTAAATAAAACGGATTGAAATTCTAAGTTAACATATTCAACTCCTTTAATTATTTCATTTTTCTGGTGGAGGCTAAAACAATTTCGGTCCGGCAAAACTTAATGCCCTTTTTAGCTGTTTTTATAAACAGTTTAAATAAAAATTTCTTCTCTTTGATGACTCATAGTAAAATTTGATGAAGAATATTTTTGTCTTCGACGTCATCCTTCTCAAATGAAGCTTTGTAGCTTCAGCTGTAACCCAAAATGTGTTTTAATATATAATAGTAGTAAGATTTAAACTTTTGACGTCTTCTAAGACCTATAGTTCAATTTTATGACAGATAATTTTGTAGAATATTTTGGCACCCAACGATTCCATTTAAAGGGAATAAGCCCCTCTTTATTGACTAGCTTGGGTCTCAAAATTGTCGACCAAAATATGATTACCTGCAATATAGTTGAAGACACTATTTACCTAAAGAGCACGGATTACGAGGAACAATTTTCAAAAATTGTGGCGGAACTTGCCCCATCTACTTAGGTTATTTTGCGATTTATACTTTCAACATGTTTCTGCTCATATTATTAGATGTCTGGTAACACACCCACAAATCCTCCTCCACTCCAGTTAAGTTCGACAGGGACGAAGTTTAACCACCCTCCACCATCTGGAAGGAACTTCCAAAATGTTCAAAAAAATACGTTGAAAAATATCGCTTAAATTAAACCAGTATGGAAAAGTGAAAAGTCGGGTAGGAGCTATGTCTATTTTGTAGAGCTCTCGTAACGATATAAATTATTTGAAGTAGATCATACCACTTATTAACATTTGTCTTTAGAGCCATTATTAATAGGTTTCAGAGGAAACTAATATATGGGAGGCATATCCAATACCGAATCGATTAGATTTGACGCAGACATTTTTATTGTTTATACCAAATTTGATGTACTTGTTTCTAGACTGAATTCGGTCATATGTACAAAAATGTAGGACATTTGGATTGATATTGAGCATTTAGTGCACAATTAACCTGAAATCGGATGAAGATATATATGGGAGCTATATCCAAATCTAAACCGACCTCGACGAAATCCGGCAGAAGTATTTCTGGGCTGTATCTGATATATGGTACTAAATATGATTTTTGTGGAGTGCATGTTACGAATGCGAGGGACTTAAAGACCAAATTTAATAAAAACCAGTAAGCAAAGCTCAAAAGTCGGGCGGGACCGACTATATGATACCCTACACCACTATGCATATTTAGTAGAGCTCTCGTAAAAAGGTTTATACAGGGAATTTCAGAGCTCTATGAGATATTTGGTACAAAATCAAAATCTATCTAATTCTATCGTGCATTTTACGAACTATAGCTATCTCTGAACCGGGTTTCTCCAAGTTTAACGTATTAGCTTCTAGACTGAATTCGGTCTTATGTACGAAAATTCAGGTGATTTGGGCTGATATTGACCATTTAGTGCACATTTAACCCGAAATCGGATGAATATATATATGGGAGCTATATCCAAATCTGAACCGATTTCGATAAAATTTAAAACAGCTATTCCTGTGCTCCATCTAATACCTGGTACCAAATATCACGGTTGTGGAGTGAATATTACGAATGTATGGGACTAAAGTACTAAATCGGATGAAACTTATATATGGTTGCTATATCTATATCTGAACCGATTTTCACTAAATTTGATATACTTGCTTCTAGACTGAATTTGGTCCGATGTACTAAAATTCAGTCCATTTGGACTTATATCGGCCATTTGGTGCACAATTAACCCGAAATCGGATGAAGATATATATGGGAGCTATATCCAAATCTGAACCGATTTCGATAAAATTACAAACAGCTATTTCTGGGCTGTATCTTATATCTGGTACCAAATATCATTCTTGTGGAGTGCATATTACGAATGTGAGAGGCTTAAATTTGTTGTATTTGCTTTAAGGCTAATCTCGGTCACATATGCCAAAATTCGGGGCATTTGGGCTGATATTGGCCATTTGGTAGTCAATTAACCCGAAATCGGATGAAGATATATATGGGAGCTATATCCAAATCTGAACCGATTTCGATAAAATTTAAAACAGCTATTCCTGTGCTTCATCTAATACCTGGTACCAAATATCACGGTTGTGGAGTGAATATTACGAATGTATGGGACTAAAGCACTAAATCGGATGAAACTTATATATGGTTGCTATATCTATATCTGAACCGATTTTCACTAAATTTGATATACTTGCTTCTAGACTGAATTTGGTCCGATGTACTAAAATTCAGTCCATTTGGACTTATATCGGCCATTTGGTGCACAATTAACCCGAAATCGGATGAAGATATATATGGGAGCTATATCCAAATCTGAACCGATTTCGATAAAATTACAAACAGCTATTTCTGGGCTGTATCTTATATCTGGTACCAAATATCATTCTTGTAGAGTGCATATTACGAATGTGAGAGACTTAAACACTAAATCGGATAAAACATATATATGGGAGCTATAGCTGTTTCTGAACCGATTTTCTCCAAATTTGTTGTATTTGCTTTAAGGCTAATCTCGGTCACATGTGCCAAAATTCGGGGCATTTGGGCTGATATTGGCCATTTGGTAGTCAATTAACCCGAAATCGGATGAAGATATATATGGGAGCTATATCCAAATCTGAACCGATTTCGATAAAATTTAAAACAGCTATTTCTGTGCTCCATCTAATACCTGGTACCAAATATCACGGCTGTGGAGTGCATAGTAGGAATGTGAGGGACTTAAAGATCAAATCGGATGAAAGATATATATGGGAGCTATAGCTATATCTGAACCGATTTTCTCCAAATTTGATATACTTGCTTCTAGGCCGAATACATGGACAGACGGACTGACATGCATAAATCGACTCAGAAAGTGATTCTATGAAGGTTCTCAAAAGTAACTATGGGTCTATCTCGTTTCCTTCTCCATGTTACAAACAAATGCACAAAGACATAATACCCTTACCACTATGTGGTGTAGGGTATAAATATATATGGGAGCTATAGCTTTATCTGATTCGTTTTCCTCTAAATTTGACGTACTGGCTTCTAGGCTGAATTCGGTCGTATGAACCAAAATTTATGTCATTTCGACTAATATTTACCACTTCGTGCACAATTAACCTGAAATAGGTTGAATATTTATATGGGAGATATATGTAAATTTGAACCGATTTTCAGCAGTTTCAATAAGGTTCGTCCCTGGACTAAACAAATATTGTTTGGAAAATTTCAGCTCAATCGGATAATAAATTCGTCCTACATTTTGTTCATTTTGTACAAAAATACAGAAAGTGATTCTATGAACATCCTCAAAAGTTACAAAGAAATACACAAATACCCTTACCACTATGTGGTGTAGGGTATAAAAAATCCGAATACCAGTTGTTACAGTTATATGGGGTAATACGAAAATTCGGAGCTCTGTTGCAAATTGTTACCTGTTACCACCATGAGTTGTCAAATTCCAAAAATATTTATCTTTCGACAAACCGATTGAAATTTTCTAATTAGTTGATCCATTCCATACAGTTTTAGAACTTAGTGTGCTGAAGTATTTTCCCAAAACCTCTACTAAAAAATGTGGGATTCTACGCTAGCCCACTTATACAGACACCATCCAATTTAACACTTCTAAATATTCAATCCATCGTTCCTAAAACTCTTATTATTTGCTTTCCTCTAATTTTTATACCATCCTGGCACTAAATTTATTTAAGGCATTTCTCGTCCCTTCCAAATTCCATCATGAATTATTTGTAGATGGAAGTGAACATCAACAAGTATTTAACATTACCCTAATGAATGAATGAATGAATGATGCCGTTGATGGTGAAATCTGTTATTTGATCTACTGGCTTATTTTGGCTGTACAATGTCACAAACAAGATTATAATTCAATATTCAATAAGCTAAGATTTGTTTTTGTGAATACTTGAGCATACATATACATTTATACATATTATATGCGAACATACATACATAATGTATATGGACATGTACACTGGTGGCCAAAACTAAAGCAACTTAAATCGCAAAGACAATAAATGTCCCGTAACTTTTACAAAAATAAACAAATCGTAATTATTTTTCCAGTTTTAAATGAGGGGTTTAATTCACTTTCAAGAAACTAAAAATAAAAATACAAAAATAAGTTTGAACAAAAAATAATATGTGGAAAACTTAAATGACCCAATTTTTGCTTGGTCAAAACTAAAGCAACTTTTGATTTTTTATTTTAAAATAATAAAATTTTGGCTAGTAGTCGATAGCATAACCAGTATTTTTGATAGCAGCTGCACACCTACGAGGCATTGAATCTATAACACGCTCAATTTGATCCTTGGTTGTGCTTTCCCAGGCACCCCGAATTCTTTAGAAAATGTTGTGCTTATTTATTTCCGAATCTCTCTTGATCTTCCTATCTACGATACTCCAAAGGCTTTCTAAGGAGTTTAGGTCAGGTGATTGTGCCGGTCATAACAAAACATGAATTTTTGACTCCCGCAACCAATATTTGACAAGTTTTGATACAAGTTTGGGATCATTGTCATGCTGAAACACACAAATCAGCCCAATATTTTACTCAGCGTAAGGGAACAACGTGATGTCCAACACATTTTTGTAAACAAACGGATCCACAACTTCCTTTATTTTATGGATAGACCCAAGTCCATAGAAAGAAAAATAGCGCCACGCCATTTTTGACCCTCCCCATGCTTCACTGTACCTTTGCAACACTGCGGCTTGAGTCCTTCATTTTTTGGTCTTCTCACCGTAAAATTTTTCACGTCTGAGCCTTTAATATTAAACGTAGACTCATCCCAGAAATAATGTTTTTTCCATTGAGCTTGATTCCACTTAATATTATCGTTTCCGAAAGCCTTTTTGATTTTTTCAGATATAAATGGTTTTTTGATGTCTTACGGGCAAGCAGACCAGCTGCCACTACTCGTCTACGCACTGATCTCGAGCTTATATCCAATGATTGCTCTCTCATCAATCCTGTTGAACTCTTAAATAGTTGTTTTTTATTTCTCTCACAATTTGTGGATCAGTATGGGCTGAAGTTCTTCACGGCCTTCATCCGTTATGGACTGTTACTACTGATCCAGTTTCAAAAAACCGACTTAGTGCACAGACATAATTATGAAATCACATAAATATTTATGAAATATTTCTCGAAAATCATTTTCTGTGATATGTTGTTTTGATAATCACTGATAATTTGCTGTTTTATTCAGGTACAGTATTTGCTTCTAGCCATTTTAATTTTTTTTTTTTGGCAGTACTTAAAAAACGAAAAGAAAAACACATACTGTTGTAAAAAACTTCTCAAAAAGGATTTATGACAAGCGAAATTGTCGAAGGAAGCAAAAAGCGATAAATATCACAGTAAAAACCACTGAAATTGCAGCGGTTATATGAATGTACAACAGAGTTGCTTTTGTTTTGTCCAAGCCAAAATCGGGTTAATTGACTTTACCAAACATAATTTTTTATATAAAAATGAATTTTGGTTTTATGTTTTAGGTTTTTAAAAAGTGAATAAAGTACCTAATTTAAAACAAGAAAAACTTTCTCATTTTCTTAATTTTTGAAAAAGTTACAGGGCATTCATTCTCCTTGTAATTTCAGTTGCTTTAGTTTTGGCCACCGGTGTATGTGTAGGGAAAAATTTATTTAGATTATGATGAAATTAGTTCTTTTTGTCAACATTACATTAAATTTAATGAATTTATGTAAAGATGGCATACCTTTTAACTAAATATATGGATGAACACAATAGAGGCTGAGACAAGATGTTGTGTCACGGATGGACATCTTAGGACAATAATGGAATGTTGAGAATTTTATTAGATTTTTTGATGGTGGAGATATGTAGGATTCGAGAGGAGAACGTTTTTTGTTTTCAGGCAATTGATTCTAGACATAGTTTTATATGAAGAATTAAATTTTAATATTTTCTAGACCATAGGATAGAGATAAGGCTAGAAAAGGCCTGCTGCAATCACCAAACTAGTAAGGAAAGCTCAAAGTCGGACGGGGCCACTATATGATACCCTACACCAATATGCATATTTATTAGAGCTCTCGTAAAATAAAGGTTTATATTGGGCATTTCTGAGCTCTATCAGATATCTGGTACAAAATATGATTATGGTAGAGTGTATATTCCGAAAGTTGGAGATTTAAACACCAAATCGAATGAAACATATATATGAGAGCAAATTTGAAATTATTGCTCCTAAGCTAAATTTGGTTGAAGTGCGAAAATCTATTTGGACTAATATTAGCCATTTGATGCACAAAAAACCTAAAATCGGACGAAGATATATAGGAAAGCTATATCCAAATCTGATCCGATCTTGATAAAATGTGAATAATGTATATCTAGCCTGAATCTAATATCTGGTACCAAATATCATTTTTATGGGATGTATATTGCGAATGTGAGGGACTTAAACACGGATGAAACATATATATGGGAGCTATAGCAATATCTGAAGCGATTTTTACCAATTTTTAAGTATTAAATTTTTGAATGAATTCGCTTGGAAGTGCAACATTTCACTCAGCTTGGGCTGAAATTAGCCATTTGGTGCACAAGAAACCTAAAATCGGATGAAGATATATGGGAGCTATATCCAAATCTGAACCGATCTAAATTGCTAGGCTGTATCTGATATCTGGTGCCAAATATCAGTCCTGTGGAGTGCATATAACTTAAACACCAAAGTCGGATGAAACATATATATGGGAGCTATAGCTTTATCTGAACCGATTTTCACCAAATTTGAATTGAATTGAAAATTTGTTCTACCAAAAACTGACTTGGATAACATTTTATATGCCAAAATACTCGTAAGGGCTCCCACTTTCATTTGGCATTCACAGTTTTTTGGACGTTTTATAAAATTATAAATTTTGAATTGGACTGATATTAGGAATTTGGTGCACAAGAAACCTAAAATCGGATGAAGATATATATGGGAGCTATATCTAATTTTAGACCGATTTTCACCAATTTCAATAGCCAAACAAATGTTATTTAGAAAATTTCATCTCAATCGAAAAATAAATGCGACCTGAATTTTGTTTACAAAAATACATGGACAGACGGACGGACGGACATGCATAAATCGACTCAGAACGTGATTCTATGGAGATCATCAAAAGGAACTATGGGTCTATCTCGTTTCCTTTTGCCTGTTACAAACAAATTCACAAAGATATAATACCCTGACCACCTTGTGGTGAAGGGTATAAAAATGGTGGCTTGTTATTAATTTTCCTTTTCCTTTTCTTTAAATTTGATTTTCATAATTAAATTGCAATTATTCCACCCTAATGTCTATTGTTCTCTTTGAAATGAAATATATTATTCAATGCCGGAAGGCAACACTTTTATTCTTTGTTATAAGACAATTGAAATTTAATTAAGATTTCTCGACAAATTTGTTGACACTAATATATTAAAATGCCCACATAACAATGTCTAGAGATAGTAATAAGTATGTATGAAGAATAGAGAATGTATATAGAGATAGTCATGTTCAATCAAGTATTAAAGATAAATTGTATTAAACATTTAAAATTTCAGTACGATTATAAAGGAATCTATGTATTTAAAAAGTTGTGTTAGTCACTACGCTTTTCATTCAAGAACCACTGGCCTGATTTTAACGATTCATACAAATTCGGAATTATCTCTGTGCAGAAAGGGATAAAATTCCACAAAAAAAAAGAAAAAAAAAATAAAAAAAGTAATGTGAAATTTGAAAATTTTCATTTTGACTTTTGAAATGTACAATTTTAATGTTTTATTTTGCATCATTTTTTTAATTTTGACTCACTATTTTCAAATGTACAGGATAAGATGGAAAAACTGAAACCAACTTCAGACTGTTGTCATTTCTAAGCAACTGTTTCGACAGCTGTTAAAATTATTCCAGTGACAGCTCATTATATTGCTTACAAGCGTATAAAAGCATTTTGGTGAGAATTTTGCAGAAACAAAAGTTATTGGTGATGGGATTCAAGCGTGCTAGTGTTATTTCTTTATATTTGGCTGTAAACCATAAGTAGCTATCGTTGGAGAACTCCAACATTTACATTTGAATACATTTTTTGGGTCTCGTACCATCGCTCGTTACCGTGATACTGGTAGCGTAGCCCTACGTCAAGGAAGTGGACGGAAGAAAACAGCAACATCAGGAGAAATTGTTCGAAAAATAAAGAAGCGACTTGATCAAAACCCACGTCGCAGTGGCCGAAAAATGTCTAGAGAGCTGATCATATGGGCTCGGGGTTAAGCCATTGAAATTGAAGTGCAAGAACTTACACCACAAAATGATCGTGTTTACTTACCAAAGAGGACAGCTAAAAATGTACACCTTCGGTTGGCCACCAGAACTCAAGCGCCGGCCGTGGTGATGGTGTGGCCATAACAGCCGATGGTCGCTCTCCGCTCGTATTAATCGACCGTGGCATCAGAATAAATTCCGAATATTATCGCGAAAATATTCTTGAGGGTGTATTAAAGCCTTGAGCACGCAAACATTTTGGTAGCAGACCTTGGACATTCCAACAGGACTCAGAACCACCGCACTCAGCACGCGCCACCCAAGAATGGTTACAAAATGAGGTTCCTCGCTTCATATCCAGCTCACAATGGTCACCAAAATCTCTGGATACCAATCCATTGGACTATTGTGTCTGGAGTATTTTGGAAAGCAAGGTTGACACTAAAAAATTCCAAAGTGTCGATTACCTCAAGCAAACGCTTCGCTGGGAATGGGCGAAAATACCGCAGAGTAACATTCGGGCAGCGTGCGACGGTTTCATTGGCCGTTTGAAGGTCATAATTCGAGCCAAAGGTGACCAATTCGAACAAATTTAAACTTATTCTAAAATTTGATGCCGTTTCAGACATTTTTGCTTTCATTCAATAAAATCTAAAAAAAAATCGTGGATTTTGACTTTGTTGCAGTTTTTTATCTCACCCTGAAATTAATAAATATTTAAAATTTTGGTACGATTATAAAGGAATATCTATATTAATAACAAAGTAAAGTAATTGACTGACTGACTTAAAGATTTATTAACGCCCAGACGAAACGGCTGAAGCTAGAATTCAAAAATGTTTGAGTAACGGTCAGTTTTGGTCCAACGGGGTAGGATAAGGCAGTTTTTTAGGAAATTCGTACCAGAACGGTACGAATAGTATTAAAAGGTACTTTGGTATTTGAGGAAGCAGTGGAGCCAGAACTCTTA
The DNA here is from genome assembly GCF_030504385.1 of Musca domestica. NCBI lineage: Eukaryota > Metazoa > Arthropoda > Insecta > Diptera > Muscidae > Musca > Musca domestica. Next base: position 19,832,049 of record NW_026712383.1, read on the forward strand.
AATTTTAGATGAGGTTTTTGAAAATCCGCATCGTATCATGTGAACGTCTAGAGCCTAAACTTGAAATTTGGAATGGCAATCAAGGTTGAGGAGTGGAATCGATGTAAGGAGGTAGTTTCGGAAGTGTATACTTATTTATACGAAAAGTACTAAACGGTACCAAATTTAGTACAATTTGAATTTGGAGGAACGGTAGCAGCTGGAATCCTGAAATTTGAAATTAATATTACTCGCGGAGTATAGAATTGGGATATGGAAGAAGTTTACGAAATATGTACTTTTGCGCTCAAAAAGTACTAAATGGTACTAAATTTGGTAAAATTCGGATTTGGGTGAACCGATAGAGCTGGAATTCTGAAATTTAGAAATAAGATTAATATTGCATTGTTAGGACTGAGGAATGTATGTAGTTTTTGAAATTCGTACTTATGTGTACTAAATGGTACTAAATTTGGTCGAAATTAAGTTTTGGGAGAAGCAATAGAGTTGGGATCCTGAAATTTGAAAATTAGATTACTATTGCATTATAGGACTGAGGTATTGAGGTTGTTTTGAAAATTCGTACTTATGAGAACTAAGTGGTACTAAATTTGGTCCAAATTAAATTTTGGGAGAAGCAATAGATTTGGGATGCTGAAATTTAAAAATGAGATTACTATTACATTGTAGGACTGAGGTATGTGGGTCGTTTTGAAAATTCGTACTTATGAGTACATAATGGTACTAAATTTGGTACAATTTAAATTTTAGGTGAACCCATCGTACAATGAATTTAAGGTAGGGCAGAACTACCATATGATTTCAATTTTTTTATTTTCATTTGTTTATATGTGCGCATTCTTTTCAATAATAAAAAAATTGTTCAGCAAATATTCAAATTCTGGTGTTTTTATAATGCTTATTGCAACGTAGTGCACTTTTTCCGCTGACCTCTTTACCAAGTAAACACGATCATGTTGTTTGTTAACAAACTGCTGGACAACGAATGTTTTCTCATCAAAGAAAACCGAATTCGGCAGTTCACCACTTTCGGCCAAGCGAAGCAACTCATTAGCTCTTTTGAGTCTATTTTCTTTTTTTACGGTGGATGTTCTTATTTTTTTTTTTTTTTTTTTTTTTTTTGGAATTTCGACGATTTTATCCCGAGGTCATTTTTCAATATTTGCCGAATGGAATATTGCGATATGTTCAGCTAACGAGCCATTTTTCAGCCACTGCGACAATGATTCCGATCAAGTCGCTTCTTTACTTTTCGAACCATTTCGGCTGATCTTTCTGTTTTCATCCGTCCACTTCCTTGACGTCGGGCTACGCAACCAGTATGACGGTAACGAGCGATGGTACGAGACACAAAAGATTTATTCACATTTAAATGCTGGAGTGCTCTAACGATAGCCACTTGTGGTGTTCCAGCCAAATATAAAGAAATCACACTATCACGCTTGAATTCCATCACAAATAACTTTTGTTTTCGGGAAAATTTATACCAAAATGCTATTGTACGCTTGTAAACAATATAATGAGCTATCACGGGAATAATTTTAACAGCTGTCTGAAGATTGGCTTAGAAATGACAGCAGTCTGAAGTTGGTTGCAGTTTTTTTATCTCACCCCGGTATATTTAGGACTCTTCTGGTATCTAATGTTTAGATCTGGTGGAGATCTTGGAAATTTGTACTTTAATTGTAAAGTAATATATGGTACTAAATTAGGTATTGTCTGGAATCGCGAAGTTTGATATTGAGGTTTCTGTTGGTATCTGATGTTGTGATCTGGTGTTAGATTTGCAAATGCGTACTATAATTGCTTTAAAAGTACTAAATGGTACTAATTATGGATGCCTGTTGGTGTCTGGATATGGGTACTAAATGCTACTAAAGTTGGTATTGGATGAAGGCATATAGCTAAAGTTCTGAAATTCTATCCAAAAAATGAAAAAAAAAACTTAAATAAAATAAATAAATTAAATAAATTTTAAAAGTCTGAATAATTAGTACAATGTATGAAGCTAAAAGGGCCTAAAAATAACTGTTGGAAAGAATCTAAAATTTAAAGAAATTTCACATTTTGATGCGAACATTTATTAAATGCTAACCAAATTCTCATATTCTATATTTGCTGTTTTTAAATTGCATTTTAAACGTTCCCCATTTGTTGTTAGCCAATGAACTAGAACACCGACAACACAAGCCAAAAAATCATACCCTCAGCAATGCATTCACTGATTCATTCATCATCATCATCATTCATATCATAATATTTGATCTGTAAATGAAAGATATTCAAAGATATGAAAATATGGCAACAAAAAAAGACACCGAATGATGTCTGTTTATTCAAATGCAGGGGCTTGTAGGATGTTGTTTACATTGTTGTGTCTGTATGGCCCCCGCAATGCTAACCAGTAAAGGAAACCAATTAAAATCGTGAAAGACTCCCCCTGACTAAAAGTGAACAGATAGACAGCAGCATAACATGTAAAAAAATGCAATGAAAACCAACAAAAATGTTTCGCTAAAAAGGCCTACAGAAATGCTAAATGTTTTGACAGTCAGCCAGGCTACCAGCCAACAAACCATGCAACCATTGATGCACCTACAATTTACAGGGTTCGTCAGTGAGCTGTCATGCTAAGTAAATGCTGCACACAATCTATGATCGAGTACCACTTTTTCACATTCATATCTTTTGGTGGCATCTCTATCTTTCAACACAATCTTAAGGTTTTCTATATGAACAAAAAACATTCAAACCTAGAAGCGACCCGCATTCACTTTTTTACCATACACGGGTATGTTCGACTCCAATGAATGACAGTTTTTTCTTAAATATTTGTTGAATTTGTTTCTATATGTATGTGAGTGAAGCCAGTCTTATGAAATGGAGGTGCACGGTGGTCTTAGGATTATAAAACAATTGTAAGCTAAATAGACTAGTTTTAATGTCATAAAAACAATTTTAGACCGTAGATCTTCTAGGAAGAAATCATCTTCCGGACATTTGAAGTCTTCTAGCCATATTCGTCCTAGAAGTAAGTCTGGTACCAATACGAATTATTACAAACATGATGAGACACAAAGGACCTTATATTTAAACTCACAAGTGCCCGTCACTTCGTCAGTGAAAAGTCCACCTGGAAATTTTAGACTCGTTCCAACAGTTCTTGGTAGGCCTTTATGCACAACTTATTCATTTTCACAAAATTTGTTTTGCCAAAATTTCAGAAATCGTACCAACTTTTCCGACTTTTTCAGAGGATTTATATTTTATTGAAGTTTTTGCTTTTTCGGACAGACCAAACCAACACCATACACCAACAGTGACATCTATATCAAATTTCAGTACCACGCCTCCATCCCTTCAAGAAATACCAAATTCAACACCACTTAGTACTATTCTTATAATAATAGTACACCTCAATATCACAATTCCATATACCAACAGAGACCTCAATATAAAATTTGAGAATTGCAGTCCTATCCCTTCACCCGATACCAAAGTTAGTTCCACTTAGAATTTTCCGTACAATTCTGCATTAACAGAGACCTCAATATCAAATTTCAGGATTCCAGGCCTATCGCTTCACACAATACCAAATTTAGTACTATTTAGTACTTTTTATACAATTATAGTACACATTTCCAAAACCAACTACATATCTTAATCCCAGAAACCAACAAAAATTTCAATGTCAAATTTCCGGATTCCAGCTCTATCCCTTCACCAAGTACCAAATTTAGTGCCATTTAGTACATTTCGTACAATCGTATTGTACATATTTCCAAAACCACTTCCAAATCTCAATCAGAGATGCCATTATTAACCAAAGTATCAAATTTGAAGATTTTAGGTCTATTCCTTCACTCAATACCAACTTAAGAATTTTTTAGTACTTTTCGTACAATTATGGAACATATTTCCAATACACCTCCATATCTCAATCCCTCATACCAACAAAGATCGCACTATCAAATTTGAGAATTCCAGCTCTATTCTTCGCCCTATACCCAATTTAGTACCATTGAGTACTTTTCGTACAATTATATTACACATTTTCGAAACAACCAACATATCTCAATACCATCAGTAATCTAAATATCAAATTTCAGAATTGTATCTTCATGCCTTCACCCAATACCAAATTTAGTACCACTTTGTACACTTCCAACAATCATAGAACACATTTCGAATATTACCTCCATATCAAAACCACGAACACCAACAGTTATATCTATATCAAATTTCAGGATTTCAGTTCTATCCCTTCACGCAATAACAAATTTAGTAATATTTAGTACTTTTCGTATTCTTAATCCCAGATACCATCAGGGACTTCAATATAAAAAATCGGGATTCCAGCCAATCCCAAATTTAGTACCATTTAGTACTTTTTATATAATAATAGTACATATTTTCAAAAATACCAGATACCAACAGGGAATTCAATATCAATATTGAGAATTCCAGCCACATGCATTTGCCCAATACCAAATTTAGTATCATTTTGTACCATTCGTATAAATATGGATGCATTTCCAAACCTTGACCAAATCTCAAACACCATCAGTAAACTAAGTATCAAATTTCAGAATTGCTGTTCTTTAATCCATTACCCAATAATAAATTAAGTAAAATTTAGTACTTTTCATACAATTGTAGTACACATTTCCAAAACCATCTCCGTATTTTAACCACAGGCACTAACATATCCTGATATCCTTATCAATTTTCGGAATACCATCTCTAGCCCTTCAACAAATACCCAATTTAGAACTATTTAGTACTTTTCGTATATTTATAGTACAAACCACCTCCTTTTCTCAATCACAGATACCAACGGAGAACTCAACATTAAATTTGAGAATTCCATCCCTATTGTTTTACCCAATACAAACTGCAATACCATTAAGTACTTTTTGTTAATTATAGTAAACATTTTCAAAAAACACTTCCATGTCACAATTCCATATACCAACAGTGACCCGAATATCAAATTTGAGGATTCCAGCTATATGCATTTACACATTACCAAATTTAGTACCATTTTGTACTATTCTTACAAATATAGATGCATTTCCAGACCACAGCAAAATCTCAAATACAGATACCATCAGTAAACTAAATATCAAATTTCATCTTTATCCCTTTACTCAAGACCAGCGTTTTCAAATTGCAAGTACTCTCTGTGTACCCAACACCAAATGGTTCTAAATGTAGTACTTTTAGATACTTTTCGTACATTTGTAGTACACATTTCTCAAAACCATCTCTTTATCCCAAGCTTACCACAAACAGGGACCCACAATACAACATTTCAAAATTCCAGATTCTTCCGTTTACAAACCAAACTGTTACAAATTTAGTACCATTTAGTACAGTTCGCACACTTAGTACACAATTCCAACCCACCTTCATATATTAAACTTACATTTCGTCCTTTATTCTCACACTAAAATTCAAGTTTTACGACTATCGGTTCACATAACTTCGAATGGTACCATGGTAAATATTTCCAGCTTTATTCCTACCCTAAATACCAAAGTTTATAGTTCACGCAATACCAAATTTGGTACAATTCAGTACCTTTCATTCACACAGGTACAAATTTCGAAAACTTCCTCCATATCCCCATCCAACACTCCAACAGAAATTTTAATTCCAAATTTTATGATTCCAGTTCTGTCGATTCAACCAAATCCAAATTGTACTAAATTTTGTAACATTTCGTACACCCGAGTACAAATTTCCCTTACTACCTGCATCATACAATCCAATAGAAATCTTATTTCCAAATTTCAGGATTCAAACCCCACCACTTCTGGCAAAATTTAAATTGTGCAAAATGTAGTAGCATTTATATTAGTTCACATAAGATTTAATTTCCAAAACTTCCTATATCCCCAATCCTACAGTGCAATAGTTATCTTATTTCCAAATGTCAGGATTCCAACTCTGTTGGTTTTCCCAAAATTTAAATTGTACCAAGTTAATTACAATTTCCAAACCACCTACATTCTTCAGTCCTAAAATAATAAGAATATTTGTAAATTTCCGCATTCCAGCTCCATCCGTTCACCCAAATCGACCTTATAACAAGTATAATACTATTTAGTACTTTTCGTTCAAGTTTCGAAAACTCCCTTCATATACCAATCCCACACTGATTTTAGTATTCCATCCGTCCCTCCAATTTCAAATTCTATTAAATTTAGTATCCATGAGCACACAAGCTCAAAACTTCTTCCTTACATAAACTCTACACCTCAACCTTAATTCCCATTCAAAAACCCTTTGGTTTTCCCTCATTCAAAATTTAAAAGTTCTCGCTCTAATGCTTCCTCAAATACAAAGGGTACCATATTTAGTACCCTTTAATAATTTTCGTACCGTTCTAGCACGAATTTCCAACAACCCAGGGATATCTGTACCCTTCGGACCAAGGCCAAATTTAAAGGTTCTAGCTTCAGACGTTTCCTCTTGGCTTTGATGAATTATTAAGACAGTCAGTTATTTCACTCCTCTTATATGAATGAAAATTAATTTATATACTTTAGAACATTTAAAGACTTCAATTTCCACACTTCTTCTCTTTACAAAACACTGTGCTAGTTCTGCGCCACCATGCACCTCTCACACAAACGCTCACCATTCCTCCCCGACTCACTCTCAGTAATTTGCTCCATTGTTTCGAGAAAAAACAGCGCATCACTCCCACATCATCATGGCTTTATGGTTTTGCATGAGAGCACTTTTGGATTTAAGTAATCTTTTCAGAAAATTGCATCAATGCCTGGCGGCATAAAAGATGAGAGTCGGGGCTAATGTCTGTGTGTGCGTCTCTTGCTACTAAATCCACCACCACCAGCAGTACCCTTTGTAAACAAAACCATTGCATTCATATGTGAGTTTATTTCTCCTTCTCCGCCTTTCATTGCAATTTGCAATAAAAACAAAGACAACAACAACAACAGTATGCCTATTTGTTTGTCTATCTGGCTTTCATTTTTGTTTAAGGTTTTTCGTACGTTTCGTGTATGAATGAATGTTTGTATGAACGAAGAAATGACAAATAAATGAATGACTGACTAACTTGACTTAACTGCCTTCATACAAAGTGGGGCGGTTTGAGGGATGGAATATGAATGTTATCTGTGTGGAAAATAAGTTGCGGAGCGCTATAAATCGGTTCGGATACTTCGTTATTCAGTTCAAATGTAAGATCCTCTCTAAGATGAGGCAACATAAGTTGAATACCAGATGTGGATCTAAGATCTCTAACCTGCTTTAATGGTCTCGGCTTAAATGTGTCTGATAGTTTAGCAGAGACTATTGAACCACCCGAAGGTGGTGTATAGCCGAATTTGGATTTCTCCGATGAGAAAAGATTCATTGTCCAGCAGATTGTAAACAAACAAAATGATCGTGTTTACTTGCCAAAGAGGTCAGCTGAAAATGTGAGTCTTCGGTCGACCACCAGAACTCATGCGCCGGCCATGGTGATGGCGTGGGCCGCCATAACAGCCGATGACCGCTCTCCGCTCGTATTAATCGACCGTGGCATCAGAGTAAATGCCAAATATTATTGCGAAAATATTCTGGAGGGTGTATTAAAGCCTTGGACATGCAATCATTTTGGCCGCAGACCTTAAACGGTTTCATTGGCCGTTTGAATGCCATAGATCGTGCCAAAGGGGACCAATTCGAACATATCTAAACTTATTTTAAAATTTGATGCTATATCCGACGTTTTTTGCTTTCATTAAATAAAATTTAAAAAATGTAAAATTATTGCGTTTGACTTTGTTGCAGTTTTTTATCTTACCCTGTAGTTGGTACCATTTCATATCATGTAAATGGACAGACTTAGAAAAATTTGCAATGGAAATTAAGGTTGAGCAGTAAGATCGATGTAAAGAGGTAGTTTTAGATGTGTACGAAAAGTAATGAACTGTACTAAATGGTACAACTTGAATTTTGAGGAATGGATGGAGCTTGAATCCCGAAATGTGAAATTAACATTACTGGCGGAAGGTAGAATTGAGATATGGAGGTATTTTTCGACATTTGTACTTATTTGCACGAAAAATGGAAAATGGTACTAAATTTGGTACAGTTTCGATTTGGGTGAACTCATAGAGCTGGAATCCTCAAATTTGAAATTAAGACTATTTTTGTGTTTTATAACAGCAGTAGTTTTGGAAAATCGTACTTATATGTATTAAATGGTACTAAATTTGGTAAAATTTGGATTTGTGTGAAATAATTGAGATGGTATCCTTTGAAATTATTATTATTTGAAATTAAGATTTGTGTGTTGGGTGTAGAATTGCTATGTAGGTGTGCAGGATATTTTGGAAATTCGTACTTATGTGGACTAAATGCTACTAAATTTGGCACAATTGTTGGTGTGGGTGAACCGATAGGGCTGGAATCCTGAATATGGAAAGAAATGTCTATTGGTTTGAAGAAGCAGGTTGTTATGGAAATCCGTTCTTTTGAGTACTATATGGTACTAAATCTGCCACTAATAGGAATTGTGGTAAACCTATAGAGCTGGAATTCTGAAATTTTTTGGTAGGTTTCGAAATTTGGATTGCAGGATTGGGATATGTGGGAAGTTTTGGGAATTCGTACTACATTTGGTTTTGTGTGAACCCTGAAACTTCTGAAATGTAGGATTGGTGTATACATTAAATGGTACTAAATATGATACAATTCGGATTAGAGTGAACCAATAGGGCCGTAATCCTCAGATTTGGAATAAAAATTACTGTTGTAGTATAGGATTGGGTTATGTAGGAACTCTTAAAGACTTTTTGATGTAAACTGTAAAAATTTTCCCATTGTTCTTTCTGACAAAGGAAAAATTTGAATTATATATAAAACATTGAAAGCCTAAGCTTTAGTACGATGCACACTAGGTCAAATGACCACTTTTTCTGTGCAAAAATAATTGCAACTAAAATATTGTACTATTTCAAACTAAAATGAAGGCAAGCGTTAAAGAAAGTGTAAAATAAGTAAATTAAACAAAAAATACATGTCTTAACATTCATAAACAGGACTTTTCCGCCAAATTTTTTAAATAGTCATAGTGATAAATGTATGTGCTAGTGTGGTATTAGAAGACATTTGCCAATCAGTTTTATTTTTGACACAAGTTATTAACCGATTTTTTCTACCACAACTACATTTTAAAACACCAGCAGTCATCTCCCCCTTAAAATTAGTCACATAATCACAAACTTAAGTAAGTAATGAGAAATGTACTATAATTTTTAAAAAAAAGAAAAAAATGTTTTGTGTAAGTATATTTTGTTCGAAATATTTGTTTATTCTTCTTCTAAATTACCATTTATATATAATTCATTTTTTTAAACATAAGTTATTTAAGGCATCACGGGAAGAAAGTCTTATCTTCATTAGCTTCTTGGGTTGGATAAAACGAACTTATCATTTCAACAACTTCAGGAGGTAGTTGCAAAGACTTTTGATGTTGAATACGTCTGCTTAAATATTTTGTAGAAATCAGTGATGTATCTGATCTGATGTATCAGCAGCTCTGTTAAAAATATCTCGAAGATTATTAATGTGGTTAATCGTACGTGCATGATGTAATCTGTCTGATTTATAAATTTTATGTCGCGATTCAGCAGCATGTTTTTCGTATTTTGATGTTAAAGATTTGCAGAACAAACTCGTTTTTTCTTTCGAGATTTTCATGGAATCTTCGGAAATATCGTCAGCACCAATTTTGTTCAAGTCATAGTTGACAACCTTAGCAAGCTTTTCCTTTTGGGAACATTCATGTAGCCAAACTTCAAACAAATCGCCTTTTGTTATAGCATGGTAACCTAGAAAAAACGATTTTTCTTGAAAAACGTTAAAAGGTGTGGTTTATAGTAAAGTAGAATCAATTAACTACATCTCAATTGAATCATTTCTTTTTACTTTTTGTCTGCCGACATTCGCCGAAATTTGTAAAGCTTACATGAACTCGTAATCTAAAATCACTTAAACAAATTTGAGGTTATGTATATAAGTCGGCATTTTATTAACTGGGACATTAGTATTCACTTATAATTTTGTCCTCCATTTCAAAATTTCCGTCATTTACTACCACTGGATAAAAAACAAGCACTTGGAACTTAAGAAAATAATAGGCTGCGTAAACAGTCTTTTAATAACGTGTTACACGTGTAACTTTGATTGATTGCTGTCAAACGCTGTTTGACATTTTACAAAAACAAAGTGAAGTTTATGTTATTTTGGACTATTCCCTACATGGTGGCAACAATGATCAGTGTAAAATCGCCCTTACGAAATTCGACTTTCGCACAGAAAAAGTGGTCATTTGACCTAGTGTGCGATGTATTGGGTTTTGATAAAAAAAATCTGTCAAGCTGAACAAATTGTACATTGTGAATACGAACAAGAAAATGGCGATAAAATTAAAAAAGAGTCTGAATATAAGGTAACAGTTTGAGATAATTCTGTTGAAAAATGCAGCCAAAATCATAAAAATACCGAAGGGGTACATATATGGAGCACAAACTTGGAATCTACAGCAAATTCTGTTCAAAAATATGAAAAAACAATAAAAAAAAAACGTTAAATCAGGCGGTATAGATTTATGGAGGCTGTGTATCTATATGTCACATTTACAATACCAGAAACTGACCTAAAATGCATCGCATCAAAATTTTATCAATCTATTTCTGCATTACTACTACTTTTGCATTACACAATCCATTCCCATGTCGTAGCGACTTACACTGTCGTCATACTTTACAATTTTTCTAATTTTTCACCTCCATTAACTGAGGAGTATGATTGCAAAGCTATTCATTGGTATAGCCTCTTATATTTTACACACACACAACGTAGGGTTATGGTTACATTAAGAGATCTATGATAAAGTAGATTTTTTTCTGGTCAATATGTGAGCGAGTGAGTACTTGATGCTTTTGTAGACAGACAGTTCTTGTTCCATACTCATGTGTCGTTGTTGTTGCATAGCAAATATTTGCATTATTTACAAACTGAATTCTAAATGATGTCAATTTAGGTAAAAAGTTTAAAAACTGTCTACAAGTAGCTTTTTTTAATAAGCAAAAATGGAGATCGGAAGATAATAATTGATTTCATAATAATATTTGTTTATAGAAAAAGATAGATTTTTTAGAGATTTGCTTAATGAAATAATTATGGGATTTAAAATAAGATATTAGAATACATTTCAAAATATGTAAAGCATTAAACAACAGTTGTCAAAGTTCTTCAAAATATGAAATTTATAGATTAAATTAATATGTCTTCCATGTGACTTCAAAAAATTTTCAATACACAGCTTACCTACAACATTTTAATGGAATACAGAAATACGAGTCTTTAGCTACATTAGTTTTCATTCAAATATTTTTATTAACATTTCATTAAAAATAAAAATTATACTAAAACAAAAAAGGAATTAGTTGCAATTTTGCAACCATGTATCCAAAAAAAAAAAGAAATAAATATATAAAAGCAAGTTAAAAGCCAGTCAATTCGGCCGGGCCGTACCATTTGGAACTCATTAGGAAATTTTCAAAAAAAAATTATTCAATAAATAAACCAGTAAAGAAAAAATTAAAATCGGGCGGGGCCGACTTTACGATACCCTACACCACTTTGCCAAATTAGTAGAGCTTCACATAACAATTAAAATTTTTTATGGGAGAATTCAATCATACACGCTATGAATATAAATATAATAAAAATCAAAGGACTAAATATGCCGAAGCATTTGTATCTTTTAAATTCGGACTTGTATTTCCCATTTGGTGCAAAATTAATTTCAAATCGGATAAAGATATATATGGGAGCTATATCCAAATCGGAACCGATCTTAATTAAAATTGGCAAAGATATTTCTGAGCTGTATTTGATATATTTCCCTGAATATCGTTGTTACGGAGTGCATATTACGGCTGTGGGTAACAAATATAACAAATCGGATGAACAACATATATATGGGACCTATAGCTATATCTGAACCGATCTTCACCAAATTTGAATTCTAGACTCAATTCGGTTGTAAGTGCCAAAATTTCATCCCATTTGGGCAAATATTAAACGTTTGGTGCACAATCAAAGGTAAATCGGACGAAGTTATATATCGGAGCTATATCCAAATCTGAACCGATCTTAGCAAATGTATTTCTGAGCTGTATTTGATATATTTCCCCAAATATTGTTGTTACAGAGTGCATATTACAGCTGCGGAGGACAAAAATAACAAGTCGGATGAACAACATATATGGGAGCTATAGCTATAACTGAACCGATTTCGACCAAATTTGGCACATTTATTTTCAGGTTCAATCTGATCGTACATGCAAAATTCCATAATATTCGGACTGATGTTACACGATTGGTGCACAATAAAAGGCAAATCGGACGAAGATATAGACGGGAGCTATATCTAAATTTTGACCGATTATCTCCAATTTCAATAGGGTTCGTCCTTGGGCCAAACAAATGATTTATGCAAAATTTCATCTGGATAGGGCAATACATGCGAACTGTACTTTGTTTACAAAAATACATGGACAGACGGACGGACGGACATGCTTAAATCGACTCATAATGTGATTCTATGCAGATCATCAAAAGGAACTATGGGTCTATCTCGTTTCCTTTTGCTTGCTACAAACAAATGCACAAAGACATAATACCCTGACCACCTTGTGGTGTAGGGTATAAAAAGTTAAAATAATCCGTTACTGTCACAGACTGTAGTGCCCATTTCGAGGTGCAAATACGAAATTTGAAACAATTCCGGAGAATAATGTAGCTTAAATCAGGAAAATACCGAATATCGGGAGGTGCCGTTATATGGGTGCTATACGAAGATGCGGACCTGCACAGAAAATTTTCTGTCTTAGGCTGCAGCATCCATTACGAACTTCAAATACCAAATTTGAAACAATTCCGGTGAATAATGTCGCTAATATCACCAAAATACGGAAAATATGGAGATACCATTAAAAACGGAAGGACAAACTTAATATACCCTCCATATGATGGTGTAGGGTATAAAAACAGCAGAGGAATCGTTGCAAGTAATTGCTAGAAAATAATTATACGACAAGAATTTGCAGTCCCAATAACAGGATTGTCTAAATCACTCTTCTTTGCAAGTCAATTCGAGAAAAAATTTGTTCAAATTTTTTGGTCTCATCAGACCCTTCGTATATTCGCCGGTCTGCCTATATTAAATTGAAGTCACTGTATAAGCCCCAGATCCCCAGGAACATTTACATGGGGTCAAGATCGAAATAGAAGCCCATAATTTTTGATCACTTAATATTTAAATGTCGTTCCAAAGAATATTTCAGCTGAGCCATAGGTTATATTAGGCCACCACCACAATCCATTGTAACATCGTAGAAAAGAGCGATGGTAAAGGGAGGAAAATAAAGATTCACGTACAGGATGTTAAAGACGTACATCCAAAAAAAAAATACCCTAGCAGAGCAGCAAATTTTCTATAACAGCTGCGGCACCAATAACCTAGCAATAAGTCTGTAACTAACTCCACAAGGAAAAACATCATGGAGCCGAATCCTACAAGGGCGTTGAAAACTCCCACCAAACGCCATCCAGTCGCGGTAGCACCCAAGCCATTCATTCCAACTTAGATCTGAGAATAATAAGCGGAATGTAGAAAGCGCAGCGACTTTCCCAAGTATAACGAAGTAGTCCCTTCGCAGCCAAGAAAGCGTTATTCGGGCCACCAAAGCACATCGAACGCCGATCCAAAACCCGAGCTTCGCAAGAAGGCTTGTAAACACTTTCAATACGTTATAAAGCAGCCTAAGGTGTCTACGACAGGAGTACTTCACTACCACGTCAGACTAGACAGCAGTTTTTCATTCCTTTCCTCAGAGATTTGTTTTTTTTTTCCTTTTTGAATATAATTGTTTATGAATAAGTAAGCGGAGGAGAAAAAAAAAACAAAAATAATGGGATAGAACAACAAGAAACGAAAAAAAAAAAAACAACAGAAACCAAGTTTGACTCAAGTGCTATTAGCAAATCGTTTTCACAATAAATCTTGTTATTATTTATATAAATTAATATTTTATATTTCATTAAAAAAATGATAATAGAGTTAAAAAGGAGAACTTGCAATTCTGCAACATTGTAATCCAACAATAAAAAAAAACTTTGTGAAATCCAAAATGAAAATGTTTTCAAGTAGAGAGCACAAATTTAAATCACCGAATATTAAAAGCAGCAGGAGAGTCGTTCGACAAGAGTTTGCAGTCCCAATATTGTTTAAATTACTCTTCTTTGTAAATGATTTTGAGACACCATATTTTCAAATGTTTTGGGTAACCAGACCCTTCTGTCTGTCCATATTAAATTTAAGTCACAGTATAAGCTGATCCCCTAGAAAATTTACATCGGGTCAAACCTATAATTTTGGATCACTAAATATTTAAATGTCGTTCCAAAGAATATTGCAGCTGAGCCATAGGTTATATTAGGTTTTAGGATGGAGAACAAGCTCTGATATTTAGCGTGTAGAATGATAAATGAATTTTGAAATTGTTGATACCCCTAATTTGATTTTAAATAACTCTTAATAATTGTAGCGGCACCAGTAACTTTGCAATCAGTCTACAATTAACTCCTTGTGGAATATAATGGACCGGAAGCCTACAAAGTCGTCGAAACCTTCCACCAAACGCCATTCAGTCGCGACAGCATTCAAGCCATTCATTCTGCCATTGGAAGAGCGGCCACGAGTAACGTCTAACATCCAATTTATACCGCCAGTCGGGCTTCCGGCTGCCCTGGCTTCGGCCCGTTACATTCGTTTCACAGAACAACCGCCGCCGTTGGTTTTTATTAAGGGTTCGCATAAGCTCTGTCAAACCGTCAGGTATCTTTGGGACCACGAATCCTGCTACTCCACACCCGAATACAGTTATCGCAGCTGTCGATTCAACTAATGTTTGATGTCTCAGGGGTACCCTATGCATCGCAAAAGATCAAGCACGATGTTAAGGCAAGCGGAGCCGTAAAGGGGAATGAGGACAGCGCAACGACATACCCCAAGCATAAAGATGGAGTCACTTCGTAGTCAACAAAGCGTAATTTGGGCCACCAAAGCACATCGAACGCCGACCCAAAGAAGCAAGGGCGGAACAACTTTAGTGTTATGAAGTAACTAAATTCGTTACGAATTCGTCGCCCGAAAAAGTCTTTTAAACATGTTATGTTAAAAGCAGCCGGGGTTACCAGGGGCTTGACGGAGGCATAGCAAGGCTAAGGTGTCTACCACAGGAGTACTTCCGTACCATGTCAGGCTAGACACCAGTTTTCCACGAAACGCCACCACCACTAACGCTAAACACAAACATCGTAATTCTCTCTTAGTACAGGCGTAGGGAGAGACCACAATCATCAGCAGTGGCAAATTTTCTATAAAAGCCGCCGCACCAATAACCTAGCAATCATTCTGTAACTAACTCCACAAGCAAAAACATAATGGAGCAGAAGCTTACAAAGCCGTTGAATACTCCCTCCAAACGCCATCCAGTTGCGGCAGCATCCAAGCAATTCATTCCAACGCAGAAAGCTAAACATATCAAGCACGGTGTTAAAGTAAGCGCAGCCGTCAGCCCAAAATTGAATGTGGATAGCGCATCGACCGACCCAAGTATAACGTAGTAGTCCATTCGCAGCCAATAAAGCGTAATTCGGGCCACCAAAGCACAATGCCAAACTAAAACCCAATGGAAGACCTAGAAAAAAACAAGGCTGGGACAACTTTAATGTTTGTTGAAATGTATTTTCTTATACAATACGTTATAAAGCAGCCGTGATGACCACGGGTATAGGTGACAACGCTTGTCGGAGACAGAGCAAGGCTAAGGTGTCTACAACAGGAGTACTTCGCCACAACGACAGACCAGTCAGCAGTTTTTCATTCCTTTCCTCAGTGAATTTATTTTTTGCCTTTTCGAATTTAATTGATTTTTTGTTTTAAATCATATGAATAAGTTAGCGGGGGAGAAGAAAAAAAATAATGGGATAGAATGACTCAAGTTCTATTAGCAAATGCTTTTCACAGTAAGTCTTGTTATTATTTATATAAATTAACATTTTATATTTCAATAAAAATAATAATGGAGTAAAAAGGAGAACTTGCAATTTTGCAACCTTGTAATCCAACAATAAAAAAAACATTATGAAATCCAAAATGAAAATGTTTTCAAGTAGAGAGCACAAATATAAATCTCCGAATATTAAAAGCAGCAACCCTAAAAAGTGTCCAATATATGTGCGAGAAGTGAAAACACCAATTCAAAATTAATTTGATATTAAATAACTCTTAAAAATTGCAGCGGCACCAGTAACCTGGCAATCAGTCTATAACTAACCCCACAATCACAAATATCATGGAACAGAAACCTACAAAGCCGTCGGAACTTCCCACAAGCGGCGATCCAGTCGCGGCAGCGGCCAAGGCTTTCATTCTCCCTCTGGAAGCGTGGTCTCGAGTAACGGCAAACATCCAGTTGATACCGCCAGTCGAGCCTGTGGCTGCTATAGCAGCTGGAATGTCCAGGGGTGCAGGTGAAAACGCTTGGTGGAGGCAGAGCAAGGCTATGGTGTCTACGACAGGAGTACTTTACTACCATATCAGTACTTTACTACAGCAGTTTTCCTTTCATTTCATCATTGATTTTATCTCTTATACCCTCCACCATAGTATCAATGGTATATTAAATTTGTCATTTCGTTTGTAACACCTCGAAATATACATTTAAGGCCCCACAAAGTATATATATTCTTGGTCAGCATAAAATTCTATGTCGATTTTGCGATGTTCGTCCGTCTGTGGAAATCACTATAGCTTCCAAAGTAGGTTGACAAAATTTTACTCAGATATGTCTTTGGTCTGCGGGACTTTTAGTATTGGGCTTATACCATAGATGAACCAAACACAACGTTTGCGGTGATGTTGCGTTCGTGTGTATTTTTATTCTCTCGCTTTCAGTTGTTGATGAGACTTCAACGGATACACACATGCGTGGGTGGTGCACGCATTGTTTTGCCGTGAACACTTAGAGAAAACGAATGACAGATTTAATGAGACTGGATGCGTAGGGAAAATATGAATATGTTGAGTTCTTATTTTATGCTTTTAGAAATGTACAGTGTGTTTTGTGTTACAAAACGTTAAAAAGGAAGAGGGGAGATGTCCTAAAGACAGATTTTCATAAAGCCCACAATGCAGTCAGTTGTTTAGGCGAAAATGAAAAGAAACTTATTTTTCAGGAAAAACAAGACATATTTATATATAAATTAAAGACATGGTTGATTGGTGCGGATAATAATAAGAAGAAAAGTATGAAGTTAAAAATGAAATGTCAAGAATTATAAGTCTTGATGTAATAAAACAAGGCAGACCATTTAGCGATGGCGTATTTATTAAAAAAAAAAATCTTGAAAAAATATTCTTAAAAAGATAGCTGGGGTTTGCTACCGATGGTGCCAATGTTATGTGTGGAAAGTCTGATGGATTCATAGGCTAATTAAATAAGTATGGTTTTAGGTTTGAAAACTTCCATTACATTATACATTAGCTGGCTTTGGCATCAAAATTCCTTGCGGACCATCCAGCGATGAAAGTTGCTGAAAAAATAATTAATAGAATTCGTGGCGTACATCACTCGCTTACCCACAGAAAATTCGTTGAATTTTTAAAAAGGAGAGGGGCACAACACTGATTTAAAACTATTCACAGAAGTTAGGTGGTTAAGTCGAGGTGTAAGTCTTTGCAGACTTTTTGACCTGCGAAATGTTGTAGTTGAGTTTTTTGAGCAGGAAAATATAAATAAATGTCCACTGCTAAAATACGAGAAATTTATTTTGGACCTAGCATGTTTAGCTGATATTTCAAGCCTTATAAATGAAGTAAACCTGAAACTTCAAGGGAAGGAAATAGTGTAAGTGAAGCTTGGAAGACTCTTACAAAATTTGAGAGAGATTTACGCATACACAAACCTGATTTAAGACAGAGAATTTTTTCCAGTTTTCCAAAAACAGCAGAATTGTATAAGAGCTTCCATTCTACCGAAATAGAGGAATATATTTTCATTATTAGCAAACTTCTAAATAATATGCAAGAAAGGTTTAAAGATTTTAAGTCAGTACAACCTTTATTGGAAATATATGAAAACCCTATTACGTGCGACGTTTCAAAGTTCCTTTTTGATGTTCAATCAGATCTAATTATCCTTAGAAGCGAAATGGAAGCACCGGATATAATAGAACCTAGCAAATTTTGGAAAAGTATTGATCGTTCCGAATATCCTTAACTTAAGGATATTTCTCATAAGTGTGTCGCATTTTTCCCATCAACATATTTGTGCGAACTAATATTTAGTGATTTAAAATATCTATGTTCTAAACAAATGTGTCTAAATGTGACTCAATTAAAAAGTATTATGCTTATCCGAAATTGCAATAAAAATATTGTAATTGAAGAACATATTGACGAAAAATATTGATATATTTCCGGAACATTGGTCGCAATTACAAGCAAGGAATTACTTCTTCGATATTTGCTAGGTTCATTATTACATCGTTTCTCCACTTAAAAGCTGAGCATATTCATTTAACGGGAATGGAATATACGTTAAAAACTCTAGACCTAAAATTTAATTCCCAGACCATAAATGAAAATTATTTTCAAAGGAAAATGTTTTCCCAAAATGTTTCCTTGACCACCAGAGCTACCTGATTGTCAAATTCAATGAAAATTATTTCTAAAATTAATATATTTTAATAACAAAATATATATATATTTTGTCAAAAATATGGAATGAATACGCCATTTTTATTTTCGTTCTTTACTTTTTCTTAACACCCCTACTCTTTTTGTTTACAATGAATATGAATTTCGTTAGTTTGGTTTACCTTTATTTTATATTAATATGAATCTAAAAAATTAAATAATTGAAATTTATTTAATTTTTAATTACTATATAACTTAAATTTACTTCTTTTTGAAACAAAACTACATTTTCACATATTATTTTTCAATGTAAAATAAACATATTCAAAAATTTCTTGAAACATTAAATTACAAAAGAAGTAATTTTATACAAATTCAATGTATTTTTAATTTAATTAATGTTTTACTTTCCTAAATAATTCGAATTAGAAACCCACATACATAAATACTATTGTAATTTTATTTTCATAAAAAACACGTATCTAGTCACGCTTGCTGTAATCAAAAATTTCTTTACGTGCATTTTTGTTTTCTCTCTCCCACACAAGCACAATGTTCATTTTGTGCATCTGTGGCTCATAATTTATTTGTTTTCACAATTATTTTACTTGTTTTTGTTTGAATTGAATTTTATTATATTGGTTTTAAGTAATATGAATTGAAGTAAGTGGAGGAAAAAAACAAACACAAAAAATGAAAAAAAATCAAAAAGCAAAGTGTTTTTTACTTCACCTTTTTTATGTTTTTCTTTAATTAAAAGATGTTGTTTTATTTTTGTTTTTTTTTTTGTATTGTTTTATTTCAATGTTTTATTAAAATTCAATTTTTTGTTACACTTTTTGTTTAGTTTTAGGTTTTTTTTGTTCAATTAGTTTTTTCCTTTTTTTTTGTACAATGTTTTATGTTTTTTGTATTATGTTTTTTTTTTGGTTAACACTTTGGGTTTTTTTGTTTTTGGGCACTGTTCACTTCGGGGGGGAAACTTGCGTTCGCGCTTTTAAATTCGAGACAGAACTGATCTAACTCAAATTTGCATCGTCACAGCAAACCTGATTTGGCTGGTGACGATGCTTATTTATTTGAATTCAGCATTGGAATTTACCGGTGGCTGCATATATGTGCATGTGTGTGTGCATATGTGTCTAATATGTACATAATTTTTTTATGATGTTATTTATGCAGCCACCGGTAATGTAACAAACAACACTGTTGCGCAAAAATATAGCATCTTTTATGAACATTTCTGGCCCCCGAATGACAAGTGTTTACATTCATTTTTGAAATACAATGTGGTTCTTTATATTTTTGGCATATTTTTTATTGGACCGGCAAACACGTAACCCAGTTGGGTATCATAGGCCAGGACATCTCCAATTCCAGCCTCCTTGCACTCGTCTTTTCTTATGGCTGAGTAAACGTCAGCACCCAGTTCCACATCGACGGGATTGTTGCCTCGGGGATCAGGGTCGGCTAGGGCGCAATTTCTGAAACTTCTTGTAGGGTCCTCGAGGATTGGGTCCGAGTAAATGCGCCTGGGCAAATCTTCGATTATCAAGGCATTAACTCTAAGACTCCAGTGGCTGTTTGTGCGGCGGGGCGAAACCGTAAAGGTGGTAAATCGCTGCCCTTTGTAAATCCGCGATTGTAGGCCCAATCTACGGAAAGCCGCATACGATATTTTGGACATCGTCGCTGATTGGCTGATTAATGCCCTTAGCATGCTGTACCCCTCTATTTTGTCAGCCTTGATGCGCACCATAGCCGTTGGCACAAATACCAAATCCCACGCAAAGTTTGGTGTTGTTACAACTTCCACGTTTAGGGATACTTCCTCCAGCTGAGACGCCCCGTGTAGCAGTGTATGATGTCGATTGTTGCACCTCCTGCAACCAGTCAACGACGGACAGTCAGGGGCCAAATGACTTCTGGCAAGGCAATTTCTGCAGTACCCCCTACGCTCCACGGTCTCATAGCGTTGGAAGGGGGTCTGGTGGCGAAACCTCTCGCAAGCACTGAGGGCATGGTCCTCCTGACACAACCCACAGGAATACTGCCAATAGCTGGGTCGTTCTTGGCGTTGGCGGGATCTTGCAGCGGAGCGGCTTCGTTGACGTCTTTCTGGCGATGTGGAACTGGGAAGTCTGCGGTGTCGATGAGCCGGTCTGCTGGGAATGGATTCGGTTGGGCGTCTGGGTCTGCTAGAACTTCTCGCTGTTGGACGTGCGGATTGGTTGGGACTGCGGCTGCGATCATCTAAACGGCAGTCTTGATTGGGCAAGTAGGCAGCCATATCTGAAAAAAACCAAAGGCGAGTACTATGTTCTTTTTTAAGTAGGATTCCGGCTAGTCAGTCGGAAAACAATTTAACAATTTTTGTGATAGGTCTGCTTATGTTGCCACTTGATGTCCGTATGTCTACAACCCTCGTATTCTGATCGCTACCGAGATATGTTTTTGCAATTCGACCCAACTTCCATTCATTTGGAGCCAACCTATCGTCCTTGATGACTACTAAATCTCCTTCTTTGACATTCTCCTTTTCACGCTTCCATTTAGTTCTTCTGTAAAGTTCGTGGAGATATTCTAATTTCCACCTATTGCAAAAGTATTGTGAAATAACTTTGAGTCGTTTCCAACGATTTACTAGACTAAGATCTGTGTCGGAAATGTCTGGTTCAGCTGGGGTAAGAATAGGTGTTCCTATTAAGAAATGACCAGGTGTCAAAGGGGAAAGGTCGTTTGGGTCGTCGCTAGCAGGACTTAAGGGTCGCGAATTAAGGCAGGCTTCAATTCTTGCTAAGATAGTTGTAAATTCTTCAAATGTGAAATTCATTTTTGGAATACTTTTTCGCAAATGCATTTTAAACGATTTAACGCCGGCCTCCCACAAACCGCCCATGTGCGGAGCGCCAGGCGGGATAAATTTCCAAGTAAGATTTTGATTGAAATTGTTTTGGATTGTGCTACTTTGAATATTCTTCATGAAAGCTAATCGATCTCGCTTTAATAGATCGACCGCTCCCACAAAATTGGTTCCGTTGTCGGAAAATATACAAGACGGACAACCTCGCCGACTTATGAATCTGGAGAAAGCGGCGAGAAAGGCATAAGTAGATAAATCGCTAGTTGGTTCTAAATGTATAGCCTTGGTGGCGAAGCAGACGAACAGGCAAACATAGCCTTTTGTGATAAAGCAAGCCCTTCCTGAATAACTTTTAATATTAAAGGGTCCTGCAAAATCTACCCCAGTGTTTGTAAAGGGTCGAGACAGAAAAGTACGTTCGGGTGGCAGCGAGGCCATTATTTGAGTTTGGGTTTGTTTCTTGTGAATTAAGCAGATTCGACATTTTCGTATAGTTTGTTTAACCAGAGATTTGAGTCCAAATATCCAGAATTCGGATCTTAGCACTCGGGTCATCAATTGATTACCACCATGTAAAGTGATCTTATGAGTGAATTCGACCAACAATTTGCTAAGGGTAGTTCCGTGTGGTAGTATTATGGGATGACGTTCGCTATATGTAAGGGCTGGAGATTGAACTAATCTGCCATTAGCTCGAATAATACCCTTTGAGTCGAGAAATGGGTTTAACGTCAATAGAGGGCTCGATGGAGAAATTGGAGACTTTTTCATTAGTGAATTATATTCATCTGCATAAACGAATTTTTGTGTACGAATTATGCAAGATCGTTTTCCATCTTGGATTTCGACTGCGGTAAGATCTATTGATGAGGAGCGAATATTTTGCCGATTTGCGCCTGTATTTTTCCAAAATCGCAGAGCATAGGCGTATGATCGGTAGACTTTTGCCAATGATGAGAAATTTTTTAATGGATCCTCTCTTTCTTGAAATATAGTCAGAACTTTTACAGCTTTAGCCTCTAAATTTGTGTCGTTTGGGATATCTTGCGATGGCCAACGATCTTTTGGCATTTTGAGCCATTGAGGTCCATGCCACCAGAGCTCATGAGTCGTTAGTTCAGTTGGAGAACATCCACGACTAGCAATGTCAGCTGGGTTGCTTTCAGAGTCAACATGTTTCCAGTTTTCTTGCCCAACATTATCAGATATTTCCGAGACTCTATTTCCCACAAAGGTGCTCCAATGACAAGGAGGCTTTTTTAACCAGGCCAAGACAATAGTAGAGTCTGTCCAAAAATGTGTTGAATATTTTGATATTTGTAGACTGTTTGTAATAGATTTTGCTAATTTGGAAAGTAAGACTGCCCCACATAATTCGAGCCTTGGTATTGAAAGTTTTTTGATTGGTGCTACACGAGTCTTTGCTGCTAATAAAAAGGTGTGTGTGGTATGGTCAGTTTTTTCAATCCGAACATATAGCGTGGCTCCATACGCGCTCTCCGATGCGTCACAAAATCCATGAATCTCAACAGAAGCATCTAGTGTAAACTGTATCCATCTTGGAACTCTGAGAGATTTAATATCATTGCTATTTTTGACAAAGTTTTGCCAATTTATATGGGTGATTGGTTTCAGTGTATCATCCCAATCGATTTTATCCAGCCAAATTTGTTGCATTATCAGTTTTGCTACGACCACTATTGGCGCTAGCCATCCGCATGGATCAAACAATTTGGCTATAGTTGATAAAACTTCTCGTTTTGTGTAAATGTTTTTGTTTTCCACGGTTGGAGGTGTAAAAGTGAAAAAATCACCTGATATATTCCATCGTATTCCCAACGTTTTCGTGGACGCATCTTCAGAGATATCCAACCAGTTAAGAGGCAATAAATTTTCTTGTGGAATATCTTTTATTATTGTATGATAATTTGAGGCCCATTTCATAAGTTGAAATCCAGCGGATTCGAGCGCTGCTACTAAGTCCTTCCGAGCTTTTATAGTCTCCTCAATTGTGTGTCCACCCGCAAGTACATCATCCACATAAAGATTTTGTCTTATAATTCTTGCAGCTCTTGGATACGAATCTTGAACATCATCTGCCAATTTCATAAGAGTTCTCAGTGCCAGAAACGGTGCGCAATTTACTCCAAATGTTACAGTTAGTAATTCATAGTCTTCAACTGGGTCTGTTGGCGATTTTCTAAACAGAATTCTTTGATATTTTGTTTGAGTTGAATCCAACAGTATTTGCCTATACATTTTAGTAATATCGGCGTTAAAAGCATACTTAAAAAATCTCCATTTTAGAATTTGTAGTACCAAATCTTGTTGTAAAATGGGTCCCGGAAACAATATGTCATTGAGACTTGTTTTGTTTGATGATGGGCAAGAAGCATTGAAGACGACTCTTAACTTTGTCGTGATTCGATCTGGCTTAATTACTGCATGATGTGGTAGATAATAATTGGGCATTTCGTCTCTTTCATCCGGATTGATCCTCCGCATATGACCAAGTTCTAAATATTCAAGTATTGAGGCATCATATTGTTCTTTTATCTCGGGCGTTTTCATAAGTTTTTTCTCCATTCTGTAGAATTGAGCTAAGGCGATGTTTCGGGAATTTCCTAATTCTTCGCATTTTTTGAATGGGAGAGTCACCACATATCTTCCATCCTTGTTTCGTATTGTTGTTTCAGTAAAATTTTGTTCACAAAATTGGTCTTCTTCTGACCGTAAAACTTTTTTAGGGGTCTCTTCCACCTCCCAAAATCGTGTAAGTACTTTCTCTATTGATGTTGTATTTAGAAGTGATATTTGTTTTCGTTGAAGAGTGCTTCCCGGTATGGGTCCTCCAACTATCCATCCAAATTTGGTTTTTTGAGTTAAAATTGATCCAAATGTTCTCATCGGAGTTCCAAGTGTGAATATTAATGGTCCTATGTCCATTCCAATAAGTAAATCAATGGGTTGACTAACGTAAAATTTCGGGTCAGCCAGTTCTAATGCTGTTACATCTCGAAGTTGTGATTCATCTAAGTTTTGTGGTGGTAGATTTGAAGGTAAATTCTTTAAAACTGGAGCCCATACTTCCAGTTTAAAGCTAGGGTCGTATTTGGATCTCATAGTAAACAAGCAAGATTTCGTAGATGTTTCGGCAACAAATTGACTAAGGCCGGTGATATGAACTAGATTGTTCCTTGTGGGTAATTTCAAGAGGTTTTTCATCTTCTCAGAAATAAAAGTGGATTGTGATCCTGAGTCTATCAGAGCTCGGGCATCGTAAAGTTGTCCTTTGGTTTCAATTTGTACTATTGCTGTGAAAAGTAGAGTTCCTCCAGATTGTTGCTCACTAATTCGCTCATCTTGGAGGGTCAAAGTGGTAATAGTAGTTGGTTCTAGGTTGGTAGTGGACTGTATGTGAGTTGAAAGAGCAGCAGCACTGGTACTAGGTTGTGCTTCCACTCGAGCTAGGTATGTGTTTGTGGTTTGGGTTTCCGACCCCTTGTGTAACAAAGTATTATGTCTCATAGTACAAATACGACAACCAAAGCGACTTTTGCAATCTCTTACTCCGTGGTTTGAAGACAAGCAGTTGTAGCATAAGTGTGACGTTTTCACAGTGTGAATTCTGTCATTTACACTCTTTTTTAAAAATTCGCTGCAATCCCTGATAAAATGGTTTGATTTGCAGACTTGACATGTTTGAATATTTTGTGATTTATTTTGTTGAGGTTGTGCTAAGTTGTTTCTTCCTCCAAAATTGGTTGTATTTTTTGCGACATTTGTTTGAAATGTTTTCAAAAATCTAGGTTTATTGATGTTATTTTGCTTCTGTTGAGCAAATTTTGATGTTGAGGGTTTTATATTCCCTACTGATTCCAAGGTTTTGAATTTGTTTGTTAAGAAATCGTCCAGGTAGATTAAAAAGTGTTTTAATTTCTTCATTAATTTGCATCCTTTTGTTCTCATAACGATCCGTAAGATTTTTCCATGCTAGTGCAAATCCATCATTAGTTAGTGGAACATGCGTTATAATTTCTCGTGCTTCTCCTGCTGTCTTTTGAGTCAAATGGAATAACTTTTCGACATTACTTAATTTTGAATTGTTTATGTAAATTGCCGAAAATAAATCTCTGAAAGTCGGCCATTCTCGATAACCCCCTTTAAAAGTGTCTGTGTCGCATGGCGGCAGCCGTGATATTGGCGTAAAATCCACTTCCTTTCCTTGCTGTGACATCTCTGAATCTCTTTTTATTTTCTCCTGTGCTTTTTCATCCAAAATATTTTGAATTTGTCCATTTATTGAACTCAGCGCCTGTTTATATGATCCCATGGTATCCATATAATGTTTCCTCAGTTTATTTTTGTCGATGGTTTTTCCTCCTTCCTCTGGAACATAATCACGGCAGTCTAAATATGCCCTTTTGACCTGGTCCCATGCAGAATCCAACTCCATACGTGTTGTCTCCAAAGTATGAACCGTGTCATCCGGTTTGGTTATTGAAAAAATTGAAATATAATCCTGAAGATCGTTGACGCAGTTTGCGAATTTTTCGCTTAGGGTCTTATCCATTTTGATGACTGAGTATTAGCCTTTACCGAAATTTTGTTGTGTTGCAAAAGGGAAAGGCAACCCAATGAAAAGGATTGACTTGGAATAAGATTCAAACTTTTATCCAAATTTTTATTTTTTAAAAAATAAGGATAAGCTATCTTCTTCAATTTGATCAACGAAATCTATGTTAAATTTTTGGTTTGGGTCGAATTATATTTCGTTTTGTTCCAAAGATTTGAAAGTTCTTGCAAAATCCCAAAAACTTTACTTTGTATGAGACGCCGAAATAATTTTGTTTAAAAATGTTTGCTGGGTTGTCCAGAGAAGTCAAACTCAATCAAGATATACCAAGGTGTCATAAAATATCTTGAAATCCACTCACAGGGATATTTTATTTTAAGAAAATCCAGAAATAATCAATATTATTCCAAAAAGAGTAAAGGTGAGGATTGTACAGGCAAAAAACGCTACAAAAACGACCAAAAGATTTTTGATTTTCCACCAACGAGGGTTTTTTTTCCCAGCAGTAAAATTGTAGAAAATGAAAATTTTCAATAAATATTTCCAAAAATGAAAAATATTTTCTATTGAAATGAAAATGTGTGCTGGGTTGTCGAACAAAGAATCCTCAAAAATATTACCATAAAATTGCAGGAGTAATTTTAAATTTTGACGAGACAAAAATATTGCTATGAAAATTTGTTTGAAGCAACAAATTTTCTAAAAACGCTAGGTAATTAATTTAAAATCACAAGGTGCTAGTATTGGGTCAAGTTCCACAAAATTTTTTTCCAGAAAAATTCCAATAATTTGCAAAATTTTCCAAAAAATTTGTATATTCCAGCAGAATGTTTGTTGTGTCAAACTCCAATTAAAATTTCCACGAAAATCTAACTTTTTCGTTCAGCAAATTCTTTCAAAATGTTTGTCTTAGCAAAAAGCAAAAAAAAAAAAAATACCAGCAAAATATTTCTGCGAAAAAATGCAGAAATAAATTTTGGGTCCCAGAAATGTTTTTCTTGATTTAAAAATTTTAAGATATTTGTAAAATATAATAAAAATGTGTTATATTATATATTGGATCGATTTTTTTTGTATGTCCACAGACGCCAATCTAATTTTTTTTTTTCAAAAATCCCGAAAAAAATTCTAGGTTAAGTATTGTTTCATGTCCGTCCACTAGACGCTATTATTTGCAAAATCCGTCTGTCCACCAAACGGTTGCTATGTATTTCGCTTATGTATTTTTGTGACGCCAAAAATGTTAAAAATATGGCGATTATATATTTTTATGTGACGCTAGATTTTTTTCCAATATGGCGTTTATATATGTGTCAAGCGGCGCCAATTTTCCAATAAGAATGTTTTTTCCAATATGGCGTTTATATGTGTCAAGTGACGCCAATTTTCCAATAAGAATGTTTTTTTCAATATGGCGCTTATATGTGTCAAGTGACGCCAATTTTCCAATAAGAATGTTTTTTTCAATATGGCGGTTATTTATTTTTTGAACTGCACGTTCAGCAATTTCCAATATTATATATTTATGTGTATGAAAATTCGCGCTATTTTATAAATACTTATTGCGCCTATGTGAGTCTATATTTAGATGTCCGTCCACAAAATGGCTCCAAAAAGGGAAATTTTCTCAAAAAAGTGTCTTAGAGGCAACGCAGCAACTTTATAAAGTGTCAACTTGAGATTTCAAAATATGGGAATCTTCGGGTCAATGCAAATATTGAGGATTTGCCTGCTCCCGGTATGCCCTTTATGTCCAACAAGATAAATTTGATTGAGTACTCACTTTGATTTAGCCTTTGGGTCTCAAAAATTTGTTGTTGTAGTATTGCTATTGTTGTTGTTGTTGTATTGTTGTTGTGTTGTATTGTTGTTGTGTTGCCATAGTCCTTCGTGGTCTTCTGGCAGCTTCCACAATTTTGCGTACTTCTTTATTTTGTTTGGTTTTTTTGTGATATTGTGTACTGTCACTTTTTTCACACCTTTTATTTTTGTATTTTGTCTTTTGTGTAGACGATTTCTTTTGAAAAAATAAAAAATTTAATTAATTTTTGTTTATTTTTGTAGCACTGTGTAATTTCTTTTAGTTCTGTAGCACCGTGTAATGTCACTTTGTATCACTTTTTAATGTCACTTTTGTAGCACTGTGTATTTTCTGTTTGTTTTGTAGCACTGTGTGTTGTCTCTTTTTTGTAATAAAAATATATATTTGTTTGTTTAATGTCACTTTTTTGTAGCACAGTGTATTTTCTATTTTTTTCACTTTTTCTTTTGGTTGCACTTTTTTAAACGTCACTTTTTGTTAATTTATTTATTTATATTTTATTATGCACTTTTGTTTTTGTTTCACTTCACTGTGTCTGTCCACTTTTTTGTTTTTAATATTTTAAAAACTTCACTTTATGATCCGGCTCTGGAGGACCAAATGTTTTTTACTTCACCTTTTTTTATGTTTTTCTTTAATTAAAAGATGTTGTTTTATTTTTGTTTTTTTTTTTTTGTATTGTTTTATTAAAATTCAATTTTTTGTTACACTTTTTGTTTAGTTTTAGGTTTTTTTTGTTCAATTAGTTTTTTCCTTTTTTTTTGTACAATGTTTTATGTTTTTTGTATTATGTTTTTTTTTTGGTTAACACTTTGGGTTTTTTTTGTTTTTGGGCACTGTTCACTTCGGGGGGGAAACTTGCGTTCGCGCTTTTAAATTCGAGACAGAACTGATCTAACTCAAATTTGCATCGTCACAGCAAACCTGTTTTGGCTGGTGACGATGCTTATTTATTTGAATTCAGCATTGGAATTTACCGGTGGCTGCATATATGTGCATGTGTGTGTGCATATGTGTCTAATATGTACATAATTTTTTTATGATGTTATTTATGCAGCCACCGGTAATGTAACAAACAACACTGTTGCGCAAAAATATAGCATCTTTTATGAACACAAAGAATAAAAAAACAAAACAAAAAAAAAATAAACTGTTATTTTAACCACGGCACCAGTACGATATTTAAGTTTTGGACTTTTTTTGAAATGAAAGGAATAATTATGTGTTCGTTTTGGTTGTCCTAGGATATTTGTTAGCTATAGCGGCCCTCAATTCACGAGTAAAGGAGTAAGCGAATTCGTACGAGCACCAAACAACAGCATGTTATTCACCGCAGGAGAAAATACATCGTGTTATCAAAACAACGATCTCGCAGTACCTAGGTGAATACCATCTGCATTGCTGTCAGTATCTTCCCAAAATTTCCTTTGCGGTTAATACGGCGGTCCACGAATTCTCTAAGTTCGCAGCAGCATAAAATTCATTTGGTCGTTATCTGGCGAGCCACGGCACGAATTGTAAAGAAGACCCTATGGTTAATCCTATGGGAGTGGAAAATTAAAGGGGGCTTTGACAATTTCAAAGGAGAACAACGAAAGTCGACGGCATGATTACAATGAGAAAAATGACTCCCGCTATAGGCTCCTCAGTATAGCGTTGAGAGCGACAACAATCATGGACGATGTTAAGGCAACCAGAACCGACAAACCCAAAAGGGAATGTGGACAGCGCGGCGACCGGCACCAAGAAAAACGAAGTAGTTCCTTCGCAGCCATCAAAGCTTAATTCGGGCTATTAAAACTCATCGAACGCCGACCCAAACCCAAGCTTCGCAACAATGGAGGACCTAGATAGAAACAACAAATTTAATGTTATGGAGTACCTAAAGTCGGTACGAATTCGTCGCCCGAAGAAGGTTGTTAAATACCAACAGTACGTTGTAAAGCAGCAGGGATGACCAGGGGTACAGATGACAACGCTAGGCGGAGGCTATATCATACTAGACAGTAGTTTTCGTTCCTTTTCTCTCATTGATTTATTGGTCTTCTTGAATTGAATTTTAAGTTAAGTGTTTTTGGTTTTATATCATATGAATAGAAGTAAACAGAGGAAAAAAACACAGTGAACGAGAAAAAACAAAAAGCAAAAAAAAAAAACAAAAAAAACATTAATTGTTATTTTAAGCACAACACCAGTACGGTATTTAAATGTTGGATTTTTTATTTATTTACTTAAAAAAAAAACAAGTAAAAAAGCTGTAAGTTCGGCCGGGCCGAACTTTTAATACCCTCCACCACTTGGTACAAATTTGGCAATTTCCACAAAAAAAAAATAAATAAATAAATAAATAAAATCCGTTAAAAATTCTGTTAAAATCTTAAAAATACCGAATGCTTATACGACGACGTGGACATGCATAGGCAACTTTTGTCATAAGTTATTACAATATTTAAATGCGAAACTTGAAGAAAAATATGTTTATATGCACAGACAATTTTCTGGCATGGGCTGAAGTATCCATTACGAACTTCACATGCGAAATTTGAAACAATCCCTGTAAATAGTGTCGCTAAAATCATCAAAATACCGAATATCGGGGGTACGGTATATGGGGGCTATATGAAGACGTGGACCTACATGGCCCATTTTCTGTTTTATGCTGCAGTATCTATTACGAACTTCAAATACCAAATTTGGAACAATTCCAGGGAATAATGTCGCTAAAATCATCAAAATACCGAATTTCGGGGGGTACCGTTATATGGGGACTATATGAAGACATGGACCTACATGGCTCATTTTTTGACTTAGGATGTAGTATCCATTACAAACTTCAAATACCAAATTTGAAACGATTCCGGTAAACAATGTCGCTAAAATCATTAAAATCCCGAATATCGGGGGGTACCGTTATATGGGGACTATATGAAGACATGGACCTACATGGCTCATTTTTTGACTTAGGATGTAGTATCCATTACGAACTTTAAGTGCCAAATTTGAAACAATTCCGATGAATAATGTCACTAAAATCATCAAAATACCGAACATTGGGAGGTACCGTTATATGGGGGCTATATGATAACTTGGACCTACATGGCCCATTTTCGAACTTAACCTGCCTACTGGCAAAACATACATGTGTGCAAAATTTTAGCCTTCTATCTCAATTTTTTCGAAAGATAGCGTGATTACAACAGACAGACAGACAGACGGACATGGCTAAATCGTCTTAGAATTTTACGCTGATCAAGAATATATATACATTGTTGGGTCTGGCATGAGTATTTCGAGGAGTTACAAACGGAATGATAAAATTAATATACCCTCCATAGTATGGTGGAGGGTATAAAAAATAGTAATTATGCGTCCGTTTCGTTAATTTTTTTCTTTCCTAAAAAATATACTTCCTTCATTTGTTGCTGGCAAACATAATTCGAAGCAAAATAAAACAAACTTTATTATTACCTTAAAATTGAGTTTTCCTTGTTTCTTTCTTATATTTCGGCCACTTAATTCGTTTTTTATTTATTTTTTAACTATAAGTAAATTTTAATTTCAACCTAATTATTTTAATTTTAATTTACATTGTTTGTTTGTTTTGATAATTTTATAAGTTCCACATGTTTCGTGAGTACCTATACAACTATAACTGGTTACTCTGTTATCGGTTGTCATCGAAACATATAAAAGATTGAAGTGTGCTCATGGTAGAAGAATACAGGTAGTCGCTTCGACACAGCTGCTGGGACAATAAACTGTCAAACCAATTTTTAAATTGAAAATGCTGAATGAAAATTTATTCAAATTCGTTAAAATTGTTGAAAAATGGATATCATAACAACGTTCGATTGGCGTCGTATAAGAAAACATATAAAAATCTATTTATTTTTGAAAAAATATTTTTAAATTTTTGACATATCAATGTTTCGAGGCGTTGATGCATCTACCTATATTCTTCTACCATGAGTGTGCTATAGACAGTGTAACTTAGGGAAAGTTTTTATTATTCAAATCTTTCTTCCTTTACATTAGTAAACAAGCCAATTTAATAAGAATAATAAATTTGATATTAAAAGCTTATATTTATAAATTAATTAATAAAACGAAAGGATATTACTTGGTAAACAAATTGATTGCCTACCACTTTAAAACATTGAAGCGTGTGGAGGTTTCTGTTGTTGTTGAATGTCTATCTTACCAATCTCTTTTTCGATTAAAATTTATATAGGGAATATTTTTGGAATATTATCTAAAAATAGGTGGAGTAGTATGCCTGAGACATCCTTTTGTGCTCAATTGACTTCGAACAGCTCTGGTTATGATCTGGTTGCGAGGCTGCATTAAATAAATGGTACCATCATATTTCTGCTGAGGAGTCTTCTGGTTCAAGAGCAAAATTGAAAATCAGCAAATTGAAAGACGAGGATGTAGTGTCGAGGAAATTAAACCTTCAATGTGGTTCGAAGGACGCAAAATTCTATTGGACGGTATGTCTAAAAGACCGATCAACAAACATTTTGAGATATCTGAGGACCAAAAATTCATTTAGAGTTAGAAAATCTTAAGTTTTACTGGCATCAGATAGTAAGACAGGTAAGGAATGTTCTTTAAAGATTCTTTTGAAATTCATAAGTGACCATTCGTCATATAAAAAGCTTCTGAGAGTGGTTGCATATATCTTTCGATTTGTTGGTCGGAGTTAAGAGGCGAAAGGTTCCGAAAACTATCAGTCTTACAGCTCAAGAATTGAATTGGGCATTTCTGAAAATTGTGGAAACTATTCTGAATTCCAGTTTTTCTGAAATTTCCATTATAAAGAAATTTAAAAATTAACGCCATTTATTCATGATATCTCGGAGTATAAAAGAACATTATCTCTTCTAAGAGTAGGTGGAAGATTGCTTAGTGCGAAATTACCAGATAATACCAAGTTTTCCCTTTCTGCTGCCCCGTGAGTGAAGTTGGCTTTAATTTCAAAGCAGTTCACCTAGAATTAATATCTGATTTATTATCTGATGCTTTCATTCTTTCTATAAAAAAGTTTGTCGCACGCCGTGGTGCGTCAACGCGACGAACTTTATCGGAGCCAACCGTGAGTTGAGGGAGCTCCGGGAGAAGTTCTTCATGACCCACGCCGCCGTATAGGAGTACATTGCATCGGTAAATGTGCAATTCAGCATCATTCCTCCAAGGGTTCCTCAATTCGGACGCCTGTAGAAAGCAGCCATAAAACTCGCAGAAGTAGAGGCGGTATTAAACATAGCACCGCTGTCTTCAGACCCCAACAACGGAGAAGCTCTGACACCCGGGCATCTATTAAAATACCAAAATACGCAGAAAGAGACAAAAACAACAGGGAAAGGTTCTCCACGCGTTGGCAGATGCTCTAATATTTCACGAAGACGTTTTGGAGGGCCTGACCGAAGAATTATATCCTCGGTCTGCAGGACAAGGCGAAGTGACATCAACCCAACATCGACATCAGTCAACTCGAGCACAAACTGCATCCACCGGTATGGCTCACCAGCAGAGTCGTCAACGTAATCGAAGGCAAAAACGAAAGAGTCAGGGAGGCGGAAATAAAAGCGAAGTCCAGAGTGTATAGCGGGCCAATAACGACTTGCAATGTTAACAATGGATTGAAAACCTGCGGTCGTTCAATGAAGCCGGAATGTTGAAGCTTCGCTTCAATAATTTTTATTTCAGAATTAAATTGTATTTTATTAAAATAAAATAAAACACGTGATTTTTACCCCAAGGAAAGAGAGAAATCTACTCTTCTTAGTTCATAAGGTTTAGTGGGTCTTTATGGAGACCCTGGGTAAATCTAAGCTTACCTCGACCGACGAGAAAACCACGTTACAGTTTCCGACCCACAATTTATCGTTATCCCTTTGGGTTTTATACATATCCGATTTGACTAAGTTTCACCTGGTGCAAGGATTATAACCTCGGTCTGCAGGACAAGGCGAAGTGGCGTCTACATCAACCCAACTTGGAAATCGGTCAACTGGCACTCATTCACGAGGACAAACTGTTCCTCAAGAATGGCTTACCCGCAGAGTCGGCAATGTAATCGAAGGCAAAGACGGAAGAGTCAGGAAGGCGAAAATAAAAACGGAGAATGTTGGAGTTTGGTTTAATAATTCTTATTTTAATTGTTTTTATTAAAATAAAATACAACACGGATTTTTAACCCAAGGAAAGAGAGAAATCTACTCTTCTTATTTCATAAGGATTAGTGGGTCCTTAGGGAGACCCTGGTTACAGCTGAGCTTACCTCGGCCGACGAGAAAACCACGTCAGACCTACAATTTACCTTTATCCCTTTGGGTTTTATATACATAACCGATCTGGCTAAGTGACAAGAATGACATTTGGAAAAAAATTCTAGCCTATGTTATGTTTTGGCTTATTTCGTCATCATACTCCAGTTATATAATGTAACTGTACATTATAAAATAAATTATTTCATCTACGACACAAAATGTTACAATGCTGATTAATTGCATTGTCATTGTCTTCTAGCACATGCTACCGCCATACAGTTTAGCGTTTAATATCCCACATGATGGAGATCATTTTAAATATTATCTCTCACATATGTGTGAGTGAATGAGTGTGTGTGTGTGTTTGTGCGCGTGTTAAATATAACTAATTACCAGAGTAAATTTATCAAGTCATACGGTTAAGCCTAAGTACTGCAACCATTATTAATTACACTCTGACACTATCTGGAATGCAGAATGTTCACCAGGCAGTCTGCCAACCCACACACTCACTCACAGCATCGCTGTCAGTGGCCATCGCCATCGCGTTCAGCATCTTGAAAGTGCATAGTGTGAAATAAGATACGAAAATCCGCAACTAATTATGCTCAGTTTTGTTGAGTAAATAATTACCTTATGTTATAAATGATAAGCGTTACAAATGATGTGGTCTCGTGTGTGTGTTTGTAATGCACCGGATGTCAGTCACTAAAGTAACACGATTATGTTTGAGCTTAGTTGAAGACCCAAGAAGATTTGGCGATTGTAATGGAATATGTGTCAGATTGAAAGGGCGTATTACATTTTTCAGCAGATGGATGGTAATAGCATTATCCCATTTAAACTGTTAGAAAGCAAAATATTCTTAAATATGTCCAGTACTCCAAATGATTACCCCTATGATAATCTGCTTTGATACCAGATTATCATATGAATAATCATAAGGTAAAAAGTTGGACGGGCCGACTATATGCGTATTTGGTAGAGCTCTCGTAACTGAAAAAGCTTATATTGGGAATTTATATTCAGTACATCATTCCAACTATGAATATTGCTGTGTAGTGCATAATATGACTTCCACAAGGATAATATTAAAAACTATTTATTGGAGCAATAGATATGCCGGACCCAGTTTCGCCAAATGGTAAAATTCGGTTGAATATAAAATATAATTTCAATTTGGGCTGATATTACATATATGGTGAGTAATAATGTTAAAATTGGATGAAGGTGTATATCGCAGCTTTATAAAAATCTGAACCGATCTCGATAAAATTTGAAAGATATATTTTGAAGCAGTATCTGATGCTCGATATCAAATATCATTGTTTGGGAGTGCATACTACGCATGTGAGGATTTTTTCAACAAAATCGGATGATTCATAAAGGGTGAGATGAAAAAACTGCAAGCAACTTCAGACAGCTGTTTTTTCTAAGCCACTCATCCCATAGCTCTTACAATTATTCCAGTGACAGCTCATTATATTGTGGGAATTTTCCATTTTGGTGGGAATTTTCCAGAAAAAAAGTTTTTCGTGATCGAATTCAAACGTGATAGTGTGATTTCTTTATATTTAACTGGAAAACCACAAGTGGCTATAGTTAGAGCACTCTTAAATGTGAAGAAATCTTTTGTGTCTCGTACCATCGCTCGTTACCGTGATACTGGTAGCTGGTAGCCTAGCCTGACGTCAGTGGATGAAGTGGACGGAAGAAAACAGCAACATCAGCAGAAATGGCTCGAAAAGTAAAGAAGCGACTTGATCAAAACCCGCGTCGCAGTGGCCGAAAAATGGCTCGTGAGCTGAATATATAGCAGTATTCCATTCGGCTAATATTGAAAAATGAGCTCGGGGTAAAGCCATTGAAATTCTAAAAAGTGCAAGAACTTACACTGCAACAGAAAGAAAATACACTCAAAAGAGCTAAAGAGTTGCTTCGCTTGGCCGCAAGTGGTGAACTGCAGAATTTGGTTCTCTCTGATGAGAAAACATTCGTCGGCCAGCAGTTTGTAAACAAACAAAATGATCGTGTTTACTTGCCAAAGAGGTCAGCTGAAAATGTGCACCTTCGGTTGGCCACCAGAACTTAAGCACCGGCCATGGTCAGAATAAATGTAGAATAATATCGCGAACATATTCTGGAGGGTTTATTAAAGCCTTGGGCACGCAATCATTTTGGCCGCAAACCTTGAACATTCCAAAATCGGACTCAGCACCATCGCACTCAGCACGCGCCACCCAAGAATGATTACAATATGAGGTTCCTCGCCTCATTTCCTGCGCACTATGACCATAAAATCTCCGGATATCAATCCGTTAGACTATTGTGTCTGGAGTATTTTGGAAGGCAAGTTGGGCAAGCGCTTCACCGGGAATGGACAAAAAAACCGCAGAGCAACATTCGGGAGCATTTGTTTTTTTGTTTTCATTCAATAAAATTTAAACCAGCAAGGAAAGTCTTAAAGTCGGGCGGGCCGACTTTATGATACACTACACTACTTTTCTAATTTAGTAGAGCTCCGCATAACAATCAAAAGTTTTTATGGGAGAATTCAATCATACACGCTATGATTATAATTATAATTTAAAGTTCAAAGGACTTAATATGCCGAAATCATAATGATATATATAGGAGCTATATCCAAATCTGAACCGATCTCGATAAAATTTAGCAAAGGTATTTCCTAGCTGTATTTGATATATTTCCACATATATTGTTGTTACAGAGTGCATATACGAAGGACAAATACAACAAATCGGGTGAACAATATACATGGGAGCTATAGCTATATCTGAACCGATCTTTACCAAAATTGGCATACTACTTTCTAGACGCAGTTAGGTCGTATGTGCCAAATTCCATCCCAATTGGGCAAATATTGGACGTTTGATGCACAATAAAGGGTAAATCGGACGAAGTAATATATGTGAGCTATATCCAAATCTGAACCGATCTCGATAAAATTTAGCAAAGGTATTTCTGAGCTGCATTTGATATATTTCCCCAAATATTGTTGTTACACAATGAATATTACGTCTGCGGAGGACAAAAATAACAAATCGGATGAACAATATATATGGGAGCTATAGCTATATTTGAATATCTGAATCTTCTGGTCTAATTTGGTTGTATGTGCAAAATTCCATACTATTCGGGCTGATATTACACGTTTGGTGCACAATAAAAGGCAAATCGGACGATATATATATATGGGAGCTATATCTAAATTTTTACCGATTATTTTCAATAGGGTTCGTCCTTGGGCTAAACAAATGTTTTTTGGAAAATTTCATCTCAATCGGATAATAAATGCGACCTGCATTTTGTTCACAAGAATACATGGACAGACGGGTGGACATGCATAAATCGACTCAGAATGTGATTCTATGCAGATCATCAAAAGTAACTATGGGTCTATCGCGTTTCCCTTTGCCTGTTACAAACAAATGCACAAAAGACATAATACCCTGACCACCTTGTATTGTAGGGTATAAAAAAATGTAAAATTTATAGCTCTTGGCTTTGCAGTTTTTTTTTATCTCACCCTGTATATATGGGGGCTATAGCTATATCTGAACCGCTTTTCACCAAATTCGTCTTCTTTCAGCTTTTAGGCTGAATTCCATCGGAAGTGCCAAAAATCAGTCCATTTGAGCTGATATTAGCCATTTGCGCCCAAAAAACTGAAATCGGTTAAATATATAAGGGGCTATATCCAAACCTGAACCGATGTCGACAAAATGTTAAACCCTTATTTCTGAGATGTATCTGATATCTGGTACTAAAGATTATTGCTGTGGAGTGCAAATTATGCGTGTGTGGGACTTTAAACCCCAAATCGAATGAAACACATACATGGGAGCTATAGCTATATCTGAACCGATTTTCACCAAATTTAATGTAGTTGCTTCTTGACTGAATTCGGTGGGATATACCAAAATTCAAGTCATTTAGACTAATATTGGCCCGGTATCAATAAGATTCTTGTGGAAAGCATATTACGCATGTGAGGAACTTAGAAACCCTAATCGGATGAAACATATATATGGGAGCTATAGCTATATCTGCGTCGATTTTCTCCAAATTTTATGTACTTGCTTTTAAACTGAATTCGGTCGGATGTGCAAAAAAGCAGGTCATTTGGACTGATATTGGCCATTTGGTGATGTTGGGCGAAATCAGTTGTAAATATATATGGGAGCTTTATCTAAATTTGAACCGATTCTCTCAAATAGGGTTCGGTCAAACAAAATTCAACTCAATCGGAAAGTAAATGCGAACTGCATTTTGATCACAAAAAGAGAAGGACAGAGGGATGGAGGCTGGAATGTATAAATCGACTCAGAAAGTGATTCTATGAAGATAAAAGGTAAATATGGGTCTATTTCGCTTCCTTCTCCATGTTGCAGACAAATGCACAAAGACATAACACCGTTTCGGTCGGATGTTTAATATTGAGTGACCTATAAATTCATTACAGCTCCATTTATCGACAAAGTTCCTTCACATATGCCATATCTGAACTATCTCATCTTTAAGATTGTAAATCGCCACAGGTGCATACTAACCTCCCAACGATACTCCAAAAATGTTTTTGCAAATCTTGTGAATGACTTTTCTTCATTTCCTTTTTACGTGTGTATTTTCCATAACCTCCATGCATATCTAAACAATTTGATTTATTAGCCGCTTTTGATCGCAAACAGTTGCACTTTCAATCTGACCTACAACTTTATAAACACACACACTCACGGCACACATACTCCCACACACATGCATGCCAGCCGCTTTGGAGGTTTGCATTTTAAATGCAACGCTTGTTTGCGTGTATACGTGTGAGTATGTTTGTTGGTATCCTATCGCCAAAGGATTCTTAAACAAATAATTGGTATGCGGAAATTTGCCATTGCATGTTTGCAATATCGTTTGCTTCCGGCAAATTTTAACAAATATTTACCAACTTGATGATTGCATTTTGGCTTGTGTTGTTGTGAGTAGTCCCGTGCGTGTGTGTGTGCGCGTTACAAAGCTAAAGGCCAAGAAAATAAGGCCACTACTATGTAATTGCACATGTGTGTGTAGACCTACCTAATGAAATTTAGTTACCTCCCTCGCTTTTAACACTAATTTCGAATTCAAAAGCGAAATTAGCATTAAGTTTGTTATTGCTGAGCGGTTTTAAGGGACATCGTTTAATGGGGAAGAAAATATAATGCGCTTGATAAAGAAACTGTAATAAATGGTGGGACACCATTAGTATAGATTGTGAAGATCGATGTGTATTTATTCAATCAACGAAAAGAAACAATTTATTTTTCAGCAAACAGAGCGAGTTATTTGTGCCTGAAAAGTACTTGCCTCATCCAAATAACGGTTTTAGACCCTAGGTATCCTTGGATGGATGATCTAGCGATGTCCATCCGTCCGTCCGTCTGTCTGTCTTGCTGGTGCGCACAATAACTCTCGAAGGTAGTATCCGATTTGCTTCAAACTTGGTACATCGGAATATTATTGTCAAACTTAGATCAAGTTTGGAAATGGACAATATCGGTTCACTCCTTCTAGTACTGCCACAAAAAGGTCGACATTTTTAAAAAATAAATACCGCACAGAGAGTGAAAGGGTAATCCGATTTTACTCGACCTTTGCGAATCCCAATATTTGCATCAGTTCTAGGTCAGGTGCGAAAATCAAGGACCTTTCCTACATGTGGTGAACATTTTGAATAATTACAACTCTTATAAAATGTGATGTGGGAATCCAATTGTCTTTAAATTTCACACATCGCAATGTTTTTATTAACCCAAGGTCTGGTGTGAAAATGGGATATATCGGTCCACTTTTTCTTGTACCTCCCCCACAGAGGGTCAAAATTTGGAATGTCCATGAAGCTCATACAACGCAAAATTAACATCCGATTCCATTCAGGCTTGGTACACCTCAATATTTCCAACAACACAAGATCTCTTCTAAAGATGATACATATCGGACCATTTCTTCTGGTATCTCCCCCACATAGGGTTCAAGATTTTTGAAAAACAAAACGCCCAACGAAAGCGAACCAACATACAACTCTCTTCAAATTTAACACATCTAAAATTTTTTTCTGGCGCAAAATCTGTTGTGAAGTTGATAGATATCTGCCAACCCCTTCTAGCACCTCATCCACATTACTGGCGAAAAAACTCGGCGATTCTTTACAACTTGCTATATCTTAAACCGGGAAGTCTGACATGAATATGTAATAAATGGTGTTTTTTTAAGCTAGATAGAACTTTAAATTGTAACAAGTAACAAAGTCTTAAGTTCGGCCGGGCCGAACGTTTAATACCCTCCACCATTTGGTACAAATTTGGTAATTAAAAAAAAAAAAAAAATAAATAAATAAAATAAAATCCGTTACACATTCTGTTAAAATCTTAAAAATACCGAATGCCTATACGACGACGTGGACCTGCATAGGTAACTTTTGACATAAGTTAAATGCGAAACTTGAAGAAAAATCTGTTTATAATGTATCTAAAATCATCAAAATACCGAATATAGGGAGTACCGTTACATGGGGGCTATACGAAGACGTGGACCTGCACAGAAAATTTTCTGGCATGGGCTGAAGTATCCATTACGAACTTCACATGCGAAATTTGAAACAATCCCGATATAAGCGACATTACTCACCGGAAATATTTCAAATTTGGTATTTGAAGTTCGTAATGGATACTACAGCCTATGACAGAAAATTGTCTGTGCACGTCCACGTCTTCGTATAGCCCCCATATAATAATACCTCCCGATATTCGGTATTTTGATGATTTTAGCTACATTATTCACCGATATTATTTTTAAGTTTCGCATTAGAATATTGTAAATGCTTATTACAAAAGTTGCCAATGCGAGTCCACGTCGTCGTATAGACCCCAATATAATCGATTTTTTTAAAATTTTAATATCATTTTTAACGAATTTAATTTTTTTTTTTTTTGAAAATTGCCAAAATCGTTCCAAATGGTGGAGTGTATTCAAAGTTCGGTCCGGAAGAACTTACAACATTTTTTGCTTGTTTTTGTGTAGGAGTAGCTAAAATGGTTTCACCCACCTGTGGATTGTTTAAGTGAAGGAGAATCTAGGCATGGGATTTCTCATCCACATTGGGAATTTTCATGTCCCAATTTAAAATGGCGGATTTCCTTGTGGCCAGAGTAGGACATGGCCATTATAAGAAGTTTCTTAATTTTTTTTTTTACACACTGTCGATTTTATAAAACTTTGCTAGGAGTAGTCATTATTCAATGCGATGCAATGTTAATACCTTACAATGCGGAACATATGCATATGACATAGGGCACCCCGTTTCCAATTTTTTTAACTCTAAGTTTCTTCAAATTTGTCAGACCTACGGGATAAATGACGGATAGATTTTAATATCAGTCAGAGAAAAGAACGAATAGCCATCCTCAGAAAAAAAATTAGAATGAACATCTATGGACCCCAAATAAAATATAGAATAGATACAAAAAGCGTATCTGCTTTAACAGCTAAAACGAAAAATTGCGATTTTTTAAGGATTTCCAAAAATTATTCATGTAACAAAATAAAATTATTCATGTGACAGCTCAGACATATTGTTTACAAGCATACAAAAGTATTTTGGTGAGAATTTTCCAGAAAAAAACTTATTTGTGATGGAATTCAAGCCTGATAGTGTGATTTCTTTATATTTGGCTGGAAAACCACAAGTGTCTATCGTTAGAGCATTCCATCATTTAAATGTGAATAAATCATTTTTGTCTCGAACCACAGCTCGTTACT
Organism: Musca domestica; assembly: GCF_030504385.1. Taxonomy (NCBI): domain Eukaryota; kingdom Metazoa; phylum Arthropoda; class Insecta; order Diptera; family Muscidae; genus Musca; species Musca domestica. The sequence continues at coordinate 19,874,193 of NW_026712383.1, forward strand.
ATGATACTGGTAGCGTAGCCCGATGTCAAGGAAGTGGACGGAAGAAAACAGCAACATCAGCAGAAATGGTTCGAAAAGTAAAGAAGCAACTTGATCGAAACCCGCATGGCAGTAGGCATACGGCATATATTGAAAAATGAGCTCGGTTTAAAGCCATTGGAATTCCAAAAAGTGCAAATACTTACAAAGAAAATAGACTCAAAAGAGCTAAAGAGTTGCTTCGCATGGCCGAAAGTGGTGAACTGTCGAATTTGGGTTCCTCGGATGAAAAAACAGTCTTTGTGCAGCAGTTTGTAAACAAACAAAATGATCATGTTTACTTGCCAAAGAGGTCAGCTGAAAATGTACACCTTCTGTTGGCCACGAGAACTCAAGCGCCGGCTATGGCGATGGTGTGGGCCGCCATAACAGCCGATGGTCGCTCTCCGCTCTATTAATCGACCGTAGCATCATAATAAATGCCGAATATTATCACGAAAATATTCTGGAGGGTGTATTAAAGCCTCGGGCGCGCAAACATTTTGGCTCCAGACCTTGGACAGAACTCAGCACCATCGCATTTGGCACTCGCCACCCAATAATGGTTACAAAGTGAGGTTCCTCGCTTCATTTCCACCTCACAATGGCCACCAAAATCTCCGGATACCAATCCGTTGGACTATTGTCTCTGGAGTATTTTGGAAAGCAAGGTTGGCACTAAAAAATATCAAAGCGCCGATCACTTCAAGCAAGCGCTTCGCTGGGAATGGGCCAAAATACTACAGGGCAACATTCGGGCAACGTGTGACGGTTTTGTTGTCCGTTTGAAGGCTATAATTCGTGCCAAAGGTGACAAATTCGAACAAATCTAAACTAAATCTATAATTTGATGCTATTTCCGACATTTTTTGCTTTCATTTAATAACATTTAAAAAAATGTAAAATTATGATTATGCATTTGATTTTGTTGCAGTTTTTTTATCTCACCCTGTATTTCAGAACCTATTTTCAAAGACGTTCTGACAAAACTAATTTTTTTTTTTGCAGCACATTATATTAAAGAATATAAGAACTACATAGATTATGGTCCTATCTCCATCGGCAAATCCTCCAATAACATTTTTTGATTGTTCGTTTATGTTAAAGCCAACATCTATTTTAAGAATACATTTAGTTAATATTTTTTCCTTATGTTTAGTTTGTATTATAATGCGGATGTGTAACCCACACATATACCTATCATGTCAAATTATATTATCGTACACCTGTTTGAATGATTACTATCGACATATGTTATGTATACGCCCCCTCTGGCACGTGCCGTCAAAATATATTGATTTGCGTTTAAGTTTTCTCCTGTTCGTGCGAGAAAAAATCTCTCCATTATTGAGATTTCTTATTGCAAATGAAAATGTATAAACGTTGCCTACGCAACAAAAATTTAACAGCTGGCAACATCTTTCCAAACTTCCTGGCCTCATGTCGAACTCTCTGCACGACCACCTAACAACATTGAGATCCCAAGGAAATCGTGGCACATTGGAAAGATGTTTGAAACATGTTATTTCCTATAAAATGTCTGTGTGTGTATATCTACCTCAAGTAACATTGACAGCGGTTTCCTTATCATGTTTGTGTCTATGACGACAGAAATAAGACACTCGCCTCGGAACACAGCCTGCCCGGGCAGATCCAAGTCAAATAACAAGCCAGAACTATAAAAAATTAGTAGCCATTACAATGCCACCAAAAATATTACAAATGTTTACCAAATTGTATATGCCAGCCAGCCAGCCTGCTGCTGTTGGAGGACAAAAACAAAACCACCAAGCCACTGCAACCAACCAACCAACACAGACAAGGAACCAAGCCATCCCAACCAGTGTGGGAGTAGAACAACTAAAGAACTTCGAATGGCATGTTGTAAAATATTATGGCCGGAAATGGCAATGAAACACATCCGTGCGATAGGAATTCTTTCGTTCGTTGTTGAAGTTGTGAAAAACTTCTAATTTGTTTATATTTGCCTCTTTGTATTTTCCGGTGTTAAGACAAGACACCCTCACTCAAGTAACAGTGGCGCCTTGGGGGAGGTGTGGGTATCCATAGGCTACAAGATGATTTCGTTACACCACAATTATGACGTAGATATTAGTTTTGTTGCAAGGTATTGGAGTCGAAATGTAAAGGCGTTGCTTATTTTAGCACTCGATTATAGTTTATTCGCCTTCGGACTATCGCAGTCTTAAGGAAATTATAATCTGGTTTTACTACTCCAATGGGATATAAATATTATTGTTATATTTTTCCATGGATAACGATAATGTCTGGTTTTTGGAATCCTCAGGTGTTAAGAGGGTGATAAGAATGATGACGTGGTGTTAGTGTAATGGCGGATAAGGCGATTCTTTTAGTTGAAAGTTCAGTTATTTTTATAAATGTTTTCAACATATAAATAGGTTGCATTGTGTTCGAAATTAGTGTTCTCTGGAATGCATGAACCGATTTTCGTTCTGAAAACTTTATGTGAATGGTGACACTAATACCAAAGCACTTTTTACAAACGGTCTCTGTATGTGTATTGATGACATGTAATTAAATAAATACAGCATTCATTTCGAAACATGTATTTTGAAAATATTTCAGTGAGTGATTGGCTAACTCAATGCCTAAGATATAAGGCTGGTGGTAGGATCTTAAAATTTTATAAGTGGGTCAGTGTTGATGTATAGAGGTGGGATAGGGCTGGATTTTTGAAAAAAAAACACACTAATAGATACTTAAATTTAATCCATTCTGAAATTTGGAATAAGAATCGCTGATGGGGTATGGAATAGATGGGAGTGTGTTTTTCGGTGTAGTGCTAACTGAGCAATTCGAGATTCAATTTCAAATTATTAAATATATTGCACTTCTTTTATTCGGCTGCCTGTCTCTCAGCGTCTAGATCTAGGATGATGTATTGAAAATATCCACACATATGTAGAAAGGTAAGTGTATCATCAATACCTTGGCATCTATTTTGTTGGCCATCATTATGTGCTCGTTTCGCCTTGTTACGATTCACCGAAAATCGTTGTTCCAAAAATCGATTATTTTGGTTTCATAAGCATTCCAATATTAAAGAAGTAAGCAAAGGCTATAGTCGTGCAGGGCCGACCATGTGATACCCTACAACACTACAATATATTAGAAGTTCCCTTATGTCCAAATCCATTTTAGAAGATTTCACTTTTGCAATTATGTCACGGAGCACTGCCCAGATATTACCCTTAGCATTTTGACTAGGAATATTTGCCCAATATTTACGCACTCCATCGTGCTGTTAGTTGTTGTTGTCCATTTTACAGCTAAATATAATCCAATGGCCATCCAAAATTCTAGAATTCATACAACCCTCTTCTCAGGCGTGTCGATTGGTTTCAATTGTGTGATCAGGATAATATTTCTGTTTTTAGTTCATTTGAGCCTCAAATTATTTTGCGATCATCTCCAAAAACAAGAGGCCCCTCAGTATCTCTAAATTTAGATTCATCTATATGATTTGCTTGTCAACGATATTTGGCTATATTCGTTAATGCATTCAGCATAAAAAAGCCGAAAGTTCGCCTGTAAGTAATGCTGGTATTTTTTCACACAAAAATAGTGGTCCATTCTACCCGCTGTCCTAAACTCTAATTTCGTGCGATATTTTGTGTCCTTTGGTTTCTATTTGTGACTTTTTAACGGCTGCAAAACCAAGAACATTTTTAGTTGTTGGTCCATTTGAACCCTTAATAAATATATTTTTTACACAAAAATAGTGGTCCATTCTACCCGCTGTCCTAAACTCTAATTTCGTGCGATATTTTGTGTCCTTTGGTTTCTATTTGTGACTTTTTAACGGCTGCAAAACCAAGAACATTTTTAGTTGTTGGTCCATTTGAACCCTTAATAAATATATTGCGGACATCTCTGAAAACAATGGGCCTAAACCTACCTTTGAGAAAATTCTCGTGAGGATCGGACGATGATTGCAAACTGTATACAATAACCCCTGTTTTGCAAGGTGAAAAATATTACAAAATATACACTTCAATATTATAAGTCAAATTGAAAAAATCGCATGCGATAAAAAATGTGAAAACTAAAAATATGTCACAAATACTACAAAATCTATATCACTATGATTATTGGCATCTTTTTATGGGATTTTTGTAGATTTTATTATTATATGCCAAGAGGGCATTCAGAATTAACAAAATTTGTCAAAATCGGTCCAGCCATTTTTGAGATATATGCATTCTAGGTAATATACACTTCCTTTGTATATATTTAGCTATATATATATCCAATATATTTACTATCGGCATCTACGTAACGGTCAAAATTGACCTGTTTGTCTATTTGTGATTTCGCGGGGATTAAAAATATTTGCGATTTAATCTAAAATTTGACTTTTATTTAACACAAAAGTTATGGTCTATTTCTATATGGCGATCATAGATTTCTATTCTGGACCCTAGCCCCACCTCCATTCTAAATTTCGTGATAGCGGGCCATAATTGCGACCTGTGGAGTGATTACAAATTAACATGGACAGACGGACGGACGGACGTACATACGTAGCTGGATCGACTCAGCTCGGCGAGATAGGAAGATCCATATATACTTTCTGTCAAAAGGAAATAATAAAAAATATCTACATCCGTAAAAATTTACAAATGTTAAGTTTATATTAAAATCTCTAATTTTTTTTTTTTAAACATATGGCCCCACAATAAACACATCAGTATAAAACTCGGAATAGTTTAGCAAACTATGTCTGTCTGTTTGTCCGATTGTAATCACTAAATTTTTGGAACGAATTGAAATAGAAAGTTAACGTTTTTCTCAGCGGGTAGATAAAGTGGGTAGATAAAGTTCGTAAATGGACCATATATGTTTACTTATTCGTATAGCCACCATAAATTTCGCTAATTTCAATTAATTTAATACAAGAATTTTCTATAGTTTAGTCGTTGGTACTTTCCGATTTTCGGTAATTTAAAGAATTTTTTATTTTTTTTATTTTGAAGCTTAAATGTCTATACTTTCAAATATCTTATTATTAAGTGATAGGTTATCTAAAAAAAAAACAGTAAATAAAGGTCTAAAGTTGGGAGGCGCCAACTATTTGAAACCCTGCATAAATATGTTTATTTAGTAGAGCTCCTGTAACAAAAAGAAAGTTTATATTGGAAACTTATGTGAAGTAGATCGAAAATACCAATAATGAACATTTTCTGGATGCGTATTGTAGCTTTAAAGCATAATAATTTGGAATCAAAGGAAAATAATACATGGGATTCATTTTAAACTCTGAATCGATTTCCATTAAATTGGACGGAAGCATTTGCACCTTTCGTGGCAAATAACATTGCTATAGAGTGAATTACATGGCGTCTTGTCTAAGCTTAACTTTTTTTTGAAATTTTAGACTATGGTGTTATTTAAGCTGTTTAGGAATTATAAGGAGGTGAAAGGAGGAAAATAAAAATACATCAGTAGTGATTAGTTTAATTCAAAATAAGTTTGATAGTTTATTGGTAGAATTTTTATTTTAAACAAACAAAATTACCTTGTGTAATTTGGGGTGGCGCAGAGACCTTAGTGTTTACTTTTCAACTACAAAACGACAAGTGAACGCAGAGGTTCTTGCAATCGCAGAGGATCGCAGTAATGGCCGAGGATCATTGTCGACTACGACTACTACATTTACAATTATTTCCAATGAGAGTAGAGTCTCGTATGTATCAAAGTGAGCTAACCAATAACCGAGGGAAGTTTGCCGATTAGATGCCCGTTGTGTCAATCAGCATCCTTGATTGACTGGACTCGGGAAGTTGAATGTCAACAAGCCTTTGCCTAGAGATCTACTAGTAAGAGTGGGCAATATGTTATAGACTGTCGAAATTAAGTCTGATAACAATAATAATCTCAACCACATAGGGTAGTACCTTCCATTTCTATCAGGTATGCTAAAGCGACGAGAAACGTCTTACCAGTATAAATATTCATCAAAATATTTTTCAAATCAAGGTTGGCACTTAAAAAATACAAAAATGTCGATAACCTCAAGCAACCGCTTCGTCGGGAATGGGCCAAAATGCCGCAGAGCAACATTCGGGCAGCGTGTGACGGTTTCATTAGCCATTTGAAGGCCATTATTCATGCCAATTCGAACAAATCTAAACATATTCTAAAATGTGATGCTATTTCCTACATTTTTTCTTTTATCCAATTAAATTAAAAAAATAAAAATTATGGCTATCTCACCCTGTATACATGTCCGATTTAAATTTTATTGGGCGCCATATGAGTGATATTCGTCCAAATGAAATGGATTTCTGCATATCCGACTGAATTTATTCTAGAAACAAGTACTTTAAATCTGGTGAAAATTGGTTCTGATAAATTATAGCTCCCATATATAGGTTGTTTTTTTAAGGCAGAAAGAACTTTAAATTGTAAAAAGTAACACAAAAAATTAAATTTTGATAAAACTTTTTTTTATTTGTTTCAGTATACTCTGACAAATCATCATGAATAGACTAACGGTTGAACAACGCTACGAAATTATCCAAATTTACTTTGAAAATCAGGTTCTAGAGCAGTTGGCAAATGACCCGTTGTTTTATCGCAAAATTGTGTTCAGAGATGAGGCGCATTTTTGGCTCAACGGGTTTGTGAATAAGCGAGAGACCAATCCACAAGAGACCCCATCCATTACATCCAGAAAAAATCACCGTATGATGCGGTTTTCACGCTGGTGGCATCATCGGACCTTATATCTTCAAAAATGAGGCCGGAGCTCGCGTTACGGTCAATGGAGATCGTTACCGCACCATGACCAATGATTTTTTGTTTAAAAATATGGATGACATTGATCCGGAGGAGATGTGGTTTCAACAGGATGGCACTACGTGCCATACGGCGAACGCAACCATCGACTTATGGAAATCAAAATTTGGCGATAAGTTGATTTCGAGAAGTGAACCTGTCAATTGGCCTCCAATGTCGTGCGATTTGACTTCTCTCGATTATTTCCTGTGGGCTACGTGAAGTCACTGGTTTATGCTGATAAACCAGCAACAATTGACGCCTTGAAGGCCAGAATTGTTCGTGTTATTCGAAAAAGTTGTCAAAAATTGGACGTCCAGGATACACTTCGTTAAGAACAGCCGCTGTACCCATATGCCCGAAATCATTTTCAAATGTTAATGTCACAAATTGATCTTTCGAATAAAAAAATTGATTAAAATTTAATTTTTTGTGTTATTTCTTATAATTTCAAAAAAAAAAAAAAAAAAACCTTTATATGTGTCATCCGAATTGGTGTTTTAGTCCCTCAAATTCGTAATATACACTCCACAAATACCTCTGCCAAATTTTACCGATATCGGTTCAGATTTGTATATAGTTCCGCTTTGAAGGTTATTGTGCACCAAATATGTAATATATACCAAAATTAGATGATTTTTGCACGTTCAACTTTATTTATCCTGGAAACAAATACGACATCTATTGATACTCTACTAGAAAGGAAAGAACTACAAAAGTTTCCAAGGATGTATTTTCGGCATTCCCTATGGTAAATTTTATTACAATATGATCTTGGCCAAATAATTACTCTTTTAATTATACTTTATTGTTCCATACTTTCGAAGAAAGTAATACCATAAAAAAGGAAAACCTTCGAGCAAAGTATGTCACGACTCAAATTTCGTTTTTGTTACAAAACACGATGTCCTTGTTCCTGTTTTTGGTTTCTCTTTTGGAAATTATTATTTTTTTTCCTTCCTCTGTCCCAAAAATATAAACGTTCAATGCTGACCCTGAGTTAAATAAACAAATGAAAAACAACAGAAATTTGCCGTGAGAACTTTTTAATTAATTCAGTTTATTTTAAAGTGCTCAAATGCAAAAAAAAATGTGAAACTCAATTAAATCATCCTTGTTGTTGAATGCTGTCGCTTGTTTTTTTCTGGGCCTTTCAATTGGCTAATGTTTTTTTTTTTTCAAAGTTTGCCAAACTTGATTGCCATTGCATTCCCAAACGTAAGCATCGGTCTTTTCCCAGAAGAGCTGTTGAGTATTTTGAGCAAAAAATAATAAATAATAATAATAATAAAATATTTATAAATTAGCTAAAGTGGTAAATTATGTTTTCAATTCAAGTACAATTTAGAGAAAAAAAAAAAAAAAAAAAAAAAAAAACGAAACATATATGGTTAGGCCACCAAGTACTTACGTGGTATAGTCAACAAAACAAGGTAAATGAATTTTTTATAGAAACTTTTCGAGTGTTAGTAATGAAAGTAAAGTAAGGTTGCGCAGTAATTTAATTTTGTCATTATTACACAAAAAGAAAATAAAGAAAGTCCTAAAGTCGGGCGGGGCCGATTTTATGATACCCTACACCACTTTGCTAATTTAGTTGAGCTCCACATAACAATTAAAAGTTTTAAAATCATACCCCCTATGATTATAATTATAATTTAAAATTCACAGGATTAAATATGCCGAAGCATTTGTATCTTTTAAATTCGGACTTGTATTGCCCATTTGGTGCACAATTAATTTGAGATCGGATAAAGGTATATGTGGGAGTTATATCCAAATCTGAACCGATCTCGATAAAATTTGGCAAAGATATTTCTGAGCTGTATTTGATATATTTCCCTGAATATCGTTGTTACGGTGTGCATATTACGGCGGTGGGTAACAAATACAACAAATCGGATGAACAATATATATGGGAGCTATATCTGAACCGATCTTCATCAAATTTGGCATACTACCTTCTAGACTCAATTCGGTCGTATGTGCCAAATTACATCCGATTTGGACAATTATTAGACGTCTGGTGCACAATAAAATGTGAATCGGACGAAGCTATATATATGGGAGCTATATCCAAATCTGAACCGATATCGATAAAATTTAGCAAAGGTATTTTTGAGCTGCATTTGATATATTTCCCCAAATATTGTTGTTACGGAAAGCATATTACGGCTGCGGAGGACAAAAATAAAAAAAAATTGGAAAATTTCATCTCAATCGGATAATAAATGCGACCTGCACTTTGTTCACAAGAATACATGGACAGACGGACTGACATGCATAAATCAACTAAGAAAGTGATTTTATGCATATCATCAAAAGGAACTATGGGTCTATCTCGTTTCCTTTTGCCTGTTACAAACAAATGCACAAAGACATAATACCCATAATGACAACCTTGTGGTGTAGGGTATAAAAAAAACATATTTTAATGTTAAATTAAATAAGTAAAATAATATCAGTCGGTTTTGCCGACAGATTTATACCCCCAGCCCTGAGTTAGGATTATTTGAACTGTTGACCCTTGGTGAGGGAGGTAACGAAGCAGCTGGCCAATATTGACCGATTCGTATTTGACCTAAGACTGATAAAAATGTTACAACGTGCCAGATTTTGGCTATATCGAGATTTTGGGATATATAGCCCAAAACATCGATATAGCCTTCCTATATACTTCCTATACTATATATAAAATATGTGCAAATTTTGGGAAAATGTAGAAATTTGAAGGAAATCGTATAATTATGTCCAGTTTTATACAAAATCATAAATTTCGATATATTACCTATTCATATCAGAATAGAAGAATCGCCGACTTGTTTCGCAAGTTATGACAGATAAAAGAATTAAAAATTGTGACTCTTTGTGGGTTATGCCCCAGATGGGGTTCGCTGATTAATATCGTCTTCAACAAGAAATCCTGCGTTAGCAAAAATATTTGGATGCGTTAAATTTGAATAGAGTAGGATGGTTTTTACGATTTCCTTGAGAGTTTTATTTTTCAAAATTTTGAACCCTTTGTGGGGGAGGTACCAGAAGAAATGGTCCGATCTTCGCCATCTTTATAACAGATCTTGAGTTTGATGAAAATATTGAGATGTACTAAGTCTGGATGAAACGGGATGTTAATTTCCCACTTTATGCACTTCGTGGCTATTCAAAATTTTGACTTTTGTAGGGAAGGTACCTGAAGGAGTTGGCCGATATATCCCAATTTCACACCAGACCTTGGGTTAATAAAATATTGTGATGTTTGTATTTTTAAGAGAACCTAATGCTTATTTCGGATCGTTTTGGTTATTCAAAAGTTTGATCCTTTGTGGGGGAGTTAGCAACAGAAATGGTCCGATCTCTACCATATTTATAACAGATATTGTGTTGATAGAAATATTGAGATGTGCTTGAATCGAATCGAATATTAATTTCGTTTTATATGTAAGCTTCATGGGTATTTAAAATTTTGACCTTTTGTGGGGAAGGTACAGAAGGAGTGGACCGATATATTCCATTTTTACACCAGACCTTGGGTTAATAAAAATATTGTGATAATAATATTGTAAATAATCGGACACTTACATTACATTTATAAGAGAGATTCAAAATGTTTACCCTTTGTGGTAGTTGATGGAGTGGACCGATATTGTCCATTTTCGCACCTGACCTGACTTAGCACTGATGGAAATATTAGGATTTGCAATGTTGGAGCAAAATCGGATGATCCTCTCTCTTTCTGTGCAATAAAATATTTTATTTGAAAATTTCGAGATTTTGTGAGGGAGGGACCATAGGAAGTGGACCGATATCGCCCATCTCCGAACTCGATCTAAGTTTGACAATAATATTACGACGTACCAACTTTGGATCAAATCGGATACTCCCTTCGAGAGTTATAGTGCCAAACAGACAGACAGGCGGGCAGACGTACGGACGGGCATTGCTAGATCGACTCCAAATCTCCTAAAACGGAGTTGGTCCAAAGAGACCTAAGGTCTAAAACCTTTGTTCCGACTAGGCACGTTTTGACCGTATCAAATGATATATACCCTCTGTAGTCATATGGCTAAGGGTATAATTAATGACCAAATAAAAAAAATATTAAAAAATAAGAGTTTTAATAACGAAAAGAGTTTAATAAAATCTTTACAATGTTGGTCCGAATTTTTCTATGGTAACTAACACTATTTTTTTTGAGTAATTTCCGAATTTCCTCCTCTTTATTTCGTTGCATAAATAATAAGAAAACCATTGTTTAATATTATCAATTACCAACCCATTTGACTTACCTACTTAAATGAAATGGATTAACTAAATTGAAACTTCTTGAAGTTAAAGTCAACTCGCATCCTCCACAATGCAATACTCCCGGCGACAACATAAAAACTAACGTCAATGTCTTTTATGGCGTCTAGCAGATAAATGAAAATAAATGCTGATGTCTGAGTGTGCATAGAACAGCTGTTAACCACTTCATAAGTATATGACGAGAGTTTAGTATACGTCCATGAACATAAATGTCAAAAGGATCCCAGTAGGAATTTTTTAGGTTCAAAGGAATTTGGTCGAATTCAAGAGATAACATATATTTAAATTTCCTCGAAACCTTGGTACCCAAGAAATAATTTAAAGTTAATTGTTTTAGTTTAATGTAATTCTTTAGCTCCTCTTCTATTCTGGGGAGAATATCCCAAACAGAAAGCATGGGAACTGATGAGGATTCGAACAGGCGAGCTTTAGTAAACTGGCGAGCTTTAGTAAACTGACCAAGAGACAACAACGTTATTTATGAGAGAACATGGTGACAATTCCTTATACCAGACATTACCCAGAGATAAAAAAATGGTAGGAGATACATTTTCCAAATATATATAAAATATAATCTGCCCGATCACCACCTATGGGTCCGAATCATTATCTTTACTGAGATCCACATATTTCATGTTCGACACCAGCTAATTTTACTAGAGCCAAGACTCGAACCTAGCCGAACATTTATCAATACCACAGTGGCTTGGAAAAGTGGGATTTGTATCCTTCTAGATTTAAAAAAAAAAAAAACCGGATAAAAAAAACATAATTTTCCATAAGTTTTTTTTTTTTAATGTTCAATCATTTTGATGACTCTCCCAATTTGATAATTTATCTATTTATATATTTTTATCTAGCATGATAGTTTTATTATACCCTCAGCCATATGGCTACAGAGGCCATATATAATTTGATACGGTCAAAGCGTGCCTAGTCGAAATACCGGTTTTAGACCCTAGGTCTCTTTGGACCAAATCCGTTTCAGGATATTTTGAGTCGATCAAGCGATGTCCGTCCGTATGTCTGACTGGCGCGCACGAAGGGAGTATCCGATTCGGTGCAAACTTGGTACACCGTAATATTATTATCAAACTAAGATCGAGTTCGGAGATGGGTAATATCGGACCACTCCTTCTGATACCTTCAACAACCCCAAAAACCCGAAATTGTCAAAAAAAAAAAAAAAAAAAAAAATCATTTTACTGCACAGAAAGAAAAAGGATAATATTATTTTGCTCCAACTTTTCAAATCCTAATTTTTGCGTTAGTTCTATTTCAGTTCATCAAGTACCTCCCCACAAAGAGTAAAAATAAAAATATCCGCTTCCATTCATGCTTGGTACATCTGATTATTTTTATCGGATCATTCCTTCAGGTACATCCCCCACAAAGGGTCAATATTTTGAATAACCAAAACGTTTATAAAATCCGAAATAAGCATCAGGTTCTCTTTATATTACACACATACCATTTTTTTACTAACACAAGATCTGTTGTGAAGATGGAATATATCGGTCCACTTCTTCTGGTACTCCAACATTTTGAGTATCCATGAATCTCATAAAATGCAAAATTAACCTCCAATTCCATTCAAACTTGATACGTCTCAATATTTCCAACAACACAAGATCTGTTATAATGATGGTAGAGATCGGACCATTTCTTTTAGTACCTCCCCCTTATGGCGTTTAAGTTTTGCGAAATTAAACGCTCAAAGAAAACGGAAGAAGTATCCAACTCTCTTCAAATTTTAGATCTGTTGTGAAGATGATATATATCGGCGAAGCTCTTTCTGGTACCTCATCCACAAAGGGTCACAATTTTCAATACCTTTATCTGTCATAACTTGCGAAACAAGTCAGCAATTCTTTACAACTTGCTATACCTAAATATATTTCTCAACCAGAATCCTGAGATGCATATGGAATTTATGATTTCGCATAAAATTAGACATAAATATTCGATCTAATTTTACCCATACCAATATTTTATTTCAGTATAAGATTTATTTCAGTATAACATCCGATACCTAACGCTCATTTTTAGATTTTCTAAAAAAATATGACATATCTCATTTAAAGTGAAGGAAGTATTCGATATAGTCCAAACACGACACGTTGCAATATTTATGTCATATATATTTAGGTCCGATACGAAATGGACAATATTGGTCCATTCCTTCGGAATCAACTCCATAGAGGGTCACTAATTTGTATAATCATAACAGAAGTAAAAATATATTTAAATAACTGAACATTGGCTGAGGTTATACATCTGTCAGCAAAATCGACCGATACTTTTTACTTCTTTTAGCTCTACATAGATATTCTACTGTGTGTTTCTGAAATTATTTAATATACGTTTACAGAGTGAGATGAAAAACTGCAAACAACTTCAGACTGCTGTCATTTCTAAGCCACTCGTCCGATAGCTATTAAAATTTTTTCAGTGACACTGTTTAGAAGCGTCTGAGAATTTTCCAGAAAAAAAGTTATTCGTGATGGAATTCAAGCGTGATAGTATGATTTCTTTATATTTGACTGGAGAACCACAAGTGGCTATCGTTAGATCACTCCAGCCTTTAAATGTGAATAAATCATTTGTGTCTCTTTTCATCGTTCGTTACCCTGATACTGCTAGCGTAGCCCGACGTCAAGGAAGTGCACGGAAGAAAACAGCAACATCAGCAGAAATGCTTCGAAATGTAAAGAAGCGACTTGATCAAACCCTCGTCGCAGTGGCCGAAAAATGGCTCGTGAGCTAAATATATATCGCAATATTCCATTCGGCAAATATTGAAAATTGAGATCGAGGCAAAGCCATTGTAATTCCAAAAAGTGCAAGAACTTACACCGCAACAGAAAGAAAATAGACTCAAAAGAACTAAAGAGTTGCTTCGGATGGCCGAAAGTGATGAACTGCCGAATTTGGTTTTCTCCGATGAGAAATCATTCGTTGTCCAGCAGTTTGTAAACAAACAAAATAGTCGTGTTTACTTGCCAAAGAGGTCAGCTGAAAATGTTCATCATGGGTTGACCACCAGAACTCTAGCGCCGGCCATGGCGATGGTGTGGGCCGCCATAACAGCCAATGGTCGCTCTGCGCTCGTTTTAATAGACCGTGGCATCAGAATAAATACCGAATATTATCGCGAAAATATCCTGGAGGGTGTTTTAAAGCCTTGGGCACTCAAACATTTTGGCCGCAGACCTTGGAACATTTGCAAACAAAATCTCCGTATATTAATCCGTTGGACTATTGTCTCTGGAGTATTTTGGAAAGCAAGGTTGGCACTAAATAGAATCAAATTTTGAGTCGATTTATGCATGTCCGTCCGTCCGTCCGTCTGTCCATGTATTTTTGCAAACAATGTACAGTTCTCATTTATTGTCCTATCCAGATGAAATTTTACACAAATCATTTGTTTGGTCCAAGGACGAACCCTATTGACAATCGGTCAAAATTTAGATATAGCTTCCATATATATCTTCGTCCGATTTGCTTTTTATTGTGCACCAAACGTGTAATACCAGTCCGAATTGTATGGAATTTTGCACGTACGATCAGATTGGACCTGAAAATAAGTATGCCAAGTTAGATCGAAATCGGTTGAGATATTGCTATAGCTCCCATATATATTGTTCATCCGATTTGCTATTTTTGTCCTCCGTAGCCGTAATATGCTCCCTATAACAACAATATTTGGGGAAATATATCAAATACAGCTCAGAAATATATTTGCTAAATTTTATCGAGATCGGTTCAGATTTGGATATAGCTCCCATATATAACTCCTTCCGATTTACCTTTGATTGTGCACCAAACGTCCAATATTTGGCCAAAATGGATGAAATTTGGCACTTACGACCGAATTGAGCCTAGAAGCTAGTGTGTCAAATTTGGTGAAGATCGGTTCAGATATAGCTATAGCTTCCATATATCCGATTTGTCATATTTGTTACCCACAGCCGTAATGTGCACTAAAACGAGTGCATACCCACGATATTCAGGGAAAAATATCAAATACAGCTCAGAAATATCTTTGCAAAATTTTATCGAGATCGGTTCCGATTTGGATATAGCTCCCATATATATCTTTATCCGATTTCAAATTAATTGTGCACCAAATGGGCAATACAAGTCCGAATATAAAAGATACAAATGCTTCGGCATATTTTGAACTTTAAGTTATAATTATAATCATAGCGTGTATGATTGAATTCTCCCATAAAAACTTTTAATTGTTATGCGGAGCTCTACTAAATTAGCAAAGTGGTGTAGGGTATCATAAAGTCGGCCCCGGTCGACTTTAAGACTTTCTTTACTGGTTTTATCTCAGGTGTTCTGTATTTTTTTTTTTTTGTAATAATAATTTTTTTCTTCCAAACTTAAATATCCATACCATTCTGTACTATTTTGATTTTAATGTCGCACAGTAAAGTTCAATCCCCTTCTCAACATATGCATGTACATTTAAACATCGCAAACATGTCAGTTACAAATCAAATTTATGTTACATTAACCAATTCCAAAAAAATCGTAAAGTGACATTTCAATATATATATTGATATTCGGAGAAAATATCGTACAGAGACAGTAATGCAAATTATTTTATATATTAAGATGTGGCAAGTCTGTTTTTCCCTCAAAGGTATGAACCATTATGCTATCAACTACTAGAGAGTAGAGAAGATGAAAAAACTCCAAATTGCAGCTTTGAATATTATTCCCCTCCTTTTTCACCTCAACATGCATGGTACAAAGACGAACTATAAATAGCGGAAATCACGTAATCCATAAAGCAAATTTTTACTATTTTTATGTCATCGCACACAGATGTTCTATGAACTGCAAATTGCACAATAATTTCAGTCTTGTTTTTTCTTCTCTTGCATTTAGCTCTGTTGTGGTTCTACATCTGCTGCACTTCTTGTGTGGATGCCAGAGAAGAATTTGCCAATTGTGGGAGGTCGAAGTGGATCTCGACTTCCTGAGGCTGTCTGGTGGTTGTCGCTCTTTTTTCTCTGAAACTTATAAAGCAAACCAAAAATGAAATGTAAGACAATGCTTGTCCTTGGTTGTTGCTGCTGACAACAAAAACAACGACAACAATAGCATTATAGACTTTGTTATAATCCTTTGTTTGCTTCACTTCACAGTTTTGGATAATTTTTTTTCTCGTTTCTGTTTTTTCTGTCCTAAGGTAATGGCAAATGGAAGAAAATTGTTTTTGTTGCACTTGTTGTTTGCAGAGCAGTTTCCACTTGCCATCCGAGAAGCGTTCGTTCATGTAGTTGCGTCTCTTTTTTGTTTATTTCATCTGAAGCAGTCAGTGCTAGTGGAACAACAAATGTCATTCCTTCTCTCGTTTGACACTGGTGATTGTGATGACAATGACATCAAGTATTTGTTCATATGAATTTGCAATGTATGTGAACATTACAATGCACACACATATACGCACACACACATGCTCACTCACAAATAACAATTCTTTACATTATGACAAATAAGCATCTTTAGTAGCTTTTATTTCAATTCAATAGAAGATGGAAGCGGATTTTTGGGGGTTTGCTTTTAGTCTTTCGAAAAATAAAAAAAGGTCAGTTATGGTTAAATTATTTAAAAATGCATGTTATGTGAAAATATGGTCTGAATTTTTGCTTAATGTATTGGCAGGACATTTGACATACACTAATATATATATATATATATATATATATATATATATATATATATATATATATATATATATAGAGGTCAGGTATGTCAGGAGATTTTGTTGAAATTATTTTGAAAAATTCATAGCAGAAAATCATTGGAAGATTTTGTTTTTCAATTAAGTGCTAAGCAATATCGTAAAAGTCTCATTTTTTGTTATTTTAATGTAAAAGGTCTACCAAATAACTTTTTTTTCGAAAATCAAGTGTAACTGAAGCAGTGTGGCACTTAGCCACACAGAATAGGGTACGATCCTCAAGAACGGTTTTTTGTTTTGTTTTTGGTTCATTTGAACCTCTAAATATTTTGCGATCATCTCTAAATGTAAGAGGCCCTCCTGTATCTCCAAATTTCGACTCATCTATTTGATTTACTTGTCTACGATATGTGCTTACATTCGTCTACGAAATCAGCATAAAAAGCTAGAAGTTCGCCTTTTGTGTATTTTGGATTTCGCCCCAACCTACACTTCAATATTATAATTCAAATTGATTGTAAAAAATTACAAAAAAAAAAAAAAAAAAATACCACAAAATATTTCAAAACCTACATTAACACCATTTTTGGCATCTTTTTATGCGATTTTTTTAGATTCCATCCATTTATGCCATAAGGACATTCTGAATTGAAAAAATTTGTCAAAATCGGTCTAGCCAGATTTAAGCATTCTAGCTAACATCCCTTTTCTTTGTATATAAACATTGCCTATATTTCGCTATATATATCCGATATGTTTACTATAGTCATAAACGTAACGGTCAGAATTGACCTTTTCGCCTTTTTGCGATTTCGCCGGGATTAAAAATTTGACTTTTATTTAACACAAATGTTATGGTATATTTCACCCACTAGATATTACCAGATGATCATCAAAATTGGTCTGGGCTTCTGTCTAGCCTAAGCTCTAGCCCATGCTAACTCTGGTCTATAATTGCGACCTGTAGAGCAACTGCACAATCAAGAAACTTTTAAGTTTTTGGTCCTCTTCATTCCCTTAAATATTTTGCGATCATCTCCAAAAGCAATAGGCTTGTATTGTGACTTAAACCCCACCACCATGCTAAATTTCGTAATGAGGACCGGTCATAATTTCGACCTGTAGCGTGATTACAAATTAACATGGACAGACTGACGGACATACATAGCTAGATCGACTCAGCTCGGTGAGATATACTTTCCTATGTGGGAAACCAATATTTCGAAGTGTTAGATACTTGTTGACCACTTTGAGGGAGACGTACCAGAAGGAGTGGTTCGATTTATCACAGTGAACATGTGATGTTGTGTTAAAAAAATATTGGGATCAGCGAAATCGGATTCTTGTTTCCTATTTTATAAGAGATATGATTACTCAAAATTTTGACCCATATCTGGGGGAGGCACCAGAAGGAGTGGACCGATATAGTACATATTTAAACCAATTCTTGTGTTGATAGAAATATTGGGATGTGCAGAGGTTTAAAATAATCTGATATTCATTCTTCGTTTTATGAGTTTCCCGGTTGTTGTAAATGCTGACCCGTTGAGGGGGATGTACATGAAGGAGTGAAACGATTTATCCCAACTTCACAGCAGATCTTGTGTTTCCAAAAATGTTAAGATGTGTGCAATTTAAAGGGAATCTGATGATTTTTCGCATTTTATTAAAAATTGAATTATTAAAAAAGTGTGGGGGAGGTACCAAAAGGAGTAGTCCCATACATTTCATATTACTAGCACAAGACATGGTGTAAATAATATTGGAATGTGGACAATTTGAGGAGAATCGGATGCAAAGATTTCACAAAATTGGATTTTATTTTCTTGACTTATACGGTAAATTATTTTCTGTGAAATTGTTCACATTTTTTGGGGGGAGGATTGATTCCTGAGGATATTAATTATTACCAAAAACTATCAAAATTGGTCTTTTTTGGATCATTTAAAAAAATAAAACCTTTAATTTGGTGATCTTGTATCGCTATTAGGGCTCTTAGTAATCAGACGTGATTTGATTTGCGATATCGGGCTCCATCGTACAATGATGTCATGCAATGAAAATCTACCTCAGAATTCATGTCAAGTAGTTCCTTTGAATATTTCTGCTGCTTGCCTATGTTTGCTTTTTTTATACCTCCCACCATACAGCCTATGACAGAAAATTACTTACCCAGCTCCACGTCTTCGTATAGAGCGGTATTTTTCGACGATTTTTTTTTTAAATTTTTTAAGTTCCTTCCGAGTGGTGGAGTGTATAAAAAGTTCGGCCCGGTCGAACTTTGCTTTTTTTTTGTCTTCAAATTTCACACATCCCAATATTTATATTATCCTAAGGTCTGGTGTTAAGATGGACCATATTAGTCCACTCTTTCTAGTACCTCCCCCACAAAAGGTCGAAATTTTCAAATTTTTCAAAAATTTTTTGCACAGAATAAGAAAGAATAATCCGATTTTGCTTCAACTTTGCAAACCCTAATATTTGCGTCAGTGCTAGGTCAGGTGTGAAAATGGAAAATATCGGTCCACTCCATCAAGTACCTCACTCACAAATGGTCAAAATTTTGAATAATTACAACTCTCATAAAATGTGATGTAAGAATCCGATTGTCTTCAAATTTAATACATCCCAATATTTATATTAGCGCAAGGTCTGGTGTTAAGATGGAATATATCGGTCCACATCTTCTGGTACCTCCCCCACAAAAAGTTGAAATTTTCAAGGAAAAAAATATTTTTTTTGCACAGAAAGAGAAACGATAATCCGATTTTGCTCCAACTTTGCATATCCTAATATTTGCGTCAGTGCTAGGTCAGGTGTTAAAATGGACAATATCGGTCCACTCAATCAAGTACCTCCCCCACTATGGGTAAAAATCTTGAATAATTATAAATCTCATAAAATGTTATGTAAGAGTCCAATTGCCTTCAAATTTTACTCATCCTTATATGTTTATGAACCCAAGATCTGGTATTAAGACGGAATTAATCGGTTAACTCCTTGATACCTCCCCCACACAAAATCAAAATTTTCAAAAAAAAAAAAAAAATTTTCTGAGAGAGGAAGAGAAGCGTTAATCCGGGTTTGCTCCAATTTTACAAATACTAATATTTGCGTCAATGCTAGGTCAGGTGTTAAAATGGACAATATCGGTCCACTCCATAAAGTACCTCCTCCATAAAGGGTCTAAATCTTTAATAATTATAAATCTCATAAAATGTGATGTAAGAGTCCAATTGCCTTCAAATTTCACTTATCCTTATATTTTTATGAACCCAAGATCTGGTATTAAGACGGAATTAGTCGGTTCACTCCTTGATACCTCCCCCACACAAAATCAAAATTATCAAAAAAAAAAAAATTTCTGAGAGAGGAAGAGAAGCGTTAATCCGGGTTTGCTCCAATTTTACAAATACTAATATTTGCGTCAGTTCTAGGTCAGGTGTCAAAATGGATAATATCGATCCACTCCATCAAGTACCTTCCCCACAAAGGCTCAAAATTTTGAATATTCCTGAAGCTCATAAAAAGCGAAATTTCCCTTGACACAACACAGTCAAAGCTAGCACGTCGCAATGTTTATATCATATTTATTTAGGTTCGATACGAAATGGCCAATATTGGCCAATTCCTTTGGAACCAACTGCATAAGGGGTTAAACCTTTGAATAATCATAACAAAAGTCAAAATATTTTTAAATAGTCGAGCATTGGCTGAGGGTATACATATATAAATTGAAATTATACGAAATGGACAAAATGAAAGTTTATATTAAAAATTGCAATATTTACAATTTCGCTACATGTTGCATTTTTTTCAGGATTATCTTGCTTCATAATTTTAAATTCGCCTTAAAAATCCTACGCATGTCTATGTAATAACAATTGAACTCCATTAATATCTAATTAATAATTTAATCATCGTAAAAAGTCATTTACATATGTTTACATACAACAGGCCATTAACATACCAAACAACAAGCCCACATGTGCATGTATGTACACACATGCAACACTCGAACAAGCGTTCCATACATTTATTCTCTCTCACACACATTGGACACTTGCACTCATGCCAAAATGACCATAAATATTTATACGTATGTTTCTTTCAATACTGCTTATGCAGTATTTAACAATTACCACTGTTCAAGACGTAAGATAAGTGGATAAAAGAAGACGAAGAAGGAAAGCAGGAGAAAGAAGTACAACAAATAACAACATCAACGGCAAGCATAAAACGTAATAATGAGTGCAAAGAAAAACAAGGAACCTCCGTTGGGGGAAAAATCAAGCTGAGAAATGTTAAGTGCTACAGTGGCGAGCAATAGGTATGGCTAGTGGTGAGGAGTGGACTGGACCACTCTCCAGCTTACAATTGTAATAAACCTTTATCCATTACATTTCGTAATTATATGGTTTATTATGGTTACTTTTTTCGCACTTCCTTCCTTCACCATCTCTCTCCCTCTCTCTTGCACTTCGGTAGCAAATTATATTGTTCATAAGGAAATTGTTGGCAACAATATGACTGTTAAGTTTTCCATTGCGTCCGTCTTACCCCATGCAACAATTAAAGGATATAAGCCAATAGTAGAGCAACATTACATATCAACATATGGTAGGACGCATTCGACACACATACACATATGTATTTGAGTGGCTCCGAAGAAGGATGCTTTCCCCCTATTCGCACATTCTCCCTCACAGATCGGATGATGAACAATAAGGTTATTTAAGCTTATTAAATACAACGCACCAATGTTTTGTATTCCAACTTGCTGCATTGCATACGCTTTGTGTGTGTGTGAGCAGCTGTTGTGTGCCTGTGTGCGGTAATAGTTTTGTTGTAGTGTTCGCCTGTGTGTCGTATTCCTGCGTGGTAATATCCTTTTTATTGCATTTTAAGTAGGGTACGCAAGGAATATGTTGGTGCGTTAAAGTTTAATGTGTTGGTGGTGGTTATGTTGTGGTTGCATAGTTTTTTTCCTTCTTTTCTTGTGGTAGGGAATACGTAACACTTGTATGTGGTGAAGCGATATTAGGGTTGCTATATGAGATGGTGGTGATTCGTATATTTTCGGGTTAGAAATTATGTAAAATGTATTAATTTATACATATACTTGATATAGCTGTATAACAGGCATGAAGAAGAATATTTTCATAAGGGTCTCAATATGTTCGAGCATGATGAGTTTATATACCCAACAACTAGAGTTGTGTCAATCCAATTCGTCACTCATACGTTTAGCAACTGGTGTACTGTAAAACGTATGAATGATTTCACAAATTAAATTTCATATCACTCATACGCAGAGTTTTCATACAAACGACCGGAGTCCACGGAACTAGAAAAGAAACGAGTTGGTTAGATCGAACTAGATTGTCACAGCTTTACCAAAAACACAATGTTGTGAGGGGCATCATTAGCTTGATTGGACCAAACAATTTTAAACACTCCAGATTAATGGCCACTGATCCACAATGTCTGTGTTGCCGAGCTGCATCAATTTCACGAAATTTTGCATGGAGTTAGGAGAATGGTCCGAATAGAAGCTTATTATTTTTGGAGTTGATTGTGAAATTTTTTAGGCATCAAGGGATTATAACGAGAAATTTTTCTGAAAATTTTTGTCTACAGGTTAAAATTATAGCTCAATTGACACGTAATTTAGCATGGAACTAAGATTTAAGGCAAGGTAGAAAACATTCATCTTGAAATGTCAACGCGTAATATATAGGGGTGAAATGAACCATAACCTTTGTGAGAAAATACCACAGACAGTCAGATGGTACATGACATGTGTAAATCGTCTTTGATTTCTTCTCCGATTAACTATATAAACATTTATATAGTTCCGTTTTAATTATTTCAATAGTTTCTAAAGAGAATAAAACAAGTCTGTATACCCTCAGCTTTGCATTATAATTATTAAAAATAAAGGGGTGATTCCAAAGCAGTAGGCCAATATTGTCAATTTCGTATCTGACTTAAGTTTAATATGATGTCAAATTTGGATTATATCGCATCGATTTGGACCATGAATGATCAAATGAAATAAAAGAAAATCCAACATTAATCTTCAATTCTATGCAAATAATCTTGAAGTTTTTCCTTATATGGGGTAGATACCATAAATACTGGGCCGACATATTCCATATTAACATCAGATCTCTGGTTGGGTTGATTTGTTTCGTATGTTATGGGAGACATAGGTATTTTCAAATTTTGACCCTCTATTGGGGAGGTACAAGAAGGTGTGAGCCGATATCTATCATCTTTATATCAGATCGTGCATTAGTATAAATATTGAAATGGGTGACATTTGAAGAGAATCTGGTGCGCTTTTGTCTTAGTAGAAATATTGGAATATGTGAAATTTGAAAAGAATTATTTCAAGTTCTTTGAGCTACATGATTATTCAAACCATGTGCCGAAGACCACAAGGAGTGAACCGATATATCCCATCTTCGATATAGATCCTGTGTTAGCAGAAATATTGAGGTATGCGAAATTTGAAGACAATTAGGCTCTCTGTTCACATTTTATAAGATTTATGAATACTCAAAATGTTTACCACTTTTGCGGGAGGTATTTGATAGTGTGCACCGATATTACCCATTTTCCCGCCAGACCTAGAGCTGATACAAATATCTGCAAGTTTGAACAAAATTTAATTATTCTTTTTTTTATACCCTACAACACTATGAGTTGGGGGTATTATTTGATTGGGCCAAAAATGATGTAACACCTCGAAATATTGGTTTCTTACATACTATATATGGATCTTCCTATCTCCCCGAGCTGAGTCAATCTAGCAAAGTATGTCCGTCTGTCCACGTTAATTTGTAATCACGCTACGGGTCACAATTATGGCTCGCTCCTCAGGGGGGGTTATGGTCAGAATAGAACCCTATTGCTTTTGGAGATGATCCAAATATTATGTTAAGGAGTTGAAACCAAAAACAAATTTCCTGATTTTGCAGTTGCTTAGCAGGCCACAATTATGAACTAATCGACGTGGAATTGTGCATAAAGTTAGAGTTTAGGGCTGGACAGAATGGTCACCGGACAATATTTAGGGGGTAAAATAAATTATAACTTTTATGTCAAAAAATCCGAAATATTTCACTAATACGCGAATATTTTTAACCCTTCCACATCACATCTGTATAAAAAGACAATTTTGACTAGTTCAGTGAAGCTGATGGATACAATATTTATGTAAAATAAATATATCTTAGTTATTCTGCTTATAAGTCAAAAACCGCGGGACTGATTTTCACAATTCTCAGTAATTCGGAATGGTCTCTTGCCAGAAAATCTAGGAAAATCGGGTAAACATATGGAAAGAAAGGAGTTAATATTTTTTGTTAAATTTTCTTCAATTTTGTCATTTTTTATCGCATGCGATTTTTTCAATTTGACTTACAATATCGAAAAAAAATCAAAAAGCTAAGGGTAACCATTGGACAGGGCTCTATGACATTATTTCAAAACGAAATCTTCCAAACTGGACTTGGACATGAGGGGGCTTCCAACATATTGTAGGGTATCACATGGTCGGTCCCTCACGACAATAGCCTTTGCTTACTTGTTATATTTAGCAAGATTAATAATGAATGAATATTTCTTTTTTTGATTGGATCTCAATTCTGTTGAATTTTGTGTCAATCAGTCTATTTTACGGGCTAAAGTTTGACTACAAATTATAAAGCACAGATGGAGTGACTCATATAGCTAAATCGACTAAGCTCAGAGATCAGGAAAGCACACTGTGGATCTTGAACCACTATTTCGAGGTGTTACAAACTTCCGGGCAAAATTAGATTTATAAAACCATCTCCTAGGAGTTACACCGGGTATATATGCAATAAAAAATATGTTATTTATTTATTTATGTTTATTTTTTGCCAAAATCCCAGTTTGAGCAATGGAGCGCAGTAAGACCAAACTTGATATATCCATTTTTTGTTATTTGTTCAGAATCGTACTCTAAAAATTGAGGTACAACAAAACAGTCTATTAAATAAAATTCAGATCTGGTTTTTACAAACCTGGCATTTCCTAGTGAATATTTTCGCTCTAGTTATGTAAGTCCATGTTTGGTTTATAGTCAGACACTGTATAACATCCAAAATAGTAGGCAGAATTTTGCCACCAATAATCTGCATATGTAACTTTTTTAGAACTCATTTGCGTTAGGTCTAAGGATCTGTTATGGAGCATAAGTAAAATGTTCTTGTTATTAAAGTAAGCGGTTTGGTAATAATAAACACCAAGTTTAAATCTATGGTTGGTTTACATAACGTTTATTGTTTTACCCTAATATCCAATTGTATCACACACACACACCTCACACACAAGTAACACACAAATACATGTGTAGCTTTCTCCAATTTTATTTTTATGACTAAAGGAAATATAATTGTTTTAACGCAGCTGATTAAGATGCAATTACACATAGGTCATTACAAATACATTAATGGTAACGTATACAAACAACAACAACAGCAACAGAAAAGGTGTATTACGCAGCTGTAGGAAATAATAAACTCGGAGGGTTTTAATGAACTGAAGAAGGGGCCTAAAGTGAATTTCTACTATTATAAGTTATTTAATTTTAAATATGAGGATAGGTTACAGAGGTGTGAATTAGTTCCTAAAATTTGCTAAATTCAACATTTAATCCATGATATCTAATGCCTTTATCGCTTCATATATTTATAATTAATTAAAATAAAAGAGAACTTCAATAAGATATGCTCGATATATGTAAAATAAAGACCTCCTACAGTAAGGGGCCCTTTACTTCAAGACCCTTCCAATACTAGCTTGCGACCAATCAATCTCCCCCTTTTTATAATTTGAGCACAAATATAAATCCGCAAGGCAACATAAAATGAAGACCTCATTAAGAACTGTAAAGGGTTGTGTTAACATATTCGTATATCCGTTGATGTATTCTTAAATGCATAATTATTGACATAATAATCATTTAAGTTTGGTTGTTATTCCCAAGCTTAAAAGTGCGCAAATAAAATAAAGATTTATGTAATGGGTAACAACTATTAAGAGATAATAATAAGTGGCTATATCGTAATCTAACAGAAATAAATATATATAAATAATATATACGACCAGATTGGGAATTCTGTAAACGGAGGCTTTATTGGTAACCACATGGGGACCTCTAAAAATGTCCAGATTGCCATAGATGCTATATTTGTAGCTCTGATATGGTTTCAGAATTGCAAGAATTTCGAGCTATAACCACCAGCAGATAGAACAATGACGAAGTAGCAACAATCTTTTGGGGCAAAGGAATTACCGACAACAATGACATCCATTTATAGAATACTAGCAAGTTCCCGCTACTTCATCAGCGAAAAGTCCACCTTAACATTCTAGATTTGTTCCAACAGTTTGTATTAAGCCTTCTTACTACACAAAATGCACAATTTCAATGTTTTATATATTATCCCAGTCTTCTCATCTCTATGAAAAAATAAAAGAAATATGTTTCCTTTTTACACCAAAAAGTCTTTCGAATCTTTCAGTTTAGAGATTATTGAGAAGGAGCAACCAACAGTGACCTCAATATCAAATTTCAGGATTTTAACTCCGTTCCCTCTCCCTAAGTGCTATTTAGCATTTCAACAGAAACTTCAATATCAAATTTTGGGATTCGAGCTCCATCCCCTCACCAAATTCTAAATTTAGTTCCACTTAGTACTTTACGAGCAATTGTAGTATATATGTCTAAAAACCATCTCCATATTTTAGAAAACAGATACCAATAATGACATCTATATCAAATTTCGGGATTTCCGTTCCAACCCCTTACTTAGTACCAAATTTGGTACTATTTAGGAATTTTCGTACAATTATAGAGCACATTTCCAAAACCATAATATCAATATACACAATACCAAATTTAGTACTATTTAGTACTTTTCGTACCATTATAGTACATATTTCCAAAACCACATCCATATCTTTAACACAGACACCAACAGTGACATTTATATCAAACTTTCCAGCGCACTGTACCAAATTGTGTACAACACGGGGTGAGATGAAAAAACTGCAACCAAATTAAAACTGCTCTCATTTCTAAGCTACTCGTCCGACAGCTGTTAAATTTATTCTGTTTATTCTATTCTAGAATTTTCCAGAAAAAAAGTTATTCGTGATGGAATTCAAGCGTGATATTTCTATTATATATTACATTTGGATGAAAAATCACAAGTGGCTATCGTTTGAGCACTTCAGCATTTAAATGAGAAAAAATCTTTTGTGTCTCATACCATCGCTGTCGCCGTGATACTGGTAGAGTAGCCCGACGTCAAGGAAGTGGGCGGAAGATAACAGCGACATCAGCAGTAATTGTTCAAAAAGTAAAGAAGCGACGTGATCGAAACCCGCGTCGCAGAGGCCGAACAATGGCTCGTGAGCTGAACATATCGCAATATTCCATTCGGCTTATATTAAAAAATGAGCTCGGGGTAAAGCCATTGAAATTCCAAAAAGTGCAAGAACTTACACCCAAAGAAAATAGACACAAAAGAGTTTCTTCGCCTGGCCGAAAGTGGTGAACTGCCGAATTTGGTTTTTTCTGATAAAAGAACATTCGTTTTCCAGAAGTTTGTAAACAAACAAAATGATTGTGTTTACTTGCCAAAGAGGTCAGCTGAAAATGTGCACCTTTGGTTGGACACCAGAACTCAAGCACCGGCCATGGAATGGTGTGGGCCGCCATAACAGCCTATGGTCGCTCTCCGCTCGTATCGATCGGCCGTGGCATCAGAATAAATGCCGAATATTATGTATTAAAGCCTTGGGCATGCAAACATTTTGGCCGCAGACCTTGGACATCCCAACAGGACTCACCACCATCGCACTCAGCACACGCCACCCAAGAATGGTTACAAAATGTTCTTGCTTCATTTCCAAAAGTTTCTCGCTTCATTTCCAGCGCTCAATGCCCAACAAAATCTCCGGATACCAATCGGTTGGACTATTGTGTCTGGAGTATTTTGGAAAGAAAGGTTGGCACTAAAAAATACCAAAGTGTCGATCACCTCAAGCTAGCGCTTCGCCGGGAATGGGCCAAAATTCCGCAAAGCAACATTCGGGCAGCGTCTGACGGTTTCATTGTCCATTTGAAGGTCATAATTCGTGCCAAAGGTGACCAATTCGAACAAATCTAAACTTATTCTAAAATTTGATGCTATTTCCGACATTTTTTGCTTTCATTCAATAAAATTAAAAAAAAAATTAAAAATTATGGCGTTTGACTTTGTTGCAGTTTTTTTTTTATTTCACTCTGTATTTCAAAGACCACCTAAATATTCCAATTTCAATTAGCAACAGAGAAATTTGAGGATTCCAGCTCCATTCCTTCGATCAATAGCAAATTTAGTACTATTAAGTACTGTTCGAGCAATTTAGTGCACGTTTCCAAAGTCACCTCCATATCGTAACCACAACCACAAACAGTGACATGCATTTCAAACTTCGGGATTCCAGCTCTTTCCTTTGCACCAAATTATGTACTATTTAGTGCTTTTCGTACAATTACAGTACTTATTTCTAAAACCACATCCATTTATCAATTTCAAATAACAACAGAGACCTCAATGTCAAATTTTAAAATTCCAGCTCTAGTCCTTCACCCAATACTAAATTTACTACTATTTAGTACTTTTCGAACAATTATTGTACAAAATTCCCAAATGACTTTCACATTTCAACCCCAGATACCAACATAGACCTCAATATCAAATTTTTGGATTCCAGGACTATCCCTTCAGACAACACCAAGTTTTGTATTATTTAGTAAGTTTCGTACCATTATAGTTCGTATTTCCAAAACCATCTCCATATTCTAACCACAGACGCTTACAATGAAATCTATATCAAATTTCGAAATTTTAGCTTAGTACCAAATTACGTACTATTTAGTAATTTTCGTAGTATACATTTCTAAAACTACTTCCAAATTCAAATACCAAAAGAACTCAATGTAAAATTTGAAGATTCCAGCCCCATCCCTTCGCTCAATACCAAATTTACTACTATTTAATACCTTTCGTACAAATATGGGACGTATTTCTAAACCCCCGCCAAATCTCAAAACCTTATGCATATCTTAACCACATACACCAACAGCGATATCTATATCAAATTTGGTAATATTTAGTATTTTGGTACATATATACAACGCATTTCCGAACCTTTGCTATATTACATAAACAGATGCCATCAGCTATGTAAATATCAAATTTCAGAATCTCATCTTTATACCATTTCCTAATACCAAATATAGTACCATTCAGTACTTTTTGTACAATTGTAGTACACATTTCGGAAATCACCTCCATATATCTAAAAAATTATTTCAAACACTATATGTTCACCCAATACCACCAAATAAAGTACTATTTAGTACTTTTCTTGGACTTGTAGTACACATTTCCAAAACCACCTCTTTATCAAAAACCAACTACCAATAGGGACCTTAATACAAATTTTCAAAATTTCAGTTGCGTTATTTAACCCAACCAAATTATTTCCAATTTAGTACAGTTCGCACACTTAGTACACATTTCCGAAACCACCTTCATATATAAATCTTACTTTCCAACCTTGATTCTCATACCAAATTAAATGTTTTTAACTCTATCCGTTCACATTATACTAAATGGTACCGCTTTAGAAGTTTAGTACCATATTAAAAAGATTTCCAAAATACTATTCGTACATTTATCATACACACCATCAGGGACCCTCATTCAAAGTGCAACTCATCCCGTTTGTCCAATACAAAGTATTAAATTTTTGGAACATTTTAATATTTCTCGTATACTTTTAGTAAGATGATACAAAAACCCCAACCTGGTCCTCTTACAAAATTTCAATCTTCTAGCTTGAGCCATTTTGTCTGGGCGTTGATTCTAGATCAGTTATTTTAATACCATTTTATATATACAGATTAATATTTCGAGGTGTTTCAAACGGAATGACTAATTAAACTCATAGTGTAGGGGATAATGTGGGTTTCGTTATTGATTTTATGGAACATATGTTAAACATTACTGCTTCCTTATTTTAAATTTCCTGATTTTTCCTTGAAAATCTTTGAATTTTCCACATCAGAAATTAATGCCCAATAAAATATTCACATTTTGTCTGAATTAAATATGCAAATTGTTAAAACTTTTCAAACATATCCAGCATAACAATCGAAATTCTGTATCGTTTTTATTGATCGCTTGATTGCTCTATAAAGTCATTCCATTTATATCTCTGCCATGACGAATACGAATACGCTCCAAATCAGACCAAAGCATACACACACACACACACACACACACCAGAATATATATAGTTTAACATTTCTACCTCCAAAAATACAGAGATTCATTTTGTAGCTATGACACAGCAGACATTTTGCGAAACAAACTAGACGGATGTGCCAGCTAGAATTATATTCACGTCACGAGCATAAAGTTATCTCACGTAGTTGCCAAACAACTACAACAAAAACGAAATAGTCGCTGAGTAAAAGGCAAAACACGACAAAAAAATTATCGACGTTGAAAGGAAACGGATATTGGCTTTATCTTAACAAAATAGTAGAGGAGAAAGGCAAAGAAAAAAAAATTGAATGGCGGAAGTAGCAACGAACACGCACACACACACATACAAATTTTGACAAAATCCTAGCATCAGTAACCCAATGCCACCACAACATAGAAAAATTTTGGAAGCTTATCAAATTAGTATAAATTACCATGAAACTGGTTTTGGTTGGGTGGGGTTTCCTTCTTCCAACCCTAACAGGAACAGCAACAACAACACCAACATGATTCTATTGATATTGATATGTATTTCCAATATCTAAGACAGCCTTCAGTTCGCCGCACTGAAGGTCAATGTTTACTTTTAAATTGTTCTTGTTTGTGTTGTTGTAAAAACAATTTCCGGCGAATTGATGGTTGTTTGTTTTGGCATTTACAGTCTTAATTTTAATAATCTCCATTAACAGAGGTCAGGGGATATTTGCCGTTGGCATTTATCGCATAAATGGATTTTTATAGAATTTTGTTCGTTTTTTTCTGCCGTTTTGGGGATTTAATATAATGTTTGAGAAACTCTTTTTTCGGGGGCAACAATTTCCTCCAGCACATCTTCAAACTGTCGAATGTATTTTGCGTTCGTAACTGTAGTGGCAAATTTAATATTTGTGTACTGTTTGAAGTGGATGAAAAACAAGCTAAACTTAGAATATATTTAATTTTAATCTCTTATGGTTTAAGAGGTTATGGTTGCTCAGATAATCCATATACTACTGAGGAAAAATTAAAAAAAAAAAAACATATGGCTAACTTTTCCAATAAAGCTTAGTGACATTTATATTTATATCGAATTTTTAAGCATGTAAGTCGTATATTAAGGATATAACTACACGTGTGTAAACATAGTGAAGTGGTTGAAGCAGCAACTGTGAAAAGATTAGGATATAAAATGAATCTCATTATAAGTGAACAAGTTGAATTATGTATATTTTTACTCTAAAAAAATATTTTATTTTTGAAAAACTTAAATGAGGTAGTAACTAATATGTGTAAACGATATGTAACTTGAGTTAGGCAGGTTTAAATATTGACATGTTGTTAATTCGCTGGTGTCATTAAGATGCATCATGCTGCAAGTTAGCATTCTGAATGGTTTTCCACTAGGTAATAGATTACTTTGCAATCTAGATTTCTTTCTCAGAGTTCCAGTTGCTATTATGAATTGTTTGTGATCGAAATTGAAGCAACAGAGATATCTTCGAGCAATATGTTCGTTTCAAACATCCGTTATTATACCTACCACTATAACATGGATGGAACATGAAGTTTGTCATTCCATTCGAAACACCTCGAAATTTTCCTTTCAAATCCCACAAAGCTTTTTCCTCAGCATAAAATTCTATGTCGATAGCGATGTCAGTCTGTTTATCGGTCTGCCCATCTGTGGATATCTCTCTAGCTTCTGAATGAAATGAAATAAACTGGTAAAACTTTACTCAGATGTATTTTAAGCCCGTAAAATCGTACATTCTCCACCATACAGTTGAAGGCATATTCAATTTTTCATTCCGTTTGCAACACCTCGAAATATTTGTTGGAGATCCCAAATAGTATATATATTCTTGATCAAAATAAAATTCTAAAGCGATTTAGGGATGTCCGTCTGTCAGCCTGTTGAAATCACGTAATATAGTGCAGGCTGATTGGTATTGAAAATAGTTTACATTTAGGGATAGCCCCATATAACGGTACTTCCCGGCTTTTGGTATTTTTAAAGTTTCTGCCCCAACTTCCAACCAAATTAGCTAGAACAGGTAATTTGGGGTTCTAGGTAGGTCTGTTCTCTCCTTGCAAAATATGTTCGATTCAGGTCCACTAATTGATATAGCCCCTATATCGTTACCCCCCGATTTTCTGTATTCTGTATATTGACAGTCTCTGTCACAATTTCCAACCACCTTGAAAAGGAGGCTATATTAACTTTGTCTTTCCGTATGTGACATAGTTAAATATTCGCCGTATAGCCCATAAAGTATATATGTTCACAATCAACATAGAATTATAATTCGATTCGATACAACAAAATTGGCAAAACAATAAGTTTTGTGTCTGGGATAGTTGGTATTGAAAATGAGAAATATTGGTCCAAATTTTCGTATATTCCCAATATAACAGTACCTCCCGATATTCGGTATTTTGATGTTTTTTGCAACATTTTCCACGGATTTGTCTATTTTTTTTTATTTTATTCCTATAGCGGAAATATGACGGTCGGAATTGTCTATACAGTTTCCCGTTTTGTTATGGCCTCCGTATAATACCCTCAACCACTTTATGTTTTTTTGGAAAAATGGTGGAGGGTATTAAAAGTTCGGCCCGACCGAATTTAAAGGGTTTTTACTTGTTCTGCATTAATACAATCTTTTCCTTTCATTATTTTATTTAACTTTGATAAACATAGTGGTGGAAGGTATAAAAAAATCAGCCCGGTCGAACTTAAAATTCTTTTTACTTCTTGGTATTGAATATGAACCATATCGGTGGGCGTTTCGGTATATTCCACGTATAACTGTTCGCACAGACTTAAAGTGTTTTTGTTGTTTTTATCACATTTTGGATCGCTGTAAATTGGCAGTTTATGTTCCCAGTACGTTGGAATCGCCATTGCATAAAACAGTTCATATAGGTCCAAGTTTTTGTACTCATATAACTTTACCTCCCAATATTCGGCATTTTAATAATTTTAGCCAAACTTTTTTAATGGGAACTATTTCTGCCACCCTCTCTATGACAGAGAATTTCCTACATGGGTCCACATCTTCGTATAGCTCCCATATAACTGTACACCCATATAACTGTTCCGAATTTGTAAGATTTTATCTATATTTGTTAGCAAAATTATCTCAAAATTTTTATTTGGAGTTCATGATAGGAACCACATTCTCCAGCAGATAATTTTCTGTTCATGACCCCGTTTTGTAACAGTAACATCCGATATTTGCAATTTTTAAAATCTCATTGGCATTTTCGAACGGTCGTTAATATACGAAGCACTTTACACATTTTAAAACTTCAACTCAAATTAAATTTAATACAAAGATGTGATATATCAGTGAAGACTTCCGGTACCCCTCCAATACACAATTTTGAAATTCAATAAATTTTATTTAAACAGATGAGAGTTCACAATTAAGCCCAAACTTTGCACAGGACCTCAGTGACATAAAATCTTACTAAGGACAGTTCAGGCCAGCTTCTAATAATACGTCTTCAGCGAACACTCAAAAATTTTAATCATTACACACTCAGCCATATGGCTACAGAGGATATACACCAGAGGATATACATCATCGAAATAACACGTTAAAATCTTAAGTCTCTTTTTACCAAATCCGTTTTAAGATATTTGTAGTCGATTTATGGGTGTCCGTCCGTCTGTCTACTTTGCTAGCTGGTGCACGCGATAGCTCTTGGAAGGAGTGGTCCAAACTTGGTACATCGTAAGATTATTATCAAATATCAGTCCACCCCTTCTGGTCAAAAAATAGGACGAAATTTCAAAGAAAATAGCTCCATAGAACAAGGAACGATCACTCAGTTTTGTGCGAACTTTGCAAATCCTAATATTTTTTGTCATTGCTAGGACAGGTACAAAAATGGACAATATCAGCCCACTCCATCAGGTACCACAAAGGGTAAACATTTTAAATAATTCTAACTCTTAAACCAGTAAGGGAAGGTAAAAAGTCGGCCGATGAAGACTATATGATGCGTTTTCAATAGAGATCCCATAACAAAAAAGTTTATATTGGGAATTTATGTTAAGGAGATCACACCAATTACGAACCAAATAACCCTGCTGACTTCAAAAAGGCTTACATTTAAAAAAATATTTCAAAAGTACCAGACCGAGTTTCATCGAATGGTAACTTTCGGTTGAATATGAAAAAATCTATTTAATTAGGGCTGATATTACGTGTATGATTAGCACACAACGTAAAATCAGAAGAAGATGTATATCGAATCTATATAAAAATTCAAACCGATCTAGATAAAATTTGGCAGATGTATTTCCGAGAGGAATCTGATGCCCGGAATTGAATATCATTGTTGTGGTGTGCATATTACGCATGTGAGGAACTTTAACACGAAATAGGATGAAACATATATATGGGAGCTATATCTGAACCGCTTTTCATTAAAATTTGAAGCACTTGCTTTTAGGCTGAATTCCGTCGGTAGTGCAAAAATTCAGTCTATTTGGGCTGATATTAGCCATTTATTGCACAAAAAACCTGAAATCGGATTAGGCCATATGGGAACTATATCCAAAACTGAACCGATCTTGACACAATTTTAAACAATTATTTCTGAGCTTTTTTTGATATCTGTTACCAAATATAACTCTTGTGGAGTGCGTAATACGTATGTGAGGTGCATAATACTCCAAATCGGTTGAAACATATATATGGAAACTATAGCAATATTTGGACAGATTTTCACCAAATTTGAAGTAGTTGTTTTCAGGATGAATTTTAACCATTTGGTGCACAATATCCTTGATATCGGTTGAAGATATATATGGGAGCCACATTGTGGAGTGCATACTACGCATGAGAAACTTAAACCCCCAAATGAATCATATATAGCTATATGTATCTGAATCGATTTTCGGTGCACAGTTAACCCGAAATCATTGGAATATATTTATATATATATATGATTTCGGGTTAACTGTGCACCAATTTCAATAGGGTTCATCTTTGGGCCAAACAAATATTATTAGGGAAATTTCATCTCAATCGGGTAATAAATGCGACCTGCATTTTCTCATTTCCTTCTCCATGTTATAAGGTAATGCACAAAGATGTAATACCCTTACCACTGTATGGCGTATGGTATAAAAAGGTCAAGGTCCTTGATTTCTCTTTTACACTCATATTCGGGTGAATAGTATGTCTAATATAAAAGTCCTGACAGTTTCAGTTTTCATCATCTGTCCCATAGTGAACTACGGATGTAACATGCACAATAGTTTTTACATCCCAGTTTCTATGGCAACAATTATTTTTGTTATAGGATATAACCCTGCAAATTTATATTATTATGGAAGCTCTGTGGTGGAACCTATCAATGACACTCCTATATGTGTGGGCCTTAACAGGTCTCATCGGAATTAATTGGTATCTTTTTATACCCTCAACCATAGTATGGAGGGTATATTAAGTTTGTCATTCCGTTTGTAACACCTCGAAATATACATTTTAGACCCCACAAAGTATATATATTCTTGATCAGCATAAAATTCTATGTCGATTTATCAATGTCCGTCCGTCTGTCCGTCTGTGGAAATCACTCTAGCTTCCGAACGAATTGAAGTAGGTTGATAAAATTTTACTCAAATGTGTACTATGTCTGCAGGACTTTTGGTATTGAAAATGGGCCATATAGGTCCACGTCTTCAGATAGCTCCCATATAACTGTACCTCCCGATATTCGGTATTTTGATGATTTTAGCTACATTATTTACCGGAATTGTTTCAAAATTGGTATTTATAGTTTTTAATAGATACTACAGCATAAAACAGAAAATGGGCAATGTAGTTCAACGTCTTCGGTACCATGTAACGGTACCCCCCCATATTCGGTATTTTGATCATTTTAGCCACATTATTTACCGGAATTGCTTCAATTTTGGTATTTGAAATTCGTAATGGATACTACATCCTAAGACTGAAAATAAGCCATGTAGGTCTACGTCTTCGTATAGCCCCCATATAACGGTACCCCACAATATTCAATATTTTGATGATTTTAGCGACATTATTTACCGGAATTATTTCAAATTTAGTATTTAAAGTTCGTAATGGATGCTACAGCCTATCACAGAAAATTGTCTGTGCAGGACCACGCCTTCGTATAGCCCCCATATAACGGTACCCCCGATTTTCGGTATTTTGATGATTTTAGCGACATTATTTATCGGAATTGTTTCAAATTTTGCATTTGAAGTTCGTAAAGTTCGGTATAACAGCCTATGACAAAAAATTTTCTGTGCAGATCCACGTTTTATAACCACCATGGTACCTCCCTATATTCGACGATTTTAGCTACATTATAAACAGATTTTTTCAAGTTTCGCATTTGAATATTATGATATAAGTTGCCTATGCAGGTCCACGTCGCCATATAGACTCTAATATACGGCTACATAATTTTAAGAGAATTTTAAAATCCTCTTATTTATTTATTTATTATTATTATTATTTTTTTTTTTTTTTGAAAATTGTTAAATTCGTACCAAATGGTGGAGGGTATTCAAAGTTCGGCCTGGCCCAAAAAATTTTACTTGTTCATACTGAACTGATCATACTGACCATGTTATTGCAGCTAAAGTGAACAAGGTCGTTTTGATCCATAAAAAATATTTCTATTTACTTTTTTGTTGCACGACCTGATGCAACTTCAATTTTATCCAAACGATTAAATTCATTTAAATTTTTTCAATGTTAATTCATTTGATTAAATCAACATTTGCATGTACTAACAAAAATATGGATAATTAAATATGTGTGGCCAGACTTTGTAACTTATTCAAATCTCTTCAATTAGTCGATGATGGTTTCAAATGATATTTGTCTAACAAAAATACGTTGACAAAATACATCAACATTGAAATCTATACGATTTATCAATCACAACACTAAAAGGGTTGACAAAAAATGGGCAATTCTAATATTCTTATTGATATAATTAAAATGGCAGCTGGGGACAAAAATTGATAAAAAATTGTAAAAAAACCAAATTGCTGTTTTCCCGGTCATTATTTATTTATTTATTTTTTTTTTTTTTTTTGGTGGCCTTCTGCAAATTAATGGATTTAAATATCTATTTACATAAGTTTTGTTATGCTATTTGCATTTAATTGAATTTATCATTAAATGCACCTGGGATTAAAATGTGCAATTTTTTGGTTCCTTAAATGCACATTTTTAAAAGGGGGAATGATAATTTTTTGTTGGACAATAATTTTGTTATCGAAAAATTAACTTTTGTTTTTTTTTTTTTTGTAACATTTTTGATTTTTTTTACCATTTTATGCTTTAGTCTGACCCCAGAATTGCAGGCACACACATATGCCAATTTTTAACAATAAACAATTATAATATAAATTAATAAATGGCCCCGAATTGTTCGCATTTACACAATGTATTTAATGTTTGCTTTAACATTATAAACAACAGACACACTGTCCAAATTTATTTAATTTTGTTGCATTTGTAGTTACCAAATAACCATTTATCCATTTTGTATGTCTACGTCTACGCATGTTTACTATTATATGGTTATGGGAAAATCTATATTAATTTGCTGGCATAATTGGAAAACAGTTATAGGACAAAATAACATGGAGGCAAAAAATTGGTCTCTGAGCCCAAAAATTTTAATAAGTTTTACATTTGATTTCATATTTAGAAATATCTCACACATATATCCTTATTGAGATTTTTCTGGCCAAAACAATTTCAACGTCAACTTAGATCGTAGCAACTCTCAAAATATTATAACAGCAGATCAATCATAATCAAATGTCAGAAGTCCAGCTTTATCCTAAGACCCAATCACAAATGTATTACAATACTTTTCATACAGTTATTCCTCGCATATCGCAAACCACCTCCTTCTCTTCACCCTCCCAACGATACCAAAATTTCAGAATTCCATTTCTATCCCAAGACCCAACGGCACATTTTGTGGCATTTTTCACTTTTCGTAAGTCCAAAACCCCTTCCTTCTCTCATCTATATCTATATCAAACTAGCTGACCCGGTCCACGTTGCCGGCCCGTAGTTTTAGTCTTTATTGCAAATTTTGCATAGCATAAGGTGAACAAATTTAAATTTAAATATTGATCCGACTAAATAGAAATAAATACCTAGAAAGGAGGGCAAGATAATTTCTGAATAGTCAAAGTTAATTACGCTTTTCCACCCATTACCATAGCACCTCAAATTGAGCATTAGAGTCCCCAAGAAGGTCTATGTTCATGTTCCACGGCCATAGCTGAAAACAGGGATACATTCATTTGAGGGTTATACCAAAACGTGGCTCAAACAATATTCTCTTGGGGGTTACAAATTCAATAGAATACAAAATTTTCTTTTTTGACCACACATTAGATGTGAAAGTGGACTTGGGGATACTCCAATGTGGGGACTTTACTTAAATAAATTCCTATGTAGAAATTATTTGATGATGGTTCCCTACCCCAGGGTAGCATAAATACAATTTTTAGCCAAATCAATTGATGAATGTGGTCAAGTCCAAAATGGGCCCTACTCTGAAAATTTCAAATTTTATGCGAATAGGTTCTCCACCCCCTTAGAAAAAAGATGCCAAATAAGGGCCAAAATATGAAAAAAGTGGTCAATACCCCAAAAATAGCTTAAATCATACGATGGTTATATAAATATGAAATCGGGTTGTACCCTTTTCAGTGATCGATATAATGACCTGCAAAAGCGATTTAAGAAATCCTTTTCTTATTAAAAGCCCAATTCGCTCTACTATTTTGCACCCTTAAAATTTTGTATTTTACGGATTGTACTCCCAAAGAATTTTGTATTTTGAGCTCTCATTGAACGGATTATAGTCACATGAAATAGTAGGTCCACGCTTAGCAATGAGCCCCATTGACTTTTTCGGTAATTTTTGTTTGTTTAAACGTGTTCGCATCTTCCAGCTGGAGTTGAAAGGTATATGTCAGTTAACATCCTATTTCGCTATATCTTGATTGAGTACTTGCTGAGGTCTCTTACAGCAGTAGTTTCTCTTATCCTTGAATATCTGGCATGAGTACTTATTACGGTCCCTCATATATGTCCTTGTAGAAACTGCTTGACTACCTACTAAGGTCTCTCTCTTTCTCCGACGTATAACTAGCTTGAGTACTTATTAGGGTATCTCGCAACCGTAGCTTTATATATACGATATTGTGGACCTATGTAGACAAATCTCTTTCAGGGAGTAAAGTACTCAGAAAGAACTCCTTGTGTAGAATTTCAGACAATTCCGATGAAAAATGTGGCTAAAATCATTGGTGGGTACAGCTATATGGGGGATATACGATATCGTGGACCTATATACATAATTCTCTTCCAAGGGACAAAGTACCCACAAGGAACTCCTTGTATGCAAGCGTAGCTTTACACAGCTTCTAGATTTGGAAGAATATATTTATATCACTGTAGAAGTACAAATTCGATGTCCTATAGACGTAGCCTTGCTCTCCCTCATATTGTTCCTGCTTGTGTACTTATCCAGGTCTCTACTAAACAATTCTTTATTCTTTATGAACTTTAAATACAAAATTTGAGTCAATTCCCGTAAAAGTGTTGCTAAAATCATCAAAATACCATATTTCGGGGGTACCGTTGTATGGGGGATATATGATATCGTGAATCTATATAGACCATTCTCCTTCAGGAAATAAAGTACCCCGAAGAACTCCTTGTCTGAATTTTCAGACAATTTTTAGTGAAAATTGTGGTTAAAATCATCGAGGGGTAACCTTATACAGGGTGAGATGAAAAAAATTCTCCAACTTCTGTTAAAATTATTCCAGTGACAGCTCATTATATTGTTTACTAGCATACAAAAGCATTTTGGTGAGAATTTTCCAAAAAAAAGTTATTCGTGATGGAATTCAAGCGTGATAGTGCGATTTCTTTATATTTGGCTGGAAAACCACAATTGGCTATCGTTAGAGTACTCCAGCATTTAAATGTCAATAAATCTTTTGTGTCTCGTACCATCGCTTGTTACCGCGATACTGGTAGCGTAGTCCGATTTCAAGGAAGTGGACGGAAGAAAACAGCAACATCAGCAAAAACAGGTGCGAGAAGTAAAGAAGCGACTTGATCGAAACCCACGTCGCAGTGGCCGAAAAATGGCTCGTGAGCTGAACATATTGCAATATTCCATTCGGCAAATATTGAAAATGAGCTCTGGGTAAAGCCGTTGAAATTCCAAAAAGTGCCAAACTTACACCACAGCAGAAAGAAAATAGACTCAAAAGAGCTAATGAGTTGCTTCGCTTGGCCGAAAGTGGTGAACTGCCGAATTTGGTTTTCTCCGATGAGAAAACTGTCCAGCAGTAAACAAACAATATTAGCATGTTTAGTTGCCAAAGAGGTCATCTGAAAATGTGCACCTTCGGTTGGCCACCAGAATTCAAGCGCCGGCCATGGCGAAGGTGTGGGCCGCCATAACAGCCGATGGTCGCTCTCCGCTCGTATTGATCCAGAGCGACCATGAGCGACCATCAGAATAAATGACGAATATTATTTCGAAAATATTCTGGAGGGTGTATTAAAGCTTTGGGCCCGCAAACATTTTGGCCGTAGACCTTGGACATTCCAACAGGACTCAGCACCATCGCACTCAGCACGTGCCACCCAAGAATGATTACGAAATGCGGTTCCTCGCTTCATTTCCAGCGCACAATGGCCACCAAAATCTCCGGATACCAATCCGTTGTGTCTGGAGTATTTTGGAAAGTAAGGTTGGCACTAAAAAATACCAAAGTGTCGTTCACCAAAATGCCGCAGAGCAACATTCGGTCAACGTGTGACGGTTTCATTGCCCATTTAAAGGCCAAAATTCGTGCAAACGTGAGCAATTCGAACAAATCTAAATTTATTCTTAAATTTGATGCTATTTCCGAAATTTTTGCTTTAATTCAATAAAATTAAAATAGCAGTAAGTTCGGCCGGGCCGAACTTTGAATACCCTCCACCATTTGGAACGAATTAGAATATTAAAAAAAAAATAAAATCCATTGAAAATTCCGTTAAAATCTTTAAAATTCCTAATATCGGAAAGTGCCGATATATGGGTAATATAAGATATTGTGGACCTATATAGACAAATCTATGTATGGGGGTAAAGTACTCACAGGGAAATCCTTGTTTTCTTCAATCAAAATCATCAAAATCCCGAATATCGGGGGTACCGTTATATGGTGGATATACGATATTATTGACCTATATGGACAAATCCCTTGGAAAATATAGCTGAAATCATCAAAATACCGAATATCGGGGGTACCGTTATACGGGGGCTATACGATATCGTTAACCTATATAGAGAACTGTATGTCAGGGGGCTCACAAAGAACCCCTTGTGTGGAATTTCAGACAATTCGATTGAAAAATGTAGCTGAAATCATCAAAATACCGAATATCGGAGGGTACCGTTATATGGAGGGATGTACGATATCTTGGACCTATATAGACAACTCTCTTTCAGGAAGAAACGTACTCAGAAAGAACTTCTTGTGTAGAATTTCAGACAATTCCGTTGAAAAATGTGGTTAAAATCATCAAAATACCGAATATCGGGGGTACCGTTATATGGGGGCTATACTATATCGTGGACCTATATAGATAATTCTCTTCCAAGGGATAAAGTACCCACATGGAACTCCTTGTATGGTTTTTCAGACAATTTCAAAATACCGAATATCGGAGAGTACAGTCATATGGGGGATATGCGATATCGTGGACCTATATAGACAATTCTCCTTCAGGGGGTGAAATGCTCATAAGGGACTCCTTGTGTGGATTTTCAGACAATTCAATTGAAAAATATGGGTAAAATCATCAAAATACCGAATATCGGGGGGTACCTTTATATGGGGGCTATACGATATCATGGACCGATATAGCCCATCTTCGAACTTGACCTGCCTGCAAACAAAAGAGAGATCTGTGCAAAATTTTAGCTTCCTATCTTAATTCGTTTAGACTGTAGTGTGATTACAACAGACGGACGGACAGGGTTAAATCGTCTTAGAATTTTACGCTGATCAACAATATATATGTAAATTTTGTATATTTTGTTAGATCTAAAATTATTATTTCGATGAGTTACCAACGAACTTACTTTCCATAGTGGAGGGTATAAAAAGGATGTTGTTGTAGTTTACAGTGAACTTTGCAATGTTGTCACTTATGATACCCACCAGGATAATGACCTTTCCGTTCTTAGAGTCTGAGTTGTTTCTTCTCACTGAAAGTGGAGCATGGTACAATTCCAGCTAAGCATCCCACGATCTATTGATAACAATGGAGTGTTACCTGAGGGCAGATCAACGACACCCTCATACAAATACCGGCATTTGGATGTAGACATTTCAATAACCCTTTGGTTGATAACACCAGCAATGGTTCATATCAACTTTTCTATTTGTCCAAAGATTATTATATTTTAACAAATACATTTGTGTAATTGACCAACAACAACAGCAACAACAATGACAGAACATAGGGGGAGGACAGACATTATGGACATTTATAATCTGTTCAAATATTTTATTATTCTCTTTTTTACACAGTTTAAATTTTTACCCGAAAAGCCAAAAGAATTTTTCAATCGCATTTGCATTACACACACACACACACACACACAAAAACCTCTCTGCTTTGTTGTTGTTCTCGTGAAATTTGGAAATTGAAAATTAAATTGTCAATTTGCAGGGAAAGCATGCAACGAAAAATGGGTGTGGGAAGGTCCACCTCACAGGGCAGGCGAACATATGTTCATATGCAAGTGCATTGTAAATATGTATTGCAGCATGGTACATGACTAGTTAATTATGTGCGCTTAAATCACGACCACAGATCAGTTTTTATGGACCTTTGTCTGGGCGCAGTCATCAAAGAGACTATGTGGCATAATTTTGGTTGACACGGTTGAAAAGCCGCTTAAAATTGAATGACATTAAACGTTAGTCATGTGTAAAAAGACTTTAGGCGCCGGACACCGCTTTGAATGGTAAATTAGGACAGGAAGGGCTAGGTATGGGACGAGGTAAATAATAACTAGATTTAGAGGACAAAGGTTTTTTTTTTGGGATAAATCCCATTAAAAGTGGAATGTCGATGTGAAATTTTAAAAATATGTTTTTTGACCTGTAATAGCTAACTATGGTGATTATGTTAGAAATGCATCAAAGGATGGATGAAAATGGATAAAAAAGGCTCGTTTCAATTTTTGTGAATATTAAGTCGGAAAAATAGCTATAAATTTTTTTTGTACCCTCCACCATAGTATGGTGGGCATATTAAGTTTGTCATTCCGTTTGTAACACCACTGGAAATACATTTTAGATCCCACAAAGTATATATATTCTTGATCAGCACAAAATTCTATGTCGACTTAGCGATGTCCGTCCATACGTCCGTCTGTGGAAATCACTCTAGCTTCCGAACGAATTGAAGTAGATTGACAATTTTACTCAAATGTATACTATATCCGCAGGACTTTTAGTATTGAAAATGGGCCATGTAGGTCCACGTTTTAGTATAGCCCCCAACGGTACCTGCCGATATTCGGAATTTTGATGATTTTAGCGACAATATTCATCGGAATTCTTTCAAGTTTTGTACTTGAAGTTCGTAATAGATACTGCAGCCAAAGACAGGAAATTGTCTGTCCAGGTCCAGGTCTAAGTATAGGCACCATATAACGGTACGCCCCGATATTCGGAGTTT
The DNA here is from genome assembly GCF_030504385.1 of Musca domestica. Taxonomy (NCBI): domain Eukaryota; kingdom Metazoa; phylum Arthropoda; class Insecta; order Diptera; family Muscidae; genus Musca; species Musca domestica. Next base: position 19,918,178 of record NW_026712383.1, read on the forward strand.
TAATGTTTTTGGCGACATTATTCACCGGAATTGTTTCAAATCTGGTACTTGCAGTTCATAATGGATACTTCGTAATGAATATTACTGCTTAAGACAGAATATTTTCTGTGCAGATCCATGTCGTCGTATAACTCCCATATAACGGTAGCTCCCGATAATAGGAATTTTGATGATTTTAGCGACATTATTCACCGGAATTCTTTCAAATTTGAGTTTGAAATTCTTAATGAATATTACAGCTTAAGACAGAATGTTTTCTGTGCAGATCCATGTGGTCGTATAATTCCCATATAACGGTACTTCCCGATATTCGGTATTTAGATGTCTTCGGCGACATTATTCACCAGAATGGCTTCAAATTTGGTATTTGAAGTTATAATGAATACTACAGCCTAAAATAGAAAATTGTCTGTGCAGATCCACGTCTACATATAGCCCTCATATAACGGTACGTCCCGATATTCGGTATTTTGATGATTATAGCGACATTAATCCACGCCTTTGAAAGATTCTTTAAAAAATAATTGTTAAAAATTCACGACTTTGAAAGATTCTTTAAAAAATAATTGTTAAAAATCAATGCCTTTGAATGATTCTTTAAAAAATAATTGTTAAAAATCCACGCCTTTGAAAGATTCTTTAAAAAATAATTGTTAAAAATCCATGACTTTGAAAGATTCTTTAAAAAATAATTGTTAAAAATCCACGCCTTTGAAAGATTCTTTAAAAAATAATTGTTAAAAATCCACGCCTTTGAAAGATTCTTTAAAAAATAATTGTTAAAAATCCACGCCTTTGAAAGATTCTTTAAAAAATAATTGTTAAAAATCCACGACTTTGAAAGATTCTTTAAAAAATAATTGTTAAAAATCCACGACTTTGAAAGATTCTTAAAAAAAATTCGAAAATTTCGATAAAAATCCGAAATATTCGATCGAAAGAGGCTTATATAACCGAAAAGATGGCTTGAAAGGTAATTTAGGTTCCTCGAAAGACTATATAAGTTGCTTAAATATAGGATACTACATCCTAAGACAGAAATTTTTCTGTGCAGGTCTTCGTATAGCCCTAATATAACGGTACCTCCCGATATACGATACCTTGATGATTTTAGCGACATTATTTTCCGGAACTATTTCAAATTTGGTATTTGAAGTTCTTATTGGATACTGCAGCCTATGACAGAAAAATTTGTCTTTGCAGGTGCACGTCTTCGTATAGCCCAAATATAACGGTACTTCCCGATATTCGACATTTTTATGATTTTAGCTACATTGTTTACCGCTTTTTTATGTTTCGCATTTGAATATTGTAATGGCTCATGACAAAAGTTACCTATGCAGGACTTTGCCATCGATTCTAATACAACAGCTACATTTGGTGTTTTTAAGATTTTAACAGAATATTTAACGGATTTTATTATTTTTAAGAATTGCGAAATTCGTTCCAATTGGTGGAGGGTATTCAAAGTTCGGCCCGGCCGAACTGACAGCTTTTTTACTTGTTTATATTAAAAAAACACTAACAGAATATTTATGATCGTGAATTATAACAAAAATAGCGAAACTTTGTATATAAAAATCAACATCCTTTAAAAACAAGTTAAAAAGTATCAGTCGGTATTGCCGCCAGATATATACCCTCAGCCTATGTTCGATTATCTAAGTATATTTTGACTAGTGTTAAGATTATTCAAACGTTTGACCCTCTATGGAGCAGATCCCGAAGGAATGGGCCAATATCGCCCATTTCCTATCGGACCCAAAAATATGATATAAATATTTCGACAGATGTGCCAAGTCTAAATGGAATCGGAAGTTAAATTGGCGTTGTATGAGCTTCATGGATACTCAAAACTTCAGTATTTTGTGGGGGAGCTACCAGAAGGAGTGGATCGATGTATTCCCCCTTCACACCAGACCATGGGTTAATACAAATATTAGGATGTGTGAAATTTGAAGACAATCGGACTTTTACATCACATTTAATGAGATTGTAATTATTCAAAATTTTGACAATTTGTGGGGGAGGTACTTGATGGAGTGGACCGATATTGTCCATTTTCACACCTGACCTAGCACTGACGCAAATATTAGGATTTGCAAAGTTGGAGCAGAATCGGATTATCCTTTATCTTTCTGTGCAAAAAATATTTTTTTTTTTTGAAAATTTCCTTTTTTGGGGGAGGTACCAGAAGGAGTGGACCGGTATTGTTCATCTCAACACCAGACCTTGGGTTAATATAAATATTGGGATGTGTGGAATTTGAAGACAATCGGACTCTTACATCACATTTTAAAAGAGTTGTAATTATTCAAAATTTTGACCATTTGTGGGGGACGTACTTGATGGAGTGGACCGATATTGTTCATTTCCACACCTGACCTAGTACTGACGCAAATTTTAGGATATGCAAAGTTGGAGCAGAATCGGATTATTCTTTCTCGTTCTGTGCAAAAAATATATTCTTTGAACATTTCGACCTTTTGTGGGGGAGGTACCAGAAGGAGTGGACCGATATTGTTCATCTTAACACCAGACCTTGGGTTAATATATATATTGGGATGTGTGAAACCGCGCACCAGCCAGCCAGACAGACAGACAGACGGACGGACGGACGGACGGACGGACATCGCTAGATCGGCTCCAAATGTTCTGAAACGGATTTGGTCCAAAGAGACCTAGGGTCTAAAACAGTTATTTCGACTAGGCACGTTTTGGCCGTATCAAATGATATATACCCTCTGTAGCCATATGGCTGAGGGTATAATAACTCTGCCATAATTTTACAAAAAAAAAAAAAAAAGACAATCAGATTTTCCTTTCCCTATCAATTTTTACCGCCCATCTTTCTCTTTCCCGAACATCCTTAAATGATCTTAACAAACTATTTTTCCAATCATTGGAAAACATTGAAAAATCCAATAGCTTCTTTTTTCCACCGCTGCACTATGGGTAAAAAGCATGATTTTTTGGCATAAAGTCATTTTTTTTTTGGTTTCATATTTTGAAATTTAACTGATTTCCTAAATGTAGATACCCATATTAGAAAAAAAAATGTTTAATATCAATACGGGTGGCAACCCTTTTTTGCTGGCGAGTTTTTAAAGTCAGCTGTTTGAAAGTCACTTTATTTTGGTACAACTGGCGGTAAAGATCAGCTATGTTCAAGTGCTTCTGATTTGACAAAATTGAAAAAAATAAAATGTGTAATTATGGAAAACGTTAGTGCAGGTATGTAAAATTAAGACGAGGTGCCCTTTTTGTCATAATTGTCTGTTGTTGTAATACTGTGAATTGTTTCGTTTATGTATAGCTTTATATAAAATCTATAAATTGTAGTTGTATTCCGTGGAGTGTAACTTGTGAATGGCAAAGCATTGCAAAAAGGTATAAATGCCAAGTTATTAACAAAAGTGTGTTAATTAATGAGTAACTAGCCTTTTTTGTTCTATTTTGTGCCAACACGTGTTTTGCAGATAAACATGTGTTTGTCCATGCAGCGCTTATTGAAATTTGGAGAAGCAACAATCGCTCAGAAGATGCACTTGTGAAATATGTGTTACAGAATATCAATAATATCTGTTTAAATGAAGACCAAATGCGTTTGATATCAAAACAAGTGAAAGATTTTGTTAATTATATAAAAAAGCATTTGCCAAAGTGCATCCGTAAACTAGAGCGATTTAAAACTAAACATTCAAAATGGCTTAGCAAAAGTATAATTATTGTAATGAATGAGCAGTATGTTTCTCCAAATCATCATAGCCGATCGACCAGATCGGCTATATAGCAGCTACATAAGAAATAGTGCCCCAAATCATATGAAAATTCGTAAGTCATCTTGAGGGGGCTTAAAAAATGAATACAAACCAAATTTCACTTCAATAGCTTCATAAACAAAAAAAGTTGGGTCAAATCGGTCAAATCGGCTATATAGCAGCTATATGAAATAGTGCCCCAAATCATATGAAAATTCGTAAGTCATCTTGAGGGGGCTTAAAAAATGAATACAAACCAAATTTCACTTCAATAGCTTCATAAACAAAAAAAGTTGGGTCAAATCGGTCAAATCGGCTATATAGCAGCTATATGAAATAGTGCCCCAAATCATATGAAAATTCGTAAGTCATCTTTGGGGTATAAAAAACTAATACAAACCAAATTTCACTTCAATAGCTTCATAAACAAAAAAGTTGGGTCAAATCGGCCAGATCCGCTATATAGCAGCTATATGAAATAGTGCCCCAAATCATATGAAAATTGGTAGGTCATCTTGGAAGCATAAAAAATGCATACAAACCAAATTTCAATTCAATAGCTTTGAAATTAGAGTTTATGCCAAAATAAACGTAAAAAAACCCACAGTGCGCTGGCTACCTTGAGTGGCATGAAAACTTGCTTGCACTTCGTTGAGCATCCATCCGAAAGAAAATAAAGCATCATTTGTTGAAACCATTAAAATGAAATTACGGTTTTGTCGAAGAAGGAGAAACAAAAAAAAAAAAAAAAAAAAAAAACACAAACTTTTAAGTAGCCAATCATTTGCCATGTTTATATTGCTGACAACATGTTGACTTCTTTTGCGTTGTCGGTGCAGTGGTTGAGTGACTGACTGACTAACTGTTTGGCATTCAGTCAGTCGGGTGTATAAGTGGCAAGAGTTTATCAGGTGAATTGTTGTGCAAGAAAATTGTTGCAAATTGTCGAAGTGGAGTGAAGGATACGAAAATTGAAAAATCGTCAATGGGGCAAATATAAGGAATGTATGAAATATTTCAGGTAAGGATCGAAATTATGTATAAAGACAAGATTCACTTTTTTCAACCCCCAACAGACTATCGGATTAACAGTTCTTGGAATACTTCTGCACAACGAATGTTTTCTCATCGTAGACAATCAAATTCGGCAGTACACCACTTTCGGCCAAGCGAAGCAACTCTTTAGCTCTTTTGACTCTATTTTCTTTCTGTTGCGGTGTAAGATCTTCAACTTTTTGGAATTTCAATGGCTTTACCCCGAGCTCATTTTTATACCCTACAACACTATGTGTTGGGGGTATTATAAGTTTGATTGGGCCAAAAATAATGTAACACCTCGAAATATTGGTTTCCCACATAGGAAAGTATATATGGATCTTCCAATTTTGATGGTCATCGGTCAATATTTAGTGGGTGAATAGACTATAACATTAACAAGTCAAATTTTGCATTAAACCGCGAATATTTTTAGTCCCGCGAAATCACAAAAATACGACCAGGTCAAATCTGACCGTTACGTAGATGCCGATAGTAAGTATATCGGATATATATAGCGAAATATATACAATGTGTATAAAGCTAAATTGCTTATATCTCAAGAATGGCTGGACCGATTTTGACAAATTTTGTCAACTCTGAATGCCCTCCTGGCATAAAAGAATAAAATCTAAAAGAAATCGTCTAAAGAGATGTCAATAATGATGTTTATACAGATTTTGTAGTATTTTGTCACATTTTTTATTTTTTCATATTTTTTATCGCATTTTTTCCATTTGACTTATAATATTGAGGTGTACATTTGTAATATTTTTTCACCTTACAACACAGGTTGGGGTTATATACAGATTGCAATTATTATCCGATCCTCTCCAAAAAAAATTTTCACAAGTGTAGGGTTTAGTTCGAGAATAGGACAGAATGGACCACTACTTTTTTTGAAAAAATACCAGCATTATTTACAGGCGATAACCGAAATACACAAAAGGCGAACTTCTGGCTTTTTTATACCCTACACCACAAGGTGGTCAGGGTATTATGTCTTTGTGCATTTGTTTGTAACAGGCAGAAGGAAACGAGATAGACCCATAGTTCCTTTTGATGATCTGCATAGAATCACATTCTGAGTCGATTTATGCATGTCCGTCCGTCCGTCCGTCTGTCCGTCCGTCTGTCCGTCCGTCCGTCCGTCTGTCCATGTATTTTTGTAAACAAAGTACAGGTCGCATTTACTGCCCGATCCAGATGAAATTTTGCAAACAACTTTTGTTTGGCCCAAGGACAAACCATATTGAAATTGGGAATAATCGGTAAAAATTTGGATATAGCTCCCATATATATCTTCGTCCGGTTTGCTTTTTATTGTGCACCCAACGTGTAATATCAGACCGAATGGTATGGAATTTTGCACATACAACCAAATTAGGTCTGAAAATAAGTATGCCAAATTTGATCGAAGTCGGTTCAGATATAGCTATAGCTCCCATATATATTGTTCATCCGATTTGTTATTTTTGTCTTTGGCAGCCGTAATATGCACTCTGTAACAACAATATTTTGAGAAATATATCAAATGCAGCTCAGAAATACCTTTGCTAAATTTTATCGAGATCGCTTCAGGTTTGGATATAGCTCCCATATATAACTTCGTCCGATTTACCCTTTATTGTGCACCAAACGTCTAATATTTGCCCAAATGAGATGGAATTTGGCACATACGACCGAATTGAGTCTAGTATGCTAGTATGCCAAATTTGGGGAAGATCGGTTCAGCTATAGCTCCCATATATATTGTTCATCCGATTTGTTGCATTTGTTACCCACAGCCGTAATATGCACTCCGTAACAACGATATTCAGGGAAATATATCAAATACAGCTCACAAACAGCTTTGCCAAATTTTAGCGAGATCGGTTCCGATTTGGATATAGCTCCCATATATATCTTTATCTGATTTGAAATTACTTGTGCAACAAATGGGTAATACAATTCCGAATTTAAAAGATACAAATGCTTCGGCATATTTAGTCCATTAAACTTTAAATTATAATTATAATCGTAGCTTGTATTATTGAATTCTCCCATAAAAACTTTTAATTGTTATGTGGAGCTCTACTAAATTAGCAAAGTAGTGTAGGGTATCATAAAGTCGGCCCGCCCGACATTAGGACTTTCTTTACGAGTTTTTATTACCGTATTTCTTGAGGTTATTTGCAATGACCTGCAAGTTCCGAGAGACGATAAGCTACTGCTATAATAGAAATTTGATTTTCAGAGTGAAGCAATTTCCATGTCTCCACACAACATTTCGACTACTTGTTTCAAGCTTAACTCCTTAAAAAATAGTTATGCAATTAAACTCATTATTTTCCACCAACCACGAAAATACAAGATTTGATGGAATTTAAACAAAATATGTAACGCCACCTCATCCAAAAAATATTCTCATTCACTCCATTACTCAATTATCAAAGAAAGCAACTCTCACGACGACAAACACATATCTTAAATTGAAAACAATTAAATTTAATTAACAATTTTCATAATTACTGTCTAAAAAAAAAGAAAAATTATTTATATATTTAAATTCATTCCAATGAAAACTAAAAGTTGTTTAATTTCACTGCACGTTGCCACCGCTGATTGTTGTTGTTTTTAGTTTATTTTTCATTGTGTGAGAACGGAAATTGTGTGGGTGTGTACGTGTGTTTGGAAATTTTGTACGTCACAGGGACATTGAGTGGGCGGCGGACGTAAATATGGACACACTGTAGCAGCAGCAGCAGCAGCAAAACAAACCAGCTTGAGTTGTATATTTTATACTTGAGTGCATCACAAAACTAAAATTGCACAACATTTATACACAGACACACTCACACACACACACACACATATATTCATACAGAGGAACATTGGCATGCACACACACACACAAACATGTGCACCTGTACTCTCACATACACAAGAATATGCCAGTCATTTGAACTGAACTATGCAATAACGGCTGGCATTTATTTCATTTATTTGATGTTGTGTGAGAGCCTCAACGAATGAATGGGTGGCTGGGTGTGTTGGTGTGTGTGGATGGGTGTGTGTATGGATGAGATTGTGTATTTTGTTATTCCGTATGCTCACTCGCACAATGTTTATTTGTTTATTTTCCACTTCAACTAAAATATCACAGAACTTACTGAAATGAGGGCCAGCGAATGGGATGCCAGAGCGAAGGTTTAATTAACATATTTTTCGGAATGTGATGGGACCTTTGGTCTTGGTAGTTCCCATGGGTTATGAACAACATAAAATTCTAAAATGACTAAGCAGAGTCAAGGTCTTGGTTTGTTGTCATCAAAGTATTACACACTGGTAATACTATGAGAAGACCTCCAGGGGTTCTAAGAGAAGACCACCAGGGGTTCTAAAAGAAGATGATCTATATGTCTTCTAAGAGAAGACCTCCAGGTCTTCTACGGGAATACCTCCAGGTCTTGTATGAGAATGCCCCCAGGTCTTCTATGTGAATACCTCCAGGTCTTCTATAAGAATATTTCCAGCTTTTCTATGAGAATACCTCCAGGTCTTCTATAAGAATATCTCCAGCTTTTCTATGAGAAGACCTTCTGATCTTCTATGAGAAGAACTTCTCTGGTCTTCTATGAGAAGAACTTCTCTGGTCTTCTATGAGAAGAACTTCTCTGCTCTTCTATGAGAAGACCATCTGCGGTCTTCTATGAGAAGACGTTTTCTGGTTTTCTATGAGAAAACCTTTTCTGGTCTTATATGAGAAGACCATCAGGTCTTCTATGAGAAGACCTTTTCTGGTCTTCCAGGGAAGACCTTTTCTGATCTTCTATGAGAAAACCTTTTCTGGTCTTCTATGAGAAGACCTTCCTGTCTTCGATGAGAAGACCTTCCTGTCTTCGATGAGAAGACCTTCTGGTCTTCGATGAGAAGACCTTCTGGTCTTCGATGAGAAGACCTTCTGGTCTTCTATGAGAAGACCTTCTGGTCTTCTATGATAAAACCTCCTGGTCTTCTGCGAGAAGATCTTCTGTGAGAAGATCTTCTGATCTTCTGTGAGAAGACCTTCTGGTCTTCGATGAGAAGACCTTCTGGTCTTCGATGAGAAGACCTTCTGGTCTTCTGCGAGAAGATCTTCTGATCTTCTGTGAGAAGATCTTCTGATCTTCTGTGAGAAGACCTTCTGGTCTTCTATGAGAAGACCCTCTGGTTTTCTTTGAGAGGACATTCTGGTCTTGTTTGAGGAAACCTTCTTGTCTGCTTTTAGAAGACCTTCTGGTCTTTTTTGAGAAGAATTTCTGGTCTTCTATGAGAAGACCTTTTCTGGTCTTCTATGAAAAGACCTTTTCTGGTCTTCTATGAGAAAACCTTTTCTGGTCTCCTATGAGAAGACCTTTTCTGGTCTTCCATGAGTAGACCTTTTCTGGTGTTCTATGAGAAGACCTTTTCTTGTCTTCTATGAGAAGACCTTTTCTGGTCTTCTAGGAGAAGACCTTCTGGTCTTCTATGAGAAGACCTTCTGGTCTTCTTTGAGAGGACCCTTTCTGGTCTTCTTTGAGAGAACCCTTTCTGGTCTTCTTTGAGAAGGTCATCTGTGGACGACCTTCTGGTCTTCCATGAGAAGATCTTTTTGTCTTTTTTGAGAAGTCGTTCTGGTCTTTTGTGAGAAGACCTTCAGGTCTTCTATGAAAAGACTTTCTGGTCGATATACCCCATTTTGTATCTTCTATGAGAAGACCTTTTTCTGGTCTTGAATGAGAGGACTTTCTTCTGGTCTTTTATAAAAAGATCTTCCTCTGTTGTTCTATGAAAATAACTTTTTTCTGGATTTCTTTGAGAAGTTCTTGTTCCTGTCCGCTATGAGGAGATATTTTGGTCTTCTATGAGGACCCGCTGATCCTCTATACTACAACTTCCAAGCCCTGTGAGATAGTAACAATAAGCCTATATGTACTTTTTGGTAGTGCCTCCACTTAGCCACATTCTCTGTGCATAAGAACGTACATAGACTTCAAAAATTCTCCAAATCCAAAGTATAGCACATGGTCATTTCTGTGTTCCCATCAACCTCCTCCACACTTTCTATTTTCCCCTAACTCGTTCTACGATCCCATTTGTAGCTGTTGTTGTTTTTTGCTCTACCCACTCCTACTATAGTAAATAAGTGTTGTCTTCTTCTGATGATGTGATGTTGTTGCTGTCGCTGCCGTAACTTGCTTGCAACGAAACAGATAACTATGGACAGAGTATGAACTACTTTCTAAACTCTTCTCAGTGTTTTCCCATCCTTTGGCTGAGCACTTTTATCACCAACTCTTCTATTCTGTTGGTCTGTTTGTTTGTCTGTCGGTCTATTTGTTTGTACGCCTCTGTCGACTGTTAACAATGTTGCGATTTGATGTCTTTATTGCAAGAGGCACTCGTTAACAAAGTGTAGTGGATAACTTATCCTTTGGCGCTTTAAGGTTATTGGGCAGAGGGAAAATACTTTTTCAACTTTTTGAGAATTTAACAAAGCAACGAGAAAAGAACAATAAAAATATTACAAAAATGACAAGTGTTTCGCATAGTTTTTGTTTATTATTTAAATGGTGGATATATTTGTATAATTTTTTAAGTATATCAGCTAATATATGTTGTTGCGAAGTGCTATAGTAATTTAGCCATGCAATTTAGTTCGAACCTTTTTACAAGAAGATTTTTTACAAGGAAGATTTTAAACTTCTCGAACCTTAAACGGTGAAGAAAGAAATCTACAAAATACTAAATTTCGCAAGTAATTGTATACCTCAAGTATAAGGCTTGCATCAAGAAACCTATGTGAGGGTAAGAATAATTAAATTGTAGCTAATTGACTTAGAAAATCCGGATTAAGCCTGCAAATACTTTAATATTAAGGTTTTTGTCTATGATTTCATAAACTACTATTAGTACAATCTGAAGAAAGTGCTTTTGCCTACTGTAAACCTTAAAAATATCTGAAATCTGGTGGTGACGTAATATTTAGTCTATATCAAAATAGGGCTGATATACCCCCTTTTTATTTCATAAAACTTATATTACGAATGTGAGGGACTTAGACTCTAAATTGGATTAAACATATATATGGAGCTATAGCTATATCTGAACCGATTTTCACCAAATTTGAAGTTCTTGCTTCTGAGCTGGATTCGCTATGATGCGTCGAAATTTATTCTGCTTGGACGAATATTAAACATGTAACGCACAATATGATTTAAATCGCACGAAGTTGTATATGGGAGCTATATTTCAATCTGAACCGATATTCACTAAAATTGCCAGACATAATTCTTCAGAACTTGGCATTAAAAATCAATGACATAAGACTCTAAAAATATGAACATGTGTAAAATATGATTATAGATATTTCCTATACTGCGGAGTGGATTTTTTTGCCCACATCAACCACATTGTTTCCAATAAATACACTAGGTATAGCGCGGTTGTAGGAAGACTGGTTAATGGCTCAGTTTTATTCAGTACTAATCAAAATGAAATATTATATTTTCCAATAAATTTATAATTATTCAAAATGTTGACCCATTTTTGGGTAGGCATCAAAAGCGGTGGTTCCATATATACACCAGTGCTCGACTTGGCAGAAATATTGTAATGTGCGATTTTTAAAGAAAATGTGACTCTTGTTTCACATTTCATAGGGGTTATGATATTTCAAAATGTTGACCCAATGTGGGGGAGGTACTGATGGAGTGGACCGATTTTGTCGGTTTTTATACCCTCCGCCATAGTATGGTGAAATACACGAAATATACATTTTAGACCCGACAAAGTATATATACTTGATCAGCATAAAATTCTATGTCGATTTAGCGATGTCCGTCCATCTGTGGAAATCTTTCTAGCTTCCGAACGAATTGAAGTAGATTGATAACATTTTACTCAAATGCATATTATGTCTACAGGACTTTTGGTATTGAAATTGGATCTACGTACCTCCCGATAGCGGCATTATTCAATGGAATTCTTTCAAATTTGGTAGTTGAAGTTCGTAATAGATACTACAGCCTATGACAGAAAATTGTCTGTGCAGGTTCACGTTTTCGTATAACCCTCATATAACGGTACCTCCATATATTCGGTATTTTGATGATTTTAGGGACATTATTCACCGGAATTGTTTAATATTCAGTAGTTCAAGTAGTGGATACTACAGCCTAAGACAGAAAATTGTCTGTGCAAGTCCACGTCTTCGTATAGCCCCCATATCACGGCACCTCCCGATAGTCGGTATTTTGATGATTTTAGCGACACTTTTCACCGGAATTATTGAAAATTTGGTATTTGATGTTCGTAGTGGATACTGCAGCCTAAGACAGAAAATTGTCCGTCTTCGTATAGCCCCCATATCACGGGGTATTTGGTATTTTGATTATTTTAGCGACATTATTCAAAAGAATTGTTTCAAATTTGGTATTTGAAGTTCATTTTGGATACTACAGCCTAAGACAGAAAATGGTCTATGTAGGTCCACGTCTTCGTATAGCCCCCATATAACGGTACCTCCTGAAATTCGATATTTGATGATTTTAGCTATATTATTCACCGATTTTTTTGTTAAGTTTCGCATTTGAATATTGTAATGGCTTATGACAAAAGTTACCTATGCAGGTCCATGTCGTCGTATAGACCCTAATGTAACAGCTACATTCGGTGTTTTTAAGATTTTAACAAAATTTTTAACGGATTTTATTGTTTTTGAGAATTGCCAAATTCGTTCCAAATGGTGGAGAGTCTTCAAAGTTCGGCCCGGCCGAACTTATAGCTTTTATCTTTTTTTTTTGAGGAGTAGGATGAAATAAGATAGACCCGTAAATAAGAAGGGGAGGAAATAAGATAGACCCGGAAATAAGATAGACCCGTAAGAGGAAATAAGATAGACCCGATTTTAATTTTTTGAAAATTGCCAAAATCGTTCCAAATGGTGGAGGGTATTCAAAGATTCTATTCTATTTGGACCCCTTTTGCAAACATCTCCAAAAAATATTCTGACCCTCACAATTATGGCTCGATCTTCACGAAATTTAGTATTGTGATCTGCGCTCCATCAAAACGGATACAGTGTGATTATTGTTTTTTAGGAAAATAAAATATTTTATAATCCCCCTGAGCCTGCCAAGCTTCAAAGTGAAAACACAATTTTCTAATATTTCATGCAATGCCCACAAACCTGTTGAAGATGTGAATATAATGTCCAAATTCTTCACATAAATATATTGTTATAGATTTACAGAAGGCAAGATTAGGTAATACAATTTTAGAAAATATGTAAAATTGATATTAAAATATCTTTGAAGATTCCCCCAAAGCTCGACATTATATCAAAGTTCTTTTGAAATAAAAACCAGTAAAAAAAGTCCTAAAATCGGGCGGCGCCGACTTTATGATACACTACACCACATTGCTAATTTTGTAGAGTTCCACATAACAATTAAAAGATTTTATGGGAGAATTCAATCATACACGCTATGATTATAATTGTAATTTAAAGTTCAAAGGACTAAATATGCCGATTCATTTTTATCTTTTAAATTCGGACTTGTATTGCCCATTTGGTGCAAAATTAATTTGAAATCAGATAAAGATATATATGGGAGCTATATCCAAATCTGAGCCGATCTCGATAAAATTTGGCAAAGATATTTCTGAGCTGCATTTGATATATTTCCCTGAATATCGTTGTTACGGTGTGCATATTACGGCTGTGGGTAACAAATATAACAAATCGGTTGAACAATATATATGGGAGCTGTAGCTATACCTGAACCGATCTTCACCAAATTTGGCATACTAGCTTCTAGACTCAATTCGGTTGCATGTGACAGACGGACATGCATAAATCGACTCCGAATGTGATTCTCTGCAGATCATTAAAAGGAACTAAAGTCTATCTACTTTCCTTTTGCCTGTTACAAACAAATGCACAAAGACATAATACCCTGACCTCCTTGTGGTGCAGGGTACAATAAAATCTATTTAAAATTTAAAACTAATCTCTGGTGTTTTATTTCTTTTGCTATTTCTTTTTACCATCACCCGAATCACTCGCACCTCACATCATCACATAATAACTATGGGGAGTTCTCATTGTTGTTGCCACTGTCTACCATTCCTCCACTCCCTTGAGTTAAACAGAACCCCTTAATATTTTGCGATCAAATAGTCCATTTTATTTGTTGATAGTCATCAAGGTCCTTGTGTTATGATAGTTATATCATAAAAATTCGCCTAAGATTACAAATACTAACACATGTGTATCTTGGACATGTAATTCTGCTTTTACTGTTGGAATTTGATATTTGAAACATTGCGAACTCGAAGATTGAGTATCTCCACAGTGAAATATGTTTTTCCTATATACTCATATTCATCCGATTTCCCTGTAAAATATTAAAATCAATTAATCCACATAGTATTTAATTCAATTTCAACATTGGTGCATGCCCAAATATTTCTGTGGGTGTTTTTGTGTAAATTGTTTAACACAACATATTCCGACATTTTGAACTATGCACATATGTATCCGCTTGCATTCAACGAAGTTGAAAATTGCATCGCAGACCACAAAACCATGTTAACCCATTTAATATTGACTAATTGTATTATTCAGCTAAAGTTCAAATGAATTTATTCGTTGCAATGAATATTGAAGTTCAAAGTAAATGTTGGGTTGGAACAAACAGTGAACATATGTTGGCAAAAATACAATGTAACAACAGCCATATGTCCAAATGTCAAACTTCAAAACTTTTAAAGGGGAACTTTGTATTCAGCTCATTTCAGGTTAATGTGGCACTACCAGAAAAAATTGAGATGAAATGTGACCAGTAAATTACACCATTCTTTGATTACTACTACTAATGTTGTTGTTGTTGCGGTTTTTGCCAAATATGCAACTGCCATACAATGTTTAGCTTTACAACTGAAAGTTTTTCCTTACGCCTCGTACTCAACCAAAAAAAAACTCAATACAAAATATTTATATTATTACATTGTAGCAGCTAAGTTTCAATGGTTCAGCAACAGGGGTAGGGTTGGGGTTACGAATGCGAAAAAAGCTGCAAGCAACGTAAAATATCAACTATTCCTCTTCCCTAGTTTCCAGAGGGAAAGAGAAAAAGGAAAAAAAAAACGACGAACTGAACTTTATTTCGTTTGAACAGCAGCATTGACAGAGAAATAAGGCACAAAATTTGTATTGCAACAAACTGTGTTTATGGCCCAAAAGCATTAAGCATTGACATGGCATTAAACGACTCTGGATGGTTGGTCGTTTGTTGGTTGGTTGTTTGGATGGTCGACATCAATTCGCCAAATCCCTATGTCAGCAACTTCGAATGAAAAAAAAAAAAAAAAAACACAACAGCCAACAGGACCTGAAATACTAACAAAATCGGGGAGTATCAAATTGTTTTATATATTTTCGTTTTCTCCCTTTGACTTTTTCATGTTGTTGTTTTGTTGCTGCTGTTGCTGCTATTTTTGTTTGACTTCCCAAAATCGGGTTGTTGTTCAGAAAACGTTGCACACAAAGTTGCTGCTAACGAAATTGTACAACATTTTGCCCTGCAACTATTTTAGATGTGAAGTTGTTATACCCTACACCACATAGTGGTAAGGGTATTATGTCTTTGTGCATTTGTTTGTAACATGGAGAATTAAACGAGATAGACCCATAGTTACTTTTGAGAACCTTCATAGAATCACTATCTGAGTCGATTTATGCATGTCAGTCCGTCTGTCCGCCCGTCCGTCCGTCCGTCTGTCCATGTATTCTTGTGAACAAAATGCAGGTCGCATTTATTATCCGATTGAGATGAAATTTTCCAAACAATATTTTTTTGGCCCAAGGACGAACCCTATTGAAATTGGTGAGAATCGGATCAAATTTAGATATAGCTCCCATATATATCTTCATCCGATTACGGGTTAAATGTGCACCAAATGTCTACTATCAGTCCAAATTACCTGAATTTTGGCACACCCAACCGAGATCGGCCTAGAAGCAAGTATATCAAATTTGGAGAAAATCGGTTCAGATATAGCTATAGCTCCCATATATATCTTTCATATTTGGTACCAGGTATTAGATGGAGCACAGGAATAGCTGTTTTAAATTTTATCGAAATCGGTTCAGATTTGGATATAGCTCCCATATATATCTTCATCCGATTTCGGGTTAATTGACCACCAAATGGCCAATATCAGCCCAAATGGCCCGAATTTTGGCACTTGTGACCGAGATTAGCCTCAAAGCAAATACAATAAATTTGGAGAAAATCGGTTCAGAAACAGCTATAGATCGCATATATATATGTTTTATCCGATTTGTTGTTTAAGTCCCTCACATTCCTACTATGCACTCCACAACCGTGATATTTGGTACCATGTATTAGATGGAGCACAGAAATAGCTGTTTTAAATTTTATCGAAATCGGTTCAGATTTGGATATAGCTCCCATATATATCTTCATCCGATTTCGGGTTAATTGACCACCAAATGACCAATATCAGCCCAAATGGCCCGAATTTTGGCACATGTGACCGAGATTAGCCTTAAAGCAAATACAACAAATTTGGAGAAAATCGGTTCAGAAACAGCTATAGCTCCCATATATATATTCATCCGATTTCGGGTTAAATGTGCACCAAATGTCCACTATCAGTCCAAATTACCTGAATTTTGGCACATGTGACCGAGATTAGCCTTAAAGCAAATACAACAAGTTTGGAGAAAATCGGTTCAGAAACAGCTATAGCTCCCATATATATATTCATCCGATTTCGGGTTAAATGTGCTTGGCACATGTGACCGAGATTAGCCTTAAAGCAAATACAACAAATTTGGAGAAAATCGGTTCAGAAACAGCTATAGCTCCCATATATATATATATTCATCCGATTTCGGGTTAAATGTGCACCAAATGTCCACTATCAGTCCAAATTACCTGAATTTTGGCACACCCAACCGAGTTCGGCCTAGAAGCAAGTATATCAAATTTGGAGAAAATCGGTTCAGATATAGCTATAGCTCCCATATATATCTTTCATCCGATTTGGTGTTTAAGCCTCTCACATTCGTAATATGCACTCCACAAGAATGATATTTGGTACCAGATATAAGATACAGCCCAGAAATAGCTGTTTGTAATTTTATCGAAATCGGTTCAGATTTGGATATAGCTCCCATATATATCTTCATCCGATTTCGGGTTAATTGTGCACCAAATGGCCGATATAAGTCCAAATGGACTGAATTTTAGTACATCGGACCAAATTCAGCCTAGAAGCAAGTATATCAATTTTAGTGAAAATCGGTTCAGATATAGATATAGCAACCATATATATGTTTCATCCGATTTAGAGTTTTAGTCCCATACATTCGTAATATTCACTCCACAACCGTGATATTTGGTACCAGGTATTAGATGGAGCACAGGAATAGCTGTTTTAAATTTTATCGAAATCGGTTCAGATTTGGATATAGCTCTCATATATATCTTCATCCGATTCCGGGTTAAATGTGCACTAAATGGTCAATATCAGCCCAAATCACCAGTCTAGAAGATAATACGTAAAATTTGGAGAAACCCGGTTCAGAGATAGCTATAGTTCGTAAAATGCACGATAGAATTAGATAGATTTTGATTTTGTACCAAATATCTCATAGAGCTCTGAAATGCCCTGTATAAACCTTTTTACGAGAGCTCTACTAAATATGCATAGTGGTGTAGGGTATCATATAGTCGGCCCCGCCCGACTTTTGAGCTTTCCTTACTGGTTTTTTTTTTGGAAATGCGCCTGTTTTTCGACCTTATTTTTGTGCTATGGCCAAGTTCATATATTGGTAAACAATGTATATGCCATTTCATCCCCTAAATATCAGAAATAGCGGGATTCTGTCATGCCTTATTCTTTAACCTCAATGGAAAACGTTGTCTATAATTATAACCTATAGGCCACTGCAAAAATCAGTTTTTGATCTATACATTTCTACTCCTTAATGTATGTAATCAAATTGAAGTTTGTGGCCTAATTCTCGGTGACCATCCGCAACTAGTTCAGTGATTGCTACCAGAACATTGCTTACTGCTAGCGTCAAATTACTCGTCCTACCATGTATATTACTCATAACCTTTTGTTTCCAGTGCCAAACCATCTCTAGAAAGGGTCTAGCGTTCCTCAAAATAATAACGTCAATATAATGTAATAAATAAATGGAAGCTTTAGTCTACCTATTCGGTGACACCAAATACACCCACTTAAGAGAGTTTTACATACTACAGTAACTTAAATAGAGATATTAGATGTCACACTTCAGCCACTACGCAGATCCCAATATTTCACAGTGATTAGACAAAGCTTTCTAAAAACGAGGAAAAAACTTCGAAGCGAGTTTTGTCGTATTTTGCTGTAATTACTGTGTGGCACATAATTTATGTTCCGGTTCCTCTTAAGGCAACTGTCCGCCTAATGAACAACAGAGAAAATTGTTGGAAGAAGAAAACAAAAGAAAAGGCAAATAAATTAGATAACTTAATGGGAAAATTAGGGTAAACATTTATTTTGACATATTCCTATGTTTGTTTATAGGCCATGTTTTGTTATCGTTTGCTTGTCACTTTGGAAGTCCAACTGGAAATTTGTGTGTGTCTCCCTACTGCCGTTGCTGAACCATGCTCTTCAAATTGACCATAATTTGCTAACCAAACAAAACTAATAAAGATTTATATGTAACCCTAAACATATGTTCGTCTTAACAAATTACAACACTATCCGTCCAGATGGACAAGAAAGTAGTTGCTCATTTGTTTTTTGGAGAAAAATGACATTTAATGCCAATAAATCTTAAGAGAAAATAATAAATTCTACAAGTATTTGAAAAGGATAGCCTAATGCGGAAGAAATCTACAGATGATGCGGAAGACAGGGCATCTGTTATATAACAAAAAAAAAAAAAATAAATAAATAAATAAATTAAAATAAATAAATAAATAATTTAAAGGATCTGGTTATATAAAAAACTATAAAGTTTTAATATTTAACCTCTTGAAACTAAAATGGAAAAGAATCGATGATAAGAGTCTTATTCATATAGAAGATATGTTCGTCATTTTTTTGCAACCCGACATAACATAATTCTTGTTCTATAAAATGTGAAGTAACAAGTTATAAAGTACCAGCCGGTTCTCCGGGAGATGTATACCCTCAGCCAATGTTCGATTAATTAAATATATTTTTACCCTACACCATATAGTTGTGAGGGTATTGTTTTTTGTACATTTGTTTGTAATATAAAGAAGGAAGCGATATAGACCCATAAATACTTTTGTAGATCTTCACAGAATCACTTTCTGAGTCGAGTTATGCGTGTCAGTCCGTCCGTCTGTCAATGTTTTTTTGTGAACAAAATGTAGGTCGCATTTATTATCCGGTTGAGATGATTATTATCCCGACAGAGAATTCTCTATATAGGTTAACGATAACGTATAGCTCCCATATAACGATACCCCCCGATATTCGGTATTTTGATGATGTTAGCCACATTTTTTAATGGAATTGTCTTCAAATCCACACAAGTAGTTCCTTGTGAGTACTTTACCCCCTGAGAGAGAATTGTCTATACAGGTCCACGATATCGTATATCCCCCATATAACGGTACCCCCCGATATTCGGTATTTTGATGATTTTACCCACATTTTTCATCGGAATTGTCTGAAAATCCACACAAGGAGTACCTTGTGGGTACTTTATACCTTGGCAGAGAATTATCTATATAGGTCCACCCTAACGTATATCCCCCATATAACGGTACCCCACGATATTCGGTGTTTTTATGATTTTACCCACATTTTTCATCGGAATTGTCTGAAAATCCACACAAGGAGTTTCTTGTGGGTACTTTATACCTCGGCAGAGAATTATCTACATAGGTCCACGATATCGTATAGCCCTCATATAACGGTACCCCCGATATTCGGTATTTTGATGTTTTTAGCCATATTTTTCAACGGAATGATCACAAGGGGTTCTTTGTAAACAAGGGGTTCTTTGTGAGCACTTTACCCCTCGACAGAGAATTTTCTATATAGATTAACGATAACGTATAGCTCCCATATAACGATACCCCGCGAAATTCGGTATTTTGATGATTTTAGCCACATTTACCAATCGTATTGTCTGAAAATCCACACACGGAGTTCTTTGTGAGCACTTTACCCCTGAAACGGAATTTTCTATACAGGTCCACAATGTCGTATCTCCCCCATATAACGGTACTCCCCTATATTCCGTATTTTTATGATTTTAGCCACTTTTTCCAATGGAATTATCTGAAAATCCGCACAAGTACTTTACACGCAGACATAGATTTGTCTTTATAGGTCCAATATCGTATATCCCCCCATATCGGCACCTTCCTATATTAGATATTTTAAAGATTTTAAAAAAAATTTTAATGGTTTTTTTTTTTTGAAAATTTTCTAATTCGTTCCATATGGTGGAGGGTATTCAAAGTTCGGCCCGGCCGAACTTACTGATTTTTTACTTGTTAAGTCTATTTATACCCTACACCACAAGGTGGTCAGGGTATTATGTCTTTGTGCATTTGTTTGTAGCAGGCAAAAGAAAACGAGATAGACCCATAGTTCCTTTTGATGATCTGCATAGAATCACATTCTGAGTCGATTTATGCATGTCCGTCCGTCTGTCTGTCTGTCCGTCCGTCCGTCTGTCCATGTATTTTTGTGAACAAAGTACAGTTCTCATTATCCGGATGAAATTTGCACAAATCATTTGTTTGGCCCAAGGACGAACCCTATTGAAATTGGAGATAATCGGTAAAAATTTAGATATAGCTCCCTTATATATTTTCTTCCAATTTGCCTTTTATTGTGCACCAAACGTGTAATATCAGTCCGTATAGTGTGGAGTTTTGCGCGTAAGATCAGATTGGACCTAAAAATAAGTATGCCAAATATATTGTTCATCGGATTTGTTATTTTTGTCCTCCGCAGCCGCAATATGCACTCTGTAACAACAATATTTGGGGAAATATATCAAATACAGCTCAGAAATATATTTGCTAAATTTTATGGAGATCGGTTCAGATTTGGATATGGCTCCCATATATAACTTCGTCCGATTTACCTTTTATTGTGCACCAAACGTCTAATATTTGCCCAAATTGGATGAAATTTGGCACTTACGACCGAATTGAGTCTAGAAGCTAGTTTGTCAAATTTGGTGAAGATCGGTTCAGATACAGCTATAGCTCCCATATATACTGTTCATCCGTTTTGTCATATTTGTAACCCACAGCCGTAATATGCACTCCGTAACATCCATATTCGGGGAAATATATAAAATACAGCTCAGAAATATCTTTGCCAAATTTTATCGAAATCGGCTCCGATTTGGATACAGCTCCCATATATATTTTTATCCGATTTCAAATTAATTGTGCACCAAATGGGCAATACAAGTCCGAATTTAAAAGATACAAATGCTTCGGCATATTTAGTCCTTTGAACTTTAAATTATAATTATAATCATATGATTGAATTCTCCCATAAAAACTTTTAATTGTTATGCACCCGCCCGACTTTAAGACTTTCTTTACTGGTTTCTTTCTGTTGCAGTGCAATTTTTTGCACTATTTGAAATTACAATGGCTTTTCACCGAGCTCATTTTTCAATATTTGCCAAATGAAGTATTGCGATATGTTCACCAGCCTTTTTTCGGACACTGCAACGCGGGTTTCGATCAAGTCGCTTTTCGAACGATTCCTGCTGATGTTGCTGTTTTTTTCCGTCCACTTCCTTGACATCGGGCTACGCTACCAGTATCACGGTAACAAGCGATGGTACGAGACACATTTAATGCTGGAGTGATCCAACGAAAGCCACTTGTGGTTTTCCAGCCAAATATAAAGATATCACACTATCACGCTTGAATTCCATCACGAATAACTTTTTTTCTGGAAAATTCTCACCAAAATGCTTTTGTACGCTGTCAGTGGAATAATTTTAATAGCTGTCGCAGGAGTGGCTTTGAAGTGGCAGCAGTCTGAAGTTGGTTGCAGTTTTTTCATCTCACCCTGTATAGCTTCTGAATACATCTTCATTCGAATTTACGGTTATTGCGCATCATATATGTAATATCAGCCTATATTGAATATATTTTCTTATATTTAACCGAATTGTAAAATTTGGTTAAACTCGTTTCGGTATATCTATTGCTCCAACAATTTTTAAATATAACCCTTATCGAAGTCATATCATGCACTATGCAGCAATGTTATTTGGTGCTAGAGGTACGAAAGCCTCTGTCAAAATTGTTGAAAATCGATTCAGAGTTGAACATAGTTCCTAAATTGTGATTACTCTAAGGCCATGATATGTATTCAAATAAGGGTCATAGTTAATATGATCTAATTCACATAGATTCCCTATATAACATTTTTTTGTTGCGGGAGCTCTACTATATACCCATAGTGGTGTGGGGTATCATACAGTCGGGATCTCCCAAATTTTGACCTTTCCTTACTGGATTGACTTCTTTAATGATTATTTAAATTATTGGCCCTCTTTGGAGTACACTCCGAAAGAAAACGCCAATGTTGTCAATTTTTTGGAACTAAAAGAAATGATCCGACCTCTACCATCTTTATAACCGGTCTTGTGTAGATGGAAATGTATGAATGGAATCCGATGTTAATTTCGCGTTTTATGAGCTTCTTATATATTCGAAATGTTGACCCTTAGTCTGGGGGAGGTACAAAAATGAGTAGACCGATATATCCCAGCTTCACATAAGATTTTGTGTTAGTAGAAATAATTGGATGTTTGAAATATGAAGAGAAGCACTCTTACTTCGGATTTTATGACCGTGTTAATTATTCAAAAATTTTACCCTTCGTGGGTAAGGTACCATAATGAGTAGACATATATTTCCCATCTCCGAACTCGATCTAAGTTTGATAATAATATTACGTTGTACCTAATTTGGACCAAATCGGATACTTCCTTCGGGAGTTATTGTGCGCACCGTTATGTCGATGAGGTACATTTTGGCCATATCAAAAATTGTACAATGGAAGTAATGTCAAGTAAAAATTTAGCAAAGCCAATTGAAATTGTCATTTAAATTTTTATAGAAAAGTAATGTAGAATAAATTTATTTGTTCTACATTAAAAAAATATTTTCTTTAAAGGACTGAAGATTTTTCTTACTTTATTAAACAAGAGAGTCTTTCTACCTTAGAAGATCAGGATTTAAAATCTGCGGCTTTCAGTTCCATTCCACATTTCCTTACAATCTTCCTCGTCCCTTGCATTTCTCCCGTGCCCTTTAATTATAAACTGACATATTTTACAAAATTTTCATATTCATAATTTTATTATGTTTTTTTTTTTCACTTTTTTGTTATATTTGTAGATTTCATTAAAAATTCTTGTACTTATCATAAACATAAAACAGAACAAAATGACAATCATAAAAAAATTAATGTTTATACACGAATAAAATTGTAAAGCAACAACGGACAAGGTTTTACACCCTGACTTACACACACACACATACATACATACATACATTAACATATATTTTCCGTCAAATACAAATATTTGTACATGTAACTATGAATGATAAAATGTCCTGCATGAAAACAATACATCCATACATCATAGATGACTGTGCTGCTGATATGCATGCATTGGGAAACAAGGACGTCTCTGTATTTTTGGATGATAGAAATTGTATGGAGGAGAAAAAATTAAAAATTATGTTATATTCAAACTTCTACCATATGAAAACATGACTTTCGATCAACTCGAATCTCATTAAAGTTCTTTAAAATTGGAAAGCTACCTTAAATGCGACTACATTGAGGAGTATGAGTATCATTACTAGAAATTACATCTGATTTAGTTGGAGGCTTCAAAATATGGATCAGGAAGAAGTGGCTATACCGAAAGTACGCATACATTGACTATTTTATAATGAATAAATAAATCCACGGAGAGAGAGATAAATCACAGAGTATCAAGCAGCAACCTGCAATCAGAAGGTAGCGTTATATGGAAGCTTTTCCATAGTGTTGGAGGATATGGTCTAAATAGCAAACATCCTAAGAATTTAATCAAACATCATGCTACGTCTAATTTCAAATCTTTAGTTTTAATAGGAATAGCTCTATCGTAATTACAATTGACAGAGACAGATGGATTGAAAAAAAAAAATAAATATATCCTGCATTTTCTGGCGGAGGATATAAAAGAGAATTTCAATAGGGGCGCAACTTTTAATTTTTATTCCCTTTACAATAACATCAAAGGTATATTACGCTTGTCAATCCATTGTAAATTGCTTCCAGATTATGGATGTTCGGTGGGTTCATGTTATAATTGAAGATTTTAGTTCAATTTTTCTTCCTCCTTTAACAGCGCTTTCAGAATGCTGGTGATATTTTTTATACCAAAGCCAGTGCACAAAATTTAGTACTTCTTCGGGAAGTTTTCGTACGGGTACTAGTTCAACGATACTCTATAGCAATGGTCACTTCGTTTCGCTCCATTTGTTTGTCAAATGCCAATCGTTCAAATTTTAGTACCATTATAGTCATTTTCGTACACTTTTAGTGCGCTTCCAAGAACCCCGAAATGGTAAATATTTAGATATTTTCTGAACGCTTTGTTCTAAAAAATTAATTTTTTTCTGTAGGCGGAAATATCGCTTATTTTTGGTCCATATTATTCTTTAAATTATGTCACCTAGTTTTTGACCGGAGCCACGTGACCAAGCAAATTTTATCCTTTAATCGTAAATATTGTCATGAATTTGTTATCGTGTCTGAAAGTGACTTTAGGCATTAAAAATATTCGCGGTTGATGATTGTCCATTTCGTCCTTTATATATTATCCGATGACCCTCCAAAATGGTAGGTTTCTGCCCTTTTATTAACTTTAATTCAATGCAAAATTCCAATATCAGATATATTTTCTGTTTTCGCTTAATTTTATCTTCTTAGTATCTTGCGTACATTTCCAAAATCATTGGGCTTATGTTCTGACCCTAACCCTAACACCAAACAAAACATATTTAGAACCAAAACTGCTACTTGTAAATTGATTACTATTTAACATTACACTGTTCCGCTTAGCGAAATAGGAAGATCGGTATGCCACATGGTAGGTATAGAATCAATATTTCGAGTTGTAACAAACCAAATTAATACAAAATTTGAAACAATTCCGGCTAATAACGTCGCTAAAATCATCAAAATACCGAATATCGGGGTGTACCGTTATATGTGAGGTATACGAAAACGTGAACCTACATACGCATTTTTTTATCTAAGGCTGTTGTACCCATTACGAACTTTTAATACGAAATTTGTTACAATTCCGGTGAATAATGTCGCACAAATCAGAAAAATACCATTTCATTTGGGGCCTATACAAAGACGTGGACCTGCATACAAAAATGTTTGTCATAGGTTGTAGTACCCATTACGAACTTTTAATACCAAATTTGAAACAATTCCCGAAAATACTGTCGCTAAATGTATGAAAATGCCGAATTTCAGAGGTACCATTATAAGGGGGCTATACGAAAACGTGCACCTGCATTCAAAAATTGTTGTCATAGGTAATACCTATTACGAACTTTAAATATAAGACTTTAAAGAATTCCGGTAAATACTGTCGCTAAAATCATACCGAAATACCGAATATCGGGAGGTACAATTATACGAAGACGTTGGCCTGCATACGAATTTTTTTTTCATAGATTGTAGTAAACATTAAGATCTCCCAATATGAAATTTGGAACGATTCCGGAGAATAATTTTGCTGAAATCATCAAAAAACCGAATATCGGGGCTACCGTGATATGAGGGCTATACGAAAACGTGGGCCTGCATACAAAATGTTTGTTAGAGGCTGTAGTACCCATTAAGAACTATAAATATGAAACTTGAAAGATTTCCGCTAAATACTGTCGCTAAAATCATGAAAATACCGAATATCGAGAGGTACCATTATAAGGGGGCTATACGAAAATGTGGACCGACGTGGTTATGAACTTAACATGCCTACTGGTAAACTATACATGTATGCGAGATTTTAGACTTCTATGTCAATTTGTTCGAAAGATAGCATGATTACAGCAGACAGACCGACATTGCTAGATCGTCTTACAATTTTGCGCTAATCCAGAATATATATACTCTGTAG
Organism: Musca domestica; assembly: GCF_030504385.1. Taxonomy (NCBI): domain Eukaryota; kingdom Metazoa; phylum Arthropoda; class Insecta; order Diptera; family Muscidae; genus Musca; species Musca domestica. The sequence goes on from NW_026712383.1 coordinate 19,944,233, forward strand.
GGTCTATTATAAATATTTCGGGATGACATAGGTTATATACCCTCCATAGAATGGGTGAGAGTATAAAAACGTATTTAAATTTTCCTGGGCTCCCATTCGAAATTTCGGAGTTCTTTTTTGAAAGTTCGATAACCACCATGACTCTTATTTTGTCACCAACCTCACGGCTAGCTACCATAACAAGGAATTTTTATGTTTTAATTTGATTTATTCAAATCGGATGTCTTATCAGAAAATAATATTTTTGTTTTTTATTTTCCGAAAATATTCTGTACGACTTTTTATAAATACCTTACATCTCGCTATTACACTTTAAACCTCCATTTCTAATCCCTTCCCCTTAACCTAACCAATTCATTTACCCACAAAAATGTCGTCACTCCATTCCACCAACACCATTTGCCTGTAATCATATGTGCATTCATGACCTCTCATCTATAAATTGTCCCCTGCTGCAAATCAGACAGTGTTACAACAAAATCAGAAACAATATAAAGATGAACCGGATGGAAGAGGAAAAACAACACAAAACAACATAACCGTACAATATTCTCATATCAACATCTGATAGAAGAAAAAAAAAAAACAAAAACATAATATAAAACGTGAGATTTTACACGGTATATGAAATCAGCAGAAAAACCAACAACAGTTGATACAACAAAAGACAACCAGGGAGCAGCAGCAGCAGCAGAAACAACAACAACTACTACCGGGGAAAAACAACACATTATTATATAACAAGATTTAATTTTCCCAACACGTAGCTGTGTCATAAAACAAAATGTTTGCGTTTTAGTCCTCAAAGTGAGCTTGTAACAAAACACACACACATACCCAAACATACAAGAGCTCACACACGTACACACGGCCACACAAGGAATGCTTACACATGAGAATACGCATTCCATTGAACTCTTACATATACACATACAAACACATCACAATATACACACTTTCACACACCTAGCGCCACATAACAGACAAACGCAACCATAATGTTTATGAGTATTGGTTCGAATAGCAGGACATAATTCCTGCACTTACATTTGGATGCACAGCTTCTTCCTCTTCCTCCTCCTCCTCCTCTTACTTTTTTCTTTTGTTATTTTTTACAATCGTCGGTTTTTGTTTTAATTTTATATTCCATTGCCATGAAGATATATTATAGCGTGCGTGCTGCGTTCATGCATGCTTGAGTGTATGTGTGTGCGAGCGTGTGTGTGTGCGTGTATACAGTTGTTGTTAACACTTCTCCCTGTAATGCTTACCGAGTCAGTTTTAACTAACACATATGCACCATTTCGCACCAGTAAATTTTTATGTGCGTACTTTTTTCCTGCTTCCACTCTCAAGGATGTTGTGGAGGAGTTACCCATTGCCAAGTGCCTTTATAAAGTTATAGCACGCATAAAATATGTGCATTGTTCGAGGGTGGTATGAATGCGAGGTGTGTTAGAAATTGCAAGGCAAGTTGTTATGGGTGACTGTTGATGGCAATGGAGGTGTTCTGGCTTCTCAAGCTTGATAAAAATCTCTTGGAGATTTTCATATGGAAATTCTGGATTTTATTCGCGATTTTCGCAGTCTATTCAACATTTTCTGAAGATCTGAGGATACAATCAGATAACCTGCTCATAAAGAAGATATCAGATATCCTACTTACTTAGCTGGCTCGAGACAGAACATTTGTTCCATAAGCCGAGTTTAGAAAACCTTTCCAGGTGCGTCGGTCTTGTGAACAGTTTTTCCAATTTGAAAGACCATGTTCCGATATATTGTGTTCGACTTGATCTTTTCATCTAATTCTTCCCCTTCTGCGTGAACCATCAGTAGGCTCGCTTTTATATGCCTTATGAGCTGGGGCATCCTCATCCATTCGCACTACATGGCATAGCCACCGTAGTCGCTGCAGCTCGATACGTCTGACTTTGTCGATGTCCGTGTATAGATGATATAGCTCGTGGTTCATTCGACGTCGATATTCACCGTCGATGCAGATCGGCCAGTATAACTTTCGGAGAATTTTCCCCTCAAACACTCCAAGCGCTGCCTCATCTGCTTGCACAAGTACCCATGCTTCAGATCCATACAACAGCACGGGTAGTATCAGTGTCTTGTAGAGTGTGAGTTTGGTCTGGCGAGATGTGGCCTTGTTTCTGAACTGCTTACATAGACCATAGTAGCATCTATTGGCCAACACTATCCTTCTCCAAATCTCAAAACTGATGTCATTTGTTTTGTTTATGGCGGTACCGAGGTAGATAAAATCACTGACTACCTCAAAGCTGTAGTTTTCAAGTTCTACAGTTGGACGTCTTGCGCGTTGATCAGCTTGGTCTTCTCGCCATTAACTGGCACGCCTACTTTGGCAGACTCCTTCGTACTTTTTTCAAAGGTGGCTGTTACCGCTGTCGATGTCGATGTCATCGGCGTAAGCGAGAACCAGGTGTTGTTTGGTGTACAGATTGCCAATTCTCTTCACCTTTGCATGTCGATATGTTTTTCGTGGATCTTTTCCAGGATTTGGTGCAGAGTGAAAATCTGGTTTATGGTGGATTTGCCAGGTCTGAAGCCGCAGTGGTATGTTTCAATAATGTCATTGACCATTGGCTTCCATAGGCACCTGCTGCTTTGTTATTCTTCAGCAGATTGATTGCTATTCTAACCTCATCTTGGCTAGGTGGTATACACTCTATACCGTCATCTCTTATTGGTTCTGGGGTATCTTCTTCACCGCCATCATTTGATACCAGAAGCTTTGCAAAATGCTCCTTCCAGATCCTCATCACGCTATCTGTATCTGGCACCAGATTTCCTTCTTCATCTCTACAGGAGGATGTGCCTGCACCAAAGCCTTCGGTTTGGTGTTTTACTCGTTGGTATAATTTCCGGACTTCATTCTGACTCCTGTACATCTCGATTTGCTCGCGCTCGCGTTTTTCTTGTTCTTTCTTCTTTTTTCTGAAAATACGTTTTTCCTCTCTCCTTTTCTCTCGATAATTCTCTCTTGCATTACGTGTTGCTACTTTCTACAGAGTTGCCCTATACGCTGCGTTATCAGATATCTGGGTCATATAATTGAGGACTCAATTAAAATCTTCGAAGAGGAAAGTCTCAAAACTTTTTAATGAGCAGAATTGCTGGAGAAAAGGTTTTGGCAAAGTAAAAAAGGCAGCAGAGGCGGTTAAAGGAATACTTTTAGTCAAGTAGCTGGCCACACACATTTAAACCAGTAAGGAATGTCAAAATCGGAAGGAGCCGACTATATGATAATCCAATTCGGTTAAAAAGTGCGCCTTCTAAGAACACCATTAAGCGTTTATACGAAAAATTTTCGACTGGAAAGGCTCTTTCTAATCCGAAGAGGCCATATAAAAGTCGACCAAGGACATCGGCCGAGAATATCGCTGCCTTACGAGCCAGTGTTGAGAGCTCCCCAAGAACATCCAAAAACGCCGTTCTCAGCAGTTGGGCATGGCTCGGTCCACTTTACAACGAATTATTCGCATTGATTTGCATTTGTCCCCGTACAAAATTCAATTGACTCAAAGAATGTTGCCTGCGGACAAGCCTCGTCGATTGGAATGGGGCCAAAGGGCCCAAAGGTCCGTCGAATATGGGCAACCCTGTATTTGGTGGACAAAACCCTTAGAATCGGTGAAGATGTATATCGAAGCTATATGAAAATCTCGATAAAAAACCGATCTCGATAACATTTGGTATAGGTATTTTCAATCAATATCTGATGCCCGGTATCAAATATGATTGTTATGGAGTGCATACCAGGCAAGTGAGGGACTTAAAACTCCATATCGGATGAAACATATATATTGCATCTATAGCTATATCTGAATCGATTTTCATAAAAATTTAAAGCACTTGTTTTAGGCTGAATTATGTCGGAAGTGCATTTTCATTTGGGCTGATATTAGCCACTTGGTGCACTGAAATCGGATAAAGATATTTAAATCTGAACCGATCTTGACAGCATTTTAGTCATTTATTTCTGAGCTGTACCTGGTATCGGATACAAAAGATCATTGTTGAAGAGTGTATATTACGCATGTGAGGGTCTTTAACACCAAATCGGATGAAACATATACAGGGTGAGATGAAAAAACTGCAACCAACTTCAGACTGCTGTCAATTCTAAGCCACTCGTCCGATAGCTGTTAAAATTATTCCAGTGAAAGCTCATTATATTGTTTACAAGCGTACAAAAGCATTTTGGTGAGAAAGTTATTCGTGTTGGAATTCAAGCGTGATAGTGTGATTTCTTTATATTTGGCTGAAAAACCACAAGTGACTATCCTTAGAGCACTCCAGCGTTTCAATTTGAATAAATCCTTTGCGTCTCGTACCATCGCTCGTTACCGTGATACTGGTAGCAGAGCCAGACGTCAAGGAAGTTGACGGAAGAAAACAGCAACATCAGCAGAAATAGTTCGAAAAGTAAAGAAGCGACTTGATCGAAACCTGCGTTGCTGTGGCCGAAAAATGGCTCGTGAGCTGAACATATCGCAATATTCCGTTCAGCGAATATGGAAAAATGAGCTTTGAAATTCCAAAAAGTGCAAGAACTTATACCGCAACAGAAAGAAAATAGACTCAAACGAGCTAAAGTGTTGCTTCGCTTGGCCGAAAGTGGTGAACTGCCGAATTTGGTTTTCTTCTATGAAAAACTATTGGTTGTCCAGCAGTTTGTAAAAAAACAAAATGATCGTTTTTACTTCCCAAAGAGGTCAGCTGAAAATGTACACCTTCGGTTGGCCACCATAGAAAATATTCTGGAGGGTGTATTATAGCCTTGGGCACGCAAACCTTTCGGCCGCAGTCCTTGGACATTCCAACAGGACTCAGCACCATCGCACTCAGCACGAGCAACCCAAGAATGGTTACAAAATGGGGTTCCTCGCTTCATTTCCAGCGCAAAAGGCAACAAAAATCTCCGGATATCAATCTGTTGGACTATTGTGTCTGGAGTATTTTGGAAAGCAAGGTAGGTGCTAAAAGTACCAAAGTTTCGATCACCTCGAGCCGAGAATGGGCCAAAAATATGCAGAGCAACATTCGGGCAATGTGTGACGGATTCATTAGCCGTTTGACGGTCATATTTCGTGCCAAAGGTGACCATTTCGAACAAATCTAAACTTATTCTAAAAGTTGATGCTATTTCCGAAATTGTTTGCTTTCATTCAATAAACTTTTTAAAAAAAAATTAAAAATTATGTACGTCCGTCCGTCTGTCCATGTATTTTGTTATCACTCTACAATTCGCAATTATCATCCGATCCTCACAAAATTTAGCAGGGAGGTGGGGTTAAGGTCAGAATAGAACCCTGTTGTCTTTGGAGATGCTCGCATAGTATTTAGGGGTTGAAAGGGATCAAAAACAGAAAAAATTTCGGATTGTGCAGTAGTTCTACAGATCGCAATTATAGACCAGTCGACGCGGAATTTGGCATGGGTCTTTAGTTCAGGGCTTTTCAGAAGTCTACCATTTTGTTTGGTCATCGGACAATATTTAGCGGGTAAAAGAGCCTATAACTTTTATATAAAAAATAAGAAAATTGCCACTAAACCACGAATAATACAAATACGCATACCACACATACCACGGAAAAATATGTCAATAAAAAGTGAATATTATTTTTTATATTTCTGCCATATTTTTATCGCATTTTTTCACATTTGACATACAATATTGAATTTTACGTTTGTTAATATTTTTTTTTCATCTTATGATACTATGTTTTTGTATTATTATATTCAAGTCGAAATTATCGTCCGATTCTCAAGAAATATAGCATGTGGATAAAATTAGGGTTTGAATTGAAGCCAAAATATATAAAAATATATATTTTGAAGATCAAGTGAACTAAAAAACTTTCCTGATTTTGAAGAGGCTATATACGTCACAATAAAAAACCAATCGACACGGAATATTGCATTAAGTTAGGGTCCAGGGCAGTGCAGCAGTGTATCAGCATGACATAAAGTGTAAATATAACAAGTAAAAAAGCAGTAAGCATTTGGAACGAATTACAAAATTTTCAAAAAAATAAAATCCATTTAAAATTCTGTTAAAGTCGTTAAAATACCTAACATCGGAAGGTGCCTACATATGGGGGGATATACGATATTGTGGACCTATATAGACAAATCTATGTCTGGAGGTAAAGCACTCAAAAAGAACCCCTTGTGTAGAATTTCAGACAATTCCGTTGAAAAATGTGAACTGTTATATGAGGGCTATATGATATCGTGGACCTATATAGATAATTATCTTCCAGGGGATAAAGTACTCACAAAGAACTCCTTGTGGGGAATTTCAGACAATTCCATTGAAAAATGTGTCTGAAATCATCAAAATACCTAATATCGGGGGGTACCGTTACAACAGACGGACAGACGGACGGACAGGTCTAAATCGTCTTAGAATTTTACGCTGATCAAGAATATATATACTTTGTTGGGTCTAAAATGATTATTTCGATGAGTTACAAACATAGTGACGAACTTAATATACCCTCCATACTATGTATGGTGGAGGGTATAAAAAAAACCCGGTTAAAAACGTATTTTCAAATTGGTTTCAAATTAGGTATAACATTAGGAAGGAGGTAACGTTGTGACTAAGGGTGTATCGATATATTCCTAATTTCAATATAATAGCTACAGAGTACAATTTTAAGTTCGTTTTTGACCAAATATTCAGAAATTGCTTTTGATTATAAAGTATATCTTCGAATTCTTACTTTACCCTCGTAATCTCAAATGCATCCATCACTCTGGTTAAACATTAACGTGAATTTTTCTCGTTTTGTTTAATATCCAAGACAATGAAGAAATATTTTTAGTGAATGAACGAACTTTCAAACAAATTACAAACACTCTCGTATATTTGGCTCGATTTAAGAGTTTATGGCAACGAGAACACAACACATACATACACACGCATGCATACACATACTCACACCAATAGAAAGTGTAAAGAGTCGTTGATGGAAAAATTGTAAAATGCGATTACATAACGTAATTTGTAATTTATTGGTTTTGATTTTCTCACGCGATATCACGTCAAGACGCTAACAAAACTTACCCAAGACGTTGCTGGCAAGAGCGTAACAGTCTTCTGCTCGCTGCAAAACAATGCACGGATATATTTTTACGCGTAAACAAAGTTATAGCCTCATTATTATATTTTACTTTTATGATGAGAATTTAAATCTCGCTGTGCTTCCAAGAAATTTCAATTAATTATAAATGAAAGGTACCAAACAAAAGGGAGGGTGGTTGAGGGGTAGGTAAGAAAAAAATTACGATTCTGTTGTGTTCTTGAAATGAGAAGTGTTATAAAGGTGGAATTAATGAATGTTGGTTATTCATTGTCTTGCAAATGGAAAGGGAATTTTAGATTCTTCTTTAGAAAGAACACACAATAAAGGAGAATTGACAATATGTTTTGGAATTTGAAGGTTGGTAAGAGAATTTTGGGTGTAGTGTAGTATTGATGTTGTCATTAGTCAGTAATTAAAAAATCTTAGCAATGATAGCACAAATTCCTCTATTTTCCCACCAGCTCAGGCTAGTTTGGTGTATTGATTTATAGCCTATTAACAGTATTAGAAGGATTTAAAAGAAACTAATCAATAAAATCAACATTTGCAGCTAACACTAGAAAAAATTAATTAAATATTCTAAACACATTTTACTCTGGAAAAACTTTATTATTTTTGTTAACACACGAGGTGTCAAATCACGAATCGTTATATAATCATGCATAGTAAACAGTTTGATTTGTGATTATTTTGAAAAAAAAAAGAAACAAGTAAAATGTATCAGTCGGTTCTGCTGACAGACGCATTCCCTCAGCTAATTTTCGATTATTTAAATATATTTTGACTTCTGTTATGATTACTCAAACTCTTGTCCCTCTATGGAGTGGTTTCTGAAGTAATGGGCAATATTGTTCATTTCGTATCGGACCTAAATAAATACGATATAAATATTGCGACGTGCCGAATTGGGACTATATTGTTGACTTCCTTTACTTTACACGAGATATGTGATAATTTTCGACGGAAGTATTCAATTTTCAAACTTCATCTAATGCAGATAAAACCAGTAAAGAAAGTCTTAAAGTCGGGCGGGACCGACTTTATGATACCCTACACCATTTTGCTAATTTAGTAGAGCTCCACATAACAATTAAAAGTTTTAATGGGAGAATTCAATCATACACGCTATGATTAAAATTATAATTTAAAGTTCAATGGACTAAATATGCCGAAGCATTTGTATCTTTTAAATTCGGACTTGTATTGCCCATTTATTGCACAATAAATTTGAAATCGGATAAAGATATATATGGGAGCTATATCCAAATAGGAACCTATCTCGATAAAACTTGGCAAAGATATTTCTGAGCTGAATGTGTTATATTTCCCTGAATATCGTTGTTACGGAGTGCATATTACGGCTGTGGGTAACAAATCGGATAAACAATATATATGGGAGCTATAGCTATATTTGAACCGATCTATATGGAGCTATATCCAAATCTGAACTAAACTCGATAAAACTTGGCAAAGATATTTCTGAGCTGAATGTGTTATATTTCCCTGAATATCGTTGTTACGGAGTGCATATTACGGCTGTGGGTAACAAATCGGATGAAAAATGTATATGGGAGCTATAGCTATATCTGAACCGATCTTCACCAAATTTGGCATACTACCTTCTAGACTCAATTCGGTCGTATGTGCCAAATTCCATTCCCTTTGGGCAAATATTAGACATTTGGTGTACAATAAAAGGCAAATCGGACGAAGTTATATATGGGAGCTATATCCAAATCTGAACCAATCTCGATAAAATTTAGCAATGGTATTTCTGAGCTGCATTTGAGATATTTCGCCCAAAATTGTTGTTACAGAGTGCATATTAAGGCTGCTGAGGACAAAAATAACAAATCGGATGAACAATATATATGGGAGCTATAGCTATATTTGAACCAATTTCGATCAAATTTGGCATACTTATTTTCAGGTCTAATTTGGTTGTTTGTGCAAAATTCCATACTATTCGGGCTGATATTACATGTTTGGTGCACAATAAAAGGCAAATCGGACGAAAATATATACCTTTTTACCCATTATCTCCAATTTCAATAGGATTCGTTCTTGGGCCAAACAAATGTTGTTTGCAAAAATTCATCTCAATCGGATAATAAATGCGACTTGCATTTTGTTCCCAAGAATACATGGACAGACGGACGGACGGACGGACAGACATGCATAAATCAACTCAGAAAGTGATGCTATGCAGATCATCAAAAGGAACTATGGGTCTATCTCGTTTCCTTTTGCCTGTTACAAACAAATGCACAAAGACATAATACCCTGGCCACCTTGTGGTGTAATGTGATTTTGTAAACTTAATATATATAGGTAACTGTATTTTATCATTTCTAGTTTTAATAAATCTTTATAAACTTCAATTTCAATTTTTTTTCAATTCATTGAAACTGTATCAAATTTCGAATTTGAAGTTCCTTATGGGTACTCTCGCCTATGAAAGAAGGTTGCATATGCAAGTCCAGGTATTCGTATAGTCCCCATATAACTGTACCTCCATATTTTCGGTATTTTGATGATTATTCACCGTTTAAGTTTCGTATTTGAAAATCATAATAGTTGCATACACAGGTCCACGTCTTCGCACGGGCCCTAATATAACTTTAACTTCCTGTACTGGCTAATTTTACGATTTTTACAATATTTTTCAGGAGATTTTTTTTTTTTTTTGATTTTTTTCTTCACTTCTTATCACATATCTTCGCAGCTACAAGATATATCAGTACATTTTGGAATGGGTCCATTTTCAACTTTGTAAGGCTTTTCAGAAAATTCCGGTACAGAAATACCAGTTTTCATGTATAGCTCCGGAACAGGTTCCAACAACCCTAACATATGACTTGTTGTATAGTTATTTCCATAAGTTTTTAAATTATACCCATTTTCTACATATAAGCTTTGTAGAAACGGATAAAACCTGGATTTGGTATCCGAATTTGGGGTTTAATTATCGGTTATTTTCCCCACGAAAAAATTACTTAGCTATAATCAGACCTACTCCATGATGGGGTTTATGTCCGCAATTGGTTTGAAAATAATCCCCATTCCATTATGGGTGTTGTGATCGAAAAAAAGTCATAATTCCCATAATTTTAAGGGGGATTATGTCCATGGGAATAATGACACGGCACCCGTCAATTGGTGGTTAAATAATAGAACAAATGGAAATATCTGGCAGTGAAACGAGACACGAGACCTGCGTGAGCTGTTTTTACTAATGTTGCAAAAATTATAATAGCTGAAAAATCAAATTTTATACATGGGCGATGTATCTAAATCTCAACCGATTTCGACAAAATTTTGCAAACATATTTCTGGGCTGCATCTGTACACATTGTACATAATATCATTTTTAGGGTCCCGCATATCAAGTGATATAGAATATACATGGGAGTTATATGTTCCCTTATAAAATATAAATAAAGATTATTTCGAGTGAAATTTAATGAGAAAAACTTTTTTTGGGAAGTCATCCTTCAAATTGGAGAAATGCGTTTTCAACATTCATAAATTTCTGGCGTTAAAGTAATGTTAGGACCTTTGTGGTAAGAAGTGGTAAATGGAGGAAATTTTTCCTTCTATTAAGGTTACTTGGCGATAAAACTTTTACTGTGTATTTTTAATGTGATATCGGCGTAAGATACATATGTAGCTATATCCAAATAGGTTATTACCAATTTCAACAGGGACCATTTGTCTCTGTTAACCGGAATCAATAATTAAAAGACGCATTCCATTTTCCATTTGAGCGTTTGTAAGACACTGATTTATTAATTAAAAATATTTGTTAAGAACTACTTATAAATGGCAGAGAGAGATACCAACTGAACACATGCCTATGCACCATAAACATTAGAGGGAAGTCATTAACACGCATAGCTATCTTACATGTGTCAAGCAAACATGCTGCACTTGCTTATCAGTCTGAGTAAAGATTACACATCCCGTAATCTAACTCCACCATAACACATGCAGCAATTGAAAATTCTATGTTATTTATTTATAAATCGAAGGTCTGCTCACCACATTTCCTTATCTTATTTAATGTGGACTGTATTAAGAAGATTCCTGTTTAACAAATCCCTCTCATCTACGCTCGGTAGGGGGCTACCTCTTTTATTATAAAAACATGTTCACTTATCCGTGGACAGTCTCAAACGGATAAGTATAAGGTAATGATTATTAGAAATCGGATTCCTAACCAATTATGTTGAAAAAGTTACTTCATTTTTATACCCTGCAGCATACTCCGTTTGTTTTAAGCACGCTAGAGTCAAAACGAATAAGGATAGAAAGCTAAAATTTTGCACAGATCAGTCTGTTGCATGCAGGCAGGTGAAGTTCGATGATGGGCTATATCGGCCCCCGATAATTGGTATTTTGATCATTTTAGCCACATTTTCCAATGGAATTGTCTGAAAATCCACACAAGGAGTTCTGAGTACTTTACCCTCTGCAGAAGAATTATTTATATAGTTTAACGATATCGTATAGCCCCCATACAATGGCACCCCCCGGCATTCGGTATTTTGATGATTTTAGCAACATTTTTCAATGAAATTTCTGAAAATAAACACGAGGATTTCCTTTTGAGTACTTTATCCCCCAGAGGAGAATTGTCTATATAAGTCAAAGATAACGTATAGCCCCCTTACAACGGTACTCCCGATATTGGGTATTTTGATGATTGTGGCCAAATTCTTCAATAAAATTGTCTAAAAATCCACGCAAGGATTTCCTTCTGAGTACTTCATCCCCTGGAATATTATTGTCTATATAGGTCCACGATATCGTTTATCCCCAATATAACGGTACTTCCCTATACTTGGTATTTTGATGAGTTTAGCTACATTTTTCAATGAATCGTCTAAAAATCCATACTAGAAGTTCTTTCCAAGCACATTACTCCCTGGAAAGGAAATATCTATTTAGGTTCAAGATATCGTATAGCCCTCATACAACGGAACCCCTGTTATTAGAAATTTGGCGATTTTGGGACGTCATTCACCGAAATTGTTATGCCAAAAATTGCTTATGCAGGCCCACGTCTTGGTATAACCTCCATATAATGGTACATCCCAATATTCGGTATTTTGATAACTTTAGCGTTAGTTAGTTGTTTCAAATTTCGTATTTAGAGTTGGGAACTACAGCCTATGACCAGGTCAAGGGCTTCGTACAAGCGCCATATATCAGTAACTCCCTATATTCGGTATTTTGATAATTTTAGCTACATTATTCACGGATTTTTTCAAGTTTCGGATTTCAATATTGTAATGGCCTATGACAAAAGTTGGAAATGCAGGTCCACGTCTTCCTAATGACCCCAATATAACGGCTATATTCGGTATTTTTAAGATGTTAGCAGAATTTTTGGTGAATGTTATTTTTTGGAAAATTTCTAAATTCGTTCCAAATGGTGGAAGGTATTCAATGTTCGGTCCGCTGAACTTACTGCTTCGATTGTACAGGTTCGGTCCATAACTTATGTATCGAGCTAGATTTTGTTTGATAAACTCTGACCCCTCCCTTTTTATAATTTTTGAAAAGCTAATTGGCAAAGCTTTTCATAATATACCTGCCTCCTCTTAAAAGATGGCGAAAAGTTGGTCGAAAAACACTTACTCATCAACATCAAGGCAGAATACCAAATTATGCAGCATTAAAAAAAGTTGTCCCTAAAATAGATCGCCAATATGGCTTTAGAAGGTAATATAGTGTAAAATAGCTTTGCACACCTTTCCCATGTTTATATGTAGAAATCTTAGTCAGAACTGGGCGAGCTAGAAAACAGTATTGCTGGAACTTTGTTGGTCAATAGCATTTAATATAGTCGAACATGTTCTATTTCGACGACATATATAGTCAGATATCGAAATTATAAAGTAAACATTTTTCGAACTTTAGTTTAAAATCATTTGTTTTCGATGCTTAAAACTTTTCCCCCATTTTTCGACCAAGTCATTCCCATTGTGCAGCCAAGAGAATTATTAATAAATTGTATAAGCCTACTGCAATACTTTTAGCCATACATCATCTATTTATGGCCATAACATACAGGCAACAATACTTATGTGTTCTATGACGATTTATACAGTTGCTACAACTCTTTCTCGAAGAACGACATCATAGGTTGCCCTGCTCCCAATCGGGCTGGTGGTGGTGGTGATGTACGGGGGGCAATGCTGCTGTTGTAAAATACCCATGATAAACAAATGTTGCAAACAACATGCATGCATGCCGGCATGCACATGGCCAATACTCGTTGTTGCTGTAGTAAGTGTGGCGTATACTTCATATAAAATTTACACATACATCATACGTTTACGACCTTGCAAGCCAAGCAACATGAACTGCATGTTGGAATGAAAGAACGAACGAACGATAGAACGATTGGGTGTTTTGCAGCTAACTACATACTTTAGATTGTTCAACCCCCCTCCCCACCCTACTATGTGTTTTTGTACTTACAACTGTAGTAAATGTAGTAAAAGTACAAAATACAAATGTTTTGCATTTTAAATGTTTGGTTTATGTTCTCAGTAATTTATTGCAGTGTTCACATGGTAAACAAATTAATTATGATTTATCTTAAAAGGAATATCAAGACAAATCTTTGTTTAGATTCCTTTTATGTCCTTGCTGGTTAGGCCTAGTGTAATGTTGCTCTCGTTGTTGTTGTGGTTGTTGTTGCTGTTGCTGTTATTTGTTACTGGCTGGCCGTCTGACTGCCTATTGCTGATATATTTTATATATTCACACAGATAAAGCACAATTACTTGGCACAAAATGTAATGAATATGAAAATAAACACTAAATGTCTGCATGAATTTTAAATGACCGACTAGAAGCCAGCAGTGGTAGGGCATTTTACTTTAAAAATTATTTGCATTTAAATTATTATTCGAGACATTGTTTGCAGATAGTAGTATCGCAATGCACTTAACTGAAATACTTGTATTTGGATATTTTAAAAGATATTTATAATAATGTTGTGAAATTTAAAAGCCAAGTGTAATCTTAGTAATTTGGAAAAGTGACTATGTAATTTGCACTAGCAGGATATATTTTAATATTCATTTATTGATTTTTTTTGCACAGATGCTGCTAAAAACTTGAATTTTGGCATGAAAGGTTGCTTCTTGTATCGAAATTCGTTCTAACAAGTTAAAAAGTATCTGTCGGGTTTGCCGACAGATGTATACTCTCAGCCAAAGTACGACTATTAAAAATATTTTGACTTCTGTTATGATTATTCAAATGTTTAACTTTCTATGCAGTAGGTTCAAAAGGAATGGGCCAATATTTGCCATTTCGAATCGAACCTAAATATAATATTGCGATGTGTTAGGTTTGGACTATATCGACTATCGACTATCGACTACTTCCTTCACTTTAAATGACATATGTGATAATTTTGAGAAAATGTTAAAATGTGCGTGATGTTCCAGATATGGTCGACCGAAGCATTCCATTTTCATGCTTCATACAATATTAAAATATTGGTATGGTCAGTATAACAAGAAAATCAAACATTTATATCCAATTATATGGAAAATCATAAATTCCATATTCATCTGAGGTTTCTGGCAAAAAGAGATATATTTAGATATAGCAAGTTGCAAAAAATCGCAGAATTGTTTTGCAAGTTATGACAGATAAAAGTGTGGAAAATTGTGACTCTTTGTGAGTGAGGGTTCACAGATATGTATATCATCTACACAACAGATATTGTATTACCAAAACTGCTGGTATATGTGTAATTTGAAGAGTGTTGATTGCTTATTTCGCTTACCTAGATCGTTGTGTTTTTCAAAATCTTGAACCCTATGTGGGGCAGGAAACAAAAAAACGATCCGATCTCTACCATCTTTATAAGAGATCTCGTGTTGATGGAAATATTGGGATGTACCAAGTTCCATTCAAAAATCGGATATCAATTTCGCTTTTTATGGGCTTAATGGATTTTCAAAATTGTGGGGGAGCTACCAGAAGGAGTGGACCGATATATCCCATCTTCACAACGGATCTTTTGTTAGTGGAAATAATGGGATGTGTGAAATATAAGATAACCTAATGCTTATTTCGGATTTTATAAACGTTTTGGTTATTCACAACTTTGACCCTTTGTGGGGGGTGGGGGTTTACCAAAGAGAATGGTCCGATCTCTACCGTTTTTAAGCGTTGTGTTGATAGAAATATTCAGATGTGCCGAAGTCTAAACGAAATCAGATGTTAATTTCGCGTTTTATGACCGTAATGAATATTCAATCAATTTCGACATTTTCTGGGGGAGGTACCAGAAGGAGTGGACCTATACGACCGATACGATACGCCAAACTTTGGGTTAATATAAATATTGAGATGTGTGAAATTTGAAGACAATTGGACTTTTACATCACATTTTATAAGAGCTGTAATTATTCAAAATTTTGACCATTTGTGGGGGAGGTACTTAATGGTGGGGACCGATATTGTTCATTTTCTCACCTGACCTAGCACTGATGCAAATATTAGGATTACCAAAGTTGGAGAAAAATTGGATTATTCTTTCTCTTTCTGTGCAAAAAAATATATTTTTGAAATTTTCGACCATTTGTGAGGGAGGTACCTGAAGGAGTGGACCGATATATTCCACCTTAATACCAGACCTTGGGTTAATATAAATATTGCAATGTGTAAAATTTGAAAACAATCGGACTCTTACATCACATTTTATGAGAGTTGTAATTACTCAAAATTTTGATCTTTTGTGTGGGAGGTACTTGATAGAATGGACCGATATTTTCCATTTTCACATCTGACCTACCACTGACGCAAATATTAGGATTTGCAAAATTGGGAAAAATTGGAGTATCCTTTCTCTTTCTGTGCAGAAAATATATTATTTGAAAATTTCGGCCTTTTGTGGTGGAGGTACCAGAAGGAGTGGACCGATATCGCTCATCTCCAAACTCGATCTTAGTTTGATTAATATTACCATGTACAAAGTTTGGATCAAATCGGATACTTTCTTCGAGAGTTATCGTGTGCACCAGCCAGACAGACTGAATGGACTCCAAATGTCCTTAAACGGATTTGGTCCAAAGGGACCTAGGGTCTTAAACCGTTATTTCGACTAGGCACTTTTGACCGTGTCAAATGATATATACCCTCTGTAGCAATATGGCTGAGGAAATAAAAAGTAGAAATTTTTGTACTTTAAGAGCCATGCTTATAAAATTGTAGAGCAATGCAAATATTTGCATTTTTCATACAAATTTTCGTACAATTTGGTAAACACGGGGTTACTTCTGGTGCAAAGGTGTGTTTATCGTTTAATGGAAGTATATTTTATTTGTGCTAAATAGCAGAAATGAGTAATTAAATGTACTAATTATTTTATAATTTTATCTTCCATAATCTTGATCAACATAAAATTCTATTTCGAGGTCCGCCTGAAAGTTGGTCTGTGGAAATCACACTAGCTTCCGAACGGAATGAAGTAGCTTTATAAAATTTTACTCAGATGTGTGTTTGGTCTGCAGGATTTTTCGTATTTAAATGGGCTATATAGGTCCACGTTTTGGTATAGCCCTCATACAACCGCACTGGCAGATTTGTGGTGTTTTGGTTGTTTCAGTCACAATTTTAACCCGAATTTCCTGTGCATTCTCAGTATTTGTTCCCATTATGTAAGAAACATCCTTTCATATAAATTTAAATATATATCTGTGTCTTCCTAAAATTATCATATAGCTATCGGTATTTTTATGATTTGTGTCACACTTTTCGCCGGAAATGTTTCAAATTTGTAATTTTCTTGATAGACACTACATCTTATGACCGAAAGTTGGTCATACTGGTCCACGTCTTCGTATAAGCCCCAATATAACCGTAACTCTATATGTTAGGTATTTAATGATTTTAACAGTATTATACAGGGTGAGACGAAAAAACTGCAACCAACTTCAGACTGCTGTCATTTCTAAGCCACTCGTCCGGCAGCTGTTAAAATTATTCCATTATATTGTTTACAAGAGTGCAAAAGCATTTTGGTGAGAGTTTTCCAGAAAAAAAAGTTATTCCTGATGGACAAGCGTGTTAGTGTGATTTCTTTATCGTTGTCCAGTAGTTTGTAAGCAATGTACCACCCACCAAGCAATGTACCACCACCAAGTCAAATGTACCAACCAAATTATTGTTTTTGGTCCATTTTAATATCTCCAAAACAATTGCCTCCTATTCTGGCCCTATCCCCAACTCCATGCCAAATTTTGAGGATCGGGCCATAATTGTGGCGAACGGAAAGACTCTCACGCATAGCTAGATCGACTCAGCGTGGTGAGGTAGGGGAATTCATACATAACAGAACTAATTTTTCGAAGTGTTACATAATATTTTTTTCCAATCAAACTCATTATGCCCCCAACGTTGGGTTGGGTATAAATATTATAAAACATGAAAACATCCATTCAAGAACATTTCAAACCAATTAGGCTTCTGCTTTAAATATTCATTCATAAAAATTTTCTTTGCAAAATTATTATTTTTTTATTTCCATTCTATGGCACATTTATACATATTTGCATTTTAAAATAAATTCATTTAGTTTTGCTCCATCTACTCACCAACTAACTAACTAACATAAATGGAATATTGCAATAATTTGCAAATCTGCACAATTGATACATTGTGTTGAAAAATGTTTGCACACCTTTTCGAGTAGTTGGCTTCATTTGCTTGCCCTCTCTCTTCAACTTTTTTTTTCCATCCACATGCAGTTTGTGCCTGAACTCTTGCACTCGTTTGGCCTTTTTGTAGTTCCATTAGTCTTTATTTACTTAATCTATGGGTTTATGTTCGGTACGATACGATTCTAGTGCTTCGACATTTTGTTGTCGTTTCAATATTTTTTTCTCCTTCTCCATCTTCACAATGACTTCTATCCTCTTTTCTTATATAAATATATATGTTGTTTTTGTTTTCTATTTTTTTTTTTGTCTTGATAAAACCTTTTATCATATTACAATTTGCAATCTCCATTTTACTTAACAAACGACCTGGTTTACATGTAGCACATTTACGTTATGCACTTTTCTAAACAATTCACAGAACATTAGCAAGAGGGGAGTTTGGAAAAATATTTTATGGGGCCTTAATGGAGGCTTAGGGAGTTAAATCATCTGGTATCAGATGATAAGTTCAGAATTCGATTTTCATTGCTATTCTCTTTTTAATGTATTGCTAGATTTTCAATTATCTATGGGTTTCGATAGAAGATATTTCAAAACTAAAGTTTGATAAAAACGAATTAAAGAGTATTGGTCCGTTTTGCCGACAGATGTATACCATCAGCCAATGTACGAATATCTAATTATATTTTGACTTGTGTCATGATTATTCAAATTGTTGACCCTCTATGGAGTAGGTTCGGAAGGAATGGCCCGATCTCTACCATCCTTATAACAGATCTTGTGTTGTTGGAAATATTGGTATGTACCAATTCTGAATGGAAACGGATGTTAATTTCGCGTTTTGTGAGCTTCATGGAAATTCAAAAATTTTGACACGTTGTGGGGGAGGTACCAAAAGGAGTAAACCGAATTATCTCATCTTTGCAGCAGATCTTGTGTTGGTAGAAAAATGGGATGTATGAAATATAAAGAGAACCGGATGCTTTTTTGGAATTGATAAACGTTATGGTTATTCAAAACTTTGACTCTTTGTGGGGAGGTACCAGAAAGAGGGGTCCGATCAATACCGCCTTTATAACAGATCCTGTGTTGCTTCATGGATATTCTTAATTTGGAACTTTCGTGGGGCAGGTACCAGAAGGAGTGGGCCGATATATTCCTTTTTAACACAAGACATTGGAATTATTGGGATGTGTGAAATTTGAAGAAAATCCGACTCTTACATCACATTTTATTAGAGTTATAATTATTCAAAATCTTGATCCTTATATGGGGGATACACTTGATACAGTGAACCGTCCATTTCGCACCTGACCTAGCACTGTTGCAAATATTAGTATTTGCTAAGTTGGAGCAGAATCGGATTATCATTTCATTTTCTGTGCAGTAAATTGTTTTCTTTAGAAATTTCGACACTTTGTGGGGGTGGTACCAGAAGGAGTGGATCGAACTCGATCTAAGTTTGACAATAATATTACGATGTACCAAGATCAAACCAGATACTTCCTTCGAGAGTTATCGTGCGCACCAACCAACAAGAAAGACGGACGAACGGACATCACTAGATCGACTCCAAATGACCTGAAATGGATTTTGTTCAAAGAGACTTAGGGTCTAAAACCCTTTCTGGCCATATATCTGAGGGTATAAAAATCGTAAGAAAATATATATAAAATCACAAAAATACATACATGGAGAATATACCAAAAGGTGGGTCTATATGAACAGTTTGCTACTGGCTGGTATTCTTTGGAAATACCGAACACTAAATTGAAAACTCTTCCGTTTAAAATTATGGCTAAAATGATAAGAACATTGATTGATCGTTTTCCTGTCGGAGTAAAAAAATATGGACCTCTAGAGACAATCTTCGGTTACAGCAGGAAAATTCGTTTTGGAACTCCAAATACGGAATTAAAAGCTATCCCACTAGAAATGGTTGCTAAAATCATTAACATACCGAATATCGGGAGGTGCGTTTGTATGGGTGCATATGGGTGCAAAAGCTTTGATCTATATTGACAATATTCTGTCACAGGAATATAACCTACAAATACCGAATTTTAATGCGTTCCCCTTGGAAATGTGCTAAAATTTCTAAAATAACGAAAATCGGATATTACAATTATATGATATATGGTAGATATACGAAAACGTGGACACGTTATGAACTCTAGCAATCAAAAAAGTATTATGAATACATTTGGCAGGTCTTTGCAAATTTTCAAAAAAAAAGTCCGTTGAAAAATATTTTTGAAATCATAAAATGGGCCTATACGAGGACGTGGATGTGTATATGCAATTTTTTTTCTAGACCATCACGATATTCAAATACGAAACTTGAAGAGATTGCGGTGAATAATGCGGTTTAAATTATCAAAATTCCGAATATGGGAAGGTACCGTTACATGGAAGCTATACGAAGACGTGGTCCTGCATAAGTAATATTTGGGCACAGAGTGTAGAACTCATAGGGAAATTCAAATACGGAATTTTAAATACAGGAAGGTTATATTAGGGCTATATGAAGACGAGGACCTGCATACGGAGTTTTTTGTCATAGGTTGTGGTACCCTTTGGAAACTTTAAAATCTAAGTTTGACACATTTCTGGTGAAAAGTGTGACACAAATCATTAAAATATCTGGATGTACAGTTATATGGGTACTAACCTAAACCTATCTTATCAGTTCTATGCAAGAATGTTTCTTTCGTGCCAATGTATAGTAAATTCGAATTGATATTGTGACTAAAACACCAAAAAACTTTAATTCTGTTGGTACAATAACTACAGGGTGAGATAGAAAACTGAAACAAAGTCAAATGTCATAATTTTTACATTTTATTGAATGAAAGTAAAATTTGTCGAAAATAGCATCAAATTTTAGAATAGGCTTAGATTTGTTCAAATTATGTTGCTCTGCGGTATTTTGGGTCATTGAGGTGATCGACACTTTGGTATTTGTTAGTGCCAACCTTGCTGTCCGAAATACTCCAGACACAATAGTTCAACGGATTAGTATCCACAGATCTTGGTGGCCATTGTGCGCTGGAAATGAAGCGGGGAACCTCATTTTGTAACCATTCTTGGGTGGCGAGTGCTGAGTGTGATGGTGCTGAGTCCTGTTGGAATGTCCAGGGTCTGCGGCCAAAATGTTTGCGTGCCCAAGGCTTTAATACACCCTCCAGAATATTTTCGCGATAATATTCGGCATTTATTCTGATGCCAAGGCCGATTAATATGAGAGGAGAGTGACTATCGGCTGTTATGGCGGCCCACACCATCACCATTGTCGGCCCTTGAGTTCTGGTGGTCAACCGAAGTTACACATATTCAACTGACCTCTTTGGCAAGTAAACACGACCATTTTGTTTGTTTACGAATTGTTGAACAACGAATGTGTTCTCATCGGAGAAAATCAAATCCGGCAGTTCACCACTTTCAGCCACCACTCTTTAGCTCTTTTGAGTCTATTACCTCTCTGTTGCGGTGTAAGTTCCTGCATTTTTTGGAATTTCAATGGCTCGCTTTTCAATATTTGCCGAATGGAATATTGTGATATGTTCAGCTCACGAGCTATTTTTCGGCCACTGCGACGCGGGTTTCGATCAAGTCGCTTTTTTACTTTTCGAACCATTTCTGCTGATGTTGCTGTTTTCTTCCGTCCACATCCTTGACATCAGGCTACGCTACCAGTATCACGGTAACGAGCGATGGTACGAGACACAAAAGATTTATTCATATTTAAATGCTGGAATGTTCTAATGATAGCCACTTGTGGTTTTCCAGCCAAATCACACTATCACGCTTGAATTCCATCACGAATAACATTTTTTCTGGAAAATTCTCACCCAAATGCTTTTGTACGCTTGTAAGCAATATAATGGGCTTTCAATGGAATAATTTTAACAGCTGTCCGACGAGTGGCTTAGAAATGACAGCAGTCTGAAATTGGTTGCAGTTTTTTCATCTCACGATGTAGAGGGTCCGCTAAATAGCTTGCTTTGAAAATCGAGTGCAGATTCAGCATTTTGGAAACGTAGCGCCGTTGTTGTAAAAAAAAAAAAATAGTTCCACATGGTTCGATAAAGTAACAGCCACTATTTGACCATTTTCGAAGAAAAATCATCCAATTATTCCCCTGGACAAAAATATGAGCATTGGGTTTTCAATGTATTCGTGAGAGTTTTCTGATAACTAGGATATATTTTCGTATTTTACAAACGTAAAATTTTGTGAGGGAGGTACCAGAGGAAGTGGTCCATTCTACTCTATCTTCGTTCCATATCTTGTCTTAATAAAAATATTAGGATGTGCGAAATTTTAAGACAAATAAAACACTTATTTCAAATTCTATAAAACTTACGAGTTTTCAAAATTTTGACACTTTGTGGGAATGTTACTAGAAGAACCTGATTCAATTGTTAGGATTTGCAAAGTTTAATGATTTTTCCTTTTTCTCTAAGGTAAATTATTTCCTATGAACCAAGTCTGGATTCCGTGTTATTTATACCCTGCACTACATAGTGGGCCAAACAAATAACGAACCCTATTGAAAGTGGTGAGTATCGGTTCAAATTTAGATATATCGATTCAGATATAGCTATAGCTCCCATACATATTTTTCATGCTTCACATACGTTATAGCACTCCACAACAATGATATTTGATATCGGGCATCAGATACTGCTCGAAATTACCTTTGCCAAATATTTGTTACGTGACCTCTACTAAATACGCATAGTGGTGTAGGGTATCATATAGTCGGCCCCACCCGACTTTTGAACTTACCTTACTGGTTTTTAGTTTAAACAAGTTAAAAAGCAGTAAGTTCGGCCAGGCCGAACTTTGAATTCCCTCCACCAACGAATTTGGCAATTTTCCAAAAATAAAATCCGTTAGAAATTCAGTTAAAATCTTAAAAACATATTGGGGTTTATACGACGTGGGCCTACATGGGCATTGTTTGTCATAAGCCATTACCATATTCAAATTCGAAACTTGAAATAAACGGTGAATAATGTAGCTAAAATCATCAAAATATCATTTATAGGGAAGTGCTGTTATATGGGAGTTATACGAAGACGTGGACCTGCATAGTAAATTTTCTGTCACAGGATGTAGCATCCACTTCGAACTTCAAATACAACATCTGAGACAATTTCGGTGAGTATTGTACCTAAAATCGTCAAAATACCGAATATAGGGAGGTACTGATATATGAGGGCCTATACGAATACCTGGACCTGCATAGACAATTTTCCGTCACAGAGTGTTGTTCCAATTACGAATCCTAATTGCGTAATTTGGAACTATGCCGGTGAATAAAGACGCTAAAATCATCAAAATAGCGAATATTGGGAGGTACTGCTATGTGGGTCCTATACCAAGACCTGGACATGCATAGACAATTTTCCGTCACAGAGTGTCGTTCCCATTACGAACTCTAAATATGTAATTTGATACTACTCCGGTGAATAATGTCGCCAGAATTATTTAAATACTGAATATAGGGAGGTACCGTTATATGGGAGCTATACGAAGACGTGGACCTGAACAGATAATTTTCTGCCATAGGCTGTAGTATCTATTACGAACTTTAAATACCATTTTTGAAAAAATTCCGGTAAATACTGTCGCTAAAAACGTAGACCTGCATACGGAATTTTTTGTCATAGGATGTGGTACCCATTAGTAATTGTAAATTCAAAATTTGAAACATTTTCGGCGAAAAGTGTGACACAAATCATCAAAATGCCAAATTACTGGTGGTACAGTTATATGGGTACTACATCCAAACCTGGACCTACATATAATAACAATTCTATGCAAGAATGTTTCTTATATAATGAGAACACATGCTGCCAAATTAAAATTGTGACTAAAACACCAAAAGACTTTAATTCTGTCGATCCAGTTATATGGGGGCTATACAAAAAGGTGGACCTATATAGCCCATTTTCAATACAAAAAGTCCTGCAGACCTAACACACATCTGAGTAAAATTTTATAACCCTTCTTCAATTCGTTTGGAAGCTTGAGCGATTTTGGACATCGGACGGACATCGCTAAATCGATATAAAATTTTATGCTGATCAAGAGTAGGATGACAGGATGACAAATTAAATATATCCTCCATGCTATAGTGGAGGGTATTAAAAAATCTCTAGTGAATTGTGTATATCATTAAGTACCCCTACATTTTGAGGCCTTATTTCATTCAACCCCCTTTTTTCAGGTCACTTGATTAGAATTTCTCCAATGGTATTTTAACACAATTTGCTGGTTAAGCAAGATGAACGATGAAACAAACCAAACACACATACGCATGCATGCACACACACACACACACAAGTAAAACTACAATTTACACAATTCTCAATGTATTGAATTTCACAAAAAATTTTTGGCTACAGAACAAAAAAAAAATACATGTTAAATGTGAAAAGGTCTAAGTGAAGTGAATATTTTAAATATTCCTGTGTAAAATGCAGATTGAATGCAGTGTCAAACAGTGCAACCTTTGGCCAAAGGAATGATTACGGTACTCAACTATTGTGGCCATCTACTGGCCGATTGTTGGATATTTTGATATTGGCCAACGCAAAGTATCCACTGTGGTCCACTTAAGGTTTTTGTTTTTGGTCAACAATTCAATGGAGATTTTTTCCTCACACACACACTCATACACACCCGAAGCTTTAACGTTAAAGGAATGAAACGTTACTTACCACATACTTTAGCAATTGAATTCATGGCAATTGAATGAGTGAACATTTGTCTGTCTATCTGTTTGTGTGTGTGTTTGTCTGTTTGTTTGCATTTTATCTAACTCTCTGCAAATTCAAGACAATTTAATCACAAATACTACTCCAGCAACATTTCCAATCCATTAGCTTAATACAACTACAATACCCATTTGTCCTTGCTAGTTCCCAAACACTCTCTTGCTCTTGCTCTTCCTCTCCTCCTGCTGCTGTTTCCATTTTCTTCCATTGGCAAAGGTTTGAGAATTTTTTGCTTGCCAGCAGGTTTGAATGGCTAGATGGATGACTTGCATAATGTTTGTTGGTTTTAAGTGCATCAAAATATTCATTCTTCCCACAAGTGCTTCTAATGTACAGCCCCTCTCACCCCCCCTCACAACTTCAAATTACAAATATTTAGTAATTTATAATGTTGACATGGCTTTGTGTTAACAATTATTCAACGACTTTATCAGACTTATGATGGAGCTGTTGTTGTTGTACTCTAGGAAAATCTTAAATAATTGCTTTCTCTGCAGATAATCTCCATTCATGTTGAATTCCCTTCATGTCATAATGGGGAAAATTTATTTTCCAAATGATAAGTATCATTTTGTATTAATGATAAATTATAGAAATATATATTTGTAAAATATTTAATGGTAGATTGTCGGAACCAAGGTGTGTACACTTCAATTAACTTGCTCCGATATGTGTTATGTGATGTGTAATAGAAAATGTTGTCTAATTGAATTATTGACGCAGCATGTAAATGAGGCGAACAGTTACTGCAACCATTTAATTATGGCATTAATTAAAATATTTTACTTTTTCTACGAACAATAATTTATAGAAAATTCAGGGAAGTTATTACACCATATTTTCTTAACTTCTAAGAAAAAATATTACTATTTTCCTATTTTTATCCATGAACAATTTGATAGCCATATTTATATAATATTGAAAATTGTGACCCTTTGTGTGGCAAGTACCAGGACCGGCATCTATCATCTTCACACCAGATCAGGTGTTAGTATAAATATTGAAATCTGCAATATTTAGAAGGAATCAGATTCTTATTTCACATTTTATGAGAGATAGAATTGTTTAAAATGTTTACCCCTTTATGGGGAAAGTACCAGAAGGAGTAAACATATATATCTTAACTTCACATCACATATTTAGCTAATAACAAGTAAAAAACTTTAAGTTAGGCCGGGCCGAACTTTGAATACCCTCCACCATTTGGTAAAAACTTAACAATTTTCAAAATATAAAATCCGTTAAAAAATTCTTAAAAATATGCAAATGTTAGGATTTGCAAAGATGGAGTAAAATCGGATTATCCTTTCTTTTTTTTTTTTGCAATAAAATATTTTTTTTTTTTTGAAAATTACGATCTTTTGTGGTGGAAGTATGTTTACCCTCTCTAGCCATATGGCTGAGGATATAATCAAATGATATGGCTGAGGGTATAAAAATATTTATTAGAGCAATAGATATACAGGGTCGAATTTCACTAAATTGAAATCTGAATCGATTTCGATGAAATTTTGGCGAGAAATTTTTGGGCTATACTTTGTTTCAAATATCATTGTTGTGGAATGCATAATACGAAGGTGAGGGATGTAACCCAAAAATCTGCGCCGATTTTCACCAAATTTAAAGTAATTGCTCCGATCGGATAAGCCGAAATACATTTCATTTGAATAATGACGCTCAATAATATAAAAAATGGACGGAAATATATATGACAGCCATATATAAGTCGGAACCGTTTTCAAAAAATACGAAATTTGAAACAATTCCGGTAAATAATGTCGCTAAATCATCGAAATATAGGTATCGTTATATGGGGCTATACGAACACATGGTCCTGCAAGCAATTTTCCGTCACAGGCTGTAGTACTTGTTACGATCTGCAAATACGAAATTTGAAACAATTCCCAGAAATACCGAATTAAGGAAGGTACCGTTATATGGGGGCTATACGAAGGCTTATGATCATGATTATTTAAAAAGTTTGACCCTCCTCCTTGGAGGAGATATTGAGGAAGTGGACCAATATTATCCACTTCTCATCTGAACTAATTCTGATAAAAATATTGCAACCTGCCCGATTTAGACCATATTGACTACTTCCTTCACTTTATATGAGTTACGTAATAATTGTTGGAACATATTGAAATATCAGTCAGGTACCAGATATAGTCGACCAAGGGGTCCCACCCTATCTAAAACTGGTAAAAATAATTTTCAGAAAATCACACATCTATAACCATTTTCTGCCAATTGTAACAGAATGGGTAGGCCGTAGGCCTTACAATGGATCAAAATTTTAAATAATTATGACTCTAATAAAATGCGCAATATTTTTATTTATACATGATCTGGCGTGAAAATCATATATTCACGCCAGATCTTGTAATAATAAAAATATTGCGCATTTTATTAGAGTCCTAATTATTTAAAATTTTGATCCATTGTAAGGGTGGTCCGATATACCCCATCTTTACACCAGATCTTGGTTGTGAGAAATTTGAAGGTAATCGGATGTTATTTTTATTTACATATATCCTATCCTTTCGCCAGCTCTTGTGTTAATAATAAATTTTGAATTTAAAGACAATCGGTCTCTTATTTCACGTTTCATAGGCGTAATAATTATTCCAAATTTTGACCCTTTGTGGGAGAGGTAATTAGTGGAGTGGGTCGATATTGTCTATTTTCCCACCTGACCCAGCACTGCCAAAACTATTGGGATCGTGCGCATCAACCAGACTGACAGACAGACGGACATCGCTAGATCGACTTCAAACGGAATTGGTCCAAAGAGACCTAGGGTCTGAAACCGTTATTTCGACGAGGCACGTTTCGACCGTATCAAATGATATATACCTATATGGCTGAGGGTATATAAATGGAAGAATTAAGCGACGGTTGATCGAAAGTCTGTCATCTAGGAAAATAAAGAATATAACAATTGAAGACCCTAGAAGGGAGATTGTCTATGTAAGTGCTATAGCGCAATGTTTAAGGACCATTAAGTTAGCCCCTTACAACTTACTCTCAAATACGGGTACAACTATGACCGAACGACCTAAGTTAGCTAGCTTCAAAAAGTCACCGAACTACTTTGACATGTCAGCGAATGTAGTGCGTGGCTTCGAATGGTCGAGGAGCGGCATCAGTAGCTGTAGTGGTCCTGGAGAAGTCAGTGACGACCAGAACCTTCTCCCGCTGCGACAGCATAGAATATTTTGCCTTTTCTCTCTGTAATGCAGACAGACTTAGCTCGTTGTTTGACCTCGACTTCTTTCTATCTAGCAGAGTATCCTTCCACTTGATGGGTTTGAGTACTGCATACTTCTTTACTGCAATTTAATTTTACAATTAATTTCTTCTCTTTCTTGCTTTTATATCTTTCCTATACCCAAAAAGTATATTCTTCCTAGGATGAAGACAATGGACCAAAGATCTCTGAGTGAACATGTTGTCAAATCACGTGTAGATGCGCATCCTTAAACTAAACAAAACTCACTCATCGCACGGTCGTCGGCTTCGACTGACTACATTTTAAAACCAGTAAGGAAAGCTCAAAAGTCGGGCGGGGCCGACTATATGATACCCTACACCACTATGCATATTTAGTAGAGCTCTCGTAAAAAGGTTTATACAGGGCATTTCAGAGCTCTATGAGATATTTGGTACAAAATCAAAATCTATCTAATTCTGTCGTGCATTTTACGAACTATAGCTATCTCTGAACCGGGTTTCTCCAAATTTTACGTATTATCTTCTAGACTGGTGATTTGGGCTGATATTGACCATTTAGTGCACATTTAACCCGAAATCGGATGAAGATATATATGAGAGCTATATCCAAATCTGAACCGATTTCGATAAAATTTAAAACAGCTATTCCTGTGCTCCATCTAATACCTGGTACCAAATATCACGGTTGTGGAGTGAATATTACGAATGTATGGGACTAAAACTCTAAATCGGATGAAACATATATATGGTTGCTATATCTATATCTGAACCGATTTTCACTAAATTTGATATACTTGATTCTAGGCTGAATTTGGTCCGATGTACTAAAATTCAGTCCATTTGGACTTATATCGGCCATTTGGTGCACAATTAACCCGAAATCGGATGAAGATATATATGGGAGCTATATCCAAATCTGAACCGATTTCGATAAAATTACAAACAGCTATTTCTGGGCTGTATCTTATATCTGGTACCAAATATCATTCTTGTGGAGTGCATATTACGAATGTGAGAGGCTTAAAAACCAAATCGATTTTCTCCAAATTTGTTGTATTTGCTTTAAGGCTAATCTCGGTCACATGTGCCAAAATTCGGGCCATTTGGGCCGATATTGGCCATTTCGTGGTCAATTAACCCGAAATCGGATGAAGATATATATGGGAGCTATATCCAAATCTGAACCGATTTCGATAAAATTTAAAACAGCTATTTCTGTGCTCCATCTAATACCTGGTACCAAATATCACGGTTGTGGAGTGCATAGTAGGAATGTTAGGGACTTAAAGATCAAATCGGATGAAAGATATATATGGGAGCTATAGCTATATCTGAACCGATTTTCTCCAAATTTGATATACTTGCTTCTAGGCCGAACTCGGTTGGGTGTGCCAAATTTCAGGTAATTTGGACTGATAGTGGACATTTGGTGCACATTTAACCCGAATTTGTTGTATTTGCTTTAAGGCTAATCTCGGTCACATGTGCCAAAATTCGGGCCATTTGGGCTGATATTGGCCATTTGGTGCACATTTAACCCGAAATCGGATGAAGATATATATGGGAGCTATATCTAAATTTGATCCGATTCTCACCAATTTCAATAGGGTTCGTCCTTGGGCCAAAAAAATATTGTTTGGAAAATTTCAAATGCGACCTGCATTTTGTTCAAAAGAATACATGGACAGACGGACGGACGGACAGACGGACTGACATGCATAAATCGACTCAGAAAGTGATTCTATGAAGGTTCTCAAAAGTAACTATGGGTCTATCTCGTTTCCTTCTCCGTGTTACAAACAAATGCACAAAGACATAATACCCTTACCACTATGTGGTGTAGGGTATAATGACAAATCTTGACATCATTATTGAAAAGCAAGGTATTGACTTATTTTTAGAGCAGTAATTTGTGAGTTTAGTATTTGTGTATAATATAGAAGATGTGAGTGTTCCGAGTTGCCTTTAAGATTGATTTTGAAAATAAAATTGCATTTCAGTTAAAGTTTTAATTGTTTTCCCCCCTGAATCCGCCAAATAATAAACCTTATTAGGGAGGTTCGTTGTAAGGGGACCATGCCAAAACTTGCATCGACCATACCCATTTTGTCACAGTTTTATACCCTACACCACAAGGTGGTCAGGGTATTATGTCTTTGTGCATTTGTTTGTAACAGGCAAAAGGAAACGAAATAGATCCATAGTTCCTTTTGATGATCTGCATAGAATCACTTTCTGAGTTGATTTGTGCATGTCAGTCCGTCCGTCCGTCTGTCCATGTATTATTGTGAACAAAATGCAGGTCGCATTTATTATCCGATTGAGATGAAACTTTGCAAATTACATTTGTTTGGCACAGGGACGAACCCTATTGAAATTTGAGATAATCGGTAAAAATTTAGATATAGCTCCCATATATATCTTCGTCCGATTTGCCTTTTATTGTGCACCAAACGTGTAATATCAGCCCGAATAGTATGGCATTTTGCACATACAACCAAATTAGGCCTGAAAATAAGTATGCCAAATTTGATCGAAATCGGTTCAGATATAGCTATAGCTCCCATATATATTGTTCATCCGATTTCTTATTTTTGTCCTCCGAAGCCGTAATATGCACTCTGTAACAACAATATTTGGGGAAATATATCAAATGCAGCTCAGAAATATCTTTGCTAAATTTTATCGAGATCGGTTCAGATTTGGATATAGTTCCCATATATATATTTATATAAATTTATCTGATTTCAAATTAATTTTGCACCAAATGGACAATCCGAATTTAAAAGGTACAAATGCTTTGGCATATTTAGTCCTTTGAATTTTAAATTATAATTATAATCATTTTAATTAATTTTAATTATTAAGTGGAGCTCAACTAAATTAGCAAAGTGGTGTAGAGTATCACTGGTTTATTTTAATCCCATCAAGGTACCATAACCAAAGATTCATATTGATATCTGCACTGAAAGTATTTTTGCCCGCTGTTTCCATAAGACCTCGACCACTGTGGGCTGTGAAGTAATGCCGACAACCTGTAATTTTTCTTAACAATTTTGGTATTTTTAGCCACATATTCCGATGGAGTTGCCGTGAAAATATACACAAGGAGTTCTTTGTGAGTACTTTATCCCCTGGAAGAGAATTATCGATATCGGCCCAGGATATCGTATAGCCCCCTCTATATTCGGCCACATTTTGCAATGGAATTGTCTGAAATTCTAGGCAAGGAGTTCTTTATGAGTACTTTACCCCCTGAAATAGAATTTTCTAGATATCGTTGACATAGATATCGTACATCGCCTATATAACGGTACCTCATTATATTCGGTATTTGGACGATTTTAGCCACATTTTTCAACGGAATTGTCTGAAATTCTGCACAAGGAGTTCTTTGTGATTACTTTAACCCACAAATAGGTTTATCTACATCCATACGATTTCCACAATATCGTATGCCCCCCATATATCTTCACTTTCCGATATTCGTTATTTTTAAGATTTTAACAGAGTTTTTAATGGATTTTATTTTTTTTGAAAATTTCCTAATTCGTTCCAAATGGTGGAGGGTATTCAAAGTTTGGCCCGGCCGAAATTACTAATTATTTATTTGTTTTATTTATGACCCTTGCGTATGTTATCAGTGGTGTAGGCATCGAGGTCTATGGTTTCGCTCAGCAAGACGACCTTATTCTTCGAGGGCTGCATTTAATATTTTCACTTTTTAAGTATTTCTTAAAATTGTATCTGATGTTGAACTGATCTACCCTTTCAGAAGTGTAATGAAAATTGCTCAAAATGTTAACAAATGTCAAAAATCCTAAAAAAAAATACCAAACTTTAAAACATCTGCATATACATGTCACTTATATAACCCTCCAAACTGACTGACATTTATTCGTACAAAATTAACTTTTGAGTTTTATTTTTAGTTTCAAAAAGTTGAGCGTCGTCCACTTTACCACTGATATCTGCATAATTCACACCGAACACACAAAAAACAACGTCCACTTTCGAATGAGTGATTATGTATATTTTTGCGTTAAACATCACGGATGAGTGGCAATTTATTTAAATAATTTTTTAAAAATTGTTTCAATGAAACAATGAAAGTGTATGTGTGCGCTGGTGTGTGTGTCTGTGTTTATGAACGTCGAGGTTTCGTGTAGTATTTTTATGGCTTATTAAATAAATTAGTAAACAAAAATATTACAGTTATTTACGTTCATTCATATGCGACTTTTTGTTGTTGTAGTTGTTGCTCCAAAGCACTTCCATAACTTTGATGACTTTCCATCATATTTATGTGAAAACAGTTTTTAAATAAAGTTGCATAGTTTGAGAATGTGTGGTGATGGTGAAAATCTAAATGGGTTAATTAGAAAATGTTAGATTTGGAAAATTATGTTGGTGGCGAAATATTGTCATAACTAAATCTGAAATATGAGAGTGTATTGCATCACCGCAGTACTTAAAACAGCTGTTGGATGATTAAAATTTATAAGGAACACGGATAATTTTAACTACGGGGTGAGATAAAAAACTGCAACAAAGTCAAACGCCATAATTTTTACTTTTTTTTTTAAATTTTATTAAATGAAGCAAACAAGTAAAAAAGCTGTAAGTTCAGCCGGGCCGAACTTTGAATACCCTTCACCAATTGGAATTGGCAATTCTCAAAAACAATAAAATCCGTTAAAACTTCTGTTAAAATCTTAAAAACACCGAATGTAGCTATTATATTAGGGTTCATACGACGACATGAATCTGCGTAGGTAACATTTGTCATAATATCGGGAGGTACCGTTATATGGGGGCTCTACGAAGACGTTTACCTGCACAAACAATTTCCTGCCTTAGGCTGTAGTATCCATTATGAACTTCAAGTACCAAATTTGAATTCCGTCGAAGAAATTCGCTAAAATCATCAAAATACCGAATATCGAGAGGTACAGTTATTTGGGGGCTATACGAAGACATGGACCTGCACAGACAATTTTCTATCTTAGGCTGCAGTATCCATACAAACACTTCAAAAACCAAATTTGAAACTATTCCTGTTAAAAATGTCGCTAAAGTCATCAAAATGCCGAATATCGGGAGGTACAGTTTTATGGGGGCTATACTTAAACGTGGACCTACATGGTCCATTTTCAATACCAAAAGTCCTGCAGCCATAACATGCATTTGAGCAAAATTTTATCAATCTACTTCAATTCGTTCGAAAGCTAGAGTTATTTCCACAGACGGACGGACACAGCTAAATCCACATAGAATTTTATGCTGATCAAGAATATATATACTTTGTGAGGTCTAAAATGTGTATTTCGAGGTGTTACAAATGGAATGACAAATATTTATATACCCTCCATACTATGGTGGAGGGTATAAAAATGTCAGAAATAGCATCAAATTTTAGAATACGTTTAGTTTTTTCAATTTGGTCATCTTTGGCACGAATTATGGCCTTCAAACGGACAATGGAACCGTCACACACTGCCAGAATTTTGCGCTGCGGTAGTTTGGTCCATTCCAGGCGAGGCGCTTGCTTGAGGTGA
The DNA here is from genome assembly GCF_030504385.1 of Musca domestica. Classification (NCBI taxonomy): domain Eukaryota; kingdom Metazoa; phylum Arthropoda; class Insecta; order Diptera; family Muscidae; genus Musca; species Musca domestica. Next base: position 19,977,631 of record NW_026712383.1, read on the forward strand.
TCGAAACTTTGGTATTTGTAAGTGCCAATCTTGCCTCCAAAATACTCCAGACACAATAGTCCAACGGATTGGTATCCGGAGATTTTGGTGGCCATTGTGCGCTGGGAATGAAGCGAGGAACCTCATTTTGTAACTATTCTTGCGTGGCGCGTGCTGGGTGTGATGGTGCTGAGTCCTGTTGGAATGTCGATAGTCTGCTGCCAAAATGTTAGCGTGCCCAAGACAGTAATACACCCCCCAGAATATTTTCGCGATAATATTCGGCATTTATTCTGATTAATACGAGCGGAGAGCGACAATCGGCTATTATGGCGGCCCACATCATTACCATGGCCGGCGCTTGAGTTCTGGTGGCCAACCGAAGGTGCACATTTTCAGCTGACCTCTTTGGCAAGAAAATACGATCATTTTGTTTGTTTTCAAATTTCTGGACAATGAATATTTTCTCTTCGGAGAAAACCAAATTCGGCAGTTCACCACCTTCGGCCAAGCGAAGCAACTCTTTCGCTCTTTTGAGTCTATTTTGTGTTGCGGTGTAAGTTCTTGCACTTTTTGGAATTTTAATGGCTTTACCCCGAGCTTATTTTTCAATATTTGCCGAATGGAATATTGCGATATGTTAAGCTCTCGAGCCATTTTTCGGCCACTTCGACGCGGGTTTCGATCAAGTCGCTTTTTTACTTTTCGAACCCTTTCTGCTGATGTTGCTATTTTCTTCCATCCACTTCCTTGACGTCGGGCTACGCTACCAGTACGACGGTAAGGAGTGATGGTACGAGACACAAGAGATTTAAATGCTGGAGTGCTCTAACGATAGCCTCTAACGGTAGCCACTTGCGGTTTTCCAGCCAAATATAAAGAAATCACACTATCACGCTTGAATTCCATCACGAATAAGTTTTTTTTTTGGAAAATTCTCAACAAAATGCTTTCGTACGCTTTTAAACAATATAATGAGCTGTCACTGGAATAACAACAATTTTTAAAAACGAAATATGAAACAATGTTAAAGCCGAATCTAATAGAAAATATAACTAATGCCATTGAAATAATTAACAAGTAAAAAAGCAGTAAGTTCGGCCCGGTCGAAGTTTGAATACGCTCCACCATTTGGAAAGAATTTGGAAATTTTTGAGAAAGATAATATTCGCCAAAAATTCTGTTAACGTCTTAAAAATACAGAATATAGCCGTTATATTAGGGCCTGTACGACGTGGACCTACATAGGCATTGTTTGTCATTGGTCATTACCATATTTAAATTCGAAACTTGAAATAAACCGTGAAGAATATAATCAAATTCCGCATATAGGGAGGTTAATCGTTAATCGGAGCTATAAGAAGACCTGGACCTGTATAGACAATTTTCTGTCACAGGCTGTAGCTTCCATTACTAACTTCAAATAAGACATCTCAAACAATTTCGGTGAGTATTGTACCTAAAATCGTCAAAATACCGAATATAGGGAGGTACTGATATATGGGGCCTATATACACCTATATATACTCTATATGCGTAATTTAAATCTACTATGGGGAATAATGACGCTAAGATCATCAAAATACCGAATATTGGGGGTACCTTTATATGGGGGCTATACGAAGAGGTGGGCCTGCACACACAATTTTCTGTCGTAGGCTGTAGTATCCATTTCGAAATTCAAATGCCAAATTTGAAACAATTCCAGTGAATAATGTCGCCAAAATCATCAAAATACCGAATATCGGGAGGTACCGTTATATGGAGGCTATATGAAAGCGTGAACCTACATGGACCATTTACCTACTAGTAGAACTCAACGCACTAAAATTTTACGACTTTATCGTAAAATGCTTGAAATCGGGGTTAACCTTTTTATAAGACTTTAACAAACAATAGACTTATGAATTTAAATCTATAAATGTTTGCAATAAATTAGAGCTCTCTATAAATTTTCGAGTATCTATATTAAATTTTGCAGTATATATTTCCAAATATTAAAAAGGTATAGCCTACGAAAGCAATTCCATTTTGTCGTCTTGATCTACTAACCGAGTACCGCCAAATCCACTTTGAATTTTCCATAACCCAAACAGGCTATTCACAGTGTGATTAGCTTAGAGGGGTTCAGTAGATGGGAGTCAAACGCCGAATGCATCGAGCATTGCACCGTATGGTGACATATACAGGGTGAGATAAAAAACTATGAATGTTTTTTTTTCTCACCCTGAAAGCAAAAAATGTCGGAAATAGCATCAAGTTTTAGAATAAGTTTAGATTTGTTCGAATTGGGCATTTTTTCCATTAAACCGCGAATATTTTTAATCCCGGCGAAATCGCAAATAGACGAAAATGTCAATTCTGACCGTTACGTAGATGCCGATAGTAAATATATATTTTCGCATTCGATTTTTTAAATTTGACCCATACTATTGAAGTGTATATTTTGTAATATTTTTTCACCTTATAACACAGGTTAGGTCTATTATATACAGATTGCTTACATAGGTTAGGCTCAGATGGGCTAGGCCTATTGTTCTTAAAGATGTTCCCAATATATTTAGGGGTTGAAATGGACCAACAACTACAAATGTTCCTGATTTTGAAGTCATTATAAAGGTCACAACTAGAAACCAGAAGACACGAAATCTCGCATGAAGTTAGAGTTTAGGAAAGCGGGTGGAATGGACCACTACTTTTGTGTGAAAAGTACCAATATTATTTACAGGCGATATCCAAAATACACAAAAGGCGAACTTCTGGCTTTGCTGATTTCGTTGACGAATATAGCCAAATATCGTAGACAAGAAAATCATATAGGTGAGTCTAAATTTGGAGATATAGAAGGGCCTCCTGCTTTTGTAGATGATCGCAAAATATTTAGGGGTTCAAATGAACCAAAAACAGAATTTTTTTTTCTGATCACACAATTAAAACTTATCCAAATTTTGCAGAGAAGAATGTTAAGGACAGGGAAGAATTTTAGCATTTTGGATGACCATTGGGATTATATTTAGCTGTAAAATGGAGCACATTACCTAAGAGCACGAAGGAGTGCATAAATATTTGGCAAATGTCGCTGCCCAAAATGCTAAGGGTAATATCTGGGCAGTGCTCCGTGACATATTTCAAAGGCAAAATTTTCCAAAATGGATTTAGACATAAGGAGCTCTAACATTTTGTAGTGCTGTAGGGTATCACATGGTCGGCCCGCACGACTATAGCCTTAGCTTACTTGTTTTTTTATGAAATCAAAAAGCTGGGCAAGCCAAGTCATTTTTTAAAGGTATCACCTAATTTTTTAAATTAATTTTCCAAGACACATTGTGTTTTCTTTAGTTTATTTTTTTTTTTAAGAATCAAATGTAAATTTCTTAAAAAATATTTTGTTGTTGCCAAATGGTCTGGCTTTATCCCTTTATTGTTGTTTTTATAAAAACAACGTTTGTTTATTAGTGGAGAACGATGGTAATGTTTACCAGGGGGTAAGGCAGGGAATACCTAGGTTTCGGAAAGAGCCACCAATCCTCATCAGTTCCCTTGTTTTTGTCTGGGATATTCTCCCCAGAAGTTATTTTAAAAATAACTTCTATGACAAAAAACATTTTTTTACCCAAGTGACGAGATCGTAAGCTCAATAGAAGAGGAACCAAAGAATTAAATAAAACTAAAATTCTCTTGGAAAGTCTTCTAAATCTTACAACCGCACTTATAAACATTTACATCTTTCTCCACTTGTTATGCTTTCGTTCAGCCTGAACGAAGTAGCATAACCATGTAAGTTGGTTTTGTCTGTTACAACAAAAACCCCTTCGTCGACCGTGCATTGTCTATTAATAGAACAGTGTGGCTTGTTGTTTGACTTTCCAAGAGAATTTTAGTTTTATTTAATTCTTTGGTTCCTCTTCTATTGAGCTTACGATCTCGTCACTTGGGTAAAAAAATGTTTTTTGTCATAGAAGTTATTTTTAAAATAACTTCTGGGGAGAATATCCCAGACAAAAACAAGGGAACTGATGAGGATTGGTGGCTCTTTCCGAAACCTAGGTATTCCCTGCCTTACCCCCTGGTAAACATTACCATCGTTCTCCACTAATAAACAAACGTTGTTTTTATAAAAACAACAATAAAGGGATAAAGCCAGACCATTTTGCAACAACAAAATACTACGGTATCCCGAACAAACAAGCCACACTGTTCTTCTAAAAAATATTTTTTATGGATTTAAGTTCATGGCATTTTTCAAAATATTTTGCTTATATCAACAGTACAATTGATTATACATTTTGATTATTGGTTATATATTTTTAAGAACCAATCTTAGATAGTTAAAGATATTTTCAAGGACCATTTTCATGGCCCATAAAATTACGGATAATTTAAAATATTTTTTCTCAATTAAGGAATCGTATCTCATTTAAGAAAAAGTAATTCGTCTAAAATTCCAAATTAAATCAGTTGCTAGATTAAAGAATTTAGCATTACACAGAATAACATCAAATTCACACAATATTTCATTGGCTTGTGATTAATGTGTTATTTCATTAAAGCTACAGAACCGAACAACATAAAAACCCTGACAAAAACAAAATAAATCCAAACTTTGCATTTCATGTTTTCCACTGGCAACTCAAATTATGACAGCAGTTGATGTTCGGGGTGGAGGAAAATCTATGAAATCAATCATTAGTTGTTGAATGCTGTTGTTGTTTTTTCCAACGAAAAGATTTTTCTTCCAACCCCAGTCCATGGTCATAATTAAATGAGTAATTAAGAAATCTTGCATAAATATTCCGAACACAGATGTTATGGAATTAAATGAATGAGTTTGATTAGAGATTTGAATTATTTCCTAGGAATGATAAGCAGTTTACCAGAAACCCCAATTTAACTAGCGGATGTGGTGTTAGAGAAATATATTAATCGGGATATTCTAGAATTTTGTTATTGCAATGGTTTCGCAAGGAAATAAAAAGCAAATAATTAATTTGGTATGTAATGAGGAATTATGTGGAATTTGATGAATTAAAAGAGGATAAACTTTGCATTAAGGAATAAAGACTTAATTCAAGTTGTAAAAGTAAGGGATGAAAAAATAAAAATTTTGGTCTCTAACTCGTCAAAATTTTGGATCCTATATTTTCTTTATGTATGTATTCGTTGTACTTTTTATACCCTACACATAAAAGTGATGATGGTATTATGTCTTTGTGCATTTGTTTGTAACAGGAAGAAGGAAGCGAGATAGACCCATAGTTACCTTTGAGGATCTTGATAGAATCACTTTTTTGAGTCGATTTATTTATGTCATCCCGTCCGTCCGTCATTCCATGTATTTTTGCGAACAAAATTTAGCTCGCATTTATTGAGATGAAATTTTCCAACCGCTATTTGTTTAGCTCAAGGACGAACGCTATTGAAATAGGTGAGAATCGGTTCAAATTTAGATATAGTTCCCATATATTTCTTCAACCGATTTTGGGTTAATTGTGCACCAAATGACCAATATCTGTCCAAATGACCAGAATTTTGGCACGTCCGCCCAAATTAAATCTAGAAGCAGGTACATCAAGTTTAGAGAAATCGGTTCAGTCATAGCTATAGGTCCACATATATGATTTATCCGATTTGGGGATTTAAGTCCCTCACGTTCATAATATACACTCCACAAGATTGATATTTGGTACCAGATAGCGGATAGAGCCCAGAACAACTTCTGCCAAATTTTATCAAGATCGGTTCAGATGAGGATATAGCTTCCATATATATCTTTATCCAATTTCAGATATTTGTGGACCAACAGGAGTCTAGAAACAAGTACCTCAAATTTGGAGAAAATCGGTTCAGATACAGGGTGAGATGAAAAAACTGAAACTAAATTCAGACTGCTGTAATTTCTAAGCCACTCGTCCGACAGCTGTTAAAATTATTCCAGTGACTGCTCATTTTATTGTTTACAAGCATACATAAGCATTTTGGTGAGTATTTTCCAGAAAAAAAGTTATTCGTGATGGAATTCAAGCGTGATAGTGTGATTTCTTTATATTTGCCATGAAAATCACAAGTGGCTATCTTTATAGCACTCCAGCATTTATATATAAATAAATCTTTTGTGCCTCATATCATCGCTCGTTACCGTGACACCGGTAGCGTAGCCCGATGTCATGATAGTTGACAGAAGAAATCAGCCACAAAAGCAGAAATGGTTCAAACAGTAAAGAAGCGGCTTGATCGAAACCCGCGTCGCAGTGGCCGAAAAATGGCTCGTGAGCTCAACATATCGCAATATTCCATTCGACAAATATTGAAAAATGTGCTCTGGGTAAGGTCATTGAAATTCCAAAAGTGCAAGAACTGACACGGCAACAAAAACGAAAATAGACTCCAAAGGGCTAAAGAGTTATTTCGCTTGGCCGAAAGTGGTGAACTGCCGAATTTGTTTTTCTCCGATGAGAAAACATTCGTTGTCCAGCAGTTTATAAGCAAACAAAATCATCGTGTTTACTTGCACCTTCGGTTGGCCACCAGAACTCAAGCGCCGGCCATGGTGAGGTGTGGGCCGCCATAGCAGCCGGTGGTCGCTCTCCGCTCATATTAATCGACCGTGGCATCAGAATAAATACCGAATATTTCCGCGAAAATATTCTGGATGATTTATTAAACGCTTGGGCACGGAAATTTTTTGTCCGTAGCCCTTGGACATTCCAACAGGACTCAGCACCATCGCACTCAGCACGCACCACCTAGAAAATGGTTACAAGATTAGGTCCCTCGCTTCAATTCCAGCGCACAATGGCTACCAAAATCTCCGGATACCAATCGATTGGACTATTGTGTATTTTGGAAAGCAAGGTTGCCACTAAAAAATACCATAGTGTCGATCACATCAAGCAAGCGCTTCGCCGCCAATGGAACAAAATACCGAAGAGCAACATTTGGGCAGCGTGTAACGGATTCATTGGTCGTTTAAAGGCCATAATTCGTGCCAAAGTTGACCATTTCGAACAAATCTAAACATACTTTAAAATTTGATGCTATTTCCGGAATTTATTTGCTTTAAAATAAATAAAAAGCAGTAAGTTCGGCCGGGCCCAACTTTGAATACCCTTCACCATTTGAACTAATTTGCAAGTTTTTAAAAGATAAAATTGGTTAAAAATTCTTTTAAAATCTTATATAAACCGAATATAGCCGTTATATTGGGGTCTATACGAAGTGGACCTACATAGGCATTGTTGTAATAATCCATTACCAAATTCAAATTCGAAACTTGAAATAAACGGTGAATAATGTTGCTAAAATCATCAAAATACCCTATATAGGGAATTACCGTTATATCGGAGATATACAAAGACCTGGACTTTCATAGACAATTTTCTGCCACAGCCTATAGCATCCATTATGAACTTAAAAATCCGACATCTCAAACAATTTAGGTGAGTATTGTACTTAAAATGATCAAAATACTGAATATAGGGACGTACTGATGTAAGGGGTCTATACGAAGCCCTGGACCTTTATAGACAACTTTCTGTCATAGGCTGTAGTATCCATTACGAACTTCAGATACCATATTTGAGACAATTCCGGTGGATTATGTAGCTAAAATCATCCAAATACCGAATATCGGGAGGTACCGTTATATAGGGACTATACGAAAACGTGGACCAACATAGCCAATTTACGAACCTAACCTGCCTACTCGCAAAATAAACATGTCTGCAAAATTGTATCCTTCTATCTCGATTCGTTCGAAAGATAGCGTGATTACATGAGTATTTCGAGGAGTTACAAACGGAATGACAAAGTTAATTTACCCTCCAAAGTATGATGGAGTGTATAAAAATGTAAAAATTATGGCATTTGACTTTGTTGCATTTTTTATCTCACCCTGTATAGTCCCTTTATAAACTTTCTTTGTTACAGGAGCTCTACTAAATACGAATGATGGTGTAGGGTTTTATATAGTCAGCCCGGGCGGCTTTAGACCTTTCCCTACAAGCTTCATTTAGTTTTTAGGACCACAATTATCCTATGCCAAAAATACTTTTGGGAAAAGCAGATTATAAATTTATGTCGTCAATGCTATTGAACGCCACTTCAATACTTCTACTAATTTTTTAGGGCATTGATTTGAAACATTTATTATTTAACATTACTTTGTGACAGTTGAATCCTTTCCCCAAAATTCACTCTGCATGAATTAGAATGGCATAAACTGGTTATATTTCATATTCGAGATCAAGGCATGCAGAGAAGCGGGGAAAACAACACCAGAAAAAGAGAACCGACACAAGAACACATTTCTCAAAACTTTTTTAATAAAAAATACAATTTATTTGTGTGTGCCTTCCGTATGCCAGTATGCTGTTCCGTCTATTCGTTTATTATTTTTCTGGAGAGTTTCTGTTTCCATTTTTTTCGGGTTTTGTAGTTTTCAAACTCGTTCAGTGTTTACCTAAATGGCTTATATTATTTGGGTAGAAATACTTTTCAAATGTTTAACTTTTTCTGGTCGCTTCGGAGAGGAAGCAACAAAATAAGTTCTGTTTTTTAATAAATATAATAAACAAATGGAAATTCTCCTAAGTTAAGGGAGGAGAGAGGGAGAAAAAAAAAGAAAACAGAATTATAATAAAGAAAATATTTTAATCGCACAAAAAATATGTTTTAAAGTTGTTACACGTAAATACAAAAAAAAGAAACAGAAAAAAATTTTATTTATTTTTAGACCAACCAAAGTTCCCTAAATGGCTTGGCAGACATAAAAGTCTCAAGTATTTAGTTTTGTTTTTAAAATATTAAATTCTAAAACATTTATTAAGTTGTATCTAAAATTGGTATATTTCCATACATTAACTGAAAATTGAGGGTGTCGTATGAACAATATGAAATAACTTTTCAAAAATGTATAAGACAGCAAGTTCACAGGACGGTAAAACCCTTTCCTATTGAAATTGAAAATGATAAAATAATATAAAAATATATTTTTTATACTCTCCGCCATACTAGGAAGGTATATTATCCTTGTCACTCGGTTTGTTATTCAAGCGATGTCCGTCTGTCTGTCTGTCTTTGTACTCACGCTATCATTCGAATGAATAGAGATAGAAGACTGATGTTTACTTTGTAAGTTGGCAGGTTAAGTTCGTAAATCGGTCATGGTAGTCATGCTCACACAGAACTCTACGTTCCGATATTCGGTATTTGGATGATGTAAGCCACATTTTTTAAAGGAATTGTTTGAAATCTTGTACTTAAGGTTTCTAACGGGTTCCACCTTCTTTGGCAGAACATTTCCTTATAAGTTCCAGTTTTCTTATAGCCCCCCCCCCCCCCATATATATACGTAACTCTACTGATACACGGTATTCTGATAACGTTAGCCACATTTTTAAAAATTCGATAAACAAAGTTTGATATAATTTATATCTTCTGTGGCAAACGACAGCTGGAAAGCCTCAGTATTTCTTACATCACTCATAAGACGATACCCCCGAATATTTGGAATTTTTGAGATTTTAGCCAAACTGCGAACTCGCAATGGATAATAAAAACATAGTAAGAAACCGGTATCATCGACTTAAGGGGGTTTTTGTTTTTTTGCCAATTTGCCAATCACCATATATAGTATGGAGGGTATATTATGTTCATCATTCCGTTTGTAACTCATCGAAATATAATAATAGACCCTACAAGGTATATATATTCAGAATCACCGTAAAATTCTAAGACGATCTAGCGATGTTCATCCGTATCTCTGTCTGTCTGTCTATTGCAATCACGCTAATTTGGTGAAGTTAGTGAAGATCGTAAATGGACTACATCGGTCCACGTTTTCGTATAGCCATATATAGATATAACGGTAGATCCCGATATTCGGTATTTTGATGATTTCAACAACATTATTCACTAATTTTTATACCCTCCATAGTACGATGGAGGGTGTCATTCCGTTTGTAACTCCTCGAAATACTCATGTCAGACCCAACAAAGTATTTATATTCTTGATCAGCATAAAATTCTAAGTCGATTTAGCCATGTCCGTCCGTCTGCCTGTCTGTTATAATCATCTTTCGAACGAATTGAGATAGAAGGCTAAAATTTTGCACACGTGTTTATTTTTCCAGCAGGCATGCTAAGGTCGTAAATGGGTCATGTAGGTCCACGTTTTCATATAGCCCCCATATAACGGTACCTCCCGATATTCGTTATTATGATGATTTTAGCGAAATTATTCACCGGAATTTTTTCAACTTTAGTATTTTAAGCTCGAAATTTATACTACAGCCTATGACAGAAAATTATCTGTGCAGGTCCACGTCTTTGTATAGCCCCCATATAACAGTAACTCCTGATATTCGGTATTTTGATGATTTTAGCGACATTATTCACCGGAATTGTTTCAACTTTGGTATTTGAAGTTCGAAATGGATAGTACAGCCTATGACAGAAAATTATCTGTGCAGTTCCACGTCTTCGTATAGCCCCCATATAATGGTACCTCCCGATATTTGGTATTTTTATGATTTTAGCGTCATTATTTACCAGAATTGTTTTATTTATTTATTTGTTTACGTATTTAGAGTTCGTAATGGGAACTACAGTCCGCGACAGAAAATTGTCTATGCAGGTCCAGGTCTACATATAGGCCCCATATATCAATGCCTCCCTATATTCGTTATTTTGACGAGTTTAGGTACAATACTCACCGAAATTGTTTGAGATGTCGTATTTGACGTTTTTAATGGATGCTATAGCCTGTGACAAAAAATTGTCTATGCTGGTCCAGGTCTTCGCACAGCTCGGATGTAACGGTACCTCCCTATATACGGCTAAATTCGGTATTTTTAAGATTCTAGCAGAATTTTTAACGGATTTTTTTTTTTTAAATTGCCAAAATCATTCCAATTGGTGGTGAGTATTCAATGTCGTCCCGGCCGAGCTTACAGCTTTTTTAGTTGTTTTATAAAAGATTAAAATGTCTTCGTCTAATTTAGAGAAAGTCATATATTTGTTCCCTCTGAAACCAAACTGTAACTGCTCTAAAGCCAAATGTTGGTAGGTGATATGACCTACTTTAAATAAATTATTTTGTTACGGGATCTCTACTAAATATGCATAGTTGTGTAGGGTATCATATAGTCGGCTCAGCCCAACTTTTGACATTTCCTTTTTCCTATTTTTTGTTTACCAATCCCAAATCATTATAAAAGATTATAAAATATATCAGTGCTAAGCATTTTCCAAAGGATGTTAAGCTGGTCTCTAAATAGTCAACCCGAATTATTATATGTATCTGTCAGTCTCTATTGTCTTCTAGGGAACCTTCCAGTCTCCTCAGTCGCCCTTTTGTTCAGACCGGAAACGCGAAGAACAAACATGGAAGAAATTCGTCGAATGATTCAACAACAAACTTTTGACGATTCTTACACATTTCACGATTACCAATGGATGGATTTTAAAAAATTATTAAATTAATGCATAATGGGTAATTTATAACACCCAATTTTACGGTGATATATTTCAATTTCAATTTCAGCTTTAACTATTATTTAAGCTTTAACTTTATAAATTTCGTTCATAATCAGATTTCAGTTCTTAAATTTGTGATACAATAATTTATCGCCCTCCATCCCTCCATCGTCACATTGAAGTTCACATGTTAATTTATTTTAAAATTTATAACCAGCATAGCTAGCGATTCATCAAACATATGATTGTTATTCTGATTAATTATTATCAATCAATGTGCATTTAATCCATGAATATAACTGCTATTTGTTTTATTGCATTTGTGTTTTTGTTATTGTTGTTCTTGTTCTTCTTCAACTGATGTCACTTCGGCTATTGTTGTTTTTGTTGCAATTTTATTCATTAATTTATTTTTTAGCGGTTTTTTATGTAAACCATTATCGTATTTGTTACAACCGCCTACAAGGCTGAACACACACACTCTCGCGGACAAGCAAATATAACCGACCCGATTTGCCCTTATGCATAAATGCATTATTTATATAATTGTTATTATATAAAATATTAAATCAGTGCTATTTAAAATTCATAAAAGAGAGCACATAAATTAATGTGGGCTACCAGGTTTTAATTGCGAAAACATAAATGATGACGACTTTAAATGACATCTCGGTGATGCAGTTAATCGAAACGGTTTTCAGGTTTGTATGCAGCATATGTACTCACAAATGCATACATACATACGTACACGTGTATGATTGTGGTTAAATATATTCTATTTTGAGTTGCCAAGTTGCATTATTGATTAAATTATATTATTTATTTAAAAAAAAGAATAAATAATAATCAGAATATATAATTATATATTAAGAGAAAATAATATAATTTCATTAACGGATACATAAACGGAATTTTCATTTTAAGGCGGGAATTAAAACAGGTTTTGTGGTTCATTCCTTGCCCTCTTTCGTTTTAACAGAAGGAAGTGAGTATATCCAAAAAAAAAAATGGGAAAAAATAATAACATTGTGAACTCAATTTCGACAGAAATTCTCCTCTAGATCTTGACCTCAATTTCTAGATCGCAACAAATCAAAAGGCAAGAAAAACTGAACATGTGTCAGTTTCCATTTCCTAAACTGTGTTACTGAATACGACTGAAATCTCAACACCAAATCGATTGAGGAATAAATTCACAACCCAAAAAGCAATCACTTAGCCAGAATTCTGAACCACAAATCTCCTCTCCAATTAGCCACAATGAAAAGACATATGTGATCACTGTAGGGCAAAAACAACTTAAAAAGCAGTAAGTTCGGCCGTGCCGAACTTTGAATACCCTCCACCATTTGGAACGAATTAGAAAATTTTCAAAAAAATAAAACACATTGAAAATTCTTTTAAAAATCTTTAAAATACCTAATACTGGAAGGAGCCGGGAATATACGATATTGCGGACCTATATAAACAAATCTATGTCTGGGGGTAAAGTGCTCACAAAGAAATCCTTGTGTGGATTTTCAGATAATTCCATTGGGAAATGTGGCTAAAATCATCAAAATACCGAATATAGGGGAGTACCGTTATATGGGGGCTATACGATATTGTGGACCTATATAGATGATTCTCTGCCGAGGTATAAAGTACCCACAAGGAACTCCTTGTGTGGATTTTCAGACAATTCCGTTGAAAAATGTGGGTAAAATCATCAAAATACCGAATATCGGGGGGTACCGTTATATGGGGGCTATACGATATTGTGGACCTATACAGATAATTCTCTGCCGAGGTATAAAGTACCCACAAGGAACTCCTTGTGTGGATTTTTAGACAATTCCGTTGAAAAATGTGGGTAAAATCATCAAAATACCGAATATCGTGGGGTACCGTTATATGGGGGATATACGATATCGTGGACCTATATAGACAATTCTTTTTGAGTAGGTAAAATGCCCTCAAGGGACTCCTTTTGTGGAATTTCAGACAATTCCATTTAAAAATGTGGCAAAAATCATCAAAATACCGAATATCGGTACCTTCCTATATTAGATATTTTAAAGATTTTAAAAGAATTTTTATTGGATTTAATTTTTTTGAAATTTTTCTAATTCGTTCCAAATGGTGGAGGGTATTCAAAGTTCGGCCCGGCCGAACTTACTGCTTTTTTACTTGTTCTGTCTTAGGCTGTACTATCTCTTTGGAAATTCGAATATCAAATTTGAAACAATTCTGGTTACTAATATTGCTAAAATCAGTAAAAGAGCGAATATAGGGAGGTACCGTTATATGGGGGCTATATGAAAACGTGGACCTACATGGCCCATTTACGAACTTAACCTGCCTACTAGAAAAATTAACATGTGAGTTACGTAATTGTTCAATTATGCCCTTCACTGTATATATTGTTTAATTTTTCTTTATTTTCATTCTTTATAAATTATTCTTTACTCCTTTCCTTTTAAATTGAATTCTGATCTCTCTCATCCATAACCCTTAGTTTTAAGAAATTATGTTATAAGTATTGTTGTAAATCATAGAGTCAAGTCAGTCGTATGTAAGAAGTTAAAGCGAAGTGTCGCAAATATTAAATAATAAAATTAATTTAACTAAAGTGTGTTTCTTCTACTTACTTAACTGGCGCAGTCTACATAACGAATCTACCTTAATAAAATCACAAAAAAATATTAATAAACTAAAGTTTATTATAACATGAGATAAAAAAAAAGAAAATTGCAACAATCAAGTTAAATACGAATATGTGACTTGAAAAAAAAAATAAAAACAGAATATTCTAATTTTAAATTTGTTGAATTCACTAATTGTCAAAAAATGTGTTGTGAAAAAAAAACATCAGTAACAAAAAAATAATCAATTGAACGTTCAAGGTCATTCAAGGGCAGAAATTGCAGTTGCTTCAGACAACTAAAATATGAAAAAGACAAGAAATTGTAACCAAATAAAGCAACAAATTCACTGAGTAAAAGGGCTACGTGACTTTAATCACATAAACAAAGAAGAAAAAAATAAAAAAAAAAAAAAAAAAATAATAAATAAATTGAGAGCCAATAAAAAATATTATTTTACTCTCAGAGAAAATTTAAGTGAATCAAAATGGCCCAATTATCACTCTCAATGAATGACATTCTAAAAGACGCTCAGCGAATTCATGAATACAGGGGAGACGAGACTTATGCTCTCACTTCCTTTTTAAGAGAGGTGGATACAATATTTTCTCTTATTCAGCAAAATGCCGAAGCGAAAGAGTACATCTACCAAAGAGTTGTATTAAATAAAATTCAGGGAGAGGCTCTTCATGTTTTACGGACCTTGGGCCCAAATCCGAGTTGGGATGAGACAAAAGAGGCATTAATCAGCAACTTCGGAATCCACGAATCGTATCACCAATTATATCAACATGCATTTGAAGCAAAAAACGTTTGTATTATTAACTATTATAAGCAACTAAGAGAAATATTATGTAAATTAAACGAAAAATATGAATACGACAAAGAGAAACCTGTAGAATTTAGTCCCTTATATGTAGAGAAAATAATTCTAAAAACATTTTTAAATAATATTGATTTAAATCTTGCATCTGTAGTAATTAACAGAAATATTGATAAATTAAGAGATGCATTTAATTTGTTGGAACGCGAAGGTTTGATTAGATTAGAAAAAGAGAAAAAAAATGTTGATCAGCCAAAAAGGGGCAATAATTACGATTATAATTCTTTCAAAAGAAATAGTAATAGGTTATATGTTAATAGTAATCATAACAATGGAAATAATAGAAATATAAATGTTAATTCAAGCCAAACAAGATCATTTAATAGTAACCAATATTCAAGAAACTATCAACGCAACGGCTCTAATGTTCATCGATCTTTTGGAAATGTAAATAACAGTTCAATACCTAATGTAAATAGTGAAATGGAAGTAGACCATATTCAGTTCAGCCAAAATGTTAATTCAAACGAGGAAGAACAAGTAAATTTTCTTACAACTGCCTCAAAAAGGCACTTCCAATGATTTATCTTACTATTGGAGAAAACAAAATTAAAGCACTTATTGACACCGGCTCAACTACTTCCATTATGAACGAAACCAAACTTCCAAAATTTAAAAGAATTCCACTTTCTAAGAAAATATCCTTTACGTCATTAAATGGTAGTATGGAAATTACACACGAAATTATTACAGACCTACCCATAGAATTTAGTGAAAAGGCAACAATGTCTTGGAAGCTAACAAAATTTTTTAATAAGGATTTTGATGCAATTTTAGGTCAGAACATATTAAAGCCTCTTGGAGCTATAATTGACATGGAAAGAGATACATTGACAATTAATAATATTACGCTAGATTTTATTAGAATTTGTCCATATGAAGCTGATGAGATCCACCAAATCGAGACATTAGATTTTGAAACCACAATTTTAGATCATTTATTCAAAAATTTGAATCATGAAGAATCTTTAGCTTTAGAAGACATTTTATGTTCATTTAACGATTTGGTGTATCGAGAGGGCGATAGGCTGGGAAATACACCTATTATCGAACATGAGATTAAAACCATTTCCGATAAACCTGTATATACCAAAATTTACAGATACCCATACATATACGAGCAAGAAATTTGTAATCAGATAAAAGAAATGCTTGAAGGTGGTATAATAACTGAGAGCAATTCTCCTTATAACAGTCCTCTTTGGATTGTTCCGAAGAAAATAGATCACTCAGGAAAACAAAGATTCAGGATTGTCATTGATTATAGGAGACTCAATGATTTAACGGTTGATGACAAATTCCCAATCCCTAACATTGATACAATACTGGATAAACTTGGTCGTTCGCAATATTTTACTACAATAGATTTGGCGAAGGGGTTTCACCAGATTATGGTAAAAGAGTGTGATAGACCTAAAACGGCTTTTTCAACACCCTACGGACACTACGAATTCGTCCGAATGCCATTTGGGTTGAAAAATGCCCCTGCCACGTTTCAACGGCTGATTAACCAAGTTCTTCGTGAGTTTATTAATAAGATATGTGTCGTATATCTCGACGATATACTTATATTTTCGTCCAGTCTTCAAGAGCATATGACAAGTATTAGAAAGATTTTTAGTGCTTTGAGAAAAGTAAATCTAAAAATTCAGATCAATAAATGCTCGTTTTTTGCAAAGCAAACTTTATACTTAGGCCACTTGCTGACAACACAAGGAGTTAAACCTAATCCAGAAAAAATCGAAACAATTCTAAACTTAAAATTACCACATACTATAAAAGGTATAAAATCATTTTTGGGTATAACAGGATATTACCGCAAATTTATAAAAGATTACGCCAAAGTGGCATATCCAATGATTAAATACTTACAAAAAGACGTTCGATTAAATGTTAATGATCCAAACTTTATAAATTCATTTGAAAAATTAAAAAGAATCTTGACAGAAGACCCAGTATTAAAATATCCTGACTTTCACAAACCTTTCCAATTAACAACTGATGCTAGCGATATCGCAGTTGGCGCCGTTTTACAACAAAATGGACATCCAATATGCTACGCCAGCAGGACACTTAGTAAACATGAACGTAATTACTCAGCCACAGAAAAAGAACTTCTAGCAATAGTTTGGGCAACTAGCTATTTTCGTCCTTATCTGTACGGCATTAAATTCGATATACTATCAGACCATCAACCATTGAAATGGTTACTTGTAAAATCTCAAACAAAGGAATTGAGCCCTCGACTATATCGCTGGATAATGAAATTAAGTGAGTTTAATATTAATATTGGGTACATCAGAGGAAGAGATAATACGGTTGCTGATTTCTTAAGCAGACTTAATAACGATTCGGGCCAAATTAACCATTTCAGCGATTCTAATGGATCATTATACAATAATGGTGATGATGATTTGGAAACCATCCATTCGCAGTTGGAAGGCGATAATGATTATATAAATATCCTTGATACGGTAGTTAATAGGTTTAAAGTACAAATTATTTTGACAAATGATAAATATAAAGAAACTGATGAAGTACATGGCAATAAAAAGATTTTTATAAATTCAGAAGATTTAAATGCTACTGTGGATAAAATACTAATGGACAATATAAAAAAAGGAATAGTTGGAATTTTTACAGAACTTAGTGATAAAAAGTACTATATTTTACAAAAAAAGATAACAGACCTATTTCAGGGCAACTCTTCCGTTAAATTTGTTCGGTGTGCATATATGGCACAAGATATGAAAAATGAAGACGAGACATATCAACAAATACATTACTATCACAAAAATGAGACTGGACATACCGGTATAAATGAAAATTATGAGGGTTTAAAACGAAAAATATATTTTCCCAACTTAAAATTTTTAATCCAAAAATATGTTAATAATTGTGATATTTGCAGTAGGGTAAAATTCGATCGAAATCCCATAAAAGCTAAATTTCAAAATACGGAAACTCCAACCGATATTAGACAAATTATCCATATGGACATATATATAAATTCAAAATGCAGTTTTTTGACATTTTTCGACCGTTTTTCGAAGTTTGCAACAGCTTATTATTTAGAAGACAGGACTAACCAAACGGTCATAGAAAAAATTCGTCTATATAAATCACAAATGGGATACTTCAGTAAACTAATCACAGACAATGAATTTAAAAGCATAAATATAAAAGATTATTTTAGAGAGGAGAATATAGAACTGCACTTAGTCAAATCTAACAATCATACCGGAAACTCTGATATAGAAAGATTCCACAATACTCTTACAGAAAAAATTAGAATGTTGTATATTGAACAAAAGTCTTTATCTATTAAAGAGAAAGTAAGTAAAGCCGTGGAATTTTATAATAACAGTTACCATTCAGCCATTAAGGAAAAACCATTCGATGTTGAATTTGGAGTTTGCAATAAAACAAAAGTCTATGAAAGAGCCATTGCTATAAAAGAACATGTAATAAGTAAAAGAAATATGAATAGAGAAAATTATACAGAACATAGAGACAAAGGTTACATTAAAAATTATAAATCTGTAAGGCATAAAGATGAGCCTAAATTTCGATTAAATGATCTTCAAAATGTGCATAAATCCAATATAAAAAGAAAAACGAAATATAAAGATGAATATGATATCAAATGCCTTAACTCTTAATATATTTAATTAACATTTGACACTAGTATATTTTATTATTAGTTTGTATAGTAAGTTATTCCTAATATCTTAAACAAAATTAACAACAATGTGGACATTGTCCTGATTTAAACGAAGGGGAAGTTACGTAATTGTTCAATTATGCCCTTCACTGTATATATTGTTTAATTTTTCTTTATTTTCATTCTTTATAAATTATTCTTTACTCCTTTCCTTTTAAATTGAATTCTGATCTCTCTCATCCATAACCCTTAGTTTTAAGAAATTATGTTATAAGTATTGTTGTAAATCATAGAGTCAAGTCAGTCGTATGTAAGAAGTTAAAGCGAAGTGTCGCAAATATTAAATAATAAAATTAATTTAACTAAAGTGTGTTTCTTCTACTTACTTAACTTGTGTGCAAAAATTTAGCCTTCTATCTCAATTCGTTCGAAAGTTAGCGTGATTACAACAGACAGACGGACCGACAGACAGACGGGCATCGCTAAATCGACTTAGAATTTCACGCTGATCAAGAATATATATATATACTTTGTTGGGTCTGACATGAGTATATTATGACAAAGTTAATATACCTTCCATAGCATGGTGGAGGGTATAAAAAATAAATATTCTCAAACAATCTACCCTGGAAACATGGAGTTTTCTGTAATTCAAAAATATCTTTTGATTATTAAACAAGTAAAAAGTAGCTAAGTTCGGTCGGCCGAATTTTTAATACTCTCCACCATTTTGAAGGATATCGAATAATTTCAAAAAAATCCGTCGAAAAATTTGAATTTGACAAGGGAAAAAAAATTATATGGGGGATATACAAAGACGTGGAACTTCGTAAGTAATTTTTGTCATGGGTTGCAATATCGATTCCGAACTTCAAATACGAAATTTGTTGAATATGTCGCTAATATCATCAAATTTGAAAAAAAAAATCCTTTGAATAATGTTGCTAATGCCGTCAAAATAGCGGATAAAGGGAGGTACCGTTATATGTGAACTATAAGAAGACGTGGACCTGTATAGACAATTTTCCGTCATAGGTTGTAGTACTCATTACGAGTTTCAAACTTTAAATATGAAATTTGAAACAATTCCGATAAAAAAGGTAGCTAAAATCATCAAAATACCGAATATTGTGAGGTACCGTTATACGGGGGATATACGATATCGTGAGTAAAGTACTTCCAGGGAGTAAAGTACTCAGAATAAACTCCTTGTGTGGAATTTCAGGCAATTCCATTAAAAAATGTGGCAACAATCATTCAAATGCCGAATATCGGGAGGTACCAATATGTGGGGATATACGACTTATAGAATTATATATACAATTCTCTTCCAGGGGGAAAAGTTTCTTTTTAACTCCTTGTGTGAATTTTGGGACAATTCCGTTGAAAATGTGGCAAAAATCATCAAAGTACCGAATTTCGGGGGATATTGCTATATGGACCATCTTCGAACTTGACCTGCCTGCAGACAAAAGACAGATCTGTGCAAAATTTCGTTTTGAATGTAACCTCCAACTAGGCATTTTGTCTGAAATACAGAACATCCTTTAAATTCTGGACAATTTTTTTAAATTTATAGTTGTTATTTTCCTATTTTCTCTTCTTGTTTTATCATACTCATACCCACTTCCGTTTTAAAATGCATTTTTTAAAATTCATCATTACCGCCGAACATTTGCTAAATAAGTTTTGCTAAAAAACCAAAATTTATACAATTCCCGAACATCGAACATATGCCAGCCAACACATCAGCAGTTAAGTCTTCTGGAGTTTTAAGTCAAATTCATTTCGGTGGTTAAACGCAAAAACAAACCAGTAAAGAAAGTCTTAAAGTCGGGCGGGGCCGACTTTATGATACCCCACACCACTTTGCTAATTTAGTAGAGCTTCGCATAACAATTAAAAGTTTTTATGGGAGAATTCAATCATGATTATAATTATAATTTAAAGTTCAAAGGACTAAATATGCCGAAGCATTTGTATCTTTTAAATTCGGAATTGTATTGCCCATTTGGTGCACAATTAATTTGAAATCGGATAAAGATATATATGGGAGCTATATCCAAATCTGAACCGATCTCGATAAAATTTGGCAAAGATATTTCTGAGCTGTATTTGATATATTTCCCTGAATATCATCATCATTGTTACGGAGTGCATATTACGGTTGTGGGTAACAAATATAACAAATCGGATGAATAATATATATGGAAGCTATATCTATATCTGAACCGATCTTCGCCAAATTTGACATACTAGCTTCTAGACTGAATTCGGTCGTAAGTGCCAAATTCCATCCCATTTGGACCAATATTAGACGTTTGGTGCACAATAAAAGGTAAATCGGACGAAGTTATATATGGGAGCTATATCCAAATCTGAACCGATCTCGATAAAATTTAGCAAATGTATTTCTGAGCTGTATTTGATATATTTCCCCAAATGTTGTTGTTGCATAGTGCATATTACGGCTGCGGTGGACAAAAATAACAAATCGGATGAACAATATATAGCTATATCTGAACCGATTTCGATCAAATTTGGCATACATATTTTCAGGCCTAATTTGGGTGTATATGCAAGATTCCATAAGATTCGGGCTGATATTACACGTTTGGTGCACAATAAAAGGCAAATCGGACGAAGATATATATGGGAGCTATATCTGAATTTTGACCGATTATCTCCAATTTCAATAGGGTTCGTCCTTGGGCCAAACCAAAGATCTTTGCAAAATTTCATCTGGATCGGGCAATAAATGCGACCTGTACTTTGTTTACAAAAATACATGGACAGACGGACGGACGGACAGACGGACATGCATAAATCTACTCAGAATGTGATTCTATGCAGATCATCAAAAGGAACTATGGGTCTATCTCGTTTCCTTTTGCCTGTTACAAACAAATGCACAAAGACATAATACCCTGACCACCTTGTGGTGTAGGGTATAAAAACCATGAAAACGAAAAAGAGAGAAACATCATTCATTTTATTTCGAATCGATGAATATCAATCACGTGAAACACAAAAGACGGATAATCCAGAAACATCAAACATTCTAATATAGAGATAGAGATACGAAAATACGGTACTGTGGTTAGATGCCAGCATGTGGATAAAAACTCTTAACCATTAATGAACATCTCCACTTCATTTCCCATTTTTTATTTTATATGGGACTTACTGAACCTGGCATGCTTCGCTTCTTCTTTCGCTTTTATATGCATTAAACAAGTAAAAAAGTTTCGATTGGTTTTGCCAACAGATGTATACACTCAGCCAATGTTCCATCATTTAAAAATATTTAGACTTTTGTTATGAATTTTCAAACTCCTGACCCTCTATGGAGAGGGTTTTGAAAGAATGGGCCATTTCATATCGGACCTAAATAATAATATATAATATCCTGACCACAGTGTGGTGTTGGGTATAATGGACCTATATTAGACATTTGCACATAAAATATCCGTCGACATTTCAAAATAAAATTAAATAAAACTTTTAAAGAAATGTGGATAAAAAAGAAGAATTACATTTTAAAGGTTTAAAGTCAAGAAATTTCTGTAAATTACCAAAAATCGATTGAAACCGTTTGGCTATACCACAACGCGAACGAATTTGAAGAAAACCCTAAATAGGAAATTATAGCTTTTTTCATAGGAATATAGAGTCAATCCATTAATAACACGAGAATTTGGTGTTTTCAAATCGGTTTTTCTAAAAAAAATAGCAATTGTTTAACGGATTAAATGTGCGTATGCAAACTTTTCGTAGGGCAAGTGTGCCTAAGTTCGGCATGTCCCAGTAGTCGGTACTTTTTATTTTTAAGCCCAAATAAATGAAACTTTTATAACTAAATGTATTTTGTTTACTTCAAATATATTGTCAGCTATCTTTGTGTACAATTTCGCTAAGAAAAGATGATTTATTCTAATAAAAATTAAATTTTGTCTGTGAAGGTCCTCAACAATCCATATTCTCAAGAAAAGTACAATAAAGACGTCGAATCAGTTTAACTAAACAAAAATATTATATTTCAATGAATAAATTTATTATTATTATTAATTATTCTTACAAAAAAATTGGTATGCCGACTGTTAGAAAATGCCATACCGACAATTGGCAAGTGGTGCCGACTACTGGCAAAAAAGCATTGTTTTAATAAATCTACAAATTTATGAAATTTAATAAAAAGTTATTATAACATTATTTATTATTGCAAAAACTATACAAAATTTCGAATAAATTAACTGTGTAATAATTGAAAAGTTCCACTCAGAATCGTGAGCGATTAAAAACGCGAAAATCCTAAAAGTGCCGACTAATGGTACACCATGGTACAATAAGGAGGTAGAACAGCTTCGTAAAACTACAAAAATACAAAAAAAAAATTGAGATTTAAACAAGTATTCTAAGGTTTTGAAGTTCGGTCGTTTTTAATTGTTGGGTAAGGCTAAATTAGGTTATTTTTCATATTTCTGCTACTTCAGATATGTAGTTGTCATAGAAGAATTTTTGAGGGAATGTGTTCTAACCATGAGTATAACCTCAGACATCAACAGTGAGCTTACTATCAAATTTGGGGAGTTCATCTTTGTTATTTCCCCATAACGAAATTTCGAACCATTCAATACAATTATACTACATATTTCCAAAACCCCTTCCATATATCGACCACAGACGAAAATAGTGACATCCATATCGAATTTCAGGATTTTGGTCTAACCCTACACCAAACCGAAATTTTGTACAAGTTAAACTTTTCGTACAATTAAAGTACATATTTTCAAAATCATCTCCATATCTTAATCCCAGATACCAACAGAGACATGAACATTAAATTTCGGGATCCTAGCTCTATCCCTTCGTCCAGTATCAAATTTAGTACCACTTAATACTTTTAGTACAAATAATGGACGCACTTCAAAAACACAGTAAAATCTTTAACACCAATACCATCAGTAATCTAAACATCAAATTTTAGAATTTAATCTCTATCTCGTTACCCAATACCAAATTTAGTACTATTTAGTAATTTTCGTATAACCTACACCTACATATCTTAACCACATACACCAACAGTGACATCTATATCAAATTTCGTGATTTCCGTACCATCTTGTACTTTTCAAACAAATTTTGAACGCATTTCCACATCTCAGAACAGATACCACCGGTAATCTGAATGGCAAATTTCAGTACACATTCCCGAAAGCAATTTCCATATGTCCAGGCTACATATGAACAGCGTACTTTGCAACAAATTTCAGATTTCTAGAACTATTTGTTCACCCAGTACCAAATTGTACCAAATATAATATTATATAGTGCTTTTCGTGCACCACCACCACCTTATAGCAAATCTACTACTAATAGAACCCTAATATAAAATTACAAAATTACTGCTTAATCCGTTCACTGTAGGGAAAACTGCTCCAAATTTACAGGCTGAGATGAAAAAACTGCAAACAACTTCAGACTGCTGTCATTTCTAAGCCACTTCTTCGACAGCTGTTAAAATTATTTCAGTGACAGCTCATTATATTGTTTACAAGAGAGAATGTTCCAGAAAGAAAGTTACTCGTGATGGAATTCAAACGTGATAGTGTGATTTCCTTACATTTGGCTGAAAAACCAAAAGCGCTATCGTTAGAGCACTCCAGCATTCAAATGTGAATAAATCTATTGTGTCTCGTGTCATCGCTCTTTACCGTGATACTGGTAGCGTAGCCCGAAGTCAATGAAGTGGACGAAAGAAAACAGCAACATCAGCAGAAATGGTTCAAAAAGTAAAGAAGCGACTTGATCGAAACCCGCAACGCAATGGCCGTAAAATGGCTCGTGAGCTGAACATATCGCAATATTCCATTCGGCAAATATTGAAAAATGAGCTCGGGGTAAAGCCATTGAAATTCCAAAAAAGTTTTCACCTTTGGTTGGCCACCAGAAATGAAGGTTGGCATTAAAAAATACCAAAGTGTCGATCACCTTAAGCAAGCGCTTCGCCGAGAATGGGCCAAAATACCGCAGAGTAACATTCGGGCAGAGTGACGGTTTCATTGGCCAGATGAAGGCCATAATTCGTGCCAAAGGTGGTCAATTCGAACAAATCTTAACATATTCTAAAATTTGATGCTATTTCCGATATGTTTTGCTTCCATTCAATAAAATTAAAAAATAATAAAAATTATAGCTTTTGACTTCGTTGCAGTTTTTTATCTCACCCTGTTGTACCATTTAGTACAGTTCAAATACTTAATCCATATTTCCAAAACCACCTTCATATATCAAACTTACTTTCTACACTTGATTCTTAAACAAAATTTTAAGTTTTTAGTTTTAGTCGTTTACATTTAGTACGAATTTCCAAAAACGCTTTGATATATCTATCCTACACCACATCAGTGACTCTCATTCCAAATGTCAGTATTCCAGTTCATTCTTTTTTCCCAATAAAAGGTATTCAAAAGCCAATTTCCGAAAAGCCAATTTCACATGCCTACGCACCAAAACTGACCCTTGTGCAAAATTTCATTATTCCGGCTTCAGCCATTTCGTTTGGGCGTCGGCCAGTCAGGACCAAATATCTCTAAATTGAACTGCTGGAACCTTTTACCAACTAACTGTAATCCTGAAAGGTTACATTTCAGTTCATTTGGTTGGAAATTAGGGCTGAACTCTTTAAAATACAGGCAAAGTTTTGCTACCGTATGAAAGAACAATCTTCTTTTCCATACTATTTGAAAGGGTTTCTTGTCTTATTGTCGCCTTCTTTACTGGGTGAATATAACAGTTTATCTTTATCCTCCAAAAATTTCCTTTTTTCTCTCCCACAAAACCACAGTCCCATTTTAAATACACTTCAGCGAGCACAATCACACAATTTTTGTGGAAAACCCAATCAGTTAAAAAGGAATTTTATGGCCAAACACATGGTCTGATTGGAAATTCAAGTTAAAAAGAGAAAATGCACAAACATACACACACACATACACCGAGACACAATCACACATAAATTAGAACGTGCTGAAATATTTTGAATACCAAACATATTTCGTTGGTATTTCTCTGGCTTTGGAATTTCGGTGTTTTTTTTTTTTTTTTTGTTTGTTTGCCTTTTTAGCTTTGGTTTCCACGTTTCTGCTTTTTTCATTTGTTGTTTATTAATTTTCACCATTATCCAATCAGATTAGTCAATTTGGTTTAAGGAGTGTTTTTTTTTTTTTTTGCTTTTTGCCATTTAGTGTTTACTAAATGGAAAGGATCAATAAAAAAATATTCATTCGGAATTTTCAAAAGGAATTTAGTGAATGTGGGGAAAAGGCCCTAAGAGGGAGAGGTTGGACATTTTTGAATAATATAAGGTTTTCGAATTGGAGGATTTGCAAACAGCTAGCAATTATTGTTTATATTCAGGATGCAATTGTGGTTTATGTCTTAGCATGACCGATTTCACCAAAGAGTTTCATAAGTTAAATAAAAAAATTGGATTTTTGGAATTGGATTTCCATAAAAAACCTCGTGTCATATTAAAACAAGTAAAAAAGCTATAAGTTAGGCAGCGCCGAATTCTGAATACCCTCCACCACTTGGAACAAATTTGGCATCTTTAATTTTTTTTTTAAATCCCGAATTTAGAAGTTATATTAGGGTCTATGCGACGACATGGACATGCATCATCAAAATACCGAATATAGGGAGGTACTATTATATGGGGCTATACCAAAACGTTGACATGCACATACAATTTTCTGTCATAAGCTGTAGTATCCATTATGAACTTTGAATACCAAATTTGACAAAATTCCGGTGAATAATGTCGCTAAAATCTTAAAAATACAAAATATTGGGAGGTACCGTTGTATGGGGGCTATTAGAAGACGTGGTCCTGCACAGACAATCTTTTGTCATAGGCTGCAGTATCCATTACAAAGTTCAAATACCATATTTGAAACAATTCCGGTGATAATGTCGCTAAAATCATCAAAAGGCCGAATATGGGGAGGTACCTTTATATTTGGAGCTATAAGAAGACATGGAGCTATAAGAAGACATGAACCTGCACAGACAATTTTCTGTCATAGGCTGTAGTATCCATTACAACCTTCAACTACCAAATTTGTAAAAATTCCGGTAAATAATGTTGCTAAAATGATCGAAATACCGAATATCGGGAGGTACCGTTGTATGTGGGCTATTAGAAGACGTGGTCCTGCACAGACAATCTTCTGTCATAGGCTGTAGTATCCATTACAAAGTTCAAATACCAAATTTGAAACAATTCCGGCGATAATGTTGCTAATCATCGAAATACCGAATATCGGGAGGTATATGGGGGCTATACGAAAACGTGGACCTACAACGATAATCTTATCTCTTACGCTGTAGTATCCATCAAAAAGCGTCAAAATACCGAATATTTGGAGGTACAGTTATATGGGGACTATACGAAGGCGTGGACCTATATTCTTCATTCATTCTTTTCAGTACCAAAAGTCCTGAAGCTATAATACACATTTGAGAAAATTTTTATCGACTTACTTCATTTCGTACGGAAGCTAGAGTGATTTCCACAGACGGATATACGAACGGACGGACATTGCTAAATCGACATACAATTTTATGCTGAACAAGAATATATATACTTTGTGGGGTCTAAAATGTATATTTCGAGGTGTTACAAACGGAATGACAAACTTTATATACCCCTCATACTCTGATGGAGGGTATACAAATTGGACGATTTCCATAAAAAACATCGTGTCAAGACAAATATATTCATCCTGTGATTTTTTTAACCCCTCACATCATAAGTTTTATGAAAGAAATACGTTAAAGCCGATATATGCTTCCAGGAACATATCCCACTTTTTTAACAAATTAAATAATTTCCCCGCCTAGACAAAATCTGTCTATACGAAATAAAATGTTTTGTCTGATGATCTCTCGCCTCCCCTCTCTCCCTCTCTCTTTGCACTTACATTTATCTATTATGTCAATGCACTTAACATTTCACCTACTACTTAGTTTTATGTTACCAATGGTTAGCCACTTTAGCTTTGGCATTTTATTATCCCTAGCTTTGGCATTTTATTATGATTTCTTTGACTTTCCATTTCATTTCTCGCAGAATAGCTCTTAAATATTTACGACCACGACAATGGAAGCTCTTCGCCATTTTCTATGTTCTATGAATTGGTAAATAAATCTCCTTATCATGTTGGTCAAGCCAAAAGTTTTTCGACTTTTTTGCGTTGAATTTATGTTTGTGACACTTTGCTACTGCAAGGAATTACAACAATAAGCGGCCAGGGAGCTTATAAAGACAATTGTGGCTATTTGTATTATTTGGCAGCTAGAAGTCAAGTATGTTAGAAAAGTTTATTCTTTATTGCATATCAATTATGGACAATTGTGGTCATGTTCATAAAAAAATAATAAAGTTATTTTTATACCCTCCACCATATTATCGAGGGTATATTAAGATTGTCATTCCGTTTGTAACACCTCGAAATATACATTTTAGACCCCACAAAGTATATACAGGGTAAGATAAAAAAAAAAATTGCAAACAAATGAAAGCAAAAAATGTCGGAAATAGCATCAAATTTTAGAATAAGTTTAGATTTGTTCGAATTGGTCACCTTTGGCACTAATTATGGCCTTCAAACGGCCAATGAAACCGTCACACGCTGCCCGAATATTGCGCTGCGGTATTTTGGGGCATATCCGGCGACACTTTGGTACTTTTTAGTGCCAACCTTGATTTCCAAAATAATCCAGACACAATAGCCCAACGGATTGGCCATTGTGCGCTGGAAATGAAGCGAGGAACCTCATTTTGTAACCAATCTTGGGTGGCGCGAGTTGAGTGCGATGGTGCTGAGTCCTGTTGGAATGTCCAAGGTCTGCGGCCAAAAAGTTTGCCTGCCCAATGTTTTAATACATCCTCCAGAATATTTTCGTTATAATATTCGGCATTTATTCTGATGCCACGGTCGATTAATACGAGCGGAGAGCGACCATCGGATGTTATGGCGGCCCAAACCATCACCATGGCCGGCGCTTGAGTTCTGATGGCCAAGCGAAGGTGCACATTTCCTGACCTCTTTGGCAAGTAAACACGATCATTTTGTTTGTTTACAAACTGCAGGACAACGAATCGGAGAAAACAAAATTCGGCAGTTTACCACTTCGGCCAAGCGAAGCAACTCTTTAGCTCTTTTGAGTTTATTTTCTTTCTGTTGCGGTGTAAGCTCTTGAACTTTTTAGAATTTCAATGGCTTTACCCCGTGCTAATTTTTTTAATATTTGCCGAATGGAATATTGCGATATGTTCCGCGGATTTCGATCGAGTCGCTTCTTTACTTTTCTAACGATAGCCACTTGTGGTTTTTCTGGCAAATATAAAGAAATCACACTATCACGCCTAAATTCCATCACGAATATCTCTTTTTCTGGAAAATTCTCACCAAAATGCTTTTGTACGTTTGTAAACAATATAATGAGCTGTCACTGGAATAATTTTAACAGGTGTCGGACGACTGGCTTAGAAATGACAGCAGTCTGAAGTTGGTTGCAGTTTTTAAATCTCACCATGTATATGAAAGAATCTTTTCAATTTGGCCTGATACTACATAAATGGTGAGCAATGGCCTTCAAATCGAATGAATATGTATATCGAAGTTTTATAACAGATCTCGATAAAATTTGGCAAAAGGCATCTTGCATCGGAAAAGCAGTATCGGATGTCCTGTATCAAATATTATTGTTGTGGAGTAATTTTTGGAATTTCAATGCTCATTTTTCAATATTTGCCGAATGGAATACTGCGATATGTTCAGCTCACGAGCCTCTGCGAAGCGGATTTTCGGCCACTGCGACGCGGATTTCGATTAAGTCGCTTCTTTACTTTTCGAACTATTTCCGCCAATGTTGCTGTTTTCTTCCGTACACTTCCTTGACGTCGGGCTACGATACCAGTATCACTGTAACGAGCGATGGTACGAGACACAAAAGATTTATTCATATTTAAATGTTGGAGTGCTCTAACGATAGCCACTTGTGGTTTTCCAGGCAAATATAAAGAAGTCACACTATCACGCTTGAATTCTACTACAAATAACTTTTTTCTGGAGTGGTCACTGGAATAAATTTATATTCTTGATTAGCATAAAATTCTTTGTCGAGTTAGCGATGTCCGTCCGTCGATCCGTCTGTCAGTCCGTCTGTGAAAATCACTCTAGCTTCCGAACGAAATTAGGTAGATTGATAAATTTTACTCAAATATATATTATGTCTGCAGGACTTTTGGTATGGAAAATGGGCTTTGTAGGTCCACGTTTTGGCATATCCCCCATATAATGGTACCTCCCTACTTTCGGTATATTGGTAGTTTAAGCGACATTATTCACCGCAAATGTTTCAATATTGGTATATGAAGTTCGTAATGGATACTACAGCCGAAGACAGAAAATTGTCTGTGCAAGTCCACGTCTTCGTTTAGCCCCATATAACTGTACCTCCCGATATTCGGTATTTTGATTATTTTAGCGACATTATTCACCGGAATTGTTTTTAATTTGGTAATTGAAGTTCTTTCTAAATGGTGGAGGATATTCAAAGTTCGGCTCGGTCGAACTTACAGCTTTTTTACTTGTTTAAATTTAAAAATATGTATCAGTTGGGTAGTCAATTTATTTTTATTTGCAAATCACCTAGAAGAAAATCCACTAAATTTGAGAGCGTTGTCAATGAATTGTTATCGTTGCTACATATTTTAAGATTACCTGAAAAGGCTTAAATTTTTGGTACAATTTTTTTTTCCATTCCGCCATAAGATGGAGGGTATATTGAATTTATAATTTCATTTGCATCAGTTGGAAACATTCATAAGAAATCCCGTCAAATATGTATATAAACTTATAAATTGGGTTAGCGATACTCATATGTCGTTGAAATCAAGAAAGAGTCCATTCTATGTTGTAAAACTATATGAAATTTAACATTAACAGTTGATATTGCGGAAGGGTTTTGCTACAATTTCCATTGATCGGGTTCTCATAAGCTTTATTTGACTGATACAATTTTTTAGATACAGCTCCACCAATTATTATAACTCGGCTATAGGGGTATCCCCACTGTTTATATCCTACACCACATAAATTATGTCTTTGTGCATTTATTTGTAACAGGGAGAAGGAAGCGAGATGGACCCATAGTTACTTTTGAGAATATTCATAGAATCACTTTCTGAGTCGTCAGTCCGTCCATGTAACCGATTGGACTCTTGCAAGTACATCAAATTTGGATAAATTCGTCTCAGATATAGCTATAGCTCCAATATATACGTTTATTCGGATTTGGGGTTTTAAGTCCGTCACATGCTCAATATGCACTCCTCAAGAATGATATTTGGCATTAAATACCTCTGTCAGATTTTAGAGAGATCGTTTCAAATTAGGATATATAGAGGTTACAGAGACTTAAATACTTAAAGCTGGTAAAACAAGTCGCACTACACCTAGAGCCTATGGACCGATCAGCATATCATCCATTTATATAAGAAAGGAGCTAGAATACTCACTGGTGGGTAACTCGCGTCATGCCCACATTAAAAGAAAATCTGTTGATATAGCTCTTTATGAGGTGGTCACTTACATTGAAGAAAGCATGGAGTAGAACTACACACTGGCAGATTTTTTTGACATCGAGAGAGCCTTCAACTATATTGAACTGAAATCCTTAGCTATCGTTAAGGTTCATGTTATACTAAAAGCTGTAGTAGCTGTAGTTTTATCGCAACTGCTGTGGTTACTCGTGGTATGTCAAACAGCAACAACCCAGGGTTCAACTCAACAAAGACATAGCTGATACAGTTCAGACGTAAGTGGTTTAATTTATTCACCAGTGCTGGATGAAAGGGCATTAAAACTGTCTTCTGAAACCAAATATAATAGCAAAAATTTTTACTGTCAACTAAGCCAATTCCGATGCAGTCCTGCGGTATATAATGGCTTGGGAAAATCTGCACACTACTCTCCGGTTTGTCTGATTACTAGGAAAGCCGAAGAATTGAGGTCGCCGACATCGTAATTCCTCCTCTCATTTTTTAAGAGCACTACACACTGCGGACTACTCCTCTACTTCACCATACTTTTTCTTCCCTACCATACAACAGTACGTTTTGAAGGTATTATAGTTTGATCGGTCGAAATAGTGATCCGTCCGACTAATAATGTAATTTCGCTAAATGAATTAGGGTCAGAATAGAAGCCTATTGTTTTACAGATGTTCGCAACATTGTGAGGAGTTGAAATGAAACCGAAATAGAAACAAAAAATTACTAATTTTGCAGTTGCTCTACAGGTACAATTAAAGAGCAATTGATGTGGAATTTAGCATAGGGTCATAGTTGAGTTTGAGCAGAAGCCATTTCAGAAGGCAATTACCAAAAAAAAATAAATAAATAAATAAATAAACGGAACTTAAAAAAAAAAAAACGATGAATAATGTAGCTAAACTCATCAAAATACCGATTATCGGGAGATACCGTTTTTTGAGGGCTATAGAAAGACGTGGACCTGCACAGACAATTTTCAGTCTTAGGCTGAATTATACATTACGAACTTCAAATACCAAATTTAAAAGAATTCCCGGGAGTAATGTCGCAAAAATCATCAAAATACCGAATATCGGGAGGTGTCGTAAACAAACAAATACAAATATTTCTGCCGAATTTCGAAGCTCTTCGTCAAGTAATGTGGGCTGTATCGTGATTTTAATAGACCGACAGACAAACAGATGTTCTGACAGACGAACATCATTAAATCTATTTAGATTTTTATACTAATTATGAATGTATATGGGGTCCACGACGAATATTTAGGGGTGTTACAAACGGAATGACAATTTTAATATACCCTCATTGTCGAGGTGGAGTGTACATTCTACCTCAAGTCTACAAACCCTTTATCCACTCGAGAGTAGGTGTTAAAGCGGATTAAGTTTTGCCATATTATTTCAATAAATATTTAAAATTGAATGATAAATTCAATTTCTTAAGCGAAGTGCTTTCTTGAACTAGTTCAACTGGTACCCTTATAGTAGGATTATAAAACATCGTCTACCATCTATGCTATAGCTCAAATAAATAAGTCGAATCACTTTAATCTCTTTATATGAGGGTATTCTTGGCAAAACTAAAAACAAAATTCCTCAATGTCGTATACTTTAAGACTCCATTCCTTATAAAAGTTCCTTCATCATACGAGCCTAAAAGTACTGTCAAATCTTGTCGAATTTCCAATTCTTCGAAGCCTGTTTTGAAATCCAACTGTCAACGGTATTCATTTCAAACTTTTGATCAATTTTCTTCGACACATTTCTTCATCGATTGTGGTGGGCGATTTGACTAACAACTTCCAAT
This sequence comes from Musca domestica, assembly GCF_030504385.1. Classification (NCBI taxonomy): domain Eukaryota; kingdom Metazoa; phylum Arthropoda; class Insecta; order Diptera; family Muscidae; genus Musca; species Musca domestica. The sequence goes on from NW_026712383.1 coordinate 20,010,687, forward strand.
AATACCACTTTTTCTTAAACCGAGAAGAATTTTCAAAAGAAAACTGACACTGCACTAATTCCAACATCATAAATCAATAGGAATAAATAATTAACTTAAGATTTTGTTTTTGGCGTTGCACTTTGGACACATCGTTTCATTTATCCATGCTAAATCCCCATTTTTACGATTTGACTCCGCTCCTTATGTACCAGGTAATTAAAACAAGAACTAAAATAATTAAAAAAAATCCATTTGGAAACAAGCGTTTATTATGGTTATGAATTTCGTATTCATCAACAAATGCCCAATGTCCAAACCTCTTGGTGTCGAATACATTTGTTTCACACAAGAAATGTTATTTATTTCAGCAAAAGTATGGCTCGTCAACAGTAGGTACTACTGTTGTGTTCACAACACTTCGATGCGCACTATTTGCCAAAGCCAAGAACATTTCCATTTATGAAGTTATCAGCAACTATAACGAAACAAAATGCAATCAAGTGAGAGTAACTCCAGCACTTTCAACTTTCACTCACTTGTAATCCAGAGTTAATTCTGTGACTTAATTTATGAATGAATACGTTCTTGTACTCCATGAGGTTGACCAAAAACTTTGTTTTTGTTATAGTTCTTTTTACTGACATTTAAGTCATAGTTTCTTTCATTGATAATCGATCACTCATTAAATTCAGCACCGTAGTAAATGAATGGTTCTTGTCTGTGGTAGAATAATTCCTATTAACCCAAAAATTTGTGCCAGTAATTCATTAAATATCCTCCATATTAAATAATTAATATCATTTTTGAACTCCACGACACGATTTGGATAGATTGCACATAATTTTTGCGCATTTTTCTTTTTGAAAAAAATCATTCATCTGGGAATGACAACATACCTAATTTGGATCTTTACCTATGTCTACATTTTCTTTTTTTTCATTTCTGCTTTTGTCCTATTTTTTGTGCAACCAACTTAAGATGGTGATCAGACAGCCAACTCTGATAGGCCCTTTTGAATTAAAACCTTTAAAGAGATCAGACCATTTTTCCTCCGGATATACTTCGTAAAATCTTTCTCATCACGCTTTTAAATTAAATATTGTCAATATATAGTGATTCCGAAGTGAACAATGGATAAGTCCGTAAAGCCATTTTAGAGGAATCCTAAGTTTTGGAGAATATATCAGGATACAAGCTGATTGGTGTCGACATCGGGTATCCTCCACCACGTTGGCCAGCGGTGTTTCTTTCATACAATCTGAAGGAATTGCTAATAACATAACTTTCCATAAAAGTCAAAATCCACCTGTGAAACTATCTGCAAGTTGGTTCCTGATCTCCATATAATATCTATTACCTCCACCGGATTCGAACGTTGCGGAAAACTTACATCACCCTACACAAAATAATAGTTGTGAATCAGAAAACCCAAAAAACCCAAATCCGTCATGAGATCTTTGATCTACGTCTCATCAAAAAATGTTCAGTTTCGCATCCAAGACGTGAATTAACTGATATCGAAAACAAGCGTGATCTATGCCATAGTAAGACGTTAATGTCATCACCATAATAAATATATTCTTTATGGCTTAATGTCAACGAAAAACAAAATGGTCTTTTGAAGATGCGTATGGCAGCACTAATTGTCATCTCTATTTGGTCTGAAAACTCTAATGGTTATACTTGTTATCACGCCAGACGTTTTTTTTAAAGAGTTACATCATCATTTATTATTGGAGAAATACCTGCTCAAAAGAAGTAATAACCCCCCCAAATGGATGTAATATTAAGTCATTTATTATAGAATCATAAACAGAATTAATTCATCGAAAAAGTATCAATTCATTATATCAATTCATTATATATGTGTCCGACGTGAACTTGACATACAATAATGCTTCCTTTTAAATTCTATTTAAAATCCATCAATGTAAATGAATTATATCTATATCGATATTATCATAATTATGAAGAACATTGTATGTCAGGTTTGACGATTTTTTTATAATTAGTGTATATTCATAATCTTCCCCTTTGCTTAAAGGTTATTACTATCGCATGAGAGAAATTAATTCGACATAGTCATCCTAATGTTAAAAATATTATCTAGCATCCAGATTGCTGAAGGCCTTCACCAACACGGAGAGCGGGTAAGTCATATGAATACTCTTTACCATTGTATTGTGGTGAATATAAGAATTAAATTCACTAATGAGAGACCAAACAAAGATTGTTCTCTTTGCATTACATCTTGTTAAAAAAGCAAAAGAAACCAAATGTCGACTTGATCTCTTAATTTATTATCACTTAAATGTGCTCCACATTATTTTCTCTTCATGTGAAGATTTCAGTTATTTCCTTTTGATATTCTCCACGGTATATATTAACCCATTAAGGGGTATGAAATTCTAAGATTTGTATAATTGTTTGCTTTGAATTCCTTTATCTATAAAAATTAACCAATGAATTATACACACAAATATGTCCTTAAATATAGATGTATGAAAAGTATTATTAATGATGTTTATTCATATTAATTTTATATTTAATAATAAATTCTTAGAAATGAATTGGTAAAAGAAAGATGTGACGTATTCTTACAAAAAGGGATGAGAAATTAAATTAGGAGAGGTTATAATTAGGGGTCCATCAACATGCAGGCCAAATTGGACATTTGGTTGGAGAGGGTTTAGAGGCCATTTCTTAAAACATCAAAGAAATTACCTGAATGTATTGCGATTGAAATGACTTTAAATTTCATAGATATTCATTTTATTGTTGGGGTTATAATATATTAAAATTTTCTTTCATCTAGCTTTATCCATTTTTTTCAGATTTTGTTTTTTTTTTTTACGGGAGTCTATAGTAATCTCTGTATTGTGAACATGTTTTGTTTGAAGGTGGACAACAACCCCCCTTATCCCGACTGCAGCTACCTTTCAATGGCTCCCATTGTCCTCCCTTTGACTAAAAACTAAGATGCTTGACATTATTAAAAAAAAAAAAAAAAATGCATCCTCGGAGTTTCACTTCGTGTACATTACAGAATTTGGCGCCCAACGTGGGGCCGGGAAGATTCAATCTTGAATCCTGGCTCTTTCCGGATTATATGTTTTCTAGACTTCAATATAAAGAAGGTTTTTGATTTGCCCTTATTGCAGAATATTTCGAGTCAGAATAGTTGTACGAACCCCTCTGGATCCTCAACAATTTGGAGTTTACTTCGAGTTAGTTGACCGATGGATAATCTACAGCCCGTTCTGCTCTTCTTGGTTCTGTCATAGAGACACAATTTTTTACTTTCAGTAGTTTGATGTAATTAACTAAAATATTATTTTACTCTGAACTTAGGAATCAGCATCCTTTCGATAGACGGATTTCTGTTATTACTGCCGCTAGCGTTTTAATGGCCTCTATTGGTGGATTTAGGGTCAAATGGAATTGATTATCAAACCCTAAGCTGGTGTGTTAGGTAGAATAGTATTGTTTTTGCTACATGAAACTCCATAAACCAATTTGTTTTTTCCTATTATTTCAATCGCAGGCTTTCTATAACTCTATTCTAATTTTTTTTTTTATCCCTAGTAAGAAACGTCAAAATTATTTGTATTTTTTGCTTAAAAACTACTGCTTTAATATTTTTTTTATAGATATTATGATTTTTGTATTATAACTTGGTTAAATCCCTAGAAATTAGTTTTGATCGTATTTTTATTGAAGTTTAGATTTTTTGTCCTTTTTCGAATTATTTTATGGGCATATTTCTTTACTCGGAACTATATTTTTGAACACATATCTTGATGGCTGAACAAACGGACGCTAGGCCTGAAGAACAGGCTCTAGCTTCGACTAATATGGGATCATCAGCTTGTCAGATTTGTAGTGAACCTCTAAACGAAGGACAGGATTGCTTGTTCATTAACCAATGCTCACACTACTTTCATAGAGAATGCATAGAATCGCATTTATCTGCATCTTCGCGATGTCCTGTCTGCCAGCATCCGTGCCAACTAAATGAATTAAGGACATATGTCGTCACGCCAAAAAGACAACAACCTATGTCCAAGCAAGCTAAAAGGGGTAAAGGACGAGGAGCTATGGCTCGTTCGTATAACACTCGAAGTGCGAGTCGTAATTTATTTCAGGACATGGCAACAGCTGGTAATTTCCAATCAGATCAGCAACAAATTTCTAATCAAAATAATGTTTCACCTAATAATGGACCGTTTGTGCTATCCCCGTTTGACAATAATACAAGTCAACCTAGTGCTAACCTTGGTATTGATTATGGTGAAATAAATCGCTTGATAGAGATAAATATTACTCGAATACTTCAAAATCTAAATTTGTCTCAAAATCCTACAAAAACAGCAACCAATCCTATAAATCAACCTGGAAACGACTTTAGAGCAGAGAACGAATTTCCTAATTCATCAATACCAAGAGGTAATGTTGGGAACACATCAAATGCGAACGTTACCATAAATCCAAATCTATTTGGTAATATCCATAACCATGTCAGTGGGAATGCTGCTCAGGGTAGCCAATGTCCTGTTAATTCAAATTTTCCGTCCAATTATCATCATCCTTTGCAATTACCAATATTCATGCAGATAAAGTCACGTCAATAATTAACAATTGGGGTCTCAAGTTTGATGGCTCTTCAAGCGGTCTTACTATCGACGAATTTTTGTATAGGGTTACCACTCTTACAAATGAGAACTTCTACAGCGATTTCCGTGTAATATGTAAAAATTTGAATATACTTCTAGCTGGAAAAGCCCGTGAATGGTACTGGCGGTACCATAAGTTGGTTCAATCTATAACATGGGAAGAATTTTGCAAAGCAATTCGTGGGCAGTACAAAGAGATGAAGTCGTCTTTCGACCTGAGGGAGGAGATTAGGAATCGCAAGCAAAAGCCTGGCGAAACCTATGACGCATTCTTTGACGCACTTTCATCCATAGCGGACCGACTGCCAAGACCGATGATTGAAGAAGAATTCATCGAAATCATTGCTGGGAACTTGCGTCCCGAAATAAGGCAGGATCTTCTATATGTCCCCATTTACAGCTTATCTCATCTGCGAAAACTCGTTCAAATGAGGGAGAATTTTTTAAACGATGAATACGTCCGAAAGACCCTCGCAAATCGCAATGTAAATTCAAATACATTTCCTCGAAGAATGGTTGCTGAATTAGACGAGCAAGAAAACGTAGATAATTCTGAACCGGAATTTAGTATCGAAGCCATCAACAAAAATGAATCCAATTGTAATTGCTGGAATTGTGGCAACTCTGGTCATCATTGGCAAGATTGCCTAGAAACTAGAACAATTTTTTGCTATGGTTGTGGCACTAAAAATGTGTACAAACCACAGTGCATAAAATGCATAGGACGTAGGTCAAAAAACTTAATACCAATGGGCCCTCAAAAGGACCAAATCTAAACGAGGGACCATTAAAATTATCGAATCTTGACCCTAATAATAGCTCTTCTCTCTGTATCGACCAAAACCAAGAGATTAAACCAACCTATTCAGACATAAAACATCATAAAAATACTAATAGTTACCAACAAAATACAGATCGTATGAATAGGAATATTCAAGTTCTTAAAAGACCAAGTTACCTTGAATTGCCCCCTCATAATGAAAATACGGATATTATCTATCCAAAGTTTCCTCTTCACAAGCGATGGGAACTTTATCTTAAAAGAAGAGATTTTTAATGCATCCTCCCTTGTTTCAGCTAAATTACCAAAAAGATCTACACTACGTCTGAGAAGATTTTTTAAAAAGAAAAAAATATGCTCCAAAATTCAAATTTCATGTATCAAACGCAACCCCCAAGACATGAGATATTACGCTAGAATATCATTTTTGGAGTACACTGAATATGGTCTTCTTGACACCGGGGCCAACGTCAGTTGCATCGGGGGTGATTTAGCAAAACAGGATTTCTCTAAGCAGGGCAATTTTGTCGAATGCAAGTCATACGTGAAGACTGCTGATGGCAAACGACAAATAGTCTTGGGATGGATTGACGTAAGTGTCTCATTCAGAGACGAGAATAAAATCCTTAAATTTTTCATTATCCCCTCAATTTCCCAGAGAATAATTCTCGGGGTTGATTTTTGGAAATCTTTTTCTCTTTTAGAAAAGGGGTTGGGTTCGGCCGATATAATTGGCAGCACTACCGCAGGTTTATGTACCCTAAATGTTTCTTCCATTGAAATTCCGCCTGAAATGGATATATCTAAGAATATTGATGATATTTTTTATCCTTTGTCTTCTCAAGAGCGAAAACAGTTAAACGCTGTCATTGAGTTATTTCCCAATTTTGCCACTCAGCGTTTAGGCAGAACTAGTCTCATCAAACACTCAAATGATGTCGGTGATGCACGCCCTATTAAACAGCGATTCTATCCTGTTTCACCGGCGGTCGAAAAGCTAATGTTTGGAGAGATCGAAAGGATGTTAAAGCTTGGAATCATTGAGCCGTCTAATTCCTCCTGGAGTTCGCCGATGAGGCTCGTTGTTAAGCCCAATAAAATTCGACTATGCCTTGACGCCCGTAAATTGAATTCGGTGACTAAAAAGGATGCATATCCGCTTCCTAACATCGATGGAATATTCTCTCGTCTTCCCAAGGCGAATATAATATCAAAGTTAGACCTAAAAGACGCTTTTTGGCAGATTAGCCTCGATGATAAGTCTAAACATCTAACGGCATTCACAGTCCCTGGACGGCCACTTTACCAATTCGTGGTTATGCCGTTCGGGCTGTGCAATGCCCCACAGACAATGTGCAGACTTATCGACGAGCTGATCCCTCCAGAACTTCGGCACTCAGTCTTCGGATACTTAGACGATCTTATTATAATTTCTGAAGATTTTAAAACACACTTGGAATTATTAATTCGCATTTCTACCCAGTTTCAGAAAGCAAACTTGACCCTTAACATTGCCAAAATCAAGTTCTGTGTAACTAAGGTCAATTACCTTGGCTACGTGATTGGTAACGGAGGAATCACCACTGATCCTGAGAAAATTATAGCTATTTCCAACTGGCCAGTACCTAAAAACTTGAAGCAAGTTAGAGGGTTTCTTGGACTAGCTGGTTGGTACAGGCGTTTTCTTAGTAATTTCTCAACCGAAACGTTTCCCATCACGGAGGTTCTTTCCTCAAAGAAGAAATTCCAGTGGACTAAAGCAGCCCAGAAAGCCTTTGAAAGGGTTAAGTCATTGCTCACCACCGCTCCAGTGTTGGCCAACCCGGACTTCTCCAAAAAGTTCTACCTACACTGTGATGCGAGTGACTTTGGAATTGGGGCAGTCCTAGCCCAACTCGACGACGAAGGAAACGAAAAACCTATAGCCTTTATGAGCAGGAAGCTCAATTCCGCCCAACGTAACTACAGCGTTACGGAGCGAGAATGTTTGGCGGCTGTAGAGGCTATAAAGAAATTTCGGTGTTATATCGAACTTCAAGAATTCGAAGTGATTACCGACCATTCGAGTCTGGTCTGGCTTATGCGTCAGCAAGACCTCAGCGGCCGATTGGCTCGATGGGTTTTTAAATTACAGCCTTATAGCTTCACCATCAGCCATAGGAAAGGTAGAGAACATGTTGTCCCAGACGCTTTGTCTCGGATTCCGTTAGAAGATATTTCCGGCATAGAGCTAGTAGACCCCTGTATCGAATTTGATTCACCTAGCTTTTACGATTCCGATTATGTTGAGTTAAAAGACGTCATTTGCAAAGACCCTAATAAATACCCAGACTTCAAAATCGTTGATAAATATGTCTATCACCGAACTGACCACTATACGGGTGATGAAGACAAAGATCACAACTGCTGGAAATTATGGGTCCCTATGAAATTGCGTAACCAAGTTTTAGCCAAATCGCACGATGCTCCTGAAGCTGCACATGGGAGTATGGCAAAAACCCTAGAGCTCCTCAGGCGAACTTTCTTTTGGCCTGGCATGGTTTTAGACGTGCGGGAATACGATCGCCATTGCGATGTATGCAAAATGACCAAAGCCCCAAATATGGTGATAAAACCCCCCATGGGTCAACAGTCCGAATCAGTCCGTCCATTCCAAAGACTATACATCGACTTAATAGGTCCATATCCCCGCAGTACGTCGGGACATATAGGAATTTTAATTGTTTTAGACCATCACTCAAAGTTCCATTGGCTTTGCCCATTAAGGAAGTTCACAGCCTCGTCAATTCAAGACTTTCTTTTAAAAAATATTTTTCATGTATACGGGGTCCCTGAAACTATTGTTTCAGATAATGGAAGTCAATTCCGTTCGGGTGAGCTTAATGCCTTCTTAACATCGTATGGCATCCAACATATCTATACCGCTCTGTACTCCCCACAATCGAACGCATCCGAACGCGTCAACCGTTCACTGATTGCGGGGATACGAGCTTACTTGAAAAAGGATCACAGGCAATGGGATGGGAAGCTCAGCCATATTAGTTGTGCTCTACGAAATTCCTTACACCAATCCATACAATGCTCTCCATACCATGCACTGTATGGGTTCGATATGGTCACTCACGCATCGTCATATGAGCTGCTCCGAAAACTGAATCTGCTTGACGAACCCTCTATAAAATTATGCAAGGATGACAGATTACAAATTATCCGCCACGACATCAGAAATCATATAAAGGAGGCCTATGAGCGGAATCGAACCTCCTACAATCTCAGAACAAGACCACAAAATTTCTTCGTAGGTCAAATTGTATTTCGACGGAACTTCGCCCAAAGCAACCAGGAAAAGGCGTTCAATTCTAAACTAGCGCCTGTCTTCCTAAAAGCCAAAGTTAAAAAGAAACTTGGGCAGCATTATTACATTTTGGAAGACATGGAAGGCAAGTTAATGGGAACATATCACGCCAAAGATATTAAGACTTAAAATCGCCTTTTTTCCCTCTGATTTTACTTCACCTTGCTCGTCCAATCATATGGTTTGTGGTGGGCGATTTGACTAACAACTTCCAATAATACCACTTTTTCTTAAACCGAGAAGAATTTTCAAAAGAAAACTGACACTGCACTAATTCCAACATCATAAATCAATAGGAATAAATAATTAACTCAAGATTTTGTTTTTGGCGTTGCACTTTGGACACATCGTTTCATTTATCCATGCTAAATCCCCATTTTTACGATTTGACTCCGCTCCTTATGTACCAGGTAATTAAAACAAGAACTAAAATAATTAAAAAAAATCCATTTGGAAACAAGCGTTTATTATGGTTATGAATTTCGTATTCATCAACAAATGCCCAATGTCCAAACCTCTTGGTGTCGAATACATTTGTTTCACACAAGAAATGTTATTTATTTCAGCAAAAGTATGGCTCGTCAACAGTAGGTACTACTGTTGTGTTCACAACACTTCGATGCGCACTATTTGCCAAAGCCAAGAACATTTCCATTTATGAAGTTATCAGCAACTATAACGAAACAAAATGCAATCAAGTGAGAGTAACTCCAGCACTTTCAACTTTCACTCACTTGTAATCCAGAGTTAATTCTGTGACTTAATTTATGAATGAATACGTTCTTGTACTCCATGAGGTTGACCAAAAACTTTGTTTTTGTTATAGTTCTTTTTACTGACATTTAAGTCATAGTTTCTTTCATTGATAATCGATCACTCATTAAATTCACCACCGTAGTAAATGAATGGTTCTTGTCTGTGGTAGAATAATTCCTATTAACCCAAAAATTTGTGCCAGTAATTCATTAAATATCCTCCATATTAAATAATTAATATCATTTTTGAACTCCACGACACGATTTGGATAGATTGCACATAATTTTTGCGCATTTTTCTTTTTGAAAAAAATCATTCATCTGGGAATGACAACATACCTAATTTGGATCTTTACCTATGTCTACATTTTCTTTTTTTTCATTTCTGCTTTTGTCCTATTTTTTGTGCAACCAACTTAAGATGGTGATCAGACAGCCAACTCTGATAGGCCCTTTTGAATTAAAACCTTTAAAGAGATCAGACCATTTTTCCTCCGGATATACTTCGTAAAATCTTTCTCATCACGCTTTTAAATTAAATATTGTCAATATATAGTGATTCCGAAGTGAACAATGGATAAGTCCGTAAAGCCATTTTAGAGGAATCCTAAGTTTTGGAGAATATATCAGGATACAAGCTGATTGGTGTCGACATCGGGTATCCTCCACCACGTTGGCCAGCGGTGTTTCTTTCATACAATCTGAAGGAATTGCTAATAACATAACTTTCCATAAAAGTCAAAATCCACCTGTGAAACTATCTGCAAGTTGGTTCCTGATCTCCATATAATATCTATTACCTCCACCGGATTCGAACGTTGCGGAAAACTTACATCACCCTACACAAAATAATAGTTGTGAATCAGAAAACCCAAAAAACCCAAATCCGTCATGAGATCTTTGATCTACGTCTCATCAAAAAATGTTCAGTTTCGCATCCAAGACGTGAATTAACTGATATCGAAAACAAGCGTGATCTATGCCATAGTAAGACGTTAATGTCATCACCATAATAAATATATTCTTTATGGCTTAATGTCAACGAAAAACAAAATGGTCTTTTGAAGATGCGTATGGCAGCACTAATTGTCATCTCTATTTGGTCTGAAAACTCTAATGGTTATACTTGTTATCACGCCAGACGTTTTTTTTAAAGAGTTACATCATCATTTATTATTGGAGAAATACCTGCTCAAAAGAAGTAATAACCCCCCCAAATGGATGTAATATTAAGTCATTTATTATAGAATCATAAACAGAATTAATTCATCGAAAAAGTATCAATTCATTATATCAATTCATTATATATGTGTCCGACGTGAACTTGACATACAATAATGCTTCCTTTTAAATTCTATTTAAAATCCATCAATGTAAATGAATTATATCTATATCGATATTATCATAATTATGAAGAACATTGTATGTCAGGTTTGACGATTTTTTTATAATTAGTGTATATTCATAATCTTCCCCTTTGCTTAAAGGTTATTACTATCGCATGAGAGAAATTAATTCGACATAGTCATCCTAATGTTAAAAATATTATCTAGCATCCAGATTGCTGAAGGCCTTCACCAACACGGAGAGCGGGTAAGTCATATGAATACTCTTTACCATTGTATTGTGGTGAATATAAGAATTAAATTCACTAATGAGAGACCAAACAAAGATTGTTCTCTTTGCATTACATCTTGTTAAAAAAGCAAAAGAAACCAAATGTCGACTTGATCTCTTAATTTATTATCACTTAAATGTGCTCCACATTATTTTCTCTTCATGTGAAGATTTCAGTTATTTCCTTTTGATATTCTCCACGGTATATATTAACCCATTAAGGGGTATGAAATTCTAAGATTTGTATAATTGTTTGCTTTGAATTCCTTTATCTATAAAAATTAACCAATGAATTATACACACAAATATGTCCTTAAATATAGATGTATGAAAAGTATTATTAATGATGTTTATTCATATTAATTTTATATTTAATAATAAATTCTTAGAAATGAATTGGTAAAAGAAAGATGTGACGTATTCTTACAAAAAGGGATGAGAAATTAAATTAGGAGAGGTTATAATTAGGGGTCCATCAACATGCAGGCCAAATTGGACATTTGGTTGGAGAGGGTTTAGAGGCCATTTCTTAAAACATCAAAGAAATTACCTGAATGTATTGCGATTGAAATGACTTTAAATTTCATAGATATTCATTTTATTGTTGGGGTTATAATATATTAAAATTTTCTTTCATCTAGCTTTATCCATTTTTTTCAGATTTTGTTTTTTTTTTTTACGGGAGTCTATAGTAATCTCTGTATTGTGAACATGTTTTGTTTGAAGGTGGACAACAACCCCCCTTATCCCGACTGCAGCTACCTTTCAATGGCTCCCATTGTCCTCCCTTTGACTAAAAACTAAGATGCTTGACATTATTTAAAAAAAAAAAAAAAAATGCATCCTCGGAGTTTCACTTCGTGTACATTACACGATGTGACTTTTTTAACAGCAGCAGCAAGAACAACAACATTTAAGCTTATTTGCCAACTAAAAACCTCAATATGCAATAAACAAACATACCCATGAACAAACGTACATTTGCTGGTGGCATAGTGGGAATCCTGTGGCTGATCATCATTACCATCGGCAATATCCACAACAGCAGCAACAACTAAGAATGACGATGAGAAGAAAAAAAAAAACGATGTGAACTCTATGCCATAACTAGTCCATAAATTTCCCTTGAAATCGTTTTATCTTTCTGCTTCGTTACAGAAGTGTTAAATCAATTTTCTGGCTTTGTCACATTCGCACACAAATATGATGACATGTACGTGGAAGTGTGTGAGTGTGGCGGCAGAGGAAGGGGAGAACACAAGTGGATTTTACAGGCCAATATGAAGGCCATAATGTTATGTAAATAGTTAAATGATATTGAGCAAACAATTCCCAAGCCGAATTGAAAATTTTAAAATTTTGAACAGCAGTTGTGATTCTAAGGTTTGCTGCGGAAATGAAATATGTGGACGTCTCTGTCTATTTGTATGGAGCCTTTTCTCTTTCTGAGAAGTGGTCTCATTACAAGGTTTAGCATTTCTGCTCTGATTGATCTTGCTTACTAAATTCGTAGTTCTTTTGCTTGAGCATTCAAAGAGTTGCCGCTTCGTAGTAAAGTCTGCATCACGATGGAGCTAGTGCAACAGTCTATTTTTTATACCCTCCACCAAAAAAGGTATGGAGGGTATATTAAGTTCGTCATTCCGTTTGTAACTCATCGAAATAATCATTTTAGACCCAACAAAGTATATATATTCTTGATCAGCGTAAAATTCTAAGACGATTTAGCACTGTCCGTCTGTCCGTCCGTCCGTCTGTTGTAATCACGCTACAGTCTAAACGAATTAAGATAGGAAGCTAAAACTTTGCACAGATCTCTCTTTTGTCTGCAGGCAGGTCAAGTTCGAATGGGCTACATCGGTCCACAATGGGCTACATCGGTCCACAATGGGCTACATCGGTCCACAATGGGCTACATCGGTCCACGATATCGTATTGCCCCCATATAACGGTACCCCCGATATTCGGTATTTTGATGATTTTACCCACATTTTTCAATGGAATTGTCTGAAAATCCACACAAATAGTTCCTTGTGGGTACTTTATACCTCGGCAGAGAATTATCTATATAGATCCACAACATCGTTTAGCCTCCATATAACGGTACCCCCCGGTATTCGGCATTTTGATGATTTTAGCCATATTTTTCAATGGAATTGTCTTAAAATACACAAGTAGTTCCTTGCGAGTAATTTACCCCCTGAGAGAGAATTTTCTATACAGGTCCACGATACCGTACATCCCCCATATAACGGTACCCCCCGATATTCGGTATTTTGATGATTTTACCCACATTTTTCAACGGAATTGTCTGAAAATCCACACAAGGAGTACCTAGTGGGCACTTTATACCTCGGCAGAGAATTATCTACATAGGTCCACAATATCGTACAACCCCCATATATCGGTACCCCCCGATATTCGGTATTTTGATGATTTTACCCACATTTTTCAACGGAATTGTCTGAAATTCCACAAAAGGAGTCCCTTGTGGGCATTTTACCTCCATATAACGGTACCCCCCGATAATCGGGATTTTGATGATTTTTCCCACATTTTTCAACGGAATTGTCTAAAAATCCACACAAGGAGTTCCTTGTGGGTACTTTATACCTCGGCAGAGAATCATCTATGTAGGTCCACAACATCGTATAGCCCCCATATAACGGTACTCCCTTATATTCGGTATTTTGATGATTTTAGCCACTTTTTCCAATGGAATTATCTGAAAATCCATACAAGGAGTTCCTTGTGAGTACTTTACACGCAGACATAGATTTGTCTTTATAGGTCCACAATATCGTATATCCCCCCATATATCGGCACCTTCCTATATTAGATATTTTAAAGATTTAAAAAAAAAAATTATTGGATTTAATTTTTTTGAAAATTTTCTAATTCTTTCCAAATGGAGGAGGGTATTCAATGTTCGGCCCGGCCGAACATACTGCTTTTTTACTTGTTCTTCAATGATTTTCTCTTATCAGTGAAGACTGGACCAGGACCGAACTTCATTGAGTTATTCAGTCTCCTCCTTCCTTTACAGACCTTATTCATAATAAAAACTTACCGACGTTTGCATTACTGGTTGATTTGGAGTCTGATTTTATACTATCGTTAGAGGCTGGATCTAAATTTATTTTCCTCTCTTTCTAGGAATATTCGCCCATAGTTTGAGTATTGACGATGACTTTAAACATCTTATCAACCACATTTGGCGGAATTTATTTTCTATTATAGGCTCTCTATGGCAGGTATGTGTTTATATCGATCTAGTAAGGAAAAGCCAAAAGTCGGGCGGGACCGACAATATAATACCCTACACCACTATCCAATTGTAAAGGGTGTTTTTTTAAGCTAGAAAGAACTTTAAATTGTAAAAAGTAACACAGAAAATTAAATTTTGATGATTTTTTTTAGTTGTTTCAGTATACTGTGGCAAATCATCATGAGAGACCATTATATGCGTCGTTCTTCGCCGATTGGGCTCTAGAGCAGTTGGCAATCGACCCGTTGTTTTATCGCAAAATTGTGTTCAGCGATGAGGTGCATTTTTGGCTTAACGCAAGCAAAATGGCCGCATATGGACTGAGACCAGAAAAATGCACCGTATGGTGCGGTTTTCACGCTGGTGGCATCATCGGACCTTATTTCTTCAAAAATAAGGCCGCGTTACGGTCAATGGAGATCGTTACCGCACCATGATCAATGATTTTTTGTTTAAAAATATGGATGACATTGATCCGGAGGAGATGTGGTTTCGACAGGATGGCGCTACGTGCCATACGGCGAACGCAACCATCGACTTATTGAAATCAAAATTTGGCGATAAGTTGATTTCGAGAAGAGGACCTGTCAACTAGCCTCCAAGGTCGTGCGATTTGACACCTCTCGATTATTTCCTGTGGGGCTACGTGAAGTCACTGGATTATGCTGATAAACCAGCAACAATTGACGCTTTGGAGGCCAGTATTGTTTGCGTTATTCGTGACATACGGCCAGCAGTGCTCGAAAAAGCGGCCAAAAATTGGACGTCCAGAATGCACTTCGTCAAGAACAGCCGCGGTGACCATATGCCCGAAATCATTTTCAAATGTTAATGACACGTATTGATCTTTCAAATAAAACAAATTTTAATTAGAATTTAATTTTTTGTGTTATTTTTTACAATTTCAAGTTCTATCGGGCTTAAAAAAACCCTGTAGTAGAGTGCATGATATCACTTGGAAAGGATTAAATTAAGAAAAATATATCTGAGTCGAGTTGCTTAAACACCAAATCGGATGAAATATATATTATGGAGCTTTAGCTATATCTAAACCGATTTTCTCAAAATTCTATATACTTGCTTCTAGACTGAGTTCGGTCGGATGTACAAAAATTCAGATCATTTGGCCTGATATTGGATATTGCGCAATTATCCCGAAATCGGCTGAAGATGTATATAGGAGCTATATCCAAATCTGAAGACACTTATTTCTGGCATACTATACTTGGGGCATACTACGCTTGTGACGGACTTTAAACCCCAAATCGTATAAAACATATGTGAACCGATTTACGATATATTTGAAGTACGGGTTTATGGGATGAATTCAGTCGTAATTGCGAAAATTCAATCCATTTGGGCTGATATTAGCCATTTGGTGCACAGTAAACCTAATATTGGAAAAAGATATATATGGAAGCTATATCCTTAACTGAATCGATTTCGATAAAATTTTGACAGAGATATATTCCAGCAGTATCTGATGTCCGGTATCAAATATCATTCTTCTGAAGTGCATATTACGCATGCGAGGGACTTAAAACCCCAAATGGAATGAAAAATAAATTACAGCTATATTTGAACCGATTTTCTCCAAATTTGATTTACTCGCTATTAGACTAAATTTGATGGGGTGTACAAAATATAGGTCATTTGGACTTAATTCAACCATTTGGTGCACAATTAACCCGAAATCGGTTGGGTACTATATCTGAACCTGATCTGATTATCACAAATTTCAATAAGGTTCGTCCTTGGGCCAAACAAATATTTGCTGCAAAATTTCATCTCAATCGGATAATAAATGACATCTGCATTTTGTTTACAAGAATGCATGGACGGACGGACAGATGAATTGGCATACATAAATAGGAAAGTTATTCTATAAAAATTTTCAAAATTAATTATGTGTCTATTTCGCTACCTTCTCCATGTTACAAAAAAATGCACAAAGACATAATACCCTTACCAAATGTTGTGTACGGTATAAAAATTCCGTCGAAAAATACCACTGAAATGAAAAGGGTTATATGGGGACTACACGAAGACGATAACCTGCATAATTTTTCAATTTTTGCCTTAGGCTGTAGTACCGACTTCAAACTTCAAATACAAAAATTTGAAATAATTCCATCAAATGTTAAACAATTCCGGGGGGAAATGACGCTACTATCGACAAAATACCGAAAACAAGTTAGGTACCCTAACATGTAGGCTATGCGAAGACATGGACCTAAATAGACAATTTCACTTCATAGGTTGAAGCACACTTCAAATACGAAATTTGGAATAATTCCAGTGAATAATGTCGCTAAAATCATCAAAATACCGAATATCGTGATTTATCGTAATACAGGGTGTGATAAAAAATGCAACAAAGTCAAACAACATAATTATTACATTTTTTAAAATTTGTATTGAATGAAAGAATGAAAAATGTCGGAAATAGCATCATATTTTAGAAAAGGTTTAGATTTGTTCGAATTGGTCACCTTTGGCACGAATTATGGCCTTCAAACAGCCAATAAATCCGCCACACACGAATTATGGCCTTCAAACAGACAATAAAACCGTTACACGCTGCCCAAATGTTGCTCTGCGGTATTTTGGCCCATTCCCGACAATGCGCTTGCTTGAGGTGATCGACACTTTGGTATTTTTTAGTGCCAACCTTGTGGGAATGTCCAAGGTCTGCGGCCAAAATGTTTTCGCGATAATATTCGGTATTTATTCTGATGCCACGGTCGATTAATACGATTATCCATAATGCGGTCGATTAATACGAGCGGAGAGCGACCATCGACTGTTATAGCGGCCCACACCATCATTATGGACGGTGCTTGAGTTCTGGTGGCCAACCGAAGGTGCACATTTTCAGCTGACCTCTTTAGCAAGTAAACACGATCATTTTGTTTGCTTACAAACTCCTGGACAACGAATGTTTTCTCATCGGAGAAAACCAAATTCGGCAGTTCACCACTTTCGGTCAAATGACGCAACTCTTTGGCTCTTTTGAGTCTATTCTCTTTCTGTTGCAGTGTAAGTTCTTGGGAATTTCAATGGCTTTGCCCTAAGCTCACATTTCAAATTTGCCGAATGGAATATTGCCGAAATGAATATTGTTCAGCTCACGAGCCATTTTTCGGTCACTGCGACGCAGTTTTAAATAAGTTGCTTCTTATCTCTTCGAACCATTTCTGCTGATGTTGCCGTCTTCATCCGATCACTTCCTTTACGTCGGGCTACGTATCACGGTACGAAACACAAAAGAGTTGTTCACATTTAAATGCTGGAGTGCTTTAACGATAGCCACTTGTGGTTTTCCAGCCAAATATAAACAAAACACACTACAATGCTTGAATTCCATCACGAATATTTTTTTTTATCTGGAAAGTTCTCACAAAAATGCTTTTGTACGCTTGTAAACAATATAATGAGCAGACACTGGAATCATTTTAACAGCTGTCGGACGTGTGACTTAGTAACGACAGCAGTCTGAAGTTGGTTTTCATCTCACCGTGAATGGGGGCTATACGAAGACGTGGATCTGCAAACGCAATTTTTCGTCATAGGCTGACGTTTATATTATGAATTATAGATACGAACTTTGACCTGCCTGCTGCCGAAATACCGATTTGTGCAATATTTTAGCCTTTGTCTCAATTCGTTCCAAAGATAGCGTGATTACAACAGACAGGCGAACAGTCTGATGGACATCGACTTATAATTTTACGCCGATCAAGAATATACATACATACTTTATTGGGTCTGACATGAGTATTTCGAGGAGTTACAAACGGAATTATAGACTTAATATACCCTTTTAAACCATATTTTAAAATTAGGACCAAAAAGACCCATTTCTTGTCTCACTTGTGGGTTAATATTTTCCGGAAAAATATTTTCCGTATTTTTATACGCTCCACCATGGAAAGGAGGGTATATTAACTTTGTTATTGCGTTTGTAACATCCTTAAATATTCGTCTTAGACCCCATAAAGTATATATATTCATAATCAGCATAAAATTCTAAGTCGTCTAAGTCCGTCTGTCTGTCCGTTTGTCTGTTGAAATTACGATACAGTCCACATTATTTGACGTAGAGCGCCAAAATTTAGCAAAGCAATTTTTATTGTGTCTAGGATGGTTGGTATTTTAAATGACATACATCGGTCCACGTTTTGGTATAGTCCCCATGTAACGATACCTCCCGATATTCGGTATTTTGATTATTTTTGCCACATTTTTTCACGGATTTGTCTGAAAATTGGTATTTGTAGGTCATAACGGGTCCCAGTTCGTGTGGCAAAATATTGCATGTATAGGTAGGTATAGCCTCCATATAAAGGTACCTCCCGATATTCGGTATTTTGATTATATTTGCCAATTTTTTTTACGAATTTCTCTGAAAATTGGTAGTTGTAGGTCATAATGGGTCCCAGTTCGTGTGGCGAATCATTGTAATTATAGGTCCACGTTTTGGTATAGTCCCCATATAACGATACCTCCCGATATTCGGTATTTTTATGATTTTTGCCACATTTTTTCATGGATTTTTCTGAAAATTGGTATTTGTAGGTCATAATGGGTGCTAGATCCTTCGGCGTAACGTTGCATGTATAAGTCCACGATTTGGTATAGCCCCCATATAACGGTACCTCCCGATATTCGGCATTTTAATGCCACATTTCTTCGCGGATTTGTCTAGAAATTGGTATTTGTTGGTATTAATGGGTTCTAGCTCTTTTGGCGAAACAGTGTATGTATAGGTCCACGTTTTTGTATAGCCGTATTTCCCGATATTCGGTGTTTTGATGATTTTTGGCACATTTTCCCATGAATATGTCTAAAAATTGGTATATGTGGGTCAAATGGGCTCTAATGTTTCCTTTATCCTAAGGTGGAGGGTATTATAGACCTAAAATGCACGTATTCCGAGAAATCTCAATCCTTACCAACTTGTCTTCTCTATTTTATTTACTTTTCGATGTAAGCTTCGAAAAGCCGATACGAATCTTTGCTCTACTTTCATAATCTTCTGGATTTTGCCCGTATTGTTTCGCCCAGTGTTTTTGGAAGAAATATCCTTTCAGGTTTTTCTGTTGGATTTTTCACTTGTTCAGTATAACTTTCAAAGGCCCCCTATCTATGATTTCCTCTATTCTCGCCCAACCCACAATGGCCTTATTTGATGCATAAATGTGCTAATGCCAATATATGTTTATATCTATGTGCTTCTGTGTGTGTGTGCGTGTGTGCTTGTATGCATTCAGCAGTGCAACATAGAGATAGAGGCATTCTTCTCTATATTCAATATACCCACATACCACACACACACACACGCACACACTCGCATGCAGGCGGCATGCAATCCTTTTCTTCCTCTTCGACTTTCTTCTTATTGTGAAAGTAAGTGCGTGTGCATGACAACTACTTAATATCTTTGATATAAATGCGACTGTGTACGGGCGCATTCTTTTTCTTTGTGTGGTATAGTGATTGTGAGTGTATGTGTGTGTGCGAGTATGAAAAAGCGTTTGTTTTCTTTCTTCCGGAATCAAAAGAAACTTATAACGATGGATTTCGTCTACAATCATTTTTCATGCTGCATGTGTGTGGGTGGGCTGGTGTGTGTAGGATGATGTTTTTTTTTTCTACGTTTCCACAATCTTCTCCTCCTTTATGTTCCTTGTCCTCATTCTCCTTGTGATGCATAAAAGCATCACAATATTAAGAAAGTTATCTTAAAAGATTATATATCGCAGGCAAAAACTTACGCCAGTAGAGCCATCATCCTCGTTACCATGTTAAACCCTTCCCGAACAGAAATGCGGATTTACACAGCATTAGTTGATGTTCTGCTTGAGGATTTAATATATGAATGAACTTTTGTGTGAGCAGCACACAATGTAAATGAATGTGAAAATTTTGAAATCTTTGTCGTTGTTTCTGTTGTAGAAAATTGCCAAAGTTTTAGTTAATCAGAAATTTACATATGCACACATACAAACACACCCCCACATTTGGCCTTTCGTAATACAACATTTGCCAGCCTAGCAAAATGCCATCATGCCCTGTGTTTTTCTAACAACTCTACTCTGCTGTGTTTTAGTATATGTGTGCACATGGGTGTGTGTGTGCGCGGGTTTATTTATTTGAATTTATAATTGTGGTTTTGTGGCTCTTTGTGTATTTACTTATCATTGGCATACATTTTTCCAACATCACTGCATGTTTATCCAAAAAAAAGAAAAAGCAAAAACAGAATTTTTGTCAACTCTACAAAACATCCACACACAAACACACTTGTCCATTCATCTATGTCCCTGTCAAGTCAGTTGAAATTGTTTGTCAACATTATTTTTGTGTTTAATAATTTTTGAGGCATTAGCAAATATTACTCTTTGTATGCCCCTGGGGCAGGTCTCTCAATCTCTTTGTAGTACTAGTTTTTTGTTATTCTCCACAAAAATCTGAAAGTTGTAGTAAATCAAAACCAAGTAATGGTAAGTAAAAAGTGTTCGGGTTCGGCCAGCTTGAAATTGTAATACCCTGCAGGAGAAAAAACTTAAATGACCAATTTATTCTTTATATCTAATATATATATATATATTTAAACTAGCTATAAGCAAAGTTTAGTCTGAGATATAAAAACAGTTTTGAGGTTTTAATTTCCAAACCGAATCTGTGAATTACGAAAAAGAGGATGATATTTTTTTATTGTACATATTACCGCTTAGAACGCTTCTTTCAAATCATAAAGAAATTTGATTGAAGATATTAATTCTCTTCATACCCTCCACCGTAGTATAGAGGGTATATTAAGTTTGTCACTCCATTTGTAACACCTCAAAATATACATTTTAAACCCCACAAAGTATATTTATTCTTGAACAGCATAAAATTCTATGTCGATTTAGCGATGTCCGTCCGTCCATCCGTCTGTGGAAATCACTCTAGCTTCCGAACGAATTGAAGTAGATTAATACAGTTTTACTCAAATTTATATAATGTCTGCAGGACTTTTGGTATTGAAAATGAGCCATGTAGGTCCACGTTTTGGTATAGCCCACATATAAAGGTACCTCCCGATATTCGGTATTTTGATGATTTTAGCGACATTATTCACCAGAATTGTTTCAAATTTGGTATTTGGAGTTCGAAACGGATGCTACAGCCTAAGTCAGAAAATTGTATGTGTAGATCCACGTCTTCGTATAGCCATGATATAATTGTACCTCCCGATATTCGATATTTTGGTGATTTTAGTGACATTATTCAATATATTTTTTTTAAATTTGGTATTTGAAGTTCGTAATTGGTACAGCCTAAAACAGCCTAAAACAAAAAAATGTCTGTGTAGGTCCACACCTTCGTATAGCCCCCATATACTGTAGCTCCCAATATACGGTAGTATGTTGATTTAAGCGACATTATTCACCGGAATTCTTTCAAATTTGGTATTTGATGTTCGTAGTGGATACTACAGCCTATGACGGAAAATTGTCTGTACAGGTTCAAGTCTTCGTATAGACCCCCCCCCCCCCCCCCCATATAACGTTACCTCCCGATATTCGGTATTGTGATGATTTTAGCTACATTATTAACCGATTTTTTTTTTGTTAAGTTTTGCATTTGAATATTGTAATGTCTTATGACAAAAGTTACCTATGCAGGTCCATATCGTCGTAGAGGCCCTAATGTAACTGCTATATTCGGTATTTTTAAGATTTTAACAGAATTTTTAACGGATTTTATTGTTTTTGAGAATTGCCAAGTTCGTTCCAAAATGTGGAGGGTATTCAAAGTACAGTACAGTACAGCTTTTTCACTTGTTACATATTTATAACCTACAGCAGGGTAAGGATACTATGTCTTTTTGCATTTCTTTCTAACATGGAGAAGGAAGCAAGATAGACCCATAATTACTTTTGAGGATATTCATACAATCACTTTCTCGTCGAGTCGACCTATGCATGTCAGTCAGTCCATCCGTCCGTCTGTCCATGTATTCTTGTGAACAAAATGTAGGTCGCATTTATTATCCGATTGAAATGAAATTTTGCAAACAATATTTGTTTGACCTAAGGACGAACCCTATTGAAATGAGGGATAATCGGATCAGATTTAGATATAGCTCCTATATATTTTCAACCGATTTCGGATTAATTGTTCACCAAATGACACATCCGACCAAATGCAGATATAGCTCCCATACATATGTTTCATTCGAATTGTGGTTTTATAACTTATGACTTTATAACCTATGAAGCTCAACATTAGGCTATAGCTCCTATATCGATCTTTATCCAATATCATCATCACAAAGTGCAGGTCACATTTATTATCCGATTGAGATGAAATTTTGCAAACAGTATTTGTTTGGCCCAAGGACGAAACCTACTGAAATTGGTAATAATCGGAGATTATCAGATTTAGATATAGCTCCCATATATTTTCAACCGATTTCGGATTAATTGTTTAACAAATGGCTAATATTAATCCAGATGGCCTGTATTTAGCTACATCCTACTGAATTAAGTCTTAAAACAAGTAAATCAAATATGAAAAAAAAAATCGGTTCAGAATAGCTACAGCTCTTATATACATGTTTCATCCGTTTTTAAGTCCCTCACATGCGTAATGTTGTAAGTCCCTCACATGCGTAATATGCACTGCAGAAGATTGATATTTGGTGCCGGACATCAGAAGCTGCTCGAAAGTACTTCTATCAAATTTTATCCAGATCGGTTCAGATTAGGATATAGCTCCCATATATATCTTTATCCGATATCAGGTTTATGGTGCACCAATGGCTAATATCAGCCCAAATGGGTGAATTTTTGCCAATTCGACTGCATTCATCCTTTAAACCAGTACTTAAAATTTGGTATAAATCGGTTCAAATATAGCTATAGCTCCTATATAGAGGTTGAGATAAAAAACTGCAAAAAAGTCAAACGCCATAATTTTTAATTTTTTTTTTAATTATATTGATTAAAAGCAATAAACGTCGGAAATACCATAAGATTTTAGAAAAAGTTTAGATTTGTTCGAATTGGTCACTTATAGCACGAATTATGGCCTTCAATCGGCCAATGAAACCGTCACATGCTGCCCGAATGTTGCCATTGTGCGCAGGAAATGAAGCGAGGAACCTTATTTTGTAACCATTCTTGGGTGGCGTATGCTGAGTGCGATGGTGTTGAGTACTGTTGAAATGTCCAAGGTCTGCGGCCAAAATGTTTGCGTGCCCAAGAATTTAATACACCCTCCAGAATATTTTCGCGATAATTTTCGGCATTTACTCTGATGCCACGGTCGATAAATACGATCGGAGAGCGACCATCGGCTGTTATGGCGGCCCACATCATCACCATGGCCGGCGCCTGAGTTCTGGTGGCCAACCGAAGGTGCAGATTTTCAGCTGACCTCTTTGGCAAGTAAACACGATCATTTTGTTTGTTTACAAACTGCTTGAGAACAAATGTTTTCTCATCGGAGAAAACCACATTCGGCAGTTCACCACTTTCAGCCAAGCGAAGCAGCTCTTTAGCTCTTTTGAGTCTATTTTCTTTCTGTTTCTATGTAAGTTCTTGCACTTTTTGGAATATCAATGGCCTAACCCCGAGCTCACTTTTCAATATTTGCCGAATGGAATATTCCGATGTGTTGAGCTCACGGCCACATTTTTCGGCCTTTGCGATGCGGGTTTCGAGCAAGTCGCTTCTTTACTTTTCGAACCATTTCTTCTAATGTTGCTGTTTTCTTCCGTCCACTTCCTTGACGTCGGTCTAGGAAGATGGTCTACATCGGTTCATAATATCGTATAGTTTTCATATAACGGTACCCCCCGATATTCGGTTTTCTTGATTTTAGCCACGTTTTTCTATGGAATTGTCTGAAATTGTAAACAGCGAGTTCTTTGTAAGTACTTTACTCCCCGAAATAGAATTTTCTATATAGGTTCACGCCCAATTTAAGTAACCAAAAAAAAAAAAAAAAAAAAAAAAAAAAAACAACCACCTTATCTCAAAGCTCTCTCAGATTTTAAAAGTTGAAGTCGCGCCCTTAATCACATCGCCTTTTTTACAATTAAGTACGAATTTAAGAAATTAATTAATTTTCAGAAGTCCGGTTTTATCTTATCCTATCTTACACCAACAGTCACCTAGTGTACAACTTCAAAATCATAACTCGTATCGATCGCTCAATATCGTTATACCCCTTTTAAAATTTCAAACGTTAAGATATATCATATTATTAAAAAAAAATATTAAATTAAAAAAAATATTAAATTTAAAAAAACACAGTTTGGCAGCGCCGAACTTTTAATACCACTTGGAAGGAACTTTAATTTTTTCAAAAGATCGGAAAACTACCACTTATTTGAAAACCGTTATATTGGGACTATACAATGACGTGGGCTTGTTTACGAACTTTTTATACCCTACACCACATGGTGGTAAGGGTATTATGTCTTTGTGCATTTGCTTGTAACATGGAGAAGGAAGCGAGATAGACTTTTGAGGATCTCCATAGAATCACTTTCTGAGTTGAGTCCATCTGTCCATATATTCTTGTGAACAAACTGCAGGTCGCATTTATTATCCGATTGAGATGAAATTTTGCACAAGCCATTTGTTTGGCCCAAGGACGATCCCTATTATAAAAATTTAGATATAGCTCCCATATATATCTCGTCCGATTTGCCTTTTATTGTGCACCAAACGTGTAATATCAGCCCGAATAGCATGAAATTTTGCACATACAACCAAATTCGACTTGAAAATAAGCATTCCAAATTTGATCGAGATCGGTTCAGATATAGCTATAGCTCCCATATATATATTGTTCATCCGATTTGTTATTTTTGTCCTCCGCAGCCGTAATATGCACTCTGTAACAACAATATTTGGGGAAATATATCAAATGCAGCTCAGAAATACCTTTGCTAAATTTTATCGAGATCGGTTCAGATTTGGATATAGCTCCCATATATAACTTCGTCCGATTTACTCTTTATTGTGCTAATATTTGCCCAAATGGGATGGAATTTGGCACATACGACCGAATTGAGTCTAGAAAGTAGTATTCCAAATTTGGTGAAGATCGATTCAGATATAGCTATAGCTCCCATACATATTGTTCATCCGATATGTTGTATTTGTTACCCACAGCCATAATATGCACTCCCTAAAAACGATATTCAGGGAAATATATCAAATACAGCTCAGACATGTCTTTGCCAAATTTTATCGAGATCGGTTCAGATTTGGATATAGCTCCCATATATATCTTTATCTGATTTCAACTTAATTTTGCACCAAATGGGAAATACATGACCGAATTCAAAAGATACAAATGCTTCGGTATTTATTTAGTCCTTTGAACTTTAAATTATAATTATAATCATAACGTGTTTGATTGAATTCTCCTATAAAACTTTTAATTGTTATGTGGGGCTCTACTAAATTAGCAAAGTGGTGTAGGGTATGATGAAGTCGGCCCCGCCCGACTTTAGGACTTTCTTTACTGGTTTTGCTTTTCGTGTACTGGAGCTATACATTTCAACATCTCTCATATATGATTTTAAAGCTCTAGCACTTACCTATCGCTAAATGATAGTACTATTCCATTTTTGTGGTGTTTATTTTCCTTTATTTTCGTAAAATTCGTTTTTTCTTGGCGTTAATAGGTTGGACGGTAATTCCCTTACCTTACCCTTTTTCTGGTGAGAGTAGACTTATATTTCTGGATGATAATAAAAATTGGGTTATGTTAAACGATTTTCAGCCCCTTTAATTATTGGTAATGATAGCAAAATTGAAGCCAAGTATTTCAGTTTTTGAGTGCGACCATTGCAACCAAATGTAGGGGATTTCAAAATTTCCCCCGACAAATAACATTCACATGGAATTGCCGAAAAAACTCACTTGCATTACTCCCTCTTTATCTCTCTCTCTCTCTCTCTCGGTTGGATTTACGGTTGTGATTTACAAATTTCTGAGTTAGTTGTGTTAATGCAAGGCATACAAAATCCAAAATATGCCAATGAAAATACACACAAAAGGAATGACAACTCCCCGACACACAACTCACTTCTTGCTTCATGCAGTCACCGTTGCATATCTCATAGGCAGATTTTGAATTATGCTTGCCTAAATATGTATATTTTTGTGATTTCCGTCACACTCCCCGCCTCATGGACATCAACACATCTGCAGCATGTACGAATGCAATGCAAACACAACTGTAAAAAGTAGATTCCACTACTGCAGTTTTATTACTATTTCCATATTCTAGATTCAGTCCTATGAGAATTTTTGGTTATATATGAATTATTTGTTGTTGGCAAACAAGCACGCACACACACTCGCACACGACCACCCACCCATATCCCTGCCGGTGCCCACAAAACTTACAAAAACAAAATGCACCGCTTGTGTGTGTGTGTTGTTGGTTTTGATATTTGTATTCGTTGTGAGGTATGAGAATTGACTCTAAGGATTGATATGAATTTCGAATGCAAAAATACTGTCAGCTAACAAATACAACAGCAGCAACAACAACACCCAACAACAACGTCAGTAAAGTAAACCAACAAAAATGGAAATTGTTTATCTTTGGGAGAGAGAGTGTGCAATAATAATTGTTTTATATTTTCACTGTCAGTACAACTGTCAGTTTGACATGTTATGGTTTCTTAATTTATTTTCCAATGCCACATGTTCCACAGTGAGTGTGTCTGTGTGTGTGTGTGTGTCCGAAACTAGTGTTGGGTTACCATTAGTATTGCTTTAAAATTTTAGATTGCTGTTGTTGTTGCTGGTTTTATTTGTTAGAATTTTGATCAATGCATTTCGAAGTACCCTACAGCGCTGGTGGTGAAGGAGGTTGAAGCATAACGTGGTCAAGGACCACTTGTACTGTTTTCTGAAAAGTAGTGTAACCGTCATATTTTGCAATAATCGCCTCTAAAATAGTGGATCGTCAATTGTCTCTCTCTCTATACAGTGCGATGAGTCTTTTCGGTCCTTGGGCCACGTAAATAAACGTTAAACGTTATTCCTCATGGCATTCTCGGAGGACAAGCAAACTATAGACTTTTTGACTCTAGTACTAAATTTGGAGATCTTTTTGCTTTCCCAATAGTTCACGAGAAAATTCGGCCCTGTAAAAAAGTACTGAAAAAAAAACAGTAAGGAAAAGTCAAAAGTGGGGCGGGCCGACTATATGATACCCTACACAGCTATGCATATTTAGTGGAGCTCCCATAACAAAAGAATTTATTTGAAGTAGATCATACCACCTATCAACATTTGGCTTTAAAGCAGTTATAGTTTGGTTTTATAGCGAACTAATATATGGGATGTATATCCAATTCTGTATCGATTTTCGATTCGGTCGGATGTACCAAAATTCAGCTATATCTAAATCTGGTCTGATTATCGTCCTTGGGGCAAATAAATGTTGTTTGGAAAATTTCATCTCAATCGGATAATAAATTCGACCTGCATTTTGTTCACAAGAATACATGGACAAACGGACTGACATGCATTAATCGACTCAGGAAGTGATTATATGAAGATCCTCAAAAGTAACTATGGGTTCCGCACATTTATTTTAAACTGACAAACAAAAACACAAAATTCACAATCACAAACTGCTACGGAAAAGGCAATGGTCAAATGCAGGACAGAAGAGTGAGTGGGGGACGACTCACTTATGAAGTACCGACAATGTGAGCAATTATCGGCCCTCCTGGAAAAAGGAAAAACACTGAGACTAATCAGGAAAGTGTCCCCTCTGATTTTCAAACGACTAACCTCTATCTGATAAAGAGCTCGACATTACCGTCATACCTACATCAAAAACAGTTGAGCCGCGCCAAGAAACATTCGCTCTGGAGCTCAGATGAGGTCCTGTTCTAAGAGGGGAAGTTCATAGGGCGGCAATGATGAGACGGTCCTCCAACAGCGATATACATCAGCATCTGTGCCACACACGTAGGCATCAAACCAAAAGAGGCAACATTCAGGAGGTGTTATAAGAGGTCAGTAAAAGGTTTATTGGCCGAGAACCTTCCCAAAAAAACGGATAGTGAAATAATCTTGATCAAAAGGAATCTTAAAACAGAGCGAAAATTCGAAAAGAATCATCGGCAATTGCTAAAGTGTTCCCCTTGACTAAGATGCTCTCACTCTCTCGCCTACTGACCTTGCTAAGAAGAACAGCCCACCTGTAGGATGCTTTTCCGATGATGACCATGTGGTGGTCAACGGCGTTCCGGCTTATGGAAAGGCAGCTCCCACTGTCAGTTATGCTGTCCGCGCATAGGCTAAGGTTCCCGCAGAAGGCGCAAGCCCATGACTGGTGATGATCACCGCCTCAGCGGTTCCGAAGCATGTTAAATTCTCTTCACGTTCAACGTTGAAGAATGGATGGTCTACTGCAAAATCACGATCCGAGGACAAGAAATCATCGGCTGTACGAACTTCCCCCACGGGCCAAGCCTGGAAAGGGCACCGAGGAACTTGAAAAAGCTGAGCCGGAAACTTAAACCAACGAAAGTCGATGGCTGCTTGTCGAAGTTCGTCTAAACGGAGATAATTTTTTTTGGAGAAAGGGATCCCAAAAGGTTGCAAATCTACAGGGCCACCCTTTACAAAAAAGTGAATGTCATCTGCTGTGGAAAGAGGGAACGGCTGTTGTTAAGAGAGTTCATAAAAATGGTTTTAATGAATTTTGGGTCGGTAGTGAGCTAGTGGCAGTCTTCTTAAAGGAAACGCCCTGGCGGAAGACAATGTCAACATGGGTGCCACCACCTTTCGTGGACACGGCAGGCATGCTGAAAATATTATATAAACAAGAATTTAACCTGCAGATATATAACTGGCGATTAGTTTGTTTAAAAACTGAGTGGGGAGGCCAGGTCATAAAGTTATCCATTGACACAAATGGGTGGGAGTATCTTTAAGCTCTTGGGGCAAACTGCATTTCGGCACAGGATGGATTCAGTCCCCCTCACACCGTCGCAATTGGAGAAAGGAAGCTGCAGCTTCTTAGTATCATAAAGATTAATCTGTCGCTCCAAAACGGATGCGACCGAACTTTTCCTATTCCTAACGAAAGCTGAAGTGAAGATAGTATTACTCCAGGAACCCCACATATAGGGTTCTAACCTATTTGCTTCGTTCGGGAGCTACAGTGATTTCCACCGACAGAAGGACGTATGGACGAACATCGCTAAATCGACACCGAATCGACATTACCTCAGGGTAAAGCCATTGAAATTCCAAAAAGTGCAAGAACTTACACCGACAACAGAAAGAAAATAGACTCAAAAGAGCTAAAGAGTTGCTTTGCCGAACTGCCGAAATTGGTTTTCCCCGATGAGAAAACTTTCGTTGTCCAGTAGTCAGTAAATAAACAAAATGATCGTGTTTACTTGCCAAAGAGGTCAGATTAAAATGTGTGCCATCGGTTGGCCACCAAAACTCAAGCTCCGGCCATGGTGATGGTGTGGGCCGCCATAACAGCCGATGGTCACTCTCCGCTCGTATTAATCGAACGTGGCATCAGAATAACGAATATTATCGAGAAAATATTCTGGAGGGTGGATTAAAGCCTTGGGCGCGCAAACATTTTGGCCGAAGCCTTGGACATTCCAATAGGACTCAACACCATCGCACTCAGCACAACTCAGTGAGACACAAGTATGGTTACAAAATGAGGTTCCTCGCTCCATTTCCACCACACAATGGCCACTAAAATCTCCGGATTCCAATCCGTTGGACTATTGTGTCTGGAGTACGTTGGAAAGCCAGGTTGACATTAAAAAATACCAAAGTGTCGATCACCTCAAGCAAGCGCTTCTCCGGGAATGAACCAAAATACCGCAAAGCAACATTCGGGTAGCGTGTGACGGTTTCATTGGCCGTTTGAAGGCCATAATTCGTGCTAAAGGTAACCAATTCGAATAAATCTAAACTTATTCTAAAATTTAGTCCTATTTCCGACATTTTTTGCTTTCATTCAATAAAATTAAAAAAAAAAATGTCAAAGTTATGGCGTTTGACTCTGTTGCAGTTTTTTATCTCACCCTGTATTTATGGGTTCTAAAATTTATATTTCCAGGTGTTTCAAACAAAATGACAAACATAATATACCCTCCATACTATGGTGGAGTGGCTAGAGACTGAGCGCTACATCACTTATGCTACCTCCAATGGAGCTTAGGTTAGGACATCAATCGTCGCTAAGAAAACCTTAATCTAAGTAATTTCGGCGGAAGAGATATTACGACGGAGAGAATGTAAACTCACTCCAGGAAGGTTATAAAATGTTCCTCTCTCCACTTGATGTTAGTGCAATCCGACCCCGAGGCAAACAAATACGGGGGGAGAACAAATATTTTTACATTTGACAAATTTTGATGAAATCAAATCAGCTCTCATACATTATATCTTCCTCCAACTTCAAGTTTAGTGTTTACCATACATGTAATAGGATAAAATTTGGCAGAGACCACCAGATTTATAGTAGAAGGAAGTATTTATAAATTGGTGAAGATAGGCAAAAATGTATATATAGCTCCCATATATATGTATCATTCGATTTTACATCTAAGTCCCCTCAAAATAGTAATATACCCTTTAAAGACAATTTTTTCGTAACAGCATATCAGAGATATTCCAGATATACTTTTGCCAAGGTTTTTCGAGATCGGTTCAGATTTCGATACACCTCTCACACATATTTGCCTCTAAGTTTAGTCAATGAAAATATCTAAAGGAATATTTCATCAATATTTACTCCGCAATATCATACTGAACTAGTTTTCCCATAATTGACATATATAGGGTAACAAATTGTCAACCCCAGCCATCTCCATGGCCATGTTTTTACAGGTTATTTATAAGTTAGAATTTTCACTGCACCAATATGAGTGTAGAATTTTTTTTTTTTCGGCAGAATTTATATTTGTATTTTTGACAGCAAACAACAATGCTCTTCAAAAATAAACCCAATTTTCACGAAAAATGTGTCATATCAACATACATCTGTACTGGGTACGAATGAAAGGATTCAATGGTATAACATTGGTTATTATCATATGTAAATGTATAGAGGCAGTGGCCTTTACAAGTAAATTTATGTTTTTTTTTCAAATTGGTTACTACCAAAATGGCTGATACAAATTAATTGACGTTGAAAGCTGATTTGAAAAGAAGCGTTGTGAAGGTAGCCAATGTAAATAGCTAGTATAAATATAGAAAGATTTAAATTGTTAATCATTTGTTTGAGTTTTTTTAAAGATCAAAGTTCGCAATTTATTTCCTTTTTGAGCCAAATCGATTGGAAAATATGGTAAAACCTTTGCAATAACTAATATCAGGGGTAACGTTATAAAGATCTGTAACAAAACACAGTCATATATTGAACATTTTTTGCCGAACTCAAAACCTCAACATTAGGGATTATACCAAAATCTGGACCGACAAGACCCATTTTTATACCTTAAAGCACATAGTGGTAAGGATATTATGTAGGGATGTTATGTCTTCTACACCAAATATCAAATAAGAAACCAATAGTTCCTCAAACTTCATAGAATCACTTTCTAAGTCGATTTAAGCATGTCAGTCCGTCTGTCAAATCTTATCGAGATCGGATCATATTTGGATATAGCTCCCATATATATCTTAATCCGATTTTAAGTTTATTGTACACCAAATGGCTAATATCGACCCTAATGAACTGAATTTTGGTACTTCCGACCAAATCCAGTCTAGATTTGGTCGGAAATTATGGCCCAAATAATGGGTAAATCGGTTCAGATATAGCTATAGCTCCCATATATATATATGTTTTATTCGAATCGGTTTTATGTCCTCACATGCGTTATATGCACTCCGCAACAATGATATTGCTACAGGGCATCCGATAGAGCTTGATACCCGATGCCTTTGCCAAATTTTATTGAGACCTGTTCAGATTCTTATATAGCTTTGATATACATCTTCATCCGATCTTACGGCCATTGCGCACCATATATGTAATATCAGGCCAAATTGAAAAGATTCTTTCATATACATGGTGAGATGAAAAACTGCAACCAACTTCTGCTGTAATTTCTAAGCCTGTCATCCGACAGCTGTTAAAATTATTCCAGTGACATTTTCCAGAAAAAAAAAAGATATTTGTGAAAGAATTCAAGCGTGATAGTGTGATTTCTTTATGTTTGGCTGGAAAACCACAAATGGCTATCGTAAGAGCACTCCAGCATTTAAATGTGAATAAATCGTTTGTGTCTCGTACCCTTGCTCGTGACCCCGTGACGCTGGTTGCGACTTCAAGGAAGTGGACGGAAGAAAACAGAAACATCAGCACAAATGGTTCGAAAATAAAGAAGCGACTTAATTGAGACTCCGTCGCAGTGGCCGAAAAATGGCTCGTGAGCTGAACATATCGCAATATTCCATTCAGCAAATATTGAAAAATGAGCTCGGGGTGAAGCATGGAAATTCCGAAAAGTGCAAGAACTTACACCTTAACAGAAAGAAAATAGACTCAAAAGAGCTAAAGAGTTGCTTCGCTTGGCCGAAAGAGGTGAGCTGCCGAATTTGTTTTTGTCCGATGAGAAAACATTCTTTGTCCAGCAGTTTGTAAAGAAACAAAATGATCGTGTTTGCTTGCCAGAGAAGTCAGCTGAAAATGTGCACCTTCGATTGGCCACCAGGGCCGCCATAATCGACCGTGGCATCAGAATAAATATCGAATATTATTGCGAAAATATTCTGGATGGTGAATTAAAGCCTTGTTCACGCAAACATTTTGGCCGCAAACCTTGGACATTCCAACAGGACTCAGCACTATCGCACTCAGCTCGCACCACAAAATGTGGTTACAAAATAAGGTTCCTCGCTTTATTTCCAGCGCACAATGACCGCCAAAATCTTCGGATACCAATTTGTTGGACTATTGTGTCTGGAGTATTTTAGAAAGCAAGGTTGGCACTAAAATATACCAAAGTGTCGATCACCTCAAGCAAGCGCTTCGCCGGGAATGGGCTCAAATACCGCAGTGCAATATTCGGGCAGCGTGTGATGGTTTCATTGGCCGCTTGAAAGCCATAATTCGTGCCAAAGGTGACCAATTCGAACAAATCTAAACTTATTCTAAAATTTGATGCTATTTCCGACATTTTTTGCTTCATTTAATAAAATTTTGAAAAAAAAAAAAAATTAAAACTTATGGCGTTTGACGTGGTTGCAGTTTTTTATCTCACTCTGTATGTAACTTATAAAACGCTATATGAACATAATATTTCTTCCAACACAAGGTCAGCTGTGGTGAATACATCGTCCAAATAAGGTAAAAATTTTGAATAATTATAACTCTCAATAACAGCGAAACAGGTCAACAATTTCTTAAAATGTTTTATCACAACACTGTTTTCCAACCATTTATCGGCCCACTTCTTCTGGTGATTTCCCCACTAGGGGTCAAAATTTTGAAAAAAATATATACATATCTCATGTAAAGTGATTTAGTCGATGTCGTTCAAACCTGATGTGTCCCAAAATTTGTATCAACTTAGATCAGACGCTAAATGGACAATACTGGCACATATCTTCAGTACTAAACGGTCAACATTTTAAATAATTACTAAACGCACATAGGCTGAGAGTAAACAGGCAAAGCCGAATGGTACTCTTTAATTTTTTTTTTTTTTTTTTTTTTTTTTTTTTGAAATTAATGGTATCGTTTTTATACCCTACACCACAAAGTGGTCAGGGTATTATGTCTTTGAGCATTTGTAACAGACAAAAGGAAAAGAGATAGACCCACAGTTCCTTTTGATGATCTGCATAGAATCACTTTCTGAGTTGATTTATGCATGTCAGTCCGTCTGTCCATGTATTCTTGTGAACAAAATGCAGGTCCCATTTATTATCTGATTTTCCAAACAACATTTGTTTGGCCCAAGGACGAACCCTATTGAAATTGGAGATAATCGGTAAAAATTTAGATATAGCTCCCATATATATCTTCGTCCGATTTGCCTTTTATTGTGCACCAAATGTGTAATATCAGCCCGAATAGTACGGAATTTTGCACATACAACCAAATTAGGCCTGAAAATAAGTATGCCAAATTTGATCGAAATCGGTTCAGATATAGCTATAGCTCCCATATATATTGTTCATCCGATTTTTTGTATTTGTTACCCACAGCCGTAATATGCACTCCGTACAACGATATTCAGGTAAATACATCAAATACAGCTCAGAAATACCTTTGCTAAATTTTATCGAGATAGGTTCAGATTTGGATATAGCTCCAATATATAACTTCGTCCGATTTACATTTTATTGTGCACCAAACGTCTAATATTTGCGCAAATGGGATGGAATTTGGCATATACGACCGAATTGAGTCTAGAAGGTAGTATGCCAAATTTGGTGAAGATCGGTTCAGATATAGCTATAGCTCCCATATAAATCTTTATCTGATTTCAAATTAATTTTGCACCAAATGGGCAATACAAGTCCGAATTTAAAAGATACAAATGCTTCGGCATATTTAGTCCTTTGAATTTTAAATTATAGTTATAATCATAGTGTGTATGATTGAATTCTCCCATAAAAACTTTTTATTATTATGTGGAGCTCAACTAAATTAGCAAAGTGGTGTAGGGTATCATAAAATCGGCCCGCCCGACTTTTGGACTTTCTTTACTGGTCTTGATATATTATGAAAATATAGATTTCATTCCTCGAGTGGCTTAAAGTAGCATTTGATGAAAAATATTTTTATCTTTCACGCCATCCTTCTAAAATGATGCCTTTTTAAAAACTCTCATCAAGTACGATCTAAGCCATAAATTTACTTTTAATTTTTATGAATTCATTGCGTTAGGTTATTTTTGGACTGATGTTTATTGGGACCTATAGCAGAATTTTATGACAAAAAATGTTGTAGAATATGTTGACTTGCAACGATCCCGTTTAAATTAAATTTTAACCCTATTTTAAAAGAAACAGAAAAGCCTCCTTTGGTAACAAGCCAGTTAAAATTTTTCTAAATCCCTGTATTGTTGTTAATAATGTTATCGAAGACACTACATACCTTGTTCGCCTGTTTCTTCTTTTCACCAAGCCAGATGGAAAAATAGGCCCACTATCTGGGTATATGAACAATTGTTTGTTAATTAAATAATTTCCCCCTAGAAGAAACAATATAAAATAATTTTCCAAAATCCAATTCTCCTCCAACTGACAGAATACGTTGCCTCCATGCACTTCAATATTTAATGTCCGCTGTGACAATGTTCGTGTCATTTCCAATTAGCGTATTTCATACAAAAGACAATAGCACGGGATGTGTATACAGAACTGGTGTTAATAATTCGATATTTATTTAAATGAATTCTCTTTTAATTTAAACGATTGGTGATTATCACACGCACACACACACACAGATCGTCGTCGTCATCGTCGTCGTTGCATTTAAATGCCAAGCAAAACTCGACTACATGCTCAGTAGATATGCATATGATTATATAATGTTCAGGATGTAATCAGCATTTTAAGAGAAAATATTATCTGAAATCTTATTAAATTACAAAAACAATACACATGTACATACGTACCTATATGTGTGATGAGATTACACGTTGACACCATTACCACTACCACCACCACTTCTCTTTATGTAGGTACTTGAAATGGAAAATATTGAGCGTATATTTTAAATGTTCTTAATTTTAAAAAAGAACCACCGCCAAACCAACGTAAAAAAGCATAAAGGTATGACCGACCAATGCCCTAATAGATTAAGCTTTTATGTCAATGTGAAAAATGTATAATATGCACAGACGTATAATTCGATTATTAATAACGGAGAAAGTTGAATGCGTGCTAGATAACGATGACTGGGATGTGCCCTATCCAAATGTTAACAAGTTAAAAAGCAGTAAGTTCGGCAGGGTCGACCTTTGAATACCCTCCACCATTTGGAACGAATTTGGAAGTTTTTCAAAAATAAAATCCGATAAAAATTCTGTTAAAATTTTAAAATACAGAATAGCCGTTATATTGGGGTCTATACGACGTGGACCTAGATAGGCATTGTTTGTTATAAGCCATTACCATAATATAAACGGGTATAATGTAGCATCTTCAAAATACCGTATATAGGGAGGTACCGTTATATCGGAGCTACATGAAGACCTGGACTTGCATAGACAATTTTCTGTCACAGGCTGTAGCATCCATTACGAACTTCAAATACGACATCTCAAACAATTTTACTAACTTTAAATACGAAATTTGAAAAAAATCGGTAAATAATGATTTGTGATTTTGCTAAGATCATGAAAATACCGAATATAGGGAGGTACCGCTATATGGGGGCTATACAAAGGTTTTGAGCTGCATACAAAAATTTTAGGCATAGGCTGTAGAATCCACTACGAACTTCAAATACAAAATTTGAAACAATTCCTGTAAATAATGTCTTTAAAATCATCAAAATATCCAATATCGGGGAGGTACCGTTATATGGGGGCTACACAAAGACGTGGACCTTAATGACTTATTTTCTGTCTTAGGTTGTAGTATCCGTTACGAACTTGAAATAATAAATTTGAAACTATTCCGAATATCGGGGGTTCCGTTATATGGGGTTATACGAATACGTGGACCTGCACAGACAATTTTCGTCTTAGGCTGTCAAATGCCAAATTTGAAACAATTCCGGACGGACATGGAATTTCACGTAATAGAATTTTACGCTGATCAAATATATATATATATATATATATATATATATATATATATATATATATACTAGCTGGCCCGGTCCGCGTTGCCGGCCCGTAGTTTTTGTCTATATATATATATATATATACTAGCTGGCCCGGTCCGCGTTGCCGGCCCCTACTTTTAGTTTTTAATGCATGTTTTTTAAGGCATTATAGAACACTGATCTGAATGATTTCAAAATAGTCAAAGATAATTGGTTTTTTACACCCATTACCTTAAGATAGGAATTAATTTATTTTTGTCATTTAAATTGTGTGTTGGAAAACCCATAAAGTCCATATTTTTCTTCATAGTATAATTCAATAACGATCCAAAAAATAATATTCGTGATTTTTTCATGTTTCTGCCACAATTTGATATTTCGGAGATCAAAGCATGTAGACGTACATCCCACATCTACGTTCCCAGCCAATATTCTCTTGAGAGTTAAAAATTCAATAGTATACCAAATTTTTTTTTTCTGACCTAACATTGGTTAGGAAGGTGGATTTGCGGGTACACTAATGTGGGAACTATACTCAAATAAATGCCTATGTGGACAATTATCTGTAAGACGATTCTCTATCCCAGAGTAGCCTAAATACAATTTTTTAGCCAAATCAATTGATGAATGTGATCAAGACCAAGATGGACTCTACTCCAAAAGTCAAAATATTATGAGAAGAGGTTTCTTACACCCGTAGAAACAAAGATGCCAAATAAAGGCCTGAAAAATGAAAGAAAAATGTCGAAAACCCCGAATATAGCTTAAATTATATAATGGTTATACCAAAACGTGATCATTTTTTGCGAGGATGGTTTCTTCTCAAATTACCAACTTTTGCTAAAATGCGTATGAGTAAAATATGGTTAAAATGTAAACTATACTTGAAAAAGGAGTGTACCCTTATCCGGGGGTCATATATCGTGACCTGCAAAAGCGATTTAAGATATCTTGAAAGTTTTTTTTTTTTTTTTTCCTAAATGTCCAATTCGCTCTACCATTTTGCACCCTTTATATTCAGTATTTCACTGATTGCAATTCCAATGAATTGCATTTTGAGTTCTCATTGGGCGGATTATTTTAATATGAAAGAAATAGGTCCACATATAAGGGTTATACCAAAGCATGGTCCAATTCTTATAATTATTTGAAAAAATGTGTTATTCTTCTTAAAATCTCAAATTACCAACATTTGATATACATCTGATATATATTTTGAACAACTGATTATTCATGAAACCCCTAGGAAAAATTTAAAACTCTATGGTAACTTTTGCGAAGTATAGAGCAAAATATTTGAGGCCCTTTGTGTTTGGTTAAACTATATAAAATGGACCCTAAAAACGTTTGATCCCCCCTTTTTGGGATTGTTATGTACCAACCAAACTGACTACTGATGATAGCGCATAGTCACCGTATAACGTTTCATGGGAGTTAAGGTTACTTTTAAGGTTTCGGAAGAATTTTCCGAGGAAATGTATCCTTTTCTTTCCAAATTTTCAATTTGCTCCACTATTTTATACAGTTCGCATATAACAGTGCTTTTCATATTCGGTATTTCACTGGTTGCAGTCCCAATGAATTTTGCATTTTAAGTTCTCATTGGATGGATTATTTCCATATCTAGTCAATTTCCATTGATTTTTTTTTTCGATTTTTCCCGATTTGAGAATTTTTGCCATTACATCTCTTTTATCGTGTTTTTAGCGATTTTGAAAAAGTAATTATCTTTTAACATTGGTCTAACCGCGTTAAGTTATTTCGATATCATTTGACTGACTTCCATGCAACCCGCCATCAATTTCAGTTCTCAAGAAATCATGTCAATTAAATAAATTGGTATTAATATTCGAATTAAAAAAAATATAAAAAAAAAACACTACAAATGTACATTAGAAAAAAGTAAGTCAAAATGGAAAAAAAATCATGCAAAATAAAACATTACTATTGTACATTTCAAAAGTCAAAATGAAAATGTTAATATATCACATTTTTACGCGATTTTTTTGGATATTATCCTTTTCGGAAAAGAGACAATTCCGAATTTGTTTGAATCGTTAAAATCTGTCCAGCGGTTCTTAAGTTATAAGCGTAGTAACTAACACAACTTCCTTTTATATATATAGATATATATATATATATATATATATATATATATATATATATATATATATATATATATATATATATATATATATATATATATATATATATCTATATATATATATATATATATATATATATATATATATATATATATATATATATATATATATATATATATAGATAATATAGATATAGATGTATAGATTAAAAAGTATGCGTGATCAGTTCCTCAGCCCCCAAACAAATACTTAGGGTTGAAGGGAAGGTCAACAGTATCTCGTGTAATAATTTTTAAACCAATATCTTGTTTATTTGGGAAATATAAGGATTTTAGATAAATCGAAATAGTGGGCGTAAAAGGAGGCATGGTCAATATTTTTTCTTTAAAAACCTAACTCGGGGTATGACAAACGTTTGTACAAAAAATTATGCGCATATATATATATATATATATATATATATATATATATATATTTCTAATATAAATTTGTAGTGTTTTTTATATTTTATTTTTGAATTCGAATATTAATACCAATTTATTTAATTGACTTGATTTCTTGAGAACTGAAATTGATGGCGGGTTACATGGAAGTGTAGTACCGAATTATGTATTGGCGAAACGGAATAGATGATACCGAAATAATTTAATGCGGTCACACCAAAGTTAAAAGATAATTACTTTTTCAAAATCGTTAAAAAAAATCACGAAAAAAAGGATCTCATTGCAACAATTCTCAAAACGGGAAAATATCGAAATAAGATTCCAATGCAATTGAATTTTAAAATAAAAGTACATTCTATTAACAAACTTTTTTAAGGATCTTTAAACAGTTGCTGTAAAAAATTAGCGAACAAGTTGAAGATATTTTCAATTTGTTATTCTTCTTTTGTCAATTTTTTTCAAATTGTAATATCGTATTGAATTCAGTAGATTTTTTGTGAACAAAATAAAGAATAATTTTTCACTATATACAATTTTTCACTAAAAAAATGAAATAAGTGCGAAATACGATGGTAACTGACATCTACCTTTCAACTCCAGGGCCTACATCGTGATTCAGCTGGAAGATGCGGAGACATTTAATCAAACAAAAATGACCGAAAAAGACTAATGGGGCTTATTTCAAAGTGTGACCCTACTTTCATGTGACAATAATCCGTCCAATGAGAGCTCAAAATGCAAAAATTTTTGGGAGTACAATCAGTAAAATACCAAATATAAAGGGTGCAAAATAGTAGAGCGAATGGGACTTTTAGTAAGAAAAGGATTTCTATCCTTCCAAAAATTCTTCCTGAACATTTAAGATACATAGAAATTTATTCATGTAAAGTCCCTACATTGGAGTATCCCCAAGTCCACTTTCACATCTAATGTGTGGTCAGAAAAGAAAAATTTATATTCTATTAAATTTGTAACCCCCAAGAGAATATTGGTTGGGAACGTAGATTTGGGATATACATCTATATGAAATAAATTGTGAAAACATGAACAAATTACAAATATAAGAAAGTAGCACGGGACCGAATATTTGTTGAATCGTCATTGAATTATACTATGATGAAAAATATGGACTATATGGGGTCTCCAATTTACAATTTAAATGACAAAAAAATTAGTTCCCATATTACGGTAATGGGTGTGAAATAGTAATTATATTTGACTATTCTGAAATCAGTCTGACCTCAATTATGAGGTGTATAAAACTATTTTTACTTATTTAAATCACGTGATTTTTTTCAGTTTGACATGCTATGTTGTTCTACTATATTTTCGATTTGGCCTCTATTTGTCATCGATGTTTCGCATTTTACATTATTTCAAAGGATTCGGCTAAAAATGTGTATTTGGGGGTGAAAATCTTACACAAAAATTTCAACATATCAACAAATTTTAGAATTTTCTCCATGAAATAGTACCGCCTCAAGTCCACCTTTTGGCGGACAAACAGACCGACATGGTTAGGGGGACTTATGAGGACTCTAATGCACAATCTGAGGTGCTAATGGGTTTAAAAAAGTAATTAACTTTGGCTATTTTTAAATCTATTAGCCCTCAATTATGAGGTGCACAAAGTACAGTAAATTCCAAATTACTGCTAATTTGACTAAAAATTAAAAACTAATCGACCAGTACGTGAACATTTATAACATTCATATCTTTGAATAACTATGCTTTGACAAATCTATATATATATCACATATATATATTTATATATATATATATATATATATATATATATATATATTTGATCAGCGTAAAATTCTATTACGTGAAATTCCATGTCCGTCCGGAATTGTTTCAAATTTGGCATTTGACAGCCTAAGACGAAAATTGTCTGTGCAGGTCCACGTATTCGTATAACCCCATATAACGGAACCCCCGATATTCGGAATAGTTTCAAATTTATTATTTCAAGTTCGTAACGGATACTACAACCTAAGACAGAAAATAAGTCATTAAGGTCCACGTCTTTGTGTAGCCCCCATATGACGGTACCTCCCCGATATTGGATATTTTGATGATTTTAAAGACATTATTTACAGGAATTGTTTCAAATTTTGTATTTGAAGTTCGTAGTGGATTCTACAGCCTATGCCTAAAATTTTTGTATGCAGCTCAAAACCTTTGTATAGCCCCCATATAACGGTACCTCCCTATATTCGGTATTTTCATGATCTTAGCAAAATCGCAAATCATTATTTACCTTTTTTTTTCAAATTTCGTATTTAAAGTTAGTAAAATTGTTTGAGATGTCGTGTTTGAAGTTCGTAATGGATGCTACAGCCTGTGACAGAAAATTGTCTATATAGACAACTCCGAATTTGTGTGAATCGTTAAAATTAATCCAGCGGTTCTTAAGTTATAAGCGTAGTAACTAACACAACTTACATTTATATATATATATATATATATATATATATATATATATATATATATATATATATATATATATATATATATATATATATATATATATATATATATATATATATATATATATATATATATATATATATATATATATATATATATATATACATATATATATATATATATATAGATAATATAGATATAGATGTATAGATTAAAAAGTATGCGTGATCAGTTCCTCAGCCCCCAAACAAATACTTAGGGTTGAAGGGAAGGTCAACAGTATCTCGTGTAATAATTTTTAAACCAATATCTTGTTTATTTGGGAAATATAAGGATTTTAGATAAATCGAAATAGTGGGCGTAAAAGGAGGCATGGTCAATATTTTTTTCTTTAAAAACCTAACTCGGGGTATGACAAACGTTTGTACAAAAAATTATATATATATATATATATATATATATATATATATATATATATATATATATATATATATATATATATGTATATATATATATATATATATATACTTTTTTGGGTCTGACATCTTTTGAGGAGTTACAAACGGAACAATAAAGTACATATACCCTCCATAGTATGGTGGAGGGTATAAAATTCGCAAACGGTTTTGTTGTCCAAATTAAGAGTCCAAGTCGAAGGAAAAACTCGACTCCGACTGTGGGTGTTTCTATTTTTATACCCTCCACCATATTCAAAAGGGTTATTTATTTTTGTCATTTCGTTTGTAACTCCTCGAAATACTCATATTCAGAACCTTGATCCCACTTAAGGGTCCCTTTTCAACCGAAATTGCTGAAAACTGGGTACTTGGGGTTTGTAATGGTTTCCGGCTGCTAGGTTACGTTTTCCAATAGCCCTCGGATTGCTCCAATATTTGTGTTTCATCCGATTTGTGGTTTTAATCCCTCTCATGCGTAATATGCGGAATTCAACCTTAAAGCAAGGGCTTTAAATTTTGGTTAAATTCAGTTCAGATATAGCTATAGCTCCCATATATATGTTTCATCCGATTTTGTGTAAAAGTTCCTCACGTGGGTAATATGCATTGCACAATACAGATATTTGATGACGTGCATCAGAAAATGCCTCTGCAAAATTCTATCGAGATCGATTCAGATTTTAATACAGCTTCGGAATACATCTTTATGCGATTTTTCGGATATTGCTCACCACATATGCAGTATCAGGCCAAATTGAGTAGATTTTTTCATGCGTATAGTGGTGTAGGCTATCATATAGTCGGCACCGCTCGACTTTTAACCTTTTCTTACTGATTTTTTTTTTCAAATGGCTATTAACAGCAATGTAGCTCTTAGTTATTTCCGTATACTTAAGAAGGGATACATCAATCGCGGTGCCAGATTGCCGATCAAAACAATATGTATATATACAGGGTGAGATGAAAAAACTTCAACCAACTTCAGACTGCAGTCATTTCTAAGCCACTATTCCGACATCTGTTAAAATTATGTGGCAGTGACAGCTCATTATATTGTTTACAAGCGTACAAAAGCATTTTGGTGAGAATTTTCCAGAAAAAAAAATTATTCGTGATGGAATTCAAGGGTGATAGTGTGATTTATTACATGTTTGGCTGGAAAACCACAAGTGGCTAACGTTAGAGCGCTTCAGCATTTAAATGTGAATAAATCTTTTGTGTTTCGTACCATCGCTCGTAACTGTGATACTGGTAGCGTAGCCCGACGTCA
Organism: Musca domestica; assembly: GCF_030504385.1. Taxonomy (NCBI): domain Eukaryota; kingdom Metazoa; phylum Arthropoda; class Insecta; order Diptera; family Muscidae; genus Musca; species Musca domestica. The sequence continues at coordinate 20,054,645 of NW_026712383.1, forward strand.
AGGAAGTGGACGGAAGAAAACAGCAACATCAGCAGAAATGGTTCGAAAAGTAAAAAGGTGACTAATTCAAACAATCCGAAACTTAGTCTAAAATTAAAAAAAAAATGTAAAAATTATGACGTTTGAATTTGTTGCAGATTTTTTTATCTCACCCTGTATATGGTCAATAAAAATAAGCAGGGATAGATTCTGTCCGTTCGGAACGCAAAATGTCAAGTTTCTCATGAATAGGTTGTGAATAGGTGTTAGGAGGTACAGTAATGTGGGGCAATAGATTGCTTCCCTTTATTATTCTCCGTTTTTTGGGATTCCCAACCACTGTGTATCCGTCTGTCTAGGTATTTTTGTGAACAAAATGCTGGTCGCATTTATTGTCTGATTGGGATGAAATTTTCCAAACAATATTTGTTTGGCCCAACACTGGTTTTAGTTCTTTAGCACAGTTTATAGTACAAATTTCTGGTGTTAAAAATGTCCCACATGATAAATTTATAGATTTTTTCCCTTAAATAAAAAAAGGAAAACAAAACTTAGTTTTGAATACGGAAGACCTGCCCACTAACAGCTACATATACATACCAATTTTTAAGGTTCTATGCCTGTCCGCATCTTCAGGGCGTTGATGGGACAATTAGCCACATATGTTTTAGATATTTTCATAAAATGATTATAGGATAAGGTTATGTATCTTTGGCAATCCAACTGGTGCTTTCTAAATTGTTCGTTTAGAACTGGCATTCCCAAAAGTAATTCTCCTCCGACCATACTTAGAGCTTCATACGCACCTTACAACGACTTTCTACTATATTTTTGCAATGCTCCAATTATTATATTACCCACAATATTACCTTATCACTTACATACCATTTTTTTAGTTACCTTGCTTTAGGGTATTAAAAATTACGACTCATGCCATTATCTCTACAATTTTCAACATTTATATAATGAAATATATATTTGTGTATATGTGTGCGTCTGTGTATATCTGCATGACATCGACGAATAAATGAATGAAAGAGTTAAATTCTTCCATTACAGGATCTGCACATTTTGCATTTAAATAGTAATGAATTTAATTACTGAGGTGTCGCCGCCAACAGCAACCACATGGCGACTGCCTGCAACACGTAAAAAAAAAGTACAAAAGCCAGCAATGGCAACGGCAACAGAACAGCAACAAAAACGCAAAACCACTGAACAACTATCCTTTCGTTATGTGGCTGTGTGTCTGCAGCGACAACTCAATGCATCATCAGCGGCATCAACTTGAACTAAAGTAACGGCAACAACAACAGCAACGAGGAGGGCTTGCATATAATTTGCCTCATAAAAATGAGTTGGCATTGAGTTGAGGTGGCACTGGTAATGATGATGATGGTGATGCTGATGATGATAACGTTGATGATGATGATGATGATGACATTGCTCGCTGGCAGCTTGCTGTGTTGGCCGTGTGAAACAAAAATCCATAGACTTCTGATGGGCATGCACAAATTCATTCGCATTCGCATTCACATCTGCATAAACAGCAAAAATACCTTTAATGAAATCCATTAAAAAAATGGCAGAACAACAACAACAAAAACGGATGCGATGTGAAAAAAATCTACTTTTAAAAAATGAAAGAAAAATAAAAAAATCATAAAAATAACCTGTCATTGTTATTATTTAAAATATGTAAAGTGTTGTAAATTCAATTTTTGAACACCACCCAAACACCCACGCAAAAAGCGAAGGCTTTTAAGACACATAATTAATTAAAAATATCTGTGCTGCAAGTAAAGTGCATTATACAGCGCGTAATGGAAAAGCTTAAAAATTAAGAAAAAAATGCTTAAAAAGTAATTACATAAATGAAAGAAGCTTTTTTTTGGCATATAATACACAAGGCATGGTAACCTTGCTCATATTGGGGAAAATCTTGTAAAATAAAGTGAAGTTTATGAGAATTGAAACAAAAATCGATTTAAATTAAAACAGCGAAGAAGGGATTGTGAGTCGGACTCTACAATGGTAACCTTGTAAATTTATTCCGAAAAAGCGTAGCAAACAAATTAAATTTTAACAAGTAAGCAAACTCTATAGTCGTGCGGGGCCGACCATGTGATACCCTACAACACTACAATATGTTCGAAGTCCCTTTATACGCAAATCCATTTTGAAAGATTTCGTTTTTGAAATAATGCCCAGAGGTTACCCTTAGGATTTTGACCCGTAGAATTTGGCCAATATTTACGCACTCCGTATTCAAAACAATTGCACACGAAACTTGTGGTCCATTTTACAGCTAAATATAATCCAATGGTCATCCAAAATGCTAGACTTCATCCAAAATGCTAGACTCACTTCCGATGCGAAATTCCGTGTCAATTAGTTTTCACTTGTGGCCTATAGAACGACTACAAAATTAGAAAAATTTTAATTTTTTTAGTCATTTAAACCTCTAAATTCACATCCTAAGAACAATGGGTTTCAAATCCGACCCACCCCCATGCAAAATTTCGTGAGGATCGGACGATAATTGCGACATACATATAATACCCTCAAAACGTAGTGTTGGGGGTGTACAAATTTAGTGGAAATGTTCTTATTTTCTAACATAAAAGTTAGGGTCTATTTCTATTTCGCTAATTATTGTCCGATGGCCGCTCAAATTGGTAGGTTTTTGCCCAGTCCCAAACTCTAACTCCATGTAAATTTTCGCGTCGATTGGTTCATAATTGTGACCTATAGAGCAACTGCAAAATCAGGAAATTTTCCTGTCTTTGGTCCATTTCAACCCCTAAATATCGTGCCATCATCTCCAAAAGCAATAGGGTTCTATTCTGACCCTAACCCCACCTGCATTTTCAATTTCGTGAGGATCGGTTCATAATTGCGACCTGTAGCTTGATTACAAATTAACATGGACAGACGGACGGACGGACATACATAGCTAGATCGACTCAATTCGGCGAGCTAGGAAGACCCATGTATTCTTTCCTATGTGGGAAACCAATATTTCGAGGTGTTACATAATTTTTGGCCCAATCAAACTTATAGGATACAACACATAGTGTTGTAGGGTATAAAAACATTAAATAATTAAGCATACTGTTGGGGTATTATAAGTTTGATTGGGCCAAAAATTATGTAACACCTCGAAATATTGGTCCTTGAATTATGATATTATATATGGATCTTAATATCTCACCGAGCTGAAATGATCCGTCCGTCTGTCCATGTGAATTTGTAATCACGCAAAAGGTTGCAATTATCGTCCGATCTTCACGGAATTATTCATGAAGGTGGGGTTATGGTCGGAATAGAAACCTATTGCTTTTGGAGATTAACGCAAAATAGTTTGTGTTTAAAATCGAACAAAAACAGAAACGTTTACTGGTTTATGCAGTTGCTCTACAGGTCGCAATTATAGACCACTCATCGCGGAATTTAGCATGGGGCTAGAGATTAGGGCTGAGCAGACAAACTACTTTTTTGGTCTTTGAACAATATTTAGCGGGTAAAATAGGTAAGAAATTGTATTAAAAAAAATTCAGTAAACCGTGAATATTTTAAATCACAGCGAAATCGCAAGCACAATAAAGGGCCACTTCTAACCGTTACAGTGATGTGGATAGCTAACATATCGGTTATATAGCAATATGGGTATAATTTATATGTGAAATAAGTCGATGTTAGTTACCACATTTATAAGTCGGGCACTGAACTGAGCTGACTTTAACAATTCTCACCGACTTGGAATGGTCTCTTCACAGAAGCGGATATTTTTATACCCTCCACCATACATAGTATGGAGGGCATATTAAGTTCGTCATTCCGTTTGTAACTCATCGAAATAACCATTTTAGACCCAACAAAGTATATATATTCTTGATCAGCATAAAATTATAAGACGATTTAGCCCTGTCCGTCCGTCTGTCCGTCTGTTGTAATCACGCTACAGTCTAAATGAATTAAGATAGGAAACTACAATTTTGCACTGATCTCTCTTTTGTCTGCAGGCTGGTCAAGTTCGAAGATGGGCTATATTGGTCCACGATATCGTATAGCCCCCATATAACCGTTAGCCACATTTTACAATGGAATTGTCTGAAAATTCACCCAAGTAGTTCCTTGTGAATACTTTACCCCCTGAGAGCGAATTGTCTATATAGGTCCACGATATCGTATATCTCCCATATAATGGTACCCCCGATATTCGGTATTTTGATAATTTTACCCACATTTTTCAACGGAATTGTCTGAAAATCCACACAAGGAGTTCCTTGCGGGTACTTTATACCTCGGCAATGAATTATCTATATAGGTCCACGATATTGTATAGCCCCCATATAACGGTACCCTCGATATTCGGTATTGTGATGATTTTAGTCACATTTTTCAACGGAAATTGTACACAAGGGGTTTTTTGTGAGCACTTTACCCCCCGACAGAGAAATCTTTATATAGGTTAATTATCTGAATCTGATGGAATTATCTGAAAATTCACTCAAGGAGTTCCTTGTGAGTACTTTACACCCAGACATAGATTTGTCTTAATAGATCCACAATATCATATATACCCCCATATATCGGCACCTTCCTATATTAGATATTTTAAAGATCTAAAAAAAATTAATGGATTTTTGTGTTTGTTTTCTCTTTCGAGACGAGCTTAATGATCTGAAATTTGCAGTGAAAAGGAAAGCCAGATAGACACTATCACACACTCACCACTATGCGACGCGTTTCGCCGTTGGTTAAGCGGCTCATCAGGCATATTTGGTGTGGATGATGGCTTACAAGGGCCGTTCTCTGGAAAGTAGTATATATTTCGAACTTATTGCAAATTAGCATATGCGAATTATACACTAGAAACTCTCCAGGTTCGACTCAAGTTCTATTGACAGATCTTTTTCACAGCAAAGTTTTTGTTTTTGTAGTGATGGATTTTTTTTTTGTCCACAACAACTACATTGCTTCCAATGCATACACTTGTTTTAGTGCTGCTTTAGGAAGACGGGTTAATGGCTCTGAACGTAGAGACGGCAACTTCTAGTTGGCTGCACACCGAGGTCCGCGGTTCAAATCCCACAGCCAGGCTCGGCTGAATTTTTGAGTTTTGCCTTGTTAGGCGAAGATCATATGTTTTATGATTTATGTGTTTGTTTTCTCTTTCGAGACGAGCTTAATGATCTGAAATTTGCAGTGAAAAGGAAAGCCAGATTGACACTATCACACACTTATTTATTTTTTTGTAAATTTTCTAATTCGTTCCAAATGGTGGAGGGTATACACAGTTCGGCCCGGCCGAACTTACTGCTTTTTTACTTGTTTTTTTTTTTTAAATTTTTTGAGATTTTTATACCTTCCACCATACTAAGGAGGGTATATCAACTTTGTCATTCCGCTTGTAACTCTTCGAAATTCTTAGCGTAAAATTCTAAGTCGATTTAGCGAAGACGGATAGAAGGTCTGTTATAATCCCGTTATCTTTCGAACTGAGGTAGAAGGTTACAATTTTGCACGGTATCCCCCCAATATTCGGTATTTTGATGATTTTAGCGACATTGTAGACAATAATTGTTTTTTAATTTCGTATTCAAAGATCTTAATGGATACTTCAGCCTATGACAGAAAATTGTCTATGCAGGTCCACGCTTTCGCATAACCCACATATTTCGGTATTTCGATTATATAAGCTACATTTTTCACCGGAATTATTTCAAATTTCGTAGTGACTACTAGCCCACATATAACGGTACCTCCCTTTATTCGGTGTTTTGATAATTTTTGCGACATTATTCACCGGAATTGCTGCAAATTTTAGTATTTGAAGTTCGCAATGGGTACTATCCTATGATAGAAAATTGATCAAATAGGTATAGGTCTTCGCTTAGCCCCCATATAACGTTACCTCCCCATATTTGGTATTTTGACAAGTTTAGCTCCATTATCAACCGGAACTTCTTCGAGCAAAGTATTCGTAGTTTGTAAAGGGTACTACAGCCTGTGACAGAAAATTGCCTAAATATGGATCCCAAAATAAGTGTAACTCCCTATTTTCGATATTTTTACATTTTTAAGAGAATTTATAAGGGATATTAGTTTTATACCCTCAGCCATATGGCTAGAGAGGCATATCCTTGGCCCTTGATGTGGTCAAAACTTGCCTCATTGAAATAACGGTTTTAGACCCTAGGTCTCTTTGGACCAAATCTGTTTCAGGACATTTGGATGTAGCGATGTCCGTCCGTCTCTCTGGTCGGCTGGTGCTCACGATAACTTTCGAAGGGAGTATCCGGTGTGATCAAAACTTGGTATATCGTAATATAATTGTCAAACTTAGATCGAGTTCAGAGATGGGCTATTTCGGTCCACTACTTCTGGTACCTCCCCCAAAAATGTCCACATTTTCAAAGAAAATAATTTACTACACAGAAAGAGAAAGAATAAACCGATTTGGCTCTAACTTCGCAAATCCTAATACAGTACTATATCAGGTGGTCAGGCAATATCGGCCCACTCCATCATGTACCTCCCCTAAAAAGTGTAAAAATCTTGAAAAATTATAACTCTTACAAAATGTGATGTAAGTGCCCGATTGCCTTCAAATTACGCACATTATATTATTTTTATTAACCCAAGGTCTGGTGTGAACAAGGGATATATCGTACCAGTCTTTCTGGTATTTTTATACCCTCCACCATACATAGTATCAAGGGTATATAGGAAGCTAAAATTTTGCACAGATCTCAATTTTGTCTGCAGGCAGGTCAAGTTCGAAGATGGGCTATATCGGTCCACGATATCGTATAGCCCCCATATAATAGTACCCCCGATATTCGGTATTTTGATGATGTTAGCCACAATTTTCAATGGAATTGTCTGAAAAACCACAGAAGTAGTTCCTTGTGGGTACTTTATACCCAGACATAGATTTGTCTTTATAGGTCCACAATATTGTATACCCCCCATATATCGGCACCTTCCTATATTGGATATTTTAGAAGAATTTTTAATCGATTTTATTTTTTTGAAAATTTTCTTATTCGTTCTAAATGGTGGAGGGTATTCAACTTACTGCTTTTTTACTTGTTAAAATTTTTGAAGCTCATAATTCATTCGATTCCATTCAGACATGGCACATCTCAATAATTCCATAAACACAAGATCCGTTATAAAAATGATAGAGATCGGACCATTTCCCCCACAAAGGGTCAAAGTTTTGAATAACCAAAACGGTCATAAAATCCGAAATAAGCATCCGGTTCTCTTCGTATTACACACATTGCAATATTTTTATTAACCCACAGTCTGGTATGAAGATGATATATATCCGTACACTCTTTCTAGTACCTCCCCCACCAATGGTCAAAATTTTGAGTAACCATGAAGCTCATAAAATGCGAAATTAGCATTCGATTAAATTCAAACTTGATACATTTCAATATTTCCATTAACACAAGATCTGTTATGAAGAAAGTCGAGATCGGACCATTTCTTCTAAAAAACTAAAACGAGCCTGAAATCAGTAAAAATGAATGCGATTCTCTTCAAATTTCACACATCAAAATATTTTTGCTAACGAAAGATATGTTGTGAAGATGATATATATATATATATTCCAACCCCTTCTGGTACCTTACCCACAATTTACAATGCTTTTGTCTGTCATTATTTGCGAAACAACTAGGCACTTCTTTACAGCGTGCTATGTCTAAATATTTCTATTAACCAGAAATCTGATATGAATATATTATTTATCGGAATTTATGATTTCGCATAAAAGTGACTAGAAATGTTCGATTTAAATAAATCACACTATCCCGCTTAAATTCCATCACGGATAACTTTTTTTCCGGAAAATTTTCACCAAAATGCTTTTGTATGCTTGTAAACAATATAATGAGTTGTCACTGGAATAAGCTGTCGGACGAGTGGCTTACAAAATGACAGCTGTCTGAACTTGGTTGCAGTTTTCTCATCTCATCCTGTGTACCATCTTTTAGAAAATGTAGCATACTGGCCTTCCATCAATCATCATCATTTTTATATGAGATATCCGTATGAGAGTACCTCCTGATTAAAAACATTTGGATTTATTTTATATCCTACACCACATAGTGGTAAGGGTATTATGTCTTTGTGCATTTGTTTGTAACATGGAGAAGGAATCGAGATAGATAGTTACTTTCGAGGATCTCCATAGAATCACTTTTTTAGTTGATTTATGCATATCAATCCGTCTGTTCGTCCGTCCGTCCGTCCGTTTGTCCATGTATTCTTGTGAACAAAACGCAGGTCACATTTATTATCCGATTGAGATGAAATTTTCCAAACAACATTTGTTTGGCCCAAGGACGAACCCTATTGAAATTGGAGATAATCGGTAAAAATTTAGATATAGCTCCCATATATATCTTCGTCCGCTTTGCTTTTTATTATGCACCAAACGTGTAATATCAGCCCGAATAGTATGGAATTTTGCACATACAACCAAATTAGGCTTGAAAATAAGTATGCCAAATTTGATCGAAATCGGTTCAGATATAGCTATAGCTCCCATATATACTGTTCATCCGATTTGTTATATTTGTCCTCCGCAGCCGTAATATGCACTCTGTAACAACAATATTTATGGAAATATATCAAATGCAGCTCAGAAATACCTTTGCTAAATTTTATCGAGATCGGTTCAGATTTGGATATAGCTCCCATATATAACTTCGTCCGATTTACATTTTATTGTGCACCAAACGTCTAATATTTGCCCAAATGAGATGGAAATTGGCACATAAGATCGATTTGAGTCTAGAAGCTAGTATGCCAAATTTGGTGAAGTTCGGATCAGATATAGCTGTAGCTCCCATATATATTGTTCATCCGATTTGATGTATTTGTTACCCACAGCCGTAATATGCACTCCGTAACAACGATATTCAGGGAAATATTTCAAATACAGCTCACAAATATCTTTGCCAAATTTTATCGAGATCGGTTCAGATTTGGATATAGCTCCCATATATATCTTTATCCGATTTCAAATTAATTGTGCACCAAATTTAAAATATACAAATGCTACGGCATATTTGGTGCCTTGAACTTTAAATTATGAATATAATCATAGGGTGTATGATTGAATTCTCCTATAAAAACTTTTAATTGTTATGCGGAGCTCTACTAAATTAGAAAAGTGGTGTAGGGTATCATACAGTCGGCCCGCCAGACTTTAAGACTTTCTTTACTGGTTTTGTTTTAGCATTGGTTCAGCATGTCGGACAACTTTATTTTATGTATTTAAAATAAAGATTCTAAATTATATGCTTCCGTGTCTGCAATTTTATATTCCATTTCCTCGAAAAATATTTTCCAAGATTAATGAGTAATCAACTATGCCGATTTTATAAAGACCTTATGTATATTTTAAAATTAATGGTAATATTTTTAGAAATATTTTCCATCGCGTGAACAACAATTTGATGAATTAAAAATATCCGCAAAACAACATTTTCATAAGGATTTGGTTATAGTTTAACTTTACCTTATAATAGAATACCTGTGTTGCTTGCTCATTTCTACGCTGTAATCTGCAAAACCTACGTCTGCATATACATGTACTCTGGTTATACCCGTTTTATTGTGGCGAAAACCCAGAGAACTCTTCATTGCTGCAAGTGTAATTATATGCCCAGTCATTACTTTAGTAAATACAAAAATCAATGTTTAAAATATGTTCACTTCGTTTCCTTACCTTAGGGCTTTCCGAACGCTTTGGGATATTGAGTTGAGCTGACGGCCAAATATGCTGACATACCGACCTCAATTTATCCCTTTTCAAGGATGTAGCTACGGATAATTACAAAACTCACACGGTTACAGCACGCTTACGAGATGATGAAGAAGAAAAGGCATGAACTGTAAATGTTAAATTTATGTAATGTCGGTTTTATTTTTACGATACTTTACAGTTGTTTTTACTCGTATATTTCCACACTTTCTTTTTTTATTATTTTCTCTTCCTGCACACTTTCACTCACACACGTACTCATTATTTAAGGCGAAAAAAATAATTACTTACATTGGAAGGGTTTTTTGTGCCATGGGGTTGGTGGGGATGTAACGACGCAGAAGAACTAACTGATAATCTTACGGAGTAGCAAACAAAAATAGAATAAAATTCCTTGTTTTCGTAATGAACCACCAAGGAGAAGTGTTGAAATCTTGAAGGTGGTTTAAATAAAAATTAAAATAATAATCATAAAAACTCTCGCTGAAATTAAGGCAATAAAATGGAGTATGAATAATAAAAAAGAAAACACAGCATATTTTAAAAATTTGAAACTTAAAAAATGCTGCGTAACATTTGAAACCGCAATGTAAGGCTTTATAAAAGACATAGGAGCTATCTGTGTGCTCCTATAGTAAGAGCATCAAAATAATCTCAGTCCTTTTCTCTATTAGAGATACTAATACCAACATTTTCATAAATCCACGTTCATTCGTTCAACAACGCAACTTCAGTTTAAATTAACACTGTTGGCACACTGCAACCAACTTCAGACTGCTGTCATTTCCAAGCCAATCGTCCGACAGCTGTTAAAATTATTCCAGTGACAGCTCATTATATTGTTTACAAGCTTACAAAAGTATTTTGGTGAGAATTTTCCAGAAAAAAAGTTATTCGTGATGGAATTTAAGCGTGATAGTGTGATTTTTTTACATTTCGCTGGAAAACCACATGTGGCTATATTTAGAGCACTCCAGCATTTAAATGGGAATATATCTTTTGTGTCTCGTACCATAGCTTGTTACCGTGATACTAGTAGCATAGCCCAACGTCAAGGAAGAGGACGGAAGAAAACAGCAACATCAGCAGAAATGGTTCGAAAAGTAAAGAAGCGTCTTGATCCAAACCCGCGCCGCAGTGGCCGAAAAATGGCTCGTGAGCTGAACATATCACAATATTCCATTTGGCAAATATTGAAATATTGAAAAATGAGCTCGGGGTAAAGCCATTAAAATTCCAAAAAGTGTAAGAACTTACACCGCAACAGAAAGAAAATAGAATCAAAGGAGCTAAAGAGTTGCTTCGCATGGCCGAAAGTTGTGAACTGCCGAATTTGGTTTTTTCTGATGAGAAAACATTCGTTGTCCAGGAGATTATAAACAAATAAAATGATCGTGTTTACTTGCCAAATAGGTCAGCTGAAAATGTGCACCTTCGTCTGGCCACCAAAACTGAAACGCCGGCCATGGTGATGGTGTTGACCGCCATAACAGCCGATGGTTGCTCTCCGCTCATATTTATCGAACATGGCATCAGAATAAATACCGAATATTATAGCGAAAATATTCTGAAAGTGTATTAAAGGCTTGGACACGCTAAAATTTTGGCCGTAGACCTCGGACATTCCAACAGGACTCAGCACCATCACACTCAACACGCGCCACCCAAGAATGGTTACAAAATGAGGTTCCTCGCTTCATTTCCAGGGCAAAATTACCACCAAAATTTCCGGATACCAATCCGTTGGACTTTTATCTGGAGTATTTTGGAAAGCAAGGTTGGCACTAAAAAATACCAAGGTCTCGATCACTTCAAGCATGTGCTTCGCAGGAAATGGGCCAAAATACCGCAGTGCAACATTCGGGCAGCGTGTGTGCTCATTGGCCGTTTGAAGGTCATAATTCATGCCAAAGGTTACCAATTCAAACAAATCTAAACGTATTCTAAAATTTGATGCTATTTCCGATATTTTTTGCTTTCATTCAATAAAATTAAAAAAATTGTAAAAATTATGACGTTTGACTTCGTTGCAGTTTTTTGTTAATTCACCCTGTATATGGGACCACAGACGAAAATTAGAGGTTTTACAAGGGGAATGACAAACTCCATGGTGGAGGTTATGAAAATGTATATCCCGGCAGGAAATACTCGTACTTCTAAACATATCTTATTACGAATTTTACATTTCTAGCTCCACTCGATTTTTATACCCTCCACCATACATCGTATGGAGGGTGTATTATGTTCGTCATTCCGTTTGTAACTCATCGAAATAATAATTTTAGAGATATCACAGTATATGTACTCTTGATCAGCGTAAAATTCTAAGACGATTTAGCCCTGTCCGTCCGTCCGTCTCTCGTCTGTTGTAATCACTCCAGAATCAAAAAGAATAAAGATAGGAAGCTAAAATGTTGCACAGATTAGTCTTTTGTCTGCAGACAGGCCAAATTCGAGGATGGGCTATATCGGTCCTCAATATCGTATAGTCCCCATATAACGGTACTTACGGATATTCTGTATTTTAAAGATTTTATCCATATTTTTCAACGGAATTGTCTGAAAAAAAAAGTCACTTGTAAGTACTTTATCCCTTGAAAGAGAATTGTCTATATAGGTCCACGAAATCGTATAGCCCCCATTTTGCTGATTTTTTTCCACATTTTTTCACGGTTTTGTCTGAGAATTTGTATAGCCCCATATAACGGTATCTCTCCATATTCGGTATTTTGATGGTTTTTTACGGATTTGTCTAAAAATTGGAATTAGTTGGTCATAATGGACCTAGGTTCTAGCTCCGTTGGCGAAACATTGTATGTATAGGTCCACGTTTTTGTACCCCCCGATATTCGGTAATTTGATGATTTTAGCCCCATTTTTCAATGGAATTGTCAGAAATTCCACACAAAGAGTTCATCGTGAGCACTTTACAGCCTGAAAGAGAATTGTCTATATAGGGCCACAATATCGTATATCCCCTATATAACGGCCACCCCCCGATATACGGTATTTTGATGAGTTTAGTCACATTTTTCAATTCAATGGTCTGAAAATCCACACAAAGAGTTCCTTGTAAGTACTTTGTCCCTTGGAAGACAATTATCTATATAGGTCCCCACATCATATAGCCCACATATGTACAACGGTACCCCCGATATTGGAAATTTTTACGATTTTAGGTCCATTATTCACCGGAGCTATTTCAAATTCCGTATTTAGAATTCGTAATGTATACTACAGTCTGTAACAGAAAATTGTCTTTGTAGGTCCAGGTCTTCCTATAGGTACCCCCCTATATTCGGTATTTTAATAATTTTAGCTACATTATTTATTGGATTTTTTTTTTTATACCCTACACCACATAGTGGTAAGGGTATTATGTCTTTGTGCATTTGTTTGTAACATGGAGAAGGAAACGAGATAGACCCATAGTTACTTTTGAGAACCTTCATAGAATCACTTTCTGAGTCGATTTATGCATGTCCGTCCGTCTGTCCGTCCGTCCGTCCGTCCGTCTGTCCATGTATTCTTGTGAACAAAATGCAGGTCGCATTTATTATCCGATTGAGATGAAATTTTCCAAACAACATTTTGTTGGCCCAAGGACGAACCCTATTGAAATTGGTGAGAATCGGATCGAATTTAGATATAGCTCCCATATATATCTTCATCCGATTTCGGGTTAAATGAGCACCAAATGTCCACTATCAGTCCAAATTACCTGAATTTTGGCACACCCAACCGGGTTCGGCCTAGAAGCAAGTATATCAAATTTGGAGAAAATCGGTTCAGATATAGCTATAGCTCCCATATATATCTTTCATCCGATTTGATCTTTAAGTCCCTCACATTCCTACTATGCACTCCACAACCGTGATATTTGGTACCAGGTATTAGATGGAGCACAGAAATAGTTGTTTTAAATTTTATCGAAATCGGTTCAGATTTGGATATAGCTCCCATATATATCTTCATCCGATTTCGGGTTAATTGACCACCAAATGGCCAATATCAGCCCAAATGGCCCGAATTTTGGCACATGTGACCGAGATTAGCCTTAAAGGAAATACAACAAATTTGGAGAAAATCGGTTCAGATTTGGATATAGCTCCCATATATATCTTCATCCGATTTCGGGTTAATTGTGCTCCAAATGGCCTATATAAGCCCAAATGGACTGAATTTTAGTACATCGGACCAAATTCAGCCTAGAAGCAAGTATATCAAATTTAGTGAAAATCGGTTCAGATATAGATATAGCAACCATATATATGTTTCATCCGATTTAGTGTTTTAGTCCCTTACATTCGTAATGTTCACTCCACAACCATGATATTTGGTACCAGGTATTAGATGGAGCAAAGGAATAGCTGTTTTAAATTTTATCGAAATCGGTTCAGATTTGGATATAGCTCCCATATATATCTTCATCCGATTTCGGGTTAATTGACCACCAAATGGCCAATATCAGCCCAAATGGCCCGAATTTTGGCACATGTGACCGAGATTAGCCTTAAAGTAAATAAAACAAATTTGGAGAAAATCGGTTCAGATTTGGATATAGCTCCCATATATATCTTCATCCGATTTCGGGTTAATTGTGCTCCAAATGGCCGATATAAGCCCAAATGGACTGAATTTTAGTACATCGGACCAAATTCAGCCTAGAAGCAAGTATATCAAATTTAGTGAAAATCGGTTCAGATATAGATATAGCAACCATATATATGTTTCATCCGATTTAGTGTTTTAGTCCCTTATATTCGTAATGTTCACTCCACAACCGTGATATTTGGTACCTGATATAAGGTACAGCCCAGAAATAGCTGTTTGTAATTTTATCGAAATCGGTTCAGATTTGGATATAGCTCCCATATATATCTTCATCCGATTTCGGGTTATTGACCACCAAATGGCCGTAATAGCATCAATTTTGGCAAATCCGACCGAAACCAGCTTAGAAGCAAGTACACCAATTTTAGTAAAAATCGGTTCAGATATAGCTATAGCTCCCATATATATGTTTCATCCGATTTCGTCTTTAAATCCCTCACATTCGTAATATGCACTCCAAAGAAATTATATTTGGTACCAGTTATCAGATAAAGCCCAAAAATAGTTGATTTTAATTTTATTAAAATCTGTTCCGATTTGGATATGCCTCCCATATATATCTTCATCCGATTTCGTGTTAATTGTGCATCAAATGGCCACTATCAGCCCAAATGGCATGAATTTTGGCAAATCCGACCGAAACCAGCCTATAAGCAAGTACACACATTTTAGTAAAAATCGGTTCAGATATAGCTCTAGCTCCATATATATGTTTCATCCGATTTGCTCTTTAAGTCCCTTACATTCGTAATATACTCTTCACAGGATATATTGGTACCAGATATCAGATAAAGCCCAAAAGTAGTCGATTTTAATTTTCTCAAAATCCGTTCAGATTTGGATATAGCACCCATATGCATCTTCATTCGATTTCGAGTTAATTGTGCAACAAATGGCCAATATCAACCGAAATGGCATGAATTTTGGCATATCTGGCCAAATTCAGCCTAGAAGCAAGGACACCAATTTTAGTAAAAGTCGTTTCAGATATAGCTATAGCTCCCAAATATATCTTCATCCGATTTCGGATTAAATGTGCAGCAAATGGCTAATATTGGTACATCAAATTTAGTGAAAATCGGTCGGATACAGCTATAGCTCCTATATATACCTCTCATCCGATTTGTACTTTAAGTCCCTCAAATTCGAAAAATGTACGATACAAGAATAATATTTGGTATCAGATGCAGCCAAGAAATATCTTCTTTTTCAGTTTTACAAATATCGGTTGAGATTTGGATATACCTCCTATATATATCTTCATCCAATTTCGTGTTGATTGCGCACCAAATGTCCAATATCAGCCCAAATGTCCTGGGTTTTGGCAAATCTGACCGAATTCAGCCTAGAATCAAATACATCAAACTTGGTGAAAATCGGTTCAGATATAGCTATAGTTCGTAAAATGCACGATAGAATTAGATAGATTTTGATTTTGTACCAAATATCTCATAGAGCTCTGATATGTTCTGTATAAACCTTTTTACGAGAGCTCTACTAAATATGCATAGTGGTGTAGGGTATCATATAGTCGGCCCCGCCCGACTTTTGAGCTTTCCTTACTGGTTTTTTTTTGAAGTTTTGCATTTGAATATTGTAATGGTTTATGTCGAAAATGCCTATGCAGGTCTTCGTGTAAACCCCAAGATAACCCTTATATTCAGTATTTACAAGGATTTTAACAGAATTTTAACGGATTTTATTGTTTTGAAAATTTCCAAATTCGTTCCATATTCTAATTGTTGTCCATTTCATCCATTCATAATTATTTTGCTAACATCTCTAAAAACAATTGGCTTTCATTCAAACTCCTATCTCGTGAGATTCGTACTCAATATTGAGTGTTATAGTAAAACAAGTAAAAAAACATTAAGTTCGGCCGGGCCAAAATTTTAATACCCTCCACCCTAGGGTAAAAGAACATTAGAAAAAATGTGGCAAAAAACATTAAAATGCGAATATCGGGAGGTACCGTTATATAGGGGCTACACCAACACGTGCACCTATAATTACAATGTTTCGCCACACGAGCTAGGACCCATTATGACCCACAAATACCAACTTTTACACAAATCAGTCAAAAAATGTGGCATAAATCATCAAAATACCGAATAACGGGAGGTACCGTCATATGGGGACTATACCAGAACGTGGACCTATACATGCAATGTTTTGCTTCACGCTCAGGGGCCCGTTGTGACCTACAAATACCAATTTTCAGACAAATCCGTGAAAAAATGTGGCATAAATCATCAAAATACCGAATATCGGTAGGTACCGTTATATGGGGGCTATACCAAAACGTGGACCTATACATGCAATGTTTTGCCACACGCTCAGGGACCCGTCATGACCTACAAATACCAATTTTCAGACAAATCCGTGAAAAAATGTGGCATAAATCATCAAAATACCGAATATCGGTAGGTACCGTTATATGGGGGCTATACCAAAACGTGGACCTATACATGCAATGTTTTGCCACACGCTCAGGGACCCGTCATGACCTACAAATACCAATTTTCAGACAAATCCGTGAAAAAATGTGGCATAAATCATCAAAATACCGAATATCGGGAGGTACCGTTATATGGGGACTATACCAGAACGTGGACCGATATATCTCATTTTCAATACCAACCATCCTAGGGACAATACACACACTTGTGCCAAAGGTCTACGTCAAATAATGTGGGCTCTATCGTGATTTCAACAGACAGACAGACGGACAGACAGACAGACAGACAGACAGACAGACGGACATCGCTAAATCGTCTTAGAATTTTATGCTGATTATGAATATATATACTTTATGGGGTCTACGACGAATATTTAGAGGTGTTACAAACGGAATGACAAAGATAATATACCCTCCTACCCATGGTGGAGGGTCTAAAAACAGTGTAGTCTGTTTCAAAATTCATTTATCAACAAACGTCTAAAAAATATCCTTCAATTTGCCCTTAGCAAATATCTCTTTACTTTTAAACACTCCCAATTATTGCATCTGGTCTTCTCTTTACTTTTAAACACTCCCAATTATTGCATCTGGTCTTTTGACTCAAACTTTTTATGGCGTTTAATCTTTATTTTACTTTTTCAAGCAATAAATTTCGTAAGAATAAAAATTTCAAATAATTTTAAGAGAAAAACGTAATAATTTTCAAAACCATTTCAGAGGAAAAAGGTCACGCCGACAAGAATCGACAACTACATTACGACATAATTCTTGGAAAAAACAACAACAACAACGTATCAGAAGCATTCCAATAGCAATAACGACAACAACAAACACGCTACATTACAGATAAATTTTTCTTCGTATCAAAAACATTTATGGCTTTTGAACGAAAATTCAATTATTTTTACTCAAAAACGAGTTTACCGACCGAACAACCGAATGACACTTAAAATTTAATGAACCATAAAAATTTGAGAGATGGCCAAATAAATGGAAGTTGGGTCAAAACGGCAGAGCGTCGTTGAGGGAGGCAGTGACATCTAGAAATGAAAACGAAAATTAAATTGGACATCGACACCGTCGCCCACTTGTAATGTCCTGCTAGCCAAAAGGATATGGATGGACAAACATCCAACGACAACATATCAATATTTTCTCCTCTGAATATAATTCAATAGGAATGGACACTAAAAGATATGGAAACAAAAAAAAAAAAAACGTAATAATAAATTTATTTTACAACTGGCCAGCCCTCACACATTCACATGTATTGATGTGTGCTCGTGTATGTATGTCTGCTTATCTCTGTCGGTGTGAGAGCTTAACAGTATTTGTTTGTAGGCTAGAGTCCTTAAATCTTGGCAATATTTAATGTCATTCGCTTACAATTGTAGCACCGCTAGCATGTTTACATAGCTTCCAGCTTCATATTTTTATGCTGCTGCCTTTTGTATTGCGCGGTGGTTGTTGTCCCACTAATGGCCGTTACAAGATTAAATGAAAACACAGCATCACATGTGTAAAAACAATTTATGGGCTTTTAACATTTTGTAAAGCGTTTAACCATGGCCTCAATTTGTAGGAGTCGAGACGCGAGCAAATAGAGAATGAGATCTTTGGGTTATGTTATAAAATTGTGGCTGGAAATTGAGAGGGAGAATTCTTCGTCTCTAGATCAACATTTAATTCTGGAATAATTATTTTAAAATTCACCTAAAGGCGAAATCCACAATTTAAAGTAGAAACAAACCTATCCCAGTAGATCTGAAGCCAATATTTCGAGACATTTAATGTATTTCACTATATTTTTGGATGATTTCATTCCTGATTCCTCATGAGTATAGGTACATATATCAGACTAGCAAATGTGCGAAATCCTGTGCGGATAGAGGAATCGGAACCTCCCGATATTCGGTATTTCCATGATTTTTGTCACATTTTTCTACGGATTTGTCTAAAAATTGGTATTTGTAGTTCATAATGGGTTCTAGTTCCGGTGGCGAAACACTGTATAAATAGGTCCACGTTTTCATATCATGCACATATAGAGGTACCCACCGATATTGGGTGATTTGAAAATCTTAGTCAAATATACCAATGAAATTGTTAATTTACGAAGATTTGGTAGATAACAATCCTTGAAGTATAAATTTGTCTATAGAGATTTTCGTTTTGGTATGGTCCCCATACAACGACCTCACCCACTTTTTGTTTTTTTTCTTTGGATATCCGAATATTTGTAATTAAAAGTGGAACACGTTTGAATTAAGAAACTTTTATATAAAAATGTGTTTTTACCGACTCGGCCGAACTTAATGTTTTTATATCTTCCACCACAGTATGGAGGATATATTAAGTTTGTCATTCCGTTTTTAACACCTCGAAATATACATTTTAGACCCCACAAAGAATATATATTCTTTATCAGCATAAAATTCTATGTCAATTTAGCGATGTCCGTATGTCTATCCGTCTGTCCGTTTGTGGAAATCACTCTAGTTTGCGAACGAAATGAAGTTGATTTATAAAAATGTATATTATGTCTGCAGAACTTTCGGTATAGAAAATGAGCCATGTAGGTCCACGTTTTGGTATAGCCCCCATATAACGGTACCTCCCGATATTCGGTATTTTGATGATTTTAGCGACATTATTCACCGGAATTGTTTCAAATTTCGTAGTTGAAGTTCGAAATGGATACTACAGCCTAAGGCAGAAAATTGTCTGTGCAGGTCCACGTCTTCATATAGCCGCCATATAACGGTACCTCCGGATATTTGGTATTTTGATGATTTTAGCGGCGTTATTTACCTGAATTGTTTCAAATTTTGTAATTGAAGTTCGTAATGACAAAAACTTTCGTATGCAGGTCCACGTCTTCGAATAGTCCCCATATAGCGGTTTTCAATTAAGTGGAAGTTTTCGGATTTTTTTTGAAAAATTTCAAGTTCCTTTCAAATGGTGGAGGGCGTCAAAAGTGCGGCCTGGCCGAATGTTGTTCTACGGTATTGTGGCCCATTTCCGGCGAAGCGCTTGCTTGAGGTGATCGACCCTTTAGTATTTTTTAGTGCCAACCTTGATTTCCAAAATACTCCAGACACAATAGTACAAGGGATTGGTATCCGGAGAGTTTAGTGGCCATTGTGCGCTGGAAATTAAGAGAGGAACCTCATTTTGTAACTATTCTTGGGTGGCGCGTGCTGAGTCCTGTTGGAATGTCAAAGGTCTGCCGCCAAAATGTGTGAGTGCCCAAGGCTTTAGTACACTCTACAGAATATTTTCGCGGTAATATTCGGCATTTATTCTGATGCCACGGTCGATTAATACGAGCGAAAAGCGACCATCGGCTGCAATGGCGGCCCACACCATCACCATGGCCGGCGCTTGAGTTCTGGTGGCCACCCAAAGGTGCACATTTTCAGCTGACCTCTTTGACAAGTAAATAGATCATTTTGTTTGTTTAGAAAATGCTGGACAACGAATGTTTTCTCATCGGAGAAAACCAAACTACTTTTGGCAAAGCAAAGCAACTCTTTAGCTCTTTTGCGTCTATTCTCTTTTTATTGCGGTGTAAGTTCTTGCATATTTGCCAAATGGAATATTGCGATATGTTCAGCTCACGAGCCATTTTTCGGCAACTGCGTCGCGGGTTTCGATCAAGTCGCTTCTTTACTTTTCGAACCATTTCTGCTGATGTTGCTGTTTTATTCCGTTCACTTCCTTGACGTCGGGCTACGCTCCCAATATCATGGTAGTATCAAGATTTGATCATTTCGTGTTTTGATCGCAATTTGAGAATAAATGCGACCTCTGATTTGTTTACAAAATTGGACTGACGGACGGACATGCATAAATCGAATCAGAACTGTTTTAGAATTGCATACTGCCAAAGGATCCAGAAAGCCTACTTTCGCTTAGTACGGACCGTAGATAGATGTGTTCTTGGGCTAAAAGGTTGCCTGCAACTCCCCTTAGAGCCTACGTTTGCTTGTCAGATTTTTCCTACAATTATTTTGGGGCCGTAGGCAGCTTTTCGAAGTCATATTTTATACCCTCCATCATACATAGCATGGAGGGTATATTAAGTTCATCATTCCGTTTGTAACTCATCGAAATAATAATCTTAGACCCAACAAAGTATATATATTCTTGATCAGCGTATAATTCTAAAACGATTTAGCCCTGTCGGTCCGTCCGTCTGTTGTAATCACGCTACAGTCAAAATGAATTAAGATAGGAAGCTTAAATTTTTCACGGATATATCTTTTGTCTGCAGGCAGGTCAAGTTCGAAGATGTACAGCCCTCATATAACGGTACCCCCCGATATTGGGTATTTTGATGATTTTAGCCACATTTTTCAACGGAATTGTCTGAAATTCTACACAAGGAGTTCCCTGTGAGTATTTTAACCTCTGAAGGGAATTGTCTTTACAGGTCCACGATATCATATAGCCCCCATATAACGGTACCCCCCGATATTCGTTATTTTGATGATTTTAGCCACATTTTTCAACGGAATTGTCTGAAATTCTACACAAGGAGTTCTGTGTGAGTATTTTTCCCCCAGACATAGATTTGTCTATATAGGTCCACAATATCGTATATCCCCCCAATATATCGTCACTTTCCGATATTCGGTATTTTTAAGAATTTTTAATGGATTTTAGTTTTTTGAAAATTTCCTAATTCGTTTAGAATGGTAGAGGGCATTTAACATTCGGCCCGGCCGAAGTTACTGCTTTTTTACTTGTTTACAACTCTATCTGGGTACTCTCTCAGCTCGTGTTGTTGTTTGATATTTCTTGGAAGCATTCACGTACATCGGTGTATTGCGACTTTGTTTGCATATTGTAACTCTTTGCCAGCTACGAAACTAACCGCGTAAACAAGCAAATATGTCGACGAGTTGACAACCTCTCACGATATCTCAATACATGACCATTTTATTTTATATTTAAAACTAATCCTTCTTGGTTTTATTTATGTTTCTTCTTTTGGCTTCACGGTTTATTTGACTTTGAGAACATTGTCATATGGGGGAGAAACATTAGTTCCAGTTGAGCCCAATTCCCGCGTTCTCAAACAGGAACTATGGACCTATTCCGTATCCCTCTGCATGTCACAAAGAAATAATGCCCTGTACAATAGTCTGGCGTAGGGTGTGACTAGAAGGTGACTCGACAGTAACAGAATCTGATTGATCTCGATTTTATTTAATTCCCACTTGAAAATGGGAGAAACGTATTCGCTCTCATTTGAGTGACAGAGAAAAATAGAGTATATTGGCTTTCTTTGTTCTACTCGCAGAAGCACTCCCGAGCAAAGAGTGAAACGCGAACTTCAGAGCTCTGTGTGTTAGTCTTGGGTTAACGAGTGCATAGTTCTATATTATTTCTCTAAACACTTGTGTCGAATTTGAAAAAATAATGTTTCATCCCTTTATATATTCTTACTCTCTCCTGCCACATTAAGTAACTGTGTAAATAAAATTCATTTCATAAGGACTACATTTCATTACTTCGGTAAATATTAACATGAAGCTTATAACTTTAGTCATAACTTCAAATTTACAATTAAAGTCAAGCTTCTTAATAACCAACGCAAAAAATCACCACATAACACCCGAACAAGAAATGTATGTGTGTTGAAATTTTTAACACATTCACGCGTAGACAAAATTTGGAAGTCAAAGTTTTTTGTTTTGTTTGTAAGCCCGTTGCCTTTCTTCAGTTCTTAAACTTCATCTAAACTTATGCCATAACTTTAAATGTGTATTTCGGCGGTGTTCTGGAAACGGAGTAGAAGGAGGCGAATTGCACACCCGCAAGTATACGAAAATCATGCCTGCCGTGTATGTGCAATGTATGACTTAGATATTTGTAATGTGTATGTGTCCAAGTTATTCATCATATTTTGGCAGAAGTTCCAAAATTTGTGTATTAGTGTGGATCGCAAAACGGTAGTATTATTAATATTTTACAGCCAAGCCATTTTTTCTATGAACTTAACATTTTCGAATTTCCAAATATTTCCGACCCACCCTTGTCACCTTACATTTCCATATGAGAAAAATCTGAGCATGCACATCACTCCTCCAGCCGTCGTATATTTTTCATAAATACACTAATTACTTTGTGTAAAGTTTTCCTGACTTCCTCTGCAAAGGAAGTAAAATTCTACTACCTACCTACTGATTTGCCAAAAAAGGGAGATATGTGAGCATGTTCAACACATCATGCCCACCCCTGCTATAAATTAAGCAAAAGTAGAGAATACTTTTTATGTGACTTTTAGATTTAAGAGTTTTACAAAAAAAAGAGTGCATTATTAAATAACAGAATATTTTTTGGGGGAAGCTAATTTCCCTAGGGCTCAGAGTTTCATAAATTGGCAAAGTTAAAAAAATAATATTTAATTATAATGTTTTAAAATGGTAAACGGGGAGAACTTAACTTTTGGTAATTCAATTGATGATTTTAATCATTAAGAACTAAAATCCTTCTAATGAAATATATCAGGTTGACCTATCATCTGCAGTGATTTTTCTGTTTAATATTTAATATGTAAAAAATTGGTTAGGGCAAAGGTAGCTATATAAGTCAATATATGAAATTAATACTTGAGTATGTGTTGACAATAAGTAGGCACTCTTAAACGACAAAATTTGATATGTAATGTAATATTTCCTTGCCCATTTTGAAGCCTCTATACAAGTAAAAAAGCTGAACGACTTAAAAATTAAAAAAAATCCATTAAAAAATCTTTTAAAATCTTTAAAATATCTAATATAGGAAGGTGCCGATATATGGGGGGGATATACGATATTGTGGACCTATAAAGACAAATTTATACCTGGGTGTAAAGTACTCACAAGGAACTCCTTGTGTGGATTTTCAGATAATTCCATTGGAAAAAGTGTCTAAAATCATCAAAATACCGAATATAGGGGAGTACCGTTATGTGGGGGATATACGATATTGTGGACCTATATAGACAATTCCGTTTCAGGGGGTAAAGTGCTCACAAAGATCTCCGTGTGTGGATTTTCAGACAATACGGTTGGAAAATGTGGCTAAAATCATCAAAATACCGAGTATCGCGGGGTACCGTTATATGGGGGCTATACGTTATCCTTAACCTATATAGAGAATTCTCTGTCGGGGGGTAAAGTGCTCACAAAGAACCCCTTGTGTACAAACAACACCTTGGGACCATTCCGTTGAAAAATGTGGCTAAAATCATCAAAATACCGAATATCGGGGGTACCGTTATATGTACTCGCAAGGAACTACTTGTGTGGATTTTAAGACAATTCCATTGAAAAAAGTGGCTAAAATCATCAAAATGCCGAATACCGGGGGGTACCGTTATATGGAGGATAATTCTCTGCCAAGGTATAAAGTACCCACAAGGAACTACTTGTGTGGATTTTCAGAAAATTCCATTGAAAAATGTGGCTAAAATCATAAAAATACCGAATATCGGGGGAACCGTTATATGGGGGCTGTACGATATCGTGGACCGATATACCCCATCTTCGAACTTGACCTACCTGCAGACAAAAGAGAGATCTGTGCAAAATTTTAGCTTCCTATCTTAATTCGTTTAGACTGTAGGGTGATTACAATAGACGGTCAGACGGACGGACAGAGCTAAATCATCTTAGAATTTTACGCTGATCAAGAATATACATACTTTGTTGGGTCTAAAATGATTATTTCGATGAGTTACAAACGGAATTAATATACCCTTCATACTATGTATGTTGGAGGGTAAAAATTTTCACAGAATATAATTTACTTCTGGTACCTCCTAATAAATATGGAATATATCGTCCCATTTATTCTTGTACTACACACACAAAATGTTTCATGCTTGATTAAAAATTAAAAATCAGCTGTCCTTACGGACTGGGTCCACTGTGACCGCAGCAACGGACTACACAACACAAACAATAAACAGGACTACCCTCACGGGTGGCCTACACAACATACACAAAGGAACATCAACACTCGTCCTAAGGGTCCAAGGACCAAGAAGATTTGGTCATTTGGTGCACAATAAACCCGAAATCGGTTGAAGATATATATGGGAGATGTATCCAAATCTCAACCGATTTTAATACAATTTAGCAGAGGTATTTCTGGGCTGTGTCTGTGAATATGGTACCAAATATCATTGTTATCGAATGCATATTTAGAATGTGAGGGACTTAAACACGTAATCGGATGAAACATATATGGGAGCTATATCTATATATCCAAACAAATTTGCACCACATTTAATGTAATTGCTTCCAGACTGAATTCTGTCAGATATGCTAAAATTCAGGTCATTTGAACTGTTATTGGCTATTTGATGCACAATTTACCCGAAATCTGTTGAAGATATATACGGGAGCTATATCCAAATCCGAACCAATCTTGACAAAATTTGATCCACTTATTTCAGAGCTGTATCTGATATCTGGCGCCAAATATCATTCTTGTCGAGTTCACATAACGCATGTGAGGGACTAAAAAACCCAAATTTCTGAAACGACTTTTTCCAAATTTTAAAATCCCAAATTTCTGAAACGACTTTATCTAAATTTTTCTGGCTGAATTCTGTCGGATGTACCAAAATTCTGGTCGGTTAGACTCATATTGGCCATTTGGTGCAAAATTAACCTGAAATCGGTAGAAGATATATGGGAGCTATATCAAAATATGATCCGATTATCACCGATTTCAATAGGGTGCGTCCTTGGGCTAAAGAAACATTGTTTGAAAAATTTCATTTCAATCGGATAATTAATGTGATCTTCATTTTGTTCACAAGAATACATGGACCGCTGGACTGACTGGTATGCATTTATCGACTAAGAAAGTGATTCTATGAAAGAAGATCCTCAAAAGTAACTAAACGAACATTGGCTGAGTGTATACATCAGTCATTAAAACTGACTGATATTTTTAACTTGAAGGCATTATAAGCTTGATTGGGCCAATAATTACGTAACACTACGCCGAGCCGACCAGAACCGATCTAGCCCATTTGGGCTAATATTACACGTATGGTGTACAATAAAAGGCAAATTGGGCGAAGATATATATTGGAGCAATATCTAAATTTGAACCGATTATCTTTAATAGGGTTTGCACTTGAACCAAAAACAAATGTTTTATGCAAAGTTTCATCTTGATCGAGCAATTAATGCGAACTGTACTTTGTTTGCTATAATATGTGGCAGAAGGACGCGCGGACGGAAGTTTGCAGGAACAAAGTTGTATCAGTTGTATTGTAGCATGATAACTCTTGAACTGAGTATCCAATTTGGTCCAAAGTTGTTACATCGTAAAATTATTATTATACTTTGATCGAGCTCGAACAAGATCAAAATTTTCAAAGAAAATAATTTTATGTGTTTGTTTTCTCTTTCGAGACGAGCTTAATGATCAGGAATTTACATTGAAAAGGAAAGCCAGATAGACACTATCACACACTCACCACTATGCGACGCGTTTCGCCGTTGGTTAAGCGGCTTATCAGGCATATTTGGTGTGGATGATGGCTTAACCAACGGCGAAACGCGTCGCATAGTGGTGAGTGTGTGATAGTGTCTATCTGGCTTTCCTTTTCAATGCAAATTCCTGATCATTAAGCTCGTCTCGAAAGAGAAAACAAACACATAAATCATAAAACATATGATCTTCGCCTTAACAAGGCAAAACTCGAAAATAATTTTAATTTTAAAAAGAGGTTGATATTTCATCCATTTTTTACGATTTTTCTTATTCTTATATTTGTATCCGTTTCAAAGCCAGGTGTCAGCATGTCTCAATCTTTCTGGTAGCTCCCCCACTAAAGGGTCTACATATAAGCATTCAATTCTTTTCAAACTTAATTTATCTTAAAATTTCTACAAACATAAAATTTGGTGTGAGGAAGGGAGATATGGGTTCATGCCTGATACCCCTACCACATAGGGTCAAAATTTTGAATAATTATATCTCTCATAAAGTGCTTGGTATATCTAAATAAATGTGGTATTTGTTAGCCCACTCCTTATGGTGCCTCACTTAACATGCGAAAATAATCTGCGATTTTCTGCAAACTTCGTTTATCTAGTTGTTTCTTTTAACCATAGATCTAATGTAAATACGGGATAAGTCAGTCCACTCCTTCTGCTACAACCCCCATTAAAAGATAATTTTTATACCCTCAGTCATATGGCAAGAGAGGGTATATATCATTTGATTCGGTCAAAATGTGCCTAGTCGAAATAACGGTTTTAGACCCTTGGTCTCTTTGGACCAAATCCGTTTCACGTCCGTTTTCTGTCCACAGACAGACTGGCTGGTGCGCACGATAACTCTCGAAGGGAGTATCCGATTTGGTCCAAACTTGGCACATCGAAATATATTTGTCAAACTTAGATCGAGTTCGAAGATGGCAAATATCGATTCACTCCTTCTGGTACATCCCCCACAAAAGGACAACATTTTCAAAAAATATATTATCTGCACAGCGGATAATCCGATTTTGCTCCAACTCTGAAAATCCTAATATTTGCGTCAGTGATAGGTCAGGTGCGAAAATGGACGATATCGGTCCACTCCTTTTAATACCTTCACACAAAGGGTCAAAATTTTGAATAATTACAACTCTAAAAAAATGTTATGTAAATTTCGGATTGTCTTCGAAATTCACACATTCTAATATTTATATTAACCCAAGTTCTGGTGTTAAAATGGAATATATCGGTCCACTCCTTCTGGAACCTCCGCCACAAAAGGTCAAAATTTTCAAAAAATATATTTTTTGCACAAAAAGAGATTTTGGCTAGTGCTAGGTCTATTTGCGTTAGTGCTAGGTCTGGTGCGAAAATGGACAATATCGGTCCACTCCTTGTGGTACCACCCCCACAATGGGTCAAAATGTTAAATAATTACAACTCTCACAAAAAATGTGATGTAAGAGTCCTATTGTCTTCAAAATTCACACATCCCAATATTTATATTAACCCAAGGTCTGGTGTTAAAATGGAATATATCGGTCCACTCCTTCTGGTACCTCCCTCACAAACGATCAAAATTGTGAATATTCATGAAGCTCATAAAAAGCGAAATCAACATCCGATTCCATTCCAGACAAGATACATCTAAAATCTTTCCATCAACACAATATCTGTTATAAAGATGGTAGAGATCGGACCAACAGCGATTTTTTACAACTTGCTATATCTGAATATATGTCTCTCAACCAGAATACTGAGAGGAATATGGAATTTAAGATTTCCCTTAAATTGGATATAAATGTTCGACTTTCTTATATATATATATATAATAATATTTATATCATATTTATTTAGGGCCGATATGAAATGGACAATATTGACCCATTCTTTCAAAACCCACTCCATAGAGGGTCAGGAGTTTGAAAATTCATATTAGAAGTCTAAATATTTTTAAATAATCGGACATTGGCTTAGGATATACATCTGTCGGCAAAACCGACCGATAATTTTTAAATGGTTAAATTTGCTTTTCAGTTGACAGTTAACAACAATTATTCACGCTGATCTACCTTGGGGGAGGATATCAAAATTCGGCCCTGCTAAAATTATCAGTTAGTTGTTTCCTATCCTTCACTTGATTTTCATAATCAACACTTTAATCCATATACAATCAAAACTAATTAGGTCTCGTCAGCGAACTTAATTTTTTCACATTTCTTCCATTTTTAATTTTAGATGATTATATCAATAAATTGCATCAATATCAAATTAAATAATTTTGTTTTATAGGTTTTAAGCCGCACCCCTTTTTCTCTATGACATCACCAATGGAAAAATTTGTTGTCATTAATATCACACGACATTGATTAGAATTATAAATTGAAATGTCCTTTTATGTCAACATTCCACACAATGATAACAAAAACTAAAGCCTAATTATTTTATTTTTATAGCCTTGGGATGGGGGTTGTAATGATTCACTTGATTCTGAGTCAGAATAGAAATACTTTCCATAGCGATATGGCTGGGCACAATGGAGCAATGGCAATGAGTTTGGATAATTAATTACATGGCTATAATGAAAATTCTGATTTGATTTGGTCATATTTTAATGAGTTCAAATCCGCCTTGTGCTGATATAATATTGGAGTTGTAAAAGCATTCAAAAAGTTTTATATCAAAATTAATTTAAGACTTTGACAAAACAATTTCAATTCCTTTCGTTATTTTAATTTATAAATAACTGGCAATTGTCTTTTGACATCCATAGCGGCATCAAAGTTAAAGCCCTCTCTGTCATCAATGCCCAAATAGGCCACAACCACAACGATGTATTCTTATTGGAATACAAGGAAACAACAGGCAAATGACTACAGCCGAATACAATTAAACTGAAACGAAGGATTTTATTATATAACTTTTCATTAAATGACTCAATTGAGTGGGTGTAGTGGTTATAATAAATTGTCCTTAATAAATCTCATTTAATCATTTTGACTGACATTCCTTTCAAATCGAAAGTCAAAGCAATTCAAATCAAAGCTGAAATTTGTTTGGTCTCAACATATCCTGAAGGGGATCGAAAGAATTTGGCTTTAATGTTTATTTTTATTGCAAACTTGGTGTTTTTTTTTTGCGTTTTGTTATGGGAGGAAGTGAAAATCATGGGGAAGTATAATAAATGTTTGGAGGAAGAAACAATAAATTTAAATAGCGTATTCAAAGTTACCGGGATATAAGTACGTTTCTGCTTGTAATTATAACAAAATATTTTATGGTGTTTTTAATTCTACACTAAAGCATGTAAGATCTAATATCCGTTTGCAACTCTTCACCTAAAAAAGTTGAAACAAGTAAAACAACAGCTAAGTTCGGCTGGACCGAACTTTTAACACCCTCCACCATTTGGAAGGAAATGAAAAAAAAAAAATTAAAAAAAATCCGAAAAATGTCGAAATGTCGCAAAAATCATCAAAATATCGAGTATCGGGAGGTACCGTCATATGGGGGCTATACGAAGACGTGGACCTGCATACGAAATCTTTTGCCATAAGTTGAAGCACCCATTAAGATATTTCAAATAGAAATAAGATGTTAATTTCGCGTTTTATTAGCGCCGTTGATATTTAAAATATTGATCCATTATGGAAAAGGTACTAGAAGAAATGGGCCGATACCGACCATCTTTATAACAGATATTTTGTTGATGAAAATATTGAGATGTACCAAGTCTGAATGGAATCGGATGTTTTATTTCGCGTTTTATAAGTTTCATGGGTATTCTAAATGTTGAAACTTTATGAGGGAGGTACCAGAAGGTGTGGACTGATATATTCCATCTTCACACCAGAACTTGGGTTAATACTAATTCTGATTTGTGCAATTTAAGGACAATCGGACACTTAAATCACATTTTATAATAGTTATAAGTATTCAAAATGTTAACCCTTTGTGTGGGAGGTACTTGATGCAGTGGATCGATATTGTCCATTTTCGCACCTGACCTGAAGCAAGCATTAAGATTTGCAAAGTTTCAGCAAAAACGGATTTTTTCGACCTTTTGTGGGGGAGTTATCACACCAATATTGTCCATTTTCACGCCTGACCTAGCAGTGACGCAAATATTAGGATTTGCACAGTTGGATCAGTATCTGATTATGCTTCCTCTTTCTGTGCAGAAAAAATATTTTTTGAAAATTTAGATTTTTTGTGGAGGAGGCACCAAAAGGAGTTGACCGATATTGGCCATCTCCGAACTTGATGTACTAAGTTTTATATATTTAAATATTATAATGTTTGAACCAAATCGGATACTCCCTTCGAGAGTAATCGTACGCACCAGCCAGTCAGATAGACAGACGGACGGACGGACATCGCTAGATCGACTCCAAATGTCCTGAAACGGATTTGGTCTAAAGAGACTTGGGGTCTAAAACCATTATTTAGATGAGGCACTTTTTGGCCGTATCAATTGATATATACCCTCTCTAGCCATATGGCTGAGGGTATAAATACGAAGGCATTATACGAAATTTGAAACAGTTCCGATGAATAATGCCGCAAAAATCATGAAAATACCGACTATCGGTTGTTACCATTGTTATATGGACGGTATACTGCAACGTGGAGCAATATAGATGCTTCTCTTCTAGGGAGCGAAGTACTCAGAAGGAACCCCTTGTGTGGATTTTAAGACAATTCCATTAAAAAATTTGTCTGAAATAATCAAAATACCGAATATCGAACAACAGACGGACGGACAGGGATATATTGGTTCACTCCTTCTGGTACCTTCCCCACAAAGGGTCAAAATTTTCAATAGTTTTTCTTTCATAACAACAACGTGCTATATCTAAATATTTCTCTCAACCAGAAACCTCAGATGAATATGGAATATATGGTTCGCATATAAATGTTCGATTTCCTTTAAATTCTGCATATACCAATATTCTTTTTCTACCCTACACCACAATGTGGTCAGGGTATTATGTCTTTGTGCATTTGTTTGTAACAGGCAAAAGGAAACGAGATAGACCCATAGTTCCTTTGATGATCTGCATAGAATCACATTCTGAGTCGATTTATGCATGTCCGTCCGTCTGTCCATGTATTTTTGTAAACAAAGTACAGCATTTATTGCTCTATCCAGATGATTTTTTTGTCCTCCACAGCCGTAATATGCACTCTGTAACAACAATATTTGGGGAAATATATCAAATACAGATTAGAAATACCTTTGCTAAATTTTATCGAGATCGGTTCAGATTTGGATATAGCTCCCATATATAACTTCGTCCGATTTACCTTTGATTATGCACCAAACGTCTAATATTTGCCCAAATTGGATGGCACTTACGACCGAATTGGGCCTAGAAGCTAGTATGTCAAATTTGGTAAAGATCGGTTCAGATATAGTTATAGCTACCATATATATTGTTCATCCGATTTGTTGTATTTGTTACCCACAGCCGTAATATGCGCTCCGTAACAACGATATTCAGGGAAATATACCAAATACAGCTCAGAAATATCTTTGCCAAATTTTATCGAGATCGGTTTCGATTTGGATATAGCTCCCATATATATTTTTATCCGATTTCAAATTAATTGTGCACCAAATGGGCAATATAAGTCCGAATTTAAAATATACAAATGCTTCGGCATATTTAGTCCTTTGAACTTGAAATTATAATTATAATCATAGCGTGTATGATTGAATTCACCCATTAAGACTTTTAATTGTTATGTGTAGCTCTACTAATTAACAAAGTTGTGTAGGGTATCATAAAGTTGGCCCCGCCCGACTTTAGGACTTTTTTCACTGGGTTTTTCTAAGTTCGCATTTGAATATTGTAATGGCTTACCCTAATATAACAGCTACATTCGGTATTTCTAAGACTTTAACCGAACTTTTAAGGGATTTTATTGTGTTTGAGAATTGCCAAATTCGGATATTTCCAAAACCACTTTGCAAAAACTTTTTAGCTAATAATCCCAACCTATACTTTATTTCTTCCTTCCCCCCTCCATCCAATTAAAATTCACACTTTTTAATGCAATTATCACCATATGTTCTGGATCAGGATAATAATTTATCTGCGACACCTTCTTATCTGTCGCCAGAAATTATGATGCCGGGAATCTAATTAAACTATTTTACAACTTTACTACTTAAAATGGTGTTGATAATAAAAATATGACAAATCACATAACACCCAGCTGGGTAACCAAGGAAATTGGATGGGATTCCGGAATGGAATTTCGTGTGTAATTAAAATCAAGATATTATTTAAGCGGATATTAATTTAGTTCAAAATGGAATTTCGGTTCGAAAACACGCACCCACATGTGGGTGATAAAATGTTTGCCAGGTGCTCTCGTATTAACACGCAAGCATACAAAATATACAAAATATTTATTGTTTCTTTTTTCTCAGAAATGTTGTCCACAAAACTAAAGGAGTGTTTAACCCGCATACTTACCTACCCCTTCCACCATTGACAACTCTGACATCCTTTCACGCAATACTAAGCCACAAAAACCACCACCAACAACAACAAGAAAATTAATTGTGTTCACGGGTTTTATAAACGCTGAGTGTTAGATTATTATATCGGAATGCTTAAACGAACAATAATGTCATTAACTCGAATATGTTTCCTTTGTGTAAATTTTCAATAAATTTTATCACCCTCGAATTTGATTACATTAACACAATTACGATATTAATTAATGGGAGGGAGGGAACATGACTTGAAGGCTGAATTTAAAAGTGCATTGTTGAACAAAAATATTTTCATTTTTGCTGTGAGGAAGTTTGTAGAACTGTATTTTTATCCTCCACCATGGGAACACCTCTAAATATTCGTCGTAGACCCCACATTCAAGTTTAGCATACATTACTACATCGATTTTACGATGTCCGTTTGCCAGTTGCAATCTCCGCCAAAATATTGTATCTATCCAAGAAGCGAAGTTGTATACTCGCCGATGAGACCAATGACTGTCGCCCCTAAACTATCCAGTCTGATGGAGTTGCATGCCATTTGCCGATTGCGCTCAAATGACATCTGGTGTGGCTGCTAGGTACCTGTTATCATTCATGCTACAAGATAAAGTAATTCTCGACGACCAGGACTTTCAAACGGCCAGTGAAGGTTTGAAGTAGAGGAAAGGGACGACAAATACAGTACGCCAGTACTGGACGTACACAGTGTGGAAGTCCTCAACCTCTTGGATGAGATCATACCATTCTTATCGTCACATATGACGTCTTCAATGAGACTATAATTCCAAGCAAGCCAACTAAGGCCATCTTGAGTAAGCTGTAATTGGGTGCAGCCCTCTCTCAAGAAGGCAATGATCACTCCATCTGTCCCATATGCAGCTTCTCTTAATCAAAGTTGTAGGGAAAATGCGAGTTCTGCAAATTCCAGGTTACTGCAAGAAATTCCGGTTCGAAGCCCATGGGTCCAAAGAGAAACAAGTAAAAAAGCTGTAAGTTCTTTGGATACCCTCCGCCATTTGGTACAAATTTGGCAATTTTCAAAAAAAAAAAAAATCTGTTTAAATCTTAAAAATACCGAACGTAGCCGTATTTTAGGGTCTATACGACGACGTGGAGCTGCATAGGCAACTTTTGTCACAAGCTATTACAATACTCAAATGCGAAACTTGAAAAAAATCTGTTTATAATGTAGTTAAAAAAATCAACATACCCAATATAGGGAGGTACCATGGGGATTATAAAACGTGGACCAGCAGAGACAATTTTCTGGCATGGGCTGTAGAATCCATTACGAACTTCAAATAAAAAATTTGAAACAATCCCGATAAATACTGTCGCAAAAATCATCAAAATACCGAATATCGCGGATTCCATTATATGGGGGTTATACGAAGACGTAGACCTACATGGCTGATTTTCTGTCTGAGGATGTAGAATCCATTATTAACTTCAAATGCCAAATTTGAAACAATTCCGGAGAATAATGTCGCTAAAATCATTAAAATGCCGAATATCGGGGGTTACCGTTATATGGGGGGCTATAGAAGACGTGGACCTACGTGACCCATTTTCAATACCAAAAGCCCTGCAGACATAATTCACATTTGAGTAAAATATTATCAACCTACTTCATTTCGTTCGGAAGCTAGAGTGATTTCCACAGATGGACAGACGGACGGAATTGCTAAATCGACATAGAATTTTATGCTGATCATGAATATAAATATACTTTGTGTGGTCTAAAATGAATATTTCGAGGTGTTACAAACGGAATGACAAACTTAATATACCCTCCATACTATGGTGGAGGGTATAAAAACCCACGAGATGACGGCTCCAATGGCATCCTAGCCATAGCAATTAGTAATTGTCATCGGTTGCTTTAGAGAAGACTACGGCCACTAGAGGAGAAGTTGACATTCCGTTCAGTTTGCTACGATTTCGGCAATATCATATTTATCCGACTCAGTAGGGGGACGAAGGCGACAATTACTGCGCATAGTGCAGATAAACCAGCGTCATTCCATAGCTGCTGCTGAACTCCTCCTTAACCTTTTTAGGTCTGAAGTGGACATTGTTTTAGTTCAGGAATCCAACATTCATAGCAACATGGTTTCTGGCCTTAGGAATGTAAATTACACTGCCTTTGCTTTATCTAGTGGTAAAAAGGTATAGACCTGTGTAGTAGGAGGAAAGAAAATTAATTTTAATTTCCTAACTTTAAGGTGACAGTGAGTCTGAGGAGAGACTCCTAAAGATTACTCAGTCAGTGTGTGTGAAAGGGATAAAAACAACGTTCTACTAGGGCAGCAAGGACACCAAGCAGAGAGTTTAGTCTATATATTTGATTGTATAGTTAAAAATAATCTTTGAGTGTGCAACTTTATAGTCAATTCCAACTTTTAGGGCCAGGAAAAGGGAAGAGGTCATTGACCTCTTTCTAACAACCATGGAGCGAGGGACTTAATTTTGTAATCATTCTTGGATGGCGGGTGCTGAGTGCGATAGTGCTGAGTCTTGTTGGAATGTCCAAAATGCCAAAATGTTGCATGCCCAAGGCTTTAATACGGTCCATCAATACGAGCGGAGAGCGACCATCGGCTGTTATGGCGGCCCACACCATTACCATGGCCGGCGCTTGAGTGATGGTGGCCAACCAAAGGTGCACATTTTCAGATGATTTCTTCCGTCCACTTCGTTGACGTCGGGCTACGCTACCTGTATCACGGTAACGACCGACGGTACGAGACACAAAAGATTTATTCACCTTTTTTGGTTTTCCAGCCAAATATAAAGAAATCACGCTTGAATGCCATCACGAATAATATTTTTTCTGAAAAATTCTCACCAAAATGCTTTTGTACGCTTGTAAACAATATAATGAACTGTCACTGGAATAATTTTAACAGCTGTCGGACGAGTGGCTTACAAATGACAGCAGTCTGAAATTGGTTGCAGTTTTTTCATCTCATACTGTATATTTGATTGTATACTTAAACATAATCTCCGAATGTGTAAATTTATAGTCAACTCCAACATTTAAGGCCATGAAAAGATCATGGACCTCTTTTTAAAAACCATGAACGATTTCCTAATCAGGAACTGGAGGGTATGTGTTGAATGCTCCTTTTCGGACCATAGGCAGACATATTTCCAAAAAATATCGAAATATTGAAATCCAGGAGTTCTGACTGGCAAAAGATCGAAGGCCTTATGGAAGTGTATATGTATGGAAGTCTTGTTTGGTGGCATCCATTAAAATACAATGTGCATAGATCGAAATGTTCAAGCTTACAGCGATACAAAATTTAAAATTTAGGCACTCACCCGTTCCTTAATGTCTGTGCCGTAACATTTTATGCCTTTGCCTTTTCCACTCCTACCATTATTAGTGTCCCTTGTGTTAAATTTAAAATTTTTGGCTTAACTCCTTAATTTTTATGATATTCATCAGAGCATTTGGAGATTGTTTACAAAAAAAAAAAAAAATACCATGTTCCAAAAATTGATCTATGAGGAATATCTGTTTATGATATTGACAATTGCGCCTTAAAATAGTTGTTACAAGCAAAACTATCAACCCTACAACAAAATCCGTACAAAATCTAGCGTCGCAATCCCCAATGTTTACAAAAGGCTTACGATGAACAAATATTTGATTTTTTTACAAAATATGGTTTAGAAGGATACAATGTTGTTGTGTAAACATTGTAATTGTGGTTAATTACAGGCAAATCTAATCATATAATAAAAAAAACGCCTTAATTGTATTGCAATTAATTGTACAATGGCTGACAAATGTCCACATATATAAATATGATGCCTAAAAAAACAAACACATTTACCTTCGATGTAGGTTTGTTTTTTATGGCGAGTCTTAAAATACGTTTTAAAAAAACATGACATGAAAATGTAAATTTAATTTTTTTACCTCTGATTCTGAATAACATGACATCTTTTCATTTGGTTTTTATAATTATTTTCGGAATATTATTTTTTTTTGTTTTTGCTGCTCTGACTGAAGTCTTTCTTTGTCATTTAGTTTCCGCTAATAGATGAAGTTGTATTTTAAATGTAAACTCGCTGGCAGGATGGAATGTATGGTTCGGTGTGTGCTTTTTTGTTGCTGTTGTCGGCATACAATTAACCAACATAATTAATAACAATTAATGAGAGGAGAGTATTGCATTAACCGCATATATTGCCAATATGGAAAACATTTTACAAATTACGTTACGCCTCTTTGTGCTGTTGGAGATATTTGGTGCGGTACATGAATTTGATCAGTAATCATAGTTTCAGAATCCAAATATTCAAATTTTTAAGCAGACAACTGTTTTTGTTTTCGGATATCACAGAAGAGAAGACAAAAAGATGGATTTTAATTAAAACTTTGGTGGGGTTGCATGGACCACATGACCTCAATGAATAGTAGGCTGTAAATTGTCAATCAATACTCAAAAAAAAAAAAATAAAATAAATAATAATAATAAATAAATAATTACAATTAAAAATTAGTTTTGCGGTATCAAATATGTGGTCCTGTAGGGTATTATTTATATATTTTATAAAAAATATATATTTTTCCAAAAAAAAAAAAAAAATAAAAATAAACCTCCCACTCATTTGGTACGATTGCCAACTGACCTGCCACTAATAATATAAATGAGTTTAAAATTATTGTAACCTTAGGGTGCAAAAAAATAAATAATCTATAGTTGCCAGAGAAAAAAAGAACGCAGTAACAACAAATACATGCCTGGCAATGCGACAATCGCTACGAATGAAAACTGTCTTTTCATATTAATTTATAGCCAATAATGTTAATTGCATTGTTGTGTTTTTTTTTTTTTTTTCGTTGTTGTTGTTATTGCCATCTTTTACCACCGCTGCGGCAGCTTCTGCCGTTGGTGGTGCTGGTTGTTTCGTGCTAAATGCTAATTAAAATAATTTATTGACAAACTATAAATATTATTATTATAAAAATTTATTGTATTTATTTAAATAATTATATCGTTTTTGTTGTTGTTGCTGATGGTGATGGCGGTGTTGTTACTGCAAAGATTCAATTTATGTGGATTAAGTAGCTTAGGCATAAAACTTTATTAAGAAATTACTATTTTATTGAAATGTTTTAAAATGTTAATATAATTACAATATAAATATATAAAAAAATATAGGGTATAAATATTGCAAAAAAAACCAGTAAAGAAAATCCTAAAGTCGGGCGGGGCCGACTTTATGGTACCCTACACCACTTTGCTAATTTAGTAGAGCTCCACATAACAATAAAAAGTTTTTATGGAGGAATTCACTCATATACGCTATGATTATAATTATAATTTAAAGTTCAAAGGACTAACTATTGCTTCGGCATTGCTTTTGTATCTTTCAAATTCGGACTTATATTGCCCATTTGGTGCACAATTAATTAGAAATCGGATAAAGATGGGAGCTATATCCAAATCGGAACCGATCTCGATAAAATTTGACAAAGATATTTCTGAGCTGTATTTGATATATTTCCCTGAATATCGTTCTTACG
This sequence comes from Musca domestica, assembly GCF_030504385.1. Classification (NCBI taxonomy): domain Eukaryota; kingdom Metazoa; phylum Arthropoda; class Insecta; order Diptera; family Muscidae; genus Musca; species Musca domestica. The sequence continues at coordinate 20,093,045 of NW_026712383.1, forward strand.
GAATGCATATTACGGCTGTGGGTAACAAATATAACAAATCGGATGAACAGAATATATAAGAGCTATATTTATATCTGGACCGATCCTCACCAAATTTGACATACTTGCTTCTTTACTCAATTCGGTCTTATGTGCCAAATTTCATCCCATTTGGACAAATATTAGACGTTTGGTGCACAATAAAAAGTAAATCGGACGAAGTTATATATGGGAGCTATATCCAAATCGGAACCGATCTCGATAAAATTTGACAAAGATATTTCTGAGCTGTATTTGATATATTTCCCTGAATATCGTTGTTGCGGACTGCATATTACGGCTGTGGGTAACAAATACAACAAATCGGATGAAAAATATATATGGGAGCTATAGCTGTATCTGAATCGATCTTCACCAAATTTGGCATACTAACTCCTAGACTCAATTAGTCAATCAATGTGCCGAATTCCATCCCATTTGGACAAATATTACACATTTGGTGCACAATAACACATAGGAGCTATATCGAAAAAAAAAAACCGATCTTGATAAAATTTAGCAAACTTATTTCTGAGCTGTATTTGATATAACTCCCCACATATCGTTTTTGCAGAGTGCATATTACGTCTGGGGACAACAAAAATAACAAATCGGATGAACAATATGGGAGCTATTGCTTTATCTGTACCGATTTCGATCAAATTTGGTGTACTTATTTTTAGGTCTTATTTGGTTGTGTGTGCAAAATTCCATAATATTCGGGCTGATATTCCACGTTTGGTGCACAATAAATGGCAAATCGGACGAAGATATATATGGGAGCTATATATACATTTTTACCGATTATCTCCAATTTCAATTGGGTTCGTCCTTGGGCCAAACAAATGATTTGTGCAAAATTTCATCTGGATCGGGCAATAAATGCGGACTGTGCTTTGTTTACAAAAATATATGGACAGACGGACGGACATGCATAAACCGACTCAGAATGTGATTCTATGCAGATCATCAAAAGGTACTATGGGTATATCTCGTTTCCTTTTGCCTGTTACAAACAAATGCACAAAGACATTATACCCTGACCACCTTGTGTTGTAGGGTATAAGAAATTTCAATACAATCGGAGGAATATTCCATTAGAATTTAAGAAATACTAACTTTTTGTAATACATTTACCTGCATCCTTATTTAAAAATTTTTGGGGAAGGTATCGAATAATTTCGAAATATCATATGACAGGCACTTGGTTTGGAAAGTGTGGCTAGGATCATGAAAACAAAACTGAGCGTCTAAATGTTGACTTCTATGTAGAATTGTTGACAACTGAAATTCATATTTGTCAATTTCAGGCGAATTGGAACTAGGAAAGCCAGAATTAATCATTATATGTGCCCTTTCCTAACAACGCTCGACACAGAAAAATAATTAAAAGAAAAATTAAGTAGATTATGAAAATAGAGCTAAACTCGTGTATTGGATTACAAAGGTTTACATCTGGAGGTAATCAAAGTAGGCCGAGGAAGTTTCACCTTCTATCAACTTTTTGAAAATATTCCAGTTAGATTTCTTTACAAGCTATGCTGCATAATTTTGCCGACAAAAATCTAAAAATATTTCCCGAAAGAAAGAAAGTCATGTTATGATACCCAATTTTCAATAGTAAAGGTTTTCACTTGATAATAGTGAATTCTGACGCTCGAGTAAGTTTCTAAATTAATATACACAGATACTACTGTCAAACACCTAAATAAGAACTTAAGGAAGCCTTACAGGGATTTGCAACGATACCACTGCTAGAAACCTAAATGAGTATTCAAGCAAGGCGCAAAAGGTTTTTCAACAATACTACATCTTGACTATTGCTTAAACAAGGCTCTAGAAGGATATACAAGATTTCGTATCTACTGTAAGGGACCTGAATAAATATTCAAGCAAAACAGTGCGAGGATATGCAAATTGACTACTTCGAGAGACCTAAATAAATACTGGTTACTGGACACAAGAATTTTCCTTTCGATATCTTAAAATTGATCAAAGACTTGATGAAAGCTTCATGTGGTGGAGCTGTACCATTTTTGAAGGTCCTGTCAATATTTTGCAGAGTTGCAAATTAATGATTTAATATTTTAATGGGTAAAAAAATCCTGAGAGAAATATTTAATGCGTGTCCAGGATTAAGAATATTTCCAAAACGGTAAGAATTGTTCGAATTATTTGAAACTGTCACGAAAAGATGCATATATTGCTAAGTATTCTGAATTTTTGCAAGTTTCGTATATTTTGCATATTCGGTATTTTGCCCATGCGAACTCAAACTTAAATTTGCTCTTGCTGGGCAACATTTAGTCTTATGTGTACATCCAAAAATTGCCAGATTGAAATAAGAGGTTCAGGCTAAATGTTTCTTTGGACGAAATTCGTTTCAGGAGTTTTTTTTTTTTTTTGCTGACAAATATATTCCCTCAAATTATGGTAGATGTATTTAGATAATAAGGAATCACTGACTCGTTTCGAGTTATAAGTGTTATAAGTGTTCAAAATTTTGACCCTTTGTAGGGAGCACACACCAAATTTTGCATTGATAGAAGTATTCGAACATACAGAATTTTAGACAATCGAATTCTAATGTGACATGTTATTAAAGCAAGTACTTTGTATTGGAAGATTAAAAAAAAAAACGATTTATATTCATTCCCCTAATGTCAAGTAACTGAAAAGAATCACGGAATTCCTTACAAATGTTTGTTAATAAAATGACAATTTTTGACCAGGAAATCAATTTTAAAATCCTACTGTTTTTTGTGCTGAATGTCCTTGGAACAGACGTCCTTACAAAATCCATGATTTTTGTCATGAAGCTCTTAAAAAATAATTCTAAAAAATCTACAAAACTACTGTTTAAATCTCCAGGTAGTTTTAAAAATTATTCTTAGTACAATACACGAGTTTTGTTTTTGAATCATTGTAAAAATATCCACGCGTTTTGTAGAAGAATTAAATAATTACATTTCTATAGTTTGACCAGTAAGAGTCAGAGTAAGTTTCAAAACACTTAGGGAAACTACCACTTTCAACCTTTTGTGGGGAGGAGGTATCAGAGGGAGTGGACAGAAAAATGCAATCACATAAGATCTCTTGTTAAGAAAAATATTAAAATATACCAGGTTTGAATGGAGTCGCTGAATTGTTTCGCAAGTTATGAGTGATTTAAGTAGTTAAAATTTTGATCGTGTCTGAAGGAGTTACCACAAGGGGTAGGCCGATATCTATAGTCTTCACACCATATCTTGTATTAGTAGAAATATTGATATGTATGAAATTTGAAAAGAATCTGACGCTTATTTCGCATTTTAGGGCGTTTTGTTGTTAAAAAGTTGGATCCCTCTGTGATGGAGGCACCAGAAGCAGTAGATCTATATAGCTCACCTTCACAGCAGACATTGGGTTAATAAAAATACTGTAATGTGCGTAATTTGAAGAGAACCGGGTGCTTATTTCAGATTTTATGATTATTTTGATTATTCAAACATTGACCCTTGGTGTGGAAGGTACCAGAAATCTCTACCATTCTTATAACACATCTTATGTGATTATAAATACTGAGATGTGTCTAAATGGAATCGGATGTTAATTTCGTGTTTTACGAGCTTCATGAATATTCAAAATTTTGATTCTTTGTGGGCGGAGGTACCAGAAGGAGTGGACCTATATTGCCCATCTCCGAACTCCTTTGGAAAGTTATCGTGCGCACCAGCCAGCCAGAGAGACGGACGGACATCGCTAGATTGACTCCAAATATCTTGAAACGAAATTGGTCCAAAGGACATAGGGTCTGAAACCGTTATCTCTATGAGGCACGTTCAAATCAAATGATATATACCATGTCTAGCCCTATGGCTAAGGATATAAAAACACATCGGAATAATAGTACAATGATAATATTAATAACAAAAAAGCATAACCCTTTTGGTGTTTAATGAAATTGTGATATATAATTAGAATATCTGCCCTTTTTATGACGGAGCGAAAATCTACTGGATATGATGCCACACTGACTAGAATTTTATCCATGTTCAATATTCGTATTAAGAACGGAAATAAGTCCACTATTATAAAAAAGTGAGAAAATATGTAAGCATAGATCCGAACCTCGATAAGGCCTTAAAGAGCTCAACGACAAAACACTGTTTACCGATTCTGAATAATACTTTTAATACACTTTCTCAATATAAAATGCAAATTACATATACCCACATATTTCAGGCGACAATGTTAGCAATAAATTGCTTTTTGGTAGGCTTAACACAAATATATGCATACCTACACACACAGATTATAAATTCAGATGTAATCAACTTCATTTGAAAATGAAAAATGAAAAAAAAAAAAAAAAACACTTTGCACTTCAAGTCAACACCTCAAGAAATCTTCTTATTGCAGATTTCCTTTTTTCTCACTTTAGGTTTTTTTTTATTTAACCACATTTTTTGATTACATTTTTGTTTACACTTCATGTGACTTCTTGCACACTTACAAAGAAGACAAAATTGCACACTTCTTATGATAATAACTCTTCCAATTGTATTTACATAACAATATTTTCTTCAATTTTTATTTTATTCTAGGAAAAAAGAATGAGAAAAAAATCGAGCAAAAAAAAAACGAAGCAGTAATGTAAGAAAATATTAAAAAGAAATTTGAATCCAATATTTGTTAAAAGAAATTTGTAAAGAAAAGAACGCACAGACGAAGACGACGAATATTGAAATGAAGAAAAAAGACGACGAAGAAATCAATGCGAATTTAATTTCTTGCTTCATTTCATATGAAAATTGCAATCGTCATATTCCGAAGAATGGCAGCAAGTCATAGTGTGGCACATCTTATAATGTCACACAGAAAGAGCCAGCCAGCCAGTCAGGCAGCCAAAGGAGTCAAACTGTCAAAGTAGTCAAAGCAGTGTTAACTCATCCTTGGCGCTAGCTAGGAACAGTGCCACCATCACCAGTGACACCATTACCATTGTGGGTGCTAAGTATGCCATTGGCTGCCATAACGCCACAGCCACCACCAAAGAAGTATCATCATGGCATCGGCATCAGTTGTATTTGATGGCATATTTTGTACTTATTATCGGTCTTCATTTCTACTCAAATGGTCCCAAATGCGTAGTTCATAAGTGATTTTACTAACACCATTGCAATAGTAAAATGTAATAACACCTACAAAAGCCTTGAGAAATATTACAAATGTGAATTCTTTGGTTCATGCGGAGCTTCTTAGAGTAAAATTCAGATTCATGGTTAAAATGAATGGGGATAGGACATAATATTTTCACTTACGTACAAATGTGGTATCTATGGTATTTTTGAGTTCTTCAATTTTAGCTGGGCTTTATATGATACTTATAGATTTGGTCAAGGTCCTGAAAGAAAGCATATATTTGGAAAGCTGTGTTAAAGAGAGTGATGGCATTGAAGTCCTGGAACTGATATGAGAAATCAATTAATCAAGGCAATGATTTCCAAAGAATAACATTTAGGAATACTATTTGATATAAAACTAGATCTAGGTTTTAATTTTTTTTGTTAGATCAAAATTAACTGTATTAACAGTAAATATAATATAAGTTTTGTGTGTCGTCATAGAAGCAATTTTGTTATTTTTACCTCTTAGATGATCTTAACAACTTTATTTGATCGAATTTTTTATTCACCGAAATTTCGTGTTTGCCGTTCGTAAGGGTTACTTCAACCTGTGTGTAGACAGAAAATTGCCTATGCAGGTTCGGGTCTTCGTATAGCATCCATATAACCGAACATCCCTATATTCGGTGTATTGATGATGCGATATTATTCACCGGAGTTGTTTTAAATTTCGTGTATGCAATTCGTAACGGGTACTGCAGCCTGTGACTGAAAATTGCCTATGCAGGTCGAGGACTTCGTACAGACCTCAATATAACTCCCTATATTCGGTATTTTTATGATTTTAACAATATTTTTCAATTTTAGTATGGAATAGTATGGGAGGTATATCAAGTTTTTTCATTCCGTTTTTAACACCTCGAAATATACATTTTAGACCCCACAAAGTATATATATTCTTGGTCAGCATAAAATTCTATGTCGATTTAGCGATTGGTAACGCTTGGTAAAGCCCCCATATAATGGTATCTCCCTATTTTCGGTATTTTTATGATTTTAGCGACATTATTCACAGAAAATGTTTAAAATTTGATATTTGAAGTTCGCAACCGATACTACAGCCTATGACAGAAAATTGTCCGTGCAGGTCCACGTCTTCGTATAACCTCCATATAACGGTACCTCCCGATATTCGGTATTTTGATGATTTAAACGACATTATTCACGGGAATTGTTTCAAATTTGGTATTTGAAGTTCGTTATAGGAACTACAGTCTGTGACAGAAAATTTTTTGTGCGGGTCCAGGTCTTCGTATAGGCCCATATGTCAGTACCTCCCTATATTCGGTATTTTGACTATTTTAGTTATAATACTCACCGAAATTGTGTGAGATGTCATATTTGAAGTTCGTAATAGATACTACAGCCTATGACAGAAATGTGTCCCTGTGGATCCACGTCGTCGTATAGACTCTAATATAACGGCTACATTCGGTATTTTTAAGATTTTAACAGCATTTTAAACGATTTTTATTTTATTTTTTTTCAAAATTGAAAATTTCGTTCCAAATGGTGGTGGGTATGAAAAGTCCGGACCGGCCGAACTTACAGATTTTTTAATTGGTTTTAATTAATTTGAGATATCAAAGAAACTCTGTCTATTTAGTAGAGCTCCCGTAACAAAAAAAAAAAAATATATTGGAAATGTATGTGAAGTAGATCATACCAACTATAATATGTCTTCCATAAGGATTATTTATTGGAGCAATAGATACATAGGACACCAAATGGTAAAATACGATGAAATACCAAAAAAAATCAATTCAATTTGGGCTGATATTACATATATGGCTAGTAATAACGTTAAAATGGAGTAAAGATAAATATCGAAGCTACATAAAAATCCGAACCGTACTCGATAAAATTTGGCAGAAGTGTTTTCGAGCAGTAGTCGATGGCCGGATATCATTATCTAATATTATTGTTGTGGAGTGCATTTTACGCATGTGAGGAACTTTAACACCAAATCGGATAACACCATATATATGGGAGCTATACGAGAGCTATACCTGAACTGATTTTCACCAAATTTGAAGTTCTTTTTTCTAGGACGAATTCAGTCCGAATTGCCAAATTTTATTTTTTAAGGTCCAACAGAAACGTGGATTTCTTAAAGAACATTTTTTCAAGGACCAACAGAAACGTGGATTTTTTAAAGAATATTTTTGAAAAGGACCAACAGGAACGTGGATTTTTTAAAGAATATTTTTGAAAAGGACCAACAGGAATATAGATATATATATATATATATATATATATATATATATATATATATATATATATATATATATATATATATATATATATATATATATATATATATATATATATATATACATATATATATATGTATCTATATATATATATATATATATATATATATATATATATATATATATATATATATATATATATATATATATACATATATATATATATATATATGAGGTACCAGAAGGATTGGACCGATGTATTCCATCTTGGCATCATACCTTTGGCGAATAAAATTATTGGGATGTGTGAAATTTGAAGACAGTCGGACTCTTACACATTTTTTCTCTTCATATATTTTATAAGAGTTGTAATTATTCAGAAATTTGACACTTTGTGGGGGAGGTACCTGATGGAGCTGACCGATATTGTCCGTTTTCGCACCTGATCTAGCACTGATGAAAATATTAGGATTCGCAGTGTTGCAAAAAAATTGGATGATCCTTTCTCTTTATGTGCAATAATTTTTTTTTTCTTGAAAATTTGTACATTTTGTGTGAGAGGTACCAGAAGGAGTGAAGCGATATATTCCATTTTCACCGATGTTGTCCATCTCTGAACTCGATCTAAGTTTGACAAATATATTACGATGTACCAACTTTGGACCAAATCGGATACCCCATTATCGTGCGCACCAGCCAGACCGGTAGACAGACGGACGGAAGAACATCACTAGATCGACTCCAAATGTCCTGAAACGGATTTGGTCCAAAGAGACCTAGGGTCTAAAACCGTTATTTCGATGAGGTACGATGAGACCATATGGCTGAGGGTATAAAATATCGGATTTGAACAATTATTGACTTAAAGTGGGTGTCTCTTAGGTCCTTGTATAGTGTTGATATTCTTCTAACTTTTAAACACAAAAGCAAAAGTAGACCTTTTTTGAGAATCATTTATATTCATATGTGACTTTCCCCCTAAAGTTATATCTCCTTATTCGAATAATTAATAAACTAACGACTAGTCTTCGATGCAAATATTCTGTCTGTAAATCGACATCGTCGTAGTACATACATATAACTGCATACAACACATAATTTGCTACTTTGAAAATGAAAACTACCTTGAATAACGTGTGATTTCAGACAATGTCTGACAAAAAAAGAGAATCTTTTATTTGAAGCTAAGCTGGCAATTTCCAGCTACAAAGATACAACAACAGAATAAAGCAGTTCCAATGACACATTTGCATAACCATTTCCATTCATAATGATACAACATTAAGAATATATTCTTATTGTTGTTGTTGTACCATTTTATATAGATTTTTCTTGTAACTCCCCCCTCCCCCATAAACACATGCTTCCTTTAGAATCAAATACAATGCATATCTTAGTTTCCACCCCCGCATTGTAAATTTACATACGACGACAATATTACACAGCAGCAAGTACTTCTTCAGCACATGTGAGAGTGTGGGTGTCATCCCACACAAAAGCATACAGCTTCTTTCTTATATATTCACATTGATTATTATTACATGTGCTTTGTTGGAGTACAACAACGCCAATAGGAATAACAAAAAAAGAAAACAATTTTGCAAAGAAAACTCAAATATAAATGCACCAAACGAGCACCCACGAGTAGAATAAAGAGTGCAACTGTATTCGATTCAATACAAATTCATATAAAATCACAACCAATAAAATTTTTTTCCGACATTTGATGTCTCTGCTGCTGTTCGAGCTTCCTGTTGTGCCAGAGTCTGTAGTTATCATCGTCATTATTGTAATTTGTACTAAAAGATAGGAAATAGTAGGAGGCAAATGGGATATGTACTGAAATAGCATTAACATAAGTTGCGAGATTAAGGTGACCAGGTATGAGAGAGTAAGTGAAATTTGCATTTTATGTTTAAATCCAAAAACACTTCCTAAATTATTTGTGTACAAGAAATATATTTTGATTAAAAAATATTTTTAAAACATCCATTTATAATCTTCAAGAAGTAAAAAAGCAGCAAAAAAAGCAAAAAAAAAGTTCGGCCGGGCCGAAATTTTAATACCCTCCATCATTTAGAAGGAACTTGAAAAATTAAAAAAAATCCGAAACTACCACTTAAATCAAAACCGTTATATGAGGACTATACGACGAAGTGGCACTGCATACGAAATTTTTTGTCATAGGCTGTAGTGCCCGTTACGAACTTCAAATACGAAATTTGTTACAATTACGGTGAATAATATCGCAAAAAACATGGAAATGCGGAGTATCGGGAGGTACCGTTATATGGGGGCTATACGAAAACGTCGACCGATATGGCCCATTTACGAACATGACCTGCCAACTGTTAAGCTATGCATGCATGGGACGTATTAGGAAATGTTCACAAAAAAAAAAAAAATAAAATCCATTAAAAAGTCTGTTAAAATCTTAAAACTACCGAATATCGGAAGGTGCCGATGTATGGGCGGATATACGATATTGTGAACTTATATAGACCAATCTATGTGTGGGGGTAAATTACTTACAAAGAACTCTTTGTATAGAATTTCATAAAATTCCCTTGAAAAATGTGGCTAAAACCATCAAAATAACGAATATCGGGGGTACCGTTATATGGGGCTATACGATATCGTGGACCTGTATAGATAAATTTTCTTCCAAGAGATAAAGTATTCAGAAGGACCTCTTTGTGTGGATTTTCAGACAATTCCATTGGAAAATGTGGCTAAAATCATAAATATACCGAATATCGGAAGGTGCTGTTATATGGAGGATATACGATATTGTGGACCTATATAGATAATTATTTTTCAGGGCGTAAAGTGCTCACAAAGAACAGCTTGTGTAGAATTTCAGACAATTCCGTTGAAAAATGTGTACTACGTATGGTGGAGAATATAATAAATATTTTAGAATAAGTCTAGATTTGTTCGAATAGGTCACCACAAATTCAAACGGCCAATGAAACCGTCAAACGTTGCCCGAATGTTTCTCTGCGGTATTTTGACCCATTTCCGGCTTGATTTCTTGAGGTGATCGACACTTTGGTATTTTTAGTGCCCATCCTGCTTTCCAAAATACTTCAGACACAATAATCCACCTGATTGTTATCAATAGATTTTGGTGGACATTGTGCGCTGGAAATGAAGCGAGGAACCTCATTTTGTAACCATTCTTGGGTGGAACGTGCTGAGTGCTACGGTGCTGAGTCCTATTGGAATGTCCAAGGTCTACGGCAAAATGTTAGCGTGCCCAAGGCTTTAATACACCCTCCAGAATATTTTCGCGATAATATTCGGCATTTATTCTGTGCCGCGGTCGATTAATACAAGTGGCGACCATCGACTGTTATGACGGCCCACGCCATCACCATGGCCGGCGCTTGAATTCTGGTGGCCAACCGAAGATGCACATTTTCAGCTGACCTATTTGGCAAGTAAACACGATCAATTTGTTTGTTTACAAACAGCCGGACAGCGAATGTTTTCTCAACGGAGAAAACCAAATTCGGAAGTTCACCACTTTCGGCCAAGCGAAACAACTCTTTAGCAGTTTTGAGACTATTTCCTTTCTTGCACTTTTTGGAATTTCCACTTCCACTTCCTTGACGTCGGGCTACGCTACCAGTATCACGGTAACGAACGATGGTACGAGACACTAAAGATTTAATCTTATTTAAATGCAGGATTGCTCTAACCCTAGCCACTTGTTGTTTTCCAGCCATATATAAAGAAATCACACTATCACGCTTGAATTTCATCACGAATAATTTTTTACTGGAGAATTCTCACCAAAATGCTTTTGTACGCTTGTAAACAATATAATGAGCTGTCTCTGGAATAATTTTAACAGCTGTCGGACGAGTGGCTTAGAAATGACTGCCGTCTGAAGTTGGTTGCAGTTTTTTTTCATTTCACCCTGTAGAGCATTTAATTGAAAAAAAAGTACTTTTACATAGTCTTCAAATATATTTGAAGAAATGCTGGTTACCAAAAAATCGTTTAAAAGGTCTCGATACAAATTGAATTGATCTTTGTGATGTTTTTTTTCCTTTCTTCTCAATGTCGTATACGTTATGGAGCAAAAACACTTTGACATCACTCATACGCTCCATAAACTTTCATACATTCCTGTTTGCTTGGATGGTCTCCTACCATGTATTATCATTCAATATTAATATGGTCTCCATACAAAATGCAATATTACTATAGTCCCATACACGTAGCAGCCACACAAATTTTAAATTACATGTCGCATACATAGCACTTCCCAGATATTTCCCAATTTACATTCGTACGTATACATACGGATAAGAAATGCAACTGTATCTGAAATTTAAATTTAAGAACATTTTCTTCGAAATTTCATACGATAGCAAGAAATTTGGGTAAGGCGAACTGTTTCCGCTTTCTACTTCTAAGATAAGTGAACAAACAATTGAAAACCTTTAAAAATAATAATATATAATTAATAATTAATCGAGGATAAATAATGCTGAAAAAGCTGTAAAGCTATGAAGTATACAAATCAACAAATAAGCCAGTAAGGAAAGTTCAAAAGTCGGGCGGGACCGACCCCTATGCGTAAATAGTAGAGTGAATAATGCTTATCATGGCTTTAGAGTAGTCACAATTTGGGAACTATATTCAACTCTGAATCGATTTTCAACAACATTTGCGGAGGCTTTTATACATTGCTGTTAAGTGCATGATATGACTTCGATAAGAATTACATTAAAAAATATTTATTGGAGCAGTAGATATACCGGACCGAGTTTTACCGAATGGAAAAATTCAGCTGAATTTAAAAATATCGAATCAATTTGGACTAATATTGTATATGTGATGTACAGTAACCGCAAAATCGGATGAAGATGTACAACCAAGGTATATAAAAATCTGAACCGATCTCTATAAAATTGGCAGAGGTATTTTTGAGCTGTATCGGATGTCCGGTATCAAATATCGGGTGAAACATATATGTGGGAGCTATAGTTATATCTAAACCGATTTTCACAAAAAAATGAAGTACTTGCTTCTGGGCTGAATTTCGTCAGAAGTGCCAACATTCAGTCCATTTAGGCTGATATTAGTCATTTGGTGGACAATAAACCTGAAATCGGATAAAGTTATATATGGGAGCTATATCCAAATCTAAACCGATCTTGGTCACATTTTAGGTATTTATTTCTGAGCGGTATCTAATATCCGGTACAAAAGATCATTGTTGTGGAGTGCATATTACGCATGTGAGGGTCTTAAGACCTCAAATCAGATGAAACATATATATTGCAGCAAAATTTTTAAGATTCAGTCCATTTGGGCTGATATTAGCCATTTGGTGCACAATGGACCTGACATCGGATAAAGATATGTATGGCTGCTACAACCAACTCAGCTGCGATCCCGATTAAATTTGACAGAGGTATTTCTGGGTTGTATCTGTTATCTGGTACAAAATATTACTCCTGTGTTTACGCATGTGAGTGTCTTAAAACCAAAATGGGATGAAACTTACATATGTGACCTATTGCTATATATGAACCACAATGCAGGTCATTTGGGCCTATATTGGTCGTTTGGTGCACAATTAACCCGAAATCGGTTGAATATATATATATATATATATATATATATATATATATATATATATATATATATATATATATATATATATATATATATATATATATATATTGGAGCTATATCTAAATTTGAACCGATTATCACGAATTTGAAAAGCGTTCGTACCCCATTTGAGTGGTGGCAAATTCAAAGTGGTGGAGATAGTATTCGGATGATAGTTCAAAATCCCGATTAGAATTTCCATAATATGTATGGCTTTAACGATACAAAGCAACGTGTCACAAACATTTTAACCTTTCTTGGAAAAGTTTAACATGGAGTTTGGGTCATGCAGGTCCCCGTTTTGAAATGGCCCCCATCTATGGGTATTCTCCGATTTCGAGTATTTTTTACATTTAATAGGAAAAAACCATGCTTGCAAAAAAATACCGATATTGCCTCAGGGTTTGGTATAAGTCCCATCACGTGATTTCATCTATTTTCGGTGTCTCTGAGCCACATAAATGTGCACTAATTTGCTTAACCGCCTGCTGACACCAAACACTCAACATTTCGTAGCCCCTGTTTGGAAAACGCTATATGTGTTTGAATTTCGATTATTATGATACAAAACACAATATTCCCAATAAACGAAAAGTTTTTTTATGTATTATTGAATAGTGAATTTGCAGCTATGCCGAACTACTCTGCGGACAATCACGTTTTCACGGTGTATGTAGGGCGTATACGTATGAAGAAAAAAACATCATGTTTTCATACGCCACACTGTACACCTTTAATTTATTACCAACTTGTCAAGTAGAAAATATAATCGTCGCGCATTTTATCTACGTTTCACAATATTACCAAGATATTGGAGTTTTTATACCCTTCACCATACATAGTATGGATGACGAAATTAATACGTCATTCCGTTCGTAACTCATCGAAATACTCATATTAGACCCAACAAAGTATATATATTTTTGATCAGCCTGAAATTCTAAGACGATTTAGCCCTGTCCGTCTGTTGTAATCACGCTACTGCCAAAACAAATTGAAGCTAAAATCTTGTACATATCTGTATTTTGTCTGCAGGCAGGTCAAATTCGAAGATGGGCTATATAGGACCACGATATCGTATAGTCACCATATAACGGTATCCTCCGATATTCGGTATTTTGATGATTTTAAAATTTTTCAATAATATTATCTGAAATTGTACACAATGAGTTTCTTGCGAGTACTTTACCCCCTGACAGAGAGTTGTCTATAAGGGTCCACGATATCGTATTTAACGATTGTTGCGACATTATTCACCGGAATTATTTCAAATTCCGCATATAAATTTCGGAGTCTTTTCTACAGCCTATAACAGAAATTACTTATGCAGGACCACGTCTTCGTATAGCCCTCATATAGCTTTTTTCACTCGAGCGGTATTTTTTGACAGAATTTGTTTTAAATTTTTCAAGTTTCTCCCAAATGGTGGAGGGTATAAAAAGTTCGGCCCGGTTGAACTTAGCTGCATTTTTACTTGTTATTTTTTCAACCATTTCCAAATTTATTTAAGTACATAAATAGAATCAAGCTCTGAGAAATGTCTCTATTTATTATCGGAAATTTTTGGTGTCGTTTTATGATAATTTAAAGCGAGATTAAAAATAGATTATCGGTTTAAAAAAAGTCTTATAATTCTCAAACTGTCGTTCCTTATATTTCATAGATAAATATAATACATATTTAGTGATAACCTTGAAAAAATAAATATAAATTATGTCTTTTTTGCAAAATGTGGGCATAAAATTAGCATAATTTTATCAAATTTTTCCATATTAGACAAAAACCCACCATAACATTTAAAAACCAATTTTCCATTTAACCCATTTTAAATGTCATTTAGGTATGTTAATTTCGTTGCCAACTGCCATGGCAGATCACAGCGATGCTGATGGGAGTTGGAATTTAAATGTCAAAATTATATTTTGTTTAGATGACAATAATGATAAAAATAATAATTCCAATAACTTGAACTGAGTGTTTATTTATATTAAAATGACATATTGGTGTTGTTGTTAGCAGGTGCATGTTGGACATATGCAAATAGGTGAGTGGGTGAGCGAGTGGGTGTATATGTGTGTATAATAGTTATCAATACATGTGTCAACAATGTAATTTATTTGTGGCGTACTATGGATTTTTTTTTTAGATTTTGACCGATATCCTTGTCGGTATTTATGACAATAATAAACAGAAGAAAAACAAGTAAAATAGTATCAGTCGGTTTTGCCGACAGATGTATACCCCCAACCTTGAGTTATGAACGTGACAGATTTGGACTATATCGAGTACTTCTTATACTTTATATGAGATATGTGGAAATTTTCGGAAAATGGAAATATGCGTCAGGTAACATATATTGCGGGCCGAAGTATTCCATTTTCATACTTCATTTAATACAGATAAAATATATTGGTATGTGCAAAATTTGAAGGAAATCGAACATTCGTATCCAATTTTATGCGAAATCATAAATTCCGACAAACTGCATATTCATATCACATTACTGGTTAATAGAAATATTTAGATATATAAAGTTGTAAAGAATCGCCGACTTGTTTCACAAGTTATGACAGTTATAAGTTGGCTAATGTACATCATCTTCACAACAAATCTTGTGTTAGAAATTATGTCCGTATGTGAGAGATTTGAGGAAATGGATGCATTTGGATGATTTTTTCGAATTCCTTGAGCGTTTTGTTTTTAAAAATCTTGAACCCTATGTAGGGAGGTACCAGAAAAAATGGTCCGATCTCTACCATCTTTATAACAGATCTTGTGTTGATGATAATATTGAGAAGCTCCAAGTCTGAATAGAATCGGATGTTTATTTTGCGTTTTACGAGCTTCATGGATACTCAAAATTTTGACCTTTTTTGGGGGAGGTACCAGAAGGAGTGAACCGATATATCCCATCATCACACCAGATCTTGAGTTAGTTGAAATAATGGGTCGTGTGTAATATGAAGAGAAGTGGATGTTTATTTCGGATTCTTTGTTCGTTTTGAGTATTCAAAAATTAGGTCCTTTTGTGGGAGATACCAGAACGAATGGTCCGATCTCTACCGTCTTTATAAAAGATCTTTCGTTTATAAAAATATTGAGATGTGACAAGTCTGAATAGAATCGGATGTTAATTTAGTGTTTTAAGAGCTTGATGGATATTCAAAATTCGACCTTTTGTGGGGGAGGTACTTAATGCATTTTCACAGTTGACCTAGTACTTACGCAAATATTAAGATTTGCAAAGTTTGAGCGAAATCGGATTATCGTTTCTCTTTCTGTGCAAAAAATATATATTTTTTAAAATTTAAACTATTTGTGGGGGAGGTACCAGAAGGAATGGACCGATATATTCCATCTTAACATCAGATCTTGGGTTAACATAAATATTGGCATGTGGGAAATTTGAAGACAATCGGACTCTTATATCACATTTTATAAGAGTTATAATTACTCAAAATTTTGACCATTTGTGGGGGAGGTTCTTGATGGAGTGAAGCGATATTGTACATTTTCACACCTTATCTAGCACTGACGTAAATATTAAGATTTGCAAAGTTTGAGCAAAATCGGATTATCGTTTCTCTTTCAGCGCCAAAATAAATTTTTTGAAAATTTCGACCTTTTGTGGGGGAGTTACCAGAAGGAGTGGACCGATATTGCCCATCTCCGAGCTCGATCTAAGTTTGACAAAAATATTACGATGTACCAAGTTTGAACCAGATCGGATACTCCCTTCGAGAGTTATCGTGCGCACCAGCCAGCCAGACAGACAGACGAACGGACGGACGGACATCGCTAGATCGCCTCCAAATGTACTGAAACGGATTTGGTCCAAAGAGACCTAGGGTCTAAAACCGTTTTTCGACTAGGCACGTTTTGACCATATCAAATGATATATACCCTCTGTAGTCATATGGCTGAGGGTATAAACACTGCAAAACAATAGAAATTATAGGGGTGGGAAAAAAGATCTGAGGACTATTTTAATTAATTTATTCAAAATAAAAAACCAGTAAGGAAAGATCAAAAGTCGGGCGGGGCCGACTATATGATACCCTACACCACTATGCATATTTAGTAGAGCTCTCGTAAAAAGGTTTATACAGCGCATTTCAGAGCTCTATGAGATGTTTGGTACAAAATCAAAATCTATCTAATTCTATCGTGCATTTTACGAACTATAGCTATCTCTGAACCGAGTTTCTCCAAATTTTACGTATTATCTTCTAGACTGGTGATTTGGGCTGATATTGACCATTTAGTGCACATTTAACCCGAAATCGGATGAAGATATATATGAGAGCTATATCCAAATCTGAACCGATTTCGATAAAATTTAAAACAGCTATTCCTGTGCTCCATCTAATACCTGGTACCAAATATCACGGTTGTGGAGTGAATATTACGAATGTATGGGACTAAAACTCTAAATCGGATGAAACATATATATGGTTGCTATATCTATATCTGAACCGATTTTCACTAAATTTGATATACTTGCTTCTAGGCTGAATTTGGTCCGATGTAATAAAATTCAGTCCATTTGGACTTATATCGGCCATTTGGTGCACAATTAACCCGAAATCGGATGAAGATATATATGGGAGCTATAGCTGTTTCTGAACCGATTTCGATAAAATTACAAACAGCTATTTCTGGGCTGTATCTTATATCTGGCACCAAATATCATTCTTGTGGAGTGCATATTACGAATGTGAGAGGCTTAAACACCAAATCGGATGAAAGATATATATGGGAGCTATAGCTATATCTGAACCGATTTTCTCCAAATTTGATATACTTGCTTCTAGGCCGAACTCGGTTGGGTGTGCCAAAATTCAGGTAATTTGGACTGATAGTGGACATTTGATGCACATTTAAACCGAAATCGGATGAATATATATATGGAAGCTATAGCTGTTTCTGAACCGATTTTCTCCAAATTTGTTGTATTTGCTTTAAGGCTAATCTCGGTCACATGTGCCAAAATTCGGGCCATATGGGATGATATTGGCCATTTGGTGGTCAATTAACCCGAAATCGGATGAAGATATATATGGGAGCTATATCCAAATCTGAACCGATTTCGATAAAATTTAAAACAGCTATTTCTGTGCTCCATCTAATACCTGGTACAAAATATCACGGTTGTGGAGTGCATAGTCGGAATGTTAGGGACTTAAAGATCAAATCGGATGAAAGATATATATGGGAGCTATAGCTATATCTGAACCGATTTTCTCCAAATTTGATATACTTGCTTCTAGGCCGAACTCGGTTGGGTGTGCCAAAATTCAGGTAATTTGGACTGATAGTGGACATTTGGTGCACATTTAACCCGAAATCGGATGAATATATATATGGGAGCTATAGCTGTTTCTGAACCGATTTTCTCCAAATTTGTTGTATTTGCTTTAAGGCTAATCTCGGTCACATGTGCCAAAATTCGGGCCATTTGGGCTGATATTGGCCATTTGGTGCACATTTAACCCGAAATCGGATGAAGATATATATGGGAGCTATATCCAAATCTGAACCGATTTCGATAAAATTACAAACAGCTATTTCTGGGCTGTATCTTATATCTGGTACCAAATATCATTCTTGTGGAGTGCATATTACGAATGTGAGAGGCTTAAACACCAAATCGGATGAAAGATATATATGGGAGCTATAGCTATATCTGAACCGATTTTCTCCAAATTTGATATACTTGCTTCTAGGCCGAACTCGGTTGGGTGTGCCAAAATTCAGGTAATTTGGACTGATAGTGGACATTTGGTGCACATTTAACCCGAAATCGGATGAATATATATATGGGAGCTATAGCTGTTTCTGAACCGATTTTCTCCAAATTTGTTGTATTTGCTTTAAGGCTAATCTCGGTCACATGTGCCAAAATTCGGGCCATTTGGGCTGATATTGGCCATTTGGTGGTCAATTAACCCGAAATCGGATGAAGATATATATGGGAGCTATATCCAAATCTGAACCGATTTCGATAAAATTTAAAACAGCTATTTCTGTGCTCCATCTAATACCTGGTACCAAATATCACGGTTGTGGAGTGCATAGTAGGAATGTGAGGGACTTAAAGATCAGACCGGATGAAAGATATATATAGGAGCTATAGCTATATCTGAATCGATTTTCTCCAAATTTGATATACTTGCATCTAGGCCGAATTCGGTTGGGTGTGCCAAAATTCAGGTAATTTGGACTGATAGTGGATATTTGGTGCACATTTAACCCGAAATCGGATGAAGATATATATGGGAGCTATATCTAAATTTGATCCGATTCTCACCAATTTCAATAGGGTTCGTCCTTGGGCCAAAAAAATATTGTTTGGAAAATTTCATCTCAATCGGATAATAAATGCGACCTGCATTTTGTTCACAAGAATACATGGACAGACGGACGGACGGACGGACAGACGGACTGACATGCATAAATCGACTCAGAAAGTGATTCTATGAAGGTTCTCAAAAGTAACTATGGGTCTATCTCGTTTCCTTCTCCATGTTACAAACAAATGCACAAAGACATAATACCCTTACCACTATGTGGTGTAGGGTATAAAAAATCTGCAAAAATCGGTTTTGATTTAAATTAAGAACGACTTGGCTTTTAATGATTTCTAAAGTTTCAAACTATTGTTTTTTTAAATTCCAGGTGTGAATTGATCCGCCTAAGTTTCTTCGAGGCATAAACTATATATTATAACCATTATAAATGTATCGTATAAATTATACAGGTTGAAATAATAAAACTACAACAAAATTAAACGCCATAATTTTTATATATTTTTTTTAAATTTTATTGAATGAAAGCAAAAACTGTCAAAAGTAGCATCAATTTTTAGAATAAGTTTAGATTTGTTCGTATTGGTCAACTTTGGCACGAATTATGGCACTCAAACGGCTAATGAAACCGTCATACGCTGCCCGAATGTTGCTCTGCGGTACTGTGGCCCATTCCCGGCGAAGCTCTTGCGTGAGATGATCGATACTTTTTTAGTGCCAACCTTGCTTTCCAAACTACTTCAGACACAATAGTCCAACGGATTGGTATCCAGAATTTTTGGTGGCCACAGTGCGCTGAAATTGAAGCAAGGAACCTCATTTTTAATCATTCTTGGGTGTCGCGTACTGGGTGCGATGGTGCTGAGTCCTGTTGCAATGTCCAAGGTCTGTGGCCAAAATGTTTGCGTGCTCAACGCTTTAATACATCCTCCAGAGTATTTTCACGATAATGTTCGGCATTTATTCTGATGCCACGGTCGATTTTTACGCGCGGAGAGCGACCATCGGCAGTTATGTCGACCCACTCCATCACCATGTCCGGCGCTTGAGTTGTGGTGGCCAAACGAAGGTGCACATTTACAGCTGACCTCTTTGGTAAGTAAACACGATAATTTTGTTTGTTCACAAACTGCTGGACAATGAATGTCTTCTTATCGGAGAAAAACAAATTCGACATTTCAACACTTTCGGCCAAGCGAAGCAACTCTTTAGCTCTTTTGAGTCTATTTTCTTTCTGTTGCGGTGTAAATTCCTGCACTTGTTGGAATTTCAATGGCTTTACACCGAGCTCATTTTTCAATATTTGCCGAATGGAGTATTGTGATATGTTCGGCTCACGAACCCTTTTTTGGTCTTTTTCGGGTTTCCACCATTTCTGCTGATGTTGGTATTTTCTTCCGTCCACTTCCTTGACGGCGGGCTACGCTACTGGTAACACGATAACGAGCGATGTTACGGGACACAAAAGCTTTATTCACATTTAAATGCTGAAGTGCTCTAACGATATCCACTTGTGGTTTTCCAGCCAAATATAAAGAAATCACACTATCACGCTTGAATTCCATCACGAACCTTTTTCTCGGGAAAATTCTCACCAAAATGTTGTGTACGCTTGTAAATAATATAATGAACTGTCACTGGAACAATTTTAACAGCTGTCGGACGAGTGGCTGTAAAATAATAGCAGACTGAAATTCGTTGCAGTTTTTTCATGTCACTCTGACGATAGAACTTGAAATTAAAAAAAAAAATAACACAAAAAGTAAATTGTAATCAATTTTTTTTTTATTCGAAAGATCAATACGTGACATTAACATTTGAAAATGATTTCGGGTATATGGGCACCGCGGCTGTTCTTGACGAAGTAAATGCTGGACGTCCAATTTTTTTACATTTTTTCGAGCACTGCTGGCCAATTGGCCTCCAAGGCGTCAATTGTTGCTGGTTTATCAGCATAAACCAGTGACTTCACGGAAATAATCGAGAGGTATCAAATAGCACGACCTTGGAGGCTAATTGACAGGTCCACTTTTCGAAATCAACTTCGCCGTATGGCACGTAGCGCCATCCATGTTATCCATATTTTTAAACAAAAAATCATTGATTATGGTGCGGTAACGATCTCCATTGACCATAACGCGAGCTCCGGCCTCATTTTTGAAGAAATAAGGTCCGATGATGCCACCAGCGTGAAAACCGCACCATACGGATGTAATGGAGTCTGTAGGGTCTCTTGTGGTGCTTATTAACAAACCCGTTAAGCTAAAAATGCGCCTCATCGCTGAACACAATTTTGCGATAAAACAACTGGTCATTTGCCAACTGCTCTAGAGCGCAATCGGCGAAAGAACGACGCATATAATGGTCTCTTGGCTTCAATTCCCTCACCAGCTGGATCTTATACGGCT
The DNA here is from genome assembly GCF_030504385.1 of Musca domestica. Classification (NCBI taxonomy): domain Eukaryota; kingdom Metazoa; phylum Arthropoda; class Insecta; order Diptera; family Muscidae; genus Musca; species Musca domestica. The sequence continues at coordinate 20,114,794 of NW_026712383.1, forward strand.
GTAGGCGGAGATCTTTGCGCAAAATGTTCCACGTAGTGGACGGACCGAGCCTCAATTCCTGCCACCGACAGTGAATCGATAAATTAGAATTTTCTTCCACACTTTCGTTTACAGCGGCGATATTGTCTTCAGTACGCACATTCCTTCGACGTGCTGATGTTATTGCATCCTGTAGAGAGTATGTGGTACGAAATCTATCCACAGTTCGACGAATGGCTTGTTCAGATGGACGATTACGTACGCCATACAAATGACTAAGTCGTCTATAAGTTGCGCGAATCGACGACTGATTTTCAAAGTAAATTTGGATAATTTCGTAGCGTTGTTCAAGCGTGAGTCTATTCTTAAAAAAAAACACCCTTTATTATTATTATTTTAAAAATATCTAGTTTAAAAACTGACCTCAAAAATCGTATTCACTTTCATATTTTTTTTAGATTGCGTAATATCCTTGAGACTCTGTACCACCTCCAGCCATTGTTTTCATAGTTTAAATTACGAAATCCGTTACTTAGAAATCTCATTTGATATTGGCCAAGTTACACAGATTTGTAACAATAGTTTCCGACTTTTTCCCATTCTCTTATCTTTCACTTCAAATTTCGTGTTATTGCCAAAAAGAAAAAAATATAAAAGAAACGGAATTCACTTAGAAAAAAATAATAATGAATAGAAGACTATTTGGGAGATTACTATGACCTTGTTACAAATGTAATTACAAACTCAATTTAGTTTAAACTTGGTATTTATGTAAAAATTTACTAAAGCAAATGGCATTAAAAGCAATGAGTTTAGGATGCTGTACATATTTGAGCACATTTACACCCTAGCCCTGAACATACAGTCATACAGAGATATACACACACATACATACCTACAGATATATATTAATGTTGGAAATTTGCAATTTAGTTGAACATTAACACAGTTGTGTAAATTCACACCAACAACCCGGAGAATATTACAAATGACATTATTGTTGTTGTAGTAGTAATATTTGGTTGGTTGTTGTCATCACCATCATCATCTGGGGCAGACTGAGTTGATAGCAGTCTGCCAGCCAGCCAACCATCCTCACCCTCATCATCATAATCATAAGTACCCCAAAAGTGCACAGATTGCACTTCATTATTTTAATAATTTGCAATGCCATTTCTATTTCCGTTTCCTAGCTATCCAAAAATTGCATTACATTATACACTTACAGTCACACCACACCCACACACAGATATAAATACAATCACCGTTGTGTATATGTGGTGTATATACACCCAGAAGACAGACACTAACTGATATTTTGTGTCCCACCACTACGTCAAATATAAAGTTCCTCAGAACCCACACCAGGAAAGTTAAACAAAAGTGTAGGGCCACAGAGGGCATCACTTCCGGTTACATAGCATTTTAAATACGAAATATGTCCTTACTTCATTATAATAAAGGCAAACATGAGAGTGATAGAAAATGAAAAATGTCTTGGAATAAAAATAAAAGAGCCAATCGACATTAAAATTCGCCTTTATAGAAGACCAGAAGGTCTTCTCATAGAAGATCAGAAGGTCCTCTCATAGAAGACCAGAAGGTCTTCTCACGGAAGACCAGAAGGTCTTCACATAAAAGACCAGAAGGTCTTCACATAGAAGACCACAAGGTCTTCTCACAAAAGACCACAAGGTCTTCTCATAAAAGACGAGAAGGTCTTCTCATAGAAGGCGAGAAGGTCTTCTCATAGAAGACCAGAAGGTCTTCTCATAGAAGACCAGAAGGTCTTCTCATAGAAGACCAGAAGGTCTTCTTATATAAGATCAGAATGTTTTCTCATAGAAGACCAGAAGGTCTGCTCATTGAAGACGAGAAGGTCTTCTCATACAAGACCAGAAGGTCTTCTCATAGAAGACCAGAAGGTCTTCTCATAGAAGACCAGAAGGTCTTCTCTCGTAAAAGACCAGAAGGTCTTCTCACGTAAAAGACCAGAAGGTCTTCTCATAGAAGGCGAGAAGGTCTTCTCATAGAAGACCAGTAGGTCTTCTCATAGAAGACCAGTAGGTCTTCTCATAGAAGACCAGTAGGTCTTCTCATAGAAGACCAGTAGGTCTTCTCATAGAAGACCAATAGGTCATCTCAGAGAAGACCAGCAGGGCTTCTCATAGAAGAGCAGCAGGTCTTCTCATAGAAGACCAGAAGTTCTTCTCTTAGAAGACAAGAAAGTCTTCTCATAGAAGACAAGAAAGTCTTCTCAAAGAAGACGGGAAGGTCTTCTCATAAAAGAGGAGAAGGTTTTCTCATAGAAGACTCGAAGGTCTTCTCATAGAAGACCAGTAGGTCTTCTCATAGAAGACCAGAAGGTCTTCTCATAGAAGGCGAGAAGGTCTTCTCTCATAGAAGGCGAGAAGGTCTTCTCTCATAGAAGACCAGAAGGTCTTCTCACATAGAAGACCAGAAGGTCTTCTCACATAGAAGACCAGAAGGTCTTCTCACATAGAAGACCAGTAGGTCTTCTCATCGAAGACCAGAAGGTCGTCTCGCAGAAGACCAGAAGGTCATCTGAGAGAAGACTTTCTGGTCTTCCGTGGGAAGACCTTCTGCTTTTCCGTGAGAAAACCTTCTGGTCTTCTGTGAGAAGACCTTCTGTTTTTCCATGAGAAGTCCTTCTGGTCTTCTATGAGAAGAAATTCTGGTCTTCTGTGAGAAGACCTTCTGATCTTCTATGAAAAGACCTTATGGGCAACTATGAGAAGGCCTTTTTGGTCTTCTATAAGAAGATCCTTTTATAGAAAGACTTTTTGTTTTTCGATAAAAATACCCTTCAGTAAGAAGACTTTTGAGGTCGAATTTAAGGACACGCTTTAGACCGCTTATGAAGACGAACTTGAAAGTGTCGTAGATGGAACCATTTATTTGTGTTTATGTTGACAGTGGCGTTCAGATGGAGGCAGAGTTTTTTTTTTTTTTTGTGTCCTACAAATATCCCTCACCCCAAAAGACAAGATTCATTAACGTCGACATCGTCTTACCTGAGATCCTCTTTGCATATTTGAACATTCTGTGGTAAATGTGTTTTAGCTCAAACAAGAGTACGGAGCAGTAAAGCAAAAAAATCTTAGTAATTCCCATATAATTCAAGTGAGGACTTAAGTACATATCTTTGTGCCAAAAATGTACATATTTTGTCCCCAATGTTCAGCCACCCACCTCTCATTTCGATTTGGTCGAAAATGCAGATGCAATTTTATGTGAAACCTATGTTCCAGCCTTACATCCTACCTTGCCGCATGACACAAACACACACCACCACACACCACATCTCGAGACAAGAATACAAAAAATTATTCAAGAAATGTAAGATCCAACAAAAACTCATTTTGACAAACAACTGTTTGTAACCTTCTTAGGTTGGATGTTGTTGCAGTTGAGCATTGGTCTTAGGCACACAATTCTTCTGTGCCCGAAATGTATGTAAAGAGCATTGGACTAGCTGCCTAACATGATAATGATAAGTTGCCAAAAAGGTTAAAAGTATTTAGAAATAGTACATTAACAGCAGGTGTCTGGTCGTTTGACCTCCCCAGGGAGGCGAGTTCAAATGTTGCAAGTCAAGAATGTTGAAATTTAAAAAGAAAATTATAAAAATTTAATGAACATGAAAATATGTTTAGCTCTCTGAGTTGGTGTGCCCCTTGGAGAGGATGGGTGAATGAAATACTACAATAATTTGGAGATAAATTAACACTACCGCTTAGGGAGGTTAAGAAGGATGACAAGTAAGAGATTATTTAAATTCGTTTTTAATACAATTTTTTAACATTGCAGTCTTAATTTGCAACGAACCATGAACATATGTACAGGGTGAGATGAAAAAATTGCAACCAAAACCAGACTGCTGTCATTTGCAAGCCACTAGTCCGACAACTGTTAAAATTATTCTATTAACAGCTCATTATATTTTTTACAAGCGTACAAAAGCATTTTGGTGAGAATTTTCCAGAAAAAAAGTTATTCGTGATGGAATTCAAGCGTGATAGTGTGATTTCTTTATATTTTAATGGAAAACCACAAGTGGCTCTCGTTAGAGCACTCCAGCGTTTGCGTGTGAATAAATGTTTTGCGTCTTGTACCATCCATCGTTACCGTGATACTTTACGTAACCCAACGTAAAGGAAGTGAACGAAAGAAAACAGCAATATCAACAGAAATGGTTCGAAAAGTAAAGAAGCGACTTGATCGAAACCAGTGTTGAAGTGGCCGAAAATGGCTCGTGAGCTGAATATATCGCAATATTCCATTCGGCAAATATTGAAAAATGAGCTCGCGGTAAAGCCATTGAAATTCCAAAAAGTGCAAGAACTGACACCGCAACAGAAAGAAAATGGACTCAAAAAAGCTAAACAGCCGAAGTGATGAACTGCCGAATTTACCGATGAGAAAACATTCGTTGTCCAGCAGTTTGTAAACGAACAATATTATCGTGTTTACTTGCCACAGAGGTCAGCTGAAAATGTGCACCTTCGGTTGGCCACCAGAACTCAAGGGTCGGCCATGGTGATGTGTGGGCCACCATAACAGCTGATGGTCGGTCTCCGCTCGTATTAATCGACCGTGGCATCAGAACAAATGCCGAATATTATCGCGAAAATATTCTGGAGGGTGTATTAAAGCCTTGGACTCGCAAACATGTTGGCCACAAACCTTGGGCATTCCAACAGGACTCAGCATCATCCCACTCAGCACGCGCCATACAAGAATGGTGACAAAATGAGGTTCCTTACTTCATTTCCACCGCACAATGGCCACCAAAATCTCCGGATACCAACCCGTTAGACTATTGTGTCTGGAGTATTTTGGAAATGGTGATGGTTTGGGCCGACAGCCGATGGGCGCTCTCCTCCCGTATTAACCGACCGTGGCATTAGAATAAATGCCGAATATTATCGCGAAAATATTCAGGAGGGTGTATCAAAACCTTGGCACGCAAACATTTGGTCCTGCTGGATAGTCCAAAGTCTGCTACCCAGCAGGACTCAGCACGCGCCACCCAAGAATGGTTACAAATGAGGTTCCTCGCTATATCCAGCGCACAATGGCCACCAATATCTCCGGATACCAATCCGTTGGACTATTGTGTCTGGAGTATTTTGGAAAGCAAGGTTGGCACTAAAAAATACCAAAGTGTCGATAACCTCAACCAAGTGCTTCGCCGGGAATGGGCCAAAATACCGCAAAGCAACATTCGGGCAGCGTGTGACGGTTTCATTGGTCGTTTGAAGGCCATAATTCGTGCCAAAGTTGACCAATTCGAACAAATCTAAACTTATTCTAAAATTTGATGCTATTTCCAACATTTTTTGTTTTCATTCAATAAAATTTAAAAAAAGGAAGTAAACAAGGCTACAGCCGTGCGGGGCTGACCATGTGACACCCTACAACACTACAATATGTTAGAAGCCCCTTTATGTCCAAATCCATCGCTTTTGAAATTATGTCACAGAACACTGCCCAGATATCACCCTTAGCATTTTGACCAGGGATATTTGCCCAATATTTACGCACTCCGCCATGCTATTAGTTGTTGTCGTCCGTTTTACAGCTAAATATAATCCAATGTGCATCGAAAATGCTAGACTTCTTCCCTGTCGTTAACTCTGTTCTCAGGCGTATCGATTGACTTCAATTTTGTGATCAGAAAATTTATTCTGTTTTTGGTTCGTTTGAACTCCTAAATATTTTGCGATCATCTCCAAAAGCAGTAGGATTCTATTTTGGCCCTCCATTCAAAATTTCGTGATCGGGCCACAATTGCGACCTGTTGAGTGATTACAAATTATCATGTACAGACGTACATACGGACATACATAGCAAGATCGACTCAGCTCGGCGAGATCGGAAAATCCATATATACTTCCTTATTTGGGAAACCAATATGTCGAGGTGTTACCTAATTTTTAGCCCAATCAAACTTATAACACCCCCAACCTATTGTGTTATAGGGTATAAAAATGTAAAAATTATGGAGTTTGACTTTGTTGCAGATTTTTTATCTCACCCTGTATGTGTTTATGTATATTGTATCATAGATATGCATATTTCAAATCAAACCTTAATCCGAAATTAATTTATTAACATTCTCCAAAAAAAGAAAACGAATATCCTTCAATAGTCCCCTGAAAAAAACAATACGGATTTACAAACATAGAAATGTCGAAAAAACAATAATTGCAAAAACATTTACTATTATCGCTACATAAATACTGATTCAAAAGTAATTGATTGTAATTAAACCGACATAAATTCACAATGCAGGCAATGGTGTGCAAATTTCCTACATTCACATTTTGAACTCTACTTGCTGGCTGACACACAGACAAACTGGCAGACAATGCTATATACAAATCCGATTTCATCCAGCAGTCGCCGTTCCCAAGTATTTTCCCATTGTCTGTTGTTATTTTTAAATTATTTATGAAAAAATAAAAAAGCGGTTGTGTTTTTGTCTTTTCTTTAGCATTCCATTTAAATATTCGCATAAAATCTATAAAATTTCATATTGCTAATGAATTGTGAAAAAAAAACACATTGCATTAACAAAATCAATTTTACTCTCTGATTTTATTGCGGGTTTTTTCACAAATCTCGTTCTGTACAAAAGTTTAAAAAAAATTCAAAATGGTAGTAAAACAATTTATGTATATTATTGTTTTACATCACATTTAAATCCCAAAGCTTGTGAAAAAGTTACTTGAATTAAAAGCGTAAAAAGTTAACAGACGCTGATTGGTAACACATTTTAGTCCGAGGGATTATACCAGTATTGGGTTAACGCTTATAACTATTATAAAATTCATAAAAACAATTATGAGCTGGTTGAAGAAAAAAAAAAAACAAATTTCCATCATATTATTATGCCCTACAATACTACGTGTTAAGGGTATTCTAAGTTTGATTTGGCCAAAAATTATGTAAAATCTCGAAATATTGGTTTCCCACATAGGAAAGTACATATGAATCTTCCTATTTCGCCGCGATGAGTCCGTCCGTCTGTCCGATGCTTTTGGAGATAATCGGATAATATTGACATGGAAGTTAGCATTCCAATTTGGATGGTCATCGGGTAATATTTAGTGTGTGAAAGAGACCATAACATTTGTGTTAAATAAAAGTCAAATTTTCCATTAAACTGCTAATATTTTTAATTCCGGCAAAATCACAAATAGGCGAAAAGGTCATTTCTGACAGTTACGTAGATGCCGTAGTGAAGTATATTCAATGTGTATATACAAAGGAAAGGGATGATAGCTAGAATACTTATATCTCGAGAATGACTGGACCGATTTTGACAAATTTTGTCAATTTTGAAAGCCTTCTTAGAATAAAAGAATCATATAAAACCAGTGAAGAAAGCCTTTATGATACCCTACACTACTTTTCTAATTTAGTAGAGCTGCGCATAACAATTAAAAGTTTCTATGGGAGAATTCAATCATACACGCTATGATTATAATTTAAAGTTCAAAGAACTAAATATGCCCATTTGGTGAACAATTAATTTGAAATCGGATAAAAATATATATGGGAGCTATATGCAAATCGGAACCGATCTCGATAAAATTTGGCAAAGATATTTCTGAGCTGTATTTGATATATTTCCCAGAATATCGTTGTTACGGAGTGCATATTACGGCTGTGGGTAAGAAATACAACAAATCGGATGAACAGTATATATGGAAGCTATAGCTATATCTGAACCGATCTTCACCAAATTTGACATACTAGCTCCAGACTTAATTCGGTCGTAAGTACCAAATTTCATCCCATTTGGGAAAATATTAGACGTTTGGTGCACAATCAAAGGTAAATCGGACGAAGTTATATATGGGAGCTATATCCAAATCTGAACCGATCTCGATAAAATTTAGCAAATGTATTTCTGAGCTGTATTTATAACAAATAACAAATCGGATGAACAATATATATGGGAGCTATAGCTATATTTGAACCGATTTCGATCAAATTTGGCACACTGATTTTCAGGTCCAATCTGATCATACGTGCAAAATTCCATACTATTCAGACTCATATTACACGTTTGGTGCAAAATAAAAAGCAAATCGGACGAAGATATATATTGGAGCTATATCTAAATTTTGACCGATTATTCAAATTCAATAGGGTTCGTCCTTGGGCCAAACAAATGATTTGTGCAAAATTTCATCTGGATAGGGCAATAAATGCGAACTATGCGAACTTTGTTTACAAAAATACATGGACAGACGGCTGGACGGACATGCATAAATCGATTCAGAATGTGATTCTATGCAGATCATCAAAAGGAACTATGGGTCTATCTCGTTTCCTTTTGCCTGTTACAAACAAATGCACAAAGACTATACCCTGACCGCCTTGTGGTGTAGGGTATAAAAATCGCATAATAAGATGTCAATAATTATGTAAATATAAATTTTGTAGTGTTTTGTGATATTTTTAATTTTTTTTTTTTTTCATATTTGTTTTCACATGCGATTTATTAAATTTGACTTATACTATTGAAGTGTATATTTTGTAATATTTTTTTACCTTACAACACAGGTTAGGTCTATTATACATATACATATTAAAGGCCTGCACAAGACGAATTGTATGAATTATGCTTTTTTCGACACACTGACTTTGTCTACTCAATCATGCGCTATGTATTTGATAGGCAATGACAACCAACAACATCCCCAATTTTGATTCATGTGTGCCATTGTCTAAGGTTCTATCGTGGCATGGCTGACTCGAATATTTGCATGGTGTTCTCCATAAATGCAGGGTGTCAACGATGACATCGAACCGTGTCATCGTCAAATTGTGTGCCATTTGTGTACGTGTGCTTAAATTGAGAGAGTGTGTGTGTTACTTTCGACGGTGAGGATGTGTTTTTGTGTGCGCTGTAATTTTGAAGTAACAAACACCGCGTAAATATAAAATTGAGTTCAATAACAAAATGTGCATAGACATCAACAAATGAATAGAAAAAATGAAATATTTACTGAACAATCCCAATTTATTGGTGATTATCATAAAATGTTGGTCATAAAAAAGAGGTAAATATTGTTTGCCTATTTTCTATCTACATAAAGTGTTCTTTTAAAATTAAAGTTTGTGGGCAGAGATTTGACTATCATTCAATAACAGAATATGCACAGAATTGAACAATGGAGGTATATAGTGTTGTTACGTGAATTACAGTAGCACTCATTCTCATTTACACATCACTACCAGAGGCAAACATTTACGAAATTATAATCAAAATAAGAAATTTTTTCAGGAGATTATTGTTTTTTATAAGGATTAACATTTTAGATTGTTTCGTCAATAACCACGAAATGTGAAAATTTTGTGTGGACCAATTAGAAGTGCCTTTAATATTTTAGTATTCGCCAAGAAATTATTACAAAAAAAATATTCTTTCACATATCGGAAAAGCAGGTAGCGATTGCGCTTTGCCTTCATCACGCGTGTGTCTTTTTCGTTGGCAGTTGTTTCATAATTGTTGTTGTTTTTTTGATAGAACATTTTTGTATGACACTCTATTCAACATTCCCTTTTATTGGTCATTACATGTTATGACGCTGGGTTTGAGTGTGACCGACATGACGAAACATCGAGCATTTGGTTGGATGTCACGTACTGTTATGCGTTTGATCAAACAGGGCACAACATGACGAGCGTTTTCTCTCCATGACATAAATAGAGAAAATTGTCACATTTGCAGCCCTTTAATACATATTGCTTATATATAGGTTAGGCTCAGAAGGGATAGTTGGACCAACAACTACAAATGTTCCTGATTTTGAAGCCATTATAAAGGTCACAAATAGAAACCAGAATACCCGAAATCTCGTATGAAGTTAGAGTTTAGGAAAGCGGGTGAAATGGACCACTACTTTTGTGTAAAAAAATACCAATATTATTTACAGGCGATATCCAAAATACACAAAAGGCGAATTTCTGGCTTTGCTGATTTCGTTAACGAATATAGCCAAATATCGTAGACAAGAAAATCATATATATGAGTCTAAATTTGGAGATACAGAGGAGCATCTTGCTTTTGGAGATGATCGCAAAATATTTAGAGTTTCAAATGAACCAAAAACAGAAAATATTTTCTGATCACACAATTGAAAGTTATCGACACTAAATTTTTTACAAAAGAGAGTTAAGGATAGGGAAGAATTCTAGCATTTTGAATGACCATTGGATTATATTTAGCTATAAAATCGACCACAACAACTAACAGCACGACGGAGTGCCTAAATATTGGGCATATGTCTCTGGTCAAAATGCTAATAATGTCTCAAATGACATAACTTCAAAAGTGAACTCATCCAAAATGGATTTGGACATAAACGAGCTTCTAACATATTGTAGTATTTAGGATATCACTAAGTCGGCCCCGCACTACTATAGCCTTTACTTACTTGTTTTGTATATCGATATGATAGCAAATTCAAAAGAAAGACAAAGTTTCAAGAACGTTTTTTAAATTGGATGTTTTGATTGAGCTAGACCCACACTTTGAAATACCTGTTTGGAATGGTGTTTTTCATTAAAATTCATTTTAGGATCTACCCACAGAAATAGTCTGGTCTAGAAGTAGACTCGAAAAAATCGAAGTTTGTTACGAAAGTGAATCGGTCGTTCGATTTGTATACCCTACGCTATATAGTGGTAAGGGTATCATGTACTTCTGCATTTATTTGTAACATGGAGGAGGAAGCGAAATAGACCCATATATACTTTTGAGGATCTTCTGAAGCGATTTATGCATGTCAGTCAGTCTGTCCCTCCATGGTGACCATGTGAACAAACTACAAGTTGCTTTTATTATTCGATTGAGATGACATTTTCACCAAATTGAGCTCACTCCCATATATATTAACCGATTTCGGGTTATTTGTACACTAAATGGCCAATATCAATCCAAATGACCTAAGTATTGGCACATCCACGAATTCGATCAGGAAGCAAGTACATCAAATTTGGTAAAAATCGGTCGAAATGCTTAAAATTTTTAATAAAATCGTTTCAGATATAGCTATAGCTCCCAAATACATGTGTTCTTCCGATTTGGTTTTAAGGTCCCTCACATGCGTAATATGAACTCCAAAACAATGATATTTGATACCGGGCATCAGATACTGCTCCATGCAAAAACTTTTGCCAAATTTTACCGAGATCGGTTCAGATTTTCATATAGCTTCGATATAAATCTTCATCCGATTTTGCGGATGTTGCACCCAATACATATAATATTAGCCCAACTTGAATAGATTTGTTTATATTCAACTGAAATTTACTCGGTCCGGTATATCTATTGCTGTAATAAATATTTTTTAATATCTTCCTTATAGAAGTCATATCGGGCATTACAGCAATGGTTTTTTGTTCATAGCTGGTATGATCTAATTCATATAAATTCCCAATATTAACTTTTTTGCTACGGGAGCTCTACTAAATACGCAAAGTGGTTTAGGGTATCATAATGTCGGCCCGCCCAACTTTTGACTTTTCCTTACTGGTTATACCCATCACCATATAGTGTTAAGGGAATTATGACTTTCTGCATTTGTTTGTAACAGGGAGAAGGAAGCGAGGTAGACCTATATCTACTTTTGAGGATCTTCATAAAATCTCTTTCTGAGTTGATTTATGCAACGTGTCCTTCCGTTTGTCCATGTATTTTTGTGAACAAAATGCAGGTCGCATTTATTATTCGATTGAGATGAAAATTTTCAAACAGCATTTTTTTTTTGCCCCAAGGATGAACCCTATTGAAATTGGTGATAATCGGATCAGTTTTAGATATAGCTCTCATATATATCTTCAACCGATATCGGGTTAATTGTGCACTAAATGGTCAATATCAGCCCAAATCACCTGAATTTTCGTACATAAGACCGAATTCAGTTTAGATTCAAATACATCAAATTTGCTGAAAATCGGTATAGCTATATCTCCCATATATATGTTTCATCCGATTAGCTGTTTTAGACCTTCACATTCGTAATATGTACTCCACAAGAATGATATTTGGTATCAGATATCAGATACTGCTTGAAAATACCTTTGTCAAATTTTATTGAGATCGGTTCAGATAGGATATTGCCAATTCCGACTGAGTTCATCCTAGACACGAGTACTTTCAGTTTTGTGAAAATTGGTTCAGATACAGCTATATCTCGAAAATATATAACATACCCAATTTGGTGTTAGTGTCCCTCACATGCGTAATGGAAAAATTAGAAGTCAATGTATATATATCTGTCTATTCATCTGTGGTATCGCTCCCACATTACTGTTCTAACCCATATAAAGTATTTTTTAAGATTTTGACAAATTTTCGAGGTTTTCCATAAAACAGTTATGTCAGATTTCACATCTCTTAAAGAATCATTCTAATAGGAAAGGGTGATTTTCTAAGAGCTATAGAAAAGTTGTCCAAAAAATGCATGAGATCTTCATTTAAGTTGAATTTTTTTACTCCAGGCAAATATTGATTGCTGTGGCACTATCTCCTTGAAAACACATGTCGTGCAAGTCAGGCACTTAAATTATGGGCAACAAACAATTAGATATCATCATGGCGCTCATAATTCCCGGCATTTTTAATGATGATTTTCATCTGATAATAACACTAGCCCATAAACAGCACATGTGACTTTTTCTGGAGGCATTTGCGTGTCCATTGATCAAAAATGTGCTTCGTCGCTGAACACAACAAGCGCGCGATGTTGTTCTCCCAAAGTTGCTATTCCTTCATGGTAGTTAGTTCGACCCAGTCAAACACAAAGTCTTTTTATACCCTCAACCATAGTATGGAGGGTATACTAAGTTTGTCATTCCGTTTGTAACAACTCGAAATATATATTTTAGACCACACATGGTATAAAATTCTATGTCGATTTAGCGATATCCGTCCATCTGTGCGTCTATCCGTCCGTGGAAATTACTCTAGCTTCCGAACGAGATGATGTAGGTTGATAAACTTTTAACCAATTGCATACTATGTCTGCAGGACTTTTGGTATTGAAAATGGGCCATGTAGGTCCATGTTTTGGTATAGCCCCCATATAACTGTACCTTCCTTTTTTAGGTATTTTGATGATTTTAGCTACATTATTCACCGGAATTGTTTCCAAATTTAGTATTTTATGTTCGTACTGGATATTACAGCCTAAGACAGAAAATTGTCTGTGCATTTCCACGTCTTCGTATAGCCCCATATAACGGTATCTCCCCATATTCGGTATTTTGATGATTTTAGCGACATTATTAACCGGTATTGTTTCAAATTTGGTACTTGAAGTTCGTAATGGATACGACAGCCTATGACAGAAAACTGTCTGTGCAGGTCCAGGTTTTGGTATAGCCCCCATATAATAGTACCACACTAATATAACGGCCATATTCAGTATTTGAAGATTTTAGCAAAATTTTTAACGGATTATTATTATTATTATTATTATTATTATTATTATTATTATTATTATTATTTTTATTATTATTATTTTATTATTATTATTATTTTTTTTGAAATTCCCAAATTCGTTCCAAATGGTGGAGGGTATTCAAATTTCGGCGAGGCGAATTTTCAGCTTTTTACTTGTTTATTTTACAAAATTGTTAATACCCCCTCTGAATTTTGGTTGACACAAAATAGCAAATTCTTGGTACTTACTTTCCACCACATCCGAAGAAACCCCTTAAAAGTAAATGCAGTTTCCTTGGAAAAAGAAGTTTAATAAAAGTCAAAAAGTCCATTCCCATGAATACAGTGACATCTACGCAATTTTCATGCGAAGTGCATCATCCTTATGGCATTTCTAATGCATTTGACAATTTGCCGTTGTTGCTGTTGTTTTATTTGTGTGTGTCCGTTCTTCAAGTCAACTTGTGGATAGTTCATTTGCGGTAAGTAATTAAAATTAAGGGAATAACGAACAAGTGTAAGTTGCAGCAAAACTTAAAACATTAATGTTGCAAAAATATAAAAAGTTCTGTTTTGAGAGTTCACTTCGCTTCACTTTCCGATTTTAGAGAAAAATAAATAAATAGAAAGAAAGAGAGAGATAGAGAGAGGGAGGGATAGAAAGAGGTTGGGGATAGTTTTGGTGGTTTGGAATATGCCCTAAGGAATGAAACGGAACATAAATGGAAATGTGTTGAGTTTGGCCGAAATAATATGAATCGAAATTTGTGCTAAGGTACCTTAAGAGGATATGGCAGATCGATTGTATCTTTAGGAAAATCCTGAGTCCAGATCAATTGTACCTTTAGGAAACGTCCAGAATCCAAACCTTTGATTTTTCGGACTATAAACTTCTAGGTTACGGAAATTATATTAAGTAGGTATGGATATAGGGTACACCTTAAACAAACACACCAACAAAAGTTAACCGAATGAATGTTTGTAGACTTAGATTTGATGGCATTGTGGTTGTGGGGCATTTTAGTCGCTCTCTCTCTCTCTCTCTTTCTCTGTTGCCAAAAACACATAACTATACTCTTTACTTTTCAAAAGTAAAGTTTTGTGGAATTACTTTTTGAAGTGTTAACCTAACGGAGAACAGTTTCTTATTTTATTTTTTAACAAAAAACAAAAAAAAAAAAAAAAAAATAAACGAAAAACAACTTTTGTTTATTTTCCGCCGGCAGGGGAAAGCTGATAACATTATTTGACAGAAATGCATTAAAGTCTCAACCTTCGTAGCCATAGCTGTTAGCAATTGCAATGTAAAATTAAATATAAATACTTCTTTATTTTTGCAAATAAAACAACAGCAGCAACAACGCCTGCAAGCAAACCAAAATGCAACAACCTGACTCTAAACAGAGCAAGGAGCTCTTCTTATTTCCAGGCCAATGGCTGCTAAAGTCAGGCAGGCAGGCAAACATAAGTACAGATTCTATGCCATAGCAAAAGTCAGTCGAAGTTCTTGCCTTATTTAAAGTAGAGCAGCAAGCAGACAGGTGTGAAATTGCATTTCTATTTCGCATTGGACTTCGAAATGTTGTGACCAAACATGATTCGGTTTGGTGGAAGTTTTCTACAAGAGAAAGTGCGAAGAAAATTATAATGGTTCGGGGTTTTTGAGTGAAATAATTACAATTTTAATTAAAAATAAATAAATTAAAGTTGTGTAGATTTAAAATAGTGTACGGCATTGAGCTAGATTTATGAGTGTTTTTGAGTAATTTATGTAAAAAGTTCAGAGTATTAAAACAAATATTATTTTTTCATCCATATATTTTTAAATGAGCTTAGAGATGTGTGACTGACTGACTTGAAATTGTGCATGTAGGCTGTGCAAGGCTGGGTTTTTGGAAATTCCACATATGAGAGTACTAAAATTACTAAAAGGCACTTTAAATTGAATCCTTGGTATAGTCAAACGGATGGAGCTAGAATTCTGAAACTGTTAGTGGATATCGCTCTTTAGTTGCAGAGTTGATGTACAAAAGGTTTTCTTTGGAAATTCAAACTATAAGTCAACTAAAAGTACTAAAAATCAATAAATAGAGCTTAAATCTTATGCTGGGGAAGTAAGTGTAAGAGCTAATTACTACTATGTTCACAACTGATCTTCTATTGACAGACATATTGAGATGTGGCGAATTTGAAAAGAATTCGATATATCCCAACTTCACACCAGATCTTGTCTCAATAAAAATATTGGAAAATGTGAGAACAATCGAACAATTATTTCACATTTTATAAGAGTTATAACTATTCCAAATTGTGACCCTTTATGGGGGAGCAACTTGATAGAGTAGGCCGATATTGTCAATTTTCGCACTTGGCCTGGCTCTGACAAAAAAAATTGTAATTAACAAGGTTTGCATACAATCAAATGATCGTTCCTAATTCAGTGAGGTAACTTATTTTCTTTGAACATTTTTACCATTTGTGGGGTTATCGTGTGCACCAGCCAGACAGGTAGAGGGATGGACGGACAGACAACTCCAGATCCAAAGAGATATAGGGTCTAAAACCGTTATTGCGATGAGGCACGTACCCTCGGTAGCCATATAGTTGAGGGTATAATTAAGAAAAACTGGTTTCTCATTTGCTACCTTCTATTAGGGGTAGGAAGTAACTTCATTTAGTATAAATTCCTTTCCTGGCGGACATTTCCTAGTCTCATGTTAAGTTCAAAAGGTATTCGACTAGGTCGAAGCATCATATAATGTAATATTTATATGAGGTGCAGAAATCATCGGTATCATTCCACTACTAGTAGGTCCTCACGATCGAGACATTGAATAACAATAACTACAATTGAGAAAGCTCAATGCGAGCCGATTCAAAAATGTAAGTCTTTACTCTTAATCATAATTAAACGCCAGGAATTAACAAATATTAAAAACAAATTTTATGGTTAAAAGACGTACTTGTGTAAGTTTATGAAAAATTCTCCTTCATAGCAGTATTTTATAAAAATGTCGTCAGAGGCGAAAATATTCCAAATCGAATTTCAATCAAAGCCAACAGAGAAATTACTATTCATATAAAATAATGTTGCAATAAAAAAAAATATTTTAAAAAATTAAAAAAAAAATCAGAATATTTCCTATATTTTCACTTTCTCATCCGATTTTTTGCGAGATGATATATATCAAAGACGAAAATATTCCAAATCGCATTTTAAAAGAAAGGATATTTCTATTCAAATAATATAATGTTGCAAAAAAAAAAAAAAAAATAAAACAAGTTGAAAAGGAGTAAGTTCGGCCGGCCGAATCTCGAATACCCTCCACTATTTTTAACGAAGTTGGAAATTTTCAATTTTCTATACGACAAGGACCTACATAGGCATTGTTTGTCATAAGACATTACCATATTCAAATTCAAAATTTGAAATAAGCGGGTAATAATGTAGCTAAAATCATTAAAATATAGTATATAGGGAGGTACCATTATATCGGAGCTGTGCAAAGACCTGGACCTGCATAGACAATTTTCTGTCACAGGCTGTAGCATCAATTACGAACTTCAAATGCAACATCTCAAACAATTTCGGTGGGTATTGCACCTAAACTCGAAAAATGCCGAATATAGGGAGGTACTGATATATGGGACCTATACGAAGACCTACCTGAATAGACAATTTTCTGACGCAGACTGTAGTTCGTATCAAGAACTCTAAATACGTAATTTGAAACAATTCCTGTAAATAATATCGCTAAAATCATCAAAATACCGAACATCGGGAGGTACCGTTATATGGGGGCTATATGAAAACGTGGACCTACGTGGCCCATTTACGAACTTATCCTGCCTACTGCCAAAATAAACATGTGTGCAAAATTTTAGCCTTCTGTCCCAATTTGTTCGAAAGATAGCGTGATTACAACAGACAGACAGATATACATGGCTTAATCGTTTTAGAATTTTACGCTGATCAAGAATATATATACTTTGTTGGGTCTAAGATCTTTATTTCTATAAGTTACAAACGGAATGAAACAATGAATATACCCTCCATAGTATGGTGGAGGGTATAAAAAAATAAAGCAAATATGTAGATTTAACAATGACTGTCTCTCTGCCTGTCCGTCTATGGAAATTTCTCTGGCTTCCGAACGAACTGAAGTAGGTTGATAAAATTGAACTCAAATATGTGTTTTGTCTGCAGGAATTTTGGTATTGACAATGGGCCATATACGTTTAGATATAGCACCCACATATCACTACCTCCCTGTACATATTCTGTATTTTGATACTTTTAGTGACATTGCTTCAAATTTTATATTGGAAGTCCCTAACAGGTACTACAGCCTGTGACAGAAAATCTGCTATGCACGTCTTCGTATAGCCTCTATATAATGGTACCTCCCTACAGGGTGAGATGATAAAACTGCAACTAAGTTCAGACTGCTGTCAGCTCTAAGCCACTCGTCCGACACCTGTTAAAATTATTCCAGTGACAGCTCATTATATTGCGTACAAAAGCATTTTGGAAGAGAATTTTCCAGAAAAAAGGTATTCCTGATGAAAGTCAAGCGTGATAGTGTGATTTCCTTATGTTTGGCTGGAAAACCACAAGTGACTATCGTTAGAGCACTCCAGCATTTAAAATTGAATAATTTTTTGTGTCTCGTACCATCGCTCATTACCGTGATGTCGGTAGCGTAGCCCGATGTCAAGGAAGTGGATGGCGAAAACAGCAACATCAGCAGAAATGGTTCGAAAAGTGAAAAAGCGACTAGATGGAAACCCGCGTCGCAGTAGCCGAAAAATGGCTCGTGAGCTGAATATATCGCAATATTCCATTTGGCAAATATTAAAAAATGAGCTCGGGGTAAAGCCATTGAATTTCCAAAAGTGCAAGAACTTACACCTTAACAGAAAGAAAATGAACTCAAAAAGCTAAAGAGTTGCTTCGCTTGGCCGAAAGTGGTGAACTGCCGAATTTGGTTTCCTCCATCGCACTCAGCACGCGCAACCAAAGAATGGTTACAAAATGAGGTTCCTCGCATTTCCAGCGCACAATGGCCACCAAAATCTCCGGATCCCAATCCGTTGGACTATTGTGTCTGGATCATTTTGGAAATCAAAGTTGGCACTGAAAAATACCTAGTTGTCGATCACCTCAAGCAAGTGCTTCGCCGGGATTGGGCCAAAATACCGCAGAACAACGTTCGGGCAGGGTGTGCTGGTTTCATTGGCCGTTTGAAGGCCATAATCCGTGCCAAACGTGACCAATTCGAACCAATCTAAACTTATTCTAAAATTTGACGCTATTTCCGACATATTTTGCTTTAATCCTACATCTGTTGGATTATCGCAAGTTATTAAGAATAGCTGACTTTTTTTCGCAGGTTATGATAGATAAAGTTATTGAAAATTGTGACCCATTGTGGGTGGGATACAAGAAGGGGTTCGCAGATTTATATCATCTTCACACATCAAGATCAAGGTCAAATTTGAAGAGAGTTGGATGCTTATTTCGCTTTCCTTGAGCCTTTTTTAATCTTGAACCGTATGTGAGAGTGCTACCAGAAGTAATAGCCCGATCTCCACAATCTTTATAAAATATCTTGTATTGATATAAGTATTGAGATTTGCAAAGTCTGAATGGGATCGGATGTTAATTTAGCGTTTTAGGATTTCATGGATATTCAAAATATTAACACTTTGTATGGAAGGTACCAGAGACAGATATATTCCGTATTTACACAGAACAATTTTTATACCCTCCACCATAGTAGGGAGGGTATATTAAGTTTGTCATTCCGTTTATACCAGTACACCCGATATTCGGTATTTTGATGATTTTTGCCATATTATTTACCGGAATTATTTCAAATTTCGCATTTGAAGTTCGTAATGGATACTGCAGCCTATGACAGAAAATTGTCTCTGCAGGCCCACATTTTATAACCACCATGGTACCTCCCAATATTCGGTATTTTTATGATTTTACCTACATTATAAACAGATTTTTTTCAAGTTTCGCATTTGAATATTGTAATAGCTTGTGACAAAAGTTGCCTATGCAAATCCACGTCGTCGTATAGACCCTAATATACGGCTACATTCGGTATTTTTAAGATTTTAGCAGAATTTTTAACGGATTTAATTTTTTTGAAAATTTTTAAATTTGTACCAATTGGTGGAGGGTATTTAAAGTTCGGCCCGGCCGATCGAACAGCTTTTTTATTCGTATTTTTTTTTTTTTTTTTTGGAAAATTTGGATTTTTGTTTTCGGACGTACCAAAAGGAACGAACTCACTCAATGACAATAATACTACGATGTAGCAATTTTTGTATCAAATTGGATTCTCCCTGCGGAAAGTGCAATATTTTTTTGTAATTTTCGAATTGAGATTCCTTGGAATTCGACAACTAAATTTACTGGCAAAAGACATAGTTGTGATTTAATTTCAAAGGAAGACACATCGCAACTGTGCAAAAAGTGTTGCCAAAAGTAGTCTTCTTGGCCGACCTTGACCGACCTATGTAGGCCATGGAAAATTCTAAAGGCATTTTAAAGTACTCGCCCATATTAAAAGAGAGCTCAATATTTTGGTATATATTTCGAAGCATTTAATATAGCCTCCATATAAGGACAAAATAATAATGTGATACCATGGAGATAACCCCCGAGTAGCCGTCATGGCCAAGATACAAGTTTTCGACAATGTAACTTGCAGAACCAATGCACCTAATGGAAATTTAAGGCACCCCCATTAAAGACTTTCTAACAGAACATTTGTAAAAATTGTTATTATTTTCCATTTTCTCAATAAGGTTGCATCATATTCTCCTGTAATTTTGTATCTAAGATTACCTTGTGTAATTGATACTTTAATTGCTTTCATTTTTTTCCGAAACTAGAGTAGACTGTCATAAATATTTCATTTGAAATGACATTGTATCGGTTAAACGAAAGAAAAAAACTCTAAACCATTCAGGGTCATACATTCCATTAACGATGACATTAATTAAAACACATTAAGATATGTTATCGGGGAAATAAATAAACTGTCAAAAGTGGCCATGAATTGATACCCTAACACATATTTTTTTGTTTGCTGTTCTTTATAAATTAGTTTTAAATTGCATTGCAATTGGAATCTATTTCTACCATAATTTACTAAACAAGGCAAAAAAAATTGAAAATATTTCCAAAAGAAAATCCACAATGGAAACTAGCGGAATTTTTTTCGGGGTAATTGTCTTCCGTTTCTTTATTATTCCCAGAGATTTTTTTCAACGAAACCCCCTCTATAACAGCTATTAATACCAGCAATTATTTCCAAAGGATACCAGGACGCTTATCGTCTTTTGCAATCCAAAACAAAAAGGAAACAATAATACCTTCATGTGTGTGTGTGTGTGTGTGAGTGTTTGCTACACACCATCCAATAGCAGAGTCTACCCAACATTCCAAAATGACTTGAGAATAATATTACAATAAGCTTATGAACATAAGCCTTAAGCTTGAGAAAATCTTGAGAAAACATTGAAAAATGTTTGTGTAACAAGTATAGAATAATCGAAAAGGAACCCTTATTTATAAGCTTATACTTGAAATTGTAGAATAAGCTTACAAAAATAATATTTTAATAAGCTTATTTTTGTAATAGTATATAATATTATTTTTTTTAATTTTTAATCATTTTTCACATTTTTTTTCTTGATGGACATCCCAGTAGTCACTGCCTCATGTTGCATTGATACCCTGACGCTTTCTTCTCCCTTATTTGAACTTCTGCATCTCTTCCACTAAGACTACACATGTATTGAATTCCTTCAACTTTTTTGATGATTCCAATCTGAAATGGGATTGGAATAATTTATGTGAAAGATTCCCGGATTTATTATTCATCCATACCTTAAGGGTTCGGTCCAGAAATGGGTCCTAAATTCGCGTGATTTTGTTTTTTGCCAAAGAAAATAATTTCTTGCTGACAATTTTCACAAAAAATCGAAACTAATTTGTCAGCAAGGGACAGGTTTGAGAAATGTTTGTGGAACATAAGTGTTTCTCAAGCATTGTTGAAAATTTATATTTTTATAATATTGTTCTCAAGCTGTATTGTATTTTTGGTATGTTGGGTAGAGATAGTAAAATCGTTTATTTTTTTTTCAATAAGTTTGTTTATTGCTGCGGTAATCACCGTTCTTAATTTTACCATTGTATCAATTTCCACCAAAAAATAAGTTCGGCGAAAAACACCTGTGTGAAGACAATGCACAAAGAGAAAGCAAGTTCATAGGTAATAGATGGTGCGGTATGTTTAATACCCTACAACATATACGATTATATTTGACAATGATAATGCTTCACTATACTTGTCCTTCAGTAAAAATCGGAAAATGCATTATTTTAGGCATACATGTAAATGAGAAGTGGATAATCCCAGCTTAGCGTTTGGGAGTATTTAAAAAAATAAAAATATTAGTTAAAAAATTTAAACTTTAAAAAAAAAAATATATCCATATCCTTCAGATACAATTATTATAAATGTAACGATTAAAGCCTTGGTGGATTTTAGAAAAAATATTTCAATTATCAAAAAGTTCAGCTTAGTCTGACCTCCTGAAATTAGTGGTGATTGTGTTTCAGAAAAAAAAAACAGTTAAAATTTAACTGCAAATGCACTATAGCTCCAACTAGCCTTGAAAAATTTTCTTGAGAAACCTCATCAATATATACAAGTAAATTAAAACAAGTAAAAAAAAACAAAGTTCGGCCGGGCCAAACTGTTAATACCCTCCAACTTAGGGTAAAGTACACATTAGAAGAAATGTGGCAAAAACCATTAAAATGCCGAATATCGGCAGGTACCGTTATATTGGGGCTATACCAAATCGTGGACCTACACATACAATGTTTAGCCAAAGGAGCTAAAACCTATTATGACCTACAAATACAAATTTTCAGACAAATCCGTGAAACAATGTGGCAAAAATAATCAAATTACCGAATATCGGGAGGTACCGTTATATGGGGGCTATACCAAAACGTAGACCCATACTTACAATGTTTCGCCACACGAACTAGGACCCATTATGACCCACAAATACCAATTTTTAGACAAATCAGTGAAAAAATGTCGCAAAAACCATCAAAATACCGAATATCGGGAGGTACCGTGGGTCTCTACCAAATCATGGATCCGTACATGCAATGTTTCGCCAACGGAGCTGGAACCAATTATGACCAACGAATACCAATTTATAGACAAATCCGTGAAAAATGTGTCAAAAAAAAAAAAAAAAATACCGAATATCCCACCCATACATGCAATGTTTTGCCACACGCACAGGGACCCGTTATGACCTACAAATACGAATTTTCAGACAAATCCGTGAAAAAATGTGGCATAAATCATCAAAATACCGAATATCGGGAGGTACCGTTATATGGGGACTGTACCAGAACGTGGACCGATATGTCTCATTTTCAATACCAACCATCCTAGAAACAGTACAAATTACTCTGCGAAATTTTGGCGCCCTACGTCAAATAATGCGGCCTGCATCGTGATTTCAACAGACAGACACACAGACGGACATCGTTAGATCGACTTAGAATTTTATGCGGATTGTGAATATATATATACTTTATGGGGTCTACGACGAATATTTAAGGATGTTACAAACGGAATGACAAAGTTAATATACCCTACTTTCCAAGGTGGAGGGTATAAAAAATAAAAAAATAAAATTAAAATGAACCCATCCATTAAAAACGGAACGTTTAAGGACTCAAAACATGCACGATCGTACTCTTACCAGTTCTTTTTGTAATAAAATTCATTTGAAAAAATCTACGGTTACGGTATTGAAAGTCCTTCCATAATCCTGGATTATAGCATTAACAGAGTTTTTTTTTGGAAAAACACAGCAGTATCGTAGAGAGCCCTTTGAAATACCCACAGTCATAGCTTTAACATTCTTTTAAAAAGATCTACCATAACACTGTCTTTAATCGTTGAGATCCACATTTTCAGCCTTGGCAGTCCCATAAAATATTCAGAATAAAATCCTGGACAGTCCATCTAAAAAATCCACAGCTATAAGTCTTTAAAAAAAAATCGTTGATTATAGCTTTAATAACCGCCCGAAAAATACACGATTTCAGGATTGGCAGTCCCTTACAAAACTCACTATCGAAGCTTGAATTGACCTTTGAAAGAATCCACATCTACCGTCATGACAGTCCTTTGTAAAAAGTCATAGTTATATCCTTAAAAATCAACGAATACTTTCTTGACAGTCCTTTAAATAACTCTCGAATTAAAGCCTTGACATTTCTTTAAAAAAGCTCACGATTAAAGCCTTAACAAGAATTATGATAGAGTCAAAAAGCCGATTATGGACTTGAGAATTCTTTGAATAAATAGGCGTCAATAGTCTTGAAAGTCCTTTGAAAAAAAGACGATTAAAGGTTTGAAAGTCCTTTGAACAAATCCTCAATGAAAGTCTCCGAAGCCCTTTGGGAGAAGCCACAATTATTGCCTTGACAGTACTTTCAAAAAATCCAGTATTATAGTCCTTTGATGATATTATGATATGATATTAGTTGATATTAGTCTTGACAATCTAAAAATAACCACGAAATAACCCCTAACCGTATTTTGAAAACATATTCGACCTAAGAATCTTTTATAGCATTGACAGTCCCTTAAAATTTATCCAGGATTATAGTTAGACTTATTATATTATTATAGATAGATAGACTTGACTGTCCTTTGCAGAAACCTATAATTACAGTCATGACAGTCCTTAGAAAATACATATTTAGCCGTAACAAAATAATTTATTTGAAGTAGATCATACCACATATCAACTTTTGGCTTTAGAGCGGTTAAAATTCGGGTTTAGAGGAAGCTAATATATGGGAGGCATATCATATCCTGAATAGATTTTCACTGACAGAGAGATTTTTATCTTTTATACAAAATAACATTGCTATAGAGTGCATGATATCACTTCGAGAAGGATTATATTAAAAATATATATCGGAGCCGAGTTCCGCCAAATGGAAAATTTACGTCCCGAAATTCACTCTATTTGGGCTGATATTAGCCATTATTTACACAATAAACCTGAAATCGAAATAAGGATATATATGTGAGCTATATCCAAATCTTAGCCGATCTCCATAAAATTTGGTAAAGACATTTCCGAGCTCTATAAGACATCTGATACCATATATCATTGTTGTGGGATGAGTATTACGAATGTGAGGAACTTAAACACCAAATCGGATGAAACATATCTGGGAGCTATAACTACATCTGAATTGATTTTCCCCAAACTTGAGCTAGTTGTTTGCAGACTGAATTAGATCGGATGTGTCTAAATTCAAGTCATTTGGACTGATATTGGCCATTTAGTGCACAATTAACCCAAAATCGGTTGAAAATATATATGGTAGCTATATCTTAATTTGAACCGATTCTCACCAATTTCAATAGGGGTTTTCCTTGAGCCCAACAAACATTATTTGGAAAATTTGATCTCAATTTCCAGCGCACAATGGCCACCAAAATCTCCGGGTTCCCATCCGTTGGACTATTGTGTGTGTTGTGGAGTAGTTTGGAAAGCAAGGTTGACACTAAAAATTCCAAAGTGTCGATCACCTCATGCAAGCGCTTCGTGACAAAATATCAAAGAATTCGGGCAGCGTGTTACGGTTTCATTGGCCGTTTGAAGGCCATAATTCGTGCCAAAGGTGACCAATTCGAACAAATCTAAACTTATTCTAAAATTTGATGCTATTTCCGACATTTTTTGCTTTCATTCAATAAAATTTAAAAGAAAAAAATTTAAAAATTATGGCGTTTGACTTTGTTGCAGTTTTTTTATCTCACCCTGTACTAACGTGACTTTTATTGTGAATATTTTCAATATTCCTTGGAAAGGACAAAGATTTTCCATTAGGTATTCAAATTTACTGTCAGACCATTATTGATGTATATTCTCAATATATTTTGTGAAGGATTATCATGAGTAATATTTCCAATTTTGCTCTGAAGTTTTGTCGCTTATTTTAATACGACAATTTTAGTACTTCTAAAGGACTTTTGAAATAAAAATCATGGAATTTTCAATATTATAAAAAATTTTCAATCGTAGTACCATTTCGGCTAAATATTTTCTATTATTTTTAGGGTTTTTCATTTTCCGATATTATTATCCAATTTGTTTCTAAAGGACTGCCAGATGTTTTATCTTGAATTTTTTCAATATTTTTTAGGTCCTGTTAGGTAATAAGGTTATTCATAATTTCTCTTAGACTACCAAGGACTACCAAAAAAAAAAAAAACATCTCGGTACTGAATGCCACCTTAATTTCAATCTGTTACAAACGAAACGACAAACTCATTCTACCCTCAATCTCTTGGTTTTGTAAAAAAGTTTAAGATTCCCACATTCCTTTCGCTGGCATATCTTCCAGTTATTTTTCCGGTATTTCATGTGCTTTCCGATCAAATTCGTGCATTGTTCGAACTGGCAGTGGTAGTTCTCGAAACTCGAACAAACCACAAAATTAAGTCTAGAAACCAATAGATAAGTGAGCTCAAGTAATGGAATGAAGGACACAGCAGCAGAAAAAAACAAACAAAAAACAAGACAAAGGATAGAAAGAAAATTAAAAGAATAAATGATTTCGTTTAGCACAATGGCGGAGAGAAATAGTAACGTGGATAAGGAGCATTGATAAAGCTACGGTCATAGGGGTGGCCTGTCCATTGCTCTGTGTGTGTGTGTTTGGCATGGCTGCTTAGTTTATGCTGGTGTACCATTATTAAGTATCAGTTTATTTGCCAAAACTATTTTTACGTTAAAAGCGAGTCATAAAGAACACAGAGAGAAAGAAAATAAAAAAACAAATAAAAAACCAAACGAAAAATAGAAAAGAAAATAAACATCATTTTTATCTGCGAGGCATCTGTTCTAGTTTAGCGCCATAAACTGGTTGCTGTGGGAGTAATGGGATTGAGATTCCGGAAATTGGGGAATGTTTATTGTTTACTTTATGAGTGGCAGTTTTGTTTTTATAAAGTGAAGTTCTTGTGTGAAATAAACAAACCGCAACGTGTAGAAGGTCAACCAGTTTAATTTTGTGAATTCAAATCCTCTATCGCAAATTCAACTCCTCAATCGGGCAAAGAAAGCGAAAAATTAAATGTTGTGAAACTTAACACAAATGTATCCCTAGAGTTCCTTACATATCTCCTATGACTTGCCAATGCTAAAATTGGGAGTAAGAATGCTATTTTATAAGTAGATACAGGTGTTAAAATTATTTGTAAACAAGATTGGGCTGGTGTGTCGTTATTTTCCAGGCTATGGTTAGCCCAAGTGACATCGCCTCGTTTTACTTCTGTCAATGGATCAAATCATTAACTCCTTCTATTGACTCACTAAAACTTAACCAAGAGCTACCTCTTTATAAACTCCTCCATAGTATGAAGGGTATATAAGGTTTGTCAATCCGTTTGTAACACCTTCAAATATACATTATAGACCCCATTAAGTATATATATATATATTATTGATCAGCATAAAATTCTATGTCGATTTGGCGATGTCCATCCGTCTGTGGAAATAACTCTAGCATCCGAACTAATTAAAGTAGGTTGGTAAAATTTTACGCAAGTGTATATTATGTCTGCAGGGTTTTTGGTATTATGTCTGCAGGATTTTTGGCCATGTACGTCCACGTCTTCGCATAGTTCTCATATACGGTACCTCCCGATATTCGGTATTTTGATGATTTTAGCGACATAATTCAAATTGGTTTCAAATTTGGTACTTGAAATTCGTAGTGGATACTACAGCCTATGAATGAAAATTGTCTGTGCAGGTCCGCGTTTTGGTATAGCTCCCATATAATGCTACCTACCTATATTCGGTATTGCCGGCCCTGCCGAACTTACAGCTTTTTTACATATTACTTCTTCATCTAGCTCATTACTTCTTCTGAACTCACCCTTCCATGCAATGCCATCCTATTCAGTTTTCCGCACAATTAAGAACACCCGTTCTTTTCGGGTGTTATTGGACAAAAAGTCATGTGGCTATTTCATAATATATCTGTGACATCATTTGCAGCATTATCGTTTTTGGTAGTTGTTAGCCATGATAGTTGAATAGATACAAAGACGTCAGTATAGAAAAAAGTTAATGGTGTTTTATTTTACCGGACCTATATAGATTCTGTTTCATATAACTGACAACAATCTGGAATGAAATTTCAAAAGTCGGACAAGCGGTAACAAATTAACATTTACGTAATTAATTTGATCTTCATAGATTGTATGTTACTCTTTTAGACGGATTAAAGTCTGAAATCGGACTAAACTAATAAATAGAGAATTTTTATCATAATACTTATTAATCTCTACAAAATTTGGCCTCTTTTACAAAATTTCCCTGAATATACCAGAGTAAGAAAAAGTCAAAGGTCGGGCGGGGCCGACACGTACTTGCTTCTAGACTGAATTCAGTCGGATGTACCTAAATTCACGACATTTGGACTTATATTGGTCATTTGGTGCACAAATAACCAGAAATCGGTTGAAGATATATAGCGGGTTATATCCGAATCTGAACCGATCTTGATAACATTTTGCAGAGGTATTTCGGTTATATCTGATATCTGGTGCCAAAAATCATTGTTGTGGAGTTCAAATTACGAATGTGGGGGACTTAAACGCCAAATCGTATGAATCCTATAAATGGGAGCTCTAGCTATATCTGAACCGATTTTGTCCAAATATGATGTACTTAATACTAGGCTGAATTCGGTCAGATGTGCCAAAATTCAGGTTATTTGGACTGGTAATTGGCAATTGTTGCACAATTAACCCAAAAATGGGTGAATTTATATATGGAAGCTTTATATAAATTTGAACCGATTCTCACCAATTTCAAAAGGGTTCTCCCTGGGCCAAACAAATATTCTTTGGAAAATTTCACCTCAATAGGATAATAAATGCGACCTGCATTTTGTTCACAAAAACATGCATAAATCAACTCAGAAAGTGATTCTATGAAAATCCTCAAAAGTAACTATGGGTCTATCTCTTAAAAAAGTGAAGAGCAGTCAAGTTCGGCCCGCCCAACTTGTTATACCCTCCGCCTTTTGGAAAGTAACTTATGTAAAAAAAAATGTCGGTAAATACCAAAAATCCTGTGAGTGGTATATGTCTCTTTTGATATTAGGAACATCCAATCCAAATTTCAAACAATTCTGTAAAAATGTTGGCTTCAATCTTCAAAGTACCGAACATCGGGATGATATGGGGCTATAAAAAAAAGGTTGAATTATATAGAAATAAACAAAACAAGCCATTACCGAATCGAAATGTGATTCGGTTAGAAAATGTGGCTAAAATCCAAGAATCAAAACACCGAATATCGGAAAGTAACTTTATATGGGGGCAATAAAAAACATGGAACTGCATAAACAATGTTCTACCACAGATGAGATAAAATATTATGAACGCTGGAGACTAAAATCGCCAAAATACCAGATATGGGAAGATACCTTTGCATGGGGCCTATAGAAAATCGTACATCTGTATGAGAAATATTCTGCTATAGGACAAGGGACGTATTATGAACTGTAAATATAGAATTTTAAATTATTCCGTTAGAAAGTGTTTCTAAAATCGTTAAAATATTGAATATTAGGAGGTATCTTTATATGGGGGCTATAGGAGAAAGACCTATATAGACCATATTGTCCCACATGGTGTAGAACCTATTACAAACTCTAAATGCCAAATTTTAAACTTATTATTCCGTTAGAAAATTTGGCTAGGATCGTATATCGGAAGGTACAATTGCAGGGTGCAACCAAATTCAGAAGTGGTACACTGCCGAATTGGAATTTCTCCGATGAGAAAACAAAATGATCTAGTTTACTTGCCAAAGAGGTCAGCTGAAAATGTGCTCCTTCGGTTGGCCATTAGAACTCAAGCGCCGGCCATGGTGATGGTGTGCGCCACCATAACAGCCGATGGTCGCTCTCCGCTCGTATTAATCGACAGTGGCATCTGGATGGTATATTAAAGCCTTGGGCACGCAAACATTTTGACAGCAGACCTGGGACATTCAACAGGACTCAGCACTTCGCACTCAGCACGCGCCATCCAAGAATGGTTACAAAATGAGGTTTCTCGCTTCATTTCCAGCAAACAATGGGCACCTAAATCTCGGGATACCAATCCGTTGGACTATTGTGCCTGGAGTATTTTAGAAAGCAAGGTTGGCACTAAAAAACACCATTGTGTCGATCACCTCAAGCAAGCGCTTCGCCGGAAATGGGTCAAAATACCGCAGAGCAATATTTGTGCAGCGTGTGACGGTTTCATTGGCCGTTTGAAGGCCATAATTCGTGCCAAAGGTGACCAATTCGAACAAATATAAACTTAATCTAAAATGTGATGCTATTTCCGAATTTTTTTGCTTTCATTCAAAAATTTAAAAAAAAAAATAAAAAGTATGGTGTTTGACTTTGTTGCATTTTTTTATCTCACCCTATACGAAGAAGTGGATCTCTATGGACAGAGTTCAGCAACAGGATGTAAATCCCAATATAAACTCTAAATGCTGAATTTTAAACTATTCAAGTACATAGTGTGGTTAAAATCCTCAAATATGGCGGCTATACGATACCGATATGGCTCATCTTCGAACTTGACTTGACTTCAGACATAATACAACTCTATTAAAACAAGTAAAATAGTGTCAGCCTGTTTTGCCGACAGATGTATACCCTCGGCCTATGTTCGATTACATAAATATATTTTGAAGTGTGTTATAATTATTCAAACTGTTGACCATGAAGGGGCTAATATTGTCCATTTAAATATATATGATATAAATATTGCCATGAGCCAGATTTGAACTGTGTCGAATACTTCCTTCACTTTGCCTGAGATATTTTTTAATTTAAAAAAAGTCGACCGAAGTATTCCATTTTCATACTTCATCTTATGCAGATAAAAATATTGGTACAGGTAAAATGACAAGAAAATCTAACATATATATCAAATTTAATGCGATATATTCATCTCAGGTTTCTGGTTGAGAGAAATATTTAGATATAGAAAGTTGTAAAAAATCGCTGACTTGCTACAAAAGTTATGACAGATAAAAGTATTGAAAATTGTGTACCAGAAGAAGTGGATCGATATTGCCCATTTCCCAACTCGATCTAAGTTTGATAAAAATATTATGATGTACCAAGTATGGACCAAATCGGATACTCTCTTCGATAGTTATCGTGCGCACCAACTAGCCAGACAGACGTACGGACGGACGGACGTCGTTAGATCGGCTCCAAATGTTCTGAAACGGATTTGGTCCAAAGAGACCTAGGGTCTAAAGCCGTTATTTCGACTAGGCACGTTTTGACCGTATCATATGATATATACCCTCTGTAGCCATATGGCTGAGGCTATAATTACGACCAGGTTGAACTCAACGCCAAATAGTGCAATGTGGGTAATTAAAAGAAACATCGGTGAATTATTTTGCATTTTACGAGAGTTATAATTACCATAGATTTGCCCCTTTGCTTTCCATGAGGTAAATTTTTTTCTCTGAAATGTTGCAACATTTTTCAATTAGTCTCCTTTTCAAATTTTTTAAAAATATTCGAGTTGAAATTTTGCTGTTTTTTATGCAAAAAAATTGCGTCGACAATTAATATTTTCCAAATTTACATACATATAGCAGCACATTTGGATTTTAAATTTTTACTTATTTCTATTTGTTTGTTGTAAAGATTAAGTACTGAAACTTATGGGATACTCATATTAGTATTTTTTTTAAAGAAATTTAAAATCAAACCGGCAATATATTTCAATTTTTGTTGTGTATTTTCACTAGCATTCTTCTAAATAATCATCGATTATATGTATGGTGCACTTCACATCATATTCGATTTTCCAGGTATAAATTGAGTTTGTAGTCCTCTTAAAATCTTTCAAAAATATCCCAAGAATCATTTCCAGTTGCTCTTATAAAAGCTCAATGTTAATAGCTGGGCCGACCAAAAAACTTTTCCCTCTAAATGCTCTTTTATATTTCAATTCAACTGCGCTTTTTTGTAGCTAATAGTTAAAAAGTTTTTTTCTTCTTGGTACTTAGTGATTTTATTCTCTTAGCTTTTGTTGGTCGTACGAGGCATACTGAGAATCGCATATCTAAAACATAGAACGTTATATCCCGACACAATTTTTTTGGCAGTGATGTTAACGTTCATTACGTTGATGGTGGTTCTTATTTTCTATTTGGAGTTTAGGATTTGGCCTTACATTTATAACATATGTGTGAATATATTTTTCGAGGTGCACGGGGGTATGTGTGTGTGTGAAGATGATTGTGAGAAAACACATGAACGAAGTTTTTATTTTAACAACGTCATTTTCTAAACCAACATAAATTCACACAGGGCGCAATCTTTTGTTTGGGCTTTCATTTTGGTCTCATGGCATAACCACTGGCCTGGCTGGGGTAAATGTTTTTCTATATCTCTGTGTATGTACATATGTGTTTGTGAAGGTATGTGAGTTATACCAAAAGTAAAGTTTAAGTATTAGCGTGGTGTTTCCGCAGCACAAAAACGAACAACATAAAATTCAACAGAAAATATTCCATTTAGCCATTTATGTATATATCTAAATGTGTGTGTGTTTTTTTGTTGCGGCTTGGCGCCCAAAATAAGCCACCAAAAAGACCAGCAAAGAATCAGAGAGAATGGAACAAAAGTTTGGGTAATAGCAACGGTCATGTGCAAAGTTGTAAATAGGCTCAACGAAATCCTATTTAATGTGCATAAACTTACTGCATCGCCATAAAAGGGATTTTAACTTGAAGTCACATATGATGTGTAAAAATTATTACACATTTACACTCACTCATGACTGTATGGGTAGGAGAGTTTGTGTGTGTGATTTTACTCGTTTTTATTATTT
The DNA here is from genome assembly GCF_030504385.1 of Musca domestica. NCBI lineage: Eukaryota > Metazoa > Arthropoda > Insecta > Diptera > Muscidae > Musca > Musca domestica. The sequence continues at coordinate 20,147,290 of NW_026712383.1, forward strand.
TAACTTTATTTTTATTATTATATTCTCAAATAGTCCCAGTGCCTTAGCTGGCTAACATTTGTGATAGTCATCTGCATTTTTGAACATAATAGAGATAGCCTTGCGGATGCTGTGGGTGTAGCATGGATCGGTTTGAGGTCAAATTTCTACAATTAATGATTCTAATTCTAAATTTATGACTGATTTTATTTCCTTTAAAGAACAAAATATTTGCCCATTACACATTTGTATTGATTTAAAAAATTTTGCTACATGCCATCTCTGACATATTTTGTCTACTATACCCTCCACCATAGTATTGTCATTCCGTCTGTAACATCTCGAAATATAAATTTTAGACCCCACAAAGTATATATATTCTTGATCAGCATAAAATTCTATGTCGATTTGGCGATGTCCGCCCGTCTGTGGAAATCACTCTAGCTTACGGACGAAATGAAGTAAGTTGATAAAAAATTACTCAAATGTGTACAATATCTGCAGGACTTTTGTTATTGAAAATGGGACATGTAAGTCTACGTTTTGGTATAGGCCCCATACAACGGTACCTCCCGTTATTCGGTATATTGATGATTTTAGCGACATTATTCACCGGAATTGTTTCCAATTTGGTATTTGAAGTTCGAAATGGATACTACAGCCTAAGACAGAAAATTGTCTGCGCAGGTCCACGTCTTTCTATAGCCCCATTATAAAGGTACCTCCCGATATTCGGTACATTGTTGATTTTGGCGACATTTTTCACCGGAATTCTTTCAAATTTGGTATTTGATGTTCGTAATGGAGGCTACAGCCCATGACAGGAGATTGTCTGTGCAGGTCCACGTCTTCGTAAAACCCCCATAGAACGGTACCTATTCGGTATTTTGACATTTTGGCGAAATTATTCACCGGAATTGTTCCAAATTTGGTATTGGAAGTTCGTAATGGCAGAAAATTGTCTGTGCAGGTCCACGTCTTCGTATAGTCCCCATATAACGGTACCTCCCGATATTCGGTATTTTGATAATCTTAACGTCATTCATTATTCCCCGGTGTAGTTTCAAATTACGTATTAAGAGTTCGTAATGGGAACTACAATCTGTGACAGAAAATTATCTATGGTCTTCGTATAGGCCCCATATATCAGTACCTCCCTTTATTCGGTATTTTGACGATTTTAGGTACAATACTCACCGAAATTGTTTGAGATGTCGTAGTTCGTAATGGGTGCTACAGCCTGTGACAAAAAATTGTCTATGCAGGTAGATGTCTTCGTATATTTCCGATATAACGGTACCTCCCTAAATACGATATTTTGACGATTTAAGCTAAATTATTCATCGTTTATTTCAAGTTTCGAATTTGAATACAGCTTTTGACAACCAATGCCTATGCAGGTCCACGTCGTATAGACCCAAATATAACGGATATATTCGCTATTTTTAAGATTTTAAAAGAATTTTTATCGAATTTCATTTTTTTGAAAATTTCCAATTTCGTTCCAAATGGTGGAGGGTATTCAAAGTTTCGCCCACCCGCACTTACTGCTATTTAACTTGTTTGTATTTCTACATTTGTTTCCGTCTTCCATCGCTACCGCATTTTCTTGCCCCACTGTATTTTGTGGGCTGGATTTATTTCATTTAATACATGAAATTCCTTACATTTCTCGGTATTTTTTTCTTTGTGCTGCTCTTTCATTTATGATAATGTTGTCTTAACGTTTATGATAAATCATAGACGGTGATATCTAGTGTTTTCTCCCCTCTAACTTAGTTTTGCTTTTTAAGTTGGTTCGCATCATTTATTTTTTGTGAGTGGAAAATGCTGGTGCATTATTCATCTGAATATTATCCTCAAGTACTTAAAGTATGACAAATATATTGTGACTTGCTTGCCTTTACTCAAAAGTGACAGTTTAAATAAAATATTTTGAGAAAAAGTATTCGTGTGTACAGATAGTTTCAACGATTTACGGCCAAAATGCGAATGAAGCGTTTTCAATATTATTATTTATTACGATGCGAAGTAGAACAAAATTCCATAACTGTTAAAAAGAACCAATTTCAACAACAAAGCAAACTGTATTTTTTTTTTTTTGCAAATTTTCCGTAGAATTTAAACTGTTATGACTGCACTGAATGAAGCTCTCAAGATATTGGGATATACAATTTGACTTCTTAAAAAATCCAGGTTTCTAGGTTCAATGGCTCTGGACTGGATCCACGAGACTAAGCTAAATTTTATGGCAATTTCCCTGCAATGAGTAATTCAAAAAAATATTTAAAAACTAGCTGGCCCGGTCCGCGTTGCCGACCCCTACTTTTAGTCTTTAATGCATATTATTTTAAGCATTATAGAATTATGTAAGCGGCATAAAGTTTTGTTATAAGTAAAATAACTCCATAGTAATTTCTAAATAGAAATAAACATTCATGGGAAAAATTATAATAGATAATAATCTACCGTCGGTTTTATATATTTTGAATAGCCTGATCTTCTTTTTCAGCCTAAGGCTATAATTGAGTGTTAAAAACCTGTATGATATAGAACTTCTATAATAGCCCCATGTGAAAACTCAGCTAAATTTTTGGTATTGAATTTCCAATGTTAAGAATACCGTGCTGCGTGGTATTTAGTTTTGTCCACCTCATAATTGAGGGCGGAATGATTTCAAAATAGTCAAAGATAATTGCTTTTTTACACACGTGAAATATTAATTTATTTTTGTCATTTAAATTGTGAGTTAGAGAACCCATAAAGTTTATATTTTTTCATCATAGTATAATTCAATAACGATCAAAAAAATTAATATTCGTGATTTTTTCATGTTTCTGCCACAATTTGATATTTCGGAGTTTATGGCATATAGATGTAAATCCCACATCTACGTTCCCAACCAATATTCTCTTGGGAGTTTCAAATTCAATAGTATATCAAATTTTCTTTTCTGACCAACATTGGTTAGGAAAGTGGATTTGTGGGTACACTAATGTGGGAACTATACTCGAATAAATGCCTATGTGGACAATTATATGAGGGACGATTCTCTACCCCAGAGTTGCCTAAATACATTTTTTAGCCAAATCAGTTGATGAATGTGGTCAAGACCAAGATGGACTCTACTCAGAAAATTGAAAATATTATGAGAAGAGGTTTTTTACACCCTTAGAAACAACGATTCCAAATAAAGGCCAAAAATGAAAAAAAATGTCGAAGACCAATGTCGAAGACATGATCATATTTTGCGAGGATGGTTTCTTATCAAATTACCGACTTTTGGTAAAATGAGTATGAGAAAAATGTGGTTAAAATGTAAACAATACTTGAAATAGGGTTGTACCCTTATCCGGGGGTCATATATCATGACCTGCAAAAGCGATTTAAGACATCTTGAAAGTTTAGGAAGAATTTCTTTCTTTTTTCCTAAATGTCCAATTCGCTCTATCATTTTGCACTCTTTATATTCGGTATTTCACTGACTGCAGTTCCCATGAATTGCATTTTGAGTTCTCATTGGGCGGATTATTGTCATATGAAAGAAGTAGGTCCACGTAGGTCACTCATTTTATTTTAAATATTATTCATTCAGATTTCAAGGCAATAAAAATGTTCACTTCAATATAGTATGTCAAATTGAAAAAAATCACACCAAAAAGATTTTTTTATTAATATTTTTATTGGATACCATTCCAAAATTGTATGAATTGTCAAGTCGTTCTTTAGTTATACCTTGCGTATTTTTTCCCAGATTTGAGAATTTTTGCAATGAGATCTCTTTTTTCAAGATTTTTAGCAATACTCTGGTATGACCGCGTTAAATTATTTCGATAACATCTATTTCGTTTCGCCACCACATAATTTGGTACTGCACTTCAATGTAACCCGGCTTCTATTTCAGTTCTAAAGAAATCGAGTCAATTAAATAAATTGGTATTAATATTGGAATTAAAAAGAAAAAAAAATATTATAAAAAACACTACAAATGTACATTCGAAAAAAGTAAGTCAAAATAGAAAAAAAAACATACAAAATAAAACATTACGATTGTACATTTCAGAAGTCAAAATGAAAATGTTAATATATCACATTTTTACGCGTTTTTTTGAATATTATCCTTTTCGGAAAAGAGACAATTTCAAATTTGTATGAATCGTTAAAATCAGATCAGAGGTTATTGAGTTATAAGCGTAGTAACTAACACAACTTACATTTATATATATAGATTTAGATTCCAATTCTATATACCTGTGTTTATAAACGAATTCAACCCCTTTCAGTATTTCCGCGAGGTATAAACTTTTTGGGCCAATGAAGCTTAAAATAACTTTACAACATAGTGTAGGAAACAAAGAATAAGTATCAAGTAAAAAAGCTGTAAGTTCAGCCGGGCCGAACTTTGAATACCCTCCACCATAAGGAAAGAATTTGGCAATTTTCAAAAAAAAAAAATTAAATCCGTTAAAAATTCTGTTCAATGTAGCCCTTATATTAGGGTCTATACGATGATGTGGACCTCAATAGGCAATTCTTGTCATATGCCATTACAATATTCAAATGCGAAACTTGAAAAAAATCGGTTACAATGTAGCTAAAATCATCAAAATACCGAATGTAGAATGAGGTGCCGTTATATGGGGGCTATACGAAGACGTGGACCTGCACAGACAATTTTTTGTCATAGGCTGTAGTATCCATTACGAACTTGAAATACCAAATTTTAAAGAATTACATGGCCCATTTTCAATGAGTAAAATTTTATCTACCTACTTCATTTCGTTCGGAAACTAGAGTTATTTCCACAGACGGACTGTCGGACAGACGAATGGACATCGCTGAATCGACATAGAATTTTATGCTGACCAAGAAGTATAAATACAAGTATATATACTTTGTGCGGTCTAAAATGTATATTTCGAGGTGTTACAAACGGAATGTTCAAAATGTAAAGAAACTCGAACATTTCTTTTCAGTTTTATGCGAAAAATTGGAAATCAAAATTTTAACTTTTTCTGGGGGCACCAGAAATAGTGGTCAAAATTCTATATGAACATCAGTTCCCTTGTTGAGGGATATATTTAGACGTACCAGATTTGAATTGAATCGCTGATTTGTTTCGCAAGCTATGAGAGATATCGGTACCAGAAGGAGTGAACCAAGTTTGGCTCAAATCGGATATTTCCTTCGAGAGTAATCGTGCGCACCAGACAGACGGACGGACACTCCTAGATCGACCCCAAACGCCCTAAAACGGATTTAGCCCAAAGAAATTTAGGGTCTAAAATAGTTATTTCGATGAGCCACGTTCTGGCCGTATCAAATGATATATAAGCTCTGTAGAAATATGGCTGAAGGTATAAAAATATGTTCATACCCTCAGCCATATGTCTAGTGAGAGTATATGTCATTTGATATGGCCAAAACGTACCCAGTCGAAATAATGGTTTTAGAACCTAGGCCTCTTTGGACCAAATCCGTTTGGGGACATTTGAAGTCGATCTAGCGATGTCCATGCGTCTATCTGAAAATAATTTTCTGACAGAAAGAGAAAGGATAATCCGATTTTTTCCTACTTTGCAAATCTTAATGTTTGCGTCAGTTCTAGGTCAGGTGCGAAAATTGAATAGTCCGATTGTCTTTAAACTTCACACATTCCAATAATTTTATTAACCCAAGGTCTGGTGTAAGATAGAGTACAGCGGTCCACTCCTTCTGGTACCTCCCCCACAAAAGGTCGTAATTTTGAATATCCATTAATCTCATAAAACGCGAAATTAACATCCGCTGCCATTTAGACATGGCACATCTGTTTATTTCCATCAACACAGGATCTGTTATAAAAACTGTAGAGATTGGACTATTCCTTCTGGCAACTCTCCTACAAAGGGTCAAAATTTTGAATATCCGTAAAGGTCATAAAACGCGAAATAATCATTAGGCTCTCTTTATACACAAGATCTGTGTATCGGTCCACTCCTTCTGGCACCTACCCCACAAAGGCTCAAAATTTTGAATATCCATGAAGCTCATAAAAAGTGAAATTAACATCCGATTCCATTCCAGACTTGGTACATCTCAATATATCCATCAACACAAGATATGTTATAAAGATAGAATATCCGTAAAGGTCATAAAACGCGAAATAATCATTAGGCTCTCTTTATACACAAGATCTGTGTATCGGTCCACTCCTTCTGGCACCTACCCCACAAAGGCTCAAAATTTTGAATATCCATGAAGCTCATAAAAAGTGAAATTAACATCCGATTCCATTCCAGACTTGGTACATCTCAATATATCCATCAACACAAGATATGTTATAAAGATAGAGAGATCAGACCATTTCGCCGGTAACGCTGACCGGGCCAGCTAGTACTTTATATAAATCATAAATTTTGCTTGGCATATATCTTTCTATATCTATAAAAGAGGAAAATGTTTGTATATTGGTTTGTTTGTTTGTTTGTTTGTTTGTTTGTTTGTAATTTATGGACTCGAAAACCGCTGAACAGGTTTTCCTGAAAAATTCCATATATACTGCAACATCGCCTGAAAGTAACATAGGCTATATACATTTTTGAAATTCCACTTGGAACTGGAGATATAGCATCAGAATCGGAGGTACCTCCCAAAAATTTAGAATTTATGTGCACATATCTATTGATCGATTACAGATACAGCCTCCAAATTTGGAATGCGTAACGGAATTTGGAACAAAAATAAGTTTGCGAAATTATATTGAAATCGGTTCAGATTTGGATATAGCTCCCATATATATATATATATATTTTCAACCGATTCCGTTCATTTGATGCCTCAAACACGATATGAATGTTCGATTCCAATGAAATTAAAAATGTGTGACGGGATTTGATCCGAAAATAAATTTTTCAAATTATATTGAAATCGGTTCAGATTTGGATATAGCTCCCATATATATTTTCGGCCGATTTCGTTCATTTGATGCCTCAAACACGATATGAATGTTCGATTCCAATGAAATTTGGAACGAATGACGGGATTTGATCCGAAAATAAATTTGTCAAATTATATTGAAATCGGTTCAGATTTGGATATAACTCCCATATACATTTTCGGCCGATTTCATGTATTTGGTGCACCAAACATGATATATATGTCCAATTTTAATGAAATTTAAAATAAGTAACGGAATTGGGAGCAAAAATGAATTTGTCAAATTATTTTGAAATCGGTTCAGATTTGGATATAGCTCCCATATATATTTTCGACAGATTTCATGTATTTGCTGCACCAAACACGCTATGTTTCTCTAATTTCAATGAAATTTGGAATGTGTAGCGGAAATTAAAACGAATATACATTTGTCAAATTATATTAAAATCGGTTCAGATTTGGATATAGTTCACATATATATTTTCGATCGATTTCATGAATATGTAACGGGATTTTGATAAGAAAATAAATTAGTCAAATTATATTAAAATCGGTTCAGCCGATTTCATATATTTGATGCACAAAACACGATACGTATTTCCGATTCCAATGAAATTCGCCATAAGTGACTAAATTTGGTACAAAAATAAAATTGACAAATTACATTCCAATATGCTCAGATTTGATTATAGCTCCCATATATATTCTCGGCCGATTTAACATATTTGATGCACCCAAAGCGAGAGAAGCAAAATCTGGCACCAGAAAAAATTGCCAAATTATATTGAAATCAGTTGAGGTTTGGGTATAGCTAACATATATATTTCGGCCGATTTCCTACATGCTATGCACCAAACACGATATATATGACCGATACCAATGAAATTGAGAATGTGTAGCGGAATTTGGTTACAATAATAAATGTGACAAATTAATTGGAAATTAGTTAAGATTTGGATATAGCTCCCATATATATTCTCGGCCGATTTTACATATTCGACGCACCAATTTCAATGAAATATGAAAGGCGTGACGGAATTTGGTATAAAAGTAATTTTTTTTAAAATCATATTTAAATCGGATCAGATTGGGATATGATTTTATTAAGAACCATTGACACATAACGCCTTAGGCTAACAGAAAAAAACTACACAACAATTAATTTGAAATACGCTTATTACGGGGAAGTATGTTGCTACTTCGAATTCACTAATTGCAATAGAAATGCCACTCAACTTCAAAAGATTGCAGTTTACTGCACGCTTGGTATTTGCTATGAAATAAATAAATCCGAAGGACAAACCCTTTGTGTATGCATGTCATGTCACTGCTTTTCTAATGGTTTTGTTTATTTACACATTATGCACACCAACATATTTTCGTTAATAAAATTTGTGAATGCATATAAAATCAAAAGGGGTAGCGAAGCGCACCGTGTTCAGCTAGTACGTATATAAAAGGTCATAGGCAGAGTTTATATATCTGTCGCAAACCGCATCATTAAATATATTTTAATAGTCGCATCATTCCCTTTTTGAGAAATCGAAACTAGTACAATTTATTGGTCTGCATCCAACTTGATGACGGCCACAGACAACAAGAAACCAGACAAAACTAAACCGTTTATAATTTATTGAGCATTCCCCTTCCACATCACCATAAAAATATTAATAAAACTTTGCCTTCGGATAACCATATGTCAATGGCTATTTTTCTGTGGCATCTTCTACATGATGCCAAGATTTATGTTTCGTATAAGTCATATGTTTCATTAGGGCCAACAACAAGTAAAACGCTTTTAAATTATTTACCCATTTATTAACAATAATTCATTGACCTTTTTCTGCTAAAGGACAGCAACACCAAAGCAAAGGGAATTCCCTCTTTGATGGGCAACAAATTGTTTTCAAAAGACGCACAGTCAGCTTGATCCTAAACTTGTCTCGGGATTTTGAAAATAATTCGCTTTTGTTATTGTTGTTATTATAATAGCGTTTCGATTGAAAACAAAAGACCATTGCCGGTCTAATGCGGACAAAATAAATGTGATTTAGTATTGACCATAATATGAGTATGGTCTAAATGAATATCGAAAATCGTTTTGTGGCTGTTAAGTCTGTTATTTAATGCCGTCCATTGTATTGCAATTTATCAATGGGCGAAAACTATTGCTGTGAAGAGCGGACGTTTCGTTTCTATGATTATAATAAACTATACGTGTGTATGTAGGTGTGTGATTGTGGGGAGACAGAATCAAACTAATATTGAATTGATAGCCTGAAGAATAAGCAGCTTATGTGGGCCGGGAGGTTGAACATTGAATTTAGTGTGAAACTCAGATATAGTGTGGCATTGAATAAATGTATATTTCAAATCTTTTGATATATTATGAATGATAAGTTGGTTATGTAGCACGATGGAGAAGTGACAAGGATATTAGAATAATGCCCAATGTGAAAGTGTTTCGCTGTGATTTGTTCCAAGAAGAAAAGTAGTATAGATGAATTTCTAGTATTGCATTGTTAAAGTATGAGTATTTGTAGGATATGTAAGAAAACTTTTTAAATTTAAGAAATTTTAAAATATATAAATAAATGAATATTGGGCGTTGAAGAGTAGTAGATCATATTGTAAAAAATGTATATGTTACCACTTTTTGAGTAGACGAGCGATATAGGACGATGTGTTGAACCGGACATACTTATACGAAAATAGATTAACTTTCTTAAGAAATGGTATAGTAACAGATAGCAGTTTTCCACAAGTAACCTCCAAAATTATGAAAAGTCATTTTGTTATGAACTTAATCGTAACAAAAATTCTGAAATTTGTGGATGGTTGTGATACCGAAACCTGTACAACTGCTAAATTGCAGCTTATATAGCTGAAACGTTCCAGCAATAACTTGAAATCTTTTTCAGCCAAATCCCACAAAGACAAAGATTGAAACTTGGAATCTTCACATCTGAATAAAAAACAAGTAAAAAAGCAGCTAAGTTCAGCCACCAATTGGAAGAACTTAAACATTTTCAGAAAAATTCTGCCGAAAATACTGCTCAAATGTAAACCGTTATATGGGGTTATGTGAGGACTTGGTCCTGCATAAGTAATTAGTGTCATAGGTTGTAGCAACGGTTCCATACTTTATATACGAAATTTGAGACGATTCCGGTGAATAATGTTGCAAATATCATGAAAATACCGAATATCTGGCGGCACCGTTATATGGGGCTATACTACCTCTTTAGGTACTTTTCTTCCAGGGGTTACTTAGAAGGAACCCTTTGTTTAGATTTTAGGACAATTCCATTAAAAATGTGGCTAAAATCATCAAAATACCGAAAATCGGGGGTACCGTTATATGGGGGATATACGATATCGTGAACCTATATAGACAATTCTCTTCCAGGGTGGCTAAAATCATCAAAATATCGAATATCGGGGGATAAAGTTATATGGGGACTATACGATATCGTGGATTTATAATGCCATCTTCGAACTTGACTTGTCTGCAGACAAAAGACAGATCTGTGAAAAATTTTAGATTCTTATCTTATTTCGTTTTGACTCTAGCGTGATTACAACGGACGGACAGTCGAACCGTCTCCGTTTACCATAATCGCATCTATCACATGGTGTGGAACCACCGAAGTAGAGGTGCTAAACGTGTACATTTAATTGGCGTGTCCCACATAATATACCCAAAATCATTTAAATTCTGGTAGTGAATAACCATCTGCTGTTTGGGGATTTGGATCTAGGCAGCGACCAGAGGGGCTGGCGCTGGACGGGCAAATTGATAACTCAACGTTTTACATAGTGCATTTTGGCTCAGACCACCTCCCTTATAGACTCTGAACGCCGCACTTTCCCTAACCATGGGAAAGCCAATTGGCAAGAATGCAGAGAACATAACAATCGCCGCTTTAAAAAACTGCCCAACCCATATGATGTTCAGGTAGCAGATAGATGTTTTCGGTTAAGTCGCTCTCAAACCCTGGAAAAAAGATGCGGACATCTGTCTCATTAGCGGCATCGAATTGGTGATATTGAAGCAACAAGAAGTCGAATATCCGTAGAGGATAGGGAGTTCTCCAATGTGGGGGAACATTTTTACCCCTACCTTTCTGGCATTTCACGTCAGTTTTTTTACTACGAGTAATATTATAATATTCGCTACAAAATCCCCGGCCGTGCTTTCAACACATGGAAAGCGGAGATCGATGGTGTTGTAATTCCGAACACCAACTACCCCAAGGACTTAGGGATTATACTCGATATTCTCTTGAAATCGTCCGCTCAAATATACTACTATATACGACAAGGTTAAAAGTAGGAACACAGTTCCTAAGTCTCTAGCCGGCAGCACTTGGGGAGCTGAAAAAATTATCAGACCTACCAGAACGCCAGCTTAGAACCACAACATGGTGCCTTCTCATGATAACTGTCTACCATCTACATGAGGAGGCGGTCTCAGAAGTCATGGAATAATATAGAACGAATACCGTAATAGGCAACCCGAGTAGTTTTGACACAATTGGGGTCGGATGGTGCAACTACAAAACCATGCTAACATTAAATAAACTAATGTTGAAATTGAATAGGAGTTGAATGGAAGGTACCAGGTCACCAATAGAATTCCTAAAAAGATAATAGCTACTTCGTTATCGAAATACCTTTTTATACCCTACAACACTATGTGTTGGGGGTATTATAAATTTGATTGGGCCTAAAATTTCCACACATAGAAAAGTATATATGGATCTTCCTATCTCGTCGAGTCAATCAAGCTATGTATGACCGTCCGTCTGTCCATGTAAAATTGTAATCACTCTACAGGTCGCAGTCATGGCCCGAAATTTAGAATGGAGGTGGGGTTATGGTCATAATAGAAGCCTGTTGCTTTTGAAGAAGTTCGAATGATATTTAGATTGGGCCACAAATTATGTAACACTTGGTTTCCCACATAGGAAAGTATATATGGATCTTCCTATCTCGCCGAGTGGATCAAGCTATGTATGTCCGTCCGTCTGTCCATCTGTACATGTTAATTTGTAATCACTCTACAGGTCGCAATTATGGCCCGATCTTTACGAAATTTAGAATGGAGGTGGGGTAAGGGCCAAAATAGAAGCCTATTGCTTTTGAAGACGATCACATAATATAATTTCGACGCGGAAGTTAGTATGGGGCTAGAGCTTAGGGCTGGGCAGAAACCTTCCAATTTTGATGGTCATCGAATTATATTTAGTGGGTGAAATAGACCATAACATTTGTGTTAAATAAAGGTCAAATTTTCTATTAAACGGCGAATATTTTTAATCGGCGAATTTGTTTTAAAAGATGTCCGTAATATACTAAGGGGTTGAAATGGACAAACAACTAAAAATGTTCCTGATTTTGCAGCCGTTATATAGGTCACAAATAGAAACCAAAGGACAGCGGGTAGAATGGACAACTACTTTTGTGTGAAAAAATACCAGCATTACTTACGGGCGATATCCGAAATACACAAAAGGCAAATATCTCCTTTTTATGCTGATTTCGTTGACAAAGATAGCCAAATATCGTAGACAAACAAATCATATAAATGAGTCTAAATTTGGCGACACAGAGGGGCCTCTTGCTTTTGGAGATGATCGCTAAATATTTAGCGGTTTAAATGAACCAAAAACAAAAAATGTTTTCTGACATGTCGAGAAGAGAGTTAAGGACGGGGAAAAATTCTAGCATTTTGGATGACCATTGGACTGTATCTAGCTGTAAAATGGACCACAACAACTAACAGCACGACGAAGTGCGTAAATATTGGGCAAATGCCCCTGGTCAAAATGCTAAGGGTAAAATCTGGGCAGTGCTCCGTGACATAATTTCAGAAGCGAAATCTTCCAAAATGTATTTGAATACAAAGGGGGGTCTCACATATTGAAGTGTTGTAGGGTATCATACATACATATTTCCAAAACTAGCTCCAAATATCAATCCTACATAAAATTTGAAAGTTTTCGTAAATTTGTAGCATTGATTCACAACCCTACCAACAAGCAGTGATCTCAACACAAACCTTTCAAATTTCCAGTTCCATTCCTTCACCTAAAACCGAATTTAACACAATTTATTACCGTTTGTACAGAACGACTTAATTACCAACTCAACTCTTTTTCCAGACAGAATTATTATAACAAATGTCAATACTCATACACAATATCAAATGGTACTATATGATGAATTTATGGTTCAAATGTTCGAATTAAAAAAAAAAAAAAACATCCATCACCACATCTGCGACTTTTTTTTTAAATTTAAGATTCCAAATAGCTCAGTCCTTTCCCAAATACCAAATTTAATACAATTTAAAGCTTTTCGTATTTTTTAGTAGATATTTTCAAACAGACCTCCCAATCTCAACCCAACACTATAAAAGTGACTATATTGCCAAATTTCAGGCTTTAAGAACTATCCGTTAACCAAATACCAAATTTAATACCATTTAGAATTTTTCGTTTATTTATAGTATAAATCACGTCGTTTGTTTAATCCTACCCACTGACCCCAATACCAACTATTAAAATTTTCAGCTCCATCAGTTCACCCAAAAGGAAATTGTACCAAATTTAGTACTACTTGCCTTATATCAACCCTACTACCCAAATTGATTTTTATATCAAATGTAAAAATTGTAGCTCAATGCGTTTACATGATATCAAATGGTACCAAATGTCTACTTACATTTGAAAAGCCTTGTCTTAAATATTGGGGACTAATGTACAGCTAAATCGGTTGAAATTCGACACTGGCCAAAAGTATACATTTTTAATGTCGTCCGAAAATTTTTACATGTTATAAATTTATATACTCTTTATTGTGCTTTTTTCAACATTATTACTCTCAAAAAAACACATACTACTGTAAAAACCATATGCATACATTTAAAACAAACGTATACACACACATCAAACATTCAAGCCCCAAACTCCATCCTTACATCCTGTTTTAATTATCGTTAATGAGTTGAAAAATGTTGCTAAAGGAGTTGGTTTGGCTTGTGTGTCAGCCATTGGTTATAAAATCCACAAACTGGTGGAAAAATAAACATTTTCAATGTGCTTGTGGATATACGTATGTATGTATAAATGTATGTGCATATATGCGTACGTTTTTATAATATTACCGCATACGCAATCAATGGAATGAACTTAAAACTGCAACATAATTAATAAAGTCATATTGGCAAAGGGATATTGAAATGGGTAAAAAAGTAATTATACCCTCCACAATGCTATGGAACTCCTCGAAATACTTATGTCAGACCCTACAAAGGATATATATTTTTGATGAACGTAAAATTTTAAGTCGATTTAGCGATGTCCGGCTCTCTGTCTGTTGTAATCATGCTATCTTTCGAACAAATTGAGATAGACGATTAAAATGTGTATTTGGTTCAGAAATTGGTCATGTCGGTCCACGTTTTCGTATAGCCGGTCTCGAATTTTGTATTGGAAGATTTTAAAGGATACTTCAACTATGAGAGAAAATTGTCAATGCAGGCCCACGTCTTCATATAACCCACACATAACGGTACCTCCCGATATTCGGTATTTTCATGAAATTAGCTACATTATTAAACGGAATTGTTTTAAATTGCGATCCTAACGGATACTACAGCCGTATATAACGGCAGCTCCCAACATTCGGCATTAGTTGTATTATGGTATTAGAGACATTACAGACCGGAATTGCTTCAAATTTTGTAAAGTTAGTAATGGGTACCATAACCTAGATAGCATGCCTACGCCTTCGTATAGCCACCGTACAACAATACCTCTCTATATTCTCTATTTTGATGAATTTAGCGACGTTATTCTTCGGAACTAATTCACATTTCGTATTTGAAGTTCGTCATGGATACTTCAACCTATGTGAGAAAATTTTCCATGTATGTCCACGTTGTCGTGCACCACGCATACAACGATTTTTTTTGGTATTTTGATGGTATTAGCAACATTATTCAACAGAACTGTTTCAAATTTCGGAACTATGTCAAAAAATTTCGTATGCAGGTCTTCTTCTTCGTATACCCCTAATATAACGAGTTTCATTTAAACCGTATTTTTCGACGACATTTTTTAATTTTGTCAAGCTCCTTCTAAATGGTGGAGGGAATTAAAAATTCGGCTCTTACGTTCTTTTTCGTTGTTTAATTTGGTATCTTGATCACCTTGGGTCGAGGATAAACTAGAGGGTGAGGTGAAAATACTGAAACAAAGTCAAACGACATAATTTTTACATTTTTTTTTTTTAAATTTTATTGAATGAAAGCAAAAAAAATCGGAAATAACATCAGATTTTAGAATAAGTATAGATTTGTTCGAATTGGTCACCTCTTTCACGAATTATTGTCTTCAAATGACCAATGAAACCGTCACACGTTGCCCAAATGCAGCTCTGCGGTATTTACGCCCATTTCCGGCGAAGCGCTTGCTTGAGGTGATCGACACTTTGATATTTTTTAGTGACAACCTTGCTTTTCAAAATACTCCAGACACAATAGTCCAACGGATTGGTATTCGGATATTTTGGTGGCCATTGTGCACTGGAAATGAAGCGAGGAACCTCATTTTGTAACCATTCTTTGGTGGCGCGTGCAGAGTGCGATGATGCTGAGTCCTGTTGGAATGTCCAAGGTCTGCGACCAAAATGTTTGCGTGGCCAATGCTTTAATATAACCTCCAGAATATTTTCGCGATAATATTAGGCATTTATTGTGATGCCACGGGCGATTAATACGAGCGGAGAGCAACCATCGGCTGTTATGGCGGCCCATACCATCACCATGGCCGGCGCTAGTGTTTTGGTGACCAACCAAAGGTGCACATTTTCAGCTGACCTATTTGGCAAGTAAACACGATCATTTTATTTGTTTACAAACTGATGGACAACGAATGTTTTCTCATCGGAGAAAACCAAATTCGGCAGTTCACCACTTTCGTCCAAGTTACTCACAGTAACGAGCTAGGGGACGAGACACTAAAGATCTATTCACATTTAAATGCTGGAGTGCTCTAACGATAGCCTCTTGTGGTTTTCCAGCCAAATATAAAGAAAACACACTATCACGCTTGAATTCCATCACGAATAACTTTTTTGGAAAATTCTCACCAAAATGCTTTTGTATGCTTCCAAACAATATAATGACCTGCCACTGGAGTAATTTTAACAGCTGTCGGACGACTGGCTTAGTATTGACAGCAGCCAGTTGCAGTTTTTTTCATCTCACCCTGTTTTTCCTTATCTAGTTCCGTGGACTCCGGTTGTTTGTATGAGTGCTATGTGTATGAGTGATATAAATATATGAAATTTATGAAATTACTCATACTCATACACTCGATAACAACAGATTCGGCTGGAAAAGACGATCATGAAAATTTACATTGGGTATATAACAATATTTTTATATCCTCCACCATAGCATGGAGGGTATATTAAGTTCGTCATTCCGTTTGTAACATCTGGAAATATAGATTTTAGACCCCACAAAGTATATATATTCTTGACCGTCCGTTTATCCGTCTGTGGAAATCGCTCTAGCTTCCGATAATAAAATAAAATTTTACTCAAATGTCTATTATGTCTGCAGGACCCTTGGTATTTTCCATCAAGTAATTTGTTTTACCCACACTTGTATACAGTCTCTTACCATACAACTTTTCAATACTTTTAGCATATAGTAGGAATTGAATGACTTAACAGGAAAACATACGAATTATATTGAACAGAAAAGGGAATTATGAAAGGTTCAATAATAATATCAAATATTATCGATCACCGAATCAAAAACATGTTCACTTCCTTCCATTGCCACAGTGAGTAATTTATATGAAGTGCGTGAAATGAGTTATGTTAAGTGCGTGTTTTTAAGATGTCCTCAGGTCTGATGAATAAATATTTTATCTAGGAGGGATAATTAAGAAAAATGCAATTAATAAAATATGTGAAGGGCCAGAGTGGAATATGTACATTATGGTTTGTAATTTTTCCTATTATACGTACAGGTCTACGTATAATATAGAAAAATAAGTGGTATTTATGTGATTAATGTGTAATTAAAGTTCATATAAATAGAAAAAGATGTCAGTACTGTCTTTGTGATACTACAGCGATTTTCGTGAACACTGCATTTATTTCACAACATGTAATTTGAAAATATTTCAGTAAGTGAGGGACTGACTATCTGAAGCCAGAATCTTAAAAATGTTTATATGTACGGTGGAATAAGGCTGTATTAATACCCTGCACCATTAACATTTGTAACACCTCGAAATATACATTTTAGGCCCCACAAAATATATTCTTAATCAGCATAAAATTCTATGTTCATTTAACGATGTCCGTCCGTTTGTCCGTCCATCTGTCTGTGGGTATCATTCTAGCTTCCGAACGTAATCCGAAGTAAATCGACAACATTTTACTCAAATGTATATTATGTCTGCAGGACTTTTGGTATTAAAAATGGGCCATGTAGGTCAACTTTTTGGTATAGCCCCCATATGGCGGTACATCCTGATATTCGGTATTTTGATGATTTTAGCGACATTATTCAACAGAATTGTTTCAAATTTGGTATTTGAAGTTCGTAATGGATGCTACAGCCTATGACAGAAAATTGTTTGAACAGGTCCACGTCTTCGTATAGCCCCCATATAACCGTACCTCCCGATATTCGGATTTTGATGATTTTTTCGGCATTATTCACCAGAATTGTTTCAAATTTGGTATTTGAAGTTCGTTATGGATACTACAGCCTAAGACAGAAAAATGTTTTCCCATGAAATGGTACCTTTTGATGATTTTAGCGACATTGTTTATGGATTTTTTTAAGTTTCGCATTTGAATATTGTAATGGCTTATGACAAAAGTCACCTATGCAGGTACATGTCGTCATATAGACCTTAATATAACAGCTACATTCGGAATTTTTAAGATTTTAACAGATTTTTTAACGGATTATTTTGTTTTTGAGAATTGCCAATTTCGTACCAAATGGTGGAGGGTATTCAATGTTCGGCCCGGCCGAACTTACAGCTTTTTGACTTTTTTTTTTCAAATTTGAACTAAAATTGTACTATTACTAAATACTAAAAGTGGAAAATATTGATGATATAAAGAAGTTATATCAGAGGTGATATCATGCACTCTATAGTATGAGAAGTAAAAATGTCTCTGTCAAATTTGGTGAAAATCGATTCCGAATTGGACATACCGCCCATCAATTAGTTATCTCTGAAAACAAATTACAATGGACTAAAGCCTTGATACGCATTCCAGTAAGGTTCATAGGTGGCATGATCTACTTCATATATATTCCCAATATAAAATTTATTTCTTACGGAAGCTCTACTAAAGATGCATAGTCCCGCTCGAATTTACTGGTTTACTAAGAGAAATTAAACTTGAACTTTTAAATAATTTTTGAAGAGATGTTTAAAACTTCGATTTAGTAGGGTCAATTCATCCACATAAAATTTATTTCAAAAATAATTGTTAAAGGGTCAGCCGACCCATAAAAAATGGCATTTTTAGAGAATTGTTGATTGGTCAGCCGACGCCTAAAACGCGAGTTGTTAAGGAAAGGTTAAATATTTTATTATTTATTTTATTTTATTTTAAATATTATTTTATTAAATTATTAAATATTTTAAAGGATTCGATGGCTCCTTAAACTTATAAAGTCAGCTGGTCCGTCAAAATTGTTGGAATAAAAATTGTAACCTTTATAATGTGAGCTTTTCAACGACCTTTTTACAAATTGAGAATTGTTAAAGGTCCAATTGGCTCCTAAATACTTTGATTTTTTAAAGAACTTTTAAGAGGCAAACATACATAAAGTAGTAGAGAGTACAGGGTGAGATACAAAAACTGCAACAAAATCAAACGCCATAATTTTTACATATGTTTTTAAATTTTATTGAATGAAATCAAAAAACGTCGGAAATAGCATCAAATTTTAAAATAAGTTTAGATTTGTTTGAATTGGTCACCTTTGGAACGAATAATGGCCTTCAAACGGCCAATGAAACCATCACACGCTGCCCGAATGTTGCTCTGAGGTATTTTGGCACATTCCCGGTGAAGCGCTTGCTTGAGGTGATCGACACCTTGATATTATTTAGTGCCAACCTTGCTTTCCAAAATACTCCAGACACAATAGTCCAACGGATCGGTATCCGGAGATTTTGTTGGCCATTGTGCGCAGGAAATGAAGCGACGAACCTCGTTTGTAAGCATTCTTGGGTGACGCGTTCTTAGTGCAATTGTGCTGAGTCCTGTTGCAACGTCCAAGGTCTGCGGCCAAAATCTTTGCATGCCCAAGGCTTTAATACACCCTCCAGAATATTTTCGCAATTATATTCGGCATTTATTCTGATGTCACGGTCGATTAATACGAGCGGAGATCGACCATCGGCTGTTATGACGACCCACACCATGGCCGGCGCTTGAGCACATTTTCAGCTGACCTCTTTGGCAAGTAAACACTGTCTTTTTTTTTGTTAAAAAATTGCTAGCCAACGAACTTTTCTCATCGGAGAAAACCAAATTCGGCTGTTCACCACTTTCGGCAAGCGAAGAAACTCTTTAGCTCTTTTGAGTCTATATTTTTCTATTTTTCTGCTGCGGTGCAAGTTCTTTGACATTTTAGAATTTCAATGGTAAAGCCGAGCTCACTTTTCAATATTTGCCAAATGATATATTGAGATATGTTCAGCTCACGAGCCATTTTTCGGCGACTGCGACGCGGGTTTCGATCAAGTCGCTTCTTTACTTTTCGAACCATTTCTGCTGATGTTGCTGGTTTCTTCTTCAACATCCTTGACTACGCTACCAGTATCAAGGTAACAAGCGATGGTACGAGACAAAAAAGATTTATTCAGATTTAAATGCTGGAGTGCTCTAACGATAGCCAATTGTGGGTTTCCAGCCAAATATAAAGAAATCTCACCATCACGCTTGAATTCCATCAATATTTACTTTTTTCCTAGAAAATTCCCAACAAAATGTTTTTATACGCTTGTAAACAATATAATGTGCTGTCACTGGAATAATTTTAACAGCCGTCGGAGGAGTGGCTTAGAAATGACAGTAGTCTGAAGTTGATTGCAGTTTTTTCATCTCACCCTGTATAGTGGAACATGCCTTCACCTTGTACCTATAAAATCTGGTCATCTGTTCACCCTCCCACTCTTGAAAATACAATACAAGGTTTATTTATTACATCCTTATAGAAAACAAACTTTTGACATCATTAATAACATATAATGCATTTTTTACTATCAAAATGTGTGCATAATTTTGTTTTTCTTTCTTTCCCAAGTACACTCCATCTTAAAAAACCCTTTTATGAAAAGCATCTTAAAACGCAAATTACGCAACAAATACACTTACGCACAATGCAATCAAAGCGCGTTCTTTTTTCATTCTTTATTTTTGAGTATGTGTCTGTGAAAAAATAAGAAATTTTATCATAATTAAACCATCGGAGTACTTAAAATAAACTACTTGAAAATTAATAATAATTAATGTACGAACGAGCGAGCGAACGAATGCACGAACGAACCATAAGTGTTTGTGTGTGCCCTTGCTTTATCATTTTTGCCAGTTCGCGTCGCGTGTTTGCGTCATAAATTATGCCTCTTCCCTTGTGGAGGATGTTGATAAAAACAAATTAAGAGGAAAAATAATAATGCTTCCTGAATTGTTGTTGGCGGTTGTTGTTAATTCAAGTGAAGTCATACATCATGTAAAGTTAGTGTGCGTAAAAAACAAAATTGTATATTAACTTTATTTTTTTGAGGAAATCTATTTTATTAACAAGTTTAAATTTTTCGTGTGACTTAATTTATGATTGGCGGGAAAAATGTATTTTTTTTTTGTCATTGGTAATTTTTAAGGATTTTTAAATAAATCAAGTGATGCTTGAGATATTTATTTAGTTAGACGTACATTGACATATAGATATAAATAAATTAATTAAAACACATCAACAAATTAAAAACCAGTAAAGAAAAGTCGGGCGGGGCCGACTATATGATACCCCACTACCACTATGCATATTTGGCAGAGCTCCCATAACAGAATTAATTACTTGAAGTAGATCATACCACCTATCAGCCTTTGGCTTTAGAGCAGTTATAATTCTGTTTCAGAGGGAACTAATATATGGAAGATATATCCGATTCTGAATCAGATTTCACTAAACTTGACTAAGGCATTTTTATCTTTTATACCAAATAACATTGCGAATGATATCACTTCGAGAAGGATTATTTAAAAAAAAAATATGTGTATCGGAGCAGAGTTCCCCCAAATGGAAACGTACGCCCCGTGCCATTTGGGCTAATATTAGCCATTATTTGCACAATAAACATAAAATCGGATTAAGGCTATAAATGAGAGCTATATTCAAATCTTAGCCGATTTCAATAAAAGGTATTTTCAAGCTCTATGAGATATCTGGTACAAAACATCATTGTTGTGGAGTGCTCATTACGCATGTGACGGATTTAACCACACCAAATCGGATGAAACATATACATGGGAACTATAGATATATCTGAACCAATTCTCACCAGATTTGATGTATTTGCTTTTAGACTTAATTCATGCTAAAATTCTGGTCATTTGGACCGATATTTCCCATTTGCTGCACAATTAACCCGAAATCGGTTGAAGATATATGTGGAGCTGTATCCAAATCTGAACCGATCTTGCTAAAATCTGGCGGAGACATTTCTGGGCTGTATCTGATACAAAATATCATTCTGGTGGGGTGTATACTACGAATGTGAGGGACTTAAAAACCAAATAGAATTAAACATATTTGTGGGAGCCATAGCTATATATGAACCGATTTTCACCATCTACACTTAATTAGGACGAATGTGCCAAAATTCATATCATTTGGACTAGTGTATATGGGAGCTATATCTAAATGTGAACCGATTATTACCAATTTCAATAGGGTTCGTCCTTGGGCCAAACAAATATTGTTCGGAAAATTTCATCTCAATCGGATAATAAATGCGAAATGCATTTTGTTCACAAAAATATATGGCCAAATGGACCAACAGACGGACTGAGAGTCATGTACAAATCAACTCAGAAAATGATTCTATGAACATCCTTAAAAGTAAATATGGGCCTATCTCGCTTCCTTCTCCATGTCACAAACAAATACACAAAGACATAATAGACATGGTATAGAGTATAATTAGTAGATATGTTAAACCTCATTCAAATAATCATCATAGATCTGAACCAAAATTTTCCAAAAACATAAGATCTCTAAAAAATTCTATGTTCATTTCATTAAAAAAAATCCCCTATAGTCATGTTTTTTAGTTTCATTTGACCACGAGACCATGTAAACCTTTGTAGCATTTTTCCTATGTATACACCCTACATCATATAATTATTTGAAAATTAAAATTCTTTATATGATTTCGTATATCTTTAATATTTGGCTTTTTTCATAAACGAAATCAGCATCAATGATCAGAGGTGCGTCTTTCATGTATAAACGGGGTAATCTTGGTTTTTGAATTTTTTTGCGATGAAACTATTACAAAAAATAAAATTATTTCAAAATATTACTGAAAAATGTTCATATTTTTATTAGAATCAGTTTATGGGATTTTCTTTCAGATTTCATTTCTTTATGCCAAAAGGTCATTCTGAATTGGTTCTTCTTCGATTTATGAGAATGTATTTATTTTGCTATATATGCTATTTAATTTCAGACTGCTGTCATTTCTAAGTCACTCGTCCGACAGCTTTAAAAAATATTCCAGCGACAGCTCATTATATAGTTTACAAGCGTACAAAAGCATTTTGGCGAGAATTTTCCAGAAAAAAGTTATTCGTGATGGAATAACACAAGTGGCTATCGCTAGAACACTTTAGCAATTAAACGTGAATAAATCTTTTGCGTCTCGTACCATCGCACGTTACCATGATACTAGTAGCGTAGCCCGACATCAAGGAAGTGGACCGAAGAAAACAGCAACATCAGCAGAAATGTTACTAAAAGTAAAGAAGCGACTTGATCGAAACCAGCTCAAAAGAGCTAAAAGGTTGCTTCGCTTGGCCGAAAGTGGTGAACTGCCGAATTTGGTTTTCTCCGATGAGAAAACATTTGTTGTCCAGCAGTTTGTAAACAAACAAAATGATCGTGTTTACTTGCCAAAAAGGTCAGCCGAAGGTGCACATTACCATCGAAACTCAAGCGCCGGTCATGGTGATGATGTGGGCGGCCATAACAACCGATGGTCGCTCTCCGCTTGAATTAATCGACCGTGGCATCAGAATAAATGCAGAATATTAACGCGAAAATAGACTTGAGGGTGTATTACAGCCTTGGGCACGCAAACATTTTGGCCGCAGACCTTAGACATTCCAACAGGACTCAGCACTCAAATCGCGCCAAATAGTAACAAAATGAGGTTCCTCGCTTCATTTCCAGCTCACAATGGCCCCAAAATCTCCGCACCAATCCATTGGACTATTGTGTCTGGAGTATTTTGGAAAGCAAAGTTGGCACTGAAAAATACCAAAATGTCGATCACCTCCAGCAAGCGCTGCGCCGGGAATGGACCAAAATACCGCAGTGCAATATTCGGGCAGCACGTAACGGTTTCATTGGCCGTTTGAAGGCCACAATTCGTGCCAAAGGTGAGCAATTCGAATAAATCTAAACTTATTTTAAAATTTTATGCAATTTCCGATAGTTTTTGCTTTCATTCGATAAAATTAAAAAAAAAAACTCCTTATAACAACTTTAAGAAAATTCTGTTAAAAATGTGCCTAAAATTATATAAATAGCGAATATAGGGAGGTACGGTAATGCCACAATTCCGACTTATCTGGAATGATATTTTCTTATATGGACGGATATTTTCTGTCTGCTGGGAACCCAAATTGCTGATTTACCGCCAAATGAATAATATCACGAAAGTCATAACAACAACCAGTAAAGAAAGTCCTAAAGTCGGGCGGGGCCGATTTTATCATACCCTACACCACTTTGCTAATTTAGTTGAGCTCCACTTAATAATTAAAAGTTTTTATGGGAGAATTCAATCATAAACGCTATGATTATAATTATAATTTAAAATTCAAAGGATTAAATCATTTGTATCTTTTAAATTCGGACTTGTATTGCCCATTTGGTGCGAAATTAATTTGAAATCGGATAAAAATATATATGGGAACTATATCCAAATCTGAACCGATCTCGATAAAATTTGGCAAAGATATTTCTGAGCTGTATTTGCTATATTTCCCCAAATATTATTGTTACAGAGTGCATATTACGGCTGTGGGTAACAAATATGACAAATCGGATGAACAGTATATATGGGAGCTACATCTGATCTGATCTTCACCAAATTTGGCATACAACATTCTAGACTAAATTCGGTCGTATGTGCCAAATTCCATCACATTTGATCAAATATTAGACGTTTGGTGCACAATAAATTGTAAATCGGACGAAGTTATATATGGGAGATATATCCAAATCTGAACCGATCTCGATAAAATTTAGCAAAGGTATTTCTGAGCTGCATTTGATATATTTCCCCAAATATTGTTGTTACAGAGTGCATATTACGGCTGCGGAGAACAAAAATAACAAATCGGATGAACAGTATATATTGGAGCTATAGCTATATCTGAACCGATCTTCACCAAATTTGGCATACAACCTTCTAGACTAAATTCGGTCGTATGTGCCAAATTCCATCCCATTTGGACAAATATTACACGTTTGGTGCACAATAAAAGGCAAATCTGACGAACATATATATGGGAGCTATATCTAAATTTTTACCGATTATCTCCAATTTCAATAGGGTTCGTCCTTGGGCCAAACAAATGTTGTTTGCAAAATTTCATCTCAATCGGATAATAAATGCGACCTGCATTTTGTTCACAAGAATACATGGACACACGGACGGACGGACTGACATGCATAAATCAACTCAGAAAGTGATTCTATGCAGATCATCAAAAGGAACTATGGGGCTATCTCGTAGGGTATAAAAATTCCACATTAAATTCCGTTCGCCAGATTCGATATATAATGTTACGCTGATCAAAAAAAAAAAAAAAACATATACACACTTTGTAGACTCTGAAATGCTTATTTTGAGATATCACAAACTGAAGGACATACAAAATAGCCGACTTATATTGGATATCCTCGGCAGGAATTTTACATATCCTTTAGTGTCAAATCACAGATAATTCAATTTGAAACTTATGACCAAAACATTTATTACTCCGAAATTTAACAAGTATTATCATATGAGGGCTACATAAGTGTATGGAATGATATATGTTCTTTTCAATAACAAACCAAAATTTTTGTAAAATTTCAAAGTTTGCATTTTATCCCGATCAGAAAAATATATATCTCCATTGTTCGAGCTGTTCGAAATAGATTTACACATTTATATACAAAATTTTATATTGGAGCATATAAGGATGTAGTTTTTAAGACGTTCCAGTATAAATTAGATGAATACAATTCTTTTCCTCAACTATCGCGAAGAGTGCCAAATTTATACCCAACAGATTGTAAAGGAAGAAGAAGCATCTGAAAACAAAAATACTGAGCAGATGCTAATTTTTACCTTGGATTAAAAAATCAAGAGATGTAAGGTTTTGGTCATCGAAGCTCGACATTTATTTCTTATATTTCCTATATGAAATAAGCAATGCTAAAATTACTGCGGATAGCAACAATAAACATTCTTAAATATATTTCAACAAAGTAGTATAACCAAAAATATGTTTAGGGTGTAAACCCGAAGAACAGGTGCCGCTTAAATTCCTAGCGGAATATCATTAAACTATACGAGTGTTCAGCGAAAAGGGGGATGCTCCCAAAACTCCTAACACATTTTCTATGTCTTATAAATAGCTCGGGAATTTATGACATTTTTATTGCTTGCAATAAAACTGCAGCATACTGTTGCTAATGTTGCTGCTATTGTTCTTGTTGTTGTTTTTGTTTGTAGTTCTCCTTGGCATTTTGTCTTTAACTACAAATGCTTAACTATTTTTACGATCCCACTGAGTGAGGGTAATTTACCATCACGGGTTTCTTATTTCTATTTTATATCCAATCCAAGCGTTGCAGGGAATGCTGATTGGGGGGGAAATATGAATTCAAAGTTTAACTGAGATATTCGAATAGTTAGGAAGAGTTTGTGCTACGTAAATATGTAAGCGAGATTTAAAGGTACGCAAATACAAAATTTGTACTCATGTACCCAAGGCAAAATAATTATTTTGCGATTGCCCCAAGATCAGACTTTATGTAATTATTCTTAAAAAAGAGATTTGAAGGAAGCCTGAAAGAAGCAAATAATGTACTATTGGAATTGAGCTAGATTTGAAGTTATAAATATTACTTCTGCCCTGGTCAGTAAAAACATCGTTCTAAAAACTGATCACAAATATTTACTAGCTAAACCCCCGAAAGGTTGATATTTAAAGAGTTATGGCCATTTTAAAGTATGATATTTTTCCTCTTTAATAAACTGATCACAAATAATAGCTAAAGGCCCCGAAATGTTGATATTTAAGGAGTTATGACCATTTTAAAATATGCTATTTTTCCTCTTTAATAAACTGATCACAAATAATAGCTAAAAACCCCGAAATGTTGATATTTAAGGAGTTATTGCCATTTCAAAATATGCTATTTTTTCTCATTCATAAACTGATCACAAATAATAGCTAAAAACCCCGAAATGTTAATATTTAAGGAGTTAATAAACTCATCAAAAAATAATTACTAAAAACCCCGAAATGTTGATATTTAAGGAGTTACGGCCATTTTAAAATATGCTATTTTTCCTCTTTAATAAAGTGATCACAAATAATAGCTTAAAGCCCCTAAATGTTGATATTTAAGGAGCTGTGACCATTTTAAAATATTTTATATTTCCTCTTTAATAAACAGATTACAAATAATAGCTAAAAACCCCGAAGTGTTGATATTTAAAGAGTTATAGGCTATTTTTCCCTTTAATAAAAATTCCCTCTCTAATAAAATTGTCTTAAAAAATACGACTTCTTCTAAGCGATATACAAGAAATTACACCCCGACTCATTCTGTTCCAATTATAGGTTTCAATTCTCTTCAATAATAACCGCGTCATATTATCTACTCTTTTCATCTGATGTTGTTCTTCGTCACAATCAACGTAAGTCAACGAGACAAGCATTTATTTATGTGTATCTGAGTTAAGGTGTCAACAGTTGATGAATACAAAAAGATTCGTGTTGCTTTGGATTCAAGTACTAATTACAAATCATTGAGTGTGTACTTAATTCATATCAAGGGTAATTTCATCTGTCTCAACAGCTACAGCATTTGAGTAGCATAAAAAGAAATGCATAGCAGAAGAAAACAAACTATGCCAAAAAGGATGTCTAGAATTTTCAATTTAATGAAAGGGTATATTTTCTAAGCGAACGAATTCTAGAAAATATTTAAATTAGTGGATAGAATTAATTGCAAATTAGAATCAATGGAGAAATACTAATCTAGATTTTAAAAACTATTGCGGTCTAAAATTAAGAATTTCGAATTTTGCCAATTTTACCATATAACTATAACGTTTCGTATCGACCGCATCAATTGGTAATAAAAGTGGGAAAGGGTTTTACGAAAAGCGACATAACCATTCCGTCCAATGTTTTTGAAATAATTGTTGACTGGTCTTGATTTTCAATAAAGTAGTTTAAAATATACTCTCGACTTACAGGCAGTACATGCCTAAAGTAAATACCAATTTAGATTCAATAAGTAAAAAAGCAGCTAAGTTCGGCCGGGCTAAACTTTTTATACTCTCCACCATTTGGAAGAAAATTGAAAATTTTCAAAAATAATCCGTCGAAAAATATAGCTCAAATGAAACCCGTTATATGGGGACTATGCGAAGATGTGGTGCTGCATAAGTAATTTGTGCCATAGGCTTTAGTTACTGTTCCGAACTTTATATACGACATTTGAAACAATTCCGGTGAATAATATCGCAAAAATCATCAAAATACCCAATATCGGGAGGTGCCGTTATATGGGGGATATACGATGTCGTGGACCTATATAAACAATTCTCTTTCAGGGGGTACTGTACTCATAAGGAACTCCTTTTGTGGATTTTAAGACAATTCCATTGAAAAATTTTAATATCGGGGTTTACCGTTATAAGGGGGCTATACGATATCGTGGAACGATATAGCCCATCTTCGAACTTGACTTGCCTGCAGAC
The DNA here is from genome assembly GCF_030504385.1 of Musca domestica. NCBI lineage: Eukaryota > Metazoa > Arthropoda > Insecta > Diptera > Muscidae > Musca > Musca domestica. Next base: position 20,175,528 of record NW_026712383.1, read on the forward strand.
AAAAGCCATATCTGTGCAAAATTTTAGCCTCCTATCTTAATTCGTTTTGACTGTAGCGTGATTACAACAGACGGATGGGCGGACAGGGCTAAATCGTCGTAGAATTTGACTCTGATCAAGACTATACATACTTTGTTGGGTCTAAGATTATTATTTCGATGAGTTACAAACGGAATGACGAACTTAGTATACCCTCCTTACTATAATATATGGTGGAGGGTATAATTATTTACAAAGTGAGTAAGAGGGCGTATGAATTATATTGTCAACCAGTTTTATTGTTCATACGACACGGGTTACCAGCTTTGACAAACATTCGACTAGTTGGATTATTAATTTTCTTCAATCCTAGTCGATTCTTGAAGCGTCAGTAGAGATCGGAAAGAGTACATTCCAGTGATTCAAAAAGGAGCACTCTCTGCATACCCCCTAGCCTATAATGAACGACTTATCCTTGTTAGGTCAATTATATGCTTTATGTTGCAATTGTGGAGCTGTACCTTCCGATTTCTATATTATTGTGGTTTTGGAAGATAAAAAATAATGAGTTGGTCTGAAAAATACAAGGCAAATAATTTCCTTTTTTCATACCAACTAATGAGTAACGGCGGCGGAGTACATCTGACTATAAAACCTAATGTTGCCGAATTGAGTATCCGCTACAAAAAACCAACAAAAATGATTAAAGAAAGGTCAAAACCGGGGTGGCTGACTATATGATACTCTACACCTTAATGTTTATTTAGTAGAGCTACCCGTAAAAATAAACGTTTAAGTTAGGAAATTATGTGAAGTAAATCATTACTAACCCTTTTATACCCTACAACATTATGTGTTGGGGGTATTATAAGTTTGATTGGGCCAAAAATTATGTAACACCACGAAATATTGATTTCCCACATAGGAAAGTATATATGGATCTTCCTATCTCACCGAGTTGAGTCGATCTAGCTATGTATGTCCGTCCGTCCGTCTCTCCATGTTAATTTGTAAGCAATCTACAGGTCGCAATAATGGCCCGATTTTCACGAAATTTAGAATGGAGGTGAGGATAGAGCCAGAATAAACCCGTATTTCTTTTGTAGATGATCGCACAATGTTTAGGGGTTGAAATGGACCAAAAACTTTTGCAGTTGCTCTACAGATCGTAATAATAGATCAATCGGCGCTAGAGCTTAGGGCTGGGCAGAAACCTTCCAATTTTAATGGGCATCGCGTAATATTTAGTGAGTGAAATAGACCATAACATTTGTATTAAATAAAAGTCAAATTTTCCATTAAACCCCGAATATTTTTAATCCCGGCAAAATCAAAAATAGACGAACAGGTCAATTCTGACCGTTACGTTGGTACTGATAGTAAATTTATCGGATGTATATATAGCGACGGACGTTTGGGCCCTTTGGGCCCATTTCAATCGACGAGGCTTGTCCGCAGGCAACATTCTTTGCGTCAAATGAATTTTGTACGGGAACAAATGCAAATCAATGCGAATAATCCGTTATAAAGTGGACCGAGCCATGCCCAACTGCTGAGAACGGCGTTTTTGGGATGTTCTTGGGGACCTCTCAACACTGGCTCGTACGGCAGCGATATTCTCGGCCGATCGCCTTGGTCGACTTTTATATGGCCTCTTCGGATTAGAAAGAGCCTTACAAGTCGAACATTTTTCGTATAAACGATTAATGGTGTTCGTAGAAGGCGCATTTCTCACATTTTTTTTTCACAATTGACATCTTTTGTTGAATGTAAATTTCAACTATTTCAGAGCGTTCGCGTGGCGTGTATTGGTTCATTGTAAAATTCTGCTTGGACTGACGCTTCAAACGCGGTATGTCATAAGCGATGTGACATCTCTTTCAAAAGTTATGGCGTTGCCAGATGGGTCCGTCGAATATGGGCAACCCTGTACAATGTGTATATTCAACGGAAGGGGATGTTAGCTAGAATGCTTATATCTGAAGAATGGCTGGACCTATTTTGACAAATTTTGTCAATTCAGAATGCCCTCTTGTCATAGAGGATCAAAACTAAAAGAATCGCCTAAAATGATGCCAATAATAACGTTAATATAGATTTTGTAGTATTTTGTGACATTTTTTTTAGTTTTTCATTTTTTTATAGCATATTTTCATTTTGTCTTATAATATTGAAGTGTATATTTTGTAATATTTTTTTCACCTTACACCACAGGTTGGGTTTATTATATACAGGTTGCAATTATCGTCCGATCCTCACAAAACTTTTGCAAGCGAAGGGTTAGGCTCAGAAGGTCTAGGCGTGTTGTTTTCAAAGATGTCTGCTATATATTTAGGGGTTTGGACCAACAACTAAAAATGTTCCTGTTATAAAAGCCCCAAATAGAAAACAAAGGACACGAAATTTCGTATGAAGTTGGAGTTTAGGACAGCGGAAAGAATGGACCACCACTTTTGTGTGAAAAAAATGATCACACAATTGAAGCCAATCGACATACCTGAGAAGAGAGTTAAGGACAGGCAAGAAGTCTAGCATTTTGGATGACCATTGGATAATATTTAGCTGTAAAATGGACCACAGCAAGTAACAGCACAACGTAGTGCGTAGTTTTTGGGCAAATGTCTCCGGACAAAATGCTAAGGGCAATATCTGGGCAGTGCTCCGTGACATAATTTTAAAAGCGAAATCTTCCAAAATGGATGTGGAAATAAGGGGGGCTTCTAACATATTGTAGTGTAGTAAGGTATCAATCACATGGGCGGCCCCGCACGACTTTAGCCTTTGCTTACTTGTATTGAATGCACATTGTGACTCATAAGCAGTTGAAATTTGAAATCAAAAGGAACTAAAATATTGCAGCCATTTCCGTATCTGTACCGACTCTTATGTAGTGTGAATAGAATGATTTTGTTATTATACGTTCGTATAAGACCGTAATGTATCCGACGTGCTGTACAAATATGTTAGGTGCGTTCATATTACGCAAATTGGTCAGGAAACCAGATAAAATCATAGAAAAATTTATAAAACCAGTAAGGAAAGCTCAAAAGTCGGGCGGGGCCGACTATATGATACCCTACACCACTATGCATATTTAGTAGAGCTCTCGTAAAAAGGTTTATACGGTGCATTTCAGAGCTCTATGAGATATTTGGTACAAAATCAAAATCTATCTAATTCTATCTAATTCTATAGCTATCTCTGAACCGGGGTTCTCCAAATTTTACGTTGTTTATGCAAGAAAACGCTACATTGCAACACTTGCAAATGCGTTTTCCACTCCCAATTATTACGGCGATGGATGATGCCGACTTCGTTTTTTGTTGTCTCTGGCTCTACCTCTCTCTTTGTTGCTACTTTTTTGCGTGCATGAAAAACAAAAAGAAATAGTTGTAGTCACAGAATGCACACAGCCGCATTAGCATCGTAAGTGTAAGAACAACCACCAAAAGGCAAAACACCGCAAAGAGAGAGGAAGAGTTCAGTAGAATTGTATTGTTTGTTTCGTTGACTCAACAAGTTAAATTGGCATGTGCCAAAATATATTTTATAAAACTATTTGAATATTATAACAAATAAAAGTGCAGTGAAACTGAACCTGTGTGTCAACTTATTGTTGGGAAAAGGTGGTTCGTGCTGAACAAGAACACGCATTTCAGTTGCCTCAAAGCGTGAAAGCCAACAGGGACACATCACGATCATTCCAGCGGACCAAAGGAGACAAGTGTGGGCAGACCGAGCTGACCCGGAAAGTTCCTTTCGTGGTGGTCAGCTTTTGTAAGTTGGGTGATTGACCCAAACATTGGTCCTTCAAAAGCCGTCGATGAAAACTACAACAAGGGAAAAAGGAATATTGGAACAGTGAGTACACAAATTATCTTTAAAAAACTGTGTGATATAAATTGGCTCGGCTGCTTGGGTATTTGAAGAAAATTTTGTATATTAATTATTACAAAATTGTGTGACGACGTAGATGATCACCATCCGATTTACCGTTGCTACGGTTTTTTTGATTCCCTACCCTGTTGTTATTGTTGTATGTTGAACCGGCACTTTTTTCGTTTGCCTGCATTGTTGGTCGGTCTCGTTGGAGATTTTGGACCCTGGTAAACATTGTTGTTTTTGCTGAATGTTGGTTCACTGCTTGTGCGCTGACAGTGCTGCTGGCGTGCAGTTAAATGCGTGGTGCGCTGCCTCTGTTGCTATTGTTGTTGTTTAACATTGAAGCAGTGCGTTTATGATTTTGCCTCATTGAATGCAGGTAGTTGTTGTGCCTGCTCACAACCATTGTGTTGTTTTTGTTATTGCTTTGCGGTTTTCTATTTGTCGTGCGAGATTGACAGTTATTCTAATGGAAAGACAAGTAAACCAAGCAAAGGCAAATTAATATTTTTGAATTTGGATTTGGGCATAATCACTATTGAAGAAAGTGGTTGAAGTAGACAAATTCTAATTGTATCGTTGGCTCTATGTCTCATTGGAAACATATTTTTTTGGAGCGCTGTGTTTCTCAACAATAAATTGGAAGCTGTTTTTGGAAACAGTATTGAAGACAGCATCTTCCGAAGTGGAAGTTTAGTTTATTGGAAAACTGCTGTACGCTTCAACACCTGCGGTTGGAAAAAAAAAAATAAATAAATAACAGAAGTTTTGAATTTTCTGAAAATTTGTAAAATTGTCCCAACCAGAATTGCGAAATGGCATAATATTTTTTAATGCTGTACAATTCGATTATGATAAAAATAAATTATTGAGGATCTTTGTCGGTTGTTTTTGGAGATTATTAGAAACCACAAGTTTACTCATTTGGAGATCTGAAGTTTAGTTCAGACAAAGAGGAGCGATAAATTGAAAGCTGTGGACATTTTCTCATTGACATAGGAGTACTTCACAATATTTTTTAAGAATATTGGGAGGAAATAGCACATTCATTTGGTGGACTGGTGACACACTTTGGTTCTAAGATATTTTTTGTCGCATATTGGCAATTAAATTTATCGTTTTTGAATACGTTCAGAAAGCCAATATTTTTTGTCTCGGTTATCATTTTTGTCTCTCGACTTTTAGTCAAAAATTGTGATGGAAGACTTTTTGCTTCAATGTGATGAAATCACATCCTTCGAGGAAAACCTTGTGGAATCTGATGCCTCAATTTATAATGACTCAGCGATTGAGGCTGAGATAGCGGAGCTTCAGAAATTGTGGTCCGAATGGAAGGGCACGTACAAAACATGTACCGAGGACCACGAATGTATGAAGAAGAATAAAGATGTCATCAAAATGAAAAAGAAACTTGCTCATCAGAGCTATATAAAATGTATAAGTCTCCTAGGAGATATGAAAGATAAAGTTAAGGTTGTCCCAAGCAGTACTAATCAGAAGTCGTCTTCCTCAATTGCGGTTCCACCGTGCGATACGGAAAATTTTGAAGGGGATTATATATCATGGCCCGGTTTTCGTGATTTATTCACGGCAATTTACATAAATAACAAAAGGCTCAGCTCGGTAGAGAAGCTCTACCATCTTTTTCAAAAAACGAGCGGAGAAGCCAGAGAGATAAATCGCCATATTCCTTTATCGGCGGAAGGTTTTACAATTGCCTGGGACAACCTACGTAACCAGTACGAGAATAAAAGAATCTTGATAAATTCTCAATTAAGAATCTTGTTTAATTTGGCTCATTGTGGGCAAGAAACTGCAAGCTGTCACAAAAAATTGCAGCGAGATGTGACAAATTGTATTTCGATTCTGGAGCTATACAAAATTGACGTAAAGTCATGGGATCCAATTTTTGTTTACCAATGTTCTTCTAAGATGCCTAAGTTAACTCTGTCTCTATGGGAACAGTCATTGGTAAAGAAAACAGAACTGCCTCGTTGGGAGGATTTAAATAAGTTTCTCACTGAGAGATTTCAGTCCTTGGAGAGCGTATCAGATATGACTTCCTCAAATATGGCTCAACAGAATCAGGGACCTCGGCAAAAGTTTACCCAATTCGATAAGCCCAAAAATTTTAAGGTTCATCACACTAAAGTAAACGAGAACAAATGTAATTTGTGTAGAGGTTCTCATTATTTGAAATCTTGTCCAAGATTCTTGAGCATGGATTTTAGGGGCAGGTTAAATGTAGTAAAGCAACAGAACAAATGTATAAATTGTTTGACACAGGGTCATAGAGCAGCAGAATGCAACAATCAAGGTTGTACAAAGTGCAAAGCTAAACATCATATACTTTTGCACAAGGAAAGCAACGCTCAAACTATTGGCTCTGATGTAAATGGAAGTCCCAGTCTGCCTCAGTTGTCTATGTCGATTAAAAATTTATCATCTGCTCCAACAACAAATGGACGAAATTTCCACACATCTGTGTCGAATAAAACTATGCTTGCCACGGCATGGGTAAACATTTTAAAAAACGGGACTTCGTTCAAAATCCGTGCATTAATTGACCCTTGTTCGGACGACACTTTTATTTCCTCACGCATGCAGAAAAAGTTGAAGCTACCAACAACTTCTGTATACGCCGATATTTCCGGAATGGGTGGTGGACACTTGGCCAGGTGTACCAAAATTGCCTCAGTCACGATTGGATCGCTAAAGAGTACTTTTTCTCTAGATTTAGAGGCATTTGTTGTCCCAGAGATAACTGGAGATATTCCTACGCAGCCTTTGGATAAAATCTCTATCGATAAGTTGCCAGGTCTGGATTTGGCTGATCCGGAATTTTACCAAAGTGCACCAGTTGATATCTTACTTGGTGGAAACGTTTATCCTATTATTTTGCTAAATGGGGTGAAAAAGGATATTATGGGTTCTTTGTTGGCTCAGGAGACAGTCTTTGGGTGGATATTGACCGGCCCAGCGACAAGTTTGGGCAATCGTCAGAGAGTCAGTGTTTCCCATTGCACTAGGGTGGCGGTAAAAGATCAATTGGCAAAATTCTGGGAGATTGAGGAGGTTCCCAGAATACCTGTTGTCTCAGATGATGACCGTAGATGTGAGGAAATTTACGTATCAACTACTATTCGAAGTCCTGATGGGAGGTATACAGTGGACTTACCTTTCCGGTCGAATTTACCCTTTTCATTTTCGTCCAAATCAAGTCGATATGTTGCCCTTTCACAATTTTTGCGCAACGAGGCGTCACTTGCGCGAAATCCCGAGCGAAAGATTGATTATGACAATGTTCTGTTGGAATATTTGTCTTTGGGACATATGGAAAAGGTGGAAGGGTTAGTAGACTATCAGGACTGTTATTATTTGCCTCATCATGGCGTTTTCAAGCCAGAAAGTGCAACGACTAAACTAAGAGTCGTGTTTAATGCCTCTTGTCCCTCAGTGGAGGGAAGAAGTCTGAATGATGCTTTATATGTTGGCCCTACACTTCAAAAAGATATTGTTTCATTGGTGCTGAATTGGAGAATATATCAGTTTGTCTTTAACGCTGATATTACTAAAATGTATCGTCAGATTTGGGTAAATCCTAAACATACAAAATATCAGAGGATACTGTACAGATCATCCCCAGAAAATGACCTGACTGATTATCAGTTGAAGACTGTGACGTTTGGCGTCAATTGCGCTCCCTATTTAGCCCTTAGGACGCTTTTAAAGCTTGCAGATGATGAAGAACATCGTTTCCCAGTTGGCTCTAAGATATTGCGGAACAATATGTACGTTGATGACGCTTTAGTCGGCGTACATACTATTTCCGAAGGAATTGAGGCAAGAGAATCTCTTATAAATATTCTTAAAACCGCAGGGTTCGAACTAAGAAAATGGACATCGAATTCCAAAGAAATTATTAAGGGTCTGCCTCGGTGTGACCTTCTGAATAATGAATTTCTTGAATTGGGAGACAAAAGTTCGGCGAAAACGTTAGGTATTCGCTGGAACGCGTCCTGCGACTCTTTTTATTTTGTCATGGACAAAATCGAAGATAAAAGTTTTTATACTAAAAGACAGGTACTTTCGATTATCGCCAAAGTTTTTGACCCTTTGGGATGGCTTTCGCCCATCGTTGTAACAGCAAAAATTCTGATGCAACAATTATGGCTTGATGACATTGGATGGGACGATCCTTTAAAGCCACTCGCGTATATAAATTGGAAAACTTTTGTCTCGAATTCTGAGGCAATTGGACAAATTAATATTCCTCGCTGGGTAGAATATTCGCCTGATTGCAAAATAGAGTTACATGGATTTTGCGACTCATCGGAGTCAGCATATGCAGCGGCACTATACCTGAGGGTAGAAGTTGGAATGTCTGTTGTCTCGAATTTGCTTGTGGCTAAATCCAAGGTGGCCCCATTGAAAAAGACGTCGTTACCTCGTTTGGAGCTCTGCGGTGCTCTTCTTCTTGCTGAATTGGTAGATTCAGTAGTCCCACAATTAGAGCTTCCTAAAGCCCCTTTGATAGCCTGGTCTGACTCGACCATCGTACTGTCTTGGCTCAAAAAACCGTCATATAGCTGGACAACCTTTGTTGCTAACAGGGTGTCAACTATCCAGGAAAAGATTGGTGGTGATTGGCGTTATGTACCAACATACGATAACCCTGCAGATTTGGCAACCCGGGGGCGGACTCCTTTAGAGCTAAAGGAGTGTCATATGTGGTGGCACGGACCAAGTTGGCTCACATTGGACATGAAGGAATGGCCCTCAGGCATAATTATACCGGAAACCACCCTCGAATCAAAACCGACTAAAGTGCATCTTGCCCAATCCGCTGTTCAACATGACGTTTTGGACCGATTTTCTCATTTTTCTACAGCTATTCATGCTATAGCTTACATTTTCCGCTTTGTCCGTCGAACTCATCCGAATACAAAGAAATTGTCTCAATTTGACAACATTAGGTTGTCGGCAGAGGAGATACGTTTCGCTCGTTACCGATTGATGTCCATCTCTCAGAGAATTCACTTTCCCCAGGAATTCGATTGCCTCAATAAGAAATTAAAGTTAGAATCTGGCAGCACTCTCTTGTCTCTCAATCCTTTTCTTGACGAACACCAGCTTATCCGAGCGAACGGACGTTTAGGCAATGCTCTATCTCTGTCGTATGATGAGCGGTATCCAATTATCTTGGCATATAGTAGCAGGTTCGCTGAGCTCTACGTCGACCATATTCATAGGCAAACGAATCATGGCGGCATACAGCTAACTTTGGCTACGACTAGACTCGAGTGCTGGATAATAAGAGGAAGAAATCTTGTGAAAACTCGCTACAGGAAGTGTGTACGATGTATAATGGCTCAGAAGAGGCGTCAAGTTCAGCTTATGGCGGCTCTTCCTCCTGAGAGGACAACCTTCAGCAGACCATTTGCCACCTCAGGCGTAGACTTTGCTGGGCCATTTGAAATTAAAACCTTTAACGGTCGTGGGTGTCGTATATCCAAGGGATACATATGCTTATTCGTTTGCTTTGTCACAAAGGCCATCCACTTGGAACCTGTAAGCGATCTTTCCACCCCCGCCTTCTTAGCTGCGTTGTCTCGTTTTGTGTCTCGACGGGGTTGTCCTCATCACATTTATTCGGATAACGGCAAAAATTTCGTTGGTGCCGATCGAGAGCTTCGAGCTAATTTCACAAAAGTTGTCTCAGAGCTGAAAGACGAAGCCGTGGTAAAGTACGGATTCCAAAAATTAGAATGGCACTTTATACCTGCTGCAGCGCCCCACATGGGTGGGCTTTGGGAGGCGGGCGTAAAAAGTTGTAAAGCACACTTAAAAAAGATCTCAGGTCAGATCAAACACACCTTTGAAGAATTTGCCACAATTCTTGCCAATATCGAAAGTTGCCTCAATTCGAGGCCTCTTACCCCTTTGTCTAACAATGTCGATGACTTTGGCGCTCTAACTCCCGGGCACTTTCTCATCGGAAGCTCACTGCTTTCTATCGCTGAACCAGAACAGACGGAGAAAATGTCGATGCAAAACCGCTGGCGACGGTTGATGTTCATTACACAGGAATTCTGCAGACGTTGGAAATCAGAATATATAAGGGAGCTACACAAGCGCACAAAGTGGAAGCAGGCTCAGGACGACCTGCGGGTAAATGACCTGGTGGTTCTTCATACTGACTCAATAGCATCGAATGAATGGCGACTAGGCCGCGTTATAGAATTGCACCGAGGTCATGATGGGCGCGTTAGGGTCGTGAGTTTGAAAACTCAGAATGGGACAATTTCGCGCCCCATCCATAAACTCGTCTTACTTCCTCGTGCATAATAATGGTCCAGCAATAATCCAGCCAATGTTGTCTCATAGCTAACCCAATAAAATTGTCCCCAAATCACTACATTTTCTCTATTGCAGATGAGCTACAACGACAACTACAAATGCCCCTTCTGCCACGCTCATCATGGGCTTAGGAACTGTCGCACGTTCCTACAATTGCCACCTACCCAAAAGGCCGTTTGTGTGACCGTTCAGGAATACTGCGCCAACTGTCTTGGAATGTCACACAAGGTTGCGGATTGTCCCCTACTGGAAGGGTGTAGGATATGCCAATTGCCCCATAACACCATGTTGCACGCGCTCGATGAAACCGGAAAGGAGTGGCTGAAAATGACGGCGGAGGTACTTCTGCACATACCTGGTCTCATAGACTCCCCAATAAAGGTAAGGGTGTACATAAACCCGTTAAAGACCGAGAGTACTATACGTTTCGGTGGCCCCCTTCCCGCATTCAAGCCAGAATTTGGAGCTTCAGTTCGGGTGGTGTTGACCTCTATGAGGAATCGGGTGCGTACATATACTAGGCACACTAAAGCGACGTCACAAACCACCACGCACTATGCCCAGTCGTCCGCTTGATTTACGTTGCCTCAAGGGCCTGTACCCAAAGAAGGATGTAGCGGATAAGGAACTCTATAGACCTGGGCCTGTGAATATTGTTTTGGGAAGCGATGCCTCAGAAGGCATATTCATGGGACTACCAGTCTTCAGGCCTAACTTGCCGTATGCCCAAAAAACCATATTCGGGTGGACGTTCTTTGGGGAAGTTACAGTCAATCGTTCCCAAATTATGATACCTGACTCCATGGCACTTCAGGATTAGCATTTATTTGAATTTAATATTACCTCACAACAAGGCTGGACCTTGCATCAATTCATTGAACTACAACATTTATATTCGTTTTTAGTTAAGTAGCTATAAGTCATAAATATTACAATGAATTCACATATGTATAGTTGGGAACTAGTCCCAAGGGGTGGAGGATGTTTATGCAAGAAAACGCTACATTGCAACACTTGCAAATGCGTTTTCCACTCCCAATTATTACGGCGATGGATGATGCCGACTTCGTTTTTTGTTGTCTCTGGCTCTACCTCTCTCTTTGTTGCTACTTTTTTGCGTGCATGAAAAACAAAAAGAAATAGTTGTAGTCACAGAATGCACACAGCCGCATTAGCATCGTAAGTGTAAGAACAACCACCAAAAGGCAAAACACCGCAAAGAGAGAGGAAGAGTTCAGTAGAATTGTATTGTTTGTTTCGTTGACTCAACAAGTTAAATTGGCATGTGCCAAAATATATTTTATAAAACTATTTGAATATTATAACAAATAAAAGTGCAGTGAAACTGAACCTGTGTGTCAACTTATTGTTGGGAAAAGGTGGTTCGTGCTGAACAAGAACACGCATTTCAGTTGCCTCAAAGCGTGAAAGCCAACAGGGACACATCACGATCATTCCAGCGGACCAAAGGAGACAAGTGTGGGCAGACCGAGCTGACCCGGAAAGTTCCTTTCGTGGTGGTCAGCTTTTGTAAGTTGGGTGATTGACCCAAACATACGTATTAGCTTCTAGACTGAATTCGGTCTTATGTACGAAAATTCATGTGATTTGGGCTGATATTGACCATTTAGTGCACATTTAACCCTAAATCGGATGAAGATATATATGGGAGCTATATTCAAATCTGAACCGATTTCGATAAAATTTAAAACAGCTATTCCTGTGCTCCATCTAATACCTGGTACCAAATATCACGGTTGTGGAGTGAATATTACGAATGTATGGGACTAAAACACTAAATCGGATGAAACATATATATGGTTGCTATATCTATATCGGAACGGTTTTTTACTAAATTTGATATACTTGCTTTTAGGCTGAATTTGGTCCGATGTACTAAAATTCAGTCCATTTGGACTTATATCGGCCATTTGGTGCCCAATTAACCCGAAATCGGATGAAGATGTATATGGGAGCTATATCCAAATCTGAACCGATTTCGATAAAATTACAAACAGCTATTTCTGGGCTGTATCTTATATCTGGTACCAAATATCATTCTTGTGGAGTGCATATTACGAATGTGAGAGGCTTAAACACCAAATCGGATAAAACATATATATGGGAGCTATAGCTGTTCCTGAACCGATTTTCTCCAAATTTATTGTATTTGCTTTAAGGCTAATCTCGGTCACATGTGCCAAAATTCGGGCCATTTGGGCTGATATTGGCCATTTGGTGGTCAATTAACCCGAAATCGGATGAAGATATATATGGGAGCTATATCCAAATCTGAACCGATTTCGATAAAATTTAAAACAGCTATTTCTGTGCTCCATCTAATACCTGGTACCAAATATCACGGTTGTGGAGTGCATAGTAGGAATGTTAGGGACTTAAAGATCAAATCGGATGAAAGATATATATGGGAGCTATATCTAAATTTGATCCGATTCTCACCAATTTCAATAGGGTTCGTCCTTGGGCCAAAAAAATATTGTTTGGAAAATTTCATCTCAATCGGATAATAAATGCGACCTGCATTTTGTTCACAAGAATACATGGACAGACGGACGGACGGACATGCATAAATCGACTCAGAAAGTGATTCTATGAAGGTTCTCAAAAGTAACTATGGGTCTAACTCGTTTCCTTCTCCATGTTACAAACAAATGCACAAAGACATAATACCCTTACCACTATGTGGTGTAGGGTATAAAAAGCTCTTCCAAATGTAACGATGTTAACGATTTTCGTTTTCAATTGATGAGTTATGGTAAATTTTCCATTTTAGTATTATCCAACTACCATCCAAAATTAAGCCCTGCCCTAAATTCTATCCCCTCGCAAAATAACTCATCGATTGGTATATAATAGTGAACTGTTTTGATTCATTTCATTTTCCCTGTTCGAAAGGCTTCTATTGTGACAATAACACATAATTACGACTGATAAAAACTGGATTTCTATGCCCAGTTGGAGAAGGATGTGTTATCCTCCAATACTTTCGATATCCTATCGCTTCAGTTGATAATTTAAATAATATAATTTTGTTGAAGAACAAATATCTCTGGTTTTAGTTCTTATTTATATACGATGATTTAAGAATTGTGCAACTAGGCATATAAATAATTATCAAATCGTGCTATTTTTTATACCACCATAGAAACCAGTCGTCTCTATAGAATTTAAAAACAAAAATAAACATAAATTTCGTCCGGTTCGATTTTTTAATTCACCCATTAAATCTACTCTAAGTCAAAAGCGATTTCCGATATTATTGACAAAAATGTACCAACACAAAACCAGTAAAAAAATGTCCTAAAGTCGGTCGGGCCGACTTTATGATACCCTACACCACTTTGCTAACTGAGTAGAGCTCCACATAACAATTAAAAGTTTTCATGGGAGAATTAATACATACACGCTATGAATATATATATAATTTGAAGTTGAAAGGACTAAATATGCCGAAGCATTTGTATCTTTTAAATTCGGACTTGTATTGCCCAGTTGGTGCACAATTAGGTTGAAATCGTATAAAGATATATATGGGAGCTACATCCAAATCTAAACCGATCTCGATAAAATTTGGCAAAGATATTTCTGAGCTGTATTTGATATATTTCCCTGAATGTCGTTGTTACGGAGTTCATATTATGGCTGTGGGTAACAAATACAAGAAATCGGATGAACAGTATATATGGGAGCTATAGCTATATCTGAACCGATCTTCACCAAATTTGGCATATTAGCTTCTAGACTCGTATGTGCCAAATTCTATTCCATTTGGACAGATATTAGACGTTTGGTGCACAATAAAAGGTAAATCGGACGATGTTATATATGGGAGCTATATCCAAATCTGAACCGATCTCGATAAAATTTAACGAAGGTATTTCTGAGCTGCATTTGACATATTTCTCCAAATATTGTTGTTACAGAGTGCATACTACAGCTCCGAAGGACAAAAATAACAAATCGATTGAACAATATATATGAGAGCTATAGCTATATCTGAACCGATTTCGATCAAATTTGGCATACTTATTTTCAGGCCTAATTTGGTTGTATGTGCAACATTCTATACTATTCGGGCTGATATTACACGTGTGGTGCACAATAGAAGGCAAATCGGGCGAAGATATATATGGGAGCTATATCTTAATTTTGACCGATTATCTCCAATTTCAATAGGGTTCGTCCTTGGGCCAAACAAATGATTTGAGCAAAATTTCATCTGGATAGGGCAATAAATGCGAACTGTACTTTGTTTACAAAAATACATGGACAGACGGACGGACGGACATGCATAAATCGACTCAGAATTTGATTCTATGCAGATCATCAAATGGAACTATGGGTCTATCTCGTTTCCTTTTGCCTGTTACAAACAAATGCACAAAGATATAATACCCTGAGCACCTTGTGGTGTAGGGTATAAATAGTCAAGTTGGATGTAAGATTTAAATCTTAACCGATTTAAGGCAAATTTCATAAACGTACTTGAAGGCTAAGGTATGCCGTATGATATAGAGAAGGTTATTAGTCGGGTTTGTAAAATCCGACGTATACTTTAGGAAAGGCATATTTTAAGGGTTTTTTTCGATTACCTCTAAATGTTTACATAATTTATCTTTAACAAGAACACAGTATCGAAATTTGTATCGATATATTGTATCGATATTTTGTATTGTTATCTTTTGTTTTTAAATTAGGTAAATTTTAATATAATTGACTAGTTTTGATTTTATATAACATTTATAATTATTACCCACGAGCTTGATTTAAGTTTCTTCGCAATATAATAATGTGTACATCCACTCTTTAAAAAACAATACTTAATCGACTCTTAATAACTACTCATTTATTAGAAGACGTATTTGCAGCTCTTGGCAGCAGGAAGATATAAATATAATAAATTTATTCCAGAGGTTGCATAACAATATCATCTTCTGTAAAGAAGAAGGAGATCTTCTCTTCTCCCAATACTTTGAACTTACTCTTAATTTGGAATAAGTTCATGGTTTCTTTGCTCAAGTTTTTTTTTATTATTCTCCCACCGAAAAATTAGTAGCCACTTAAAATGTACAAATAAAGGAACATAATTTTTTAAATAGTGTCATAAATCATCATTATACGTATTTTCGCTATTGCAGTTTTAGCTTCAAGGTACAATTTCCCCTCGCGAAGGTTGTTAAATTCTTCATAATTTGCTATTGTTGCAAAAAAAAAAAAAAAAAAGCTGAGCAGAGATAGTAAATATGCTATAAAAATGAATATCTGATTTAACAAAACGAAATAGTTGAAATTCCAACATAAGTTTTAAAATTCCACCCCTAACTTTTGCATTCTTGCATATTACGCTAACAATATGTTCACGTAATAAATGCAATGCAAACATTTGTGTCGTAAATCCCCTACGCTGAAATGTATAGAAGGGGGAAGAATGTCTCCCCTTTCACGAATTACGGTGAGGGTATGTGATGGAAAAGTTTTGTATAATTCACGTTATGTGTAAGATTTTGGTGCAACTGAAGACAAAATATAAAACTAAAAGTTAAGTTCGGCCGATACTTAATTTGAATAACGTCCAATATTTAGAAGAAACATGTTCGGTATAAAAAGTCCTTCGAAAAATGCCGCTATACATAACTTTAAAAATTCCGAATATCTGGTGTCAAAGTTATATGGGGCTATAATAAACCCAAAAACCCTACATACAATTATCTCCCGGAGAAAGAGGTGCTTATTACGAACTTCAAACATCACATTTTAGATAATTAAGTTGAATGAAAAGCTAAAATTCTCAAAATGTTGGATATTGGGGGCTATACGTAAATCCACACCTTTATAGCCAAAAAATACTAAGTTTGAGACAATTGTGCTGGGCGGCACCATTATATGGAGATATACGAACGTGTGGATCTTTTCAGTAGTACCTATTACGAATTTCAAATAAGAAATAATACCGGTAAAAAGTGTGGCACAAATCGTTAAAATACCGAATATCTGGAGGTACAGTTATATAGGGACCAAAACGTGTACCAAATAGTCCATTTGCAATACCAAAAGTCTCGCAGATCCAAAACATATCTGAGTAAAATTGTATTAATCTACTTTATTTCGTGCGGAAGCTAGGATGATTTCCATAGAATTTTATGCTGTTCAAAAATATATACGTGCACCAGGCCGGGCTAAACTTCCATACGGAAGAAACAATAATAATTCCACAAAAAAAAAAAAAAAAAAACGTCGAAAAATGAAAACCTATATATGGGGGCTATACGAAAACGTGGTGCTGCATAAGTAATTTTTTGTCATTGGCTGTAGTTACGATTCCGAACTTCATATACGAAATTTGAAACAATTATAGTGAAAAAATTTCTCTAAAATAATGGAAATACCGAATATTTAGGGGTACCGTTTTATGTGTGCTTTACTAAAATGTGGACCTGCCCGAATGTTGCTCTGCAGTATTTTGGTCCATTCCTGGCGAAGCGCTTGCTTGAGGTGATCGACACTTTGGTATTTTTTAGTGCCAACCTTGCTTTCCAAAATACTCCAGACACAATAGTCCAACGGATTGGTATCCGGAGATTTTGGTGGCCATTATGCGCTAGAAATGAAGCGAGAATCCTCATTTTGTAACCATTATTGAGTGAGTGCGATGGTGCTGAGTCCTGTTGGAATGTCCAAGGTGTGAGACCAAAAGCCCAAAATGTTTGCGTGCCCAAGGCTTTAATACAGCCTCCTGAACATTTTCGCTATAATAATTGGCATTTATTCTGATGCCACGGTCGATTAATACGAGGGGAGAGCGACCATCGGCTGTTATGGCGGCCCACACCATCACCATGGCCGGCACTTAAGTTTTGCTGGCACACCGAAGGTGTACATTTTCAGCTGAATTCTTTGGCAAGAAAACACGATCACTTTGTTTGCTTACAAACTGCTAGACAACGAATGTTTTCTCATTTCACCACTTTCGGCCAAACAAGCAACTCTTTTGGTCTTTTGAGTGTATTTTCTATCTGTTGCAGTGAAAGTTCTTGCACTCTTTGGAATTTCAATGAATGGAATATTGCGACATGTTCAGCTCACGAGCCTTTTGTCGGCCACTGCGTCGTGAGTTTCAATCAAGTCGTTTCTTTACTTTTTGAATTCTGCTGATGTTGCTGTTTTCTTCCGTCCACTTCCTTGACGTCGGGCTACGCAACTAGTATCACGTTAATGAGCGATGGTACGAGACCCAAAAGATTTATTCACATTTAAATTCTGAAGAGCTCTAACGATAGCCACTTATGGTTTTCCAGCCAAATATAAATATATCACACTATCACGCTTGAATTCCATCACGAATAACTTTTTTTGTGGAAAATTCTTACCAAAACGCTTTTGTACGCTTGTAAACAATATAATGAGCTGTCACTGAAATAATTTTAACAGCTGTCGGACGAGTGGCATAGAAATGAAAGCAGTCTGAAGTTGGTTGCAGTTTTTTCATCTCACCAATTATATCTTCAACCAATTTCGAGTTAATTGTGCACCAAATATCTGAATTTTGGCACATTCAACCGAATTCAGTCTAGAGGAAGTACATTAAATTTGATAAATTTTTTTCAGATATAGCTATAGCTCCCATACATATGTTTCATCCGATTTGGGGTTTTAAGTCCATCACATGCGTAATATGCACTCCACAACGTTGATATTTGGTACCAGATAGCTTATAGAGCTCCAAAAGATCTTTGCCAAATTTTATAGAGATCGGCTCTGATTTGGATATACAGGGTTGCCCATATTCGACGGACCCATGTTTTATTTTTTAAAAAAATCAAAGAAAAAAATAAAAATTTGGCGGTTGGCAATGTTAATCATTTAATTTGTTCCAAGTAGATTTGTTTACATCAATTTTTGAATATGATATCTCTCAAATGGCCGCCTCTGGCGTTGATGACGTATTGTGCCTTTTTGCTGCATTTTCCATCGTTTTTGCCAACATTTCGGCCGGAATAGCGGCTATTTCTTCACGAATGTTGTCTTGAGCTCTTCTACGGTCCTTGGCTTGTTAACGTAAACTTTTGACTTCAAATATCCCCACAAGAAGAAGTCAGGCGGCGTCAAATCGGGCGAACGCGGTGGCCAGTCCAAATCACCACTTTCCGACATCAAACGGCCCGGAAAAAATTCTTCAGAAAATCTATTGTTATGCGACTTGTGTGCGGTGGAGCGCCGTCTTGTGGAAACCAGAACTGCCTCATACGCTTTCGACGAATAATTGGCATCACAAAATTGGTCATCATGTCGCGATAACGCTCCTGATTGATGGTAACAGCATGGCCATTTTCATTTTGGAAGAAAAACGGCCCAATGACCGTTTTCGCACTAACGCCGCACCAAACTGTGACTTTTTCGTCATGAAGAGGCACTTCTTGAATCTCCTGAGGATTTTAAGTGGCGTAAAAACGGCAATTTTGCTTATTTACGGTCCCATTCAATGTGAAATGGGCTTCATCGGACATGATAATTTTGTTCCAAAATTGCTCGTCATCTTCGGCCATTTCGATGACTCTTTGGGCCCATTCCAATCGACGAGGATGTTCTTGGGGACCTCTCAACACTGGCTCGTACGGCAGCGATATTCTCGGCCGATCACCTTGGTCGACTTTTATATGGCCTCTTCGGATTAGAAAGAGCCATATCAGTCGAAAATTTTTCGTATAAACGCTCAATGGTGTCCTTAGAAGGCGCACTTCTCACATTTTTAATGTTTTAAAAGCACGTTGAGTTTTCACAATTGACTTCTTTTGTTGAATGTAAATTTCAACTATTTCAGAGCGCTCGCGTGGTGTGTATTGGTTTATGGTAAAAATCTGCTTGGACTGACGCTTCAAACGCGGTATGTTATTAAGCGATGTGACATCTCTGTCAAAAGTTATGGCGTTGCCAGTTGGGTCCGTCGAATATGGGCAACCCTGTAGCTCCCGTTCATATATCTTAGACCAATTGTGCACCAAATTGCTACTATCAGTCCAAATAGACTGAACTTTGGCTAAAAGCAAGTTTTCAATTTTTTTTTTTTTTTTTTTTTTTGTTTGAAAATCGGTTCAGATATAGCTATCGCTGGAAAATACCTCCGATTTGGAAATAGCTTCCATACATATATCTTAGACCAATTGTGCACCAAATGGCTACTATCAGTCCAATTTTTTTTAAATTGGTTCAGATATAGCTATCGCTGGAAAATACCTCCGATTTGGAAATAGCTTCCATACATATATCTTAGACCAATTGTGCACCAAATGGCTACTAACAGTCCAAATGGACTAAATATGCATAGCGGTGAAGAATATCATAGTTAGCACCGCCCGACTTTTGACCATTCCTTACTGGAAATAATTTAAATCATTCGCATAATACCATGAGATTGTGTTAAGATTTTTTTGATTTTTTACACATTAAGGTCGAATTTCCCTGCTCCATACTACGTCAAAAATGTTCCATATATCAAATTCGACTGACTATAAGTGTGTAAAAATGCAAATATCCAAAAATTTTCACTTCGCTATTTAAATTGGACCAATATGTGTGCTGTTTTTAGTTTTATAGAGGATTTTAGTCTTCTTAGTACCCTCAACCTAATTTGAATATTCTCATTCCAATATTGGCTTCTCTACTCGCATATGTAATCAACCCACAATAATTTAAAATTCCTTTACAACACACACCCCATCCCACTGAAGAGCAAAATCCTGAACATTATTAGCCCAACTACATCCATCCTTCAATTAATGGTACCCTGACAAAGTTAGCTTTTTTACGACAATGAATTAATTTTGCACTTTACCTTGCCTTAATTTCCACTTTTCTCCGAAGGGAAGAAACAAATATTGTTAAATGAAACTTAAAGATGATGACGACGGTTGATGAAGAGGAAGGAACAGAAGCTGTTGGAGTATGTTAATAACAAAATTTATTAATTTCCTTTGACAATCACTTTATCGGTTTATGGCCAATAAAAGTTACACATGTTTGTTTTTTCTAGTTGTTTGTCTCCGTTCGATCCATTAAAACGATGGAACTTGAGGAGGAACTTTAGATGCTCTTGCAGCAGCTGTTGTTGCACCAGCTACTGCTTCGGATGTCATAGCCATTTTCTTATAGACGTTGGTTGTGATCCGCAAAAAAAAAGTTTTTGCATTTTGTGTTTATGCATGCAGTTTTTTTTACTCCCTATACCTTACAACGTCTCTTTAATACTTTACACTTTATGCTTTTTATGGCAACTCATTCGTTGGGGAAATATGGTAAATGTTTTTTATGGGTGGACAGTGACTTATGGCTGGACTGACTTAAAAAATGATTCAAGGAAAGGTAATAAATGGGAAATTAAAGTAATTTCCAATATATCATCTTTATTAGATTATTATTTTTTTAAATATTTTTTTTTTTTTTTTTTGATGTTATTCTACAATAGTGCTCCTTTCTAACCACTGTTTTTGCCCATCGTTGCAAGTTTCCTTTAAGTACCTCTTATATATTAACTTTTTACGCATACTGTCTCCTTGAAGTACATCACAAACATAAAGTTGCTGACAAATGCTCGTCTCAATCCTTTTGCCGTCTCTGGATGCCCTGATATTGGAAATGGGAGAACATACTTCACATATGTTACTGACAAAGTATTTTCTAGGGTGGAGAAAATATATTCCGCAATTTACAGTATACTGGGGGCCTGGAGTAATGGGAAAGGTTTAAAACTGTGTAGCCTTTGCATATTGAACGGAAAATATACTTTGAAGGCAATTTAATTCATGGAACTTTAAGCTGAATAGCAAGTGGTCACTACTTCTTTAGCGGAAAGTCCACTTAACTAATCAAGCGTATTTAAATCAATTACACTGTGCTACAAAATAGTCGTCAAAGTCGAAGGTGGGGCAAATTCCTTTCGCTGGTAAAATATTCTAATCACACCGAAGGACAGTTAATGCGTAATTATTTCTTAATTTCGTAGTATGAAGTATATCTTGCATTCGCCTTATATAGATGATGGTGCTTTTCTGGTATAAGTTTGCGATAGTGTATATTTAGTCAAATCATTTTGTATTTTTTATACCCTCCATCATACTATGGAGGGTATATTAACTTTGTCATTCCGTTTGTAACACCTCGAAATACTCATGTCAGACACGACAAAGTATATATATTCCCGATCAGCGTAAAATTCTAAGTCGATTTAGCGATGTCTGTCCGTCCGCCTGTCTGTCTGCTGTAATCACGCTATCTTTCGAACGAATTGAGATACAAGGCTAAAATTTTGCACACAGGTTTATTTTTACAGTAGACAGGAAACCTAAAATCGGATGAAGATATATATGAGAGCTATATCTAATTTTGGGCCGATTTTCACAAATTTCAATAGGGTTCGTCCTAGAGCCAAACAAATGCTATTTAGAAAATGTCATCTCAATCCAATAATAATTGCGACCTGAATTTTGTCTACAAAAATACATGGACAGACAGACAGACGGATTTTATGCTGATCACCAAAAGGAACTATGGGTCCATCACGTTTCTTTCTCCATGTTACAGACAAATGCAGAAAGACACTTACCATACCAAGGTTTCGATGCAATAGATGTTGTCGCTTCAAGGTCTTGCACAGACTGACACGAATTTGCAAACGACCACCCTTTTATCACAACAGCATCCCATTATTTGGTACTTTGATGGTTTATGTCGATTTTTTTATACCCTCCACCATGGGTAGGAGGGTTTATTAACTTTGTCATTCCGTTTGTAACACCTCTAAATATTCGTCGTAGACCCCATAAAGTATATATATTTATAATCAGCATAAAATTCTAAGACGATTTAGCGATGTCTGTCTGTCTGTCCGTCTGTCTGTCTGTCTGTCTGTCCGTCTGTCTGTTGAAATCACGATAGAGCCCACATTATTTGACGTAGACCTTTGAAATTTGGCACAAGTGTGTCTATTGTCCCTAGGATGGTTGGTATTGGAAATGGGATATATCGGTCCACGTTTTGGTATAGCCCCCATATAACGGTACCTCCCGATATTCGGTATTTTGATTATTTTTGCCACATTTTTCCACGGATTTGTCTAAAAATTGACCTCTGTAAGTCGTAATGGATTCTAGCTCCAGTGGGGTAACATTATATGTATAGGTCCACGTTTTCATGTAGCCCCCATATAACGGTACCTCCCGTTATTCGGTATTTTGATGATTTTAGCGACATTATTTAAAGGAATCGTTCCAAATTTGGTGTTTGAAGTTCGTAATACATACTGCAGCATAAAAAAGAAAATGGGCCATGTAGGTTCACGTCTTCGTATAGCTCCCATATAACGGCACCCCCCGATATTCGGTATTTTGATGATTTTAGCGACATTATTTAAAGGAATCGTTCCAAATTTGGTGTTTGAAGTTCGTAATACATACTGCAGCATAAGAAAGAAAATGGGCCATGTAGGTCCACGTCTTGGTATAGCCCCCATATAACGGTACCCCCCGATATTCGGTATTTTGATAATTTTAGCGACATTATTTAACGGAATCGTTCCAAATTTGGTGCTTGAAGTTCGTAATACATACTGCAGCATAAAACAGAAAATGGGCCATGTAAGTCCCCGCCTTCGTATAGCCACCATATACCGTACCCCCCGATATTCGGTATTTTGATGATTTTAGCGGCATTATTTACCGGGATTGTTTTAAATTTCGCATGTGAAGTTCGTAATGGATACTTCAGCCCATCCCAGAAAATTGTCTGTGCAGGTCCACGTCATCGTATGGCCCCCATATAACGGTACCCCCTATATTCAGTATTTTGATGATTTTAGCTATATTTTAAACAGATTTTTCTTCAAGTTTCGCATTTAAATATTGTAATAACTTATGACAAAAGTTGACTATGCAGGTCCACGTCGTCGTATAGCCATTCGGCATTTTTAAGATTTTAACAGATTTTTTTTGAAAATTGCCAAATTTGTACCAAATGGTGGAGGGTATTAAAAGTTCGGCCCGGCCGAACTTACAGTTTTTTTACTTGTTTTTCAATAGAATTGTTTGGAATAGGTTCCTAACAATAACCAATATACATTTCCATATCATTTTTACTACATTTTTATAGAATTCAGATTAAAAAATATATATATCTAATAATGAGTCTATTTGGGATATATTCTCCTGCTTGCCAGGAACAGTTAATGATATTCGAGGCATATTTTCTAACGAGTTTGTATGCAATTTGGTACTCGTAGTTCGTAATGGATTCTAATTCCCGTTTGTTTATATAGGTCCACTTTTCCCTATAGCTCCTCCTTACGATATTCGTATTTTGAGTATTTTTGTCACATTTTTTCACGATTTTTTTACCCTACACCACATAGTGGTAAGGGTATTATGTCTTTGTGCATTTGTTTGTAACATGGAGAAGGAAGCGAGATAGACCCATAGTTACTTTTGAGGATCTCCATAGAATCACTTTGTGAGTTGATTTATGCATGTAAGTCCGACTGCTCGTCTGTTCGTCCGTCTGTCCATGTATTTTTGTGAACAAAATGCAGGTCGCATTTATTATCCGATTGGGATGAAATTTTACAAACAGCATTTTTTTGGCCCAAGGACGAACCCTATTGAAATTGGATATAATCGGTAAAAATTTAGATATAGCTCCCATATATATCTTCGTCCGATTTGCTTTTTATTGTGTACCAAACGTGTAATATCAGCCCGAATAGTATTGAATTTTGCAGATACAAATTAGGCCTGAAAATAACTATGCCAAATTTGATCGAAATCGGTTCAGAAATAGCCATAGCTCCCATACATATTGTTCATCCGATTTGTTATTTTTGTCCTCCGCAGCCGTAATATTGACTCTGTAACAACAATATTTGGGGAAATATATCAAATGCAACTCAGAAATACCTTTGCTAAATTTTATCGAGATCGGTTCGAATATAGCTCCCATATATAACTTCGTCCGATTTAACTTTTATTGTGCCCAAATTGGATGAAATTTGGCACTTATGACCGAATTGAGTCTAGAAGCTAGTATGTCAAATTTGGTGAAGATGGGTTCAGATATAGCTATAGCTCCCATATTTACTCTTCATCCGATTTGTTATATTTGTTACCCACAGCCGTAATATGCACTCCGTAACAACGATATTCAGGGAAATATATCAAATACAGCTCAGAAATATCTTTGCCAAATTTTATCGAGATCGGATCAAATTTGGGTATAGCTCCCATATATATTTTTATCTGATTTCAAATTAATTTTGCACCAAATGTTCAAGTCCAAATTTAAAAGATACAAATGCTTCGGCATATTTAGTATTTGAACTCTAAATTATAATTATAATCATAGCGTCTATGATTGAATTCTCCCATAAAAACTTTTAATTATTATGTGGAGCTCTAAAAATTAGCAAAGTGGTGTAGGGTATCGAAAAGTCGGCCCGCCCGACTTTAGGACTTTCTTTACTGGTTTTAATTTGGTATTTATCGTCTGTAATGGGATCTACCTTCTTTGTCAGAACGTTGTATATATAGGCTCACGTTTTACTATAGCCCCAATGTGCCGGATTTTCCATTAAATTTGTTTCAAAATCGGCTCACAATTGTGGAGGGAAGAGAAAGTTCGACTCGATCGAACTAAATGTTTTTTTTTTACGTGTTAGGTATTTAATTTATTTTATCGACATTCTTTATCGGAATTTGTGATTATTTATGGGTTTTAAACCAATCAATTCAGCTTGATTTTTCAATTAAATTGCATAAAATTTGATGTTTGGAGCTCGTACTACTAATTATCCTAACCTCTGCAAGAAAATAAATTGGTCTATTTAGCTCTTGACACTGATATTTTATGTTCTTAGTTGGTACTCCAGTACATATTTGTTCACTCAGATATAACATATAGACTTCACACTTTTAGTTATATAATTTTTTCTTTAACTAAACACATTTTTATAAAAAAATTAAAAAATCAAACTATTTTCTTCATCGTTTCACTCCCACATTCCTAATCCGACCTTCAGTTGTTTCCATTCTTATTTTACTCCTTTTTTGTTTTTCGTTATTTTTCCAAATTCCTTCTCTCTAGCGATGACATTTTCAAAACAATGGTCATTATCGACATGTTTGCTTCTTCAACACTAATTATGACAATTTGTAACAATTACAGGACAATTCTACAAATCGTTTTGCAGCTATGATTGCAGTCAACATCCCCCAATGCACACAGTAAGTAATGTTACAATCTCAATTTGGCACTGAAATTAGACAATAGAAATAAAGTTTCGACAATGAGTTGACAGAGTATGTTACAGATGTGTGTTGAAAATAAGAAAAAAAAAAACAAAACAAAAATAAAAAACATAATACTTTAAGTAATTACAGCAATTGTACACTGAAGGAAAGAGACAAAGAGAAATAATGGAGTTGGAGATACGAAGGAAATATATATCTTTCAATCATTTCATAAGTTCTTTGCTTTACAAAAGAACATCAGTTTCGAGTTCAACTATAAATTATTGAAATATTTTGTATTGTATTCGGATCTAAGTACTCCGTTTTGAATCAACATATTAACATGTATGCCAGTCTTAACCAGTAAAGAAAGTCATAAGTTCGGGAGGGCCATATTTAGTAGAGCTTCATATAACAAATAAAAAATATAAATAATTGGATGAACAACATATGTGGGAGCTATAGCTACATCCGATGAACCGATTTTCACCAAATTTAACATACTTCTTTCTAGGATAATTTTGGTCGTAATTGCCAAATTCCATCCCATTTGGGCAAATATTATACGTTTGGTGCGACATAAAAAAGATCGGGCGAGGAAGTATATGGAAGCTAAATCCAAATTTGAACCGCTCTCGATTACATTTGGCAAAGGTATTCCTGAGCTGTATTTGATATATTTCCCAAAATAAGGTTGTTGCAGAGTGCATATTATGGCTGCAATGGACAAAAATATCAAATCGGATGAACAATATATATATATATGGGAGCATAGCTATAGCTCCCTGAACCGAATTTAGCATACTTATTTCCAGACTTAATTTGGTCATATATGTATAAATTCCATATTATTTTTGCAGATAACACACATGTGATGCACAATAAAGCTTAAATCGGACGTATATATGGGAGCTATATCTAAATATTGACCGATTATCACCAATAAATGCGACCTGTACTTTTTTTTCAAAAAATATATGGACAGACGGACTTATTTCCAGACTTAATTTGGTCATATATGTATAAATTCCATATTATTTTTGCAGATAACACACATGTGATGCACAATAAAGCTTAAATCGGACGTATATATGGGAGCTATATCTAAATATTGACCGATTATCACCAATAAATGCGACCTGTACTTTGTTTTCAAAAAATATATGGACAGACGGACGAATGGACATGCATAAATCGACTCTGAATGTGATTCTATGCAGGTGAAAAAAATAATCTATGGGTCTATCTCGTTTCCTTTTCTTGTTACAAGCAAATGCACAAAGACATAATATCCTGACCACCTTGTAGGACCATCTGGCAACGCCATAACTTTTGACAGAGATGTCACATCGCTTAATGACATACCGCGTTTGAAGCATCAGTCCAAGCAGATTTTTACCATGAACCAATACACGCCACGCGAGCGCTCTGAAATAGTTGAAATTTACATTCAACAGAAGAAGTCCATTTTGAAAACTCAACGTGCTTTTATAACATTAAAAAACGTGAGAAGTGCGCCTTCTAAGAACACCATTAAGCGGTTATACGAAAAATTTTCGACTGGTAGGGCTCTTTCTAATCCAAAGAGGCCATATAAAAGTCGACCAAGGCGATCGGCCGAGAATGTCGCGGCCGTACGAGCCAGTGTTGAGAGGTCCCCAAGAACATCCCAAAAATGCCGTTCTCAGCAGTTGGGCATGGCTCGGTCCACTTTACAACTTTACAAAATTGCCGTTTTTACGCCACTGAAAATCCTCAGGAGATTTAAGAAGGGCCTCTTCATGACGAAAAAGTCACAGTTTGGCCCGGCGTTAGTGCGAAAACGGTCATTGGGCCGTTTTTCTTCCAAAATGAAAATGGCCATGCTGTTACCATCAATCAGGAGCGTTATCGCGACATGATGACCAATTTTGTGATGTCAATTAGCGTATGAGGCAGTTCTGGTTTCAACAAGACGGCGCTCCACTGCACACAAGTCGCATAACAATCGATTTTCTGAAGAATTTGTTTCCGGGCCGTATGATGTCGAAAATTGGTGATTTGGACTGGCCATCGCGTTCGCCCGATTTGACGCCGCCTGACTTCTTCTTGTGGGGATATTTGAAGTCAAAGGTTTACGTTAACAAGCCAAGGACCGCAGAAGAGCTCAAGGACAACATTCGTGAAGAAATAACCGCTATTCCGGCCGAAATGTTGGCAAAATCGATGGAAAATGCAGCAAAAAGGGCACAATACGTCATCAACGCCAGAGGCGGCCATTTGAGAGATATATTCAAAAATTTATGTAAACAAATCAGCTTGGAACAAATTAAATGATTAACATTGCCAACCGCCAAATTTTTATTTTTTTCTTTGATTTAAAAAAAAAAAAAAAAAACATGGGTCCGTCGAATATGGGCAACCCTGTATAGGGTAGTGCGAATAAAATTAAAATGCATATAATTTCGTTAATTTACAATGTTAATAGCAGGCGTTAAATGCTACTAATAGCAACAGTGCCGTCAACTTTAACTATACATTTCATTAATAATTTTGAACTTTTATACTCTCCACCATATATAGTATGTATGGTATATTAAGTTCGTCATTCGGCTTATAACTCATCGAAATAATAACTTTAAACCTAACAAAGTATAAATATTCTTGATCAGCGTAAAATTCTAAGACGATTACCTGTCCGTCCGTCCGTCGTTTTCTCTTTTGTAATCACGCTAGAGTCTATAGGGATAAAGATAAGAAAACATATTTTGAACAGATCTATCTTTTGTATGCAGGCAAATCAAGTTCGAAGATGGGCTATATCGGTCTACGATATCGTATAGCCCACATAAAACCGTACACCCATCCCCTCACCCCGATATTGGGTATTTTGATGATTTTATCAGGATTTTTAAATGAAATTGTCTGAAAGTAAGCACAAGGAGTTCCTTTAGAGTACTTTACCTACTAGAAGAGAATTTTTTATATAGATCCACGACATCGTATAACCCCCATTTGAAGTTCCAAATAAATATCATAGCCTGTGACATGATATTGACTATGAGGGTACAGGTCTTCGTATAGTCCCATATAACGTCACCTGGCTACTTTCCGTATTTTTATGATTTTAGAGACATTATTCACCGTTATTGTTTCAAATTTCATATTTAAAATTCCTAATGATTACTTCAGCTTGTGACAGAAAATTGTCTATGCAGGTCGACGTCTTGGTATATAATCCAATATAACGGCGACTTCCTTCATTTGACGTTTTTAAGATTCTACAAGATTTGTAAAAGGATTTTATATTTTGAAAATTTTCAAATTCGTTCCAATTAGTGGAGGGTATACTGTTTTTATACCCCACACCATATAGTGGGTAATACCTCCCCATACCGTCTTTGTGCATTTGTTGATTGACCCATTTGCGAGAAAGACCCATATTTACCTTTGAGGATCATCACAGAATCACTTTCTGAGTCGATTTATACATGTCAGTCCGTCTGTTCATCCGTCCATCCATGTATTCTTGTGAACAAAATGAAGGTCGCATTTATTATCCGATTGAGATGAAATCTTCCAAACGATATTTGTTTGGCCCAAGGACGAACCATATTGAAATTGATGATAGTCGGATCAAATTTAGATATAGCTCCCATATAACTTCAACCGATTTCGAGTTAATTGTGCACAAAATGCCCAAAAAAAATCCAAATGACCTGAATTTTGGCACATTCAACCGAATTAAGTCTAGAAGCAAGTACATTGAATTTGATGAATTTTTTTTTCAGATATAGCAATGGGTCCCATTCATATGTTTCATCCGATTTGGGGTTTTAAGTCCCTCACATGCGTAATATGCACCCCACAAGAATGATATTTTGTATCAGATGTCACAGCCCAGAAATATCTCTGCCAAATTTCTTCAAGAACGGTTCAGATTAGGACATAGCTCCCATATATCCTAATCCGATATGAGGTTTATTGTGCACCAAATGGTCAATATCTGTCAAAAATTTCTAAATTTTAATACATCAGACCGAATTTGGTCTTTGATGTGATAATTAAGCTCCCATATATTTTCATCCGATTTGGTGTTTGAAGTCCCTCATGTTGCATTTGACAACAATGATATTTGGTACCAGATATCTAATAAAGCTCGGAAATACGTTTGCCAAATTTTATCGAGAACGGTAAGATTTGGATATAGCTCCTAAATAATGGCTGACGGGACGTATGTTTCCATTTTGTGGAGTTCGGCTCAGATATATATTTATACCTTACAACACTATGTATATTATAAGTTTGATGGGCCAAAAATTATGTAACACCTCGAAATATTGGTTTCCCACATAGGAAAGTATATACGGATCTTCCTATCTCGCCGAGCTGAGTCGATCTAGCTTTGTATGTCGGTCCGTCCGTCTGTCCATGTTAATTTGTAATTACTCTACAGGTCGCAATTATGGTCCGATCTTCACTAAATATAAAATGGAGGTGGGGCTTGGGACAGAACAGAAGCCTATTGCTTTTGAAGATGATCGCATAATATTTAGGGGTTGAAATGGACAAACAACTGGAAAATGTCCTGATTTTGCAGTTGCTATACAATTATAGACCAATCGACGCAGAATTTAGCATGGGGCTAAAGCTTAGGGCTGGCCAGAAGCCTTCCAATTTTTATGCCCATCGGGTTATATTTAGTGGGTGAAATAGATCATAATATTTGTGTTAAATAAGTATCAAATTTTCCATTAAACTGCGAATATTTTTAATCCAGGCAAAGTCACAAATAGACGAACAGGTCATTTCTGACCGTTACGTAGATACTGATAGTATATATATCGTAAATATATACAGCGAAATATATACAATTTGTAAAAAGGAGTGTTGTAGGGTATCACATGGCCGGCCCCGCATTGCTATAGTCTTTGCT
This sequence comes from Musca domestica, assembly GCF_030504385.1. Classification (NCBI taxonomy): domain Eukaryota; kingdom Metazoa; phylum Arthropoda; class Insecta; order Diptera; family Muscidae; genus Musca; species Musca domestica. The sequence continues at coordinate 20,205,951 of NW_026712383.1, forward strand.
CACTTGTTTTTAATATAGCCCTTCTCATGCACTGTATAATAATGTTATTTGGTATAAAAGATTAAAATGTCCCCGTCAAATTTAGTGAAAATCGATTCAGAATTGGATATGCCTCCCCTTTATTAGTTCCTTCTGAAACCAAACTATAACTGCTCTAAAGCCATATGTTGATTGGTGGTATGATCTACTTCAAATGCATTCTTTTGTTACGAGAGCTCTACTAAATATGCTTACTATTGTAGGGTGCTTATAGTCGGCCCCGCTCGACTTTTGACTTTTCCTTACTGGTTTTTATTTGTTATTTTAAAGTCATTTGTCTGTAACTCAAGAAATGAGTAAGGGAATCCCACTACTGACTAAGAAGAAAACAAAAACGTTAAGAAAATATGTTTCAATGACTTCTTGGACAATAAAGTTCGCATTTTTTAAAAACTTTTTAAAAGATTTTAAATTTAAAATTATTATTTTTTAGATTTTGTGGCCAACACTCGTTGTATGTTTATATTGACTTATATTACTAAACTTAACCAAATTCGATTCTTTACCAAAATTTAATACTTTAAATATTTTTTTTAAGAAAAAATGCAATATGTTGAATATTGTAAAGTTTGCAGAAAACCCTTATTGGAAAATGCATCAATAAGATCAAAAGGGACAGTGAAGAGGGGAAACATTTATGGGCAACAAAAACATAGTAAAGAAGAAAAATAACATTGGATTGAACAAAGAACCCCAAACGAGAAGTTTTTACAATTCATTGTTGTTGACCAATAACTGCAATAACCTTTTATGGCTTCCATTGTAAGGTCCCTTCTGCAGGGAAGCTCAAATGATATTTCACTCCTCCTTCCTCTCTCACACAACACTTATAATATTGGTGTTCATATCTAGCAGCGTTATTATGACAGGTACAATCTGCATTAATTGATAACAAGAAAAAGTTTTATAGTTGGGTTTGGTTCTCCGTTTTTTCTGCTCTTTTTGTGATTTTTCCAGAAAAAAAAACTTTTTTAAATAAATGAATTTTCTTTTGTTTGGAAAACGCAAGCAACTGCATACACGGAAAAATGGTTTCTTTTGAAAAAAACAGAAATTATTGATTTCTTTTCCTCCGCTAACGCAACAGCAAAAAAATCCAGCTGTTTTGGTGTTGCTGTTGTTGTATTTTAATATAATTTTATTGTTGGTTTTGTAAAATTTTCCCATTATTAGTTTACTATCATCTGCTGGTGTTTGTTCACAGCTTGTGGTCCTGCTTCGTTGTAATTACATTCATTATTCTACAAGTTTTGGTTCTTTGTTTGTTTTGTTCTGCTGCTGCTACTGCTATCCGTTTGTAATTAAAACTGTTGTAGAAAATCGAATGAACAAAAATTTCAGATTTGTTTTTTTTTTTTTTTTTCTGTTCACTCCTCTGTGTTTTTCCTTGTTTTTATGCATTTCACTCCTGGAAACTTTGATTTGCATAATTAATTGACTTTGAATATAAGATAGCAGACCAGCAGGGAATCGGACTGAATGAGGGGAGATAGAGGAGGGAGGGTGAGGCGAGATTTGACAAAGATATCTGTGGTTTAATAGGAAGCTGTCGTTTTCTTTAATTGGTTGTAGAACAAATGAAGTGAGAAGCAAAAACGAAAAAAAAAAACTGCAAAAGATGAGATGTCTTAAATATTCGAAGGAAGATTATTTTAAGGAAACAGAGAATAAGAATTTGAACAGTTTACAATTAATATGTCTTGAATTTGGAAGTTATTTAAAATATGAGAAATGTCTTGTCTAGTGCATTAAATCCTTGAAACCATTATTTTGGTGAAAAATATTATTTTATCCTCGCAAATTTTCAAATTTTAATATAGATCTTTTAGCTTAATTTACAATTTCCAGAAAATATAAAATGTGTCTTTAAAAATTAGTAATGCCCCCGTATAACGGTACCCCTCGATATTCGGCGTTTTTTCAAAAATATTCCGTCCAAAAATACCGCTCAAATTAAGCCCTTTATATGGGGGCTATACGAAGACGTGGTCCTTCATAAGTAATTTTTGTTATAGGTTGTAGTACACATTACGAACTTCAAATACTAAATTTGAAAACAATTCCGGTTAATAATATCGCTAAAATCATCAAAATACCAAATGTAGGGAGGTATCGTTAATGGGGGCTATACGAAGACGTGGGCGGCACACGCGATTTTTATACCCTACACCACATAGTGGTAAGGGTATTATGTCTTTGTGCATTTGTTTGTAACATGGAGAAGGAAACGAGATAGACCCATAGTTACTTTTGAGAACCTTCATAGAATCACTTTCTGAGTCGATTTATGCATGTCCGTCCGTCTGTCCGTCCGTCCGTCCATCCGTCCGTCCGTCCGTCCGTCCGTCCGTCCGTCTGTCCATGTATTCTTGTGAACAAAATGCAGGTCGCATTTATTATCCGATTGAGATGAAATTTTCCAAAAAATATTTTTTTGGCCCAAGGACGAACCCTATTGAAATTGGTGAGAATCGGATCAAATTTAGATATAGCTCCCATATATATCTTCATCCGATTTCGGGTTAAATGAGCACCAAATGTCCACTATCAGTCCTAATTACCTGAATTTTGGCACACCCAACCGGGTTCGGCCTAGAAGCAAGTATATCAAATTTGGAGAAAATCGGTTCAGATATAGCTATAGCTCCCATATATATATTTCATCCGATTTGATCTTTAAGTCCCTCACATTCCTACTATGCACTCCACAACCGTGATATTTGGTACCAGGTATTAGATGGAGCACAGAAATAGCTGTTTTAAATTTTATCGAAATCGGTTCAGATTTGGATATAGCTCCCATATATATCTTCATCCGATTTCGGGTTAATTGACCACCAAATGGCCAATATCAGCCCAAATGGCCCGAATTTTGGCACATGTGACCGAGATTAGCCTTAAAGTAAATACAACAAATTTGGAGAAAATCGGTTCAGATTTGGATATAGCTCCCATATATATCTTCATCCGATTTCGGGTTAATTGTGCATCAAATGGCCAATATCAGCCCAAATGGCATGAATTTTGGCAAATCCGGCCGAAACCAGCCTATAAGCAAGTACACACATTTTAGTAAAAATCGGTTCAGATATAGCTCTAGCTCCATATATATGTTTCATCCGATTTGCTCTTTAAGTCCCTTACATTCGTAATATACTCTTCACAGGAATGATATTTGGTACCAGATATCAGATAAAGCCCAAAAATAGTCGATTTTGATTTTATAAAAATCTGTTCAGATTTGGATATAGTATAGCATAGCATACTCTTCAAAGGACTGATATTTGGTACCAGATATCAGATAAAGCCCAAAAGTAGTCGATTTTAATTTTCTCAAAATCTGTTCAGATTTGGATATAGCACCCATATGTATCTTCATTCGATTTCGAGTTAATTGTGCAACAAATGGCCAATATCAACCGAAATGACATGAATTTTGGCATATCTGGCCAAATTCAGCCTAGAGGCAAGGACACCAATTTTAGTAAAAGTCGTTTCAGATATAGCTATAGCTCCCAAATATATCTTCATCCGATTTCGGATTAAATGTGCAGCAAATGGCTAATATTGGTACATCAAATTTAGTGAAAATCGGTCGGATACAGCTATAGCTCCTATATATACCTTTCATCCGATTTGTACTTTAAGTCCCTCAAATTCGAAAAATGTACGATACAAGAATAATATTTGGTATCAGATGCAGCCAAGAAATATCTTCTTTTTCAGTTTTACAAATATCGGTTCAGATTTGGATATACCTCCTATATATATCTTCATCCAATTTCGTGTTGATTGCGCACCAAATGTCCAATATCAGCCCAAATGTCCTGGGTTTTGGCAAATCTGACGGAATTCAGCGTAGAATCAAATACATCAAACTTGGTGAAAATCGGTTCAGATATAGCTATAGTTCGTAAAATGCACGATAGAATTAGATAGATTTTGATTTTGTACCAAATATCTCATAGAGCTCTGAAATGCTCTGTATAAACCTTTTTACGAGAGCTCTACTAAATATGCATAGTGGTGTAGGGTATCATATAGTCGGCCCCGCCCGACTTTTGAGCTTTCCTTACTGGTTTTTGTCATAGACTGTAATACCTTTTACGAAATTTGAAATTATTCCAGTAAAAAATATCGCTAAAATCGTCAGAATTCCGAATATAAGGAGGTATTGTTAATGGGGGCTATACGAGGACTTGCTGTATAAGTAATTGTATCATACGCCGTAGTAACGGTTCCGAACTTTATATACGAAATGTGAAACAGTTCCGGTGAATAATGTCGCAAATTTCATGAAAATACCGAATATATGGGGGTACCGTTATATGGGGGCTATACGATATCGAGCATCTATGTAGACAATTCTCTTCCAGGGGATGAAGTACTCACAATGAATTGTGTAGAATTTTGGACAATTCCGTTTAAAAGTCTGGCTACAATAATCAAAATAACGAATATCGGGGGGTACCGTTATATGAGGGCTGTACGATATCGTGGACCGATATAGCCCATCTTCAAATTTTGCCTGCCTGCAGACAAAAGGCAGATCTGTGAAAATTTTAGCTTTCTATCTTAATTCGTTTTGCTTGTAGCGTGATCACAACAGACGGACGGGGCAGTTTGCGTCTTAGAATTTTACGCTGATCAAGAATATATATACTCTGTTAGGTCTTAAAATATTATTTCGATGAGTTACAATCGGAATGGCGAACTTGATAAACCCTCTATACTATGAATGGTGGAGGGTATAAATAATGTTTGTATTGGATAAACGAAATAAAAGTTGGTATGAGAGTCGCTGATGGAGTATAGGATAGATGTAAACAAAAGATTTTTGGAAATTTGAATTTTAAGTTTACGAAAAATGTCTAAAACGGTACTAATATTCTTAATTGCTGCCATTTGGTATACGGGGAAAGGATAGAACTAAAATCTTAAAATTTTCTATGAGAATCAAGGTTGGAAAGTTCAATATATGAAGGTGTAGTTGGAAGTGTGTACTTATTGTGCGAACTGTACTTAATGGTACTAAATTTTTGACAAGTTCTGTTAAGGGTGAACTGATGAAGTTGGAATTTTTGGATTGGTGTACCTTTTGGTGGTACGTTTGTGATTTAGAGGTGGTTTTAGAAATGTGTACTACATATTCACGAAAAAGTCTAAATAGCACTATATTTGGTACAATTTTGTATTGGGTGAACAGATAGTGCTTGAAATCTGAAATTTGGTATTAGAGTCGCTGTTCATGTGTAGCCTGGATATATGAATGTGGTTTCGAAAATGTTATAATTGTATGAAATGTACTGAATGGTATTGTATTTCGTATTTGGTGAAGGAATGTAAGTAACATTTAGAAATTTGTTATTTAGATTAGTGATTATTGGTATCTGGGTTTGAGATTTGGAGCTTGTTTGAAAATTTGTCCTGTATTTGTACGAAAAGTTCTAAATGGTACTAAATGTAGTACTGAGTGAAGGAATAAGGCTGGAATCCTCAAATTCGATATTAAGCTCTCTATTTGTACCTGGTATTGAGATATGAAGGTGAGTTTCAAAATATATGCGATAATTGTACGAAAAGTACTAAAAAGTACTAAAATTGGTTACGGGTGATGTAGTAGAGATGAAATCCTAAAAGTTCAGATTAAGGGACTGATGCTATCTGTGCTTGAGATATGTTGGTTATTTTGGAAAACTGTACTTTAAATAAACGTTAAGGACGCCATTCAGTATTATGAAATCAATACCGGCAATAAGTGTTTACTGTGGGTTCCCCACTAGGCATAGCCTCAATTTAAAAGTACGTTGAGATTTTAAATAATTTGATGTTTGGGAAGAACTTTTTATTTAAAATTTATAACGGAATGTATAGAAAATATGCAAAATTTCTCGCTTTTTTAGTTTTTTCAATAAAAATTTTCAATTCCAAAAGGTATTCTGAAGAAATTCTACACAAAATTCCATATCAAAATTTCAGTTCCGCGATTTTTTAAAGGTTTTCATGAAAACGTTTCCATTGTAATTACAAATAAAAAAGGAAAATTTGATTGGATTAAAAGTTGATTTACGAAAGATGTTATATATGGGTCCAGACGGTTTAATCAATTTGGATGTTTCGTAGGACCCAGCCACAGCCGAAATGATTGTAAATAATTATACCTTCGAAATAACGGTTTTAAACCCTAGGTCTCTTTGGACCAAATCCGTTTCCGGACACTTGGAGTCGATCTAGCAATGTCTGTCGGTCCGTCGTAATATTATTATCAAACTTAAGTCGAGTTTGGAGATGGACAATATCGATCAACTCCTTCTGGTACCTCCTCCACAAAAGGTCGAAATTTTCAAAAAAAAAAAAAAAAAAAAAATGCCCCCGATAACTCTCGAAGGGAGTATCCCATTTGGTCTAAGCTTGGTACATTGTAACATTCTAATCAAACTTAGATCGAGTTTGGAGATGGGCAATATCGATCAACTCCTTGTGGTACCTCATCCACAAAAGGTCGAAATTTTCAAAACAATTATTTTCTGCACAGAAAGGGACGTCAATCCGATTTTGCTTCAACTTTTCAAATCCTAATATTCGCAACAGTGCTAGGTCAAGTGTGAAAATGGACAACATCGGTTCACTCCATCAAATACCTCCCCCATAAAATTTTGAATAATTATAACTGTTATAAAATGTGATGTAAGAGCCCGATTGTCTTCAAATTACACTCATCACAGTACTTTTATAAATCTAAGGTGGGGTTTCAATGTTTAAATCAACACAAGTTCTGTTATAAAGATGATACAGATAGGGTTCAATGGGATCAAGATTTTGAAAAACAAAACGCTCAAAGAAATCGAAATAAGTATCCAACCTCTCTTCAAATTTCACAAATATAATCATTTTTGATAACACAAGTTCTGTTGTGAAGAATGGTCACACTTTTCATTAAATTTATCTCTCATAATATGCGAAACCAGCTGTATCTAAATATTTCTCTTAACCGGAAACCTCAGATATACATGGAATTTATGATTTCGTATAAAAATTTATATAAATGCTCGATTTTCTTTTATTTCTACCCATACCAATATTTTATCTATACTAGATGAAGTATGAAAATCGAATACTTCACATCGAAGTATCACATATCTGATATTGAGTGAAGAAAGTAACCTATGTAGTCCAAACCTGGCATGTCGCAATATTTATATCGTATTTATTTAAGTCCATTATGAAATGGTCAATATTAGCCCATTCCTTCGGAACCTACAGGGTCAAAAGCTTGAATTATAACAACACAATTCAAAATATGTTTAACCAATCGAACTTTGGTTAATGTTATAAAAATATATCGGCAAAAAAGACTGATACTTTTTAACTCGTTAATATAATGCTCTTCCGATTTCGAGTAGAATATGCCACTCATAAATTTGTTCCTTTTGATTCCTAAATATTACTGTCTAGAGCAATTTGCTAAAGCACATTCAGAAAAAGTTAATAGTTGGCATGATATATTTCATATAAATTTCCAATATACCGGGGGAGCTCCACTAAATATGCATAGTGGTGTAGGGTATCAAATAGTCGGCCCCGACCGACGTTTGATCTTTCCGCAGTGTTTTCAATATGCTTTCTTTGTTGAATACCGAAACATTCTCCTCTTATTGAAAAACTATAAAGTATTATATTGATCATGTCAGAATTTGCAAAAAAAAAAAAAAACAAGTAAGCGGGGCCGACCATGTCATACCCTACAACACTACAATATGCTAGAAGCCAATGAACCAATAGTTATCCAAAATACTAGAATTCTTCCCTATTCTTAATTCTCTTCAATTGTGTGAGCAGGACATTTTTTTCTGTGGTTCATTTGAACCTAAATATTTTGCGATCAACTCCAAAAGCAAGAGGCCCCTCTGTATCACCAAATTTAAACTCATCTATATGATTTGCTTATCTAGGATATTTGGCCTTATTCATCAACGAAATCAGCATAAACCAGTAAGGAAAGCTCAAAAGTCGGGCGGGGCCGACTATATGATACCCTACACCACTATGCATATTTAGTAGAGCTCTCGTAAAAAGGTTTATACAGGGCATTTCAGAGCTCTATGAGATATTTGGTACAAAATCAAAATCTATCTAATTCTATTGTGCATTTTACGAACTATAGCTATCTCTGAATCGGGTTTCTCCAAATTTTACGTATTAGCTTCTAGACTGGTGATTTGGGCTGATACTGACCATTTAGTGCACATTTAACCCGAAATCGGATGAAGATATATATGAAAGCTATATCCAAATCTGAACCGATTTCAATAAAATTTAAAACAGCTATTCCTGTGCTCCATCTAATACCTGGTACCAAATATCACGGTTGTGGAGTGAATATTACGAATGTATGGGACTAAAACTCTAAATCGGATGAAACATATATATGGTTGCTATATCTATATCTGAACCGATTTTCACTAAATTTGATATACTTGCTTCTAGGCTGAATTTGGTCCGATGTACTAAAATTCAGTCCATTTGGACTTATATCGGCCATTTGGTGCACCATTAACCCGAAATCGGATGAAGATATATATGGGAGCTATATCCAAATCTGAACCGATTTCGATAAAATTACAAGCAGCTATTTCTGGGCTGTAGCTTATATCAGGTACCAAATATCATTCTTGTGGAATGCATATTACGAATGTGAGGGACTTAAAGACCAAATCGGATGAAAGATATATATGGGAGCTATAGCTATATCTGAACCGACTTTTACTAAAATTGATATACTTGCTTCTAGGCCGAACTCAGTTGGGTGTGCCAAAATTCAGGTAATTTGGACTGATAGTGGACATTTGGTGCACATTTAACCCGAAATCGGATGAAGATATATATGGGAGCTATAGCTGTTTCTGAACCGTAAAATGAAAAAAAAAAATATATATATAAAATGTACAATTCAATATTATAAGTTAAATTGAAAAAATCGCATGCGATAAAAAATATGAAAAAATAAAAAATGTCACAAAATACTACAAAATCTATACATCATCATAGATATCTTTTTATGCGTTTTTTTTTAGATTTGATACTTTTATGTTAAGAGGGCATTCTAAATTGACAAAATTTGTCGAAATCGGTCTAACCATTCTTGAGATTTAAGCATTCTAGCTAACATCCCCTTCTTTCTAAATATACATTGTATATATTTCGCTATATACATTCGATATATTTACTATCGGTATCTACGTAACGGTCAGAGTTGACCTGTTCGTCTATTTATGATTTCGCCGGGATTAAAAATATTCGCGGTTTAATAGAAAATTTGACTTTTATATAACACAAATGTTATGGTCTATTTCACCCACTAAATAGTACCCGATGACCATCAACATTGGAAGGCTTCTACCCAGCCCTAAGATCTAGCCCCATGCTAACTTTCGCTTCGATTGGTCTATAATTGCGACCTGTAGAGAAGCTGCCAAATCATGAACATTTTTGGTCCATTTCAACCCCTATGTATTATGCGATCATCTCCAAAAGCAATAGGGTTCTATTCTGGCCCTACCCCCACCTCCATTCTAAATTTCGTGAAGATCGGGCCATAATTGCGACCAGTAGAGTGATTACAAATTAACATGGACAGACTGACAGACGGACAGACGGACATCCATAGCAAGATCGACTCAGCTCGGCGAGAAGGGAAGATCCATATATACTTTCCTATGTGGGAAACCAATATTTCAAGGTGTTACATAATTTTTGGCCCAATCGAACTTTTAATACCCCCAACACATAGTGTTGTAGGGTATAAAAAATACATCAAGATTCATTCGTAAAAGTTATTCCCAATTGGAGCGATTAAATAATATTTAATGGTTGAAATACACTTTATTTGTGGTATTAATATTAAAAATATTTTCGCTGTACAAATCCTTTTTTTGGCGTAGTCGCAAAAATTAAAAATCCTTGAACTTTGTTGCCGATTTCGTTGATGTCTAAAATTTGATATTTGTGGTATAGCTAAATATATACCAGAATGAAAGTGTTAATATCTTAAGCGTACATTGCGCATATGCATACTATAAGGTTAATGGGGCCAATGAATAAAATGAAATTTAAATTAAATGTAGAACCACATTCATATCTTCGCCGTCTGATTCGATTGAAATATATTTATCCGTCCTCTTGTTCTATCAAAATTACAAGTCCCATACAGCTACAACTTTTGCTCCCACATAAAGTCTCTCTCTTATCTCGAAATTTTAAAATATTAAATTTGAATATCCATGATTATTAAAGCAACGTTCCTTATTTCCTTCTATTCTTGAGAATAAACTTTTACTTGATTTTAAATGTAAACAACGCATTTCATATTTTATTTTTGAAACGCAATTTATTTTCATATCACAGATAATAAATAAGAACAAAAATACAACTTTGTGACAGTTAATCGAAATTATAGATAGCGGGAGATGGTGGCAGATATACCAACAGCTTAAACCCAATTTACATAGAATTTGTTGGCATTGCTTTTTTTTGAATTTGTTGAACTTTAAAAATACGTGAGCGTTTCAGGGAACACGTGCGCGGAGTATTTTAAATGTCACAACCAGCGAATATCCTCCAAATTTCCATGAAAAGTTTTTTACAGCTCTATAATAAGATTGTTTTTCTTAAAACTATAAATCAATTTTTGATAAATTTCTAAAGTTTTTCGGCAATCGATGTTGTGGTTAATAAGAAAAACATGTTTCGCTTAAAATTACGTTGGGGTCACGACTTTTTAATGGAAATATTAAAGGAAATGGAATATAAATTAATTGTATGTAGTTGAAGGAACTGGCATTGGATGTGATAATTTGTGAAGAAATGTACCAAATGTTTTTGTGGAACTAAGATTCTATTAATTTATTTTTATAATATTGACATGTAAAACTATTGGTGTTTTTTTGAGGATTTTTAGAAATTCGTATTTCAAGAGTATACAATGTATTTTAAGGTGGTATATTAATATAGAGAGTTTAGATAGAGCCAGATCCTGAAAACTTTTCAACGAGGTCACTATTGGTGCAAAGAGGCGAGATATGGCGGACTTTTCGAAGTCGTATTTCAAGAGTATACAATGTATTTTAAGGTGGTATAATATTATAGAGAGTTTAGATAGAGCAAGATCTTGAAAACTTGCAACGGGGTCACTATTGGTGTAAAGAGGCGAGAAATGGCGGAATTTTAGAATTTTGAACTTAATATGTACACAGAGTAATAAAGGATAAAATACTTAAATTCCTTGAAATCTTGTTATCGTTTGAAATTGTCACAAAGCTAATTATGCTCTTGATGTAGAGAAAGAAAAAAATGTGAAAAATTTTAAATATCCAGCTTTTAAAATATGAAAAGTACTAAGGAGGTAGTGCTTGGTGCAGGGTTTGAAATTAGATGGAATTTTTGGGACTTTAAACTTTAAAACCTTTAAAAGTACTAAACAAAATAGTCCAAAAATATTGAAAATAGATAATAGATATAGCAATAACATTTTGAGTGACGATCAGGTTTGGGTGCGAAAAGTCGGGAAAGGACAGGGAATTTTGCACCATTATTATGGAGCTATCAGTCACAGCTATTTTTTTCAACACAGGCTGAAATAAGGCGAATTTTTTTATTCCCTCCACCAATCTATGGAGGGTATATTAGCAGTGTCATTTCATTTTTAACTGCTCGAAATATTCATAATACAGGTCCGTTACGATAAATTCCGAATTTAACTAGAGCCACGAATTTAACAGAGAAAATAACATAGCTATGTTAACTTAACAGAGATACATAAAAATTGTTTTTTCCTTAATATTTTTGATTTTTAATTACTTATCGTATAAAAACGCTTACAAAATGCATTATATAATCATAATTAAATTATATTCCAAAGATAGTAAGGCAACATACACCTATTAACTCGTAGCACAATACTATGTGCCAGGACAATTTTACACCAAACTGTGCCTTCCAGGACAATTCTGCCGGCACAATATGGGTATCTACGGAAAGCTTATGAAGTCTACTATCCATTGGCATTAACAAAATTATAGGAAGTTCCGGCCAGTTCCGAGGTATATGGTCATTTCTGGAGGTATCCTTGGAACAGGATAACTCCATTGGCCAATATGCCTTCCAGGACAATTCTGCCGGCACAATATGGGTATCTACGGAAAGCTTATGAAGTCTACTATCCATTGGCATTAACAAAACTATAGGAAGGTCCGGCCAGTTCCGAGGTATATGGTCATTTCTGGAGGTATCCTTGGAACAGGATAACTCCATTGGCCAATATGCCTTCCAGGACAATTCTGCCGGCACAATATGGGTATCTACGGAAAGCTTATGAAGTCTACTATCCATTGGCATTAACAAAATTATAGGAAGGTCCGGCCAGTTCCGAGGTATATGGTCATTTCTGGAGGTATCCTTGGAACAGGATAACTCCATTGGCCAATATGCCTTCCAGGACAATTCTGCCGGCACAATATGGGTATCTACGGAAAGCTTATGAAGTCTACTATCCATTGGCATTAACAAAATTATAGGAAGGTCCGGCCAGTTCCGAGGTATATGGTCATTTCTGGAGGTATCCTTGGAACAGGATAACTCCATTGGCCAATATGCCTTCCAGGACAATTCTGCCGGCACAATATGGGTATCTACGGAAAGCTTATGAAGTCTACTATCCATTGGCATTAACAAAATTATAGGAAGGTCCGGCCAGTTCCGAGGTATATGGTCATTTCTGGAGGTATCCTTGGAACAGGATAACTCCATTGGCCAATATGCCTTCCAGGACAATTCTGCCGGCACAATATGGGTATCTACGGAAAGCTTATGAAGTCTACTATCCATTGGCATTAACAAAATTATAGGAAGGTCCGGCCAGTTCCGAGGTATATGGTCATTTCTGGAGGTATCCTTGGAACAGGATAACTCCATTGGCCAATATGCCTTCCAGGACAATTCTGCCGGCACAATATGGGTATCTACGGAAAGCTTATGAAGTCTACTATCCATTGGCATTAACAAAATTATAGGAAGGTCCGGCCAGTTCCGAGGTATATGGTCATTTCTGGAGGTATCCTTGGAACAGGATAACCCCATTGGCCAATATGCCTTCCAGGACAATTCTGCCGGCACAATATGGGTATCTACGGAAAGCTTATGAAGTCTACTATCCATTGGCATTAAAAAAGTAATAGGAAGGTCCGGCCAGTTCCGAGGTATATGGTCATTTCTGGAGGTATCCTTGGAACAGGATAACTCCATTGGCCAATATGCCTTCCAGGACAATTCTGCCGGCACAATATGGGTATCTGCGGAAAGCTTATGAAGTCTACTATCCATTGGCATTAACAAAATTATAGGAAGGTCCGGCCAGTTCCGAGGTATATGGTCATTTCTGGAGGTATCCTTGGAACAGGATAACTCCATTGGCCAATATGCCTTCCAGGACAATTCTGCCGGCACAATATGGGTATCTACGGAAAGCTTATGAAGTCTACTATCCATTGGCATTAACAAAATTATAGGAAGGTCCGGCCAGTTCCGAGGTATATGGTCATTTCTGGAGGTATCCTTGGAACAGGATAACTCCATTGGCCAATATGCCTTCCAGGACAATCCTGCCGGCACAATATGTGTATCTACGGAAAGCTTATGAAGTCTACTATCCATTGGCATTAACAAAATTATAGGAAGGTCCGGCCAGTTCCGAGGTATATGGTCATTTCTGGAGGTATCCTTGGAACAGGATAACTCCATTGGCCAATATGCCTTCCAGGACAATTCTGCCGGCACAATATGAGTATCTACGGAAAGCTTATGAAGTCTACTATCCATTGGCATTAAGAAAAAATATCCGGAAAAAATTGTTGGGATCTGGATTTGAACCCGGGCCACTGTCAGCAAAGTGAGTGTGTGTGTTACATCACACACACACAGATTCTAAGGTATTTGGGCATTTCGGACGGATTTTTTTTTAAGTATAAATTCAATACAAAATGTACGTACAGTCAGTTAGATGTTGACGGAACAATTCGGTCATTAGAGAAAAGTGTCCCGAATTTATCCTGGACCGCAATAAATAAGGAAAGCAACCATTGCTTCTAAACAGTTACGCTACGCCAAACTTTGTTGAAATCCCTATAATAATATAATTTACAGTTACTGAGTATTTGTTAATGAAAAAATTAAAAGGTTTATTTTGGGCAATCTTACAGATCGCTCAAAATTCACATAAAATACTAACAATGTATTAAAAAAAAAACAGGTAAGAAAAAAGTTCGCGCTGTCTCCGGGATTCGAACCCGAACCACCAGGTCCGAAAACACACCGCTTAGCCCACCGCACTACGTACTGTGGTGAAAAAGAAGTGCCAAATGTACATTCTGAACTACACTATCAACAATCCATTGAAGATACTCCTCTCACAATTTCAAATATTATGCAAACCTCTTAGAATCAAGAAAAACACATTTTTTGCAAATGAGTGTATACATCTGTCTCTTTCTCTTTTTTGGAACGTTAAGATAGATCAATGCAGAAATGCTGTTATATAACATACTCAAATGGAAATAGTGGTGAAAATTTAAGTTTTTCAACACTATCTATGACAAGCGTATTTGTTGACCTTAATAGACTGTTGAAATGTTATATATATATAATGGAAAATACAGGTATTAGTGGAAAATGATTCAACTAATAAATTTCTTAAAAAAAAACTTGTGTTTAAAAAACTGACCTGACCAGGAATTGAACCAGGGTCACCTGAGTCGCAATCAACAAAAACAACTCAGCGCCAGCCGCCTACCGATTGAGCCACAACACTACCGATGATTTCGCAATCTAAATAAAAACAATAGTTTTACATTTTGATGGCCGCTAGCTTGAATATATACTAAAGGGAATGGTTTGTTATGAGAAATGCAACTACATGAAAGGACAACAGCTTAACATCTGTGTACGTGAACCAAATAAACTGTTCATATAGGTACAAACACAATTTTATTAAAATAATGTGCAAAATAACAATATGTGAATTCTATTATTTCAGTTATAATAGGTTTATCTCATATTTTCTTCTTTGCTTTTTTGCTTTTTTGCGGAAAATTTCATATTTTTATTCCTATATCAGCCGTGAGCAAATAAGAAAGAATTAATTTAAGGGAGTAAAAAAAATTTATTTTTCATAATTTGGCATGTTCTTTTTGATACATCGATATTGTGAAACAAATATTTAAAATTAACAAAAGTCTTAAATCTGATTTATAAAAAGAAGAAATAGGCATCATGTCCAGAATATATTTCATCTAATAATAGTAATAAAAAAGTAGAACAAAAACTGAACTATAAATACCTGCATTTTAATTTTCATGGCCCGTTACTTTCAATGACGATGCTGTTAAGAGTTTCAGATGCAACATCGACATGAACTTTTGTTTATAAACATGTTGCACGATTCAGATTGCGATTTTAGATCGTAGTGTTGCAGTGGAGTGGTGGTTGGGTTGGTTAAGGGCAACTGTTGGCATGCATTGGGTTGGGAGTTCAAATCCGCGCTAGGGCATTTTAAGTTTGTTTATTTATTTTTTTGGAACATAAAACGGATAAATTCGGTAATTTATTATAAATAGTACAATTTTTTTTATCATTAAAGACAATAGACCTACCAATGTTTCATAATATTTATTATACCCTCAGTCATATGGCAAAGAGATAAAATATAATAAGATGGGACATTACATTGTTACTTTTCTTCAATAGATGGCGTTGGTTGTGGAAAAATATGTTATGTCACGATATCACGACATAGCATTACTTTGTAAACAGAGCTGACACATTTTTAGAGTTGTTGTTGATTTTGAAGCGATAATACATTTTATATATATATTACATACATATATACACATATATATATATATATACCATATCTTAACCACAGACACCAACAGAGACCTAAATAACAAATGTCGGGATTCCAGCCTAGTTCCTTCACCCAATGCCAATTTTAGTATTATTAAGTTGTTTTCTTACAAATATAGGGCACATTTCCGAAACCACTTCCACAGACACCAATAGAGACCTTAGGTCTATTGTCTTTAATGATAAAAAAAATTGTACTATTTATAATACATTACCGAATTTATCCGTTTTATGTTCCAAAAAAATAAATAAACAAACTTAAAATGCCCTAGCGCGGATTTGAACTCCCAACCCAATGCATGCCAACAGTTGCCCTTAACCAACCCAACCACCACTCCACTGCAACACTACGATCTAAAATCGCAATCTGAATCGTGCAACATGTTTATAAACAAAAGTTCATGTCGATGTTGCATCTGAAACTCTTAACAGCATCGTCATTGAAAGTAACGGGCCATGAAAATTAAAATGCAGGTATTTATAGTTCAGTTTTTGTTCTACTTTTTTATTACTATTATTAGATGAAATATATTCTGGACATGATGCCTATTTCTTCTTTTTATAAATCAGATTTAAGACTTTTGTTAATTTTAAATATTTGTTTCACAATATCGATGTATCAAAAAGAACATGCCAAATTATGAAAAATAAATTTTTTTTACTCCCTTAAATTAATTCTTTCTTATTTGCTCACGGCTGATATAGGAATAAAAATATGAAATTTTCCGCAAAAAAGCAAAAAAGCAAAGAAGAAAATATGAGATAAACCTATTATAACTGAAATAATAGAATTCACATATTGTTATTTTGCACATTATTTTAATAAAATTGTGTTTGTACCTATATGAACAGTTTATTTGGTTCACGTACACAGATGTTAAGCTGTTGTCCTTTCATGTAGTTGCATTTCTCATAACAAACCATTCCCTTTAGTATATATTCAAGCTAGCGGCCATCAAAATGTAAAACTATTGTTTTTATTTAGATTGCGAAATCATCGGTAGTGTTGTGGCTCAATCGGTAGGCGGCTGGCGCTGAGTTGTTTTTGTTGATTGCGACTCAGGTGACCCTGGTTCAATTCCTGGTCAGGTCAGTTTTTTAAACACAAGTTTTTTTTTAAGAAATTTATTAGTTGAATCATTTTCCACTAATACCTGTATTTTCCATTATATATATATAACATTTCAACAGTCTATTAAGGTCAACAAATACGCTTGTCATAGATAGTGTTGAAAAACTTAAATTTTCACCACTATTTCCATTTGAGTATGTTATATAACAGCATTTCTGCATTGATCTATCTTAACGTTCCAAAAAAGAGAAAGAGACAGATGTATACACTCATTTGCAAAAAATGTGTTTTTCTTGATTCTAAGAGGTTTGCATAATATTTGAAATTGTGAGAGGAGTATCTTCAATGGATTGTTGATAGTGTAGTTCAGAATGTACATTTGGCACTTCTTTTTCACCACAGTACGTAGTGCGGTGGGCTAAGCGGTGTGTTTTCGGACCTGGTGGTTCGGGTTCGAATCCCGGAGACAGCGCGAACTTTTTTCTTACCTGTTTTTTTTTTTAATACTTTGTTAGTATTTTATGTGAATTTTGAGCGATCTGTAAGATTGCCCAAAATAAACCTTTTAATTTTTTCATTAACAAATACTCAGTAACTGTAAATTATATTATTATAGGGATTTCAACAAAGTTTGGCGCAGCGTAACTGTTTAGCAGCAATGGTTGCTTTCCTTATTTATTGCGGTCCAGGATCAATTCGGGACACTTTTCTCTAATGACCGAATTGTTCCGTCAACATCTAACTGACTGTACGTACATTTTGTATTGAATTTATACTTAAAAAAAAATCCGTCCGAAATGCCCAAATACCTTAGAATCTGTGTGTGTGTGATGTAACACACACACTCACTTTGCTGACAGTGGCCCGGGTTCAAATCCAGATCCCAACAATTTTTTCCGGATATTTTTTCTTAATGCCAATGGATAGTAGACTTCATAAGCTTTCCGTAGATACTCATATTGTGCCGGCAGAATTGTCCTGGAAGGCATATTGGCCAATGGAGTTATCCTGTTCCAAGGATACCTCCAGAAATGACCATATACCTCGGAACTGGCCGGACCTTCCTATAATTTTGTTAATGCCAATGGATAGTAGACTTCATAAGCTTTCCGTAGATACACATATTGTGCCGGCAGGATTGTCCTGGAAGGCATATTGGCCAATGGAGTTATCCTGTTCCAAGGATACCTCCAGAAATGACCATATACCTCGGAACTGGCCGGACCTTCCTATAATTTTGTTAATGCCAATGGATAGTAGACTTCATAAGCTTTCCGTAGATACCCATATTGTGCCGGCAGAATTGTCCTGGAAGGCATATTGGCCAATGGAGTTATCCTGTTCCAAGGATACCTCCAGAAATGACCATATACCTCGGAACTGGCCGGACCTTCCTATAATTTTGTTAATGCCAATGGATAGTAGACTTCATAAGCTTTCCGCAGATACCCATATTGTGCCGGCAGAATTGTCCTGGAAGGCATATTGGCCAATGGAGTTATCCTGTTCCAAGGATACCTCCAGAAATGACCATATACCTCGGAACTGGCCGGACCTTCCTATTACTTTTTTAATGCCAATGGATAGTAGACTTCATAAGCTTTCCGTAGATACCCATATTGTGCCGGCAGAATTGTCCTGGAAGGCATATTGGCCAATGGAGTTATCCTGTTCCAAGGATACCTCCAGAAATGACCATATACCTCGGAACTGGCCGGACCTTCCTATAATTTTGTTAATGCCAATGGATAGTAGACTTCATAAGCTTTCCGTAGATACCCATATTGTGCCGGCAGAATTGTCCTGGAAGGCATATTGGCCAATGGAGTTATCCTGTTCCAAGGATACCTCCAGAAATGACCATATACCTCGGAACTGGCCGGACCTTCCTATAATTTTGTTAATGCCAATGGATAGTAGACTTCATAAGCTTTCCGTAGATACCCATATTGTGCCGGCAGAATTGTCCTGGAAGGCATATTGGCCAATGGAGTTATCCTGTTCCAAGGATACCTCCAGAAATGACCATATACCTCGGAACTGGCCGGACCTTCCTATAATTTTGTTAATGCCAATGGATAGTAGACTTCATAAGCTTTCCGTAGATACCCATATTGTGCCGGCAGAATTGTCCTGGAAGGCATATTGGCCAATGGAGTTATCCTGTTCCAAGGATACCTCCAGAAATGACCATATACCTCGGAACTGGCCGGACCTTCCTATAATTTTGTTAATGCCAATGGATAGTAGACTTCATAAGCTTTCCGTAGATACCCATATTGTGCCGGCAGAATTGTCCTGGAAGGCATATTGGCCAATGGAGTTATCCTGTTCCAAGGATACCTCCAGAAATGACCATATACCTCGGAACTGGCCGGACCTTCCTATAATTTTGTTAATGCCAATGGATAGTAGACTTCATAAGCTTTCCGCAGATACCCATATTGTGCCGGCAGAATTGTCCTGGAAGGCATATTGGCCAATGGAGTTATCCTGTTCCAAGGATACCTCCAGAAATGACCATATACCTCGGAACTGGCCGGACCTTCCTATTACTTTTTTAATGCCAATGGATAGTAGACTTCATAAGCTTTCCGTAGATACCCATATTGTGCCGGCAGAATTGTCCTGGAAGGCATATTGGCCAATGGAGTTATCCTGTTCCAAGGATACCTCCAGAAATGACCATATACCTCGGAACTGGCCGGACCTTCCTATAATTTTGTTAATGCCAATGGATAGTAGACTTCATAAGCTTTCCGTAGATACCCATATTGTGCCGGCAGAATTGTCCTGGAAGGCATATTGGCCAATGGAGTTATCCTGTTCCAAGGATACCTCCAGAAATGACCATATACCTCGGAACTGGCCGGACCTTCCTATAATTTTGTTAATGCCAATGGATAGTAGACTTCATAAGCTTTCCGTAGATACCCATATTGTGCCGGCAGAATTGTCCTGGAAGGCATATTGGCCAATGGAGTTATCCTGTTCCAAGGATACCTCCAGAAATGACCATATACCTCGGAACTGGCCGGACCTTCCTATAATTTTGTTAATGCCAATGGATAGTAGACTTCATAAGCTTTCCGTAGATACCCATATTGTGCCGGCAGAATTGTCCTGGAAGGCATATTGGCCAATGGAGTTATCCTGTTCCAAGGATACCTCCAGAAATAACCATATACCTCGGAACTGGCCGGACCTTCCTATAATTTTGTTAATGCCAATGGATAGTAGACTTCATAAGCTTTCCGTAGATACCTATATTGTGCCGGCAGAATTGTCCTGGAAGGCATATTGGCCAATGGAGTTATCCTGTTCCAAGGATACCTCCAGAAATGACCATATACCTCGGAACTGGCCGGACCTTCCTATTACTTTTTTAATGCCAATGGATAGTAGACTTCATAAGCTTTCCGTAGATACCCATATTGTGCCGGCAGAATTGTCCTGGAAGGCATATTGGCCAATGGAGTTATCCTGTTCCAAGGATACCTCCAGAAATGACCATATACCTCGGAACTGGCCGGACCTTCCTATAATTTTGTTAATGCCAATGGATAGTAGACTTCATAAGCTTTCCGTAGATACCCATATTGTGCCGGCAGAATTGTCCTGGAAGGCATATTGGCCAATGGAGTTATCCTGTTCCAAGGATACCTCCAGAAATGACCATATACCTCGGAACTGGCCGGACCTTCCTATAATTTTGTTAATGCCAATGGATAGTAGACTTCATAAGCTTTCCGCAGATACCCATATTGTGCCGGCAGAATTGTCCTGGAAGGCATATTGGCCAATGGAGTTATCCTGTTCCAGGGATACCTCCAGAAATGACCATATACCTCGGAACTGGCCGGACCTTCCTATAATTTTGTTAATGCCAATGGATAGTAGACTTCATAAGCTTTCCGTAGATACCCATATTGTGCCGGCAGAATTGTCCTGGAAGGCATATTGGCCAATGGAGTTATCCTGTTCCAAGGATACCTCCAGAAATGACCAAATACCTCGGAACTGGCCGGACCTTCCTATAATTTTGTTAATGCCAATGGATAGTAGACTTCATAAGCTTTCCGTAGATACCCATATTGTGCCGGCAGAATTGTCCTGGAAGGCATATTGGCCAATGGAGTTATCCTGTTCCAAGGATACCTCCAGAAATGACCATATACCTCGGAACTGGCCGGACCTTCCTATAATTTTGTTAATGCCAATGGATAGTAGACTTCATAAGCTTTCCGTAGATACCCATATTGTGCCGGCAGAATTGTGCTGGAAGGCACAGTTTGGTGTAAAATTGTCCTGGCACATAGTATTGTGCTACGAGTTAATAGGTGTATGTTGCCTTACTATCTTTGGAATATAATTTAATTATGATTATATAATGCATTTTGTAAGCGTTTTTATACGATAAGTAATTAAAAATCAAAAATATTAAGGAAAAAACAATTTTTATGTAGCTCTGTTAAGTTAACATAGCTATGTTATTTTCTCTGTTAAATTCGTGGCTCTAGTTAAATTCGGAATTTATCGTAACGGACCTTCATAATACACCCTTCAAAGTATATATATTCTGGAACAACGTACAATACTATGACAATCTAGCAATGTCCGTCTGTCTGTTGTAATTACGTCATCTGTCGAACAAATTGAGATAAAAGGATAAAATTTTGCATACATTCATAGTTTACCAGTAGGCAGGTTCAGTTCGTAAATGGGTCATGTCGGTCCAAGTTTTCGTATAGCCCCCATATAACGGTACCTCCCGATATTCGGTATTTTCATGATTTTAGCGACATTATTTACAAGAATTTTTTCAAATTTCATATTTAAAGTTGGCAATGGGTACTAAAGCCTATGACAAAAATGTTTGTGTGCAAGTCCACGTTTTCGTATAGTCCCCATACAACGGCACCTACCGATATTCGATATTTTGATGATTTGAGCAACATTATTAACCGGAATCGTTTCAAATTTCGTATTTGAAGTTTGTAATTGGTACTACAGCCTATGACAAAAAATTTCGTATGCAGGTTCACGTTTTTGTATATCCCCCATATAACAGTACCTCCCGATACTCGATATTATAATGATTTTAGCTGCATTATTCACCGTTTATTTCAAGTTTCGAATTGAATATGAAGGAAAGAAATGTCAAATGAAAAATTTTATAAAGGAAATATTTTTCATTTCATATTTTCATAGAACAAGAATCCAGCCCCAGGTCTACGTCTTCGTATTTTTTTTTTTCTTTTTGTTTTTGGAAAATTTCAAGTTTCTTCCAAATTGTGGGGGATGTTAAAAGTTCTGCCCGGCCGAATTAACTGCTTTTTTTCTCTTTTATTATTCACACTCATTAACCTGATGCGATACGACCTGGGGGTACGGTTACGATGGGACTGTACCATAAATATAAAATAAAGAAAGAATTCAAATTCCTTGAAGGGATTTGTTGTTATTGCTCAAATTTCAAAACATCCAAACCATAATTGGTTGGGAATGTGGTTCTGGAAGGTTCCGTTATTGGGAGACTATATATATGTCTTAATATTGTTCTGTAAAATGGTGTTCTACTCCCAAAGTAGGCTTAATACAAATGTTTAGCTATATTGATTGGAAAATGTGATCGAACCCCTTAAAATAGTAAAATCAGGAGATACATTTATATGGGCTCTAATCCCACACTTTGACCTAAACGAAAAATTCTCTGAAAGGAAGTTTTATACTCCCTTAGAAACCAAGATTTCAATTAAGGGACAAATCGATTAAAAAATGTGACCAAGTTCCGGAAAGTAGCTTAAATCAGAAGATTACCAAAACTTGGCAAATTACTATGAAAAATATGGCTTAGATGTAAACCATACTTGAAATCGGGAACATTTAATAAACCTATATATAATGAGCCCTAAAAAAAGATGGGCCTGGGAAACCAAAACCCTTTAGGGTTTTAAACTACTATCCGAATACTATCATTTCCACTTGGAGTTACCCTCCTTCAAAACATTACGACAATTTCAATACTTTGGAAGCTGCGGCTAAAGTGATCAAAATGCAGAATATGAGAAGGTACCGTTACATATACCATATATACCTGTCAGAGGAAATAAAATCAATTATGAACTCCAAATGCCGAATTTGAAGCTATTCCGCTAGAAACTATCGTCAAAATCCTCACAATTCCGAATAACGGGAGGTACAGTAATTGGGGTCTATACGAAAGCTTTTGCTATATATGGACAATGTTCTGCCACATTAAGAACAACTCAATATTAACTCCGAATACCAAGTTAAGAACTATTTCGCTTGAAACAGAGGTTAAAATAATCAAAGTCAGACTATGAGTAGGTATGAAAAAATTGCAACCAACTTCAGGCTGCTATCATTTCTAAGCCACTCGTCCGACAGCTGTTAAAATTATTCCAGTGGCAGCTCATTTTATTGTTTATAAGCGTACAAAAGCATTTTGGTGAGATTTTTCCAGAAAAAGAGTTACTCGTGATGGAAATCAAGGGTGATAGTGTGATTTATTTATATTTGGCTGGAAAACCACAAGTGGCTATCGTTAGAGCACTCCAGCATTTAAATGTGAAAAAATCGTTTGTGCCTCGTACCATCGGGGGCTATGCGACAACATGGACATATGTAGACAATGATCTGCCACAGAAGTAGAACCATTTATGGAATCCAAATACCGAGTTTCAACCTATTCCGCTAGAAACTGTTGCTTAAATAATCATAGCGAATGTGGGGAGGCAAAATTATATGGGAGCTATACGAAGATGTTATTTTCAGGCATCAATTTGAGAAA
Source organism: Musca domestica (assembly GCF_030504385.1). Classification (NCBI taxonomy): domain Eukaryota; kingdom Metazoa; phylum Arthropoda; class Insecta; order Diptera; family Muscidae; genus Musca; species Musca domestica. The sequence continues at coordinate 20,229,830 of NW_026712383.1, forward strand.
AAGAAAAACATTAATCCAATATATGTCAGTCAATCTGTCCGTTTGTCTGCCCATGTATTCTTGTGAACAAAATGCAGGTCACGTTTATTAGCCGATTGGGATTAAATTTTCCAAACAATAATTGTTTAGCCCAAGTACGAACCCTATTGAAATTGGTGATAATCAGATCAGATAAAGCTCACACATATCTTCAGCCGATTTCGGATTAATTGTGCCCCAAATTGGCAATATAAGTCCAAATGACCTGTATTTTGGTACATCTAACCGAATTCAGTCTAGAGGGAAGTACGTCAAATTCGGAGAAAATCGGTTCAGTTATAGCTATAGCTCCCATATATATGCTTCATTTGATTCGGTGTTTAAGTCCCCCACATTCGACAACAGTGTTGTTTGATACCAGTTATGAGATACAGCCAAGGAATCCTTCTGCCAAATTTTATAAAGATCGGTTCTGATTTGGATGTGAGTCTCATACATATCTTCAACCGATTTCGGTTTAAATGTGCACCAAATGGCCAATATAAGTCCAAATGACCAGGATTTTGGTACATCCGACCGAATTCAGTCTAGAATCAAGAACATAAAATTTGGAGAAAATCGGTTAAGATATACCTATAGCTCCCTTACATGTGTTTAAACCGATTTGGTGTTAAAGTCTCTTACATTAGTAATATGCCTTCGACAACAATGATATTTATCCTAGATCCTTAATCCGATTTCAGGTTTATTGTGCAAATAATGGCTAATATCAGCCCAAATGGTGTAAATTTGCAACTCGGCTCCAATATATATTTTTTTAATATAATCCTTCTCCAAGTGATATCATGCCCTCTATTGCAACCTATTATAGCTCTGAAGCCAAATGGGATAGGTGGTATGATCTTCTTGAAATAAATTATTTTGTTACGGGAGTTCTACTAAATATGCATAGTGGTGTAGGGTATTATATAGTCGGCCCGCAAGACTTTTGACTTTTCCTTACTGGCTTTAAAAATAGTGACTTTAAAAATTAATCCCAGCATTATTTAAATTCCCTCTCCTTCCCCCCCAAAGTATCACCATGTAATGAAAAAGCATTTCCACCGAAAATTCCTTTTATCTAAATTTACTTCATTTGTTGCACTCCGGTTTTCAAAAAACCTGACTAATCGCAAAAACACAATTCCCTACTAATTTGTGCCACAGCCACTAACATTTTTTGTTTTAGTCCTGTTTCTGCTTTACAAAAGCCTCCAAAAGGTAAAAAGTACACACACGGAAAATTAATTCAACGTCAAACAAAACATCACAAAGTTCGATTTGTGCAATTTTCAATGGTGGTGTTTTTTTGTTACTGCTCGGTTGGTTGGTTGGTCGGACTCTTTTGGTAAATTTGCTTGCACACAAATATAGAGTTCCTGGATTGCTTGCTGGCTGACTGGCTGGTTGGTTGGTTGGTTGGCTGCCTGCCTGCCTGACTGCTGGTTGATTCGCTTGCATTTACATTACATTTCCGCTTTCAATTATCAAAGTCATCACAGACTCATCACTGGTATCCCATCAATCAATCAGTGTCAATTTTTGTGAAATGTAAGAGTCGAATTTCACATGTTTCCATTTTTGTGTGATACCACGGCACACACACACGGTTGTACATATGAGTATGTGTGTGTTTTTGGGGAAAGCATTTCCAACACATATCACAATCACACAGATATCCGTGGAATCATCCATCGCTGTGTCGATCTATCCGCTTTTTTTTTGGTGTGTTAGAAAACTTTTCAAAGCACTTTCGCAAATGAAATGCATTTACATCAAACTAATGTTCGTTAACGTGCAAACCTGTGTATTTGGGCTTGGGAAATACACAAAAAAGGGAATTTAGAAAAAAAACGTAGTATTGGTAGATTGATTTTAGATTTTTTAGATTGACATCCAAATCGTTAGTGAGCAAAGGAATTTGTGTGTTAGTTTTTGTGTTTTGGGGTTTTTATACTAAAATTCATTGCAGAACAAGAGAAATAGCTGGTGGACTACAGGAGTTAACTAATCAGAAGAATTTCGATTTTTTGTTTAATAATATTAAGATGCTATTTGGTGGTGTAGAATCTCTTATTGTTGCTTTATTCCTAGATTAATTTACTTCTATTCTGGCCCCAATTTTAAGAAGGAGGCATATGACTTTTCAACGATTTGTTTGAAATGAAAACTGGATAAATTGGGCGCCATCATGGACAAATGTTGAATAATTACAACTGTTACAGAATGTGAAATAGCAGTCCGATCGTCTTATAATTTCGCATATCTCAATATTTCTTCCAACACAAGATCTGGTGTGAAAATGGTATATAGTAGGCCACTCCTTTTGTTACCTCCCCACAAGGAGTCAAATTTATGAATAATTATAACCCTCATAATATGCCAATATAGTTAGAGATTTTTCAAATTTCGTGCATCACAATATTTTAACTGTCAATAGATATAATTTAGATATATCGGTTAATTCCATCTAAAGCCTCCTCTATAAAAGGACAAATTTGAATTATAACTATAATAACCTGTGAATGAAGTAAACGATTTTCTTTATATTCGCAGATATATTTATTTATTATATAAATTTTTCCCAAATATAGATGAAATATGGAAATGGGGTTCATCCGTCCACTTCTTCTGATTTCTGCCCACAAAGGGAAAACTCTTATAAAATGCGAAATAATTCATCATTGTTTCTTTTAATTTAAAAATGGTCCTACTTCCTACTATTTTTTAAAAATAAAATGCTACAAAAGATGCTAAGAATAGATTCTTGAAATTTGGATAAGAGTGAGAATTCGTAATATAAACAAGTAAAAAATCTGTAGACCTGCATAGGCAACTTTTGTCATAAACTTGGAACGGTATATGGGGGCTATACAAAGACGTGGACCTACATGGCTCATTTTTTGACTTAGGATGTAGTATCCATTACGAACTTCAAATACCAAATTTGAAACGATTCCGGTAAATAATGTCGCTAAACTATCAATATACCGTTATATGGGGGCTATACGGAGACGTGGACCTGCACAGATAATTTTTTTCATAGGCTGTAGTATCCATTACGAACCTCAAATGCCAAATTCAAAATAATGAATAATGTCGCTATAATCATCAATATACCGAATATCGGGAGGTACCGTTATAAGGGGGCTATATGATAACTTTGTCCTACATGGCCCATTTACGAACTTAACCTGCCTACTGTCAAAATATACATGTGTGCAAAATTTTAGCTTTCTATCACAATTTGTTCGAAAGATAGCGTGATTATCAAAGACAGACAGACAGGAAGATACACAGACAGACGTGGCTATATCGTCTTAGAATTTTACGCTGATCAAGAATATATATACTTTGTTGGGTCTGACACGGGTATTTCGAGGAGTTACAAACGGAATGACAAAATTAATATACCCTCCATAGTATGGTGGAGGATATAAAAAGGTCCTACTTCTATTTTCTTCTACTATTCTTCTACTATTACAATATTCAAATGCGAAAGTTGAAAAAAATTCAGTTTATAATGTAGCTAAAATCATCAAAATACCGAATATACGGAGGTACCATGGGAGTTATAAAACGTGGACCTGCACAGACAATTTTCTGTCTGAGGCTGTAGTATTCCTTACGAATTTCAAATACGAAATTTGAAAAAAACAAGTTAAGAAGCAGTAAGTTCGGCCGGGCCGAACTTTTAATACCCTCCACCATTAGCAACGAATTTGGAAATTTTCAAAAAATAAAATCCTTAAAAAATTCTGTTAAAATTTTAAAAATACCGAATATAGCCGTTATTTTGGGGTCTATACGACGTGGACATACATAGGCATTGTTTGTCATAAGCCATTACCATATTCAAATTCGAAACTTGAAATAAACGGTGAATAATGTAGCTAAAATCATCAAAATATGGTATATATGGAGGTACCGTTATATGGGGGCTATACGAAGACCTGGACCCGCACAGACAATTCTCTGTCACAGACTGTAGTTTCCATAACGAACTTCAAATACCAATTTTAAGACAATTCCGTTGAATAATGTCGCTAAGATCATCAAAATACCGAACATAGGGAGGTACCGTTATATGGGGGCTATATGAAGACGTGGACCTGCACAGACAATTTTCTGTCTTAGAGTGTAGTATCCATTTTGAACTTCAAATACCAAATTTGAAACAATTCCCGTGAATAATGTCGCTAAAATCATCAAAATACCGAATATCTGGAGGTACCGTTATATGGGGGCTATACGAAGACGTGGACCTGCACAGATAATTTTCCGTCTTAGGCTGTAGTATCCATTTTGAACTTCAAATACTAAATTTGAAACAATTCCCGTGAATAATGTCGCTAAAATCATCAAAATACCGAATATAGGGAGGTACCGTTATATGGGGGCTATGTGAAAACGTGGACCTACATGGCCCATTTACGAACTTAACCTGCCTATTGGAAAAATAAACATGTGTGCAAAATTTTAGCCACCTATCTCAATTCATTCGAAAGATAGCGTGATTACAACAGACAGACGGACAGACAGACGGACAGACAGACGGACAGACAGACAGACAGACAGACAGACACACGGACATCGCTAAATCGACTTAGAATTTTACGCTGATCAAGAATATATATACTTTGTTGGGTCTGATATGAGTATTTCGAGGAGTTACAAACGGAATGACAAAGTTAATATACCCTCCATAGTATGGTGGAGGGTATAAAAATCTGGTGAATAATGTCGCTAAAATCATCAAAATACCGAATATCGGGAGGTACCGTTATATGGGGCTATACGAAGACGTGGACCTGCACAAACAATTTTCTGTCATAGGCTGTAGTATCCACTACGAACATAAACTACCAAATTTGAAAGAATTCCGGTGAATAATGTCGCTAAAATCGTCAAAATACCAAATATCGGGAGGTACCGTTATACGGTACGGCTATACGAAGACGTGGACCTAATTGGCCAAATTTCTGTTATAGGCTGTAGTATTCATTGTGGACTTCAACTACCAAATTTGAAACAATTCCGGTGAATAATGTCGCTAAAATTATCAAAATACCAAATATCGGGAGGTATCGTTATATAGGGCCTATACGAAGACGTGGACCTACATGGCCCATTTTCAATACCAAAAGTCCTGCAGACATAATACACATTTGAGCATATTTTTGTCAACTTAATTCATTTCGTTCGGAAGCTAGAGTGATTTCCCCATTTCTAAATCGACATAGAATTTTGTGCTGATCAAGAAAGTATATACTTTGAGTGGTCTTAAATGTATATTTCGATGTGTTACAAACGGAATGACAAACTTAGTATAACCTCCATACTATGGTGGAGGGTAAAAAAAGTTATTCGTGATGGAATTCAAGCGTGATAGTGTGATTTCTTAATATTTGGTTGGAAAACCACAAGAGGCTATCGTTACAGCAAACCAGTATTTAAATGTGAAAAAATCTATTGTGTCTCGTACCATCGCTCGTTAGCGTGATACTGGTAGCGTAGCCCGACGTCAAGGCAACAGCAACATCAGCCACATTTCTCCCTCAATTTGTGTTAAAATTGGTATTTCCGGTTCGCTAGAGATTCTAGCTCTAGTGGCGAAGCATTGCATTTATATAGGTCCACGTTTTCTTATAGCCCCCATATAAGGGTACCACCCGATATTTGATATTTTGATGATTTTTGCCACATTTTTTCACTAATTTGTCTAAAAATTTTGAATTTGTAGTTCATTATGAATTCTAGTCCCGGTGACAGAGCATTGTGATTTGGTTTTCAATTGTGACTTATAGAGCGATTGTGGACTCAGTAAAATTTTAATTTGTTGGTCCATTCGAACCCCTAAACATTCATCTTCAAAACAATAGGTTTCTGTAATAACCTTACTTCCATGCAAAACTTCGTGAGGATCGACCTGAATATAACATCCTCATCACATAGTATTGTAGTGTGTAAAAATATTACAAATTGCATTGCATGTGACAACATTTTTGATGAAAAATATTCACTATTTTTAATCATAGGGGTAACATAATCCACATAGTTTTCCTCAGGACTAAAAGTCCATCTTTGCAGCGTTTTTAAACGATGCAGCCATCTCATAAATCTAATACGTTTCTTTAGATGATATTTATGGTAACTCTCGAACCTAGAACTAGACTAAACTCAAATTATTACAGCTTGTAATATAAATTCTAATCTTCTCATTTCCAAATTTGGTTAAAATCGGTATTGATTTGTGGAATTTATTCACGTCAACACACTATCGAACCAAACCATGTCGAAACCACAGCTTTCAGGAAATCTGCAGTACATGCCTCCACATCGATACCAACAATCTCTGTGGACATTCATTTATTTAAGCTGTTGGTAAATAAAATCATATTTACGCACACTATTGTTAAGGGGTGGCTATTCCAAATCTCCTAGGTACAGATGGATGTGAAACTGCTTACATGACCATCCTCCGCACATCTTCCAACACATGCATGCATGCAGTTGGGCCTACAGAGACACAAGTCAATATAGTTTTCATTTGCATTTCAACTCTTCAATATACAAAACATAAATCAGTTCATATGCAAAACTTCATTGAATTTTAAAGTGATGGACAGTGGGCGAGAAATGGGAAAAGGGATTTGGTGAATGTGAGAAGTAGGGGAAGAAATTCAAATTATCTTTTATGGTTCTCGTAACCAAAAATGGGGATATCGGATATCCATAGTAGGGAAGGTATATTAAGTTTGTCATTCCGTTTGTAACACCTCGAAATACACATTTTAGTAAAACACACAGCAAATATAATCTTGATCAGCATACATTTCTATGTCGATTTAGCGATGTCCGTCCGTCTGTGGAAGTCACTCTAGCTTCCGAACGAAATGAAACAGGTTGATAAAATTTTACTCAAATGTGTATTATGTCTGCAGGACTTTTGGTATTGAAAATGGGTCATGGGTCAGGATCACGTCTTCATATAGACCCCATATAATGGTACCTCCCTTTTTTTGGTATTTTGGTGATTTAAGCGACATTACTCACCGGAAATGTTTCTAATTTGGTATTTGAAGTTCGTAACGAGCACTACATCCTATGACAGAAAATTGTCTGTGCAGGTCCACGTCTTCGTATAGAATTCACCGATTTTTCAAGTTTCGCAATTGAACATTGTAATGGCTTATGACAAAAATTGCCTATGCAGGTCCAAGTCGTCGTATAGACCTTAATATAACGGCTAAATTCGGTATTTTTAAAGAACTGTTAACGGATTTTTTTTTTAAATTTCCAAATTCGCTCCGAATGGTTCAGCCAGGCCGAACTTACAGGTTTTTTACTAGTTATAGCCATTTGGATAGAGAGGACATATATTGTTTGATACGGCCTAAACGTGCCTCATCGAAGTAATGGTTTTAGAACCTAGGTCTATTTGGGCCAAATCCGTTTGAGGACATTCGATCTAGCGATGTCCGTCCGTTCGTCTGTCTGACTGGTCCGCACGATAACTCTCCGATTTGATCCAAAATTGGTACATCGTAATATAATTGTCGAACTTAGATCGAGTTCGGAGATGGACAGTATTGGTAAAATCCTTCTGGTACCTCCCACACAAAGAAAATAGTTTTATGCACAGGTATAGGAAGGATAATCCGATTTGGCTCCAACTTTGCAAATCCTAATATTTGTATCAGTGCGGAAATGGAAAACATCGGTTCACGCCATCAAGTACCTCTCCCACAAAGGGTAAACATTTTAAATGTCAATGAAACTCATAAAACGCTAAATTAACATACGATTCCATTTAGACTTTGTACATCTCAATATTTACATAAATACCAGATATTTAGAAAGACAGCGGAAGATCGGATTATTCCTTCTGGTACCTCCATCACAAAGGGTCAAAGTTATGAATGAAATCCGAAATTAGCATCCAATTTTCTTCATGTTTAACACATCCCACTATTTCTTTTAACACAAGATCTGCTGTGAAGATGTGATATACCAATAACACAATATCTGTTATAAAGGTAGACCATTTCATCTGGTACCTCCACCTCGTAGGTTTCATGATCGACACTTTGGTATTTTTTAATGCCAACCTTGCTTTCCAAAATACTTCAGACACAATACTCCACCGGATTGGTATCCGAAGTTTGGTGGCCATTGTGCGCAGAAAATGAAGCGAGGAACCTCATTTTTAATCATTCTTGGGTGGCGCATGCTGAGTGTGATGGTGCTGAGACCTGTTGGAATGTCCAAAGTCTGCGGCCAAAATGTTTGACAAGGCTTTCATAAACCTTCCAGAATATTGTTGCCATAATATTCGGTCAATTAATACGAGCGGAGAGCGAACATCGGCTGTTATGGCGACCCACACCATCACCACGGCCGGCGCTTTAGATCAAAACAAAAAAAAAACAAACAAAACAAAACACTTTCGAAGCGAAGCACCTCTTTAGCTCTTTTGAGTTTAGTTTTATACCCTACACCAAAAGGTGGTCAGGGTATTATGTCTTTGTGCATTTGTTTGTAACAGCCAAAAGGGAACGAGATAGACCCATAGTTCCTTTTGATGATCTGCATAGAATCACATTCTGAGTCCATTTATGCATGTCCATCCGTCCGTCTGTCCACGTATTTTTGCAAACAAAGTACAGTTCGCATTTATTGCCCTATCCAGATGAAATTTTGCACAAATCATTTGTTTGGCCCAAGGACGAACCCTACTGAAATTGGAGATAATCGGTCAAAATTTAGATATAGCTCCCATATATATCTTCGTCCGATTTGCTTTTTATTGTGCACCAAACGTGTAATATCAGTCCGAATAGCATGGAATTTTGCACGTACGATCAGATTGGAGCTGAAAATAAGTGTGCCCAATTTGATCGAAATCGGTTCACATATAGCTCTAACTTCCATATATATTTTTCATCCGATTTGTTTTTTTTTTTTGTCCTCCGCAGCCGTAATATGCACTCTGTAACAACAACATTTGGGGAAATATATCAAATACAGCTCAGAAATACATTTGCTAAATTTTATCGAGATCGGTTCAGATTTGGATATAGCTTCCATATTTAACTTCGTCCGATTTACCTTTTTTTGTGCACCAAACGTCATATTTGACACTTACGACCGAATTAAGTCTAGAAGCTAGTATGTCAAATTTGTGAAGATCGGTTCAGATATAGCTATAGCTCCAACATATACTCTTCAGCCGATTTGTCATATTTGTTACACACAGCACTCCGTAACAACGATATTTAGGGAAATATATGAAATACAGCTCAGAAATATCTTTGCCAAATTTTATCGAGATCGGTTCCGGTTTGGATATAGCTCCCATATATATTTTTATCCGATTTCAAATTAATTGTGCACCAAATAAGCAATAAAAGTCCGAATTTAAAAGATACAAATGCTTCGGCATATTTAGTCCTTTGAACTTTAAATTATAATCATAGCGTGTATGATGGAATTCTCTCATAAAAAACTTTTAATTGTTATGCGTAGCTCTACTAAATTAGCAAAGTAGTGTAGGGTATCATAAAAAATAATTGCCGAATGGAATATTGAGACATTTGTAGCTGACGAGCCATTTTTCGGCCACTGCGACGAAGACTTCGATCAAGTCGGTTCTTTACTTTTCGAACCATGTCTGCTGATGTTGCCTTTTTTCTTCCGTCCACTTCCTTGTTGTCGGGCTACGCTAGCAGTATCACGGTAACGAGCAGTAGTACGAGACACAAACGATTTATTCACATTTACTTGCTGCAGTGCTCTAACGGTAACCACTTGTTGTTTTTCAACCAAATATAAAGAAATCACACTATCACGCTTGAATTCCTTTCATCTCACCCTGTATATGATAGCTATATCAAAATTTGAACCGATTCTCACCTATCCCAATAGGGTTTGTCTGTGGCCCAATCAAGTATTTTTTTGGAAATTTAATCTCATGCGACCTGTATTTTATTTAGACGGACGGACTGACTTGTATAATTCGATACTTATTCTATGAAGGTCCTCAAAAGTAACTATGGGTCTATCTCGCATTTTTCTCCCCGTTACAAACAAATGCACAAAGACATAATTCCTTTACAACTATGTGGTGTAGGGTATAATAATGTTATAGATTGACAATGGATATATTTCGGCAAACCGACTTTTGCTTTCTATATTGTTAAGTCCAGCATTTCCCACTGTTCCCTTATCGGTTAGACAACATTACATTTCCCCGAATGATTACTCATTGGTTTTGTTATTTGTATGGCATGGAAATGTTGGGTATGTGTTGTGTAGGACAACATGTCCAGATTGTTATGAATAATTGTATCTAATTCTACTGAATCAGCAGTAGACTAATACCAAGAATGTTCATTGTTAGTTTGGGCTTAGAGGTGCTAGATATTTACATATTAAAATCGGGTTTGAATAGCCATGTAAAATCCAGGACAGCATTTTGAATCATCAATTCAAAGAGGACAATAGTGGCTAGTGGTAACATTATAAGTATATTAAAAAAAAATACTTATAAAATTTAAAGTGTCCTACGAAATGCAAATTATTAAGCAGCTATAGTTTAAGAAAATATTTCAAATATATATTAATTCCCTTTAATTTAAACAAAAAAAAAAAAAAAAAATATATATATATATATATATATATATATATATATATATATATATATATATATATATTCTTTTTAACCATTGTTTCCGTCCTTGGTCTGAAATGTAACTAAATATTATAATTATGCTACGGAAGTTGATGTAGTTCAAATACCAAAGATATTAAAAAAAGGAAAAGATAATCACTTCTTTTCAACATCACGCTTGTGTTGGCCGTTATCAAAGCGGAACAAACACCAGGAAATGTATTAGAAAAAAACCGATGTGTAACTTTGTCCATTCATTTCCTCATTTATGTTTCTTTTTCATTGCTTTATTTTGTTTGAAGGAGCAAAAAACACAAAAAGGAAACCAACATAGAAGATAACATTAAAAAGAAAGTTCTAAAAGATTTAAAATATTAATGCCTTGCAAGAGGTGAAGGATATTATGGCAAGAGCAGGTTAATGCAGGTGATTAAATTAAGGAAGAACATTTTTTCAAAGTTTTTGGCTATAAAAATTAGAATAATTAAAAGTTCAAATTTTTAATTTTTGTAAAACTTTCATAAAAATAATTTTTATGCTACTTTCCAAGTTGAAAATCATGAATATTGTAATAAAATTATGGCAGCTAATGGCACGTGGAGCGTGGATTATATTGAAATTGTATTATTGTACTTAGGTTTATTCTGACAATTATAGGAAAAGGTATGCAGAATATTTTTTAACTAACTGAAAACTAGTAAAAAAAAACCATTAAGTTTGGCGAAACCTAAAATTTTATACCCTCCAACTTTAGGTAAAGAAAACATTTTTATACAAAAGTATCCGAATGCAAACGTGTTCCACTTTCAACTACAAATACCAGTGAGACCATTTTCACCACTTAAACTTTTCAAAAAACCATAAAGTGGGTGAGACCTTGTATGGGGGCCATACCAAAACGGGAACCTCCATGGACAATTTTATAAATCTACCAAATCTTCTTAAATACAAAATTTGAAGCAATTTCGTGTGACTGGGTTTATTAAAATGCCGGGTATCTTTACATGTGAGCTGTAGCAAAACGTGGAACAAAAAAATTTAAATGTTTTGCCGCTAAAACCCAAACGCGACGGGGTGAAATAAAAAAAATAAAAAGCAGTAAATTCGGCCGGGACGAACTTTGAATACCCTCCACCATTTGGAAAGAATTAGAAAATTTTCAAAAAAAAAAAAAAAAATAAATAAAATCCATTGAAAATTCTTGGATTTGCATAGTTGGGACAAAATCGGATTATCCTTCCTCTTTCGGTGCAGTAGAATATTTTTTTAAAAATTTAGACCTTTTGTGAGGGGTAGGTACCAGAAGGAGTGGACCGATATTGCCTATCTCCAAACTCGATTTTGGTACTACTATGTACCAAGTATGGATCAAATGTCCTGAAATGGATTTGGTCCAAAGAGACCTAGTGTCTAAAACCATTATTTCGATGAGGCACGTTTTGGCCGTTTGGCAATTTCACACAAAAGTTGTTGTCCATTTTACCCGCTGGCAACCCTTGTTGTGTTTAGAAGTGTTTTTAACATTGTCAATAGTGACTAAAGTTTTATTTAAAATTCAATTGTTAATAGTATTGTTTTGTTAGTGATTTTGTGAAATTTTGTGAATTTTTGAGTCACCCTTCAAGTGCATTGTGATAATCAGTGATAAGACGTGTTATTTAAATAAATAAGCAACTATAATTTTTTGGTTAGCTTAGTGTGTTTACTTATTGTTTTGTCTTGCTTTGTCGTGACGTTTGTGTTATTCTTTGTTGTTAATACTGCCCTATACAGTTTGAAAACAACAATTAAAATTTGGGTTTTAATAATTTGAAATTAAAGCATACTTTTCGGCATCTAAGTAAATTTATAATAATCTTCTTTAAATAATTTCATACCTGTAAAGCATAACTTAAGGCACAATAAAATGGAGTGTGTTTACAAATGTAACATAACAAACCTAAACGAAAGAGTATTAACCTGCTGGCTATGTGACAAACATGGTCATTTAAAATGTGCAGGATTTACCGGTAGACATTTTGATTTAATAACTGATCGTAAAAATGGGCTTCGTTGGGCATGTATCAATTGTAGGTCTCTAGAAGTTGACTTTTATCGTCTTTTCAAAGAGTCTAAAATTGAAATAGCTGCCATGAAGAAGGACTTCAACGCAGTTCACACAAGGCTTGAAAATTTTGAAAAGCTTTTTATGAACTTTGAGTATGTTGTTGGTTCTCCAAAACGTAAAAAGTCCTCGGCAATTGCTTCTGGTGATAATTTAATAACTTTAAATTCACCATCTGTGGCTCCGCCACGCAAAAACCTGGGAACTTTACACACAGAGAATCAACTCGCGCCTCCGGCGCTATACTCATCTGTATGCTCTAATGTAAATCCTGCAACAGCTTCGAGTCCTAGTGTAAAGACTCCGGTTGAAGTCCGATCTTCAGAAGTTACCCCTAATAATCCACAGATTCCGCCTCCAACAATCATATGTGCTCCAGAAAATGCTCCTTCTACTAGTAATAACGATTTAATCGTAGTTGCTCCCAGAAAAAGTATATTTGTTTCTAGATTACATCCTAGTACTTCTGTAGATAACATTAGTAATTATATCAAGTCCAAAATTCAAAACGTTCTTGATAATGATTATAACATTTTGAAATTTAACTCATCTATACCACGTGATTTATCATCATTTAAAATAACGGTTCATTCTAAATTGTATGATCTAATGTTAAAAGATTCTTTTTGGCCAGACGGTGCATTGGTAAAAGAATTTGAATTTAGAAAACGGCGAAATTTTGTAAAACCAATAACGCTACCTTCTGATTCGAATGTCCCAAAAACTAAATAAATCTATATCTTTGCTTTATCAAAATGTTAGAGGCCTAAACACTAAACTTAAAAATACATATTTAAAGTCTTTTGAATCAGATCTTAAAATTCTCGTTTTTACAGAAACTTGGCTTAAACCAGATATCCGTGATACTGAAATCTTATCCGATCAATACCAACTTTTTAGAAATGATAGATTAAATAAAGTTGGTGGAGGGGTACTCATAGCAGTTCACAATTCCATTTCCTCTGAGCGTGTTATGCTTACTGATAGTCAAGATGTTGAATTTGTATGTGCGAAATTATCTTACATTAACCAAACTATTTACATAACATGTTCGTATATTCCTCCAAATTCTGATTCAAATATTTATTTAAAACATTCTGAATTAATTAAAAACGTTTCACATATTCACTCGCCAAATTCTGAATTAATTTGTCTTGGAGATTTTAACTTACCGAATACATCGTGGATCCTTGATGATGACACGGCACATTATGTACCTGTTTCGTCAACAGTACGGTCTAATGATATGGAAAATTTTTGGCAAAATATTTTTGACCAAGGTCTATATCAACTCAATAATATTTATAATTTTAAAGGTAAAATATTAGACTTAGTGTTTTCTTCATCCGTTAATACTTCATTAAGTAAATGTTCACCTTTTGTAGAACCGGAAGATAAATATCACCCAACACTTGTCATAGACCTTGAACTTAATATTCAAACAAATTATGCAAAACCACAAACTAAGCCTAACAAATTAAATTTTTCTAAGACTAATATTAATCTCCTTCGTTCCATATTGTCCAATTCAAGTTGGTCTCATGAAGGTGACATTGAATTGCAAATTTCAAATTTTTATAGCGTACTTAAAAATGCGTTAACTATATCAGTTCCATTATTGAAGTTCTATCCTGACTCAGGACCAGTTTGGTTTACCCCACATCTTAGGCGCTTGCGCAACATAAAAAGTAGGTTATTTAAAAAATTTAAAGAATGTAATACCACTTTAAATTATTCAAAATATTCAAAAGCTCGAAGTAAATATAACATTGAAAACTTAAAGTCTTATTCGATTTATTTAAGAAAAATGAAAAATAACTTTCAGAAGAATCCTAAAAGCTTTTATAAATTTGTAAATTCAAAACGTAAAGTCCGCGAATTTCCTAGTAGCATGAAACTTGGTTGCAGGGAATCAGGTGACCACCTTGAAATAGCAAATTTGTTTGCTGACTTTTTTCAAAATACTTACTCTAAGCCTTCATCCAATCATAATGACAATTATGCTTATAATATTAGTAGATTAAATTATTTCCCCCAAATTATTCTGTCTGAGGAGGAGGTTTTAAATGGTCTTCTATCGTTAAAAAGTAGTAATTCTCCTGGTCCTGATGGAGTACCTGCTTACATTTTAAAGTCATGCGCATATGAGCTTTATTTACCTCTAACCACTATATTTAATTATTCTTTGACATCTGGTTATTTTCCTCAAGTATGGCGATCTAGTTTTGTTATTCCTTTGCATAAAGCTGATAATAGAAGTGTCGTCGAAAATTATAGGGGTATTGCAAAATTAAGTGCAACACCGAAATTGTTTGAGTTTTTAGTCTCGCGTAGACTAACGCACTTTGTTTCGTCTATAATATCGCCTTACCAACATGGATTTGTAAAGGGTAGGTCAACTGTAACTAATTTATTAGAACTTATATGTTATGTACACAGGGGGTTTTCAATAAAATGCCAAACTGATATTATATATACTGATTTCAGTAAGGCTTTTGACAAAGTTGATCACTTATTATTATTACATAAACTTGACAAAATGGGTTTCGCAACATTATTTTTATCATGGATATCATCTTATTTTCAAGGGCGTACACAGAGAGTTTCTTTCAATAATGTTCTTTCTAAACAGATAACTGTGTACTCTGGTGTCCCCCAGGGTAGCCATTTAGGTCCTCTACTTTTTGTATTGTATCTAAATGACCTTCCAACGGTTATACGTTACTCTAAGATCCTAATGTTTGCTGATGATGTCAAACTTTTTTGTAATATGGACTCTCACATTAGTTCCCTTAACTTGCAACATGATATCTACTGCCTTGTTAATTGGTGCAGTGCTAATGGTATGACGCTAAATCTCAAGAAATGTAAAAAACTGTCTTTGTTTAGAACACAACCTTTTAAAAATGATTACCTCATTGGTTCTTACAAATTGGACAATGTAGACTCATTCGTTGATCTTGGTGTAATTTTAGACAATAAATTGCGTTTTAATTTGCATATTGATTCATGTGTGAATAAAGCCATGTCATTGCTGGGTTTTATAAAAAGATGGTCAAAAGAATTTGACGATCCTTATGTGACTAAGCGTTTATTTATTAGTTTGGTTCGGCCCACTTTAGAATACGGTTGCGTATTGTGGAGTCCTTTTTACAAAACATATTCTGCTAAATTGGAATCAGTACAAACCCAATTTCTTTTATTTGCTCTCAGAGGATTAGGATGGGACATAAATGATACACTTCCACCATATGAGAATCGCCTAAAACTAATTGATCTTCCGACACTGGAAAAGAGACGTTTAATGTTAAGAGCTTTATTTATTATAAAACTTCTGCGTGGCGAAATCGATTCACAGTTTTTAACCGGTGAATTAAATTTTAATATTCCTGCTCGTAATACTCGAAATTACATACCACTTAAACTTTGCTTGGCTAAATCCAATTATGAATCTTATAATCCTATGAGGTCTTTATGTGATATCTACAACAAATTATATAATGAGATATCATTGACAGACCCTTTGCATGTCATTAAACACACTATTTTACATCTTTAGTATTAAAGCAAGTAGTTGCCAGATTCTCTACTCTTATCTGTTATATGTTGTTTTATTTCCTGTGTGTTGTCTTTATTTGTGAATTCAAACAACCGGCTGATGTATAACTGTAGCTGGTTTCCCTAACGTACTAACCCTCCATAGTTCGGACTATGGGGTGTACGCGCTCCCTACGTAATTGGGAGGTGGCCCCCTCGGTCGGCAGGGGCGGGTGAGTGTGGCGTTGGGACCGATCGAAAAAAAAAATATATAATCCAATGGTCATGCAAAATGCTAGATTTCTATCCTGTCCTAAAGTCTAACCTAATGAAAAATTCGATGTCGATTGGTTAAAAAAAAAAAAAAAATCAGGAAAATTTAAATTTTTTAGTCCATTTTAACTTCTAAAAGTCTATCTTCAAAAACAGTGAGCTTGAATTCTGACCCTTATCTACCCCAATAAAAAAATTCGTGAATTTCGGACAATAATGGCGACCCGGAGAAAAAAACAGTGAGCTTGAATTCTGACCCTTATCTACCCCAATAAAAAAATATTGTAAATTTCGGACAATAATGGCGACCTGAATGTAACACCCCCAAACAAATAGTGTTGCAAGGTATAAAAAAGTGGTCATTCCGAATTGGTGATATTTGTCAAACTCAGTCCAGTCGTTTTTATACCCTACAATACTATTTGTAGGGGGTATTATAAGTTTAATTGGGCCAAAAATTGTGTAACACCTCGAAATATTGGTTTCCCATATAGGAAAGTATATATGGATCTTCCTATCTTGCCGAGATGAGTCGATCTAGCTATGTATGTCCGTCCGTCCGTCTGTCCGTCTATCCATGTTAATTTGTAATCACTCTACAGGTCGCAAGTACGAACCGATCCTCACGAAATTTAAAATGGAGGTGTGGTTATGGTCAGAATAGAACCCTATTGTTTTTGGAGATGATCGCACGATATTTAGGGGACCAAAAACAGAAAAATTTCCTGATTTTGCAGTTGCTCTGTAGAAAATTTACATGGAGTTAGAGTTTAGGAGTGGGCAGAAACCTACCAATTTGTGTGGCCATCGGACAATAATTAGAGGGTAAAATAGACCCTATCTTTTATGTTAGAAAATAAGAAAATTTCCACAAAACCGCGAATATTTTCAATCCCAGCCAAATCACAAATACCTTAAAAGATCACTTCTGACCATTACAGCGATGCTAATAGCCCAGAAATCGGATATATAGCAAAATAGGTACAATATATATGTAAAAGAATTGATCTTATTTATTCTGCTTATAAATCAAGAACCGCTGGGTCGATGTTCACAATTCCCATCAATTCGGAATGGTCTCTTACCAGAAAACGATAATATCTAAGATAATCTCGGAAAAATATACCAATAAAAAGTGAATATCTTTCGTCGATTTTTTTTCAATTTTTTATCGCCTGCGATTTCTTTAATTTGAATACGTTTGAGGGTATTATATGCATATCGCAATTATCGTCCGATCCTCACGAAATTTTTGCATGGGGGTAGGGTTAGGGTCAGAATTAAAGCCCATTGTTCTTAAGATGTACCTTTTGAGGTGCAAATGAACTAAAAAAAATTTAATTTTTTCTAATTTTTTAGTCGCTCCATAGGCTACAATTGAAAACTAATCGACACGGAATTACGCATCAGTAGAGAGTCAAAGACAGGGAAGTAGTCTAGCACTTTGGATGACTCTAAAATGGACCACAACTTTCGTGTGAAATTGTTTTGATTACTTAACAAAACTACGGAGTGCGTAAATATTGGCCAAATTCTCCGGCTCAAAAAAACTAAGGGTAACATCTGGGCGGGGCTCTTTGACACTTTTTTTCAAAAACGAAATCTTCCAAAATGAATTTGGATATAAGGGGGCTTCGGACATATTGTAGTATTGTAGGGTATCACATGGTCGGCCCCGCACGACTATAGCCTTTGCTTACTTCTTTATTAATAAGCGAAAAAAAAACATTAATTTCTTTTACATATATATTGTACCTATTTTGCTATATATCCTATATGTAGGCTACAGTATCACCGTAACGGTCAGGAGTTACCTTTTATTATATTTGTGATGTCGCCGTGATTAAAAGTATCAACTGTTTCGTATTTTTACAATCAAGTTCATAATTCCCCAACACATACTAATATTGGGAAAAAGTATTAATATAAGTTCCTGTTATTGGTGTGGTCCCCATATTTTTGTACTTTCTGATTTGGGACCAATTTTCAACTAAGTTCGCTGAAATTTAACATCAAACAGATTTAGACATTTTTCGTTTTTGTATAACCTCCATTTAAGGTTCATCCCGATATCAAAATGAAAACGTTCATATTCGTGATTCTCATTTGTGCCAAAAAGCGAAATGGGTTTAAAATGTTGTCTATCTTCTATGTAGCGGTTTCACCCACTTTTAGGTATTTTAATCTACTTTTATTTACAATTTGCTATGTGACTTCTCATGGGATATTAACATTGTCGCTCAATGTGTTCGATACTGGTCCATGTTATGATATAATCATTATAGGGTAAGTGTGCCTAAGTTCGGCATGTCCCAGTAGTCGGCACTTTTTATTTTTAAGCCCAAATAAATGAAACTATTGCAACTAAATGTATTTTGTTTACTTCAAATATATTGCCAGATATCTTTGTGTACAATTTCGCTAAGAAAAGATGATTTATTCTAATAAAAATTAAATTTTTGTCTGTGAAGGTCCTCAACAATCCATATTCTTAAGAAAAGTACAATAAAGACGTCGAATCAGTTTACCTAAGCAAAAATATTATATTTTAATTAATTAATTTATTATTATTATTAATTATTCTTACAAAAAAATTGGTATGCCGACTGTTGGAACATACCATACCGACAATTACCAAGTGGTGCCGACTACTGGCAAAAAAGCATTGTTTTAATAAAACTACAAATTTATGAAATTTAATAAAAAGTTATTTAAACTTTATTTATTATTACAAAAACTATACAAAATTTCGAATCTGAATAAATTAACTTTGTAATAAATGAAAAGTTCCACTCTGAATGGTGAGCGATCAAAAACGCGAAAATCCTAAAAGTGCCGACTACTGGTACACTTACCCTAATACGATACAACTAGATATACGGCATTTTAAGAATTTTTAAGGTAGTTTATAAATGTATTGACATTTTCGACAATTTTCCGTTAAGAGTATTTTCTAAAAGACACTTTTATTAGGACAAAATTTCCCATATTTTATAACTCTTGATGGAAGTTATTAGAAATGAATCAAGCCGAATTTAACCCCCTTTTCACTTGCTGATCTGATACGTAAAGATTAATATTGAAAATGTGAACAAGCTTTTTTTCTCATTAAGAGCTGAAATGGTAAAATATGTAAATTCTTGCAGGCTCTGCAACAATGCTAACATCGCAAACAATATTCACTTTTTTTCTAAGACAAATGTCGTATTGTTAAATTTTACAACAAATATACTTTGCAGACACATTAAAATAATAAAATGACATCCTCCCTGTGAATTTAAATTTCTTAATTTTTTCACATTTAATATCAGATTTCCATCAAATTCTAAAATTACAAATGTCTGCTTAATTCAAAATATAAATTCTTTTGTTACACCCACAAGATGACCAAGTACAAAGAAAAAAAAAAAAAAACAACAATAACAACTTTACGAAAAATATCATAAAAACAAAGAAAAAGATAAAACAACAAAAAACTTCTGGTGAACGAAAGAAGTCATAAAAATTAAAGCTAACGACATAATTACTTAAATGTTTATTGTGTTAAGGTGACCGCGGTTTTCCTTTTCATTCTCGCACCCCTCCCCGCACTTCTTAAATATTATCTGCGCTTAGCTGGAGATGTCCTGGGGTTGGTATTTTTCTTGTTTTTGTTTAATTTTTTTTCAAACTTTGTTATGTTAATGTTTTCAGTAAAAACATCTTAGGTTTAATTATCCCTCTAAGAGCAAATGATGATGTTTGGCTGACATTAATATTTAAATTACATTTTTGTTTATATTTTCTGTGGCATTGGAATTAGAGAGGATTTTTAGGAGACTATCGACAACGAAGACCACTTAGATAGGACCCGTAGGTTTTCTCATACTGGACCTGTAGGTCTTCTCATTCTGGACCTGTAGGTCTTCTCAGAGAAGACCTGTAGATCTTCTCAGAGAGGACCTGTAGATCTTCTCATAGAAGACCTGTAGATCTTCTCATAGAAGACCTGTAGGTCTTCTCTCTTTTTAAAGAAGACCTGTAGGTCTTCTCATAGAAGGCCTGTATGTCTTCTCATAGAATACCTGTCTTCTCATAGAAGACCTGTAGGTCTTCTCATAGAAGAGCAGTTGGTCTTTCATAGAAGAGCAGTTGGTCTTTCATAGAAGAGCAGTTGGTCTTCTCATAGAAAATCATTTGGTATTCTCCTAGAAGAGCAATTGGTCTTCTCATAGAAGATCAATTGGTTTTCCCCTAGAAGAGCAATTTGTCTTCTCATAGAAGAGCAATTGTTCTTCTCATAGAAGAGCAATTGTTCTTCTCATAGAAGAGCAATTGTTCTTCTCATAGAAGAGCAATTGGTCTTCTCATAGAAGAGCA
Organism: Musca domestica; assembly: GCF_030504385.1. Taxonomy (NCBI): domain Eukaryota; kingdom Metazoa; phylum Arthropoda; class Insecta; order Diptera; family Muscidae; genus Musca; species Musca domestica. Next base: position 20,250,793 of record NW_026712383.1, read on the forward strand.
ATTGTTCTTCTCATAGAAGAGCATTTGGTCTTCTCATAGAAGAGCAATTGGTCTTCTCATAGAAGAGCAATTGGTCTTCTCATAGAAGAGCAATTAGTCTTCTCATAGAAGTGCAATTGGTCTTCTCATAGAAGAGCATTGGTCTTCTCATAGAAGAGCATTGGTCTTCACATAGAAGTGCAATTGGTCTTCTCATAGAAGAGCATTTGGTCTTCTCATAGAAGAGCATTTGGTCTTCTCATAGAAGAGCATTTGGTCTTCTCATAGAAGAGCAATTGGTCTTCACATAGAAGAGCAATTGGTCTTCTCATAGAAGAGCAATTGGTCTTCACATAGAAGAGCAATTGGTCTTCACATAGAAGAGCAATTGGTCTTCTCATAGAAGACCGTGAGGTCTTCTTATAGAAGATCAATTTGTCCTCTCTTAAAAGAGCAATTCGTTTGCTCATAGAAGAGCAGTTGGTCTTCTCATAGAAGAGCAATTGGTCTTCTCATAGAAGAGCAATTGGTCTTCTCATAGAAGAGCAATTGGTCTTCTTATAGAAGAGCAATTGGTCTTCTCATAGAAGAGCAATTGGTCTTCTCATAGAAGAGCAATTGGTCTTCTCATAGAAGAGCAATTGGTCTTCTCATAGAAGAGCAATTGGTCTTCTCATAGAAGACCTTGAGGACTGTAGGTCCTCTCATAGAAAACAATTGGTCTTCTCATAAAATAACTTCTTTTCCTAAAGCAATGTTCTCTTCGAGGCAGCCTTTTTAGTCCTTTAAAATATCTTGTAGTTCTTCAAATTAAGTTCTTATTTAAAATAATCCATTACACACACAAATACATACATAATGGTAATAAAACTCACATACACATATGCCGGTACATACAACTACAAATGTATGTTTGAAGCCACAAATCTATGTGCAATCATATAGCCGCAAGACCAAAAACAGACAGTAGACACAAACACTTTCAACTGCCGTGGTTGCCGAGGTATGTTCGATGTTGTCCCATAACATGTGCGCCGTGACAGCAAGGGGTAACGACACACTCTCTGGCCGAAATTCATAGAGACATTCATTGGGTTTTGGGCTTGCATACAATATGATAACCGCAATGGATTGGTTAAACTGCAAGGAATGCCTTACCTATCTGCGTACCTGGGCGAATGGCTATATAGGTTCAATTGAATGTGTGTCTCCCAGGGTGTGTGTGTGCATGTGTGAGAAAATCATACACATCATCGTGGTATTGCTAACGTCTCTACCACGACTGTTGCTGTTGTCCCAGATATGAAAAACCTCAATTGGTATACAGTGTTTTGGGTGAGTTTTGTATTGTGAAAATTCTCTAAGAAAAGATTTAAAATTTTGGAACCTTAACAGTTTCAAAATCTAGGCTAGTTTTGAGATCCATAAAGCAGAACCTTAATATATATCTTACTTTTCTAAATGTCCATTAATTTTTCCTTCCTATGATTTTTAACATATTTTTGTATTCTGCCTCAGATACTTGCACCATTTCAATATTTCTGCTGAAGCCAATTATTGCCTTTGAATTGAACTCATTCACTTTCCAAAATTCAAGGTTTGATATGCAACATACATCTACTTGCACATAACTGCATTACTCTCCGTCGATATATGGCATTGCACCGGCAGCCAAGGGAAGAGGAAGGGTAAAAACCAACATAAATGTAGTTGGCATCCAAATGCCATGTGCAATATCGAGCATACGAGTAGTAGTTTTGGTAATATTTGCGGATATTCCCATGGTTGTGTGGTACAGATGTGCCAAAAACAAAATATCTTGGTGTGTGGATATTAGGGTGGATTGTTAGAAATAAATATGATTCGTGAAGAAATTTTAGACTCTACATTAGAAAAGGAGAATAGTTATGTACAAAAAAAATCTGTAAAATTAACTGGACTCAAAACCTTGTCCATGCAGTTCGATATGTAAAGAATATAGCTTTTTTTAGATACCACATTGCGTTTCTTCGACAAAAAAGACCAGTACTAATTGTGTACTTACACTAACTAACTGTAGTGAATATTCGTAAAAATCACAGACCTCTTGACAGAAATTACTTGAAGAAAAAAGAAAAAAATTAAGTTCGGCCGGGCCGAATTTTTAATACTCTACACCTTTGGATTAAGAAGAAGATTTGTATATCAAAGTATCTGATTTCAAACGTGTTCTACTTTAAACTAAAAATACTAGTAAGAACGCTTTGTTCAAACAAAAAAAAAAAAACAAGTAAAAAAGCAGTAAGTTCGGCCGGGCCGAACTTTGAATACCCTCCACCATTTGGAACGAATTAGAAAATTTTCAAAAAAATAAAATCCAATAAAAATTCTTTTAAAATCTATAAAATATCTAATATAGGAAGGTGCCGATATATGGGGGGATATACGATATTGTGGACCTATAAAGACAAATCTATGTCTGCGTGTAAAGTACTCACAAGGAACTTCGTGTGTGGATTTTCAGACAATACGATTGGAAAATGTGGCTAAAATCATCAAAATACCGAATATCTCGGGGTACCGTTATATGGGAGCTATACGTTATCGTTAACCTATATAGAGAATTCTCTGTCGGTGGGTAAAGTGCTCACAAAGAACCCCTTGTGTACAATGAACCCCTTGTGACCATTCCGTTGAAACATATGGCTAAAAACATCAAAATACCGAATATCGGGGGTACCGTTATGTGAGGGCTATACAATATCGTGGATCTATATAGATAATTCTCTGCCGAGGTATAAAGTACCTACAAGGAACTCCTTGTGTGGATTTTCAGACCATTCCGATGAAAAATGTGGGTCAAATCATAAAATACCGAATATCGGGAGGTACCATTATATGGGGGATATACGATATCGTGGACCTGTATAGACAATTCTCTCTCAGGGGGTGAAGTACTCACAAGGAACTACTTGTGTTGATTTTAAGACAATTCCATCGAAAAGCGTGGCTAACATGATCAAAATACGGAATATCGGAGGTTACAGTTATATGTGGGATATACGATATCGTGGACCTACATAGACACTTCATTTTGAGGAGGTAAAATGCCCACAAGGAACTCCTTGTGTGGATTTTCAGACAATTCCGTTGAAAAATGTGGGTAAAATCATCAAAATACCGAATTTCGGGGGTACCGTTATATGGGGGCTATACGATATTGTGGACCTATATTGTGGACCGAGGTATAAAGTACCCACAAGGAACTCTTTGTGTGGATTTTCAGACAATTCCGTTCAAAAATGTGGGTAAAATCATCAAAATACCGTATATCGGGGGGTATATGATATTGTGGACCTATATAGATAATTCTCTGCCGAGGTATAAAGTACCCACAAGGAACTCCTTGTGTGGATTTTCAGACAATTCCGTTGAAAAAGGTGGGTAAAATCATCAAAATACCGAATATTGGGGGGTACCGTTACATGGGGGCTATATGATATTGTGGACCTATATAGATAATTCTCTGCCGAGGTATATAGTACCCACAAGGAACTCTTTGTGTGGATTTTCAGACAATTCCGTTGAAAAATGTGGGTAAACTCATCAAATACCGAATTTCGGGGGTACCGTTATATGGGGGCTATACAATATTGTGGACCTATATTGTGGACCGAGGTATAAAGTACCCACAAGGAACTCTTTGTGTGGATTTTCAGACAATTCCGTTCAAAAATGTGGGTAAAATCATGAAAATACCGAATACCGTGGGGGTACCGTTATATGGGGGCTATACGATATTGTGGACCTATATAGATAATTCTCTGCCGAGGTATAAAGTACCCACAAGGAACTCCTTGTGTGGATTTTCAGACAATTCCGTTGAAAAATGTGGGTAAAATAATCAAAATACCGAATATCGGGGGGTACCGTTACATGGGGGCTATATGATATTGTGGACCTATATAGATAATTCTCTGCCGAGGTATAAAGTACCCACAAGGAACTCCTTGTGTGGATTTTCAGACAATTCCGTTGAAAAAGGTGGGTAAAATCATCAAAATACCGAATATCGGGGGGTACCGTTACATGGGGGCTATACGATATTGTGGACCTATATAGATAATTCTCTGCCGAGGTATAAAGTACCCACAAGGAACTCCTTGTGTGGATTTTCAGACAATTCCGTTGAAAAGGTGGGTAAAATCATCAAAATACCGAATATAGGGGGGTACTGTTACATGGGGGCTATACGATATTGTGTACCTATATGGACAATTCTCTGCCGAGGTATAAAGTACCCACAAGGAACTCTTTGTGTGGATTTTCAGACAATTCCGTTGAAAAATGTGGCTAAAATCATCAAAATACCGATTATCGGGGGGTACCGTTATATGGGGGCTATACGATATTGTGAACCTATATAGATAATTCTCTGCCGAGGTATAAAGTACCTACAAGGAACTCCTTGTGTGGATTTTCAGACAATTCCGTTGAAAAATGTGGGTAAAATCATCAAAATGCCGGATATCGGGGGGTACCGTTACATGGGGGCTATACGATATTGTGGACCTATATAGATAATTCTCTGCCGAGGTATAAAGTACCCACAAGGAACTCCTTGTGTGGATTTTCAGACAATTCCGTTGAAAAATGTGGGTAAAAACATCAAAATACCGAATATCGGGGGGTACCGTTATATGGGGGCTATACGATATTGTGGACCTATATAGATAATTCTCTGCTGAGGTATAAAGTACCCACAAGGAACTCCTTGTGTGGATTTTCAGACAATTCCGTTCAAAAATGTGGGTAAAATCATCAAAATACCGAATATCGGGGTACCGTTATATGGGGGCTATACGATATCGTGGACCGATGTAGCCCATCTTCGAACTTGACCTGCCTGCAGACAAAAGAGAGATCTGTGCAAAATTTTAGCTTCCTATCTTAATTCGTTTAGACTGTAGCGTGATTACAACAGACGGACAGACGGACAGAGGGACAGACGGACGGACAGGGCTAAATCGTCTCAGAATTTTACGCTGATCAAGAATATATATACTTTGTTGGGTCTAAAATGATTATTTCGATGAGTTACAAACGGAATGACAAAGTTAATATACCCTCCATACCTTTTTTGGTGGAGGGTATAAAAAAACATAAAGTGGACGAGGACGTTGTATGGGGACCATACCAAAACGGAAACCACCATAGACAATTGTATACTTCAAGGATTGTCATCTACCGAATATTCTTAAATATCAATTTTTTCGTGGCTAAATGTGTAAATGTGTGTCAAAATACCGATGGTTGGTATCGTTATATCTGCGCTAAAGGAAAACGTGGACCTATATATTCAATGTTCTGCCACCGGAGCTAGAACCCATTATGAACTACAATTACCAATTTTTAGGCAAATCCGAGGAAAAACGTGGCAAAAATCATTTTAATATCCGAGGCCCCCATATGTGGGGGCTATACGCAAACGTGGGCCTATATATACTATTTTCCGCGGAGCTAGAAGCCATTGCGAACAAATACCAATTTTTGGACAAAACCGTGGAAAGATTAGCAAAAATCATCAAAAATACCGAATATCGGGAAGTAGCATTGTGAAAAGTGTGCCGAAAATCATGAGAATATCGAATATCGGGAGCCAACATTATTTGGGGGCTATACCGAAACGTGGACCTATATTTACTATGTTCCACCACCGGAGCTGGAACTTATTGCGAACTACAAATACCAATTTTTAGATAAATCCTTAAAAAAAAGCTATACAAAAACGTGGACCTATATATACATACAATATCCAATTCAAAAAAATTTTGTGGGCAAATGTGATTGAGATTATCAAAATACCGAAAATCGGTGGGTATCGTCATATCAGCGCTATAGGAAAGCGTGGACCTAAATATTCAATGTTCTGCCACCGGAGCTAGAACCCATTATGAACTACAAATACCAATTTTGTAGACAAATCGGTGAAAAATGTTGCGAAAATCATCAAAATACCGAATACCGGGAGGTACCGTTACATGGCGGCTATATTAAAACGTGGACCGATAAATCTAATTTTCAATACCAACCATCCTAGACACAATACAAATATTTGGACTTCGCAATAGACCTTTTCTGGCAGACAGTCGCATTGAAGGCTCAAGCTTTTGAATAGCCTTCTTATAACTGCAATACCTGATATTCGGTATTTTGATACATTTAAAGATATTTTTTCAAATCATCCTTTTACATTTTTCGAATTCTTTCCAAACTCACATTTCGTTCCACCCTTTTGATTTTGCATATCTTTCATTAAATAGCATAGTAGTCTGAGGTAATTCAAGTGTATCCTTTACATCTCGTATTATGGAGTATCATTATTATACGTACAGCTGTTATATGGAGTCAGTAAAGAGGATAATATTCAATTTAAGTTAATTATCTTGTTGAAGTACATTTGGTTAATTTATAGATTATATGCTTTTTTGAAAAGAAGGTGAGCCAGACGAGGCTATCAATGAATATATATTCGCATATTTTTGAAAGCACATGAATTAATAAACTGTTAACATATTTCAATCATTTAATAGATTTATTGAGTGAATAACATTTATCTACTTTATAAAGCATGATCATCTGTTCTGATGCTGATATTAAAGGCTTCCGCCACGACGTAAAATTAAACCACGTAAAAGGTAGATCAACAATTCTGCGATTTTGCTAATTTCATTTGGTTAATAATCCTTTCATCAAATCATTTCAATAAATTTGGAAAAACATAATTGTTAAGTGTTTATTTGAAAAAAAAAAAAAAAACATTAGACACGAATAAAGTCCAAGATAAATCGTGGAATATTTGCAACACGCTTAGACATCTAGGTACGCTTCTTGTACTTTCCCATGGGGAAAAGGAGAACAATGAATAACTTTAAATGCTATATCGAGTGTAATGTAAAGCAGAGCTCGCCAATATACCGCCTATGTGAAATTCACCACACCTCGTACACAATCATAGTTTTGTGTACAAAACTCACCATCGATCAGTAAGCCACCATCAGAACTTTTCCTTGTTTACGAACAACAACATTGATTGCAGACAGAAAGTAGATTTTATACCCTACAACGCTATATATTGGGGGTGTTAAAAGCTTGATTGGGCCAAATATTATTTAACACCTCAAAATATTGGTTCCCCACAAAGAAAAGTATATATGGATCTTTCTATCTCTCCGAGCTGAGTCGATCTAGCTATGTATGTCCGACCGGCCGTCTGTCCATTTAAATTTATTATCACTCTACAGGTCGCAATTTTGGCCGATTCCAAGAAATTAAAAATGTAGGTGGGCTTGTCGCCAGAATAGAAGCCTATTGCTTTTGGAGATGATCGCAAAATATTTATGGGTTCAAATGGACCAAAATATAATATAAACAAGTAAGCAAAGGCTACAGTCGAGCGGGGCCGACCGTTGAATACCCTACAAGACTACAATAAACAATACAATCTATATAGGCGAGAAACTCGAAAGAATTCCACAAGATATTGTGACAAATAATAAAAGAAAACCATCAGGTTTCGTTCTCTAATTTTCAAATAATAGCAACTTAAACTAATTTGCTCATTTCCAATTTATTGGCAGATTTCGCACGTACATGGTCTTCCTAGATCTGGAACCAATATTTCCCAAAGACCTATAATCTCTCAGAAGTGGCAAAAGATTAACATTTATTGTTGGTTTTTGACTGAAACGCATCTATATGAGATACAGACATTTGACTATCCAAAACTGCTTGGCTTTTGCAATGTCCGGTAACCCCCATTCAAATGTGCGTGAGAATCGGGCAATAATTACGACCTGCTAACAATTTTGCAGTTTTTGGTCCATTTCAACCCCTAAATATACGGCGATCATCTCCAAAAAGTGTAGGCTTCTATTCTGACCCTCATCTTATCCCCATGAAAAATTTCGTAGGGATCGGGCCATAAATGCGATCTGTATATGATATCCTGATATCCTAACTACTTAGTTTTGATAGCTGTAGAAATATAACCAAATGTTTAATTCAAAATGAAAATATGCCAAAAATATGACAAAATTGAAAAAATATGAGAAAATTTACAAAATCAATATTTTCATCTTTAGAGAGATATTTTTATGCGATTTTTTAGGCGTTTTTTCTTTTCTGCCAAGAGGCCATTCTGAATTAATTAGAACTGTCGAAATCAGTTCAGCCGTTCTCGACATAAAATAGATCTTTCAAGAATATCTTCTTTGATAGAGATATATATCGCACATATTGTGTTATATATTCGATTTGTTGGATCTTAACATCAATGTAAAGATCAGAAGTACCCTTGTCATGGCATTGTGATTTCGCCGGGATTTAAAATATTCGCGGTTTAATGAAAAATTTTGAATTTTTTCAACAAAAAAGATATGGTCTATTTTATCCGCTAAATATTATCCGATGACCACCCAGGCTTCTTCCCCGCCCTAAACTCTAGCTACATGCGAAATTCCGCGTCGATTGGTCTATAATTGCGACCTGTATAGCTACTGCAAAATCCGACATTTTTTAGTATTTGGTCCATTTCAACCCCTAAACATTTGGCGATCATCTCCAAAAGGAATAGGGTTCTATTCTGACATTAACCCCACCTACATTTTAAATTTCGTGAATATCGGGCCATAATTGCGACCTGTAGAGTGATTACAAATTAACATGGACAGACGGACAGACGGACGGACGGACATACATAGCTAGATCGACTCAGCTCGGCGAGCTAGGAAGATCCATATATACTTTCCTATATGGGAAATCAATATTTCGAGGTGTTACATAAATTCTGGCCCAATCAAACTTATAATACCCCCAACACATAGTGTTGTAGGGTATAAAAACTACTAAAATTTTCTGGTGTTATACTTTTCACAAGCCCCATTTATTATTTATTATTCCAGAATCTCAATATGGCTAAAACGTGCCATATGAATTTAGTCCCTAGATCCCTTTGGACTAAATCCTTTTCAGGACATTTGGAGTCGATCTAGCGCTGTCCGTCCGTCTGTCTGGTTGGCTAGTACGCACGATAACTCTTCAATAAAGTATCCGATTTGGTTCAAACTATTATTATCAAACTAGATCGAGTTCGAATAAAAAATATTTTACTGTACCAAAAGAGAAAAAACCATCCGATTTTGCTCCCAACTCGATGATTCTAATATTTGTGTTAGTGCTAGGTCAGGTGCGAAAATTTGCCAATATCGGTCCACTCCATCAAGAGTAAAAATTTTCAATAATTTTAACTCATGTAAAATGTCCGATTGTCTTTAAATTACACAAACCGCAATATTTCTTTATTAATCCAAGGTCTTGTGTGAAGATGGAATATATCGGACCACTCCTTCTGGTACCTTCCCCACAAAGCAACAACATTTTGAATATCCATAAAGCTCATAAAACGCAAAATTATCATCCGATTCCATTCCGACTTGGTGTATCTTAATATTTTCATCAACACAAGATCTGTTACAAAGATGGTAGAAATCGGACCATTTCATCGGGTACCTCCACACAAAGGGTGGAAGTTATTCATAACAAGGGCTATAGAGGTGCGGGCCCGACCATGTGATAATCTACAACACTACTATATGGTAGAAAATTTGTCAAAATCGGTCCAGACATTATTACGATATAAGCATTCTAGCTAACATCCCCTCCCTTTGTACAAACACTTTGTATATATTTCGCTATATATATCCGATATATGTACTAACCGGCATTTACGTAGCGGTCAGAATTTACCTTTTCATATATTTATGATTTCGCCTAGATTAAAAATATTCGCGGTTTAATGGAAAATTTGAATTTTATTTAACACAAATGTTATGATCTATTTCACATACTAAATATTATCCGCTGATAATTAAAATTTGAAGATTTCTGCCCAGCCCTAAGCTCTAGCCCCATGCTAAATTCCGCCTCGATTGATCTATAATTGCGACATGTAGAGCAACTACAAATTTAGGAAATTTTTCTGTTGTTTGTCCATTTCAACCCCTAAAAATTATGCGATCATTTCCAAAAGCAATAGGCTTCTATTCTGGCCCTAGCCCCACCTCCATTGTAAATTTGGCGAAAATCGGGCCATAATTGCGACTTGTAGAGTGTCAGACAGACGGACGGACGGACATAAATAGCTAGATCGACTCAGCTCGGCGAAATAGGAAGATCCATATACACTTTCCTATGTAGGAAACCAATATTTCGAGGTGTTACATATTTTTTAGCCCAATCAAACTTATAATATCCCCAACTCATACTGTTGTGGGGTATAAAAACGTAATATCCATACGAACTCTAAATTCCAAATTTGAAACAATTCCGGTGAAACTGTGGCACAAATCATGAAACTACTGAATATCTGGAGGTACAGTTCTTTGGCGTCCTAACACAAATCTGAGTAAAATTTTATCAACCTACTTCATTTCCTTTGGAAACTTTACTGACTTCCAGAGAAGGACGGACATCGCTCGACATACCATTGTATGCTAATCAAAACAATATATACTCTGTGGATCCTAAAATGTATACTCCGGAATGACAAACTTAATACACCCACCATTCCATGGTGAAGGTTGTAAGCAGTTATAGGTTAAAGTAATATATGGATATTTTTATACCCTACACCACATAGTTGTAAGGGTATTATGTCTTCGTGCATTTGTTTGTAACATGGAGAAGGAAGCGAGATAGACCCATAGTTACTTTTGAGGTTCTCCATAGAATTACTTTCTGAGTTGATTTATGCATGTCAGTCCGTCCGTCCGTTTATCCGTTCGTCCTTCCGTCTGTTCGTCCGTCTGTCCATGTATTCTTGTGAACAAAATGCAGGTCGCATTTATTATCCGATTGAAATGAAATTTTGCACAAATCATTTGTTTGGCCCAAAGACGAACCCTATTGAAATTGGAGATAATCGGTCAAAATTTAGATATAGCTCCAATATATATGTTCGTCCGATGTGCTTTTTATTCTGCACCAAATGTGTAATATCAGCCCGAATAGTATGGAATTTTGCGCATACAACCAAATAGGCCTGAAAATAAGAATGTCAAATTTGATCGAAATCGGTTTAGATATAACTATAGCTCCCATATATATTGTTCATCCGATTTGTTATTTTTGACCTCCGCAGCCGTAATATGCCCTCTGTAACAACAATATTTGGGGAAATATATGCAGCTCAGAAATATTTTTGCTAAATTTTATCGAGATCGGTTCAGATTTGAATATAGCTGATTTCAAATTAATTTTGCACCAAATGGTCAATGCCAGTCCGAATTTAAAAGATACAATTACTTCGGCATATTTAGTCCTTTAAACTTTAAATTATAATTATAATCATAGCGTGTATGATTGAATTCTCCCATTAAAACTTTCAATTGTTATGCAGAGCTCTACTAAATTAGCAAAGTGGTGTAGGGTATCAAAAAGTCGGCCCCGCCCGACTTTAAGACTTTCTTTACTGGTTTTATATCCAGTTGAAACAGAACAGTGGGTGTCTGAGTTAAAATAATTAATCTGGCGCCCAACGATGTTATATGCACTAATGTTTTAAGCAAAACTCTTATAAATTATGGAAAAAAAATTCAGTTCCTGGACAAATTAAGGATATGTAAAAAAAAAAAACAGTTTAATACCTTGTCGCAATGGCAAATTGTGTTACGTATTCTCATCCTCATAATTTCTTCACATCTGAACATCAGATGAATTGGAAAACTCTTAAATCGGCGAATGTTGAATCCTGAGCATCCATTAAAATGTGGTAATTTTGCATCAAAACTATGGTGGTTTCGAATTTTTTGATTAAAATAGTAAGTATAGATATTCTTTCCGGTACAATTATTTACCTTGCTTTCGAATCCGAATCTTAGTACTGCAATATTCAATGATGTTTTTATACCCTCTACCATACATATACCCTCCACCATACATTCTTGATCAGCGTAAAATTCTAAGACGATTTAGCCATGTCCGTCCGTCTGTTATAATTACGCTACAGTCTAAACGAATTAAGATAGGAAGCTAAAATTTTGCACAGATCCCTTTTTTGTCTGCAGGCAGGTCAAGTTCAAAGATGGGCTATATCGGTCCACGATATCGTATAGCCCCCATATAACGGTACCCCCGATATTCGGTATTTTGATGATTTTAGCCACATTTTCAATGGAATTGTCTGAAATTCCACAAAAGGAGTCCCTTGTGGACATTTTACCCCCTCAAAAAGAATTGTCTATATAGGTTCACGATATCGTATATCCCCCATATAACTGTACCCCCCGATATTCGGTATTTTGATGATGTTAGCCACATTTTTCAACGGAATTGTCTGATAATCCACACAAGGAGTTCCTTGTAGGTACTTTATGCCTTGGAAGAGAATTATCTATGTAGGTCCACGATATCGTATAGCCCCCATGTAACGGTACCCCCCGATATTCGGTATTTTGATGATTTTATCCACATTTTTCAATGGAATTGACTGAAATTCCGCACGAGGAGTTCATTGTGAGTACTTTATCCCTTGGAAGAGAATTATCTATATAGGTCTACGATATCGTTAGACCCCTATACAACGGTACCCCCGAGATTCGGTATTTTGATGATTTTAGTTACATTTGTCAACGGAATTGTCTGAAAATCCACGCAAGGAGTTCCATGTGGATACTTTATACCTCAGCACATAATTATCTATATAGGTCCACGATATCTTATAGCCCCCATATAACTGTACCCCCCGATATTCGGTATTTTGATGATTTTAGCCATATTTTCCTATTGTATTGTCTGAAAATCCCCACAAGGAGTTCTTTGTGAGCACTTTAACCTCTGAAAGGTAATTGTCTATATAGGTCCACAATATCGTATATCCTCCCATATATCGGCAGCTTACGATATTGGATATTTTAAAGATTTTAACAGAATTTTTAATGGATTTTATTTTTTGAATAATTTGTAATTCGTTCCAAATGGTGGAGGGTATTCTAAGTTCGGCCCGGCCGAACTTACTGCTTTTTTACTTGTTAATGTTTATAACTCGCATAACATTATACTTCACCATGTTGGTTACCCATCATCATAGCAACAATTTCCTCCCCACCCATTTGTTTTGCTTGGCACATTGCCATGAGGAAATATTATTTCTCTAACCAATAAATAATTCGTATTTTCATAAGAAACGAAACACAAGAGAGAAAAAAATTAATAATAATGTATAGCACCTCCATGACTTATCAAGATAATGGAAATCATGATTCTTCGCTTATGTTCGGGGTTGTCATGTCAAAATGTCATTGTCTTGTGTTGGTGCTATTGCTGCTGTTCCTGTTGCGGCTGCACCAGGCCACATTATACGATGGAACGAACATAAGTGGTAATGTTGATTATAATGATGGCAGTGTGTCATTGCCATTAACATTAGCCTTTGCACACGGTAGCTGGCGGCTGGCTGTTCGTTTCAACTTCATTTGTCCCAAGGATGAGATGGCGGGAACGAGCATGAAAATGTACTGCCACCACCACAGCGTACAACAAATTAATGTAGCAAAATCACTACTTACTGCAGTACTTAGCAATGATGTTGCTCTTAGCTAATGTTGTGTTTGTTGTTTGTGCTAACGGGCTCCTGCTGGTGTTGTTCCAGCAGTACACGGGGCATACTTCTTGGCTTACAACTGCCAGAGTTGTGTATGTCCATTTATCCAAATAAACTTTAAAATCATCTATCTAATCATATTATCCTTTTTCATGTTTAGCAAGTGCAAAACAGCTGCTACTGTCACTACTGCAACCGACACCAGAAAAAAGCGACGCGTTACCATTTCATGGATGCATGAATGGACGCAATGGCAAAAGGAGCCCCGACAACGAAGGACTTGAGAGTTGTTAGTATGTTTCACGTAATCCAATGCCATTACATAACTCTTGACTTTAGTAGCTGGCAGAAAAGGCAGAAGGAGGGAGTGTCGGACGAACAGAACCAGCATCAGGCATCAGCCAACACCAACCATCAGTAGCAGCAGCAACAACAACAACAATATACTGATAACATTTTAGTGGATATGGATGGATGAATGGTAGAAGGAACAGCATACCCTTCCAGCACATGCCAGATTTGAAGGTGTTCTTGAGTATAATTTGGAGTACGCCATAGAATGAAGTAGCACAACGGCAGGGAGGTGCAATGCCGCGAATTTTTTTTACGCTTTGCAGCGAAACTAACAATTTGTTGCCTTTGGCTTTACCGGTGACTGGTGTTATCCTCGAGACACAAAGAGCGATAGAAAGAGAGAGAGAGCGAGCGACTAGCAGCATTTAAGTTCGTGTTAAGTAATTACAAGTGGTTGGTTGGCTGTTTGCGGTAATAAGAACGTGTTTTAATTATTTAAAGTGCTATTTTGGCGTATTGGTTTAATGAATAAGTAAACATGGCAAGGCTAACTCATCCACCTTCCTATGCTAGAAATGACAAAAAATAATAATATAGCATGGGATGGCAAGGATTGTTTTCGGAATATTAAATAAAACTGACAGACGGCGTACTATTTCTAACATCAGTTGGAGCAGGTATTTGGTATTTGCTTTGGTTGCCAAAAATATGTCGGAAGTAAATGTAACAAACCAAATGGAAACTTTAATTTTTTCTTCAACCAGATCTATTACCACAAAAAGTAATGAAAATCTGCACTACGGAGTTGAGTGCATGCAACATCAGGTACCCGGGAAACGGAAATGAAAAATGTTAAATTCCTACTACGTGGTGATGTCATTGCTATGTTTTTGACCCATGAAATATAGGTCCTAGATTTACTTTTTAGGCTACTGATCTTCGATATCTTTGTGAACGGTTGTATCATGTTTTCTTTTTCGTTGGCTAAGATAAGCTTAGTAGGAGGGGTCAATATGAGGGCTCAATCAATCTTTTAAAAGGAGAAGAGTAGGTTTCTCCCTTTCCTGGAGATATTGACCAGGGTTCGACAAAATTATTTTTTTTTTCAATAATTACAGGAAAAATCCAACAACTAGTGAAAGTAGAGAAAGAAAAGAAGAGACGGGAACAATGCAACATTCTGATCCACGAAATATTGGGATACCGATCCTCGAAATTTCTATCGACGGCCTGTGATGTGGTTTTCCCTTTGGCTGAGGTAAATGAATAAAGAGTAGGTTTCTCCCTTTCTTGGGTATGTTAATCATATGTTTTATTTATTCAAATACAAAGTGACACTGTGCAACGAAATAAATGTTTATCAATAATTGCAGAAAAAATCAAACAGATTATGAAAGTAGAGCTAAAAAAAGGCACGTCTAATAGCGTTTTCAAAGTTATCACAGCAACATAACCCGAATATTTGGAAAAAGATTCCCAACATAGATTTTCGAATTAAGATACCATTCATTTTGGGTAGGTATTTTGGGTATATCGGCAATTTTACTGACTATAAGGTGTACTCAACAGGTTGAGATAAAACAAGTAAAAAAGCAATAAGTTCGGCCGGGCCGAACTTTGAATACCCTCCACCATTTGGAACGAATTAGAAAATATTCAAAAAAAAAATCCATTGAAAATTCTGTTAAAATCTTTAAAATACCTAATATCGGAGGGTGCCGATATATGGGGGGATATACGCTATTGTGGACCTATATAGAAAATTCTCTGTCGAGGTATAAAGTACCCACAAGGAACTCCTTGTACCCACAAGGAACTCCTTTCCAAAGCCACCTTCATATTCAAACTTACTTTCCAAACTTGATTCTCATTCCAAATTTCAAACTTTTAGCTTATTAACACCAATCGGTACCATTTTAGAAATTTTGTACCATTTTTGAACTTTTCGTAACCTTTAAGTTCGAATTACCACACGCGTATGCACTAAGACTGACCCTCCTCCATTTTTATACCCTCCACCAAAAAAAGTATGGAGGGTGTATTAAGTTAGTCATTTCGTTTGTAACTCATCGAAATAATCATTTTAGACCCAACAAAGTATATATATTCTTGATCAGCGTAAAATTCTAAGACGATTTAGCCCTGTCCGTCCGTCTGTTCTTCCGTCCGTCTGTTGTAATCACGCTACAAAACGAATTAAGATAGGAAGCTAAAATTTTGCACAGATCTGTCTTTTGTTTGCAGGCAGGTCAAGTTCGAAGATGGGCTATATCGGTCCACGCTATTGTATAGTCGCCATATAACGGTACTCCCCGATATTCGGTATTTTGATGATTTTACCCACATTTTTTAACGGAATTGTCTAAAAATACACACAAGGAGTTCCTTTTGGGTACTTTATTCCTTAGAAAAGAATTATTTATATAGGTCCACGATATCGTATAGCCCCCATATGACGGTACCCTCCGATATTCGGTATTTTGACGATTTTAGATACATTTTTCAACGGAACTGTCTGAAATTCCAAACAAGAAGTTCTCTATGAGCACTTTACTCCCTGAAAGAGAATTGTCTATATAGGTCTACGATATCGTATAGCCCCCATACAACGGTACCCCGATATTTGGTATTTTGATGATTTTAGCCACATTTTTAATGGAATTGTCTGAAATTCCACACAAGGAGTCCCTTCTAAGTACTTTATCCCCTGAAAGAGAATTGTTTATATAGGTTCACGATAACGTATAGCCCCCATATAACGGTATCCCCCGATATTCGGTATTTTGACGATTTTAGACACATTTTTCAACGGAACTGTCTGAAAATCCACACAAGGAGTTCTCTGTGACCACTTTACTCCCTGAAAGAGAATAGTCTATATAGGTCCACGATATCGTATAGCCCCCATATAACGGTACCCTCCGATATTCGGTATTTTGATGATTTTAGCCACATTTTTAAACGAAATTGTCTGAAATTCTACACAAGGAGTTCTTTGTGAGTACTTTATCCCCAGACATAGATTTGTCTATATAGGTCCACAATATCGTATATCCCCCACCTTCCGATATTAGGTATTTTAAAGATTTTAACCGAATTTTTAATGGATTTTATTTTTGAAAAATTTCTAATTCGTTTCAAATGTTGGAGGGTATTCAAAGTTCGGCCTGGCCGAATTTACTGTTTTTTTTACTTGTTTTCAATAAATTTTATTGAATGAAAGCAAAAAATGTCAAAATAGCATCAAATTTTAAAATAAGTTTAGATTTGTTTCGAATTGGCCGCCTTTGGCACGAATTATGGCCTTCAAACGGCCAATGAAACCGCCACACGCTGCCCGAATGTTGCACTGAGATATTTTGGCACATTCTCGGTGAAGAGCTTGCTTGAGGTGACCGACACTTTGGTATTTTTTAGTGCCAACCTTGATTTTCAACATACTGCAGACTCAGTAGTCCAACGGATTGGTATCCTGAGATTTTTGTGGCCTTTGTGCGCTGGAAATGAAGAGAGGTGGGTGACTTTTGCACGGAATTGTTTCAACTTTGATAAGTAGAGTTTGTAATAATTTATATTGTTTTATAGGTTCATGTTTAAATACTTTCGGATATTCGGTATTTCCCGCGGAGTTTTTCAATTTTGGTATGTGGGACTCAAAATAGAACAGAAAACCAAGTCCGTCTGTCCAAGTTAATTTGTAATCACTCCACAGGTCACAATTATGGCCCGATATTCAGGAAACTTATAATGGTAGCCCCACCTCCATTATAAGTTTCCTGAAGATCGGGCCATAATTGCGACCTGGGCCAGAATAGAAGCTTATTGTTTTTGGAGATGGTCGCATAATATTTAGGGGTTGAAATGGACCAAAAACTTAAAAATTTCCTGATTTTGCAGTTGCTCTACAGGTCGCAAATATAGAGCAGTCAAGCGGAACTTAGCACGGGGCTAGATTTTAGGGCTGGGCAGAAGCCTTCCAATATATAGACCACAACATTTGTGTTAAACAAAACCGCGAACATTTTTAATCCCGGCGAAATCAGAAATAGACGAATAGGTCAATTCTGACAGTTACGTAGATGCCGATAGTAAAAATATCGAATATATATAGCGAAATATATACAATGTCAATATACAAAGGAAGGGGATGTTAGTTAGAATGCTTATATATCAAGAATGGCTGGACCGATTTTGACAAATTTTGTCATTTCAGATTGCCCTCTTGGCATAAAAGAATAAAAACTGGAAAATCGCATAAAAGATGCCAATAATGATGTTAATATAGATTTTGTAGTATTTTGTGACATTTTTCATATTTTTTATCGCATACGATTTTTTCAGTTTGGCTTTTAATATTGAAGTGTATATTTTGTAATATTGTTTCACCTTACAATACTGGTTGGGGTTATTACATACAGATTGAAATTATCGTCCGATCCTCACGAACATTTTCACAAGGTTAGGTTTAGGCTCAGAAGTGCTATAGTTGAGTCCAACTGTAAAGATACAGAGGGGTCTCCTGTTTTTGGAGATGATCGCAAAATATTTAGAGGTTCAAATGAACCAAAAACAGAAAAATATCCTGATCACACAATTGAAGACAATTGACACGCCTGAAATGAGAGTTTAGAACAGGGGAGTGTTATAGCATTATTAATGAGCATTTAATTATATTTATATATACGACGGAGTGCGCAAATATTGGGCAAATGTCCCTGGCGTAAATGCTAAGGGTAATATCTGGGCAGTGCTCCGTGACATAATTTTAAAAGATAAATCTTTCAAAATGGATTTGGACATAAGGGGGCTTCTTACATATTGTAGCGTTGTAGGGTATCACATGGCCGGCCGCGCACCCTTAAGACTTTGCTTAATTGCTTTTTTGAACTTTGTTTTGAGGTTTTGATCTACAAATTTTGTAATATCATATCCAATTGTAGTTACGCACGAAACAGAATGGCTATTGAACACTTAATTTTGTAGAAGATTTTGCATAATTCAACTAGGTACTTCAACTGAGGTACTGCTTTATCCCTAAAGTAAAAAGAATATTAAATATGTATGAATGTCTGGTGTTTGGGTAAAATTTAAACTTTTGATGTCTTTTAAATCCTATAGTAAAATTTAATGACAAATAACTTTATAGAATATTTGGATCTGCTGCACCCTCTTTAAATGATGTTTGAAAACAAAGTATCAAGAAACTCTTTCGGGTACTCGTTTGTGGGTTAAAACTATCGACTTTGCCTAGACACTTAATACCTAAAATTCCTTGCCTCTTAGGAAGGAATCTTTATCCGAAAAAGGAAGCTTAATCCTTATATTAAAACCAGTAAGGAAAGCTCAAAAGTCGGGCGGGGCCGACTATATGATACCCTACACCACAATGCATATTTAGTAGAGCTCTCGTAAAAAGGTTTATGCAGGGCATTTCAGAGCTCTATGAGATATTTGGTACAAAATCAAAATCTATCTAATTCTATCGTGCATTTTACGAACTATAGCTATCTCTGAACCGGGTTTCTCCAAATTTTACGTATTAGCTTCTAGACTGGTGATTTGGGCTGATATTGACCATTTAGTGCACATTTAACCCGAAATCGGATGAAGATATATATGGGAGCTATATCCAAATCTGAACCGATTTCGATAAAATTTAAAACAGCTATTCCTGTGCTCCATCTAATACCTGGTACCAAATATCACGGTTGTGTAGTGAATATTACGAATGTATAGGACTAAAACTCTAAATCGGATGAAACATATATATGGTTGCTATATCTATATCTGAACCGATTTTCATTAAATTTGATATACTTGCTTCTAGGCTGTATTTGGTCCGATGTACTAAAATTCAGTCCATTTGGACTTATATCGGCCATTTGGTGCACAATTAACCCGAAATCTGAACCGATTTCGATAAAATTTAAAACAGCTATTCCTGTGCTCCATCTAATACCTGGTACCAAATATCACGGTTGTGTAGTGAATATTACGAATGTATAGGACTAAAACTCTAAATCGGATGAAACATATATATGGTTGCTATATCTATATCTGAACCGATTTTCATTAAATTTGATATACTTGCTTCTAGGCTGTATTTGGTCCGATGTACTAAAATTCAGTCCATTTGGACTTATATCGGCCATTTGGTGCACAATTAACCCGAAATCGGATGAAGATATATATGGGAGCTATATCCAAATCTGAACCGATTTCGATAAAATTACAAACAGCTATTTCTGGGCTGTATCTTATATCTGGTACCAAATATCATTCTTGTGGAGTGCATATTACGAATGTGAGAGGCTTAAACACCAAATCGGATGAAAGATATATATGGGAGCTATAGCTATATCTGAACCGATTTTCTCCAAATTTGATATACTTGCTTCTAGGCCGAACTCGGTTGGGTGTGCCAAAATTCAGGTAATTTGGACTGATATTGGCCATTTGGTGGCCAATTAACCCGAAATCGGATGAAGATATATATGGGAGCTATAGCTGTTTCTGAACCGATTTTCTCCAAATTTGTTGTATTTGCTTTAAGGCTAATCTCGGTCACATGTGCCAAAATTCGGGCCATTTGGGCTGATATTGGCCATTTGGTGGTCAATTAACCCGAAATCGGATGAAGATATATATGGGAGCTATATCCAAATCTGAACCGATTTCGATAAAATTTAAAACAGCTATTTCTGTGCTCCATCTAATACCTGGTACCAAATATCACGGTTGTGGAGTGCATAGTAGAAATGTGAGGGACTTAAAGATCAAATCGGATGAAAGATATATATGGGAGCTATAGCTATATCTGAACCGATTTTCTCCAAATTTGATATACTTGCTTCTAGGCCGAACTCGGTTGTGTGCGCCAAAATTCAGGTAATTTGGACTGATAGTGGATATTTGGTGCACATTTAACCCGAAACCGGATGAAGATATATATGGGAGCTATATCTAAATTTGATCCGATTCTCACCAATTTCAATAGGGTTCGTCCTTGGGCCAAAAAAATATTGTTTGGAAAATTTCATCTCAATCGGATAAAAAATGCGACCTGCATTTTGTTCACAAGAATACATGGACAGACGGACGGACGGACGGACAGACGGACTGACATGCATAAATCGACTCAGAAAGTGATTCTATGAAGGTTCTCAAAAGTAACTATGGGTCTATCTCGTTTCCTTCTCCATGTTACAAACAAATGCACAAAGACATAATACCCTTACCACTATGTGGTGTAGGGTATAAAAACGTATTTAGGTTAGGTTGCGATGTTAATTTTCGAAACGTCGATATATGTGTTTTTTATTTTTAAATCTATTGTAGATTTAAATGTTGTTGTATATCTGAAATTACACACTGGCACACAAAATTTGACATATTCCCAAAAGATGGTGCAATACATTCAAACGAAAACTAGATAAAGCAAAACTAACATTTTCAAATTAAAATCTTAACAAATTAAAAACTTTTTAACGAATCATTTTACCATTTAATGAATTTCTGTTTACACTCACACACGCTCACCCTTTATCGTTACCTTTTCCCTTCACTTAAAAGTTAACAGCCAAAAACTAGTGTTTTACAACGTTCCATGCCAAAGCAAAACGAAGGAGTGTGCTATCTGATGTGTCTAACCATCATCGTCATCATCATCATCGCACCACCACGATCATCAGTTTCTTCTTTAAAGTTAACCTGAAATTTAAGGCGATGATGACGATGATGGAAATCATCATCATCTTGCTCTTGCATTGTGTCCACACAACCAAACACCAGTCATCTTTAATTTCTACCTATGATGAACTTCACGTATCCATCCAGATGGGATTTTTCTGAAAGTAGTACAGAGTGCAATAACGTTTGCATGCTGGCAAAAGTTACATTTGCTTGGATGGATTTCCATGTGATTCTTCGTATTAGGATGCAAAAGAGACTGATGTTGTTCGTAATCACGTTGCAACGAACATTGGATCAGAATAATTTCAATTTCATTTTTATATCATTATAAAAAAGTAAGCAAAGGCTTTCGTCGGCAGGTGCCGACTATGTGATACCTTACAACGCTTCAATTTGCAGTAAAGTTTCAATAGACCTTAAACCCTTTTGACTTGAACACATGAAACTTTTAAGATATAAATAGATAAAATTTAAATCGGACGAAGTTATATATGGGAGATATAACCAAATCCGAACCAATCTCGATAAAATTTAGCAAAGGTATTTCTGAGCTGTATTTGATATATTTCTCCAAATATTGTTGTTAAGGATTGCATATTACGGCTGTGGAGGACTAAAATAACAAATCGGATGTACAATATATATTGGAGCTATAGCTATATCTGAACCGATTTCGATAAAATTTGGCATACTTATTTTCAGGCCTAATTTGGTTGTATGTGCAAAATTCCATACTATTCGGACTGATATTACACGTTTGGTGCTCAATAAAAGGCAAATCGAAAGAAGATATATATGGAAGATAAATCTAAATTTTTACCGATTATCTCCAATTTCAATAGGTTTCGTCCTTGGGCCAAACAAATGAATTGTGCAAAATTTCATCTTGATCGGGTAATAAATGTGAACTGTACTTTGTTCGCTAACATACATGGATAGACGGACGGACGGACATGCATAAATCGACTCAGAATGTAATTTTATGGAGATCCTCAAAAGTGACTATGGGTCTATCTCGCTTCCTTCTCCATGTTACAAACAAATGTACAAAGACATAATACCCTTACCACTATGTGGTGTAGGGTATAAGAAATGTTTTCCAGACACGAGGTACCAAGAGAGATACCTCAATACCAAATTTCGAGATTCCAGCTCTATAGAATCACTCAATGCCAGATACATATATAGGACGATTAAGTTTTTTAGTAATTTCTATATCTCAATTCCAGATACCAACAGAGATCTCAACATAAAATTTAAAGATTCCAGCCTTTTTCTTTCACCCAATACTAAATGTAGTACCATTTAGTACTATCTGTACAAATATAGGAGGTCAACAGTGACATCCGTTAAAAATTTCAGAACTTAAGCTCTATTCCTTCATCCAATACCAAATTTAGTACTATTTAGTACTTTTATTACACATTTCCAAAATCCCAAATTCCGTCATATTCCAATCACAGACACAAACAGTGACCTCAATCTAAAATTGCAAGAAAGCAGCCCTATCTCTTCAAGGAATAGTAAATTTAGTACCATTTATTATTTTTCGTACATATTTAGTACGAATTTGAAAGGCACCGCCAACTCTCAAATACAAGCACCATCAGAATGTAAATATCTAATTTCTGAATTCAACCAAGACCAAATATAGTACCATTCAGTACTTTTCGTAAAATTAAAATATACACTGCCAAATTCGAATCCATTTGCCAAGACTGCACACGAACAGCGACTCTAATACTAAATTTCAGATTTCAAGCACTGTGTTCACCCAATACCAATCTGTTCCAAATACAGCACCATTTACAAAGTTTCAATATTCTACCAATTTCGGATAAAATCGGTGCATATTTTGATATAGCTCCCATATATATCTTCAACCGAATTCGTGTTAATTGAGCACCAAATGGCTAATATCAGTCCAAATTACCTGCATTTTGGCACATCCGACCGAATTCAGTATAAAAGCAAATACATCCAATTAGGAGAAAATCGGTTCAGATATAGCTATAGCTCCCATATATATGTTTCATCGCTCACATTCGTAATATGCATTCGACAACAATTATATTTGGTACCAGATATCTCACAAGGCTCGGAAATACCTTTGTTAAATTTTATCGAGATAAGGTAAGATTTGGATATAGCTCGGGACGTACCGGCGAAGCGCTTGCTTGAGACGATCGACACTTTGGTATTTTTTAGTACCAATCTTGCTTTCCAAAATACTCCAGACACAATAGTACAAAGGATTGGTATCCGGATATTTTGGTGGCCATTGTGCGCTGGAAATGAAGCGATAAACCTCATTTTGTAACCATTCTTGGGTGGTGCGTGTTGAGTGCGATGGTGCTGAGTCCTGTTGGAATGTCCAAGGACTGCGGCCAAAATGTTTGCTTGCTCAAGGCTTTAATACACCCTCCAGAATATTCTCGCGATAATATTCGGTATTTAAACTGCTCTACAACGAATGTTTTCTCATCGGAGGAAACCAAATTCGGCTGTTCACCATTTTCGGCCAAGCGAAGCAACTCTTCAGCTCTTTTGAGTCTATTTTCTTTCTGTTGTGGCGTAAGCTCTTGCACTTTTTGGAATTTCAATGGCTTTACATAGAGCTCATTTTTCAATATTTGCCGAATGGATTATTGCGACATGAGCCATTTTTCGGCCACTGCGACGCGGGTTTCGATCACGTCGCTTCTTTATTTTTCGAACCATTTCTGCTGATGTTGCTGTTGTCTTCAATCCACATACTTGACGTCGTGCTACGTTACCCGTATCACGGTAACGAGCGATGGTATGAGACACAAAAAACGAACGATAACCACTTGTTGTTTTCCAGCCAAATATAAAGAAATCACACTATCACGCATGAATTCCATCACGAATAACTTTTTTCTGGGAAATTCTCACCAAAATGCCAATATAAAAAATATAATGAGCTGTCACTGGAATAATTTTAACAGCTGCCGGACTAGTGGGTTTGAAATGACAGCAGCCTAAAGTTGTTTGCAGTTTTTTCATCTCACCCTGTAATACTCCTCGAAATGATATCATGCACTCTATAGCAATATTATTTGATATAAAAGGTAAACATATCTCTGCCAAATTTAATGAAAAGCGATTCAGAAATGGATATGCCTCGCATATATTAGTTCCCCCTGAAGCCTAATTATAAATACTCTAAAGCCAAATGTTGATAGGTGGTATGATCTACTCAAAATAAAGTGGTATAGGACATCAGATAGTCGGCCCCGCCCGACTTTTGACTTTTGCTCGCCGGTTTTACTTTTACTTTTATATTCGAATAGATTTTTTCTCTTTAAACGGACTTCGTCTACAGAAACCTAGGGTTTCCAACCGTAATTTCAATATTTCCGAGAATTTCGCAAGAGACAGCGGGTTATGGCCCTCTTTTATTTGTTTGCGTTTTTTAAACATTACTTGCGTATGTCGATAATATATCCTCTGAAACAATAAGGCTAAAGGTACAGGGTTGCCCATATTCGACGGACCTTTGGGCCCTTTGGGCCGATTCCAATCGACGAGGCTTGTCCGCAGGCAACATTCTTTGCGTCAATTGAATTTTGTACGGGAACAAATGCAAATCAATACGAATAATCCGTTGTAAAGTGGACCGAGCCATGCCCAACTGCTGAGAACGGCGTTTTTGGGATGTTCTTGGGGACCTCTCAACACTGGCCCGTACGGCAGCGATATTCTCGGCCGATCGCCTTGGTCGACTTTTATATGGCCTCTTCGGATTAGAAAGAGCCTTAACAGTCGAAAATTTTTCGTATAAACACTTAATGGTGTTCTTAGAAGGCGCACTTCTCACATTTTTTTCACAAATGACTTCTTCTGTTGAATGTAAATTTCAACTATTTCAGAGCGCTCGCGTGGCGTGTATTGGTTCATGGTAAGAATCTGCTTGGACTGACGCTTCAAACGCGGTATGTCATTAAGCGATGTGACATCTCTGTCAGAAGTTATGGCGTTGCCAGATGGGTCCGTCGAATATGGACAACCCTGTATAATAGATCAAAATTTTTGGCTATTTTTAAACTCTCCACATAAGATATTAAAACCTGCTCTAAAAATCTTCTTAAAATTTGAATTAACGTCTCATGTCCGCTGTAGTCTATTCCCAACAATTTTCCTACACTTTCGATTCCCTTTATTGTTCCCATACCACTGTCTTCGGTTTGTTTTTCCAAATTCTAATGACTTTCCATGGAGGGGTAGCCTTTGTTAAACTTTTAAGTTTTCCTCGAAGTTTTGCTCAAAAGTTCTAAAGTAAACTTGTAATATGTGTTTGGTCACAAATTGTATTTTAGAGAGAAAAAAAGTTTACGCTGCAATTCAAGACGTCCTCATTGTCCTCGAAGTCGTCACCACCATCATCATCGTCGTCGTCGTCGTCATCGTCATCGTTGCTGCAACAACTTTCTTCTTAAAGACTTCAAATGCAATGTAAGTTTGATGTTTGATGGAAAAACTTGACAAGCATGCTCCCCTCGTGGGGAATGGGTCTGGAAATATAATATGTGTGAGTGAAAGTGGGGTGGGGAGGGGTGGACAAAGTTAGTGTGTTTTGCTAAACACATGACTGTTTTGTAACAACTTAAGTGCGTAATGAAATGTCTTTAACATACACCCACATTCACAGACATACTAAGACTCATACAACCAACCCAACACCACTTGCTCACACTCAATCAGGCAACTAGCAATTTACCGGAAACCCTTGAGAAGGACAAGGATATTCGTAACGGATCTCACGTTTCTTTGCAAGATATATTCCGATGTTCCGAACAAAAGAGTATAAGTGTTGGGAGGTGGTGGTGGTGTTTCTCTTGGTGAGGGTGTTGGTCTTGATATCTCTAGTGCACTTCATACTCAAAGAATATCCAGTAACGTGGTATTGAATTTCAGCTCAGTTCAGTTCTCTGCTCCTGCTTTGGTTGGTTAGGAAAAGTTTCTTAAAGAATCTTCGTGTGGCATTTAGTTGCATTTAATGAAATTGGTTTTTCAATGCATAACATCAAAATTTTACCCAAAATTGGGAATAGAATTTATTAAAAAGTTTTTGAAAGCTCTTTTTTTCCAACAAAAACTTCATTTTTCTTTGTTGTCTATGTATGTGGGTGTGTGTGCGTGTGTGCGTGCGATGTCTGCTAATGAAGTGTTTAATTTTCTGTGATGCATGAGTGAATGAATTTGTTGATTAAATTAGAGGAGAAGTTGATTTGCTGCCTCCGTTGTGGTTTATAGATCGAAAAGAGGATGCACATATTCCAATTTCAGTTTTAAGAAAACTTTAATGAAATCCAAAAAGGGAATGTTTCTTATAATCAATTACAACTGTCTGTGGATATAAGTAAGAATGCAGTAAGTTCGGCCGGGACGAACTTTGAATATTCTCCGCCATTTGGAACAAATTTAGCAAAAATCAATAAAATCCGTTAAAAATACCTAATGTAGCTGTTACATTAGGGTCTATACGACGACGTGGACTTGCATTGGCAACTTTTGTCACAAGCTATTACAATATTCAAATTCGAAACTTGAAAAAATCTATTTATAATGTAGCTAAAATCGAAATACCGAATTTATGGAGGTACCATGGGGGTTATATAACGTGGACAATCTTCTGCCATAGGCTGTAGTATTCATTACGAACTTCAAATACAAAATTTTAAATGATGTTGCTAAAATCATCAAAATACCGAATATCGGGGGTTCCGTTACATGGGGCCTATAGGAAGACGTTGACCTGCACAGACAATTTTCTGTAATATCCATTACGAACTTAAAACACCAAATTTTGAACAATTCCGGTGAATAATGTCGCTAAAATCATCAAAATACCGAATATTGGGAGGTGCCGTTATATGGGGGCTATACGAAGCACCTTCACACACAATTTTCTGTCGTAGTCTATAGTATCCATTATGAACTTCAGGTACCGGATTCCGGTGAATAATGTCGCTTAAAACGCCAAAATACCGAAAATAAGGAGGTTCCGTTATATGGGGGCTATACGGAGACGTGGTCCTACATGTTCTATTTTCAATACCAAAAGTCCTGCAGACATAATACAATACAATTTTATCAATACACTTCATTTCGTTCGGAAGCTATAGTGATTTCCACAGACGGATAGACGGACGGACATTGCTAAATCGACAAAGAATGACAAACTTAATATACCCTCCATACTATGGTGGAGAGTATAAAATTTGAGTGACTTATTATCTCATCAACACCTAAAAGAAATTTATATGACTGGAATCTTTATATTTGACAGAAAGGAAGCTCTACGTTCAAAATGTCTAAAAAAGTACAAGGTGATCTAGAGTTCTGAAATATAATATTAAGCTTTGGAGAGAACAACTTTTCAGTTAATTTGGAATGCAAAAATCGCACATATTTTTTTGGTAACAAATCACCAAAGAAAAGAGAAACGTTTGGCGGCACTGACTTTACGGTACCCCACACCAATATGTAGTGGTGCCTCTTCAACAAAAACTGTTTATATTGGGAATTTAAGTGAACGAGTTTATACCAGTTGAAATTTGATATTGAGTGGAAGCAGCATTTATAAACTATATCTTAATCGATTTCCACTAACTATGGTGGAAGTGTTTTATGTGACCTCTGGTACCAAATTGCATTGCAATAGAACACGTGTTATGACTTTGAGAAGACTTAAATTAAAATTGGGATTATCTTATATATCGAAAGTATATCTGATATTTTTACCTTTTATTTGCCTTCCTGCTAAATTCGGTCGAATATGTCCAAATCAATCCTGTTTTAGCTTACATTAAATATTTGGTCAACAATTTACTTTAAATCGGACGAAGATATGTATGAAAGCTATATCGGAATCGATCTCTACCATATTTGGCAAAGGTTTTTCTTATGCGGTATGAATATGATGTCTTAGACTGAATGTGATTGATGTGAAGCTCATATTACGGCTATAGAAACTTTAAATACAGAAATAATTGAAGTTGCTTCTTGGCTAATTTGAGCATAATAAAAAAACAAGTAAAAAAGCTGTAAGTTCGACCGGACCGAACCTTAAATACCCTCCACAATTTGCACCGAATTTGGCAATTTTCAAAAAAATAAAATGAGTTAAAAATTATGTTAAAATCTTAAAAATACCGAATGTAGCCGTTATATTAGGGTCTAGAAGACGACATGGCAACTTTTACCATAAGCCATTAAAATATTCAAATGCGAAACATGAAAAAATCGGTGAATAATGTAGATAAAAGCATCAAAATACCGAACATAGGGAGGTACCGTTATATGTGGGTCATACGAAGACGTGGACTTGCACAGACAATTTTCTGCCCAAGGCTGTTATATTCATTACGAACTTTAAACACCAAATTTGAATCAATTCTGGTGAATAATGTCGCTAAAATCATCAAAGTACCAAATATCTGTCATCGGCTGTAGCATCCATTTTGAACATTAAATACCAAATTTGAAATAGTTCCCGTAAATAATGTCGCTAAAATCATCAAAATACCGAAGACGTGGATATACATGGCCCATTTTCAATACCAAAAGTCCTGCAGACATAATACACATTTCAGCAAATTTTTATTAACTTACTTCATTTCATTCGGAAGCTAGAGTGATTTCCACAGACGGGTAGACGGACGGAAATTTCTAAATCGACATAGAATTTTATGCTGATCAAGAATATATATACTTTGTGGGGTATTATATTTCGAGGTGTTACAAACGGCCATAATGGCCGTAAACCTTAAATACACCGAAAATCGGGAAGTACAGTTACAGGTTAAGATAAAAAAACTGCATCAAATTCAAACGCTATAATTTTTCATTTTTTATACCCTACACTACAAGGTGGTCAGGGTATTATGTCTTTGTGCATTTGTTTGTAACAGGCAAAAGGAAACGAGATAAACCCATAGTTCCCTTTGATGATCTGCATAGAATCACATTCTGAGTCGATTTATGCATGTTCGTCCGTCCGTCCGTCTGTCCATGTAATTTTGTAAACAAAGAACAGTTCACATTTATTGCCCTATCCAGATGAAATTTTGCACAAGGACGAACCCTATTGAAATTGGCGAAAATCGGTCAAAATTTAGATATAGCTCCTATATATATCTTCGTCCGATTTGTCTTTTATTGTGCACCAAACGTGTAATATCAGTCCGAATAGTATGGAATTTTGCAAGTACGATCAGATTGGACCTGAAAATAAGTATGCCAAATTTGACCGAAATCGGTTCAGACATAGCTACAGCTCCCATATATAATGTTCATCCGATTTGTTATTTTAACAAAAATATTTGCGGAAATATATCAAATACAGCTCAGAAATACATTTGCTAAATTTTATCGAGATCGGTTCAGATTTGGATATAGCTCCCATATATAACTTCGTCCGATTTACCTTTTATTGTGCACCAAACGTCTAATATTTGCCCAAATGGGATGAAAATTGGCACTTACGACCGTATTGAGTCTAGAAGCTTGTATGTCAAATTTGGTGAAGATCGATTCAGATATAGCTATAGCTCCCATATATACTGTTCATCCGATTTGTAGTATTTGTTACCCACAGCCGTAATATGCACTCCGTAACAACGATATTCAGGGAAATATATCAAATACAGCTCAGAAATATCTTTGCCAAATTTTATCGAGATCGGTTCCGATTTGGATATATATTTTTATATATGGATTTTTTTATGGATGGATCTTATATATATTTTTATCCGATTTCAAATTAATTGTGCACCGAATTTAAAAGATACAAATGCTTCGGCATATTTAGTCCTTTGAACTTTAAATTATAATTATAATCAAAGGGTGTATGATTGAATTCTCCCATAAAAACTTTTAATTATTACGCGCAGCTCTACTAAATTAGAAAAGTGGTGTAGGGTATCCTAAAGTCGTCCCTGCCCGACTTTAAAACTTTCTTTACCGTTTTGTTTCTTAAATTTCATTGAATGAAAGTAAACATTTTCGGAAATAGCTTACAATTTTAGAATAACTTCAGATTTGTTCGAATTGGTCACCTTTGGCACGAATTATGGCCTTAAAACGGCCAATGAAACCGTCACGCGCTGCCCGAATATTGCTCTGTGGTATTTCGGTCCATTCCCTGCGAAGCGCTTGCTTGAGATTATCGGCACTTGGGTATTTTTTAGTGCCAACCTCGCTTGGGTGACGCGTGCTGAATGCAATGGTGCTAAGTCCTGTTGGAATGTCCAAAGTCTGCGGCCAAAATGATTGTATGGCCAATGCTTTAATACAGCCTCCAGAATATTTTCGCGATAATATACGGCATTTATTCTGATGCCACTGTAGATTAATACGAGCGGAGAGCGACCATCGGCTGTTATGGCGGCCCACACTATCACCATGGCCGGCCCTTGTGTTCTGGTGGCCACCCGAAGGTGCACATTTTCAGCTTTCCTCTTTGGCAAACACGATCATTTTGTTTGTTTTCAAACAGCTGGACAACGAATGTTTTCTCATCGGAGAAAACCAAATTCAGCAGTTCACCACTTTCGGCCAAGCGAAGCAACTCTTTAGCTCTTTTGAGTCTATTTTTCGGTTGCGGTGTAAGTTCTTGTCCTTTTTGGAATCTCAATGGATTTACCCCGATCTCATTTTTCAATATTTTCCGAATGGAATATTGCGATATATTCAGCTCAAGAGCCATTTTTCGACCACTGCGACATAGGTTTCGATCAAGTCGCTTCTTCCGTCCACTTCCTTGATGTCGGGCTACGCTACCAGTATCACGTTAACGAGCGATAGTACTAGACACAAAAGATTTCAGTTTCCCTGGAATAATTTTGGCAGCTGTCGGACGAATGGCTTAGAAATGACACCAGTCTGAAGTTGGATGCAGTTTTTTATCTCAACCTGTATATTTATCTGCAAATCGTTTGATTGATTTCTAACTTGTTTCAGAGGCAAATATCACAATAACTTTATCCTAGATGATAAAATAAGAAGATGAGTATATTCCCAGTGTCATCTCTTCTTTTTTCCGAAGCTTGTCTACCAGAATAAATTTTACGATGTCAATGTTTCTTTGGGCCGTCTTGACCATAAATAAAATATTTCTCTCAGTCATGAAATAATTTAACATATTTTAAATCGCCCAAGTTCATATTCATCCCCATCTGTTCCTAATTACACTGCAAATTTATACCGTCTTCGGCAATCAACCACACAAAATTATGAGGGGATGAGGCGTACATTCCACCCACCCTGCCACAACCCAAGATCATTTATTTACAAATTTCTACAATTAAAAGGAAACTCCTGCAGATATGAGAGTACATCAAGTTTTATTGCGGTACTCATTAGGCATTCTGTTAAAAGTGAAATTTTGCATATTTCCCATTCGCCACAAAATTGACTCGTTCTGTGACATTTAAGATAATTTTACAGTCATTAGGCAGCAAAAATGTTAGTTCACTTGGTTTCCGGCACTTCTGCTAAACTGGATAAATACATTAAACTTGAAATTAAGAAAAAAGAAAAAAAAAACACTCAACATAGACTGTTTTGAAGACAAACCAGAGCAATATGGAATTCCACAGAAAAAAGTTAATTATTTAAATGCGGTAATAAAACAGGATACAAATTAAAAGAATAACAAATGGCTAATGTTTTACTCAGACAATCTTAAGGGAGAGAGAGGGAGAGAGGTAACACATATGCTCTTGGTTGAGAGGAACAGTGGGCCACTTAGTCGTGTGCATTTGTTTACAGTCTAAGATATATTTGCTTCAAACAGGATACAAAGAACCCCTCTTTGAGTTCCTCAAACAAAAATGAAACAAGAAAAATTCACACCATTGATATTATTTAAAGTTTCGGAAATGCATCAGTCCAACAGTTCACTTTAAGGTTGGGGTGTTCAGAGATGCTGTGTGCTCAAAAATTTGCAGAAATTGGGTATTTTCCAAATGGACGCTTAGAATGGACAGAGCTCGCAACTAAAGGTATTTAGTTTCGTCATGCAATCCTGTCGACCCTCACGCACTTATTGCCAATAAGTCAGACTACTAAAGATACATTAGTTGGTTACAATGGATTGTGAAAAACATATGACGTTACGTTAAACGAGAGTCCTCAAATTTATAAAGCTTGATATGAATATGACATAAAATTATAAGTGAAGATCGAATGTTCGAAGAAAAAAATAGGACAGTGCCAGGTGTTTGTGGCAAGAGGAGAAGAGCTGATATTCATGAGAGGTCAATGCTGCATGCGGTAAACCCATTGTAAGTGTAGGGTAATGATATAGGCACGCAGGCTACCTTCAGAGTTTCTG
The DNA here is from genome assembly GCF_030504385.1 of Musca domestica. Lineage (NCBI taxonomy): Eukaryota > Metazoa > Arthropoda > Insecta > Diptera > Muscidae > Musca > Musca domestica. The sequence continues at coordinate 20,283,759 of NW_026712383.1, forward strand.
CCTTGGGGGGATATCAGTGTCCTTAAGGGAAATATCAATGACACTCAAATTCTTCTAATCGAATATAGTCTTCTGAACTTTGTGTTCTTGGGAGAAGGAATCCTTAAAATACCCTCTTCGGCAGCCCCATCCTCTACAAAGACATCAATGTCATCCGCTGTAAAAGGCAAAAGTACAAGGATCTGTCCGTCATAACAGTTAATAACCTTTAATCGGATAGTACCTGTAGAGAAATGGCTGCATCTGTATCAATGGAACCTGCGAGCTGTCTTATAATACCAGACCCGATTTTCCCGTTCAAAGAGCAATGGGCTTTACATGAAGTACTCGTTTGATTTTAAGGAACAGGATTATCATCAAGCCAGTAGCAAAAGCTAAATTTTGGCTAAAGACAATTCGCGTCGAAGCCCCAAACTGGTGCAGGAAGCACAGGAATCTATAGAAACAAGTAAAATAGTATCAGTCGGTTTTGCCGACAGATGTATACCCCCAGCCTTGAGTTTTGAACGTGACAGATTTGGACTATATCGGCTACTTTTTGTACTTTATATGAAATAGGTGCACAGTTTCGGAAATATGCGTCAGGTAACAGATATAGCGGACCGAAGTATTCCATTTTCATACTTCATCTAATACAGATAAAATATATTGGTATGTGCAAAATTTGAAGGAAATTGAACAATCGTATCCAATTTTATGAGAAATCATAAATTCCGACAAATTACATATTCATATCAGAATACTGGTTAAGAGAAATATTTAAATATAACAAGTTGTTAAGAATCACCGAATTATTTTGCAAGTTATAACAATTATAATTTGCCAGATCTTGTGTTGATGAAAATATTGAGAAGTTCCAAGTCTGAAAGGAATCGGATGTTAATTTTGCGTTTTATGAACTTCGTGGATACTCAAAATTTTGATCCTTTGTGGGGGAGGTACCAGAAGGAGTGGACCGATATATTCCATCTTAACACCAGACCTTGGGTTACATTTAATATTGGGATGTGTGAAATTTGAAGACAATCGGACTCTTACATCAATTGTATGAGAGTTTTAATTATTGAAAATATTGACCCTTTGTGGTGGAGGTACTTGAGGAAATGGACAGATATTGTTCATTTTCACACTTGATCTAGCACTGACGCAAATATTAAGATTTGCAAAGTTGGAGCAAAATCGGATAACCAATTCTCTTTCTGTGCAAAAACTAAATTTTTTGAAAATTTCGAACTTTTGTGGGGGAGTAACCAGAAGGAGTGGACCGATATTGCCCATCTCCGAACTCGATCTAAGTTTTTACCGTGATGTTGGTAGCGTAGCCCGACGCCAAGAAAGTGGACGGAAGAAAACAGCAACGTCAGCAGAAATGGTTTGAAAAGTAAAGAAGCGACTTGATCGAAACCCGCGTAACAGTGACCGAAGAATGGCTCGTGAGCTGAACATATTGCAATATTCCATCCGGCAATTATTAAAAAATGAGCTCGAGGTAAAGCCATTGAAATTCCAAAAAGTTCAAGAACTTACACCGCAACAGAAAGAAAATAGACTCAAAAGAGCTAAAGAATTGCTTCGCTTGGACGAATTTGGTTTTCTCCGATGAGAAAACATACGTTGTCCAGCAGTTTGCAAACAAACAAAATGATCGTGTTTACTTGCCGAAGATGTCAGCTGTAGTTGGCCACCAGAACTCAGGCGCCGTCCATGGCGATGGTGTGGACCGCTATAACAGCCGATAGTCGCTCACCACTCGTATTAATAGAACGTGGCATCAGAATAATTGCCGAATATTATCGCAAGAATATTCTGGAGGGTATATTAAAGCCTTGGGCACGCAAACATTTTGGCCGCAGACCTTGGGCATTCCAACAGGACTCAGCATCATCGCACTCAACACGCGCCATCCAAAAATGGTTAAAAAATGAGATTCCTCGCTCCATTTCCAGCGCACAATGGCCACCAAAATCTCCGGATACCAATCCGTTTGACTATGGTGTTTGGAGTATGTTGGAAAGCAAGGTAGGCACTAAAAAATACCAAAGTGTCGACCTCTTCAAGCAAGCGCTTCGCCGGGATGAGCCAAAATACCGCAGAGCAACGTTCGGGCAGCGTGTGACGGTTTTATTGACCGTTTGAAGGCTATAATTCGTGCCAAACGTGACCAATTCGCAGAAATCTATATGCACATTTTTTGCTTTCATTCTATAATACTTAAAAAAATGTAAAAATTATGTCGTTTGATTTTGTTGCAGATTTTTTTATCTCACTCTATACGGGGAGTTACCCTTATATTGGGGTCTATACAAAGACGGGGACATGCATAGAAAAATTTTGTCATAGGCCATTACAATATTCAAGCAAAGAACTTTAAAATTTGTCGGTAAAAAATGTCGTAATAATAACAAAATACCGAATACAGGGTTGTAACGTTATATGGGGGTATACGAAATCCTGAGCCTTCATAGGCAATTTTCTGTCACTACGCCCACTATGAACTTTAAATACGAAATCTGAAAAAATTCCGGTGAATAATGTAGCCTGGACCAATGGACAATTCTCTATCATAGACTGTAGTGAAAAGTGCCGAATATAGAGAGATACCGGTATATGGGGGCTATATGAGGACCTGGACCTGTGTAGGAAATTTTCTGTCACAGGCTGTAGTACCAATTAAGAAGTGCTAATACGAAATTTCCGTTCTAAAATTTGGGTGATTAGCGTCGCTAAAATCATATACCAATGGTGAACCTGAATCGAACATTTTTGCAAGGAGAGAACAGACCTACCCAAATGTTCAAGTTTCAGCGGATTTGGATGGAAATTGTTGCAGAAATCCCTATAGCCCATTTTCAATCCCAGTCAGTCTGCATATAATATAAACCCTTATGCCGCATTCTCCAGATTGAATAATGTGAACTCAATCGTGAAATTTTACGATGATTTACGATACTTTGGGGTCTCCGGCGAATATTTCGAGGTGTTGCAAACGGATTAACAAATTTAAAATCCCCTTCATTGTGGTATCAAAAGTAAATCATATTCTGAAAGTACTTTTGTTTGACTATCATGGCAAGTATACAAAAATGTCTTTAGTGCGATTCCATCTAAAATAGAACATGTTCTTGCTCACCCGATCTTGGTCCTCCGTTTACTGTTCGCTTTTATTGTCTTGAATATTTTTTTATTGCTCCACGGTTAACGCTATTTAACAGATGCCGCCACCTGTACGGCATGGACATGACGTTTTTTTTGTTCTACACTTTTTTATTTTATATTTTATGATGATGACTCTGTGACTTTGGTGACAGTGCATTGTTCGGAGAGGTGGGGGTTGGGTAACCTACTAAATACCATAAAACAGTCACATTTGCAAAAGACCAAAGGACCAAGTTGATTCTTTATGTCATTTATGGGATTTTAATGTTCTATGGAAATTAACGTAAATGAAATGTCTCTTGGTGTTGTTTTTTTCGTTGATGTTGTTGTTGTTGCTGTTGTTTTTGGTTGAACTTGGTTATTGTCGTTTATATTCCTGCTGTTTCATTCTCCCGACTGCCGTTAATGATAAACAGTACCCACGTGCCATTAACAGGCCAGAACATGCCGTATACCACCTAACAACATGTCTCTCATACCGAAACAAGTGCAGTCCGACAGGCACACACACACACCCATTTAGTATAAACGTTGAACATTTTTAAGATCATAAAGATAATGTCAATTTTAGTGGATTAGATTTAAGTCCGGGGATTTTAAGAGATTTCATATTTAATTTTGTGCACTTTTACACCAAAAAAAGCGTGTCCTTAAAAAACGAAGCGATTTTTTTATTAAATGTTGGATAAGTGACGGGGCTTTGTAGGGGTGTTGTTTCGATGCTTGATTTTTTTATTTTTTTTTTTTTTTGACACCATAAAACGGATTGAATTGGATAACACAATTGCCGATTAAGGAAGCAGATGAATTTAAGTAATTGTGGTGAAATGGAACACTTTAGTAAATTGAATTTTTAATGATAGATGGATTAATAATTTTATATAAAACAAGTAAAAATGCTGAATGTGCGGCCGGGCCATGTGCAACAAATTTAGCAATTTTCAAAAATAATAAAATCCGTTAAAAATGTTTCTAAAATCTTAAAAATACCGAATGTAGCCGTCATATCAGTGGACGTGGGCCTGCATGAGCAACTTTTATCATTCAAGTCATTACAATATTTAAATGCGAAACTTAAACAAAAACTTTATGATACCCTACACCACTTTTCTAATTTAGTAGAGCTTCACATAACAATTAAAAGTTTTTATAGGAGAATTCAATCATACACGCTATGATTATAATTATAATTTAAAGTTCAAAGGACTAAATATGCCGAAGCAAAATTAATTTGAAATCATATAAAGATATATATGGCAGCTTTATCCAAATCTGAACCGATCTTGATAAAATTTGGCAAAGATATTTCTGAGCTGTATTTCATATATTTTCCTGAATATCGTTTTTGAAGAGTGCATATTACGACTGTGGGTAACATCCCATTTAGGCAAATATATTAGACATTTGATGCACAACAAAAGGTAAATCGGACGAAGTTATATATGGGAGCTATATCCAAATCTGAACCGATCTCAATAAAATTTAGCAAAGGTATTTCTGAGCTGCATTTGATATATTTCCCCAAAAAATTGTTGTTACAGAGTGCATATTAAGGCTGTGGAGGACTAAAATAACAAATCGGATGAACAATATACATTGGAGATATTGCTATATATGAACAGATTTCGATCAAATTTGGCATACTTATTTTCAGGCCTAATTTGGTTGTATGTGCAAAATTCCATACCATTCGGGCGGATATTACACGTTTGGTGCACAATAAAAGGCAAATCGGACGAAGATATATATGAGAGCTAAATCTAAATTTTTACCTATTATCTCCAATTTCTATGGGGTTCGTCCCTGGACCAAACAAATAATTTGTGCAAAATTTCATTTGGATCGGGTAATAAATGAGAACTGTACTTTGTTCACAAAAATACATGGACGGACAGACGGACTGACATTCATAAATAGACTCAGAATGTGATTCTATGCAGATCATCAAAAGGATCAGATCTTCTATGTAGCTAAAATCATCAAAATACCGAATATGGGGAGCTACAGTTGTATGGGGGCTATACGAAGACGTGGACCTGCACTGACAACTTGCTATCATAGGCTGTAGTATCCTATACGAACTTCAAATACGACATTTAAAACAATTTCGCTGAGTATTGTACGTAAAATCGTCAAAATACCGAATATAGCAAGGTACTGGCATATGGAGCCTACACGACGACATGTACCTGCATAGACAATTTTTTTGCACAGCCTGTAGTGTACTCTGGTAAATAATGACGCTAATATCATCAAAATACCGAATTTCGGGAGGTCTCGTTCTATGGGGGCTATACGAAGACGTGGACCTGCACAGACAATTTTCTGTCTTAGACTGTAGTATCCAATACGAACTTCAAATGAAAAATTTGAAACAATTTCGGTGAATAATGTCGCTCAAATCATCAAAACACCGAATTTCAGGAGGTCTCGTTCTATGGGGGCTATACGAAGACGTGGACCTGCACAGACAATTTTCTGTCATAGGCTGTAGTATCCATTACGAACTTCAAATACCAAATTTGAAAGAACTACGGTGAATAATGTCGCTAAAATCATCAAAATACCGAATATCGGGAGGTACCATTATATTGTGGCTATACCAAAACGTTTACATGGCCCATTTTCAATACCAAAAGTCCTACAGGTATAGTATACATTTGAGTAAAATTTTATCAATCCACTTCATTTCGTTCGGAAGCTAGAGTGAATTCCACAGACGGATAGACGGACGGACATTACTAAATCGACATAGAATTTTATGCTGATCAAGAATATATATACTTTGTTGGGTCTAAAATGTATATTTCGATGTGTTACAAACGGAATGACAAACTTAATACACCCTCCGTACTGTGGTGGAGGGTATAAAGTTACTCCTAGATATCAAGCCTTCTATAATCCCTTTAAATTTCTTAAACACCAGATAAGTAGATTTTACTTTACATCTTTTTAAAATCTGCAGCTAATTAGAGGCTTTTTTACCATAAGCCTTCCAGAACACCTCAAATCAACGAGTAGTTCTCTGCAAGCGAGAATCCATTGCAAATTCCCGAGTAAAATGAGTGATCAAAAACCTCACCATATGTAATAATTTCACTCTTACTTTAAAATAGATTTTTTTTAAATATTTATTTCTTAAAATTGTTGATTACACTTTTCTTATTTCAAATAATAAATAAAATATTAAAGTAACTTCCATCCGGCCTTCCATATTGCCTTTCAATTTTCATATCTTTAAATCTAGCATTTTACCGTTGTCGTTGTTATTCTCTATGAACTTTTACCGTGATTTTTAGTATTTCCAAATAATTGTCTCGATGCCATTTAATAGGTTTAATAGGTCCCAAGGGAAACATTAATAAACACTTGAAGTAACACCAACCAACTAAATACTTTGTGGACTGACTCCATGTGGAAATTACATATCGAGAAACAAAGTAATAACTACCTGAGTAAGAGTGTGTAGGCATGTAGGTGTGTATGAGTGTGTGCGCGCAGAGCAGACAAAACACTTTGAAATATTTCTGTGGAGGCAATGAAATAAATTGCAAAATACACCATTTCCTGGGTAAACTAAAAATCCACCCAGGAAATATTTCTTGGAATGCGATATAAAAATTTTGATTGTTAATATTTTTTAATCAAAATATTGAAAATAATATTAAGTGGCTTATACTGGCCAATAATAATAAATACTCAAAATCTACAAGGATATGCGAAGCTACGGCTGCTAAAGACTTAATGAGTACTCATGCAAGATCAACAAGGGTAGCAGGAGAACTTTTTAAGTACTCCAGCCAGACCTACAAAGTTAGGAGACCTTTATAAGAACTCGACCTTGATCTACAAGGATGGCAAATTATCTATATAAATATTTAATTTTTCGTGAGTATCAGACGACCTCAGTATAATACCCTAAACACATAGTTTTGCAAGGTGGAGAAAAATAGTAGAAAAAAGTTCAATTCAAAACTGTAAGTCAAATTTAAAAAATCGCATGCGATAAGAAGTATGAACAAATTGAAAAAATGCAAAAAAAAAATCACTTTTTTACTGTCATTTTTTTACGAAATTATCCTGTTTTGGCAAGATACCATTCCGAATGGAATGTGTGCGAATGGAATTATGAAAATCTGGAGAATAACTTAATCTATTTATTTTACATATATATTGAACCTATTTTGCTTCACATCCGATATCTTGGCTATTAGCCTCACTATAATAGTCAAAAGTGACCTTTTTATGCATTTTGGCCGGGATCAAAAATATTCGCGGTTTCGTATTTTTTGACTTAAAGTTATGGTTCATTTTACCCGCTAAATATTGTCCAATTACCATCCAAATTGTTTAGCTTCTGTCCGGCCCTGAAATCTAGTTTCAAATTTCCGCGTCGATTGGTTCATAATTGTGGCCTTTGGCAATGCAAAATCAGGAAAATTCTCTTAGTTCGTTTCAACCCCTAAATATTGTGTGATCATCACCAAAAACAAAGGGTTCTAATCTGACCCTATCCCCACCTCCATTTTCAATTTAGTGAGGATCGGACTATAAATGCGACCTGTAGAGTGATTACAAATTGACATGGACAGACGAACGGATATACATAGGTAGATCGACACATGGCGTATTAGGCACAAACTGTATCCATTGCGAACATCAAATACCAAAGTTAAGACAACTCCATTGAAAAATCTGAATTAAGTCTTTCAGCCCTTACAGGCAATTTCCTACCAGCGAGTTTATTAACCATCACGAGTTTCAAATGCCGTTACGAGCTATGAGTTCCCGAGATTTTATAAACATTTATATCCATATAAACATATATAGAAAATGTTCCGTCGGAGCATAGGTTTGTATTCTAGTCAAGGTTATATATAAACTTTTTGGATCTCAAACGGTTATTGCGATGAAACGAAACGGAATGTCAAAGTTAACATAGGAGGGTATGAAGAGACAAACTTAGTTTCAGTCAAGCCTAAAAATATGCAACACTTATGGGTTTCAATTAGCCGTCAAAATGGTGAGTTTCAATTAATTTAATTTTTCACATTTATTTATTTTATTCATGATGATTTATTGAAAAATCAAAACTAGCTGACGTCATGCGTTGAAAAGGGGGATATGGTTATAAAGATGTATAGATAGTATAAAGACCTTAAAAACTTTGACCTAAGAACCCAAGACTTTTATGGGGTTTTGATCTATAAGCCGAGTACTATCTACTACAAATAACCCCACTTGAAATTTTCCACAAATTTTATTGGACAGTGACATTAAAAAAACATTTGCAGCGAATTCGGATAAAGTAGTAATTTTGGTAAAAATTAAAAAAAAAAGAAAAAACGGTTTATTATACCCTTCAACCCTATATGGGCTAGCTATGTGTGTCGGACGACGACAGACGTCCATATAATAACACTACATGACCAAATTATTAAATTCTTGAGAGGTCACAATTATAGACCAATCGACTCAGAAAATTGCATAGGGCTAGAGTTTATAGTTTAGGACAGAAACCTACCAATTTTTATGTTTATAAATAGCGGTTGAAATAGACTATAACTTTTCTGCAACAAAAAAAATTCAATCCTCACGAAATCAAGCGTGCAGGTGGGTTTAGGTTCATAATAAAAGTTTATTGTTTTTGGAGATAATCGCAAAATACCGATACCGATTCGGATTGTCATCGGACAATATATAGCGGGTATTTTGACATATTTTGTATCGCATGTGATTTTTTCAATTTGACTAACTAACTACGTCACAATTAACCAGTAAGGAAAGCTCAAAAGTCGGGCGGGGCCGACTATATGATACCCTACACCACTATGCATATTTAGTAGAGCTCTCGTAAAAAGGTTTATACAGAGCATTTCAGAGCTCTATGAGATATTTGGTACAAAATCAAAATCTATCTAATTCTATCGTGCATTTTACGAACTATAGCTATATCTGAACCGATTTTCACCAAGTTTGATGTATTTGATTCTACGCTGAATTCCGTCAGATTTGCCAAAACCCAGGACATTTGGGCTGATATTGGACATTTGGTGCGCAATCAACACGAAATTGGATGAAGATATATATAGGAGGTATATCCAAATCTGAACCGATATTTGTAAAACTGAAAAAGAAGATATTTCTTGGCTGCATCTGATACCAAATATTATTCTTGTATCGTACATTTTTCGAATTTGAGGGACTTAAAGTACAAATCGGATGAAAGGTATATATAGGAGCTATAGCTGTATCCGACCGATTTTCACTAAATTTGATGTACCAATATTAGCCATTTGCTGCACATTTAATCCGAAATCGGATGAAGATATATTTGGGAGCTATAGCTATATCTGAAACGACTTTTACTAAAATTGGTGTCCTTGCCTCTAGGCTGAATTTGGCCAGATATGCCAAAATTCATGTCATTTCGGTTGATATTGGCCATTTGTTGCACAATTAACTCGAAATCGAATGAAGATACATATGGGTGCTATATCCAAATCTGAACAGATTTTGAGAAAATTAAAATCGACTACTTTTGGGCTTTATCTGATATCTGGTACCAAATATCAGTCCTTTGAAGAGTATGCTATGCTATACTATATCCAAATCTGAACAGATTTTTATAAAATCAAAATCGACTATTTTTGGGCTTTATCTGATATCTGGTACCAAATATCATTCCTGTGAAGAGTATATTACGAATGTAAGGGACTTAAAGAGCAAATCGGATGAAACATATATATGGAGCTAGAGCTATATCTGAACCGATTTTTACTAAAATGTGTGTACTTGCTTATAGGCTGGTTTCGGCCGGATTTGCCAAAATTCATGCCATTTGGGCTGATATTGGCCATTTGATGCACAATTAACCCGAAATCGGATGAAGATATATATGGGAGCTATATCCAAATCTGAACCGATTTTCTCCAAATTTGTTGTATTTACTTTAAGGCTAATCTCTGTCACATGTGCCAAAATTCGGGCCATTTGGGCTGATATTGGCCATTTGGTGGTCAATTAACCCGAAATCGGATGAAGATATATATGGGAGCTATATCCAAATCTGAACCGATTTCGATAAAATTTAAAACAGCTATTTCTGTGCTCCATCTAATACCTGGTACCAAATATCACGGTTGTGGAGTGCATAGTAGGAATGTGAGGGACTTAAAGATCAAATCGGATGAAAGATATATATGGGAGCTATAGCTATATCTGAACCGATTTTCTCCAAATTTGATATACTTGCTTCTAGGCCGAACCCGGTTGGGTGTGCCAAAATTCAGGTAATTTGGACTGATAGTGGACATTTGGTGCTCATTTAACCCGAAATCGGATGAATATATATATGGGAGCTATATCTAAATTTGATCCGATTCTCACCAATTTCAATAGGGTTCGTCCTTGGGCCAAAAAAATATTGTTTGGAAAATTTCATCTCAATCGGATAATAAATGCGACCTGCATTTTGTTCACAAGAATACATGGACAGACGGACGGACGGACGGACGGACAGACGGACGGACATGCATAAATCGACTCAGAAAGTGATTCTATGAAGGTTCTCAAAAGTAACTATGGGTCTATCTCGTTTCCTTCTCCTTGTTACAAACAAATGCACAAAGACATAATACCCTTACCACTATGTGGTGTAGGGTATAAAAACTAATCGACACGGAATTTTGTATGAGGATGACCATTGAATCAAATTTAGCGGGTAAAGTGGGTTAGGGCCGGAATAGAGGTCTATTGTTTTGGGGAGATGTTCGCAAACTATTTATGGCCTTAAATGAACAAAAAACATGAAAATTGTCTAGAGTTTGCAGTTTTCAACTAAGACCCATAGATATTGAATTTTTACATGAGCTTTTGCAGGTCTATGTGAAATTATTTCAAGAATGAAGTGAAAAAAAAAATCAGTATGAAAGGAAAACAAATAAAAAATGAATACCCTCCAATATTTGGAACAAATTTGGCAACCTTCAAAAAATAATATCCATAATATCCATTACGAACTTCAAACACCAAATTTGAAAAAAATTGTCCCTAAAATCATCGAAATACCGGATATCAGGAGGTGCCGTTATAAGGGGGCTATACGAAGGACCTTTATAGACAATTTTCTGTCGTAGGCTGTAGTATGCATTAGGAACTTTAGGTACCGAATTCCGGTGAATGATGTCGATTAAAATACCAAAATACCGAAAATAGGGAGGTACAATTATATTAAAGATTTTTAGAGGTGGTATGTTTTTGAGAAATATTTAATTCAGATCTCCGACGATTATTTGAAAAGAGGAGCAATTATGTTCAATATTTTGTAGCAAATATGGGGTTATTTCTTAAGCGAATCTTCATTGTAGCCAAAAGGGTTACAGACCTGCAGAGACTTCACAGCAACATTTTAGTGTTGTAGGGTATCAAATGGTCGGTCTCGCCCAACTATAGCCTTTGCTTACTTGTTGTTAATGAAAAAATGCTAAGAGTCGATTCTTGGTATTGACTACTTACAAAATTTCAAAGCTTACGCCGAGCAGCAATTCCATTGCAACTCTTTCAATGGGTATTCGAAATATTTTACGGTTAAAAGGAATTAGTTTTTCAATCATAATCAGAAATAGCTATTTATAATCCATTTGGAAAATTATTTCATTTTTTCTGTTTCGATCTAACGAATGAAAAAAATCAAATCTCACTCAAATTTTCGTTGTATAAAAAAGTATTTAATTATTTTATAAATAAATTATATAAAAAGAATAAATAATAAATATAAATTAAATAATAAAATTACTGCAATGGAACACCATAGAGTTCGTGTTTGGGTCCTTCGGACTCAAGGTTGGATGAACTAGATGAAATACTGCTCGAACTGGTACTAAAGCTGCTGGTGCTACTACTGCTGCTGGCACCACTGCTAAGACCACCGGCTCTAATGTCAATGCCACCTGCACTACCGCTATTATCAATCAAATTTGAGAAATCAATTTGATCGGGACTAATGCCATTCGAATTGGCCAAGTACTGTTGGACGGCATCGCCTTCCTTTTGTGTCTTGTATTTAATGAAGTACACTTCGGGTTTGGAACTCTTGTAGTTGTCCTGGGTCAGTTGTTGTATTTGTTCCAGCGATGGTTCTTCGGGTTTCTTGGTCAGCACATAAATGAGGGTCTTTTCCTCAACCTTGGGTGCTGCAGCGGCAGCCAATTGACTGTAATTTGGTGTGTTGTGGGTGGGGGCTTTGATGAACACAATTTTGTAGTGTTTCTTGGCGGGTGGTGCCACAAATTGTGGGGCAATTAGAGATTGTTGCTGATCACCTTCCAAGTCCTCGGGCGGAATGTGTACATAAATGTGTTTCTCTGCTGTGGGATCCAAGGGGGCCTGGGCCACGGTTTCACGTATAACATTGCCCAATTGTCCGTTGAGACCATTGGCTCCCAAGTTAGAGGAGGAGAAAGTGGAGAGGAGTTGGGAACTGCCTTGAGCTGAACCACCTTGAAGATGGCTAACAAAGTTGCCAGATAAATCAGAGCCGGAGGCGGAGAAGTGTTGTTGGCCACCAAAGCTTGCAGAGTGACCACCGGCAAAGTTTCCAGCGGATGAGTGGGAGCCAGAGAATTGTTGTTGACCACCAAAGTGTGTGGCAAGACCGCCAGCAAAGTTTCCTGAGGATGCGTGGGAACCAAGACTGCTTCCAATGTTTCCGGAGGCTGAGTGTCCAGCAAACTGACCACCATGTTGTTGTCCATTGAAGTTGCCCGAGGTTTGGGTGATATAATGTCCAGCGATTTGTTGTTGTCCCCCAAGGAAGTTTGAGGATTGTTGGGCTCCACCAATAAATCCTGGTGCTGTTAGTCCAGAAGGCAATGGTTTATATTGTGGTGGTGGGAAGCTTTGAGAGCCATGTAGTTGTTGGACACCGCCATTGCCCTGTTGATAATTATAGCCTTGGCTATGTTGATTGGCACCTGAGACAAATTGTTGTTGACTAGCAGAAGAACTAAAGCTGTGGCTATGTCCGACTCCAGATCCAGCTCCGGAGGAGATTGTGTGACTATGTCCAGTCCCGGCTCCGGAAGAAATTGTGTGACCATGTGCCGACAATGGTGGTGGAATTTGTGTCAATGGAAGGCTTTGAGGTGGACCATGGGACACCGGAGACAATGGAATGTAATTCACGGAAGGTCCCGATGAAGATACGCCTCCACCTTGGGTGTAACCCTGACCGGCAACAAATTTATTTGTTTGACTCTGGAAGCTGCTGGAAGCCACTTGATTGGCCACCCCAATCTGTTGGCTATAACCACTGGCTGCTGTTTCCAAATTATGTTCACCTGCTGCGGCTCCTGCTGAGGCCTGGGCCTTGTTGACAATTCTGGCTTGAGTTTGGGCCTTTATCAGAGCCTTGGTGGCCTCATCAAAATTATAGCCGGTAAACCCATGGGTACAGGGTTTTGGCTGTGTGGGCAGATTCCCCTTTTCTATTACTGGAGCAGGTTCACGATATTTGTATCCATCTTGGGCCGCCAAAATGGGCACGGCCAAAACGGCGCAAAATATTACCAAGCCACGCATATTTCGCGATCAAGAAACTGAGCCGATTTCGTTTTCGTTAATTTCCCGAACTGCTTGTCCACTGGGAACAGTTGGTTGCAAACTGATCCGTTCCGAAAAGTTTTAAAACTATTTATGCCTTTGTAAATAATAAACGGTCCAAAGAAAACGGACACAGAGTAACCGGCAAATGCAAGAAAACCAAAAGTGAGAGGTTGAGTGCCGAGCCAGATTGCCTCTGCCGATCAAGGCAAGTGTTACGACATCAAAGTGTGGCGTTTATTGTAAATAAACGCTGCAGCTCTGCTGGCGCAGGCGTCAGGGCGTAATAACCCTTGGTTTATTGGTTGGGTGCGTTGAATATTGACCGTGGTCGTGGTTGCCACTGTCGTATTTCATATCAGTTCGAAATTGATCAGCATTGACTGCGATAGACAAGCAGCCAGGGAGACAAAGAGCTGGCTGCCATCATCTTGGCTTGTTGAGATGTTAACTTGTTGTAAATCAGCCAGTCAGTCGGACAACCAACCATTCACACAATTACCTGGGCAAGGTGATAAGTTTTTCTACCGGGAAACCGGTTTATGACGCGTGCTTAAATGTTGGCTCTTTTACCTGGTGGCATGAGAAACATCCACCAACACCACCACCACCAACTCTGAGGGAACTGTGTATCTGGGTGACATGGGATGCCCAACAAAACAGTTTTGTCAATGATTAAGCGGTGGTAATGAGCCACAGCGCATGTCTGTCTGACTGTCTTGTGGACGCTCTCTGTGGGACTGCGTGAGCGAGTAAAAGATTTTTTACGCGCCCTAGCTTGTTGATGAATCGCACACTTTCACTCACCATTTGTAATGACAATCAAAACAAAGCAGAAGTCACGCAGTGAGGGGGAGTTAGAGGTAATTAATGATTAAGAGGCAATTTAAACATTAAAAAAAATAAATAAAAACCAATTTAATTTCTTAAAAAATGCGTAAAAAAGCCCTCCTAAAACTCACCCAACTACGCCCCTGAAATCATTGATAAAAAACCCAAACTCCAATGACATAATCTGTGTTTTGGACAAAAAACAAAGCCCCAAGATTTATCAGCTGTTCTTCTTTATTTTTGAAATGGTTTTCTTGTGGCAGTCAGGCTTTTGTTCCATTTAATTTTGTGGCCACAAAAAACAAGCAATTATGTAACTGTATTTCATTCATTCACTGCTACCCACAAACATTTTTTAAATTTTATTTTTTGTTTTTTTTTTTCTCTCTCCATTTCTTCAACGATTTACAACACATTTCGCATCTCGCCAAAATTTATTTATGCAAAATTTTGCCATCGGCGGACTTATATTTGTTTTGTTAGTTTTTTTTTTTGGCAATATTTGTATAGAATTTGACGTATTCACCAGGTATTTCATATTATTATCTAATAGATAGTTTGGGTGTCGCAAAAAACCAAAAAAGTTACCCAAATAAAAGACACTGCCTTAATTCCAGCTGTTTTTGGTATAATTAGGTTGATCGTTAATTTGGCAACATTTTGAGGCGTGTGCTTTGGCACAGTCTTCAATATGCAAATTATTTGCTTTACTGACTTTTTGTTTTGTTTTCTTCGAAAAGGGAATTGGTTTTGAATTTGGAGCAAGAGGTAAGTGTTTTGGAAATGGGAACTCCAAAATGATGGGAAATAATGTATGATGATCTCGTAGCGGTGGGAATCTAATTTTACAGTTTTGTCATCGAAAATCGATCTATTAAATGAAATGTGGAATATGTAATGAATTAGAGATTTTCGTAATTCCAATATCTTACGGCTCCGTTTTAGTGGAAGAATACCACCCAACTGAATTGTACAAAACATTTTTGAGATAACTTCCTCCTATTTCTTAGAACGATACCAATCGCAATAAGTTTTGAAAATATTACAATTTTTGTAAAAAAGGAATCGGAAGTAGGCAATCAATCATTATGTTGGGGTAGGAATATTTTTACTTAATCTTATAATAAGCTAATTAATACATTTGAAAAAATATATATCCGAGCCCTCATAACTAGCCAAGGTTGATTAAAGGAAGATTTAAAAAAAAAGTAAAAAAACTGAAAGTTCGGCCGGGCCGACCATTTGGTACAAATTTGACAATTTTCAAAAAAATAAAATCCGTTAAAAATTCTTTTGAAATTATAAAAATGTCAAATGTAGCCGTATATTAGTGTCTATACGACGACGTGGACCTGCATAGGCAACTTTTGTCATAAGCTATTACAATATTCTAATACGAAACTTGAAAAAAATCTGTTTACAATTTAGTTAAAATCATCAAAATACCGAATATAAGGAGGTACCATGGGGGTTATAAAACGTGGACCTGCACAGACAATTTTCAGGCATAGGCTGTAGTATCCATTACGAACCTCAAATACCCAATTTGAAACATTTCTGGTGAAAAATGTCGTTAAAATCATTAAAATACCGAATATCGGGTGGTACCGTTATATGGGGGTTACACGAAGGCATGGACTTGCACAGACAATTATTTGTCTTAGGCTGTAGTATCCATTACGTACTTCAAATACCAAATTTGAAATAGTTCCTGTAAATAATGTAGCTAAAATCATCAAAACACCGAGTATATGGAGGTACCATGGGGGTTATAAAACGTGGACCTTCACAGACAATTTTCTGTAACAGACTGTAGTTCCCATTACGAACTCTAAATACGTAATTTAAAACTACTCCGGCAAATAATGACCCTAAAATCACACAATTTTCTGTCATAGGCTGTAGTATCCAATACGAACTTCAAATACCAAATTTTAAACAATTCCGGTGAAAAATGTCGCCAAAAACCATTAAAATACTGAATATCGGGTGGTACCGTTAAATGGGGGCTACACGAAGGCATGGAATTGCACAGACAATTTTTTGTCTTAGACTGTAGTATTCATTACGAACTTCAAATACTAATTTTGAAATAATTCCGGTAAATAATGTCGCTAAGATCATTAAAATACCCCATATCGGGAGCTACCATTATATGGGGGCTATACGAAGACGTGGACCTACATGGCCCACAAAAGTCCTGCAGACATAATACACATTTGAGTAAATTTTTATCAACTTACTTAATTTCGTTCGGAAGCTAGAGTGATTTCCACAGACGGACGGATATTGCTAAATTGACATAGAATTTTATGCCGATCAGGAATATATATACTTTGTTGGGTCTAAACTGTATATTTTGAAGTGTTACAAATCGAATGACAAACTTAATATACCCTCCATATTATGGTGGAGGGTATAAAATATACGGTAAGAAGAGATCAAAAGTCAGGTGCGACCGACTTTATGATATCCTATACCACATTTAAATGTTATAGTTTGAAACCGAAATGAACTAATATATGGGAGGTATATCCTGCTCTGAATCGATTTCCTCTAAATTAAGCGGAGGGATTTTTGTCTCTCGACTCTGAGAACACGTAGATTAAAACATGTATGTCAGCTATATCTGAACCGATTCCATCCTGATATTAAACATTTGGTGCACAGTAAATGTGAAATAGGATGAAGGGGATATGGGAGCTATACCCAAATTTTAACCGATCTACATAAAATGAAGCAGAGTTATTTGTCTGCTGCGTGGAGTGTATTTTACGGTTGTGAGGGATTTAAATATAAAATCGGATGAAACATATATACAGGGTGAGCTGAAAAAAACTGCAAACAATTTCGGACTGCTGTCACTTCTAAGCCACTCGCCCTCAGCTGTTATAATTATTCCAGCGACTGCTCATTATATTGTTTACAAACGTACAAAAGCATTTTGGTGAGAATTTTCCAGAAAAAAAGTTATTCGTGATGGATTTCAAGCGTGATAGTGTGATTTCTTTATATTTGACTGGAAAATCATATGTGGGTATCGTTAGAGCACTCCAGCATTTAAATGTGAATAAATCTTTTGTGTCTCGTACCACCGCTCTTTACCGTGATACTGGTAGCATAGCCTGAAAGGAAAAAAAGGCGACTTGATCGAAACCCGCGTCGCAGTGACCGAAAATGGCTCGTGAGCTGAACATATCGCAATATTCCATTCCGCAAATATTGAAGAATGAGCTCGGGGTAAATTCATTGAAATTCCAAAAAGTGCAAGTACATACACCACAACAGAAAGAAAATAGACTCAAAAGAGCTAAAGAGTTGCTACTCTTGGCCGAAAGTGATGCACTGCCGAATTTGGTTTTCTCCGACGAAAATCATTCGTTGTCCAGCAGTTTGTAAACAAACAAAATTATCGTGTTTACCTTCCAAAGAAGTCAGCTGAAAATGTGCACCTTCGGTTGGCCACAAGAACTCAACACAGCCGATGATCACTCTCCGCTCATATTAATCGACCGAAGCATCAGAATAAATGCCGAATATTATCGCGAAAATATTCTGGAGGGCCTTGGGCACTCAAAGATTTTTGCCGCAGACCTTGGACATTCCAACAGGACTCAGCACGCGCCACCCAAGAATTGTTACAAAGTGAGGTTCCTCGCTTCATTTCCAGCACACAATGGACACCAAAATCTCCGGATACCAATCCGTTGGACTATTGTGTCTGGAATATTTTGGAAAGCAAGGTTGGCAATAAAAAATACCAAAGTGTCGATCACGTCAAGCAAGCGCTTCGCCGGGAATGGGCCAAAATGCCGCTGAGCAACATTCGAACAGCGTGTGACGGTTTCATTGGCTGTGTGAAGGCCATAATTCGTGCCAATAAAATTAAAAAAAAAATATGTAAAAATAACGGAGTTTTTATTTTATATTTTATCTCAACCTGTACTGTACATTTTCAACGGAATTATCTGGAATTTTGTATTTAAAGATTGTTACGGGTCCCTAACTACTTTGCAAAAGACTGTTAATATATAGCATTTTCAGATTAAATGAAACATTTTGCAGCGGAAATGAAACCTTTTGCAGTGGAAATTAAACCTTTTGCAGCGGAATTGAAACCTTTTGAAATGAAACCTTTTGCAACCGAAATTAAACTTTTTGCAAACCAAATGAAATTTTTAGATTAATAGAAGGAAAAATTACAAAAAATTTGTATTTTTGGTAGGTTTAAAATTAAATCAACTAATTATATCTAATATATAGTTAAAGAGGAATTTTTATTGATTATTAATATCTATGTTTTTATAACATTATTTCTTAAATTTTCAGATTCCATAAAAAAGTTTAAAAAAAGTTTTTTAAGTTTTTTCCTCCAAAAGACCTGAATTAGACACCTTTTTATAACCACCTCCATGGAAAGGAGGGTATATTAAATTTGCCATTCCGTTTGTAATACCTCTAAATATTCGTCGTAGACCCAATAAAGTATATACAATAATGATCGAAGTTGATTTAATGATGTCCACCCGTCTGTCTATCTCTCTTGAGATTTGATGAAGAGCTTTGAAAATTGGCACAACATTGTATTGTGTCTAGGATGTTTGGTGTTGAAATTCATAATCTCCATAATCAATAAAACTGCGAAGCTGAAATCCTTTATTAGGTAAGATTAATAGTATACTTTAACTATAAAATATTGCAGTAAAGCTTAATTTCGCATTTCAGTCCTGCCCATACCTATAAAGGCCAAAACTTGTTTAAATTTCAATTTTTAGCGTTAAGCATTTGGAATCTAATAATATGGAAATATTTTATATCAAATCAATAAAGAACCATTTGTTATTACAATAATTGAAAATTTAAGAATATAAAAATGTAGATATTTATAATCAATAAAAATTCTTCTTTACCAATATATTAGTTATAATTAAGTCCACATTGTGGTATATCTCGATAACGGTACTTCCCTATATTCAGTATTTTTATGGTTTTCTCAATTTTTTTACGTAACTCTCTCAAATTTTACCAAAAAATGTTGACTTAAACAATTCACATTTTGACTTCATTTATATCATCGTGGCGGAAATCAAAAGTGTCGTGGAGGGTATATGTAATATAAGTAACCTTTCCGAATTTTATCGAGATCGGCTCAGATTTTGATATAGCTCCCATATATCTCCTCTTTGATTTTAAGTTTTTTGTACACCAAATGTGTAATATCAGCTAAAATTATATGAACTATGGTCCCTATGACCGAATTTCGTTTAGAAGTCAAATATGGTGGAAATCGTGTCAGATGCAGTTACAGCTATTAAATACATTATATTTCGTCCGATTTAATATTTAAGTCCCCTTTGGGTATAAATCACATATATATCTTCCTCCAAATTCAAGTTTGTTGTGCACCAAGGATGCAATATCAGCCCTAATTTATTCTGAAAGAAAATACGTAAAAATTGGTGAATTTCGCTCTTGCCACAGTCTCCCTCTACAGTAATTTCATACCGATATGTAGCCGTAATACGCATTCAATAGCGGTCAAATAAATTCCGTGTATAAATTTGTATTTTTACGGTTTGCTCTACAATATATTAAATGTGATAGAAGGTATCGGCCACCGCCGATTTTATTTTTCAAATTTATTTGAAATATGTGGGACGTTTAAAACTCAAAATACAGGTTATAAAAACATTTGCTAGCATTTCAATAAAGACAGTGATGTGGACGCGTTCTAGGGAACACAAATATACAAGTCAATGCACTATATTTTTTTGCAAATATTCCATATGTCAATTCTAATTAGGCTCTTTGGATTTTTAATTGTAGATTTACATAGAGTGCTTTGTTTTAAGTTGTAAATTGAAATAGGTATGAAAAGTAGGCGTTTATTTCTGTTGTGTTATGCTGTAAAATATATACGTTCATTAAAATTCATTACAATAATATATTATGTCTGCAATGGGTGGTATAATTGTAACATATTCTGAATGTTATATTTGTAGATTATTATAAGTGAAGTTAACAACAGCATATTAAAATTGAATACAATCTATGGGTGAATATTGAATATTTATGATAATTAATCTGTCGATGTTGTTGGACTCACTGGAATGTTGCGTTAATTTTAGAATTTACTTTTTCATTGCAGAAAAAACCTGTTCGAAATTTTATAATTTTTGTTGTTGGGAGAATTGTTAATTTCAAATTTACAAAGTAGGTGAAAATTTCTATGAAGGTGATTGTTGTAATTAATATTTATTGGAGATTTGTGTAGGTTAATATTGAACTTGGTCACATACATATGAGAACAATATATAATTATAAACAAAATATTAAGTTAATTTTAATTTAAACAACAAAAATGTATACCTTATTAATATATACATTAACAATTTAAAAAGTATCAGTCGGTATTGCCGACAGGTGTATACACTCAGTCAATGTTCGATTATTTAAATACATTTTGACCTATGCTATGATTATTCGAATTGTTGAACCTTTATGAAGAGGGTTCTGAAGGAATGGACCAATATTGTCCATTTCGTTTCGGACCTAAATAAAAATGATACAAATATTAGAACGTGTCAGGTTTGAACTATATTGGTTACTTCCCTTTCTTTATATGCGACAATTTTTAGAAAATGTTATAATGTGCGTGAGGTACCAAAGTATCTAATTTTCATACTTCATCTGAAACAGATAAAAATATTGGTATCAGCAAACTTACAAGAAAATCGAACATTTATATCCTATTTTATGCGAAATCACAAATTACATATCCATCTCTGGTTTCTGGTTGAGAGAATTATTAGATACAGCAATCGCTCACTTGTTTCGCAGATTATGACAAATAAAAATTTACAAAATTGTGATCCTTTTGTGGGTGAGTTAGAAGAAGGGTTTCGCAAATTTATATCACCTTTACAACAGATCTTGTGTTAGCAAAAATGTTTTTATGTGTGAAATCTGAGGGGAGTTGGATGCTTTCTTTGAGCGTTTTTATACCCTCTAACTTGAAAAGGAGGGCAAAATAACTTTGTCATTCCGTTTGTAACATCCCTAAATATTTGTCGTAGACCACATAAAGTACATATATTCATGATCTTGTTTTACGATCTCGTCACTTGGATTTTTGTCATGGGAGTTATTTTAAAATAACTATTGGGGCGAATATCCCAGACAAAAACAAGGAAACTGATGAGGATTGGTGGCTCCTTCTGTAACCTAGATAATCCCTGCCTTACCGCCTGATAAACATTAAAATGGGTTCTAGCTCCGGTGGCGAATATTGAATGCATAGGTCCACGTTTTGGAATAGCCCCCATATAAGGGTACCTGACGATTTTCGGTATTTTGACAATTTTTGTCACATTTTTTACGGATTTGTATAAAAATTGGTATTTATAGGTTATATGGGTTCCAGTTTCAGTGCTGAAATATTACATATAGGTCCACGTTTTTGCATAGCCAACATATATATGATACATCCCGATATTCGGTAGTTTTATGATTTTTGTAATATTTTCTCAGGGATTTGTCTAAAACTTGATATTTGTTGTTCATAATGGGTTTTAACTCCGGTGGAAGAACATTGAATATTTAGGTCCATGTTTTCCTATAGCGGACATATAATGATACACACCTATATTCGGTATTTTAATAATCCTAGATGATTTGATAGAATAAAATTGTCTATAGGGGTTCCCGTTTTGATATGGCCCCCATATAGCTGGCTCCCCACATTTCTTTTTGAAAAGTTTAACAGCATTATCGAAACGGTCGTACTGGCATTTGTAGTTTAAAGTAGAACACGTTTGAATTGAATACCCACCTGGGGTAATCAAAATGTTGATCCTTTGTGGGGGAGATACTTGATGGAGTGGACAAATGTTGTCCATTTTCGCACCTGACCCAACAATAATGCAAGTATTAGGATTTCCAAAATTGAAGCAAAATCAGATTATCCTTTCCCTTTCTGGGCAGTAAAATATTTTTTTTTAAATCTTCGACCTTTTGTGGAAATGGTACCAGAAGGTGTGGAGCGATATTGCCCATCTCCGAACCCGATCTAAGTTTGATAAAAGTATTACGATGTACGAAGTTTGGGCCAAATCGAATACTCCCTGTGAGAGTTATCGTGCGCACCAGCCAGTCAGACAGATGGACGGACGGACATCACTAGATCGACTCGCAATGTCCTGAAACAGATTTGGTCCAAAGAGACCTGGGGTCTAAAGCCGTTATTTCGATAAGGCGCAAAAGGTGTAAAATTTCAAAAAAATCATTTGCTGCACAGAAAGAGAATGGATAATCCGAGTTTGCTTCAAATTCGGAAATTCTAATATTTGCATCAGTGCTATATCAGAAAATGGACAATGCGTTCCACTCCTTCAAGTACCTCCCCCCACAAAGGGCCAGAATTTTAAATAATTATAATTCTTATAAAATATGATCTATGAATCCGAATGTCTTTAAATTACACACATCGCAATATTTTTATTCAGCAAAGGTCTAGTGTGATGACGGAATATATCGAACCACTCCTTCTGGTACCTCCCCCATAAATGGTCAACATTTTGGATAATCAAAATGTTGAAGCTCATAAAACGCGATATTAACATCCGATTCCACTCAGACTTGGTACATCTCAATATTTCTATCAATGCAAGATCTTTTATAAAGATAGTAGAGATCGGACCATTCTTTCTGGTACCTCCTCACAAAGGGTCAAAATTTTGAATAACAACATCGATTATAAAACCCGAAATGAACATTCAACGCTCTCTATATATTACACACAATAACTTTTATTAACACAAAATCTGCTGCAAAAATGGGATAAATAGGTCCACTCCTTTTGGTACCTCCCACGAAGGGTCAGAATTTGGAATGGCCCAAATTCAAAATTCGCAAAACCAAGAAAGCTCATAAAAGGGATTCCATTCAGACTTGGTACATCTCAATATTTTCATCAATACAAGACAGTTCCTTTTGATGATCTGCATAGAATCACTTTCTGAGTTGATTTATGCATGTCAGTCCGTCTGTCCGTCCGTTTGTCCATGTATTCTTATGAACAAAATGCAGGTCGCATTTATTATCCGATTGAGATGAAATTTCCCAAACGACATTTTGGTTGGCCCAAGGACGAACCCTATTGAAATTGCAGATAATCGGTAAAAATTTAGATACATATATCTTCGTCCGATTTGTCTTTTATTGTGCACCAAACATAGTATCAGCCCGAATAGTATGGAATTTTGCACATACAACCAAATTAGGGCTGAAAATAAGTATGCCAAATTTGATCAAAATCGGTTTAGATATAGCTATAGCTCCCATATATATTGTTCATCCGATTTGTTATTTTTGTCCTCCGCAGTAATATGCACTCTGTAACAATAATATTCAGGGAAATATATCAAAAACAGCTCAGAAATATCTTTGCCAAATTTTTTCGAGATCGGTTCAGATTTGTATATAGCTCCCATATATATCTTTATCTGATTTCAAATTAATTTTGCACCAAATGGGCAAAACAAGTCCGAATTTAAAAGGTACAAATGCTTCGGCATATTTAGTCCTTTAAATTTTAAATTACAATTATAATCATAGGGTGTATGATTGAATTATCCCATAAAAAAATTTTAACTAAATTAGCAAAGTGGTGTAGGGTATCATAAAATCGGCCCCGCCCGACTTTAGGACTTTCTTTACTGGTTTTTATCTAGCCCCGATACGAAATGACCAATATTGAGAAGTCAAAATATTTTTTAATAATTGTACTGTCGGTAAAACCAACTAATACTTTTCAACTTTTTTTCATAGATTTACCTTTTTAAGTTTATTATTTTTTATTTAATTATACATTTTCTACCTCTCTGTTTATTTATTTTTAATTTGTTAATGTTATTTTTTAAGAAACTGTATTTTTAAATAAAAACTTGATACAAAAACTTAAATTGGAATTAAATGATGGTGTATTTTGAAATTTGTGACAGTAGTGATGGATTTTGTCATTTTAATCACTGATTCGTAATATGATCGCTTCTTTATCGATTTAAAACGGAAACACTAAAAGAAAGGCAATAATAAATGCAAATGGCAAATTGATTGGTTGACGATAACCAAACGTTGGCGTGTGTGCAACTAATCAAAATCTTAAATCGAAATATTAAAAAACAATTTAAAATATTTCAATGTTTTGACTTTTAAAAAATCAACAAAAGATTTCAAAACATTATTCCGTAACAGTACCTGTCGTGACAGCAACATAGTAATATCCGTCTTGTTTGTTAAATTTTATTGGATTTCATTAATTTACCTTTTATAACAAATTCAAAAACCATATAATTTTCTTTTTTTAATATTTTTAATTAACACCCGTATTCAAACAATAAAATTTATAAAAAATAAAATAACACACACAACACAACAAAAACCTTATTAACATCAGTTGTTTCGTTTTATAGTTTTGCAAAATTAGCAATTTAAATTATGACGTCTGAACTGAAAATGGTTCATTTGTTTGGGAATCTCAAATGAAATATTGCAATCGACTGACAACTTTATTTTATTGTGCACAATTCTTTTTTAAATGGCTTTTAATTTGAAACTTTTCAATTCAAGTGGGGGTTTCAACAGCTTTTAATGACACTCAAACAATGCAAGGGTTTGAAATAAATTTTTGAGTTGATTTACATGCGTATGAAAGTTGAATGGAGTTCACACGACCATAGTGTTTTTTTTTATTTATTTATTATTTTAAATATATTATAAATTTCAAGTGCTGTTCGCTTATGCTTGATTGAACATAATTTAAAAAAAAAAATAATTATTTAAAGCGCTAACATTTTATTGGTTGGGCATAAGAGTACATTAAGTAGATTAGGTCCATTCCTAATGGAAGTTAGATCTGAAGATAGAGTGAAGATGAAACCTATGATGAAAAAACACGTAAAAAAGCTGCTAAGCCGAACTTTTCTTACCATCCACCTTTTATAAGAAACTTTAGAATTTTAAAAAAAATTCTGTCGAAAAATACTGCTCGAATGAAAACCGTTATATGGGAGTTATACGAAGATGTGGTCCTGCATAAGAAATGTGTATTATAGATTGTAGTAACGGTTCCTAACTTTACATACGAAAATTTAAATAATCCCGGTGAAAAATGTGGCAAGAATCATGAAAATACCGAATATCTGGGGATACACTTATATGGGCGCTTTACTAAAACGTGGATCTATTTAAACAATTCTCTTCTATGGGAGTAAAGTACTCAGAAGGAAACCCTCGTGTGGATTTTAAGAAAATTCAATTGAAAAACTTGGCTGAAGTCATCAAAAACCGAATAACGGGGGATATCGTTGACCTATATAGAACATTCTCTGTCAGGGGGTA
Organism: Musca domestica; assembly: GCF_030504385.1. NCBI lineage: Eukaryota > Metazoa > Arthropoda > Insecta > Diptera > Muscidae > Musca > Musca domestica. The sequence goes on from NW_026712383.1 coordinate 20,309,748, forward strand.
AAGTACTGACAAAGAATTACATGTGTAGAATTTCAGATAATTCCATTGAAAAATGTGGCTAAAATCATCGAAATACCGAATATTGGGGGTACCGTTATATGGGGGATATACAATATCGTGGACCGATATAGCCCATCTTCGAACTTCTAGAGAAGACTCTCTTATCTATTAGGAAAGAAGCACCTGGCCTAATAAGTACAATACCATATGGACTTCCATCAGGCCTCCTATGAGAAGACCTTCAGGACGTCTAGGAGAAGACCCTGCGGTCTTCAAGGAGAAGACCCTGCGATCTTCAAGGAGAAGACCGTGCGGCTCCAAGGAGAAGACCTTCCGGTCCCCAAGGAGAAGACTTTCCGGTCTTCTGGGAAAAGGCCCTATGCTCTTGTAATGGAAGACCTTCTTTTATTCTATAAGAAGAAGACCTTTTTGTCTTCTATAAGAAGCAGTCCTTCTTCTTCCTTCTGGTCTTCTATGAGAAGGCCTTCTTCTGGTCTTCTATGAGAAGATCCTCTTGTGGTCTTCTATGAGAAGACTTTCAGGTCTTCCACGAGAAGACCATCTGGCCTTCTGGGAGAAGCTTATATGACCTTCTAGGAATCAACCCTCTGGTATTCTATAAGTAAACATTCTGGTCTTCTATAAGAAGACCTTCTGGTCCTCTATAAGAAGACTTTCTGGTCCTCTATAAGAAGACCTTTTGGTTTTCTATAAGAAGCTCTTCTGGTCTCCCACAAGAAGACCCTCTGGTCTCCTTTAAGAAGACCTTCTGGTCTCGTTTAAGAAGACCTATTGGTCTTCTATCAGTTGACCATGTGTGGTTCGGAAAACCCTGTGGTGTTCTATGAAAAGACCGTGTTGTCTTCTATGAGAAGACCTTGTGGTCTTCTATGAGAGAAACATGTAGTCTTCTATCAGAAGAGCATTTTTCTTCTGTAAGAAGAACTTGTGGCTTCTATGAGAAGACTTTGTGGCCCTTCAATGAAAACGACTTTTTATCCTCCAAAAAGATCCTCTTGTTTCTTCTATGAGAAGACCTTGTGGGAAGACCCTCTGGACTTCTAGGAGAAAACCTTCTGGACTTCTAGGAGAAGATACTCTGGCCTTCTAGGAGAAGACACACTGGTCTTCTATAAGAAGACCCTCTGGTCTTGTATAAGAAGACCCTCTGGTCTCCTTTAAGAAGACCTATTGGTCTTTTATCAGTAGACCATGTGTTTTTGAGAAGACCTAGGGGTCTTCTATGAAAAGACCTTGTGGTCTTCTATGAGAGGAACCTGTGGTCTTCTATCAGAAGATTTTTTTCTTCTATAAGACGAACTTGTTGTCTTCTATGAGAAAACTTTCTGGTCTTCTATAAGAGGACTTCTGCCCTTCAATGAAAACGACTTTTGATCTTCTAAGAAGATCCTCTTGCTTTCTTCTATGAGAAGACCTTCTGGACTTCTAGGAGAAGACCTTCTGGACTTCTAGGAGAAGACCTTCTGGACTTCTAGGAGAAGATACTTTGGCCTTCTAGGAGAAGACACTCTGGTCTTTTAGGAGAATAATAGGAGAATACTCTCTGGTCTTCTTCCGGTCGTCTATGAAAACACCTTTTTCTGGTGCCTATGAGAAGACCTTCTTCTAGTCTTCTACGTAAAGACCTTCGTCTGTGGTAACTATCTTGTATCTTGTTTACTACCAAGAAGACTTTTGGGAGTTGTAAATTTTCACAAATTAATATTTTTCAAACTTTAATTGGAATTGATTTCATCAGTGCATTATAATATATACCCTTAATATTAAGGCTCCCTAATTATTGACTGGAGGTATTATGCCAAAATTAGAGTTTTCGATTCCATATCCGTTTGGACGGAATCCATTTGAGAATATTTAGAATCGATACATCCTTGTCATAATAAAATATCTTAATTTATGGCATGGGTAAAATTTCATCTCTAAGATAGTTCACGTTTTGTTAAAAAATGGCTTTAGTTTGTCCACTTCCGCTCGGACCTATTTTACATCATGATAAAATCTTTTCATGTATTTACTACTTAAACGATGTAATTATTATGGTGAGGTTCCAAATGAAATTGAAACCTCTAAGTGTTTGTAACGACTACTGTCTCGTTTATCGAATAAGTCGTGGTGGAAATTACTTATATTTTATCTCCTTTAATGTATCACAAACATTCAAAAGAAACATTTATTTACAAAACGACACAAAACACTGACCCTAATCCGCCAAGATTCAAATTACCCTCCAAAGTTTTACTTTTTTTGGGGAATTTTTGAATGTTAATCACGAATTACAATTTAGCTACATGTATACATACACATTTATGTGTATGTGTGTGCAGATACACAACTGATATATGTTCCCATTTCCATAAACACCACAAAGAAAACCATATGTATTCCCATCACATATATATCCGTTTTGGTAATTAAATCTCCTCCCATATGAATTTGTTTATGCAAAACCTGACTCCAATTCTGACGTAATTACCGGAGTCAAGCTTTTTAGATGTTTAAACATTTTGAAGGTTATTTGCTTTATCTTGTGCGGTGGCCTTTTGTCAGCACTCCTACTTGCGGTGAATGTCTTATTAAGTTTGCATACTTTCATCGACGATTTTTGTTGTTAGCTTGCTCTTGCTCTTGGTTTGGTTTTGTTTCCACTTTTTGGAGTTGATGTCCGCGTTTCTGTTTCGTCTTCCAAAAAATGCGGTAATACCAATTTTTTATGAACGAAAAAAAAACATTTTATAAATTACCAAAATACATTGTATATACAATGTACATACATGTGTATACACGCATGTGGTATGTATGTAAGCCAGTATGTATCTTGTAAGGTTATTCCATTGATCTCCAAAAATGTGCTATGTCATCACGCCGCAGGGGTTTTGGCTGGTTTTATGCATTATCATGTCATAATCACCAACCGCATTCTTCACTTCGTTTTTTTTTCTTCTTGGAAACTTATTTCGCAGTTGCGGCAAAACTCACCTGACGATTTAAACAGAAGCCAAAAGTAATTTTGGTTTTCTTTTTGATCAATGAGCAATCTTTGGATTAATTTAATCACATGAACGAGTCTCCTTCCAATAACTACGCCGATTTTAGTACCAAAATTAAAAAAAAAATGTTTTTTGAAGCATTGAGTCGGACTTTGCCTTAACTGTAGGAAAAAAACATGATTTGATGTTATTTTCATATGTTTATAAACATCATATATTACGACGTTTACAGGGTGCACTGGCCAGCATACTAGGCTGGAATTTTTACGACTTTTGTAAATAAAGAGGACTAAAGTATAAGCTGAAGTCGAAGGATCTAATTTTCTTGAGTGCAAACCTTTTATCATTAGATTTAAACCTTTCTCCTTAGTGCCAACATCGAAGAGTGGTTCTGAACTAAAAATAAATGCAAACACACATTTTGAAATCTTGAGGACAACCAGTTTTTATAATTTCAAGAAAAAAAATTATCAAAATTCTACATGAACAATAATTTCTGGACACTATTGCCGAAAATTTGAACACTTGGTGTTTATATGGGGCAGCATTTTTACACCCTACAACACTATGTGTTGCGGGGTATTATAAGTTTGATTGGGTCAAAAATTATGTAACACCGTGAAATATCTCGCCGAGCTGAGTCGATCTAGCTATTTATGCCCATCCGTCCGTCTGTCCATGTTGATTTGTAATCAAGCCATAGGTCGCAATTATGGCCCGATCCACACGAAATTGAAAATGAAGGTGGGGCTAGGCTCAGAATTGGACCCTATTGTTTTTAGATATTATTGCAGAAAATTTAGGGGTTGAATGGACCAAAACAGAATATTTTCCTGATTTTGTAATTACTTTAAAGGCCACAATTATAAAGGAATCGACGCGGAAATTTACATGGGATTAGATTTTAGGTCTGGGCAACAGACAATATTTAGCGGGTAAAATAGACCCCAACTTTTATATAAGAAAATAAGAAAACTTCCACTAAACCGTGAATATTTTTAATCCCGGCCAAATCGCAAATACATTAAAAGCTCACTTCTGATCATTACAGTGATGCTGAATGACAAGATATTGGATACGTAGCAAAATAGGTACAATATACAGGGTGATATAAAAAAATGCAACAAAGTGAAACGCCATAATTTTTAATTTTTTTTGTTTTTTAAATTGAATGAAAGCAAAAATATCGGATATAGCATCAGCTTTTAGAATACGTTTAGATTTGTTCAAACAGGTCACCTTTGGTACGAATTATGGCCTGTCGGCCAAAGAAACAGACACACGCTGATGGAATGTTGATCTGCATTCCCACCGAAGCGCTTGCTTGAGGTGATTGACACATTTGTATTTTATAATGCCAACCTTGCTTGCGATAATATTCGACATTTATTTAGAAGCCACTGTCGATTAATACGAGCGGAGAGTGACCATCGGCTGTTATGGCGGCCCACATCATCACCATGGCCGGCGCTTGAGTTCTGGTGGCCAACCCAAAGTGCAAATTTTCAGCTGACCTCTTTCGCAAGTAAACACTATCATTTTGTTTGTTTACAAACTGCTAGACAAAGAATGTTTTCTCACGGATAGAACCAAATTCGGACGTTCACCACTCTCAGCCAAGCGAAACAACTCTTTAGCCCTTATGAGTCTATTTTCTTTCGGTTGCGGTGTAAGTTCTTGCACTTTCTGGAATTGCAATGGCTTTACCTCGAGCTCATTGTTCCAGCCAAATATAAGGAATCACACTATTACGCTTGAATTCCATCACGAATAACTTTTTTTCTGGAAAATTCTCACCAAAATGCTTGTTGTACGCTTGTAAACAATATAATAAGCTGTCACAGCTGTCGGAATAGTGAGGTAGAAATGACAGGAGTCTGAAATTGGTTGCAGTTTTTTCATCTCATCCTGTAGCTCCCATATATCTTTAACCGATTTCGGGTTAATTGTGCACCAAATGACCAATAAAGGCCCAAAAGTCCTGAATTTTGGTACATTCGAGCGAATTTAGTCTAGAAGCCAATACATCAAATTTTGAGAAAATCGGTTAAGATATAGCCATAGCTTCCATGTATATGTTTCATCCGACTTGGTATTTAAGTCCATCAAATTCGTAACAATGATATTTTGTACCAGTTAACTTATAGAGCTCGGATATACCTTTGCGAAATTTTATCGAGATCGGCTAAGATTTGGATATAGCTCCCATATATATCCTTAATCCGATTTCAGGTTTGTTGTGCAAATAATGGCTAATATCAGCCCAACTGAAGTGCATTTCGGGACGTATGTTTCCATTTCGTGGAACTCGGCTACGATATATATTTTTATACCCTCCACTATAGTATGGAGGGTATATTAAGTTTGTCATTCCGTTTGTGACACCTCGAAATATACATTTTAGACCCCACAAAGTATATATATTCTTGATCTGCAAAAATTCTATCTCGATTTACCAATGTCCGTCTCCGTCTGAGGAAATTACTCTAGCTTCCGAACGAATTGAAGTAGATTGATAAAATTTTACTCAAATGTATGTTGTGTCTGCAGGACTTGGGCCATGTAGGTGCACGTTGTGGTAAAGCCGCCATTTTGATGATTTTAGCGACATTATTCACCGGAATTGTTTCAAATTTGGTATTTGAGTTCGTAATAGATACTACAGCCTAAGATAGACAATTGTCTGCGCAGATCCACGTTTTGGATAGCCCTCATATAACGGTACCTCCCGATGTTCGATATTTTGATGATTTTAGCTACATTATTACCGATTTTTTTATATTTTGCATTTGAATATTGTAATGACTTATGACAAATGTTACTTTTGCAGGTCCATATAATCATATAGACCCTAATATAACAGCTACATTCGGAATTTTTAAGATTTTAAGAGAATTTTTTAAGAAATTTTATTGTTTTTAAGAATTGTCAAATCGTTCCAAACGGGTGATGGTATTCTAAGTTCGGTCCGGCGAACTTACAGTTTTTTTACGTTTTTAATATAATCCTTCTCATGCACTCTATAGCCTACTTTTAACTTTTCATTACTTGTTATTTCCAAACGTTGAGTTATCAAATTTTCGGTCCATCCAAATGTTTTTAAATTTTTCACTTATTATTTCTCCAGCATATTAATACAAATTCCACTTCCTTCTAAAATTTCCACCACCCATTGGAAACAGTGTAAATTCAACATTTGATACATCTTCTTGGTTTTCATGTAAGGCGGATAATGATGTTGTTGGCAACAAAAATTGTTCAAATAATTGCGTGAAACTAAAGAACACGATTCACACCCCAGCACACAAGTATTTGGCAAACAAGATTTATAGCTTCCCCCCACATCGAAAAGAAATGAAATAAAACGAAACAACATCAATTGGAATTGTTACAAACCTCTAGTTCCTGCGGATGCGACCGTATAATGCCAGAGTATTTACAAGAAAGTAAAGGAAAGAAGCTGTTAAAGTCAAGAACCAGCAACGCCAACAAAGCAGCCAACCAAACACCCAGTCAAACAGCCAACCAAACCAACAGACAACATTACAAACAAAGCAACCAACCAAAAATTCAATGTTCGAACGGTAATAGGGCAACACAATAGAAATTGTTGCACTTGAATGCATCGAGGGCGTATTGTCTAATAAGGATGTACTGCTCCAACGATAAATTTCATGGCTACGATATTTTGTAGCTTCTTCGTTTTCTTTTTTTTTTCTTTTTCTGTTCAATATTTCTTTGTTGTGTTCAATGGCAAAGTTTCTCTGGCAATTGTTTTTAGAATAAGAAAGCGCACAGATTGCGTTCGTAGCTACTACAACACAGTCTGTTCAGTGGCTTTGTAGAGTGTCAAACTGCAAAGAAAAAAGTTTAAGGAAATACTAAATGGTCTTATTAAATTTCATGCTAGACAAATTATATAAAATTTCGAGGGAAGAACAAATTACAAATTCGGGTTTTTTAAAAAATAAACTTCATTTGACTCCAGGATATGAATTTTTTGATTTTTTATACCAAACAACACTATGTGTTGGGGGTATTATAAGTTTGATTGGCCCAAAAATTATTTCAACACCTCAAAATATTGGTTTCTCCCATAGGAAAGTATATATGGATCTTCCTATCTCGCCTAGCTGAGTCGATCTACCTATGTTTGTCCGTCCGTCCGTCTGTCCGTATTAATTTGTAATCACATTACAGGTCACAATTTTGGTCCGATACTCACGAAATTGAAAATGTAGGTGGGACTAGGACCAGAATTGAAGCCTATTGCTTTTGGAGATGGTCGCATAATGTTTAGGGGTTGAAATCGACCAAAAACTGAAAATTGTCTTGATTTTGCGTTGCTCAGCAGCTCGCAATTATAGACCAATCGACGCAGAAGTTAGCATGGGGCTAGATCGCAGGGCTGGGCAGAAGTCTTTCAATTTTTATGGTCATCAGGTTATATTTAGTGGGTGAAATGAACCATAACATTTGTGCTAAATAAAAGTAAAATTTTCCATTAAACCGCGAATATTTTTAATCCGGAGGAAATCACAAATAGACGAACAGGTCAATTCTGACCGTAACGTAGATGCCGATAGTAAATATATCGGATATATAGGGTGAGAAAAAAACTGCAACAAAATCAAACGCAATAATTTTTACATTTTTCATACCCTCCACCATACATAGTATGGAGGGTATATTAAGTTCGTCATTCCGTTTGTAACTCATCGAAATAATCGTTTTAGAACAAAAAATTATGTTTATTCTTGATCAGCGTAAAATTCTAAGACGATTTACCCCTGTCCGTCCGTCTGTTTTAATCACGCTACAGTCTAAAAGAATTAAGATAGGAAGCTAATATTTTGCACAGATCTCTCTTTTATCTGCAGGCAGTTCAAGTTTGATACCCCCCGATATTCGGTATTTTGACGATGATAGCCACATCTTTTAATGGAATCGTCTGAAATATCACACAAAAAGTCGCCTGCGAGTACTTTACCCTCTGAGAGAGACTTGTCTACATAGGTCCACGGAATTCGGTATTTTGATGATTTTAGCCACATTTTCCAATGGAATGGTCTGAAAATCCAAACAAGGAGTTCCTTGGGAGTACTTTATCCCTCGAAAGAGAACTATTTATATGGGTCCACAATATCGTACATCCCCCATATAACCATACCCCCACGATATTCGGTATTTTGATGATTTTACCCACACGTTTCAACGGAATTGTCTGAAATCCACACAAGGACGCCTTGTGGGTAATTTATACCTCGTATGATAATTATCTATATAGGTCTACAAGCCCCATATAGGTATACGAGCCCCATATGTTCGGCTAACGATATTCGGTATTTTGATTATTTTAGCCACATTTTTCAACGGAACGGTCTGAAATTGTACACAAGGGGTTCTTTGCGACCACTTTACCCCCTGATAGGGAATTTTCTATATAGGTCCACAATACCGTATATCCCCCATATTCGGGATTTTGATGATTTTAGCCACATTTTCCAATTATCTGAAAATCCACACAAGGAGTTTCTTGTCAGTACTTTACCCCCAGACATAGATTTGTCTATATAGGTCCACAATATCGTATATCCCCCTATATTTCGGCACCTTCCGATACTAGGTATTTTAAAGATTTAAACTGAATTTTTAATGGATTTTATTTTATTGAAAATTTTCTAATTCGTTCCAAATGGTAGAGGGTATTCAAAGTTCAGCCCAGCCGAACGAGTTGGTCACCTTTGGCACGAATCATGGCCTTCAAACCGTCACACGCTGCCCGAATGTTGCTCTGCGTTTTTTTCCATCCCCAAAAGATTTGGTGGCCATTGTGCGCTGGAAATAAAGCGAGGAACCTCACCTTGTAATCATTCTTAGGTGGCGAGTGCTGAATGCGGTGGTGCTCAGTCCTGTTGGAATGTCCAAGGTCTGCGGACAAAATGTTTTCGTGCCCAATGCTTAAATACACCGTCCAGAATATTTTCGCGATAATATTCGGCATTAATTCTGATGCCACGGTCGATTAATTCGAGCGGAGAGCGACCATCGACTGATATAGCGGCCACACCATCACGATAACCGGCGCTTGAGTTCTGGTGGCCAACTGAAGGTGCAAATTTTCAGTTGACACTATTTGGCAAGTAAACACGATAATTTAGTTTGTTTACAAGCTGCTGGACAACGAATGTTTTCTCATCGGAGAAACCCAAGTCTATTTCTGAGTCTTTCAGTTGCGATATAAGTTCTTTCATAATTTCTGTCAAATTCTCACCCAAATACCTTGGTACGCTTGTAAACAATATAATGAGCTGTGACTGGAGTAATTTTAACAGCTGTCAGACGAGTGGCTTAGAAATGAGAGCAGTCTGAAGTTGATTGCAGTTTTTTCATCTCACAGATGTGGTGTTAGCAAAAATATTTATATGAGGGAAATTTAAAGAGAGTTTTATGATTATATCGACTTTTATGAGCGTTTTGTTTTTCAAAATTTTGAATCCTTTGATGGTTTGCTACCAGAAGAAGTGCGCCGATATATCCCATCTTCACAGATGATCTTGTGACTTGTAGAAATAATGCGATAAATACATTTTGAAAAGAACAGAATGCATATTTCGGATTTTATACTTGTTTTGGTTATTCAAAATGTTGACCGTCGGTGTGGACGTACCAGAGAGAATGGTTCGATTTCTATTAAGATGTACCAAGTCTGAATGAAATCTCATGTTAATTTTGAATTTTATGAGCTTTCACAGTTTTATGAGTATTCAAAGTTTTGATCCTTTACAGCAGATGTTTGTTAGTAGAAATAATGGGATATTCAAATTGTCGACCTTTTGTGGGGGAGGTACCAGATGGAGGATATTTCCGTTGAAAAATGTGGCTAAAAACATCAAAACACCGAATATCGGGGGTACAGTTATATGGGGGATATACGATATCGTGGACCTATTTATACAATTCTTTTTCAGAGGGTAGAATACGCACAAGGGACTCCTTTTGTGGGTAAAGTTATCAAAATACCGAATATCGGGGGTACCGTTATATGGGGGATATGCGATATCGTGGACCTATATAGACAATTCTCTCTCAGGGGGTAAAGTATTCACAAGGAACTACTTGTGTGAATTTTCAGACATTTCCAATGAAAAATGTGGCTAACATATTCAAAATACCGAATATCGGAGGGTACCGTTATATGGGGGCTATACGATATCGTGGACCGATATAGCCCATCTTGATCTGCCTGCAGACAAAAGAGAGATCTGTGCAAAATTTTAGCTTCCTATCTTAATTCGCTTAGACTGTAGCGTGATTACAACAGGCGGACGGACGGACAGAGCTAAATCGTCTTAGAATTTTACGCTGATCAAGAATATATATACTTTGTTGGGTCTAAAATGATTATTTCGATGAGTTACAAACGGAATGTCGAACTTTATATACCCTC